>NC_133399.1:113892896-115237063 GCF_047511655.1 Castor canadensis
GGTTCAAAGCAGCAGGGCTGACAAAATGCCAGTTACTCCAGATGCTAAAAAGAGGCTTTGGCTGGCAACACCCCACTAGGGGCAGGAAGGTGTCTGACAACTGCCACCTGAGCAGGTGAGTGACTTGCTCCTAACAGTTCCAAAGTGGAGAGGGGGAGAGTATCAAGGATTGAACATTCTTAATAGTGTCCTCCAGAGTTTCATTCTTGCAGTGCGTAACTCTGCTTAACCTTCTGTCAAATGCCCTTATGGAGATGGGTCCATTAGCCCATCTCAAATGTACCAAACTGTGTTAGGCAAAATCTGATAACTCTGCAAGGGAAAATAGACATATATACTTTCACAGTTAGAGATTTCAATAGCCTGCTTTTTTATTTCTCTGATTGCTAGATTAAGCAGGTAAAAATTATAGCAGGATATTATGTTAGCTACATTTCCCATCTCCGTGAAAAAATGCCTGAAAGAACACTGTGAGGGAGGAAAGATTTCACTCATGGCTTCAGAGATTCCAGTCTGTAACCCTTGACTCTTCCTTCTGGTCCATGGTTAGCATACATCATGGTGGTAGGGGCAAATGGGGAAAGGAAACTGCTCATCCCAGGGTGGACAGAAAGCAGGGAGAGAGGAGGGGACCAAGCACCAGGTATAACCTCCAAAGCACACCCCAGTGACCCACTTCACCCAGCTAGGCTCCATCTTAAAGTTTCCACCACCTCCCAAAATATGTCACCAGCTCAGGACCAAGTGCTCAGCTAGCGCATTTGTGGGGGACATTTCAGAATCAAACCACAGAGGGATAGTTCACCTGAATCATTCTACCAATCAATTTTATAGCATACTCCATTCCAAAAGAGCAGAATACTCATTCTCAAACTAGCCTGGAAAATTCACAAAGCTAGGTCACATTCTGAGCTGTAAAATATAACTAATTTTAAATATAGAAAGTATGTCCCCAGTCCACTGTGGAATTAGCTAGAAATCAAAACCAGAACAATAGTTTGCCTATTCACAACTATTTAGAATTTAAGCAACACTTCTAAGTAACACATAGGTCAAATAAAAAAGTCTTGGGAAGAAATTTAAAGTTATTCTGAGCAAAATGCAAACTGAAAACACATCAGAATCTGTGATTTATAGCAAAATATGCTGCAGGGGAAAATTTGAATCATTAAACCCATACTTTAGAAAAGAAGAAAGATTTAATATTTATAACCTAAGCCTACACATTTAGAAACCAGGCAAGAAGAGCAATATAAGCTAAAGGAAACAGAAGGAAAGGAATAATAATTGCAGGAGAAAATAGGTTGCAATCAGGAAAGCAATAGACTACACCAAACCAGTAGGAAAACCATGTGGCCGATATCAGAAGTGGAAGGGCACTGATCCCACAGACACTAAGGTATGAGAAAAGAATATTACAAAGAACTCTGTGTCCACAAATTAGGCAATTTAGAGGAAATGGATCAACTCCTTGAAGGATGCGAAGAATCAAAGTGCACGCATGGAAATGTGTGTAACTTAAATAGTTGTGGACCTGGTGATGAAGCCTAGTGACTATTACATTTTAGGAAGGAAAAGCACAGACCCAAGTGGAGTCACCAACGAATGACAATGAATATTTAGGGAAAAAAGGATCATTAACCTCCACGTTTTCTTTAGAAAAGGGACACAACTGAATACTTTCTAACTCTTTATACAAAGCTATTACCATAAAATCAAAACCATATTACATTCCAAGAAAGGGAAAATAGAGGTGAATATTTCTCAAGAATATAGGCACAGTTTTTTTTTTCTGCAAATCAAATACAACATGTATGAAAATAATTACATGTAACAAAACAAGTGGGATTTCTTCCAAGTATGCAAGATTGAGGTTTTTCAGCAGTGGAAAACTAAACATTCCAATCAACCACCAACAGGATGCAGTTTAAGGTTCGTGTGGAACATGTTGATAGGTTCAGAAAATCATTTGACCAAATTTAATGTCCAGGCCTGGCTAAGACTCCCAACCAACTAGGAATACGTGGGAAATATTCTCAATTTGATAAAGAAAATATAGAAAACACCACAGCTGAACCAACATCACACCTAATGGGAGAAAACTTACTATTTTCCACCTACGATCAAAGCAAAGTTAGTTTCTAGCCTCTTATCAATATTATATTGGAATCCTAGCTGGTGTAATGAGACAAGAAAAGCAAATTAAAGATATATAGAATACCAAAAAAACCCCAACTAAACAAAAAAAGTTACACATTGTCAGCGTGGGGCAGGATCTGTCACAAAGCTGACAAACAGACATTATTTACTTCTTATAGCCAGTACTGAGCAATTAGGACTTGAAGTTAATGACACAACTGTTTATATTAGCAGGAAATGAAATACTTAGGTATAAATCTAACAAAATAGGTTCAGAATGTGTTTGAAGAAAACTGTGAAATTCCAATAAAATTAAAAATTATCTAAATAAACGGAGAGGCATACTGGATGACAGTCGTTTCTTCACAGTGTGACCCATAAGACCAAACAACTCTATTCACACTCCCAGGAGGCCTGTGTGACACCACGCTTACCTGGAAAGACAATAATTCAGAAGAGCCTCCGTGCTTCTGAAGAGGCACAAAACTGGATGATGGACACTACCCAACCTGAAGACTCACTGTGAATCTATGGGAATCAAAACAGCATGGTGTTGGCATAGAATAGCAAAAGGACAAAGGAAGAGGGAGGGAACCAGGAAGTAAATGCACACAGACACTGTCCATGGCTTTCACAGCTCAAAGGAGGGTCATTCCCTCACCCAGCGGCATTCAGTGGATGTCCACATTCCAGGAAAAAGTGACTGAAGACACCAGGCCTACATCCTGAAAGCACATTAACTCAAAATGGATCGGAGGTCAAAGTGTGAAAATCAGCACTGCAAAATCTGAAGGAGACATGGAAGAAAATTTACATTACTTTGGTTTTGGTGACATGATATTAAAAACAGAATGACACCAAAATCAGTGAATGAAAATATTTAGTTTGGACTTCATCGAAGCTAGCCTTGGCAAAAAGTTCATAAGGCTCTCATCTCAACCAACAGCGGGACATGGTGGAGCACACCTGTCATCCCAGCACACAGGGAACCACAAACAGGAGGCTCACAGTCCAGGCCAGCCAGCAAGACCCTAGCTCAGACATAACCAATTGAAAAAGGACTGGCAGAGCAGCTTAGATGGTAGAACATATGCCTAGCAAGGGTGAGGCCATTGCTAGGCCCTTCAACCCTCAGTACTGCCAAAAAATAACAATAAAAAAAGGACCTGTAATTTCCTTCCATTTATATCAGGATGAGGAAGAGAAAGAGAATGTCACTTGTACAGAAAGTATTGACGGGTAATATATATATATATATATATATATATATATATGTATGTATATATATATATGTATGTATGTATATATACATTGACTTTGGGAACCGATTTCTCAAGAGAGCTTAAATGGAAGTTTCTACTGTATTTGTAGAGCAGAAAGATTTGAGCATTTCTCACTGGCTTGATAGAAGTGTTCATTGAATGAAGACGTGAAGACTGAACCATTGAAGGGGGAGGAGACAAACCATTCTCGATCATTTGTGATCAGAGCCAAGTGACCAGACTTGGCCGCCTCATGCCCTGTGGTAAGAGTGGGGTGAGGAGAGCAGGACACAATCTTCTCACATTAGATTTCTTTTGTCACCTGTTAAATGCATTGGAGTTCTGTTCCTACAAAATGCTTGCTCATGATTGGACCACCATGTTTCCAGACAATGGTTGAGGAAGTAGTGAATGGGAGGGAAGAACTGTTTAGTCTTCTGATTTAGTGCATTAAAGACAATTGCATTGAATGCATAGGTTCATCATTATCATTAAGACAGAGATGGACAATGATCCCAAAGCTCACAGCTAATGAAGCAAACCCAAGACTTGAAGGAGGCTTCTGAGCTTCCCTCCCACTCCAAACTCCAGTGCTGCTTCCTCTTTTGCCTCGTTCTGTAGCTGGTGCAGTGATAGCACAGCATGGCCCTCTTCCTTATTCAGTGGTCACACAGTAAACTCCCTGATGCTCTGAGGGACAGCAAAGCTGCCCTGCACTCAAGTAATTTACATGGATCCCAAGAGTGACAAGGCTCACGGTCATCCCAGCCACATGGTGAGGCACAGAAGGAGAACTGTGATCCTGCATTCTGGTGCAATTGCAGGGCCGACCCCTCATCTCGCATCTCCCTGTGATTCTCAGGCACTAAGACTTCATCCTTGGATCAAGGATCTTAATATCAGACCCCAAACGCTAAAGCTGATACAGGAAAGAGTAGGAAATACTCTGGAGTTAGTAGGTATAGGTAAGAACTTTCTCAATGAAACCCCAGCAGCACAGCAACTAAGAGATAGCATAGATAAATGGGACCTCATAAAACTAAAAACTTCTGTTCATCAAAAGAAATGGTCTCTAAACTGAAGAGAACACCCACAGAGTGGGAGAAAATATTTGCCAACTATACATCAGACAAAGGACTGATAACCAGAATATACAGGGAACTTAAAAAACTAAATTCTCCCAAAACTAATGAACCAATAAAGAAATGGGCACGTGAACTAAACAGAACTTTCTCAAAAGAAGAAATTCAAATGGCCAGAAAACACATGAAAAAATGCTCACCATCTCTAGCAATAAAGGAAATGCAAATTAAAACCACGCTAAGATTCCACCTCACCCCTGTTAGAATAGCCATCATCAGCAACACCACCAACAACAGGTGCTGGCGAGGATGCGGGGAAAAAGGAACCCTCTTACACTGTTGGTGGGAATGTAGACTAGTACAACCACTCTGGAAAAAAATTTGGAGGCTACTTAAAAAGTTAGACATCGATCTACCATTTGATCCAGCAATACCACTCCTGGGGATAGACCCAAAAGACTGTGACACAGGTTACTCCAGAGGCACCTGCACACCCATGTTTATTGAGGCACTATTCACAATAGCTCAGATACTTTAAAGCAACTGAGGTCAATAGGAGAAGGGGACCAGGAACTAGAGAAAAGGTTAGATCAAAAAGAATTAACCTAGAAGGTAACACACATGCACAGGAAATTAATGAGTCAACTCCCTGTATAGCTATCCTTATCTCAACCAGCAAAAACCCTTGTTCCTTCCTATTATTGCTTATACTCTCTCTACAACAAAATTAGAGATAAGGGCAAAATAGTTTCTGCTGGGTATCGGGGGGGGGGGGGGTGAGGGGAAGAGGGAGGGGGTAGGGTGGGTGGTAATGGAGGGGGTGGGGGCAGGGGGGGAGAAATGACCCAAGCATTGTATGCACGTATGAATAAAAAAAATTAAAAAATAAAATAATAATAAATAAATTAAAATAAATAAAGAAAAAGACTTCATCCTGTCTGTGGCTCTGACATTTCGAGTGCTGCAGCTCCTCTGCTGACCTTGGCAAGTGATGCCTTGTGTGACCCTTTGGCCTCTGTTACATTAATTGTATGATATTGATCACTTAGGTTTTTGCATGCTTTCTAAAACTCCACAACAGAAGAGAAAAAAAATAAGTGTCTGGAAATAAAATGTGTCATTTATTGTGATTATCCTTGTAAGAATTTAGGATAGCCTCATTTATGGTCTCCCAGCAAAGAAAAGATCTATTTGGAGACTTAGTGTAGCTGCTTTTTCTGGAACATTGTTTATAAAATATGGTTTCAAATCTACAAATCTATGCGGTTGGTTAATACTTCTCCCCCATGCTTTTCTAGTTTGTCTGTATTGAAATCTAACAGACTCTCCCCTTGTTCAGCTGCGTACCTGGCCCTTAGTGTGTAGGACATGTGCTATGCAAAGAGAGTACATTCATTCCCTGCTCTTTTAGGAGGTGAAGAGGGTGTTACACGTGTACACATGGATAAACCAAAGCATGGAAACATACCTCTAAAGTGCTGTGGTTGGTGAGTGAGTCAAGGAAAGAAAACAAGCGCTGTCCTCTGCAGTCACAGGAAGCAGAGTGGGAGGACGACCTTGCAGAAGAGGAATGGCTTTGCCATGGTGCCTTGAATTGTTCCCGAAGCTGCTCCCCAGAAAGCGCCAGGGTACAAGTCCCTCCCATTTGGCCCATTTCCTTTACCTGGAATTTTCTTGGAATCAGATTTTCTTTATAGTCACCTATTTATACAACCACCATCTTCACGAAACAGGGGTGCTGGTAAACAGGAACTCTTGGGTTTGGTGTTTGTCATTGCACAGCTGTGTGTGGATGTACAGAGACTGTGGAAATGTCATTTTGTCTGAACAGGAAGAGCTCCTGGGAGGTAGTGATTGCCCTGGGTCAGTCATCTCTGAGAGTACTTAAGGCTCAAAGAAGTTTTACCTCTTCCTTTTGGTAATTATTGAGAAAGTTGTTAAAACCCAAATTAAAATGGTGTTACTGCCAAGCATGGTGCTGCCATGTGCCTGTGCTCCCAGCCCTGGTGAGGGCTCAAGGCCAGCCTGGGCTGCAGAGTACAAGCCAAACTTGACATGGGGAGATCCCGTCTCGAAGAAACAGAAACAAACAAACCTTCATTACTACTTTGAAGAAGTACATATGAGCCCTTGTTAAATTAGAAGCAGAGACGGCTGTAGGGTCCATCAGTTGGGTTCGTTCTTCTGACTTTCAGCTATCAACAGGGCCCTCTGATGCTTTAAGGTGGTGTTGCTGCAGCACTGTGCAGACGGAGAGTCTTCTTGCCCAGTGCTAAAGGAGGCTATAAAATCAAAACAAGAAACCTATGGGGAAGCCATCCAAAGGTGACAGTATCTTTGTCCCTAAGGAGAAATACAAACTCACAGCAAGAAGCAAGTCTGGAAAGAGTCGTGGGTTTTACCTGGGGTGAGGGCCACCATCTGTGCATCACTCACAACTGCAGGGTGATTCACTACTGAGATGACAGCACCCTCAGGGCCATGGGCGGGGTCTCTGTTGGCAGAGCAAGGCAAGGGTGGCCTGGCCTGGGGTGACAGCTGGCTCTTCATGTCAGTCACAGCCAGTTCTGATCCCTGCTAGTCCAGACGTTTGGCAGTGAAATATGTGAGCGATTGGACTTCTGGCAGCTTTTGGCACCTTTTCTGGCAGCTTCACCTGAGTTACTGCTGCATGGGGTTACAGTGATTTCAGATGGCAGGTACTGTCAGACTAAGGGAATCACACATTATAGCAATGGCAGAATAAAAGGTAAAACTGGATTGGTGAATTACTCTATCACTTTCATATCTCAATAATTAGTTCTTAAATAATCTCAAAAATCAGGCTTAAATACAGAAAATATCCAAATCTGTGCTTAAAAATAAATACAATTTATCAATTAAAAACTTCAGTAGAGCATGCAATAATGATTACTGAAATTGTAAGTTGAGTCCTAAACACATAATTATAGAATAAGTAAAAATTAGGATAAAAATTCACTGTGACTAAATAATAAATATATTCCTTTATTCTGTTACCAATCAGCTGTTTGATGTCCCTTTGCTCTACCCAGATAGGAATTATGGGTAGGCAATAAGAAACTCTTCCAGGCTTGAATCCCTAGCCCTTGAGTGCCAAAGACCCTGGGGCTGGACTGACAGAGCCCACGGCTCACAGCAGCAAGCCCTGACAGCCAGTGGCCTGTTGCTTCAGGATTTAGAATCCAAGATTTGTGACACTAGGCACTCAGGCTGGAGGCTTATCATTCTGGGGCTAAAGCAGCAGTCACCCAGAACTTAGCAGCTATGGTAAAATCCTCAGCTTCCAGCATCGCTGGGTGGTGGCAGCAGACAGCAGCAAATAGGAGCAGGGAGGGCCTTGCAGGTCTTGGCTACCGGGACCCCAACTTTACAGAAACAAGCGTTACAGCTCTTGGGTCTAGGGCATGTGAGAACCTGGGCCCTTAAGACTTGACAGCTCCATGGAACTTTTCCAGCAGCCAGGGTTCACAGTTTCTCTTTCTCTGGCTTTTTTACAGCCTTCCATCTTTTTTCTCACCCTCTGTTCCCTATTGTTTCTGCCCTTTCTTTACTATTAGCACTGTTGTCACAGCAGCTGCCACCTCTGCAGCATTAGGGCTCTGCTGCTGCTTCTGCTGTCTTCTCTTGGGGTTACCAGATCACCACCCTGCTGTACTAATGATGATTAAAACATGCAAGAAAAGACCAACTGAGAGAAGCCATTTGGGGTCTTATGTTAGGATGCCAGAGGACAGCACATGAGGCTATCTCCTGGCTGGATGGAAAAACATATATATATATATATATATATATATATATATATATATATATATATATATATATAGTCAGAAAGGAGGTGTGGCAAGGGTGCTTGCATCCATCATGGCAGACCTTCATTCATGTAAATGAAGGACTGTGTTTCCACCAATCACAGCAGTCTCTCATGCACATGAAGGATTGTGTTTTCACCAATCACAGGCCATTTGCTGGGCTATCAGGGGAAGTGCTCCCCCTCTGGCCTAGGTGAAAATGGCTATAGGATCATCTAGAGTTCACAGAGGTTTGTGATGGCAGAAAGTCCAGTGCAAGCTGTTTGAAAAAGTCATGGCTGGGACAGAGCCTTCAAGAACTGGAGTTGTGCCTCGGCAGCAAGCAGCTGTGGTCACTGTGTAGCTTCCTCAGGGCATCCATGGAGTATACAAAACAGTGGTGTTGGCAAGAGGACAGTCCAGATGTCTGACAGTCCTTTGCTCAAAGGAGCTGAGGGACCAGGGAAGGTCTAACAGCTGTCAACTAAGTTGCTCAAGTCCCCAACATCTTATCTTACTTAGAAGAAAAATAAACATTAAAAGGATCCTTACATATAAAATCTATCGTTAACATTGACAGTGGTTTAACAACATTTAACAGTGCACTGAGGAGTTTAGCTCCTGCCCCAGGAGGAGGCTTTTCCCTCTAATCCCTCAATTCATCCAATCATTTGTTTGTTCATCAAATCTATACCAAAATTCTGTGACATTCCTTCTTAGTGTCTTACAACAAAAACCCTCTATTTTAAAGAACTAAGCTTGAAACTTTTATCTTTCACAAACATTAACTTAACGTCCAATGCAGACTTAAAGGGAAACACAAAATTATAAAACTCCCAGATGATAGCATAGGGGAAATCTGGGTGAGCTTTGGTTCAGCAATGACCCTTTGGATAATAGCACCATAGTCATGATTCATAAAAGACAGAATTTATACATTTGACTAAATTAAAAATTAAAACCTCTGCTCTGCAACACTGTCAAGAGAATCAGAAGACAAGCCACAGACTTAAAAATATTTGCATAAGAAATACCTGAGAAAGGACTGTTATCCAAAATTGACAAAACTCTTAAAACTCAACCATAAAACTGTTTAAACAACCTTATTAAAACATGGACAAAATACCTGACAGACATCTTACCTAAGAAGATCTATGAATGTAAGTAAGCACGTGCAACAATCTTTAACATGTGTCATCAGATAAATGCACATTTAAGAAATGAGGCCTATTACACACCTCGTAGAACAGCCAAAACCCCGAACACTGACAACACCAAGGGCTGGCAAGGACGTGGGGCAGAAGGAGCTGTCATCCACTGCTGCTGTGAAGACAGGATGGTGCAGCCCCGTTGAGGACGGTCTGGTAGAATCTTACAACACCAAGCATATGCATATTATTTGTATTATCCAGCACCTTGGCATTTACCCAACGGTGTTGAAAACATGTCTACACAGACACCTGCACCCAGATGTTCTAACAGCTTTATACATACTTGCCAACACTTGGAAGCAACAAAGTTGTCATATGTGAATGGTTAAATTCTGGTGTATGCTGGGAATGGAGTATTATTCAGCACCAGAGAGAGGGAGAAAGAGAGAGAGAGAGAGAGAGAGAGAGAGAGAGAGAGAGAGAAACATTCAAGCCATGAAAGTTGTGAAGGGAAGTGAAATAGATAATTCGTACAGAAGAAAGGTCAGTATAAAGGGCTCCATGGTGTGAGATCCCAACTGTACCGCATTCTGGAAACTGTTCTTAAAGAAGCAAATGTTCACTGTTCACAGCATGTGGGACGTGACTGACATCTGCAGGATCAAACTGTCCCTGGCATGAAGAAGACATGAACATAGAGGGCTGGGGCCTGCTGTTCCCACCCACTTCTCACTGTTAGCAATATTAAGGGTAAATATTTTCAGAGATTTAGCAACAAAGCCCCCACAAAAGATGACCCACATGGTGATAGATAGCTGGAGGAACCTGCTCTGATTTCTCCCCAACATAAGCTCCTTTGTCCTTGCTTATAGCAGACTCTGGATTTGAGGGAAAACAGGAGTGAAGTGAAGAAGTCACCCTCTTCTTGGCGACTTGAGAGGGTGGGTGGGGAGTCATGGAGCAGCCATTTCCCCTGACCACACACTGCTATGAAGACGTCCTTTTGTGATGACAGTAATGACAGGACTAGGAAGCCATGTGACGACAGCAAATGCCGGCCGTGACCTTACTGCGCCAAACACCAGGGTCAGATTGGAGAAAGTCAGTCCAAGAATGGATTTGACCGTGTGCCTGTTTCCCGTCACCTGCAGATGTGTGTTGCAAATTGTTGAAAAGTGAGGAGCTACAGGAAGATGAGGACAGGAAGATGAGAAACTTGGAGGTACCGAGTTTCTGCATAAAGCCAGTTCCGGTATGAATTGCAAAGGAGTGAGGATGGTGTGGATGTGGCTGCCATCCCTGGAAAGGTCGATACTGAGGCCCTCATCTCACGGTGGAATGCCACGGAGGCAAATGTAGCTTTGCCAAACCCTGAAACCTTCTTCCGATGCGGACAAGAAACTGGCCGTTACGAGCGATCTTCAGACTCAACACCAGGGAGGCCACGGTGTCTTTAGAAGCTCCATCTGGCTCAGAATAAGGGGTCAAAAGCTTCCATCTGTGATGTCACCTGCTGCCTCTGAAGGCCAAGACCAATGTCCTGTAAGGTCTCAGGAACAAAAGAGCACTTCACAGTAGATTCTGCAACATGAAGAACGTGCTTCGGTTTCTAAGTTAACTACTAAGAATCATAAACGTGTTTTTAAAGATGGTAGATGGTAAGAATAAAGAAAATATGTCATAATTAATCCAAAAAGATGAAGAAAAATACATGTAGACAGGTAAAGGAACATAAAACTAGTAGCATCTTGGAAAATGAAAGCCAGACATACCACTGAATATAATAAATGCAAATTGCAGTGCTAAATATTCTACTAAAGAGTCAAATGTTGCGAGGATGGAAAATGACACACTGTGGGCCCTAAAACAGATGTGCTGGTTTGTCTTAAACTCGACAGCGCCTCGAGTCAGCTGGGACCTTGCTGTAGAGAGTCCTACCCAGTTTTACTTACAGAGCAGTAACTAATGGCTAATCCAAGCACTGGTCTTGACTGTGATTGCCCAGTGAGGTTATGAGAGGAATTCTCACTAGCTATACGCCTTACAGAAGAAGGTATGAGTTCTGAGGCAGGGAGGGCGTACCCAGGGCAAGCACAGCCTGTTTCCAGGTCCAGTGTCTTCCTCCATCACCATTACACAATCACGCACCACACAACAGAGCAGCACTACACAGATTACACACCAACACCACACAACATAGACACAACAAGGGACAACTGCATGTCAAACACACACCCACAACACGTGCGAACACACAGCACAAACAGCAGACATGCGTATCTTACACTTGCACACACACACAGCACACACGCAAAGTTTGTACCACCAAGCACACACACAAGACCCACACAAATACAACACACACAGGCCACACCACACAAATCAACTCACAGACCACACACACCACACATGACACATGCATACACATATAACAAACAAACATGCAACACACACAGCATACTCACGGTACACACACAGTCCACACAAGACTCATGCATGTGCAGCACAGTACTCTATTTCACCTACTGTAATGGATAGGTCTAACATCATTTATTTTATCACTAGAAAGGTTTACTCTTCCCCTCATTTTTGTCTGATTTGAAACTGTTTTATTTATATGCAGAACTGGCAAAAGCATCAGGACTGGCCACAGGACAATTTGACTCGAATCACATTTCTTATGACGTCACGGGGATGTGCGAAGTGGGGGCGGGGCAATCAGCTGGTTGACACAATAAAATGAGCCCCGCCCTGCACGTTTCTACAGTTTATAGTTAGTCTTCACCTCTGCTCAGTAAAAATGGGATTATGTCATTTTCAAGATGAACAAATCTGATCTCTGCAAGGCTTAAATAATTACTTCCAACAGATAAAAACCACTGCATGCTGAATTGGAACCCAGAGATATCAAGAAGCCCGTGTCACGTATTTTTCTGCACAAGAGCGTTTCTGTAGCATGTTTTACAGAACACTTGTCCTCAAGGCTTTCCTAACAGCAGAAAGGCGTGGAGGGGGCAAGTCACACAGGCACAAGGTATAACTCGGGACTTGAACCTATGTTCCTCACTCCCATCACGGATCACCATGCTAAAGTCTCAAACCAAATTGCAGTAAACCTCATCCAAAGACATGTGCGGCCACCCGAGTGGGTCCTGCAGGCCCCTGTGGGCAGATCACCAGCTTGCAGTGCTGCTGGGAGCCTGACTCCTCACCACGCAGCCTCTGGAACCATTTATCTGAGTCCAAGTTCCTTCATCTGAACATTGCAGAGCTGAGGTGATTAATTGACATAATGCAAATCATTAGTCCCCTTATGTTTCTTCCAATTGAGTGGTAATGTGTTGATACAAAGTGGGCATTCACCAGGGCTCTCAAACAGAACCAATAGGACGTGTATATCGAGGCAGAGATTTACTACCTGGGAATAGGCTGAGAACAGTCATGGCTGCCATCTGACAGCTGCAGAACAAGGAAAGCCAAGGGTGTATTTCCTGTCCACATTCAGAGGAGTTCTGAGGGCCAGCAACACAGAGAGAGAGAGAGAGAAAATCTTTTGTTCTGTCCAGGCCCTCAGTGGTCTGGGTGATGTCTGCCGACACTGGAAGGTGGGTTGCTTGATTTGGTCCACTGATGAAAATACAGTCTTTCTAGAAATAACCCTCACAGACACACAGACACTCCCAGAAGTAACTTATCTCCTGGCCCAGTCCAGTAAACATGAAAATTATTCATTACAAAGGAAAAGGACAAAAGAATAGAGATAGAAGGGACACCCCAAGCAGGGTGCCTTCCTCCACCTGTCCTTAAAGAGGGAGGCATTTCGAGAGCATGTGCGTGGCTTAGGCCACAAGCACCTCTGAAAGCCAAGCAGTGCTGCGGAATGAAGTCAGTGGGCCAGGCAGGGTTGCCTCTCTGTCAGAACGGAAGAAGGCTCGGCAGGGTCCTCTTGGCTGTCACAAGTGTTGAGGATCATTTATGAGTCACTCAAATGCTGTGTGTGTAAGCTCACCAACAGCTTTTAGACAAATAGCATCTGGTTTCATTGGCCATGACTGTCAACACTCGCACAGTGGGAAGAATGACAGTCGGAGACCTACTGCCTGGAATTGACAGAGCACAACTGCTTTATTGATTTTTAACTACTAAAACTGCAGTTACCAATGTAAAATAGATGTTGCTGGAAGAAGGACCAAACAGTCCAATATGGCAGGAAGAAATCAATGCTGGTGGAAGACGCAGAGATCTAGGAGTGTAAGGTCCTATTACATGAAGCACGGGCCCTGGTCCACCTGCTGCACCAAGAAGAAAGCTGCTTCTTAGAACCAAGCATCTGTGGAGCCAGAGCAAATCAAGGTCATTATTCAAAGTAGCACTTCTGCTACACAGTGAGCTCAGGCTGCCACAACTCATGTCTGTTCCACTTCCTCTTTGGCCATAAAATTTGTGCATACAATTCTGAAACTAACTCACGTTTTATATTTCAGAGTGTTTTCAATACTTAAAGAGCTCTGCATGTGTCAAAACACATTTGTAACACCCCTTCCCACCCCACTGCCTTCTTCCCTGAACCCCAAACCCATACAACCAGTTAACAGTGAACTTAAATTCACCTGAACCTCTCCATCCTATTAAGTAAAAATGCACATTTATCCGAGTGAAGACACACAGGCTCCACAAGAAACACGACGTCTTCTTTGGGAATTTAAGCTTCAGATCCTAAGAATTCCGAAAACTTTGAGGCACGTGGTGTTTCCCTGAGGTTACAAAGTTCTGGACCATAGTATGTCCTTGTTGGAGCCAGGAAGTCACAGGTGACTATGCCCAGACCCCTGCTGTGATCGGGGATGCTGGGGTGGGGGGCGGGGCCCAGCCTGCACAGGGCTGTGCTCACTCAGACACAGGAGAGCAGCCTTGGCCATTCTTTCCTGACTGGGAAGAGAAATGTGTCACTAAGACAGAGGACAGTGAGTCTGAAGTTCAGATCTATTCGGGAGAGAAGGGACCACATCACGTGTAAGTACAGATGAGAAGACACCAGGAGAGTGGGAAGGGGAGGATGGTGGGAAAGGGATCCAAGGGGACGATCGCAGACAGATAGGGAACATGGGCTGAGACCCGAGCTTCAAGCAAGCAACACAAGCAGAAAGAGTGCGTGTCCAGCAGCCAACACAGCGAGGACGTGCAGAGGAAGGAGGCTGGCTTTGCCAGTGGGAAGTGTTAGTGGTTGGCTGGTTTGTTGTGGATGGAAAAACAAGATGGACCATCTACTGGAAATGAGGGGAAAGAAGTGGGTTCAGATCTGGAGAATGAAGAAGACTTGAAGCTGAGCTTTGTAACAGTGTGGAAAGCCCACAGTGCACAAACAAGCGTTCAGGGCACTGAACTGAGGGCTGTATTTCATATCTACACCAGAATAGCAATGTGCAGGTGGGGAGGTCAAGGCAACCGGGGTCACCACTGAGTACCCCTCGCTTCATCAACATGCCCTTTCCCACTGCGAGTCCTTTGGGCATTCTGTTTGTGAGCTGATTTTATTTTGTTAGTGTTCACAGCATTGCCTTTTTCCTCATGGATCCCCACTATCAGCAGACCGTGACCCTTCTACCTCCCTCCCACCAACCCTCTATCTAAAAGGTAATGGCCTTTGTAAGTTTTCTGTCTGTCTGTTGAGGAACTCACTGTTACCTCTTCAGCTTTTCACTATCAATTTTGCTACATTTGTGTCATCTTTATCACCTGTAGCAGGGCAGGTCACAGGAAGCTGACTCTGAGATGGAGTTGAGTGCATGGACTTGCTGGCAATGTTTTCGGGAAAGGTTGTTCAACCCATGGGAGCTTTGAGCCAAGTGCCACAGCACTGCTCCTGCCTGGCCATGGTGACAGAGGCGAGATCTTCATAGCCATGCGTCCTCCGATAGTTGTGTCCTCATCCAGCTCCCTCCTGGTCATTTACGGCAAGGTCAACAGAGCTGTCACAACCCTTCTCCTTCACCATGTTCCAAGGTCAACTGATAGTTGCTCCCATTTCCAACCACGCTCTGTTCCCCTGGAGCCTGGCTGCCACCTGGTCTGATTCAGGGGGCTTACTTGGTGGGGTGACTGAGACGCTCAGCCCTCTGGGGAGTCAGTCCACAGTGACCACACCCTCAAGGGACACAGGTGTTGAACTTGCCACTTGGCGTTACTGAAGAGGAAAGCACCAGGAGTCTCCCAGGGGAATTCCTTGGGTGAGACTATCTTCCTCCTTGCCACCGCTTGTGGATGTCTTGTGGATAATAGTGGAAATGAGGACCCATTCCTGTGTCAGGGTGTGACTCATCCCCTCGTCTGCTGCCTTTGCTTGTTCTCCCCAAGTGGCCAGGTGACAATGGGATCTTACTAAGAACTATGTGTCACATCCTGGTGAGCGTCCACTGTGACAGCCAGGGCTCCAGACCCACAAGAACAGAGCTGAGGGAATGGGAGACAAATTGCTCTGTGGATGGCTGGGAAAAAGGATTGTACCCATTCTCTTACTTCTCTCTGGCCCCATTAACAAACATGCTAATGGGGGTCACAGCAACAGAAAACGGGCATTGACTTGGGGTTCTTACCGCTTCTTGGCAATGGCGCCTGTGCTCACAGAGAATCCTTTCTGAGCCAAAGGGTCTGCCTCACCTTCAACCTGTTGCTCCTTCTTCAGCCAGAAGCTCCTGGGGGTGGTGGATTTGGTGTTGGATTTGGTATGTCCCATGCATCCACAGTTGTGTGTGTGAAATGTTTAAAATGTGTTCTTGCTTAGATGTAGTGCTACACGGACCCTGTGTTGATGGAGCAAGCCCTCCATAGTGCACACCCAGAATGCTGAGAAATTCTCATCCAGTAAGTACTTCTAAGGTGGGAGATGTCCAGCGCAGTGCATGTGTGACCCTGCTGTTGGTAGATCTGCCATCCAGGCTGGGCTCAGCACTGGCCACTGTTGCTGGAAGGAGGCCTTTGGCAGCCATCCAGATGGGCATTCAGCTTAGAAGCCCATCCTGCTGTACCCAAGCATTGCCTCTGCCCTATAAGTGATTAGTGACAAGGACAATGGAAACAGGGGATTGGAGGTATGGTCACCCCTTTAACCAGGGGTCACATTCACCACCACGAGAAGGTTAATATAACTTCATTTGTCTCTATGTTCATGTGAGCAAAGGCAAGGTGAGTCTCCAGAGCCATTTTCTCATCAAAAATATTACATGAATACATTTCCTAGGAAAACTATGGACTAAGTGAACTGATTCTTAATGGGAAATTATGCAAAACACCTAACTTCAGCCCTTAAAAACCGTTAACATGCAAATAAACACAAAAGCAACAGAAGATTGAACTTTTGTCATGAGAACAAACTAGACATGCATAAAAGCAAATGCAGTGTGAGGTCCCATACAGGATTTGCGATGTCTTTAACAACAAAAGCATTCTTAACCTAATAAAAATTCATAAATGTGTTATTTAACTTGCTCTTAGTGTGATCAACAGTTATTTGGGACAAAGCTCTCATTCTTAAGAGGTGATACTTTTTGGAGGCTTATGAGCTAAATGACATGTTCTGCTACTTAACATTTAATTATGAAGGATGATGGAAGAGAGGAAGAATTCAAATATCGAAAACCATTAACAATTGTTGGCTATGAGTGTAAGGAATATATATATATATATGTTCTTTAAAAAAATTTTCCTATATTAAAATTTTCAAAACAAAAGCACTGGAGGGCAAATTTAAGTGACAAGTGTTTCTTTTTAAGTGTATTCAATAAAATCTTGTTCACCAGATTCCGTTATACAGAGAGAATTAAAAAAAAAAAAACAACCTAACCATGCTAGGCACCAGTGGCTCACACCTGTAATCCCAGCTATTCAGGAGGCAGAAATCAGGATGATGGAGGTTTGAGGTCAGCCCAGGCAAATAGATCATGAGCCCCTAGCTCAAAAAAGTCCATCACAATACAAGGGCTGGTGGAGTGGCTCGAGGTATAGGCCCTGAATTCTAGCCCCAGTACTGAAAAACACATAGCCCAGTGTGGTGGTACACATCTGTAATCCTAGTACCTGGGTAGCTGAGGAAGGAAGATCATGAGTTTGAGGTCAGCCTGGGGTATATAACCCCTCTGTCTCAAAAAAAACCGAATCAAACAAAACCAAAGCAAAATGAACAAACAAATAAAACCACATAGCACTATTCAAAAGCATCCTTTCCACTTAAGCAACAGGTGACTCAGGTGGGGGCAGAATCTGCTTCTTTGTGACCGACTGGTCAACTTCCCACCAGCCTGAGTTTGGGGGGCCAGGCCTCTGGGGCAGGAGGCTCTCGGTCTGATAGGATTTGTTCACCAGCAAGTTAAGAGTAAGTAGTGTCAGAGTCGTGCTACCGGAGAAGGCACAGGGATCCTTAGGTAGCGAGCTTTTTCCCCATGCCCACAAAGACAGTGCGAGAGAGAAAGCAAAGGGAGACCAGCTGGGTCAGTGCTGGGTAGACAGAAAGGGAAAAACCTTGTGGCTTCACATTTTTACACTTGTATACACACGTGTACACACACACACACTTTTTAACAGAAGGGAAATGCAACAAAGTAGGTGTTAACAAGTGGTTAACCAGGAACGTTGGCTTAATGCATTATTTTAATATAGTCTTTACAGTTTTCAATAGATTCCAATTATCACTATAAAATATCTTATTATTTTATCAGGGAAATACTGTGAAATGGAATTTCTGATATTTATCAGAAAACAGTCTATTTTAAACTTCCTTATTTTAACCATTCCACTACAGACTTGTGTAGAGAATAGGTAGAACAGCATGACCTCACTGACCTTGGAGGGACCTGTCACCCCTGAAACACTCTGCTGGCTATGACACCGTGCCTTCATGGGACAGACTCAGGACTGCTGTGCTTTCAAAGTGCTGTTTGAAAAGGTGTAGTCAGAGAGGTGATGCAAATGCCCTGGGGTCCTGTGAAGAGGGATTGGGATGGTGAGGGCATTTTGCTTCCACTCTTATAGACGGATGACATGACAAAGGGCAGCAGAGGGACAGGATTTTGGGGTTAATTCCTCTTACATGGAAATAGAAGGCTTCTGTAAAGCTCGGTGATCTCCGGGGCTGTGGACTCTGCTGATGCTGTCTATTCAGGCTTGTGATTTTTAGCCTCGGATCTAATCACTTTGTGTCACATGAGGATTGAGACAGAAATGAACCTGAAGACCTCTTTGTCAGGCTTATGACAAGAAAAAGGAAGCTAATTCCATGAACTACGTCAAATGCCCAGACTTTGGGGTCACACACTTTGAAGTCACATCTTTCTTCCAGGCCTCTGGACACAGCTATTGTTGCTTCTGCTTCTGGGACCAGCACAGGAAGGACCCTCACAGACCTGTGCTGGGAGGGCTTTGGATGTGGCTGAGGCTCACAGGCAAGGTATTGGAAACTTAGCACACACCCTGTGCTGTGGCAGAAAATCTGCTCTGTGTTAGAAGTACTTAACTCTCCGGCCTAAGTCATCCGAACAGTAAAGAAATTGGGTCAGATGAGCTGAAATGCTCTTTTTGTCTATGAGAATCTTAGCCTCCAACAGGCTCTCCTCATCCACTCCTATGTGACTCTGGAGGTTTGGTTTCAACTTGTCCTCAATCTTGGTTCATAAGCTAATTCCAGAATTTCTGGCCTCCACACCTCTGCCTGTGGGTGGTGACCACATTTAACAAATAATTACAGCTTTCCACCCTGCCTTCCTTCCATCTTCTCACTCAGAAAAGAGCATTGCGGATGGATCCTCTCTCTTCCTCCCTACATCCCCCCAAATGAGTCACTGTCACCTTTCATATAGTTTATGCATATTCTATTGTTTGTTGTTTTGTTTTTTGACCCCACTGCTTATGAAACTTTCAAGAATGCCAACAAAATGAGTCTTCATGTCATCCCAACTTACAGATCAGATCTTTAACTCTTGAAATGTCTCATCCATCCCAGCCATTTGAGTTATTTGAGCGTATTTCTACTTAATGACCAAACTATCACTGAGGAACACAATTCTCAACACTAGTAAATGCCCTCATGTATGTTTACGTGCACATACGTATGACATCTCTGATCAAGGTAGATTGTTCTAGAAGTTAAATATCCAGTAGACACACCGGGATTGTTCAGCTGCACTGGATTTTGTCTAAATCCTGCCCAGAGCGTTGCACACGCTGTATTCCTCCTTCCCGGAGTGGGCTCTGCCCTCCTCTCGGCCTCCAGGACCCTGGGCGCTGTCAGTTCTGCTACTTTCCCCAGTGGGAAGGGAATGGTCCAGACGCTTAGGGAACGTGTGACGCTTGTTGGCTGCTTGTTGGCTGCTTGTTGGCTGCTTGTTGGCAGCCTCTTCTGAGAGTTCATCCTGTCTTTTGATTTGCAGACTTTCAAAATATATTTAGTATATTTCTTATTCATGTTTTCCCTTTTAACTTCATTTATGGCATTTTCTGTTGCAGAAGCACTGTATTTTGTTGTTGTGAAAATAAGAAAGCTTCCGTTTTTAATTAGGGATCTAGAGTTCTAACAAGCTTCTCGTATATACTAAGGAGGCAAAGAGGTCGTCTGAAGTCTCTCACTTTTAATGTTTTCACTTCTCTGCTGCTAGACTGTGATCTTTCCTAATCCCATTTTCATAAAGATATCTATAGCATTTCAGACTAATTAAAATATTTAAGTGCAATAAACAAAAATTCTCTTTATATTCCACATCAAATATATATTAGAAAATTATGGTTTTATACTGTGTACCCCTAATCTTTCATATTTTAGATTCATATCTTTGAAATGTCTTCCGATCTGTTTTTTCAGTTCATTAATTCTTTCCCTAGCTATGGCTGATACACTTTTTAATTAACTGTTTCTTCAGTTTAATAATGTATGCTTTCTTTTTGGTTCCTTTTTGAAATTAAATTCTTTATTAGCATCTTTTAATTTGCCTTTGGAAACATCTAACAGGGTGAAGACAGCAGCAACCATCATCCTTCTTCTCCAGCTGAAGAACAGGGCCCAGTGGGGACTTTGCCTTCCACCACCCTGCAGTGCGCTCTGACAGCCAGTCCTGGGCAGCCCCTGGAGCCTCAGGGCCAATGACAGTTCACTGAACAAGCTCATTTTCAGTGGCCATGCATTTAAATTCTGCTTTTATTTATGCACAGATTTCAAGCACACCTTTTAAAATGTTTGTGTCTACAAAGCCTCACGTGAAGCCTGAGGGTTGAGATCTGCTGCTGCTCCCAGGACTCTCGCCCAGGGACTTTGAAATCACGTGTTCTCCCACTGTGTGTGTCTGGCAACAGGCCGGAGGGGGGCGAGGAATATTCTTCTCCACGTGCCCCAGCACAGTGTTTTCTTGCCACTTAGTCTTGGAAGTTTCCCCAGGCAAGAGCCTGTCTCCACTGTAACTTTCCATCTTGCAAAAGCCCAGATCTTCACCTTTCTTCAAGGGCCATTAGCCAACACCGTAGCTCAGGCGCCTCACCCCAACCACAGCTGTATCTGCTCGGGTTCTTCCCCTTTCTCTTTCCCCTCATTGACTTCCTTCAATTCTTCATGAGATTATTGGATTTTTTTTTAAATGGAATTTTATTTGAGAATTTTTTGGTTAAAAAAAAAAGTCTGAAAGAATTAATAAAATCTTTCACCTCATTTCTGACCACCAAAGATTTAAGCTCGTGTGAAACAAGCCCAGTATTTAACAAAAAATATTTCTTCGACAGGCAATAGATTTTCAAATATGCTATGCTATTGCTTTTCCAAAAGTGTAAAATTTTAGGGATGTGGACCCTTGGTACCCTTCTGATAGGACGTGCAGTCAGATCCCCTCCACGTGTTCTGTGTCCGTGGGTTCAGATGCTGTTAAGGAACCCAGTGGACTGCAGGTGTCTCCCGAAATTCCCTCCAATATGATGGTGTTGGAAGGGGGTCCTTGGCACGTCTAAGTCATGAGGGTGGAGCCCTCCTGATGGATATCAGGGTGCCCTCTCCCGTCTCCCACTGGGTGAAGATGTGAGAGGCACAGTCTGCCTACGGACCAGGAGGAGGACCTTTCTGAGCCCAACTGCCTCCAACACTGTGGGAAATAAATTTTTGTTGTTAAAGTCATTCAGTCTGTGGTATTTAGTTATAGAATGTTCACTGAGACAGACAGAAACATGCAGTTAGTGATTACAAGCACATATGATAGATGCTCTCTGTTCTTAAGTGCAGTTAAAAAGCTGTCTTTTTATGAAAGCTCCCGAGGCCAACGCATGTTGACTTTTTACTCTAAGAAATTCTGCACAAATCCAGTGCATACCCTCTCTGCTTAGGAAGCAGGCTTAAATGGCTACACTGTCATCCCTAAGAGCAGGAATAAGTTTGAACCTGTCACACGGTTCTAGACAAATGTCCTTCCTTTCTTCCTGTCTCAGGTGATTCTGTAGAACGCCTGCATGGATCTGGCAGGAAGCTAAAGAATTCTCCCCATGCTTACCCACGCTTGCTGGCACAGGGTTATTTAACCGTCGTCTCCTCTGAACTGTCAGCTCCTGTCTGTCTTGTGACCTCAGGAGAGGCGCTGCTAAGGCCTGGCGCTGGTGATCAGATGCAGAGCTGGGGCCGTCAGATGAACGCGTGTCACCGTGCAGGTGTCCTGCTGTCTACTTTCTACAGTTGCTGTCCAGGCTTCTTACGTGGGATGCCAGGACTGCGTCTTGTGGCGTGCTGCCCATCAGCGTGCGATGCTTCCAGGAACTCCTGTCAGAAAAATCATGGCATTTCATTTGTTTTTCTTTTTATATTCGTAGGTAATAGTTGTACAGGAAGGATGCATTGTGAGAGTTACATGTGTGCTTACAATGTATCTTAGATTCACCCCTCCTCCTTCTCCCTCCCCCTGCTCCTCCCCTTCTTAGAACAATTCCAGCGGGTTTCATTCTCCTGTTTTCATGTATGAATACGAAATACACCCACCATATTCTCCCTCATTCACCCTTTCCTCATGCTCCCCCCTCCCGCTGATACCACTGCTGACAAGGCCTGTATCACCCTCCTGCCCTTCATTTTTTTTAAGTGTTTGTTGATGCTCCAAGGGGGATTCACCTTGGCACTTCAGACCTGTACATACTGAGCTTTAGTCAGCTTACCTTCCCCCATTACTTAGGCTTTCTCTATCACACTGGTTCCCTATTACTCAACAGCTTAGAGAATGAAAAATATTGAAATATTCCATTTATTTATGAAAACCATGGCATTTTAAATAAGTAACAAATATTGGTAAATTATAGCATGAACTTTAAAGTGATTTGTGTGTCTGTCCACGTGTTCTGATCAGTAGGTTTAGAGTGATCTGTCTTATCTATGGAGAGCCTTTCAGGGAAGTATTTCAGAAGATTGCTTTAAATTATCATCAGCCATGTTATTTTAGATTAAAACCTTTAAGATATATGTATAATACTGTTTATTATATGATTCTCTTGAAACTATTCTGATCTCAGAGTGTGTGAAACTAACTTGCAGTGTTTACTTAGTTCATGAAACAGCAGCAGATAAATACTTTTTGCATTTGAATTTTAACACAGTTGCAAATGACATATAGTGTGTGGCATACTGATGTATTCTGACTTCATAGCGCACTGCTTCACAAAAAATAAATGTTTAGTATTAAGAAGTGGAGTGGTTTTGAAATGTCAACATCAAAACTAAGTTTTACAAGCAGCTTTGACTTATTCAGGTTGGGGACACATTAACTCCCCGTGCTAAGAGGAAGCACAGTATCTCTCATTATTGAAAGTTTAACCCAGAGTCGTGATTTTCCTATTGTTGTTTGCCTTTTGACTCAGATAAAAAGACATGCTTGATCTTCTGTTTTTGTGCGTTCCATTTCTTAGGAAAAGAAAAAATGTTTATGACACAGAAACTGTAATTCAAAGATCTTTCCCTTTGTAATGATTCCATTTCAAACCCATTGAGCCCAAATATGTTTTTTTAGGCCATAGATTTTACAGAATAGAAGCTTTATCATAAGTTTGTCATCCTCTGACTTCACAACTTCACTTTGCCTTTCACGTCACAGGTACTTTTTGAATTCTTCAGACACAGAAGGCACGTGTAGGCATTGTGATGTTCCACAGATGTCACCAGTGTCACGCGTCTGTGGGTAGAAGATGCGCCCTGCAAGCGAGGCGGGACCCTGCATTGTTGACTGAGATCGTCTCTTTCTGGAGAAAGAACTGAATGTATTAATGTGAAGATGGGCAGACATGCATCGGGGGAGGCGTGAGTTAGGTGGGACAAGGAAGAACATTCAAAGGTGGAGGAATACATGGACATAAAGAGGCCAGCTTTTCCTCAGGACCACTGCTTACAGGTACAGGGAGTGGAAGTTGGCTTGGAAGACAGAAACGATGGTGGCTGCGATGGCTGCAGGAAGCTCTGAGTATTTCAAGTTGAAAGTTAGAAACTCTTATTGTTGAGGGAAGTTGTGGATCAAATGGAAGTGATGTGAAAGGAAAGGCAGCTCCTTCAGACGTTAGAAAGAATGCCACGTGGCTCCTAAATGTGTAAATCTAGTCTGTTTCTTGGTTATTTTTAAAAAATGCAGCAAAAAAACATTAGGGATCTTTCAGAAGCTGAGAACTTAAGAAAAAAATCATTTTGAAATTATTCTACTCATCTGGGCACCCGAAGCTCACTCCTGTAGACACAGCTACTTAGAGGCTGGATCCAGGGGATCACAGTTCAAGTCCAGCCTAAGCAAATAGTTGGGGAGACCCCATCTCCAAAATAGCCAGAGCAAAATGGACTAAAGGTGTGGTTCACACAGTAGAATGCCTTCTTTGCAAGCACAAAGGCCTGAGTTCAAACTCCATCCCTCTCTGTCCCATAAAAAGAAAAAAGGATTATCCTACTCAATTGTATTTGAGTCCCTGAAGATCTTGTGTTGCTGGCTCTTCCAAACCCATGCCTCCTCCCTCCCACACCAGCCCCATCTCCAACCTCAGGAAGCCACTAGCATTTAATTCTGCCTTTTGACAATGTTTCAGTGTGGAATTTAACTTTTTCACTCAACACATTCCCTGCACATTTATCCAAGTTGTGTGGAGGAGATCTATGTCCCCCAAAACCTGTACACAAATGTCTCTGGAAATGTCATTTATAAGAGCCCCAAACTTGAAATGACTAAGATGAGTGAAGGGGTAAACAAAATGTGTTACTTCCATACTGTGAAATGCTGAATGAAGGAATTAATTACTGGTGGATTATTTTTCTTATAATTTTAGGTTTAGACTGAAATGTGCCTGTTGAGAGAGCAGGTTAGCTGGAAATGTTCATTCTTTATTTTTAGTGCGATTTCTGATGGGCTGTGTTGTATTTATCTTCTTGTAATGTTTATTTGTCCCATCTGTTCTTTGGGCTCTCATGTGTTTCTGCATAATATTGGATTGCTTAAATATTTTAGGATTATATTTAAATCTGTGGCTGGCTTATTAGTTGTGATACATTGTTGGGTATGTTAGTGCTTTTTAAGGATGGGTATTGCATACGTCTTTGGTTTATGACAGTCTTCAAGTGACACCATAGTATTTTACATATAATTGGAGGATTTTATAATAATAAATACTTGCCCCTCATTATCCATGGGGAGATAGTTCCAGGGTTCTGTACTGATTTCTGAAGTCACAGATGCTTAACTCCCTTACATAAAGCAGTGTGATAGCTGCAAAGCCCTCCTCTGTCCTCCAGCACACTTGAAATCCCTCTAGCTCACTTACCACACCTGATTCAATACAAGTGCTGTGTCAATGTCATTATATTGTTCAAGGAATAATGACAACAATAAAGTTCACACATATTCACTACACATGCAGTCACCAGGATATGCTTATTGGTCATTGTTTTGAGACAGGGTCTCGCTACACAGTGAGAGTCCCAGGCTTTCCTGGAATTCTTCATCTTCCTGGCGCAGCCTCCCTAGTGCTGGAATTACAAATGTGTACTACCATGTCCAGCTCTTGCAATTATTTTTATTCAAAAAATGTTGATTGAGGTTTGTTGAATCTATGAATGCAGACTTCAGGGATACAGAAGGCCACTGTTCTTTCATCTGCCCTCCACCTCGATCCTCGTGACATTTTTTATACCTCTTATCTTTATACACATTATGTGTAAAATATAGCACGTTTCTTTTTATTATATGCTATGTAAATGACCAATATATTGATATCTTTATGTAAACAGTCGATTTATCTTTAAAGGTAATGTAAATACTACGAAACAACCTTGTGCATTTCCCCACTTCGGGATTTTCTTTGCGTACGTGTGTGTATCACATCCCCTTGGGTACACTTCCCTTCTATGACATGATCTCTTTTAACCTGGTTCACAGAAAGATCTGCTCAGGTGATGAGGTCATTCAACTGTGCACTGCCACCTGTGCTTTCCAAAAGACAGCACCTGCACCCTGGACTGGAAGCCTGTGTCCCAGGTCCACGCTGTCTTTGTTTTGTTTCAGCAGAGAAATTATTTTGGGTGCTTGTGCTCTGTATGGAAAGTGTGTTTTTCTCTGAATGCACCAAAGAATTTCTCTCTATAATTGTTTTCAGTCATTTAGTAAGATGCATCTTGGTGTTTCTAAAACATTTTTTGTGCCTTGGTATTTGCAGGGCTTCTGGGATCTGTGTGCTCATGACTTTCATTGAGGCTGGAAATGTTTCGGCATTCAGTTGTTTGAAATTTTTTTTTAATTTGCTTTCACCCCTCCTTTACACTGGCACATGACTGCAATGGTATCCCAGACATCACTAGTTATCTGTGTGTGTGTGTGTGGTTAGGGGGATTTGAACTCAGGGCTTGATGTTTGCAAAGCAGGTATTCTACTGCATGAGCTACACCTCTAGTCCATTTTGCTCTGGCTATTTTGGAGATGGGGTCTCATGATCTATTTGCCTGGCTTTATACCTCTATCCTCCCCATCTCAGTCTCCCAAGTAGCTGGGGTTGCAGGTGTGAGCCACCAGCTCCCAGCTGATTCTCTGATATTTTAAAATTATTTTTCTCTTCCATCATGGGTGGTTTCTGGTGATAGCCCTCATGCTGTCTAATCTTTACTTCTGCCCTTTGTCTTCCCCAGTGTACTTCCTGCCTTTGTCTTTACAGTTTTCATCTGTAAAATGCCATTGCCTTCTTTACATTCTGTTTCCATGTCTGCAGTTTGCTTTTTTCTCTGACATATGAAAAAACTATTCTGACGTTTTTTCCACTATTTGTAAAATCCATGTCATTTCCGGGTCTTCAGTGACTGAATTTCTTCATCATCGTGAGCCACGTGTCTCTGCTCATCTGCATCTTGCCCACCTTTGATGGGATGCTAGGAATTACAACCTTCATCATTTTTGATCCTAGGTAGTTCGTATTACTGTGATGTTTTAATCACCATTTACCTCATCTATGGGGTACTACATTACTACCATGGCATTTCCTAAATTAAGATTTATGCATAAACTGCATTTCTCTTACTCTTGACTCCTAGTTGTCTTACTGTCTTATATTTTTTTGCTTGAGTTTTACCTATGTTAACCTCTTTGCCTTCTAATGATTTTGCTGCTATTGGGATCTTGATGCTGCTTGTTGTTTTGAAACACCTGTGCTCCTCCTGTTGAAGAAGCTCAAGCTGAGATACGGGACACTGAGGCAGTTCAGCAGGAAGCAATGTTTTATTGTGCCAACACAAACCTAGCAGACTCATGTCCAAAGGCTGAGCCCCAAGAAGGCTCAATAATTGAGCCCCAAGAAGACTCCAATAAAGGAGTCTCACCTTTATTCTTGCAAGGAGGTTACAGAAGCAAAACGCAAAGCTCAACCCACATATGGCTGCATGTGACTTCACTGGCAATTTCATTCCCCAGTGCTATGTGACCTTCATGTTTCCCTTTTTTAAGTCTTATCTCTCTGCTATGCCATCCCTTCCCCCTGCTACATTATCAGAACACAAACTTGTCTCTTTCTTTTCTGGTCACCCCCCTCCCCCCGCTATACTCCAGTTGACACTTATTTTGGTCTCGACTCAGTTATTGTTCATCTGTTCTGGGAAAGAGACCAACAGAGACCAGAAAGCTCCTTCCTGTGCTCAAGAGGACTCAGGCTGGAGGGCACAGAGTGTGGGTCACTGGAACAGTACTCATAAGAAGCCATCGTGTTACAATGAGGCATGAATTAGATTGCAAAGAATGAAGAGCTGTGGGGTTTGGACCAAAGGTTTGACAAAGAAACCCCCAAACCTGTCTGCCTCATTTGCTCTTCCCGGTTTCTCATCTTCACTGGGTCTGGGCAGAACTCATTCCATTCATGTGTCTCCTACTCCGGGGCTGACTCTCCTTTACTTCAGGTATGGATGCCAAGGACAGAAAGCATGAGAAGATGCCACCAGCTCACTTCCTGTGCATCCTCTACAGTTTTCCTGCCCCTCCCTTCCTGTGTGTGTTCCCTGAAGTCTCCCTTACCCCCACTTCCTTCCTGTGTGTCCTCTGCAGTTTTCCACCCCCACTTCCTTCCTGATGCCAAATGCCCCCATCCATTGCAGCCTCACCAGTATCAAACAGACCTCTTCACTCAAGGGTTCCCCCCAATTTTGATATCTTGCCCAGCATTTCTTCTAAGATTAGTTGTGAGGGAAGAAGCCAGCTGTCATGGTGGTAGGAAGTGGTAAATAAATTTAATAATGTATGGGTCAGCTTTACCTGTTACCTATGTGCACAGTATTCCCAATAAAGCTGACCACCCTTAAGCTGGCAGTTCATAACAATGACCACATACATTCATGGGCCTCTGTTTTGCTGAGGATCAGCTGATGGTGTTGACGTGTCTTCTCATGGGTCTGTGTTGAGCTTAAGGTTGAGTGATCTTGGCTCTGGCTGATTGGGGTGTCTCTGCTCTATCCTCTCCACAGCTAGAGGGCAGTGATAAGTGAAGTGAAGGCAGGGCGAGAGGACCCTACTTCCACTGACCGTGGTCTCGTCTGTCCAGGGGATGTGATGAGCCAACCATATAAATGCCTTAGCCTGGGCGGCTACAGCAGCAGACGTTCACAACTCACAGCCCTGGGAGATGGAAGTTACAATCAACAAACTTCTGAAAGGAACATTTCCTAAACCTTTGAGGGTTAGGATTTCAACATGAATTTTTTTGAGGACACAAACATTTAGACTGTGGTTCTTCTGAATTTGTAGTGAGGTTTGCAACCCTTAAGATTTTTCAGTTTTGTTTGGATTTCTCTTGCTCCCTCATTACAAGATAGTTTACCCTGTATGGTTTTCTCTGATTTTGTTTTCTCCTGTTGTCCTCAATAAGTAAGCCAACAATGCAGGTCCTTTGTGAAACACCCAATGATTCCAGAATGAAGAAGTGAGAAATTAGAGTGCCCTATGAGATGTTCTCCTACGCCAAACGTCTGAAATTGATATTTTTATAGTCTCGCTCTGATGCCGATCCCAGCTCGCGCCAGCATCTCTTCGCAAATGTGTCTGACTTATGAACAGATCGCACCGAGCGTATGGTCAGGAGCCCGAGCCTAGTCACAGAGGTGGGACACCAAAGCTTCATGCCAACATTCAACTTCTGCACACGTTTTTCATCTAAACTGGACATGCTCGTGGTAACAGGTGAAGAGTTTTCTCACTGCACTGACAGCCTATGTTTCTAAGCTATTATGAACAACAGAAAATTAAAGAGAGAATCTGGGTCACAGAAGAAACTGGCTGTTAGGCTGGGGTTGTGGCTCAAGTTAGCAGAGGGCTTGCCTAGCAAGCCTGAGGCCCTGAGTTCAAAGCACAGAGCTACTAAAAAAAAGCCCAAAACTGGACCAAAGTTCCCATCCTTCCTTAGATGTATCTGTGAAATCAGAAGTAAATTAAACTCAGTTATGTTCTCAGACACCTCCCTCTCTCATACCAAACCTTGGCCCTCACCTTGTGTCTGTCACAGTCGGCTCCCAGCAGAAGAGTTCCTGCCTTCTCGCTGCAGGATGTGGTCCAGGCAGAAGGTCCCATTACCCAGGCAGTGATGCGTGTGAACTTTTCCCCACAACGCGCTCTGTGAAGACAAACAGGAATGAGTGCTGGTGAATACTCCAGCCTGGAGGCGACAGTCCTTCTTTTCTACCTGTCACAAATCTATGAATTACCAAGATAAGGGAAACACTGCTGAGTATATGTATTTATGAAGAGCTTCTAGCTGACACCCATGCTTCCTTCCCTAACCAAGAGGGAGGAGCGTGTAATCTGTAGGAAACCCTGAGCACCCAGAGATGCCTGCTGGCTCTTTGCCCTGCTGGCCTTTACCGAGCTGCAGAGCCATGTATTTCCTTATCTTCTCCAAAAACATCAATGTGCAAACCATCCATTCACGAGCACAATACCTGCTGGGGTGAAATCTAGAGAGCCCAGGACAGAGTCTCATCTCTCCTTTTATTCCGGTAATAAAGCTGGAGAAAGTGACACTTCTGAATTAGCTTCAGGAACCTAGCATCGTTCTCCAAACTCAGTTGTATTAATCAAGTCCAGACACGCGCTTCCGTGTCTCTCCAGGTTCTTCACTGGGATTCCTCCCACGGCTGCACCGAGCCTGTGGCCGGCTGGAGTCCACTCACTTCTTCCTACTGTCTGTCGGCTAGGACTCACTAAGGCTGGTGTTGAACTCCTAATGGCCTCTCCACATAGCCCAGGCTTCTGCACACTGTGGCCACCGTGCTCTCCCAGAAAGTGTCCTGAGAGCATGGAAATTATGTGATCCTGTCACCAGCTGTGATGTCACAGAGCCATTTCTGTTAGGTCACATTCCTCAAGCTGTGAAATAGTCTCTGCAAGGGTCTTAAGGGAGGCAAGCCAGTTCCCTCTAGGCAGCAGATGTGACAAGGATTTACACGTGTGTTTTAGAACTAGCACAGACCCATTGCATGTTCTTCAGTGTGGGCCAGGACTGGCACACAGGGAGAGGAAGAGGAACCGATTCCCTTGAATTCTTCTGCAACCAAGGCTCGTATAATGCTCACTTCAGGTTTTCTGAATCGATTTCTGAATCTCACATTGCAGATTAGATGCTGGATGGAATGATGGCTTCCACCAGGCTCTGTGCTGCTTTCCTGCCCTCCCCCACCATCTTACATTAAGTGCCCAGGTAATTATCAGAGCCTCCTTCTGGAGAATAATGGGGCCAGATAGTGAGGGGCGCGAGGCCGCCATGCAGCAAGGCGTTCAAGCTCCATGTTACACATGGCATTAGTTATCTTCCTGTTAGCGCTCGATTGCTCCTCTGGTGAAATTATTAGGCAATTATTTCCCCAAAACAGCATTGTAGTGATAAAGATGGAAATTATACAATTTGCTTTAGTCATTATTTTTTCCTCAAGCTTAATGTGATTGTCACATCACATTAAACCCCATATCAACCATTAGAACCCTCCACAATGCAAGCAGAGATGTCTGTGTGCACCTACTAAAAACAACAAATGAGGACCCTTGTCACCATGATTCTCACATCGGTGAATAATGGTAATTCGATCTGGTAGATTTCTTATTTGTAGGGCAAAAGGAAACTTTATTTCTGAAGTTCTCTGTGCATAAACTGCTAGGTGCCTCATTCCATCCTTGGGTGCCTGGTTATCACAGTGACAGCCGTGAATAACACAATGTCATCTTCAATGCTTCAACTACAAGATCTTTACAGGTGTACATAATAGTTTTGCAGAGGAAAATAGTGAGTCCATTTTCAGAAAGGTGTTTGGTTTCTGGTGTCAGGCATTACCTGCTATTTGACAGCAGGTCACTCAGTATAGCCAGTGACATGGTTCCTCCTTCAATAGTCAAGACTCAAGCACAGAGGGTCTAGATTTTCCATAGCTTAAGCTGCAAGGCTGATTTCTGCTGTGGAAATCTCCCATGTCCTTGCTTAAAGGGAACAAGACTTCAAGTTCAGTACCATACCCTAATTCTCCAAGACTAAGAGTTTGGTGGGAATCTCCCACAGAGGTGAGTCATGAGGAATTATAAAAGCAGCCAGTCTCAGCTTGCTCACTCCTCTTCATCTTAAACAAAAAGATTTAAATTTGCTACAGAATCAACACCAGGGCACATGTAGCCAAATACAGAGGCACAAAAACTCAGTATCTTTGAGACTAAAAAAACAAATTCGCTGTCTAATTAGATCTTCCCAGTTTCTTCTGTTTGTTGAGTCGAGATTGCAGGTTGAGTTAGAGGATTCATGCCACATATTCTGAAGGAATTAGGTTCGGTTTTAAAATTAGATCTCCTGGTGATATTTGAAAGCATTTCCTAACTGTACTGAAACACACAGTGAGGAGAGTGAGCACCTCAAGGTGAGAGATAAGGTTTTCCTATCCAGTGCATCCCATCTTCCTGTTGGATCAAAGCCCTGCCACAAACACTAAATATTTGATGCTTTGAAAGACAGAACCTGTAAGTCAAACCCAAGATCTGCTCAGCTCCCCCTGCAGGCTGAGCCCAGGTGACCTGGCTCAGTGGACAAACACTGCTGGCCTCAGTTTTGCTCTGGGTGAGCAAAATACTGAAAAGTTTCCAGCAAGTGGGCAGCAAAGAATCCCTAATTTTGGGGTCCTAGCCCAGTCCCATGACAAGATCCCTGGAAACAGACCCAACGCTTACTTCTGGACACTGTACCTGCTTGCTAAGTGCTGCCTGTAGGAGACAGGTAATACAGCTCAGGAGAGCCAGGGCTTTTCATGCCCTTGGAACTGTACAGTGACTCTCAACATAGAGAAAAACCAAATAATCGGGCAGGATGCTTGCCCTCTGCTCCTGGGGTGAGGTGCTGTGTTCCTTATGCCAGGAGGGATTCCTCCCATCGTGCACTGGCCAGCTGTTGTTCCCCTTCTCACTTCTCATCCCAAGTGCTTCCTGCTAGAATTCCCCCACAATGCCTTGGTGGAATGACTTTCTTTAACCTGCAACACCAACAGTGTATCCAAACCAAGCATTTCTGGTTAGCGTTGCCAGATGCTCATCATCTGAGGCTCAGCTATACTTTTCCATGCACCTGTCTAAAATCTAGTTAAATGCTCAGTGCTCTTGTTACTGGGGAGATGTTCCCGCTTGCTCCCTGGATGGCATCCTCTGACTTCTAGGCAGATTGCAAGTGGGGCACTGTTGGGTCCAAGCAGAAGAGGGTCTTGGGAGAGAGCGTGGCTCTTTTAGAAGATAACACTGAACTGACCATGGTGGCCCGAAGCTGTTTTGGGAGTAGATACTGAAATAAAAACCAGAGAAAGTAGTAATAATAAAGAAGAAACTGGGGAAAACTCAGGGAAATTCCTGAACAGAGTCCACAAATTTAACCCTTGAAGCATGCGCCATCTTGCCATTTTGTGACGCTGTCCTCGCCTAGTGAGGGAGTCTAGGATTGTTTACATGTCAGAAGCAGTGACATTGGCTGATGGAGGATTTCGTAGCTGATAGTCTACCTGATGGAAAAGAACTCAGAGCTGGAGGTTTTTTACTGTCTTACCAAATTTTGTTATTGTTTTGAAAATGTTTATTTTATAAAGCTTAAGTGTTAACCATGTGATATGTTAAAATGTAACAGTCTACCCATTGGCCAACACTTACAAGTCAGGACCTCCCAGAAAGCAGGAAAGCACAAAGAGAGGTCCACTGGGACCATCGTGCCCAGCTGGTGGCAGGCACACTCTCTGCAGAACCTCCTATCTGATACCACACATGACCTTCGAGGTGCCCTTGAGGAAGGCAATTGATGAAATCAATTGACTTAACACACAGGGTCTCCACGTCACTTCCATCTCCCACTATTACACCTGCTGATTCACAGGTTATGTGTTTGCTTTTTCCTCAATGTGAGGATGATTTCCCTAAGAAGGTGAAAAGAAAACACTGTCCAACTCTTTTCTACAGGAGTGACCTCAGCAACAATGCCCTAGGCTGTCCCCATTCCAGGAGCAGGATGGGATGACACTTTCCAAGTCGGGAAAGGCCCCGTGAACTGTTTGGTTACTCACAAGCGAACAGTTGTCATTTCTATAGAAGAAGTGGAATTGTTCAGGCCCAGCTGCAAACACTGTTCCCGTTTAGGGCTAATGTGCGAAGCGAGTGACGATGCAGAGCTACCATGAGACTGCAGCAGTCTGGCTTGAGCAAAACCCCATGGTGGAAAAACCACACCAAAGATCAGCCTGACTCATGTAAGCACAGTGGCCCCGTGTCCTGGGCTCTGCATCCATGCACTCAACCAACCAGATGAAAGGATTCAGAAATAAACACAGGGTCTCTTGGAACATGGGTGGACTTTGCAGTGTGTTAGGTGATGACTTCAAACACAGGGGAAGATGTGCACAGATTATAGTCAAAAGCGACACCATTTCTAGAAGGGTTGAGCTCATGCATAGTGAATTCTGTAGGCATTCCTGAAACCAATCCCTATGGATATGGAGGGATGGTTGTGTTGTTTGAGTGTGAAACAGTTTTTTTTTTTGGCTCTTCCCGCTCTAATTTGGGGCTTTAATTTATGGTGGTTAGGCTATCCATTTTAACTGAACATGATAAATTACTGTGTACCTTGGTTAATCAAATTTTTGTTTTTGTTTTTTATTTTGTAGGGAAATAAGCAATGATACAGTATTTATATGAAAACTTTTGAAAGCCACTAAAGCACATGTTAGAGAGTGATAAAATCCAATTTTCATCTCTATAGCCAATTGCTTAATTGACATTTTAAAGCATCTTAGTGCTTTTATCTTTGTTTATGTTTGAACAAACATCCTCAACCATTTTCATCATAGCTTTGACCTTATCATATAAGGTATTCATGAAAGCATAACAGTAAAACCTACACATGCAAATATGAGACTCTTCAAAGCAGAGAATAAATCAGTTGACTTTGGACAATGGAAAGCTCAAATCTCTTTAAATAGCTTTCCTCTTTATTTTTAAACAGCATCGTTGTTGAATAATTTACACACTATAAACTTCACCCCCTGGAGGTTTACAGCGCAAGCATTTTTAAATCATATACAATTGTGCTGCCATAACAACGGTCCAGTCTTAGGACACTTCTGTCACCCCATCAAAGCTTCCTTGTGCCCTTGGCTGTCCCTTCCAGCTCCATCCCAAGCAGCAGATATCTGCCACCCGCCTCTGTCTCCATCATCTTGACTTTCTAAGTGAACACTAAAAGCTGAGCCGTTGAGCCTGCAGTCTTTCTGTCTTTAACTTAGCACTGCTTGTGAGATTAGTCTACGCTGTGTCACTGAATGCTAGAGGTTTTTCCTTCTCCCATTGTATGGATGTGTCACAGCTTTCAAATATTTTGCCTTTTTAAAATTGGGTTTTGTCTTCTTTGCACTACTTAGTTGTAACAGATTCTAAATTCAAGCCTTTTATTATCCAATTTTCAAAATTCATTCTAAATTCAAGATTCTAAATTCAAGTCCTTTATTATCCAATTTTCAAAAACGTTCCCAGTCTACAGCACATGTGTGCGAGTGTGTGTGTGTGTGTGTGTATGTGTGTGTGTGTGCAGCTTGACTTTTTATTTCCTTGAGGAGGTCTTTTGAAAAGAAAAGCTTTTAATTTTAATGAGGTTCAATTTCTCAAGTGATTTCCTTTTAAAATTACTTTTATTAACATATATTAACTGTGAGGTTTCATTGTGACACTTCCATGTGTACACATAATGTACTTTGATCATACCCGCCCCTCTGTGACTCAAGTGTTTTCTTTTATGGGTCATTCTTTAGTGTCATATAAAAAATCTTAAACCAAATTCACATTTTCTCCTACATTTTTTCTTAAAAGCTCCAGATCGTGGGGTCTTATATAGATATCTGAGATCCATTTGAGTGAAATTTTATGTGTCAGTGAGGTAAAAGTCTACTTTCTCTAATCTAAAAGTTCTGACACCATTTACTAAAAGTCTACTCTTAGCCTTTTTGTTGAAAATCAGTTGACCATAAATATTAGGATGTACTCTTGGACTTTTTTTCTGTTTTATTCTGTTACATTGATGTCTTTATCTTTCCTTATGTGAATGTCACCTTATCATGGTGACTGTGGGTTTATAGTAAGTTTTAAAATCAGTAATAGAAGTTGCTCTGTTTGCTCTCTTCAACATATTTTTGGCTATTCTTTTTCTTCCCACGTAGTTATAGTAACCAACGTGTTACTCTGTACAAAAAGTCTCCCCAGGATTCTGAGAAACACGTCATTGGATCTATGCATCAAGTTGACGGGAGTTGTCACCTACATGGCAGCCAATCTTCCAAGGAGTGAATGTGATGTGTGTCCACGCTACACGGACCTCTAATTTCTCTAAGTAAAAAAAGTTTTGTAGTTTTCAGTGTACATATCTTGTATCTCTCCCAAAATACTCTATTACTTAGCATGCTTGGAATGATTTTTGGTTTTCAGATAGTTTGCTGTGATATATAATTGATTTTTTGTACTAACCTTGCAAAACTCATTCATAACATGTTTTTCTACATTCTATATAATTTCCCATATATACAAGCGTGGCTTCTGTGGATAAAAACACTTATTTCTTCTTCTTCTACTAGAGATGGTGTGACTGGACATCTTTGCCTGGTTTGTCGACTGAAGCGTGGGTTTTCTCTACAGGCAGATCCTGGACACTGACGGTTGTGCGCTGAGTCTAACTGGAGGACAGGGACAGAGTGTTGGGTTTCTGCTGACCTTGACCTTGTCCTTTCTTTCTGTGGGATTCTCATTCTTCTCAGAACCAAGGGCCCACAGAGACCAGGCAGGCATTGCATTCCTCATTGCGTTTTCTCATTTCTGTCTTTATCTCGTTCAACTCCCTGATGATTGCGGTTCAATGAATCCAGTCAACTACAGCTAGATCCCTCCAATGTGTCTTTCCACACACTGTGCTGAGCTTCACGATCTTGACCAGGTCATATCTCCACCAAAACACAACCACACAAGGGCAGCCTTCCTACGGACCTTTCCTACGCTAGGATCGATGTCCACGGACACAGGCCACGCAGTGAGGGTGTGCGGCTGCACTGCCTTTCTTTATTTTTTCTTTTTCCTTTTTCTTTTATTATTCATATGTGCATACAAGGCTTGGGTCATTTCTCCCCCCTGCCCCCACCCCCTCCCTTACCACCCACTCCGCCCCCTCCCTCTCCCCCCAACCCCCTCAGTACCCAGCAGAAACTATTTTGCCCTTATCTCTAATTTTGTTGTAGAGAGAGTATAAGCAATAATAGGAAGGAACAAGGGTCTTTGCTGGTTGAGATAAGGATAGCTATACAGGGCATTGACTCACATTGATTTCCTGTGCATGGGTGTTACCTTCTAGGTTAATTCTTTTTGATCTAACCTTTTCTCTAGTTCCTGGTCCCCTTTTCCTATTGGCCTCAGTTGCTTTTAAGGTATCTGCTTTAGTTTCTCTGCGTTAAGGGCAACAAATGCCAGCTAGTTTTTTAGGTGTTTTACCTATCCTCACCCCTCCCTTGTGTGCTCTCGCTTTTATTATGTGCTCAAAGTTCAATCCCCTTGTTGTGTTTGCCCTTGATCTAATGTCCGCATATGAGGGAGAACATACGATTTTTGGTCTTTTGGGCCAGGCTAACCTCACTCAGAATGATGTTCTCCAATTCCATCCATTTAGCAGCGAATGATAACATTTCATTCTTCTTCATGGCTGCATAAAATTCCATTGTGTATAGATACCACATTTTCTTAATCCATTCGTCAGTGCTGGGGCATCTTGGCTGTTTCCATAACTTGGCTATTGTGAATAATGCCGCAATAAACATGGATGCTGCACTGCCTTTCGTGTGTGCTCGGTAGACCAATCTAACACTGAACAGAGCATAGAAGTCTACCTTGCTGTCTTACCTCTCTGTTCTGGGCTGAAAGACCACTTCCATTTTCTTCAAGGGTGAGACTCTGAGAGCACTGCTTCTCAGAGCCCCATCCATATACATGGGTTCCAAGATGCCACATATCAGATGTGACCCCGCAGTCTTCGGGGGGTTGAGGTCAAGCTCTGCAGCCCCTGCAGTGGAAACACTACGTTGCAGGTTCCTGCCTTGTCTCTGATGTGTGAGATCGGCCTCTTGCCCTAGCTCATCCTCCTGGCTTTCTGCCCTGTTTTCAACACTTACAGCCAGCAATCTGAGCTGCCAGTCCCTGCCGGTCTCCCAAGGATCAGCACGAACAAAACCGCCGCCTAAATCTCTGTTCATTTTTCTCACTGATTTCGTGAGCAATTTATATGCAATCTTCTTTCTCTGGGTGTCTTGTTTATAACTGATACGCATGCTTTAAAGCAAAGTGTGTTATTATTTTGCATATCTTCTAGATGTCGAGTAGACGTGCGTGAGCATTCAGTGAAGTTTCATGGCTCTGTGAGGGGTTGTATACAGGCTCATCACACTTGCATGGAGATGAATTGAAGTCTAAGAAAACATCCCCCCATAGAGAATTGTCAGTAAGAAAGAATTTCAATATCATATCCCACACCTTGGCACAGTTACAAAAAATGAATGTTCAGTCTCCAGGTGTGAAAGGAATCTGGAAATGAACTCTGGGAAAATGAAAGCCACTGTACCTCACATTGTCTGAGCTTGGGAAGCATTTTCATTAAGGTAACATGATTTAAAAGGGAAAAAAGGCACCAGCAAATCCAGAGTAGCAATGAGAAATGCTTGCATTTTCAGATGCTGCAGTGGATACAGACTCCTCTATGGAAACCCATGTTGGGTAAAGCAAGCTGTTTCTCCAGAGAGGAAGGGGAGCTTTACCAACTCTTGGGCAGAATTAGGACTGGACCTGAGCACGTTGTCTTGAGAAAATTTGGTACTGAGTAAATGGTTTCTTTGTAGTTGGAGATAAGAACTTGAAGTGAAGGGAAAACGATTCTCTTTTCTTGTTGCAAAGATGCATGGTTCTGGTCTGATGGGTGGCTTATGACTGCAATCTTAGCTACACAGGAGGCAGAAATCGGAAAGATAGTGGTTCGAAGCCAGCCTGGGCAAAAAGTCAGCGGGACCACATCTCACCCAATAAAGTCTGGGCATGGTGGCCTGTCATCCCAATCATGGCAATAGGATGATCGCAGCCCAGGCTGGTCTGGGCAACAGTGCAAGACCCTACTGCAAAACCCATTAAAAAGCACGAGGACCTGACAGAATTATTCAAGTGGTAGAGCACCTGCCTAGCAAGTGTTAGGCCCTGAGTTCAAACCTCAGTACAGCCAGAAAAAAATGATTCAGTTTCTCATAGAGGCTCAGGGTGCTCTGTGCTCCCATGTTCTTGCCCAGGAGTCAGGGCAGGTCAGACAACAAAAGAGCCCCTTGGGGAGCCAATCTTAGGCACAAGGCCCCCCTGTGCAGTACACTCAGGATGCACCTTGCACATATGAGGTTGACCTGGGTGGCCTCTGGGCTGTATATGAACTGAGAAAGAGGGAATAGGAGAGAAAAAGATAAGACAGAGGCCACAGTAAACGTGCACCCACATCTGTCTGTGTACAGCTACAGTAAAATTATAGGTATGGGCACATCTAAGATTTTAAATGTGTGCGCCTGGAAAGAGCCAAGATCTGGAAATTAAAGTACAACTGCCCAGGTATGTCTCTGCTCCTGACTTACCTCGGACAAGTCATCTGACATCACATGTTCGTTTCCAAATGAGAATGATGGTCTCTTCCCTTCTGCATCCCATCCTCTGAACCTGCTGGTCATACCAGCTATAATAGCCCAGAAATGGCAAGGGTGACACTGTTTTAATCTGTAAAGCAATCAAAAAACATCAATTACTATATCTAGAAAATCAAATTTATTTTAGTTCTTTCATTGGTGGTACTAGGTTTGGCTTCCCCCTTTGCCAAGCGGGCGCTCTATCACTGGAGCCACACCTCCAACCCTTTGTGCTCTGTTTATTTTGGAGATAGTGTCTTTATTTTTTGCCCAAGACAGCCAGGACTAAAATCTTCTTATTTTACACTTTCTGCTGTAGCTAAGATGACAGATACACACCCCCACACCCAGCTACTGACTGAGATGAGGCCTCAAACTGTGATCCTCCCAACCTCAGTTTCCCAATTAGCTAGGATTACAGGTGTGAATCGCTGGTGCCTGTATTGCATTTTGAATTATGAGACTTTTGTTTTCCTAAGACAGGAAAGGCAGGTAGAATCCACAAGTTATGATACAGTGTGAATGTGAAGATTTTCTACCTATCATCAAATAGACCAGTTCACTCACTGTCTTTGCCCGTGCACCAACCTCAGAATTTCCAAGTGAAAGTCTAAGGACCCACCTGCAAGTGCTTGCATGTGTGTGTGCACATACATGAGTGCACATGTGTGTATGTGTGCAACACACTCACATTGGCTTTTATACTCTTCCAACCCACAGAGAATTATCCATTGTTATTCAGAACAAACCTTTCTTCTTGTTTGCCAAGATTGCCTCTCTAAATGTCAAAGCTATTAATATTGCATTATATTTCCTTGTCTTATTTTGTGGCACATTGTCTCTGTGAATTACTACTCTCTCGTTTCATGAGACAATTTCTCCTCTAAAAGTGGATGTAGCATCACTCTCATTCTGGAATTCTTTTCCTGAGAAAACCATTTTATGACATTTGCAGTTCTGTATAAACTGCTTGTTTGGTGTGCCTTCACTTTAGCACATAAGTCTCAAGTCTCACCTACTCTGTTCTGATTAAATCTTCCTGATGGTGACACGAGGTGCTCCCTTCTGGAGAGGGGGGGGCTCTCTGTCTGGGCCACAGATCATCTGGGAATTTTAAGTATTATCCCTAGCTGATATCCACCAGAGACAACTAAATTAGAGCCTCTGGAATGTGGTCATGGGATTCTGGCCTGCTATCTCTACTCTAGCAGGGTCCAGGGTGACACTCTTGCAGGGTGAAATCAAAGCAACCAATTCATCAGAGCTCACACTGTGCCAGCCTCAGTGCACAGGGCAGGTGAAGATGGATCAAGGAGAGCAAGCTCCCACTGCATTCTGAACTCATCTCTAAGCATCATTTGCTGTTGCTCTGTGCCCCTGGAGCTGCCTCCCATGCCAGCACAAAGATGACACCACTTACTGTGACAATGGAAGACCATGGCTCCCTACAGCCTACATCTTCTGATCTTTGCCCAGGTCCTTCAGCATCTCCCTCTAGCTTAGTGTCCACTCACTCTGGTACGCTGGCTTACAGACTCCACAGCAGCTCTTAGGGGCCAGGACTGGGGTAGGAGGAAGAGAGGACCCTAGGGTTCCTGTTGGTGCTGCCAGGGACTTCACACGTGCCTTCACGGGGGACTGTTACCTGTGCCTTACCAGGCTTTCCTTGGGAGATTTCGGATAATCTTGAAAAATCCTTTGCTGTGATTTCCTTTGAAATTTTCGTATGCTTCAAATGATCTAATTTTCAACCAGATTTCTTCGTCTGAACCCATTTCTTTCTCCTCTGGTCTATTGCAAGCAGTTAACGTCTCGAGCCTGTGGTTTTCATCATTTTGCACTAAAATCACCTCTGAACCTACTGAAAACACACATGCTGTGCACTCTGAGCTTAACTTTATGAATGGAGTATAAATTCAGGTCAATACTTTTTAAAAGATGCTTTTGTGGGTTGGTTTTGAATCCTGTCTTCTTCTTTCTTCTTCTTTTTTTTTTAAACAAAGTTACAAACCTAACACAAGTACTTTTGAATAGTGAGTCAAATAAATATATTTCATACGCAGGTTCACTTTCCACTGACCTGTGACAAATCTCAATCTTATTGTGCCTGCATATTTAAGTGATTTTAAGGCAAATGACATAATTTATGTATCTGTATATTTGTGTCTGCTACGTGTTGGGACCAAGTAGCAAATGATAACTTCCGGATATGAGGTTATTTTGTAAAGAACCTAATCAAAAAGCATTTTACATAGCTGAAAAGATGTGTGTGTATAGTTTAGATGTCTGTGTATAATTTATACTTATACATAATATCATGTATATTACATTTTACATATTTTAATATGTTAGTTATAAAATAGTCATGTTAATTATACATAATGTGTTAGTTGGTGAAAGTGGTAAATTATGAATTGTTTTTTCAAAACAAAACAAATTTCTCAGAAAGCCCAAAATACTGTACAGGGAAAGCAAATCATGCTATTTTCATCAGAATTCATTGGTGGTAAAAGTTAAGTCTCAGGATGAAATAGATTTGAATATGGTTTAAAGCATCTGAATAGACGAACTACTTGAATACATTTCAATCCAAGCAGAACCAGAATCTGTTGAGAAATGCTTTAAACATGGAGGATTAAAGCAGTGCCACAGCACAAGCCCGGCAGAAGCCAGCGCCACGCTCACCGTGTGGCAAACACACAGACTTAAAGGAAGTGGGTGGTCACATCTGTGCTATACAGATGCCAGCGGCAAGCCAAGTGGGAACCGGACCCCAAAGTATTTGGCGTTGTAATAAACCTTGCACCCAGTGAGAACGCAAAGTTTCACCAATGTGTTCTTATCAAAGCTATTACAGACTCTTAATTTTCACAGCCTGGATTTCAGAGTGAACCATCCGGCACCCCAAAACCTGAGCACTATAGCTAGTGGTGAAATGGGGCTTGTCCCTCAAGGCTGACTGCTGGATGAGGACCTGCTGTCCCCAGGCCACCATTCCCTGTAATGGTGCCAGTCAGCCATGTCTGACTCCCTGGGAGGAGGTCCGTGTGACGACCAAGGCTGAGCGGGTCGGCACGTGGTCTTGCCATCAGTGGAGAGTGACAGGTGTGTAAGGGCCACGCCCTCAGCCACAGTGCTGCCATCCACAGAGAGCTCAGCTCACCTCCATGGACCTCGGGTCTTGCCCCAGGGCCAGGTAGGAAGGCCAGTTTGCCTATGGCCTGTATGAGGTGACAGCTCTGCAGAGGGTCCTACTAACTGTTTAACAAGACCATGAACCCACTCCTGGAAGAAAGGACTGAGCACACGGGGCTCCCTCAGTCCTCCTCAGTCCTCATGTGCTGGGCCACCACCCTAATTCCATGGCTGACAATTGTTCTTCCCCTACACCACTTCCTTCAGCCACAGCTGCAGAAGGCACCGTCCCCCCAACATTCTGAGAGCCAGGGCTCCCCATGCTCCACACTGTGGAGTAAAGAGTCCCCACGGCCACCTTGTCATCACACTCTTGTATAACTGGCACAGTCCTCTAGCCAGGGCAGTGAGCCTTCTGAGCTGCAAGGAAAGCTGGTTTCATTGCCCACAGCTTTCTCAACAAACCTGTCCAGTGCTCCACCCACTAAGACTTTCATTTAATAGAACTTTGGTTAATCCGGCAAATATGTTACACACACACACACACACACACACACACACACACACACACACACAAACTCCTTCCTTCCTTCCTTCCTTCCTCCTTTCCCCCTGTAGATGGCACGGAACGCCATCTCCTCTGGCAACTCCTCCTTCCTGGGCAACTCTGTTTTTAATGTTTCAAAACTATTATGATTTTTTGCATTAAAATAACTCTCTGGAGTGTTCTCTGGTCTTCAGCCTGCCTTCATTTCAGTGTGACATTTAAAGCCTTTGTGCCCAGTTTACCCATTCTGCTGTTAGTGACATTTGAAAATGAGTCTGTATCCTGGAATAAAGCGTGTGCCCTAGAACCCTGATGGGCAGGTCTGCAGCAGGAGCTGGTGGAGCCTGTGCTAGTCTGACCCACAGTAAGCGCTGTGTTAAGCACCTCAGGACCGCTGCACTGTAAATCTGAATATGCTGATGTTACTTACTCAAAAAAGACGACCATGGAGACCATTTTGCAATGTCTAGTAACGTTCAACTGCTCTTGCATGTTCTCTGGGAACAGGCAGAACACTGCTCTGCAGCCCCATATCTGATCTGGCGCACGTGTGTGTGTGTGTGTGGTGTGTGTGAGTGTAAAGACTGTCATATTAAACTTGGATCTAATATTAGATGAGTGGCGCCTCCTCCTGAGTGGTGAGTTAGGACACCATCTTCATATCCAAAAGGCAAGTGAAATAACATACACTCCACTTTCCCCCAGTTGCAGGGCTTGAGCCTTGAAAGTTTGTTTAAAATGAAACATTATCTGAAATGCAACTTTTCTACAAAATATGGTCATCTTGATGTGCCAGGTGTCCAAGTGGGATGACTGGGACAATAAGCCTGGTTATTCACTTACTGCCACAATACAGGGAGGAGGCATAGACAAGCCAAGTGCTTGCCATTCTGTGTTCATTGGCCCTAGGAAGGAAGCCTGGCACCAGCCACTGCATCAGCAGACGGGGACCTGCTTGTGGCCACGGGGCAATGAACAAAGCCCCCTGAGTCCCCCTGAGGGGCTGAGGGAAGGAGGCAGCATCAGATGAGGAAGGGAACACAGAGTCCCAGTGTAAGAAAGGACAGTGGCCTGGGGGCTGAATCCTGGCCTGGGACCCCCTGCAAAGGTGAGCCCCTCCCTCCCCTGGGGTTCCTTGTTCTTATGGATGGAATGTGCACCTTGCTCTCGGGGATGCCCACCAGCCACCACCAGCAATTCTGCCCTCTCCAATGGGATCCAAGGGCCATTTTAATCCAGGGTCATTTATGATTATTTTTCTTCGAGAAGAAACACTGGATTATGCAGAAAACGCGGTGTCACTGCCAGCAACACTCAGCAGAGAAATCCTGGAGTCACCTGTCACCTGAAGGCAGTGCTAGACACCCTCACCTCTGCCCAGCGTACGGTGGTGTCACAGTCACCAAGGAAACATGCAGGGGCAAGCTCTGATAGGATCAACGCCTTCCTCACTCAGAGAGGCGCAGAGCAAGGTCAACTTGTAGAGGGCATCAGTCTCCAGGGCCAGCAGGTCCCTCCCGGGGAGAGACAGAGGGAAGGGGCCTCAGGCACCTCTAACTAAGCTCAGCCCTCATGCGGGGACAGCAGTGGGTGTCCTTAATGTCCTGGGTGCTGACAAAGATGAAGGAACCCAGCAAGTCTGGACGGGGACAGAGGTCCCCACACAAGGTGACAGGCTCTGCACAGGCTGTGAAGACCATTGCTTGGTGAGGAAGTTTCCAGGCCCACAGTCTGCACTGTGTAGCCAAATGAGGCTGGAATGGTGAACACCTGATTCAGCCTTTCCCAACAGGGTGAAGCAATGCACACGGCCCCTCAGACCCAGCCTCAGTGATGCACAGAGGGGACAGGCGGAGGTTCAGGCCCCCTTTGGTGTAGACCTCCTGCCATTTTACCACCATCCCTCTTCCGTTTTCCTCACCATCCTTAGTTGCTTCTTATCAGAAGCCTCTCTAAACAGTCAATGAATTCTAGTGAAACCTCATCAATTTTTTACCATCAAAGTGTAAATATTTGCTCAATTTGAGCTTGGCAGGCTTGGGTGGCCAAGGAGTGACTTCATCATCTACAGCCACCCTTCCCAGTGTCCTGATGGGTCCCCAATGCCTCACTACAAGACTCCTAGTGAACCTCCATCATGGGGGTGCCCCAGCCCCCAGACCTTTTCATCCTGCAGTGATGGCAGCTTCAACGGCTGTGCTGAAGCAAGAAATTCAGGGAAAGTCCCCAACCAGGTCATGGGGGTCAGGTGGCCTCCTTGCAAATTGTCCCACAGAGAACAGGTGGTCTAGCTCCACCCAGAACCACCCTCAAAATGCCCCTCAGTAAGGACTAACCACAGCACCCTGAGTGAGCAGAATGACCACACGGGACTCACCCAAGCTAGGGCATGAACACCAAGGAAACGCCTTGGCCCAAAGTAACCAAATACCCCAGATCCCCTAATTAGTGACTATGGACTAATCTCATGCATCTGATTGTAACAGAGGGAATTCGCAGGTGCAGTACCCCTGCCAATCAATTGGCAATCATCAAAGTCACTCCAAATACCACTCAAATCCCACCCCCCCCCCGCCCCAGTGAATAAATTCCTACCTGAACCAAAGCATTGGGGCTCTTGAGCCTCAGGTGTCACCCTTGAGTCCCCAGCTCAGAGCCCACTCCACCCACGTCTGGTGGAGTGTACTTTCTGCTTTCACTTCAACAAAACTTGGCTGCTGGTTTGCAACCTATGTCTCTGCCCAGTTCTTTGTTCAGGAAGCCTGAGCTCTTCTGCACCAGAATTTTCTGAGACCACCCACCAGTGTCACCTGCAGGAAGCTGTGCTGGCCACCATGGTGGCTATGTGCAAGACCCCAGTGGGAAGAGATACAAGGCGGGGCTGCTGAGGTCTTGGAGGTACAAGGAAATTTCAAAAGTGGAGCATGCTTTCTGAGAGCCACCCTGCGAGTTCATGGTGAATTAACTGTCCACTACACCAGGGAGCTAAAGTCCACACTGGATTTGTGTTTCCACGTGTTGTCCTCCCAGCTCCTGAAATCTGGTTATTGCATTTAATCTCTGAATGTGATGTCCACAGGGGAGAATGGGAATTCTTCCCAGGTATAAAACTGCACGGCACATCTGGCTGGTCATTTGGCTAGGACACCTAGGGAGTCACAGTCATCACTCTATACAAAAGCAGACTGGTGGTAGCAGCTTTGGTTTAGTTGGGTTCTCATAGGTAAGATCAAAAAGAGGTCTGAGGAATGTGTTTGTGAACCTTTCAAACAGGCCTGAAATGTGAGGCCCTGTGCCTTCTGGGAACCCTCCCCAAAGGCCCCCAGTGTGGAGCAGCCCCTGGCAGTCAAGTGGACACAGGACCCAAAACTGTACCCCAGCCCCACTCCACTACAGAACTGAGGGGTTGTATTGGGAAAGCATTGGTTTTATCTTACAGAAAGGCCTACCCTCACCATGGTAAATTTATTACCTTCCCTGCTGTTTGTCCCATAACCAGCAGAAGAAGGCAGAGATGAACTCCTGGCATCCACCATCTTCCAGGGGCAACAGCTGGTGAGCTTGGCAAAGTCATGACCTTGGGACACTCCATCCCTGGAGGCTAGCAGCCTGAGCCCAGGAGCACACAGTCTCTGGACAGAGATTTTTCTATCAGTGCGCCCACTGCTTGGTTTTCACTTTCTGAAATGTTTGCTCTTGAGGCTCCTCATTGATTCTGACAAGAAAGACAGTTTAAAACAAAGGAATTGAGCAGCTGGCCTTGTAGAATGACAGGTCACCTGTCACACCTTCATTTAGAGTCAGCTGGGTAGCAATAGTTTGCAGTTTTCAAATTCAGGACACTCTTACAAGCATGGCATGTGCTCTCAGCAAACAGCCAAGACATGACCAGTCTCCCCCACAGACAGAAGAATCTGAGAAGAAAATAGCCAGCGTGGGAGAGGTGCTCTCGATATAAAACCAATGACAAAATTGAGTACACTTTGCATCTTCTTCACAAATCCCAGCTACTGGTCCAAAGGAGACCTGTCTGTCATGGGACACATTTCCATCAGGGAACACAGCAGGGTCCCCACTGACACAGAAGGAAAATCTGACCCTCAGGTGATTTGGACTCTTCAGACCAGTCAAACAATAGGCAATGCTGGGAATTAAGGTGCCAGTAATTGTCTCTGATTAATATGGAAAATCAGATAACTACTTCACACTGTTGGAAAGAATGTCTGGACAGGAAATACATTCTGTGATGTCTGTAAGTGTGGTGTGGGTGCTAACAACATGCCCCTCTCCTAGAGTCCTCGTGTGACCCTCAAGATACTATCAACTAACACGCACATTAAAAATATCACTTTATGTCCCAGAAATCCTTGCTGTGTTCAGTTCTAGATTAGAAGCCACCAGTAGGATTTGCAAATCCAAAGGAAAGGAAAGGCTGTCCCTCTCTTGGTGATAAGACGTGTGCCACAGGCTACTTTCAGCCACGAGGCAGCTCCTGGGGTCCTGAAGTCTGCTTACAGTCCTATTTGAACCTCTCTTTGGAAATCCCAAGGGCTGTGGTTGTTCTGTGGAGGTGACTGGGAACCTGCCTCTGGCCAGGGCTTCCCTGGCTTCTCTCCCTCAGTGCTTGTAGCACTGCACAAATTCCTGATTCCTGATTAGCAGATTTTCTGACTGACATGGGTCAGGTGTCTTAGATTCCTACCCATCTTGACAAAGGCAGGTGCCTTACCACTGAGATTTCAGGAAAACTCTCCGGTGCATTGTGCCAGCACTAGGTCTCTCAATGGTGCCGGCTGGGTACAGAGGAAGCATTTCCTGACTGGAAATGAGTAAACTGTGTCACTGGATTTAGCTGGATCCTGTGCTCATCCTAGACCAGGGACTGTGGTCAGAAGGAAGAAACTGATACACAAATCACAGAGAGGAGCTGGTGGTCCTCAAAGGCAATCAGCCATGCTGTTTCCACTATAATAACAGTGACGCCATGTGCAGACCGAGCGTTTTGGCGACCTAGGGAGAAGAAGAAAGGACAGAACAATTGCAATCAGCTGTAATAGCTCCATGCTTCATATTCCTTCTCTCACTTAATTCTTGTAATAAATTTAGTAGGCAAGCACCTTCAGTTCCTTCTTGCTAAAGGGAAAGTATGTAAGAGAGTCAATGATAATATTTGGGTTTCATTGGTTCGAAGCTACCTCAATCGTATTACGAACTCAGAGAAATACTTTTCTCTGATGGATAAAGCACAGTGCTAAAACCGAGTAATTTTCTTCCCCATAAGTCACATGACTGTGAGTGAGCCTGTATCTGCTCATTTCCACCGGCCTTATGGGTTTTAGTCCTCCCTTGTTAAGATTCCACCACCCTTACGGCTACAGGAAAGAACTCTGTTCCCAAGCCAGCACCTAGGTGACTGGGAGCTCTCATGTTGTCTGGAATGTTCCTGTAGGTCTGTGCCTCACAGGGCTGTGTGTCTGTCGTCCCTGGCAGACACAGCCCACCAGAAGCTGCAGTTTCCTGGGGCTATGGACCCGGCCCTCCCAGGGGTATGAATTTGTTCTTAAGGGAACATTTGGAAAGTCTGGGGACATCTTTCTTATCACAATTTGGGAAGGGAGTCTCTCATGGCATCCAGGGGTCAAGGCCAGAGATGCCACAAGCATCCTACTGCACAGGACCGTCCCCAACAAAAAGAACTGTTTGCCCCTGAGGTCTGTATGTTGCTGTTGAGAGACCTCGGCCATGAATGGGTGCAGTGACAAGAGTTTAAGAGTAGTGGCCATGAGAGATGATAGCATTTTATCAGTATTAGAAAGCAAACCCTGCATGTCTGCATACAATTGTCTTCAAAAAGCTCCATGATTTTACACAAAATTGGATGAAGACAGGCAAAATCTATTCCAAGTCCCAGCAATGGGTACGGAGGCTTTGGTTGGGAGGGTTCTCGGGCACTCCGTGTTTACCTCCCTTGGACATGAATCCAGGGCACAGCTTCCCTTTCTTGCAGTCACAGCATTTTCTCAACCCTTTTGTTTATTTGTAGGATCATTCTTAGTTCAGAGAATTTCTAGGTCCAGTATTTTTATGGTGGAGATATCCTTAAATTACCCTCTTTTATAAAATAATTCCACATCATCTTTTGATGCTAGACCTTAAATAATGTTTGCTATGATTTTAGTAAACGTTCAGTGTAAAGAAGAGATTTCACAGGTAGTCATGCCAAACAGAACACAAGGACTATGCAGTTTTCACAGACTGGGCCTGTGATGCAGAATTTCTGAACCCCCTCACTTGCCTCTCCCAACATTTCCCCAGCAAATGTGTGGACCCTGCTTTTGAGAGACCTGATCTAAACAGGAGCTAACCCAAGAGCACTTGAGAACCTCAGATTCTTTTAGATCGAAGGTGGAAAGTAAGAGACGTGGGTTAGCACATGGCTGAGTGAGAGAGGGCTGAGCTGGCTGAGGTGAGATTCAGTTTGAGACTCCACAGCGGGCAGGGGCACAAGATGCCCCCTCACTAACTCAACAGCTCACAGAGGAAGTGTGTCTTAAGAGAACAGCTGAGCTGGGGCTTCCCAGAGTTCCAGCAGGAGGCCCACGGTTCATGACAAATGGTGGAGACAACCATCAGACCGAGCTCTGCTGGCCTGGGCCTCAGGCAGGGGATGCCCACCACCCCCGCACCATCCCGGAGTTGGTCTCCAGCTCAGGGGGCCACACCAAGGTCCTGGAGGTGTATGGCTCCCATGAGCTCTCAAACTTGCACATTCACCTCAACGTTTCCCATCTTCCTTGTAAGTCTACAGGAAGTGTACAGTGCGACCGTCCTGAAAGGGAAAGAAGCCACAGCACGGCCATAGAAAGTGCTGTTGTTTATGGGCTCTGGATTCCTGCAGAGCTGGATTTGAATTATGGGAGAGAGTAGATACATCAGATCCAGATTCATGCAAGCACACAAATTTTTGACTAGACAAATAGAAGATATTGCAAAAATCACCTTTAACTTGGTTTTAAAGTTTCTGTTTTAGGCACCTGGTAAAATAATAAGTAAGAATAAAGTGAACAAGCTCTGCAGTATCCTCCAAAATAACCAGTTCATATCATCTTGCTCTAAGATTATAGCCCACATTTGTGAAAGTCCTCTTTCCTGTGCAATAATACACCTTTTAAGATTGTCTTACAGCTGGATATGGCAGCACAGGACTATAATCCCTGCTACTCAGGAGACTGAGGTAGGAGGATCACAAATTCAAGGCCAACCTGAAGAAAGTTACTGAAACCCTGTCCCCAAACCAAATTCAAACAAAAGGGATGGAGGCTTAGCTCAGGTGGCAACACTCTTACCTAGCATGGGACCCTGGCTTCAGTACCAAGTACCACAAAAAAATGGCCTTTACATCAGTAAATCACTCAATATTGGCAAAAATTGAAGCAGGAAATCATTCTGGCAATATTGAACACGTGACACCTTGAAACAGCCGTGAACACGCTCAGGAAAAACGTCAGAGAGATGGGCAATGCTGAGAAGGGGGCGTGATTGAAGAAGCATTTATTAAAAACTAAGTTTTTTAAATGAAGTACCTTCTGCCAGATGCTCACTTATCCCAAAGTTCTCTACCGTGTTCTTTGATGTGTGTTAAAATATTTGAAATTGCTTATAAATTAATAACTGTGGTTATGAGAATTCCCTGAGGGCTTGTACAATCTCATTTATTACCTGCTGTACTTCTGAAATCAACTCCAAACTGTAGACAAGAAGTTACTACTGACTTCGCCATGAGTGCACTCGTCACCAAGTGCTCACCCACCCTGTGTGTGTGTGTGTGCGTGTGTGTGCGTGTGTGTGTTTGTACTTAAAACCATCTTTTCTTTTCTCCATGGAGGCCTTCTCAACACTGCCCAATCCACATCTCCACAGAGATTACCACAGTTAACTGTGCTCTTAGTTTCCTTGGGGTGCTAACGTCTGTACGGCACAAACTACACACAACTTGGCATATCTTAGTGTCAACTAGTGTCAATCCCCCATCCGAGCACTGCTGAAGTCCTCAGCACCTTCTCCTCTTCCTTCATTGACGCTGCTCCGTGCCTCCCACTGGGACGACCTAGGTCTCAGAACTGGCCTTGTTGCTCTGCACCCTATATCAGAGTGGATCGAACTCACAAACATGAGATTATCAGTAAGGCCGCACTTCTGCAATCCTTCCAATGAAGGCGGCCGGTGTGGAGTGAAGCAGACGTGTTTTCCATACAGTGCTCACAGTGCTGTGGCTGTGAGATGGTCAGTAGCTTCCACGAGCTGTGGCGTGCTTGTTTGAGAGGGAGTGGAGTTGCAATGCAGGTGCTAACACAAGGAAATCCTAAGCTTTGCTCCAAGAGTTTACATGTTCTGTGGTTTGGAGAGTTAGCTTGTCTTATTTTAAGATTCTGCAAGAGGTCTTCATAAATTTGCTGCAATTTTTATAGCATTGTGAGTGGTGGGAGTCGGATGAGTCTCTTTGGTCCCCACTATCCTCCCACATCTTCTCATTAGTCATAGTTTAATGATTTGAGTTATGACAGTGATATCAATTGAATGTTGTACTGATAATGTGTTATTCGTGCTCTCTTTTGAAAAGTGCCAGAATTATAAACAAGCCTCCACTCATTAAAATGAGACTGTGTACACAAAATCACAGACAAAATGCTTTTTAAATAAAATTATTTTAAATCAACTATTGGTTTGATTTTCTGATTTCTTCTGGGAAGACATTTTATTGCCAAATGTTCTTCATCATTAATTTTTGCTCCTGATGTATGACTTCTGGTGGCATGATTTGTTTTGTAACTTCAGTGGACAGCATAAATGTTTCCCTTCCTTTTACTTGAATGTTTAAGTCATCCCAGTGCAGGTTCATGTGCCAATCATGTCACAGTTTAAACACTATCGTTCAGCAATTGTTTCTTCCTTTCCCACTATATCCAAAGTGTGGTCCAAAATGCTGAAGACAGATCTGAGTTATAATTATAACAGGCAGTTGTGATTCAGGCTGAGAGCTCTGGAGGGGCCATGCAGGCAGTGGTCATGACCGGTAGAGACACAGTACACACAGAGCTTCCAGAGAGAGGGAAGTTTTGAGACTGTGCGATACTGAAGGACCAGCTGGGAAAATCCTAGGCTCAGCAGGAAAAGAGCATCCTAGAGGCAAGACAACAGTCAGGCGAGCCCCATGGAGGCCCCTCAAAGAGCAGGTTCTGAGACATGGGAAGGCATGGCCGACGTGAGTGCTGTGACTCTAACACAGTGCTGGAGGTTCAGAGCTACACCGATGAATGACCTGGTGAGAGGGAGTCTGCAGGCTGGAGTGCAGGACTGGAGACTGGAGAGGAGGTGGACGGCCGTGTGGTGTCTATAGAACTCCACTGATGGGAGCCAGCCCGTGAAAAGGAAGAGAAAGGAGAGGGGTGCAGAGGGACAGACCCAAGCTGCAAGGTGCCAGGTGGAGAATGCAATGACAGTGCTAGCCTTAGGTGACAGTGTAGGACATAGCCGCAGGGTGGAGTCCTCAGAACGAGAGGCTGAGGAGATGGACAGCGATCTCACAAAGGGACTCTGTTTTTCCTGAGTCCAGAGTGACCCCCCATGGCCAAGTGAGTGGATAATGGAGAACATTTGAGCTTTGTGTCAGACATTGGAATCACAGCTCATAAAATCTGTTGCCATGTGACGACCTAGCAAATGTTTCTGCAAGGATGACTAATTAAATGGAGGCAGATCAGGGTGAAATTCAGGAGTGATATCATTTCCACATGGCTACTATTTAAAAAGAAACATCCAGTCATGTTCTTAAGGAATAAGGACAACCAAGAATCAAGTGGCATTTCACATTATCTCTGCGTGTGACTCCTAAGTAAGAGTCGTTATTTAGTGTGTGACAGTATAGCATGACAAGGACTGGTTCTTTATCTGGAGACTAGAAAGACGTAGTTTAGTAAACGAGGGCCTTGGTCTCATTAAACTATCTGCGTACTCCTTCAGAGCAGTGGTCTTTCAACTCTGTATTAGATTTTCACAAATTATATATGTAGTCCTAACTTAGCAAAATTTAATATAAAAATTACACAGTTTTCACTCAGATGCTAAGTGTATTTGAACTCTGCTCTAGCACATGGTGTTTGCAGCCAGGAGACATTATTTTTAGTTCCACAAATGTCACTTAGTATTCGTATTACTTTGGGAAACTTCTACCTCCCTGAACCTCAGTTTCAGTGAGATTCTGTGAGTCTTTGGGAGAAGTAGGTATAATTGTATGTACAAAATTGTCATTATACTATCTCATGTTCAGGAGAATTTTTTTAAAACAGATTTTTGAGCAGATGCCTTGGCTCACACCTGTAATCCTAGCTGCGTGGGAGGTAGAGATCAGGAGGATTGCGATTCAACACCAGATGGGCAAAAAAGTTCACAACACTCCATGTCAACCTGCTATGGATAATGGCAGTCGAAGTGAGCCTGAGCAAAACGCAAGACCCTGCCTCAAAAATAACCAGAGCAGTACGGTGCTTGCCTAGCAGATACAAAGCCCTGAGTTCAAACCCTGGTACCGCCAAACAAAAAAGATGTTTGCATCAGTTATCTATTGCTGCGTAACAAACCACCACACTGCTCAAGGCTTAACACAATTACTTGACTGCATCACACCTGCTCTTGATTCTGGGGTCAGCAATGGTACAGAGAATCAGCAGGTGGATTTTCTGCTGCTCATATCTGGAGTCATTCATGAGGCAAGGACACAGGTACAGGGAGATATGACCATTGGAGGCCCTCTTTCTTTTTCTCCTTTTCCCGGGCCATACACCACATTCAGTGAAAGATCATAGAATGCCGACGTGTTTGAGTATGAGAAACAAGCACTTGTCAGCAATTCTTTCCCGCACACTTATAGGTCACAGGGTTATTGTGAATAATAAATCTAACAGCACACGAGGATATTTCGCATTGCTTGCCTTTGAGTATCTGATTGTTGATGGTAAGACACCATCTCCCTTCCACCTTCTTCATATTGGATTTTACTTATTAATTCATCATTTTTGGGGAGGTACTGGGGTTTGAACTCAGGGCCTTGTACTTGCCAGGCAATCGCTCTACCAGTTGAGCCATATCTCCAACCTTCTACTAGACTTCATTTTTCAAGCTTTATAAAATAAGTGTACAACTTTCATAATTTCTATGCACATTAAGAGTTTGTTTCTTAAATGCATAGAATCTCTCTTCCCAAGTAGATGTTATAACTTTTAAAAGACCAGGGAAAATGACAAGTAGAAGAATAGTGAAGAAGAAGGTAGAATGTGTCCATAACACCCGTGCAAGTCCAAGCTCCAGCGCTGACTAAATGCATAGGACTTTTGACAAGGAGCTTTCCACAAACAAAACTCAGTTTCTTATTCATACCGTGGAGCAGGGATTCTGCCTAACCTGCTGGTTGTCAGCATTTTGAGAACAAGGAATTACCGTGGTGACAGATGTCTTCACTAGCTAGCAGTTCATTTGCCCTTCCTTTGGGAAGCTTTCCTTGACTGACCGTCCCCACTGAAGGTCAATGATAACAATGCAATGCTCATGGATCTTCCAGTATGGACTCTGACATGTCAAAACCATGACACAGAGCAGGTGATCCTCCCCTGCTGCAATGCAAGCTTCTCCAGGTCAGGAGCCCTGCCTGGCCGTCTGCCTTGTTACGTATTTGAATGGATAGCCCAGTGCTAAGAATTTAGTACTGTGAAAAAAAAACGTTGTTAGACTGAACCAGTGTCACAGAGGAGCATTGGAATGGCTGAGTCAAGTCCACCATCAGAAGTTAATTTCACCAATGAAATAAACCTAAAATCAAGGTAGATCTGACCTTAGTCACAGGTACAGAATGTTAATGGCACAGAGCCCATGCTTTTGTTGAGCTTAGAATCTAGTCTGCCATATAGACACATTCATTAATGAAGCAATGAAAAGCTAGATTTCATAATATGAAAATTGTGCATATGATTTACGGGACCGGTTGAGTACTAAGCACTGTATGTGTAATTCCTCATTCAATCCTCGTAACTATTCTGTGACATGAGAAATATTGTTTAGAGTTTAAAGATGTATTTATCTATCCATTCATCCACTCACTCACCCTTCCAGCCAACCTTTCATCCACCTACCCAGCCAGCCAGCCAGTCATCCACCCATTTGTTCATCTATCCATCTACCTCTCAATCCATCTCTCCGTCCACCCATCCATCTCCCATCTATCCATCCATCTCTCCATCCATCCATCCATCCATCAATTCATTTAGTTAGGAAATAGTTTTGAATTGCCAGACTTTGTGATAAATTTTGTACTGTATTTTAAGAATTCAGTTGTAAAAAAGGAAATATAATCTCTCTTGCTAATTAGAGCGTAGAAGGAAACAAGATTTGGAGAAGAAAGATTACTAGAGAGAATTGTAGAGACTGTCCTGAAGCACCAATGTAATAACAGTGCTCTGACGTAAATGCAGTCATCATCCCACTTATGAAGCATGAAACGCCCTCCTGTCACAGAACTACTTCTCAACAGAGCCAGGCAGGACCAATCCATGTGGTTTGTCTCCAAAGAACATGTGCTTGGGCTTGTTTGTGTACATGTGTGTACATGTATGTGCACATACATGTCCATGTGTCTATATGCATTTGTGTGTGCATGTTGGTAGACACCTGTACAATTTTCACAAAAACTAATGCAGACCTACAAGAATTATAAAGGGACATGGAAATTTACATATTTCCTTTTAAAATGTATAAATATCACCACTATGGGTATTTTTGTGTGACAACAAATATACAAGTAAAACTTTTGTTCATTCTTGATCAGTACACTTCTTTTTTTGGTCTGTACCAGATAATTAATATTTAAAATAAAGAATATGGATAATAATTCATTAGTTATAAAGAAAAAATCTGAACTAAAACATCTTTCAGTAATTACATGTGATCGGTAGACTTCTCACCCAAAGAAGGCATCTCTGTAGGGACACTGTGGGAAGGATATGTAAAAATTAACACATATGTTCAGAATTGTTCAGTTACCATACACAGTTACAAATAGAAAAGTGTTGTTTTAAACTGGCTAAACTGTTGGAGGATTCAAATTTTGAGTTTGCTACAAATAGGAGCAATAAATAATTTACTAATCTATCCCCATGTCCTTTGGTACATGGAACAAAATTCAACTTATTTATAGTAATTCAGTTCATATTGGCAAATTTACATGAAGTGTTCAGGAATAAAAGACAGATGTCATAGGCAAAGAAGTCTAGAGATGAAAAACCCTTTAAATAATTAAATATAAATTCAAATTGCATTATTGGAGCTGCAACCTGAACAGACAAGGTTATTATTAAAAGTAGAGAGCATATTTCACTTTCTTTGTGATAGTCATTTTTAAGTAAAAATCCGGAGAAAATGTTAAGATAGGAATGAAGGAAACTCAAAACTAAAACAACCAACCTCATTCTTGTGAGTGACAATTTTGTATACAGAAAAATAATAAAGACTGTTGTACTAGTTTAAAAAAGCAATCGTGGACTTTCTCTGAGTTTAAATAACAAAGAATGAGCAAAGAATAATCATGATCTAAGAATTAATTGTGCTTGGACTTCAGCCACATCTGTTTTCTCTGATAATACCCATGGCTGGCCCATTGCCAGTCTGTTTTTGTTCCATTTTTCAATGATAAAGATAAGGGCTTTTGTTGGAATATTTTTCCAGTTTTCATATAAGGAAATATCGTAATTCCTGTCACCCACCCCAATGTGTACTGAGCTCTGAAGGAACATTGATCATATTGGTACAGTGCAATGACTCCAGCTAATTTCAAATTCATGATTTACCAAACCCATTGGAGAACTGAAGTCACAATTCAATCAGCTGGCCCAAAATTTAAGGGAAGATGGTGTCTACAGGGAAGAGCACTGGCTCATGCCTGTAATCCCAGCTATTCAGGATGCAGAGATCAGAAGGATCATGGTTACAGGCTATCCTAGGCAAAAAATCAATAAGCCAGACCTTTTGCGTGTTCCTGTGATCCCAGCTACTCAGCAGGTGTAGGTAAGAGGATAGTGATCTGAGGCTAGCCCCAGGCAAAAGCACAAGACCAAAAATAACTGAAACAAAAGATGAGCTGGGGGGTGTGGCTGCCAGGCCAGCACAGAGCCCCGAGTTCAAATTCCAGTGCCTGCAAAAGCAATAGAAAAAGAAATGCACTGTCTTCCTTGATGCTTACGTTTCAAAGACGGCCTGTAGGACTGTCTTAAAGCTCACAGGTGCCCGTCTAATATTCAGAATTTACAAATATTTCAAAGACAGGAGAAAGTAAGTACCATGAGTTTTCTAAGATCAGTGCTCCTCCCTGTCTTTATCTGGGAGCAGTAAGCATCTTATTTTTCATTTGCGTTTGTCTCCTCACAGGTTTGGCTATGGAGTGGTGAATTTCCTTTGAGAAGGGCACAGGAAGGACACGGTCTGACACGGTGACCCTTGTCAATGCTCTGCACAAAGTGAAATCAGGACCCTCCCACCAACGGACGACACGCCAATAAAGCCGTCCTCCTGGAACCAGGTTATTCCTACAAGAATTAGAAACTTGGGCAGTCCTGAGGGTTACCATAGCAACCGGAAATCTCAAATGCACCAACTCCTAGAGTAATGCAAGTCCCACGCAAGAGGACTAGTGAAGACAATTAGTGAGTATCTCTAGCCATGAAAACCCTTCACATACGTCATTACTGTCTTCTGCAACGTGCCCAGCTTCCAACTAAACACTGCAAGGAGCACACAGAAAATAAAAGCACAACGCACTCCCAGAGACAGAGATCTTCAGAAGCAGGCTCAGATACAACTCAAATTTTCAACTGATATGCAAGACTTGAAAACAGCAAAGAAAAATATATTTAGGAGTGTCAAAAAGCAAACTTGCAACAAATTTAGTTTAGAGATCATGTCTGGCTTTCTTCTGTTCTAGAATCTGGCAATACCTCAGTTCAGAAAATGGAATAAGTGTCCAGATGAACTGACAGAGAAGGGCTGAACAGAACAGAAACCAGGCACAAAAAAGCAGACTGGTCATTACAACATTGCCTTCCTTTAAGACTGGGGCACAGAAACAGAAAAACAGACAAAATAACTGCTGCCTAACAATGAGAACACTGGTTTTCTGTGAGGATCACAGCAGAAGGAATTCTCTATTCTGATTGGAGCTGGCCTTTTAGGAAACTTGATTCAGCCTCTCCTGATTTTTCAGAAGGGCGATAATCAATTTGGTGTCACTAAACTCCAGCATGAGGGGCTTTGTTTTGGTTTTTAGGCTGATCAGTTGAGACTTACTGAAGGAGCTTAGTTCAGAACAACAGCTTCCTGCAATGACTGTGGGGAAAACAAGAATTACTGCAATCTCACAGCAGAGACCCCATCAGCCCGAGGACAACCAAGTTACAAAAATCTGTCAACCCAAACTTCACTGCCCAGGAAAAGTCCTTAAAAATGACTAAGAAGTAAAGTCTTCTCTGATCAAAAGAAACAAACATATGCAAAGAAAAAAGAGAAAGAATAAGGAAAACCTCATCCTGAAACTTGGATCTACATAAAGAAATGAAGAGTACCAGAAATGCCATGAAGGAAAATACAGCTAAATTTATTATTTTTTTCTAGTTGGAATTGCCATAAAAATTACCTACTCTAGCAAAAAACATCAGTAATAGATGTGTTTAAAGCATATTTAAAAGCAGGAACTATGAGGAGATGGTAAAAATAATAGGAGGGAAATTTGAGGTGTGTGGTTGTGAAATGTTCACACCAGAGGGTTAGAGTCTGATGAACTCAAGTGTACGTTATAATGAATGCTGGGTTACCTACTAAGAAAATTAACATTACCAGAGTTATAAAAAGTGGGTCACTCATGATGATAAAAGGGAACCACAACAAATGATTACTTAGCAAAATAAGGCAAGAAAGGATGAAAAAAGAAGAGATGGAAAACCAAACATTGAGATGATAGGATTTTTTGTGAGTATAGCAGGAGAGTTTATTGAGATAGAAAAGTGCAAAGTGGGAGGGTCGAGCCCCAGAGTTGGGGGGGTCCTCAGAGAGGGTGCCTCAGAATATAGATTTTAACAGACACATATCCGTAATCACGTTAAAGGTGAATGGTGGAAACACAGCAACAAAAAGCAGAGAATGTCAGACCAGATAATCAGAAAAGACCCAACTTTATGCTGCCTACAAAAAAATGAATTTTACATACAAAAAAATTGAATAAAAGCCAAGGATGAAGGAAGATAAAAGATGTGTGCAGTTATCAACTGAATGACAGAGTAAAGATGTCCTTATCAGGTGGATCAGGAGTCAGAGCAAAAGTACTGTGAGGAAAGGGGAATTTACAACATGATGCTCAATTCCCTAAGAACACAGAACAATCTTCACCTTATATCTCCTACAGTAGCGTTTCTAAATTCTCTCATGGAACTCCCTCAAAATGAGCATTTTTTTTTTAAAAAATTGTCTCTTTTATTCCTAGCTCCCTATAGGAAATGTCACGTTGATGGCAGAGACAGCTCCGTCCCCCAGCCATGGCCCCCGGCCCTAGGAAGGTGCATCCAGAACTGTGGTTTTTGTGAATCATGTCAACTCAACTCACTGCACCCTACAGCTGGACATACACGCACAATTCCTGGAGTTTGTTCCAGCCCTTCTAAAAATTATAATGCTGTGCAGGGAGGCAGACTGACTGAGAGAATGGCTCTCTCTCTCCAGTTCTGGTAAAAACTGTAAATAAATCTATTTTTCCATATTTACATATGCGGGCAAGAAATGGACCCAAGGAGGTCCTTGTGGCAAGTGGGTCCAGTAACATAACACCACCTGAGGCAGAATCTGCAGGAACCTCTGAAACAGACAAACCCAGCAGCAGGTTCTGACTTCCCGACTGTGCTGTCCACAACAGACCTGGGGAGAAGATGAGAAATCAGCAGGAAGAGAGGAGCCTAGCGGCTGTGTCAACCCACTGCATGTGGCCGCAGACTACAGGGCGCTGGGCCCAGAGGCAGCAGAATGCCAAGTCTCTTCAGGGTGACATTAATTATTCAAGAACAGTTATGCAGTGGGACACAAAGCAAACCTCATGAAATTCAAAAGAAAAACATCCTACGAAATACATTTCCAAGTCATAATGGAATTAAACTACAAATCAATGAAATAACATAGCCGAAAAGTCCTCAAATATTGGGGAAGTAAACATGATTTTAAACAACTCATGTGACAAATAGAAAATCTCAAAAACAAACAAGCAAAATCTTGAACCAAAAGCAAATGAAAGAACAAAGTACAAAAACATGAAGGTTGCTGTCTGAGCCACAACAATGGGGAAACTTAGAGCATTGTAAAAGAACTGAAGTCTGAAGTCAGTTGTCTGCATGTTCACATAAAGAAACAAGGAAAGGAAGGACAAATTAACCCCGGCATGCAGATTGAAAGACTGAAGGTTTGAGAAGATGTCAATGAAGTTGGGAGACCTTGAAGTCGCCATGCAGACAGCTTTGGAGATGGCAGGAGGTGGGTCCATCACACCACTGACTCTGTATCCATTCACGGATGGCTTTTGATGTGATGGTACGCCAGACCCAGAAGTGAGGCACTGAGTAAGGCACGTGCGACCCCTCTTCAGAGACACCAGATTTTAGCATCAAGAGAGACAAGATGAACAAAAGCTAAGACCCATGGAACAGGTGAGATGAGGATAAGCCCTGGGAAGAAAAGGAAGCCAGCAGAAGGGATCTACTGAGTCACACTTGTAGAGGACACTCAGAGAGGCGCGGCCAAGCCAGGTAGGCTGCAAGTTGAGTCTGCCCTCTCGCTCAAGATCTGTGCATAAAAATGGAGGTGTTCATGCCACACGATTGCTTTCAGAGCTGGATAGTGTGTGGAGAACAGGACGGGAATGGTCAGCACATGGACTGTAGGGAAAGAACTTGGCTCCAGGGATCCAGACACAAGAGAGAAAGGGCTGCACAGGTGCTTGTTAAGGGATTTGATGGCATCAAGGTGACTCAGGACTGTGGAGATCGGTGGGAGGACCAAACCTGTGAAGCCTGTGTGGATCTGGGGGTGGAGTGACTGCAAAGGGACTGATCACTGTGGCTCGGGGCCTGCTGGGTAGAGCAGCAAGTGCTGCCCTCCACCCACCTACGTGACCTAAAACACCTGGCAGCTCCCAGCTCGGAGCATGAGAGAGGAAGAGGATGGTGCTTGCAACACTCGGTGACAAGCTACAGGGTTAAGATCATCAGAAAAGCATGTTCCAGGGATAATCCTGTAAAATCAAACTCAAGAGAAACCACCAAAATGTTAGCAACAGAGAGGGAGGAAAGAAAACTCTACCTAGCACGTTAGTGACATCACAGAACGCATAACTTCTATAACCAGAACAAATCTCCAAAGTAACTGCCTACTGGATTACAATTGGGGAATATTCCATAGATAAATTAAGAATAAAATATCAACATTTGTGTCAGAATTAGCTGCTCAAATATAATTAGCGGATCAAGAAATCTCTCAAAACTCAGAGCACAAAATTAAAATAAAGGGGGATTTGGGAAAAATACATTGATTTGAATGACATATATCAACCGAAAATTACAGGTGCAAACCCTAGAGGAGAATTAGCTCAAAATCAGCAGCATTTTTACATGTAAAATAGAAAAGTAGAAAAAATTTCAGTAGAAAATCATCAGAACATAGGGCCAGGAGAAGTGTTCACATCGAATGCCAAAATAAGTCCAAATAAGGAAAAATTAATAAGCTGGTCCTTGTTGAAATTTTTTAAATTTCTTTATGAGTGAGTCTGTGAGAAAGATGAAAATACAAGCTGCAGACTGGGAGAAAAGATTTGCAAATCACATTTACGACAAAGACATCGTATGTCAAATATACAAAAACCCCTCCCCAGAGTCCCCCAAAGTCCCAGAAAAAAAATCACACAAACACAATCCAATTAGAAAATGAGCAACAGACATTCACCCCAAATGCACCAAAGAAACCAGCTGAAAAGAAGAAAATCAGTAGCAGATGGAATGGTTCAGAACTGCAAAGGGACAGAGATTTTTGCCTGGTTTATGAGCTGGGCAGTGGCCCTGCCTCCATGTCACAGATGTGATGGAACCAACAACAGCTGGGCCCCTGGCAAAAGCCCAAGAGCAGGGGAAACTACTGAATCCACAAGATGTGACCACCACGGCTGGGAGATCAGCCTGAGCAGATCTAACTATGCTCCAGGAGTTCTAATTGCCTTGTTTTTCATAGCAGTGTGGGTGAGGAGGTCTAAAAACGCACTGCTTTGTATTCTAGGTTTGAGACAAGGAGATTTTCAATAGCCTCAGAGACAAGCATAATGGGAAGCAGGTGTTTGTTGTTCTTGTGGTTGTTTTGTTCTTTAAAAAAACTTATTGTTAACAGGGAATAGAGAATAATATGGGAAGAGAAAGCCTAGAATTTAACTTGCAGGATTGGAATGGAATTCTAATCAGAGATATCAGTGCACTCTCCAGTGACATTGGTACTTAAAGAGATGATAGATAGATAGATAGATAGATAGATAGATAGATGATAGACAGATGGATAGATAGGTAGGTAATAGATGACAGATGGACAGATAGATGATAAATAGAAAGATAGTGGATGGATGCATAGATAGATGATAGAGAGATAGATGATAGACAGACAGATAGACAGACAGACTGACACTAACTGGCAGAGACAGGTGTGGAAAATGCACACACGCCATACATCAGATCTCTGTCCACTGAGCCAGCCTAGAACCAAAGCCTTCTCTGTAGCAACAGGCCACCTAAGCCCTGGTCCTGTACATAAATATTGTGTCCTATTAAAAGCAGTCAGAGTTCCTTAAACAAACAGTTCACTCAGAAGGTGGGATAGAAGAAGTAGAAAGTTTTCTTTCAACAATTTATGAAAGGTAATAGGGACAACTCCAGCAACGATGGGGACATGGCAGAGACCAGATGGCTAGCTTAAAGGGTTCCCATTGGCCAACTATGGGAAGTCTCAGCACAGTGAAATACTACCTTCAGGAAAAATAGATACAAAATATAAGTAGAATGAAATACAACCCATTGCCCATAGGAAATAAATAGATAAGTAATGGTCATTTAATAAATATGGAAAATGGTGAACTTAGAGAATAATGAAATCTAAAAATAGAGGATGAGGTTTGAAGACAAATAATATATTTCATCATCTCAAATCGTCTTTCCACTAATTACTTACTAATTTAAAGGGACAATTGTTAGTTTGTATACCCCTTTTTAGAAATCAAAGCTGCTATCTCCAACGTGGGACACTGGGTGCCTCTTTATGGAGGATGTTAAAAAGACACAGAGCACTTCAGTGATTTCATGCCAGAAACCACCACCTGTGCTGATAGCTACAGAAATTTCAGATAATATAAATTAAGGCACATTGTGAAAAATAGTTCTTGATAATTCTCAAAAACATGTTACCATAAAACATGGCAAAGACATTGAACACAAAAGACATTTACTAAGAAAAACTAAAGCTAGGTAGTGACCTGAGCCTGGGACAGTGGGGTACAGGTGCTGTCAGCTACAAAAGAAGAACTGAGACGCGATTACAACTGTGTAATGGTTTCATGTCCAAGCTACACCTCCTTGTTTTGGAGGTGACTCTGTGATGGTATTTCTATGGGGAGTCATACCATTGCTCTGAGTAAATACACACTAAATAATTCTAATGCCAAAGAACACAGGGTCCCTAAAATCCTCTCAAACAGTTCAGAAAATGAGAGCACGTGTGTGCACACGTGAGCCATGTGTACACGTGTGTGTGAGCATGCATGCAGAGGAGAGGGAGGGAGAAAGCAACCAGGTGAATGTAATTCTGGGTTAAAGTATATCATTTCTTTGTACTGTTACGGTAACTTTTTGATGCATTTGAAATTACATCAGAGTAAAAATTACAAATACATTTTTGAAATAAAGGTGAAAAAAGCAAAGGAGGCTCTAAATCCAAGTATCCAGAAGTATCTGTCTTTACAATCACTCTATCCATCTTCCAATTTCCAATCATCATTTTTTTCTCCCACTATGTTAAGCAATCTATAGATTTCACTTTCTAGTATAAGAGGATCAATGCAGGAAGGAGATGTTACCTTGATGGATCATTGATTGGCTCAAAGTGCAGATTAAAAATCATCGAATGGTAGAGATTCCATAGGGAATATTAATGAATCAGTCACTACCCACAAGAAAAACATCCTCAACTTTATCTCTCTATTAGATACTTCTTCCACTGACATACATCTGAATGAATGCAATAATTGATACACGTTGTCTTCGTAAAATAACAAGGCCATATTATAGGTTCCTTATTCCCAGGAGAGCTGGAGTTTCTTCATCTTGACTTGCCCCCCATTCTAGATGTTTGCTCCAAAGCGATGAGCAAGGTCTCCCGTGGATACTGACTTACACTGCATCTTGCAAGGTAGTCTTGTGGCTCCCGCTGTCTTCCTCTGCTTTCTGAATTTCTTTCTGTTGATGATACAAAGTAAAATAAAGCCCATTAAAGCATTTATTTACATGAAATCAGGGCACTTGTTCAGACTCAGCGTGTGGTCTGAAGAGAAAGATATTCGCACATCCATTTTTCCTGATTGCACAGGCAATTTCTTTTCTGGGGAGTCGGAAGCTGTTGAAAGTCAGGATGTTCAGAATTTAAAATGAGATCTTCCGCTGTGCTTGGAGGAGACACTGAGATGCGCGCATCGCCCTGCCGTCAACATTGCAGGGCTTCTCTGGAAAGTGACCATGGAGTCCTGGCTCTCGCTTGCCCAGACTGTTCACCTCTTTTTGTAGAGGCATGAGGCTTTTTCAAGGCTGTTGGTGTTTGGTGACCATCCATGTCCCCAGAGCCAGTGTGTGATCTGTAAGCTGGAAACAAAAAGTTAGGGAAAGAAAAAGCCACCTTCTGTAACCATCTCTAAAGCAAACCGTCCCTCTGCGAGCAGCCAGAGGGGTGATGGGCTGAAATAACAGTGTGAAGTCAAGAAGAACTTCGTGACAAGTCATGCTTTCTGAAAGCAGGTGACAGGAGTGTTGAAAAGAATGGTCCCAAATCTGGGCCATTGTGTTTGGTCATTCAAGGGCTGCCCTAGTGTCCAGGGCGGAGGTAGCCTAGGTGACCTTGGGCACACAAGCTACCTGCTCTGAATTTCCGAGAAATGTTGCTGAAGTGCTAATATCTAGAAAATTGACAGATAAATTTGAGCTAAACAAACTGAAACAGCCACGCTGTAACTCAAATTGGTGAAATTAATGACTCAGTAAGTTTTTCCTACAATTAAAAATCCAATCATCTGTACATGCTTGGAAATAAACCTCATGACAGGAACTCTTTCTCCTAATACATCCTAAAAGTTCTTTGTTCATTTTGCCTATTCAGAACCATGAACTTGGGAAGTGTGGAAAACATAAGAAAGCGTAAGGTGTTTCATGTGTTTAAAATCCATCACTTTAGAAGCGTAATGTAAACTTAGCTTCGCCTAACTCAGCAACTCACCGATTATTTTGTTTTAAACTTAAACCTAGCAACAGAGTGGGTCTGTGATCTGACTCCAGGTGTGTGTCAGACATTGTAGTGTACAACGAGGAAACCAAATAGACACACAGAGTCCATGCCCTCGTGGAACAATTTAGGGAAGGAGTCATGAAAGCAACTTCAGGGTGACACACAGTCAGTGGTAAGAATTTCACTCACGATTGCTTTATTCGGTGAAGGGCACGGATTTCATGGTAAAAATAAACTGTCAGGGCACTTAGATGGAAACCACCCATCTACTTTGCCATCATCTGTGGATTGAAAGGCTCCCTGACAATTAGGGCTTCCCTTTCTGTGAATAAAGATTTTGTGTATTCACAAAGCTCTGTTTTGTTTTAAACAGGCAAGAGAGGTGTCCATTATCTGTTAAGAGTTAACATCAGCCTGGAGCCCAAAGCTTATGCCTGTAATCCTAGCTTCTTGTGAGGCTGAGATCAGGAGGATTATGATTTAGACCAGCCCAGGTTAATAGTTCACAAGTCCCCTTCTCACCCAGTAGCTATCATCCCAAACTTTGTAGGACATTGAGATTGGGAACAAAGCTGTTCCAGGCCAAAGCCTGAGCAAATAAATGAATGAATAAATAAATAAACAAACAAACAAATAAAAACTTGCTAGACCCCACCTCAAAGGGAAAAAGCTGGGTATGGTGGCATACGCCTTTCATTTCAGCTACAGCAGGAGCATAAAATAGGACTATCCTGCTTCAAGTTCACCTGGCTAGAAAGTGAGAAAGACTATTCCCAAAATAACCGAGGACAGAGGGCGTGGCTCAAGTGCAAAACTCTGTGTTCAACCCCTTCACTACAAAAAAATAAAACAAAGAATGGCATACCTTTTCTTCTTGCTCTCCGTGGTAAGTTTCCTCAGGCTCTCTTGCTGTTCCCCCAGGCATGCTGGTTCCATCTTGACCCAAGCGTGTTAGTGTCTTCCTTCTCTGCTAAAACATCCACTCTCCATGGTCAGGGTTTCTTCTTCACAAGTCTTTTTTCTTCTTCCTATAGCCATGTGCTCAAGGGCCCTACCCTCTCACGTCGCTTCAGAGGTCACCGATGTGCCCACAATGCAGGACCCATCACCCTGTCGAGCCTCCTTTTCTCAGCTCACAGATCTGACTACAAGCACAATCAATTCCACTTCACAGTGGATAGAGGCACATTGTCTTTCTGTTTCTTGCCCTTACCTAGCACAAACAAGACACAACAGCACAGTACATGTGCCTTCTTCTTTCACAGAGCAAAAAGCACCTGACAAACCAGGCCATCACTAAATTTCAGCCAATATATCTACTTACATTTTGAAGAAAGTTTGTGTTTGGAAAAAGTAATCTTTCAAACAAAGGTATGATACTGTAGCAGCCAGACTGTGGTTTAGGATTGAGAAAAGTTGCTGTTAAGTGTGTTTCAGCATCCTTTAATTCCCACCTCATTCCCAGTGGTTCATTTCTACAGCAAATGTAATCACTTCTCTCTCTCTCTCTCTCTCTCTCTCCCTCCCTCCCCCTCTCTCTCTCTCTCTTCCTCTCCCTCCCTCCCTCTCCCTCTCTCTCTCTCTCTTCCTCTCTCTCCTTCTCTTCTTCCCTCCCTCTCTGTCAGTTTTTCTATTTCCTAAGTATTTTGAAAATGTTTATAAAGCTATCACTCACTTAACAAAAGTACAGAAACATGAATGATTTTAAATATAAACATTGCAGAAAAATCTCTAGTTGAATTAGGAAGCTAAAATATATTTTAGTTTTGTTACTCTGAAGTATTCATTATTTAGATGAAACAAACTTACAATAGAAACTAAAATTTAGAAAGTGTCAGAGCTACGGGTCTTTCCTTATAAGAAATAACATTAATTCCCCTGGATAGTAAGTTTCTGGGACGTGTTTTCTAGTCCACACACCTCATTATTGTCACGAACTTGAAAAACAAAAGGGGAAAACAGGTTTGGAATCAATGTCCAGTCAATGTCCATTAGCTCTTTGTCTAGGACACCTGTGTCACTGTTCCCTGAAAACACCTATTTCAGGCAAGGTTAATGGTTTCAAATGGAGTTTTTCACCTAAGTTGCTAGAAATAGAGATTTTTATCAGGAACTGGGAATTTAATTCTGTGTAGGAAGCAAAATCATGTAAGATTTATAGATTGCCTTTTTCCATAAAAGGACAAAGAAGTTCCTTTCTCGTTAGATAGAGGTATAAAAATACTTCTGTACTTTATCTTCTACAAAATGAATGATTACAGCACCTTACATTTTTTGGATTGGTAAAAGATTATTCTCTGAAATGAACAAGCCTTTCATTGACATATTTCACAGCACAGAGTCCCAACCACAAAGTCCCTGATACTTGGGGTGAGCCGCATGGGGGTTTCCACCCCCTCTTGCATGATGTCCACCTCTCTCACCACAAGTGGTCCTGTGTTGTTCTTCTCACAGCCCCAGTAACTTCCCTCTGGAGCCCAGATTCATCTTACAAGAAGCATGCTTTCTGCAGAGCCCCTTTTCCCGGGCTTCCTCTGGTTTCGTCCATCCTGCTGTGCAGAATACCATAGACTAAGCAGCACAAGCTACACGTGCTTCCTTTGCACAGATCTGGAGGCTGAAACCCACGACCAAGGCGGCACATGGGCAGTCTGGTGACGGCTGCTTCCTGGATCACAGATGAACACCTCAAGAGTCTTCACAAGGTGGCAGGTGAGTGGCTTTCCCACTGATGAAGGAGCAAGTGTCCCCACTTCATTACCCCTTGATGAACTTGTGGTTTAGGACAACAACAGGTGTAAGACACAAGCATGCAGTCCATAGACTCTCCTAACTGAGCTGCTGTACTTAACCTGCCTATTGAGATCCTTGTTGCCCACACCTTAAATTATTCCAATAATAACTAGAGAAACTGGAAAACACGGTGGGTCCTCACCAGCCCAAATCAGGAATCAGAGGGAAAGCACAGTGTGTGACAAGACAGCACCAGCGGAGGGTTCCCTGATGTTGAGTAATTGTAGAGAAAAGCCTCAGGAACAGGAGGAAGGCAGCTGAGCTGATTATGTGTACATCCTGCCACGTGGACCCCAGCCCTTCCTTCTGCCACACCAAAACACTTCTGGAACATTCCAATTACTTCAAAACAAAGGTGACTCAAACTCAGTTTAATTTTGTCCATCCTACTTCTTATGTGTTTGTTGTCAGGCAATGCAGGCGATATATTCACTTACTTTTTCTAATCTCTTTGCTTGTTATTTGTAAGGAACTCTCAGTCTTCTTTCAGGTCAGAAAACCTCAGGCCTTTGGTAGAACAGCTGGAATTTAGAGTTGCAGAACAGCAGATGGAGGGAGAATGAAGATGGAAAGAGAACATTCTTTGACTGTCAGCAGCTAAGGACTCCAGAGTCTGACTTTTGACAAATTAAATTTAAGATGCCCATTAGATGTGAAAGTGGAGACAAGCCAGTGAATGTCTTTAACTTAGAAAGGCAGGCTAGAAAGAAATAGAGATGTGTCAGGCACAGGTATTTGCTCAGAACAAATGCACAGGGAAAGCAAAGTGGGTGCTGGAGCGGAAACCTGAATGGAAGGACTGTTTGCAAGCTTCATGCATCTCAGATGGAGGAGAGCAAGAGTAGGGTTATCAGCAGAAAATGCTTCCTTCTTATGAAGGACCACCACCAAGGCTGGGAAAGGGCAAGCCAGCCTGGAGGGGAAGGAAAGCAAGGGATAACGTAAAACCTACAGTGAAGCTTGTACCTTCTGAATTCTGAGAGGTGCCAGGGATGTGGAGGAGGAAGCTGGAGCTGATGTGTCTGATTTCAGAAGAGGTTGAGAGAAGGGCTACTCAGGGAGCAATGGCACCAATATGTAGAAATCCAACTCTGACCCCAAACTTCTGCAGCCAATGGCCAGAGCAGTCCTGACCATTAACACCTGCCCACTACCCATTTCTTTGTCCTTGCTCACAACTCAGACCCTTTCAGAAAAGTGCCATTTTGGTTATCCCTCCAGCATCCTGGCTCCTCAGCCCAAAGCACTGTGGTCATGGTTCTCAAACCACCCTGTTTCCTCCTCTGCCTGCCTTTGGGTCTGTCAAATGCAAATAAATGACTTGTTTGCTATCACCATCTGAAGAACTAGTAGTCTGTCCTGATGTGGGTGGCCTTGTTGTGTCCACAACTCTCCTGGAGGTTCCACTGTGACACAATCCATCTGTGTCTCTTCTCTTGGCTCCTGAGGTCCACAGACTTAGATCAGAGCCAGCTCTCAAGTGTGCCTTGGTATGGAGTCCTGATTTACTCTCAGTTTAGTGCTTAGTATTGTCCTTGGTTCCTGCTGTTTTGGTGTCCTTACACCTTGGTCCTTGCATGTAGGTCTTAGGTCATAGGTGAAGGGCAGGCATACATGTCTGCATCCAGTATTCTGGATGGGGAATTTGGCAGACTGAAAGAGAAGACCCTATGCAATTGGGCAAAAGAATGACCATAGGTAAGAACCAGTCATGAAATAAAGGTGGAGTCCAGCTCCTGGTCAGAATCCTGAGATGGCCACTCCAGTGTACTGCTGGCAATTGTAGCTCCCTGCAGGCCTCCTAGAGAAGCCACTCTGCTGCTCAGATCTGGTACAAGGCCAATGAATTAGTCTGCAGAGGAGCTGCAGTCACAGACTCACACCCCAGCTGGCCAGCCACCCTGCACACTTCTTTCCTCCTCAGCAGGCAGAAGCAGGTCACAGATGCCCCTCAGAGACTCCTTGGGCCTCGAGACACCTTCACTCCTGCTGTCTCCCTCTTTCCACCTCCATGTCCTCAATAAGGCAGGAGCCTTGGGACTCCTGCCTGCTGCAGGTCAATTAACACTTTCACCAGACACCACCCCATGGGAAGAGTGGGAACCCTGCTTCTCTCTATTTGTCTCTTGGCTCCATGTGAATTATGGTCCTAATTGACCATCTCCACTTGGCATTTTGACACAGAGAATCTAAAAGTCTCTTTGGTAGCATTTTGTGCAATACGGGATTTGGGTGGAGACAAAGGAACTTAAAGGTAAGTTTTGTCAGAAGAAGGCTTCCCCTAGCATGGCTGGTTGTTGAACACGGCACCAGGAGACACAGGGACACCTGCAGGCAGGAGTGGAGTGTGCAGGTGAGCAAGAAGGGAGGAAGTGCAGAGAACAGAGTGAGAGGAGGACTGAAGCCCAGATGGGGTGCCCATGAGGATGGGTAAGGAAGAAGAGGGCTGAGGACTGGTACATGTGTGGAAAGATGGCAGAAAGTATGGTCTGCCTAGAATTGTCCACCTACTGAAAACCACCCTGAGCAGGAAGAGACACTGAGGGAAGGAATAACACAAGGCTCTGACTTTTTGACTCAGTTCAGAGACCCCTGGGATCTGACTGGCCATTTGACCATGAGTAGGCTGTAAACTGGAAAATGAGTGCTGTTCCGTGCCTTGAGTTTGTCACTTCTCAGGAAACCCTAAGAACAGTGCGAAGAAGGTCATGTAGCACATAGCACAGGGCCTGGGACACAGCTCGTTCCCAATGTGTGGGTCAGCAGAGATGACCCAAGCGAGGCCACCCATCCCCAGCCATGGGTTTCAGGTGGGAGAGTTTAGGACTAGGGTAAGAGACAGCAATCTGATCCTGGAGTGTGCTGGGCACATACCTGCGGGACCTTCCATGAAGAACACAGGGCCTCACCTGTGGGACACAGGTAAACTAGAGTACTGGCTGGTCTACAGCACCACCATTCCTCAGCTCAGTGGGTTTTGGTCCAGTTGACTGTACTCTGTACCAATGACATAGCAGGGCAGTAGTCACAGGGATTTTTCCTCATTCATATTTACTGGTCTACTTACAGACATGCAACAGGGCACAGTACATAAGGAACTCCTACTGAGAAATCACAGAGCACCGTGCCTGAGCACACAGGTGTCTAGGGTTGGCCAGTCATCAGTCACACGGTGGGAACAGAGTTCCCTGCTCAGCTCCCATGCTCTGGTTTGAAGCCATAGGAGGGAAGGTGAGACACTGAGAACAGCCCGGAGCCCTTTCCTAGGGGCCCTTCTCCCTTTCTCAGCTTCATGATCAGCCGGCAGTGTGGTGCATGGTCGCTATTTCATGATGGCTTAAAGTAAAGGCATGTGTCCATGGGAAGTCTAGACAATGCACAGGAACAAGATGGCAGGAGGGATGAAAAATTGGTTTTACCAGGAATCCTACCAGACAGAGGACAAAATTCAGGGTTCCGTTTACTGACTGTTGACACCTTAGTGTTTGAAGATGGTCCCCACAGTTTCGACTTTCTACCAGGTTTTCTTTTGCATCTATTAATTTGCTTTTGGCTTCCATTATCCCCTCTCTGGTTAGGTAGAAACCACTTTGCAGTGCCCAACCCACATGGCAACATTTTACTTCATTTTGTTCTTATTGTCTCTGTCTCACTCTATTTTGTGCTGTTATAACAGAATATCTGAGACTGGAGAATTTATAAAGAACAGAGATTTATATCATATTGTTCTAGAAACAGGAAAGCCCAAGATTGAGGGGCAGCATCTGAAGAGGGACATTGTGATTCCTTCTGTCATGGCAGAATGTAGGAGAGGGGAGGGGGAAGAGAGATACTGAGGGAGAGAGAGAGGGAGAGGAAGAGAGAGAGGGAGTCTCACCTTTCTATAAGAAGCTCCATGATGAGGGCTCAAACCAGTCCTGAGAGTGAAATCCTCATTACCTAATCACGTCCTAGTGTTCCACCCCTTAACACTGTCACCTTGGGAATTAAGCTTCCAGTGGGTGAGGTTTGGGGACACTTTCACATCACAGCCTCCTTGAAGGTGGTTTTGTGTATGCTGTATGGATCCCATGCATGAACACACAGTCCACATGTGTTAAAATAAATATTAACACATTTCATAGCCACACCTGACACCCATAACCTTTTGAGTGGAACTGTGTAAGGTGTTGATACTGAGGCCTGGGGGAGGAAACATTTAGGAAAACATGCTAGAAAATTGCCATTGCACCTCAACCCTGTTTAAGAAAAAAGACAGTTATTAAAAGAAATTTTTAGTTACCATAGCAACAAGAATAGATTTCCTCACTATTTATAGATCACGCATATGGGAGTTGAGTATGCATGCTATATTTCTATTTTTATATATCCAAATTGAAAATATTTTCTAGCCACAATTTTCTTCTTTCCTGCTTCCACTGGGTAAGAGAAAATGAAATTCCTTTTTAAAATTTGAATTAAATTACCCTTTACGTTATCAGCAAAAGAAATACAAACAGGGGAATATCTTTCAGACGTCCACTTTTCACCAATATCGTACACCACTTCCCTGCCTTTGATGGCAATTGCAGGCTGAACGTGGGGAGCTCCATAACCTCAGCCCTCAGCAACCTGACACCATGTTCTAATCACTCAGATCCCAAGATAGGAAAACCCATGATCTCAGGTCTCCACGAGTCTTATGAGAACAAATCCCCAGGTCCCCGCGAAAGGGTCATGACCTGGCAGCAAGCAGGAGGGACTGAACATTTGGTGATGGGAGTCCAAGTACAAACAGCACTTGAGGCCAAGACGTCTGAATTTAAATCCAGGCTCTGTTACTTACAGCTGAGTACTCGTGGGTCTGTTTCCTCAACTGCAAAATTAGATTAATAACCATATTGAGCTCTAAATGTTGTACAGCAGATTAACTGAGATAGTGCACATAAATCTTTTGGTACCATGCACAGTGTGCCACAAGCACTCGGTAGACATTGATTAATGTTCCCATTACTCAAATGTTGAAAAACCATGGGACGTCTCCTGGCCAAATTAGTACCTTAATACCAGATAGTAAATTTCCAAGTTCACACAATAAGTACCTTCATGTTTATTTTAGGGTGAACTAAAGAAATATCAAGAGCAAAAATTTGAAGATGAGAAAATATTGAGCATGGATAAAATAGCAGAAGGAAATACCTCAGTCTTCCTCGGGTCTCATGGGCAAGTGAGAAAATGAGTTCATAAGATACAATGTCAGACGCTGTGACAAGATTTCAACAAGTCAACATGAGCACTAACTGGAGTTGTTAGGATGACCTTCATATTCTGGGATGAGAGGAGAAGGAGCGCTGTCCTCCTTGAGTTCCAGCATCCATCCAAATTAATCATAATTCCTGAATCTATGGTTAGCCTCTACTTTTTCAAGCACAAAGTGCAAATTGTCTGTGTCCCCTTATAGGGGCTAAAGACACAGACGTGACAATAATTCAAATATACCAGATGGTTCCTGTGCAAAGAAGACCCGGGGAGGGAGTGTGAAGGAAGAACGCACCGTCCAATGGAGAAGAGAGGTAACACTTGAAGTTAGCAGTAAAGAATGGCACAGACTGTGTCAAGAAGGAGATAGACAGGGAAGGAGTACAAGAGGGAAAACCCCGACAAAGATCATTGTCCCACATTGCTTTACCTCTGAATGTGGCAGTGAAGTGCTCACCCTATAAGAATGAGCAGATGTAAGGAACACTACCTACAATAAACACTGTAATAAAATAAACCTAAAAACTACATAAGGCATCTTATACTCTTCCCCCTGATTTACTCACTCGTCCTTAAAATTTTCTATACTTGTCTTTTCAAACGGGTTATATTAGGAATAATAGTTCAAAAAGGAATTTGTAACTGTTTTAATAAATATACTCTTTGACCTTTACCAGACACATTTTGATACCTCTTAGTAATATTTAGTGGGAATCTGGCATGTTAGACTATAAGAAACTAGTGTAAGGGACTCTGTTCCCACCATACTGAAGCTAGTGTGTTCATTTGCATTTTGAGTTCTGGTAATGTACCGTTTGGATGCGATCCACACATGTTGAGGTCTTTTCTTTATTGGCTTGCAAGCCATGCTCCTTCTGAACCCAAAGTAAGGAGCATGAAAAACAAGACTTGAGTACTGGGTGTGGCTCAAGTCATAGACTGCTTGTCTAGAAAGTGAGGGGTCCTGAGATCAATTTCCAGTGCCAAGAGAGAGAGAGAGAGAGAGAGAGAGAGAGAGAGAGAGGAAGAAAAAGAAAGAAAGAAAGAAAGAAAGAAAGAAAGAAAGAAAGAAAGAAAGAAAGAAAGAAAGAAAGAAAGAAAGAAAGAAAGAAAGAAAGAAAAAGAAAGAAAGAAAGAAAGAAAGAAAGAAAGAGGGGGAAGGGAGGGAGGGAGGAAGGAAAGAAGGAAGCAAGGAAGAAAGAAAGACTGACTTGCAACCAAATGTAGCATCTCTATGTCCGAGGATTACTGCTCTTTATTTGTGTCTGGCTTTCCCAAGCATCCTATCTCCAGGTGTTTGACATGAGTGCATAAAGTGTACCGAAGCTTTTGCTGGAACTTCCACTCAACCGCACTGGAATTCACCCTCTTCTTCAAAGGCTCTTCGCAGGGCAGGATGAACTTGTGTGAGTCTTCACCTCTTTTGTTGGAGTCTAAAATAGCAAAAAGCAGAATTCAGAATGAATGCTCCGTATATTAAGACTATCTGTTCTTTGGCATCTTTTAAAAAGCAAGTTCTTTTATCTGCAGTTTGCCATAATGGACCATCACATCCAAATGCTTAAGAGCTACCTTGGATAATCAGTCATTTACAGGCAGGGGATTGTGTCAGTTCCAACATTATTTTAACAAATACGCTATGGAAATGAATCTCACAGGGATGTGAATTTTACTGGATAGGATGAGCATTATTGATAAATCTCCACTTAGAGGGAAATATTGAAATAAAAATAATGTCATCCCAAGCATACATCTGATGCTTGGAAGCATCGGGGAAAAAGAGAGAGAGAGAGAGAGCGCCAGCCTGCTCCCCTGCAGAGCTTCTCACCTTGAGCCTTAAGGGATGTAGAGACAGACAGCTGTCAATCATAGAGCATGATAGCCCACTGTGAATCTGTCTTTGGGTTTTTGCCCAATTGATTTTGGAGCTTAGAATAGTTATGAAAAATCTCTAACCCCAAACAATCAAAATTTCTAACCCTAAAGATGAAGCCAAGCTATAGAGTGTTTTTAAAATATCCTATTATTAAAAGTAAGAATTAATGGAAGCACGTGTGTGTGTTGTGTGTATTTGATGATACGCTGTACACACATTTCAAACCATTCATTTTTATTTGCAAAAGACAGAATAAGAATTTTTATAGACGGGGAAGTAAAGTGGCTCGGGGTTGGCATTAGAACGTTCTTTTACTGGTCCATCAGTGAAAAGGGGAACAAGTCCGATGTGGACAGGTTAGTGCTTTCTGCCTGGAATTTGCTGTTAAAATTATTCTAGGACTTGCAAACTTTGATCCTCATGAGATAATGGTGCCATCTAGCAATGAAGCCACATAGGAGCTTCAGTGCTCTGCCCTGCAGAGCCCAGAGTCCATGCTGGTACTTACACAGGAAGCTTTTTTGGTAAAAGCATTCAATTGGAGTTCCTTACTCTGAGCTATGAATTTATGGAGTTTTACTTTTCATACTTATTTTTGTAGAGGTGGTTACAAATCTTTGCTACATCTCACCCTAAGAGGAGGATCACCCTCCCCCTTGGGCTGCAGCTGGTCTTAATGATTTTTCTTGACTGATGGATTGTGGTACACAGGACACCCTGGGATTCCCAAGGCCATCCCTTAGTCCAGGCCAGTATCAGTGGCAGCCTTCTTGCTTTGAGAAAGCACAAAGTACTCTCATGGAGGGTATGGATGGCAGAGAGGTGAGTGGAGAAGCCATGTGGGCATTCCTGACTCCCTGGGTGCCACAGGGAGGAGGACCTGAGCATCAGCACTCCCAGCTGATGGAACCAGGCCACGCCTGCTGTGTGCCAGCTTGTGCACCGACTGCATTCCTGACCACAAAACTGCGGTTGTCACAAAAGAGCTGTCTTCATGTCATTGCATTTGAAAGTGGTTCTAAGATAGATAAACAGACTATTTCCTTATTAACTCACAAAAGGGAATATGTACATACCTCACTGTTCTGTAGTTACCTATTTTCCTGCTGTGACTTTTGTCTTATATACAAACTATCATTTCTTTTTGTTCTGCCTTTGTCAGACCTCAATATAAAATCAAGCATTAAAGACCCATAAACTATTTATAGGACATTACTGCTATTTCCTAGCAGTGAAAAGTCACATTTCCAGGGCAAAGTACCAAACTGCCAAAAACCTTACAAATAGAAGATGACTGCAAAATGCATTGCTGGTCACAATCAATTAAAAGGCATATTTCTTTCGGCTGCCTCTTAATTTTCATAATCACATTGACTTGTTTGTTAAGAATCTAATTCCCTTGTCTTTTCTTGACTTCCTACTTTCTACTTTCGGGCTATTTTATCTCCATGCTTGGTTACATGGTTCTATCACAGAAGTAAAGAAGACAGGAGCAGGAGGAAAATGGGCCCCCACAGACAAGTCATTTTCTTCTTCATTTGTTTCTGGAAACCACTTTAGTTTCTTGGGAGTATCTGTTTTGCAGGATAACTAGTGGAAAGCATATTTTGAAAAAAAATGAAGTTGAATACAAGTCGAAATTCTGAATTACTTTATCAATTAAAAGTGTGCTGTTCGATTACTTCACCTGGAAATTCTAATTTCCTTCAGTCTGGTGTCTCAGTCTAAGATTGAGAATTTGATTCAAATGCCAGCTTATACAACCATATCGATAGGCCAGTTTTCTAGTAAACCAAATGTTACAAATTTTAAAATAATATTTTAGAACAAATGTCAAGTTTCTAACAGAAGAAAAAAATAAAAAGACCCAAACAACATTTAGGTGTAGCAAGCTCGCCATCTACTGATCAGTAGAATTTTTTAATTTTGTAAAAGGAAGTTTTGAATGTGAATGTGACTGCATGTAGAACCATGACACGAATATTTTAAAGCAAAACCATTTAATAAGTAGCTTCTGGTATAAAGTCCTAGACTGAGCCCTTGGGAAGACACAGAGGAGTGAGAGGCTGCTTTGAGCCTCAAAATAATTACACATCAGATGCTTACAGGAGTTCTTTAAGAAAAATGGGAAGTATTTTGCACCCAAAGGGGGTTTAAGTGGCTCAGCAAGGGAATTCTGCCCTCCATCCTCAGGGGTTCAGAAGCAGCCTGACCACTGCACACCTGTGTCTCACTAACCCTGCATGGCAATCCCCAAACCCTCCTCCCAGAGAGAGAGATGCAAAAAGACTGAAAGAATAATTGTGGTGTCACAGAAGAGATGCAAACAAAATACTAAGACAAGTCCAAGCAGAGAGCAGTCTTGGTTCGATGGTGATCCACAGTCCCTGTGGCTGCCACCCGGAGCAGAGCCTGAGGCTGCCTCTGCTTCAGGGCCACTGCCACTTGGTCAGCAAGTGGAGGAAGCCTATCCAGATCCCGTTACTGCACCGATTGCAAAAGTGCAGATAAATGCAAATTGGATGGTTATTAGTCAATGTCCTGTGTATAGCCTAATTTTAAAAATGTTTGGTCATTTATTCATTTAATAACTATTTAATAACCAGAAGTCATGAAAATGATCACCAGAACGAGCCACCAGACTACAGGACAGCTGTTATTGTCCCTTCTCTCAGCAGAAATTGAATCTGTGAGGACTCTTTTCCTTCAGCCCAAGGTTTCACCGGCCCTTGATTTTACGCCATGCCCTGTATGGTAGACAACTACGGTGCCCAATAGCTTATTGTCACTTATCAACATGCCATTGGATTGATTTAACAACCTTTAAAAATGAAAGGGAAAATACAGAATTCATCATAGGATAAGTGATTATTTGAAAATTAATTCCAAAGGAAAGCTTGTTTTTCCCAAAGTGAAAGCTACGGCTCTTTCACGTGTGCAGATTCTTCAAGGGCCCTGATTTCTTGGGGAATAAGAAGGGTTTTGGTTTTGGAATAAAGTTCTAAATTAGCAGGTGCCAGTGTAAGGGGAAAAGTGATTTTTCCTTTGAGAGTGTCTGCATTTAACTTGCAAATCACATGCATGCTGCTTCTAAACTCATCTTATCTCTATCCAGGATGGCTTTTAGGGAAGAAGAGCTTGAGAGACACGTTGGATCTGGTTTGCAGAAGGGCTTCAGGAGCTGTTCTCTACATAAGAATCTTACTCTCTTCCTTGGCTTGTGTCCACATTCTCCCGTCTCCTGTCCAGTGACCTGCCTGTAAACCTTCACTCTCCATCATGAAGCTAAAGAACTCCATCAGACCCAAGGAGTTAACAGAGAGTAAAGCACACCCAAGAGTTCAAAAGTTGGTTCCTCAGGGGTGCTGTTGGTTCTGTGGCATTGGCCACAGGCTCAGGCATTTGTGTGGTCAGCCTCAATCTGCTACATTGACTTCAAGACGTGTGTGCCAAATTCTAGACACAGACTTGTTTAGAAAACTGACTATTCCAGAACCTACGTGAGAGACCTTGACATACTAAATCTGCTGTGCCTCGATTTCCTTACCTGCAGAATGAGAGTCACTGTAAACCTGTCCACATGATCAATGAAAGGAAAGGGTAGGTGATAAATACAGACAGGTGCTGAGTGTTCAATTCACAATGAAGGGACTTACTACTTCTGACAATGTCATTTTATTATCATTATTCTTTTCTTCTAGCTTTTTTTTTTTCTTGGTGATACTGGGGTTTGAACTCAGAGCCTTGCACTTGCCAGGCAAGTACTACCATTTGAGCCATACCTCTAGCCCTTTTTGCTTTAAGTTATCTTCCAGATAGAGTTTCTTTTGTCAGGGATGGATTCAGACTGTGATCCTACTTACCTATGCCTCCCACATACCTTAGGCATGTGCCACGGCCCAAGGTTTCTATGCTGAGACAGAATCTCACCAACTCCCCACCCCCCCACCCCAAGGCTGGTCTTGAACCACGATCCTCCCAATCTTTGCTTCCCACGTAGCCTGGATTACAGGTACGAGCCACCATGCTTGGCTTATTCTTCTTTTTTGGAAATCTTAATTTCATAGGGCTGAAATAATTTGGTTACTTTAGTTGCTATTTTCTTTTTGACTTGGTAAAAACTCACAAACAAAGGAACACGCTTCACCTGATGGGGTCAGCTCAAGGAAGTGATAATCAAAAGGATTCCCCACCACCACTACCACCCTGCCATGGCCCCTTTGGGCAGCTATAACAGAACACTATAAACGGAGTAGCCTATGAGTAACAGAAGCTGATTTCCTATGGTCCTGGAGGCTGAGGTCCGAGATCAACACACCTACAGATTCCGTGCTGTGAGTGAGGGACACTTCCAGCCTCAGGATGGCATCTTCACTCCGTGTCCTCACAAGATGGAAGGAGCAGGAGGCAGCTCTGTGGGGGCTCTTTTATAAGGGCCCTGGTCCCATTCCACAGGGGTAGACCTGGAAGAATTATCACCTTCCAAAGACCCCGCCTTCTAATACCCTCATCTTAGGAGTAAGTTTCAACACATGAATTTTGAGGGACACAGACACTCGGACTACAGCAGATTCTGTTCGTGAATTCCCACAAGGTGTCTACAAGAAAAAATGTAAAAGTTGTATTTCTGAAATCACCTTGTCAGCATCTACTTGTAAGGCATTGGCTTGCTTTCCAATAAAAAAAATAAGAGTAATGACCTTAAATTCAATGAATTTGTCATGTCAGAGCTCCAGACAGAAAGTAAGACCCAAATCCCACCTGGCTCTACAGAACTGACCTGGAGTGGTGGTTGCCATGAACTAACTTTCCTGTTCCTTGGTTTTCACATGTGAAAAATGTAAGGCTTTATTTGATGGTGCAGACTCGTTCCCAAATAAAAATTACTATTATGAGTACAATTTATTTTAAAGATGTATTCATTATTCTAAGAAAATTCACAATTTCAAATGTTTCAATTTTCTAATCATAGAGAAAAACCATTCAGAAATCCATTCTTAAAGTGTCAAAGCTATGAATGTTTTCGCTCCATTGTCTTCACGTCTATATTTACATAGCCACACCCACCATTCAATAACTGTCCAATGAGAGGGAGAAGTACAGTTCTTCATTTTCATATTTACATAGCCACACCCACTATGCAGACATTGTCCAATAAGAAGCAACAGTACATCTCTTCATGTCTGCATGTTTACATAGTCATACTCATTAACCACCAATGTCCAATGAGGCAGCAGCACCTTATTAGTCTGGTGTGTTGACCTTCGGTTCTCAAATTAGTAATTATTTTAGGAGTGAATAAATGTTAGAAGCTCTTAGTCTTCAGTGTGGGCTTTTAACATATTAAAAAAGAATTTGCTCTGTTTGTTTTTACTGTTTTCCGTCAGAAGTTTGTTGTTTCTTTAAGCACTCTGTGGTTTTCAAGGTTTCCAGATAATAAGGAACACCAAAAGATAAACACATTTCCAGGGTGAATTATCAAGCTTAATGGAATCTCTCACTGTGTGAACAACAACCCCCTCTGGGCTACAACAGAGGTTCTAAATTCCAGTCCTCTGCAGTGAACTTCTGAAAGTCGTTCCTTCTTGAGTCTTCTTTTCAAATGGACAACAAAATCTTGTTAAAATGGACAGTAAAAATCACCCACTGTTAGATACATTTCCTGTTCAGATAAAAGGTTTGACTCACACAAGCCAAATATCCACTGAATGATGTGGATGAAGAAAATGTGACATAGATGTGTTATTCAGCCTTAAAACAAGGAAATTCTGCCTTTTTTCCATAGCACAGGTGAACCTGGAGGACATTGTTCTAAGTGAAACAAGCCAGGCACAGAAAGACAAGTGTGGCATGGTTTCACTTACACAGGCTGAGCATCCTTAATCAAAAGTCTGAAATCCATAAAGTTCCAAAATCTGGAATCTTTTGATGTCATAATTGGAAAATTCCACAGCGTGAAACTTAGTTTTATGCATAAAATTATTTTAAATTGTGTATAAAATTACTTTCATACTGTGTGTAGAAGGGATATATGAAGCAAATGAAATTTTTGTTTCATGTTGTGTTCCATACAAAGATAACTCAAGACGTGTACATAAAAAATATCCCAAACCCAAAACATGTCTTGTCCCAAGCACTTTAGACAGCAGAGGCTCACCCTATAAAGCTGAATGCAAGCAAAAGTCACGCTCAAGGTACAAAGAGCAGAATGGTGTTTCTGGCTGGAGGGAGGGGACACTGGGGAGACAAGGTTTAAGGGGTGCAGTGTCAGCCATGTATGGTGAGGACGTTGTGGAGACCCATTGTGCAACACAGTGCTTAGTTGAGAGCTCTATATCCTCGTGCCCTTCAGCATTTCCTAAGAGGGTGGGTGTTTTGTTACGTGTTCATACCACATTAAATAAATAAAAAGAACCCTGGGAAATTATCTGGTTTCAGTTACTGTTCACTCCTGAAGCAGACGAAACATAAGGTGCAAGAGGTTCCCCAGGAGGCAGGCATTCCACACCTCCAGGCAGCCCTCCGTGCCTGGCCAGCACCCAGAGACACCAGCAATGTGGATCCCATCCATATTCACTGAGGACCATGCTGTCAGGCACTTTGCTAACTAATCATCATGGTGAACTCATTCTGATATAAATTACCTTCAATTTCATGTAAGCTGAAGGGTGGAGCCTGTCACACAACCTGTCCTCTGCTTGTCCACAGCCTCTGTGGCTTCCTCTTGGCAAATTCAATGTTCACCTTTTGTTCCCTGGCTTTTTCAACCTTCATATTTTGACTTAACTTCCTGAGGTATCTCTCCTCTTCCCACCATGCTTGTCTGGATGTGTCCTCAACAACACACCATTCAGAGCACCACTCCTCTATTTAATTTCCTGAAGCCCCACCTGCCTGACGACCAAGGCGGCTGTCTCCTGTGGCACACCAGATAGCACCTGACTTCAGGGAGAACCCCCTACAGCCAGGCACTGGGGCAGGTTTGAGAAGAAGGACACTGATGAGAACAGTCATCTGCAGTCCTGGCTTCAGACCTCTGCATCTTCTGACCACTTCAGCCTAGTCCTTCACAGGACTGTGCGCTATAAGAAGTCAGCTGGATAGAGGTCAGGGTGCAAGATGTGACAAGAATCAGGATTGGGTGACAGGTCAAAGCCACAGCTAACCCAGCGGGCAGCTCTAAAGAAGATACTGCCCATTGATGAGTTCCTCTGCTCACCAAAGTAGCACCTCTTTGTCCTAGCTGTGTTCCCACCTCCCACCCACACAGACTGCTCTGCAGTCACCTTATTTTAGTCAAAAGAGCTCTGAAGCTGAGGCCGGCCATGCAGGAACAGGGAATTGGGGCTTCCTGCTACATGCACCCCAGCGGAGAAAACCCCTTTCTTTGAGCAGGTCCTCATGTCCCTACACACATATATGACATTGCTCACACCATTAAACTGGTTCTAGTTAATCATATCTGATCTCTGAGCAGAAAGTAAGTTCTCTGAGGAAGGCAGCAGTATCTGTGGTTAATGTATCTTTTGATCTCAAAACAACTCAGTGCAATGACTGGAGTAAAATCAGGTCCAGGGAAGGTTAACTCTTGCCATGGGCTCAGCATGCACTGTAAGCCTTCATGGTCCCGAGCTCATGGAAACCTCGCAGGTTTGCGCCAACAGGTGAAGATGGAAGGCCCAGAGGAGAGGGGCACACACCCTTTGGCAAAGCCATGAGTGCTCCAGGTTTGGGAATGGAACTGGCCTGTGCCCAAGTATATCTCTCAGCTGCCATGTTAGATGACTTCTCAGATGTCACATCACACCCGGTCTCCCTTGCACCAATGAGTGAAATATGAAGACTCCAAGTTCACTCAGAGTCGGTGGGGGGCAGAGCGCATGCAGATATCCATGTTCCAGAGTGGTTTGCTCCAATTCCTGCCAGGATGGTCCATGCTTTTCCTAAGTGTTCATGGTGTGTGTCTACAGCATCCTCAGACTGCGCTCCTGGGAGCACTGCACACCACCAAAGCTGTGGCTGGGATTTATGCACTTGACCTTGGAAGTGCAAGATAGTCAAGTCAGATACAGTGAGCACGATGGTTGGAAGAGCCCATGCGTTCTGTACAAAACATTGTCTGCCCCATACACAATAACAAATAATCCCTACTGAAGGCTCTCTCCCGTGAATCACACAATCCAGCTCCGGTAAAGGAGGAAAAAGTTGACGTATCTGACTATAATTCTGAGCAATAGCTATGTTCCCCTTGTAGAGAGAAAATATGTTAGGGGAAGCAGCAGGACTCTCTCCACACCCGTCAGTTCTCAGGTAGAGCACCAGTTACTCCCCTCCTTCAGGGAGAGCACTCAGAACACAGGCCCTCCCCATGTGCGAGAGACTGAAAGTACTTTGATAATTGAGCTAATTATTAAAAGTGTATTAGCAATTAAAAGTGTCCGTAAGAAGTATCACTTTGTCAGGATTTATTTGAGGTAGGTTTATATGATTTCTTATTAACGTTTCAAAGTGAAACTAACAGTATATTGAACTCCATATTCTCCTTATCATTTTAAACAAGGTTCAATTCCTGACCAATTATGTTTCATCTGAAGTCCAGTTTATAGCCAGGTTTGATGGTTCACACCTGTAATCCCATCCCTTGGGAGGTTAAGGCAGAGGGATCAGAGATTAAGGCCAGCCGAGCATACTTATTAAGACCCTGTCTCAAAAAAATTAAAAACTATATTTTTGCCTCTCTCTTAGCTTATTTTTAAAACAAATTTCACACGGTATATGATTTCATCCAGTTAAAATTCAGTAATCATCTCTGAAATATTATTCAATTAAAAATGCAAGTTTTATACCACCTAAGAATAATAATACTTCCTTAAGAATGAAAGTCCAGTAAACGTCCACATATCCCCTGGGTCCTGGTGCGTCTACTCCTGTCCGGGCTGGGGCAGGACTCCACCCGGGCTGCGTGATAGTTCTCCCCTCTCCCTTCTGGGCACTAGTCCTGAGAGCTCTGCCTTCGTCCAGTCTGTGCAGGTTGGACTCCATTGACGATGTCACCCGACATCTCCAAATGTGTTATTCTGGTGTCAGTGATGCTCAGATCCAGACGCTTGAAACTTCTGAATTTCATTCTTTTGGGAAAAAGTCCATGGGACAAGGTCCTTCTGGGGGCCCCATTCTTCGGCTACCCTTGCTTTTAGTTTTATCTGATACTTATCGTTACTTAGCTGCACTGTTCCAAAAAGTATTGCAAACTCATGATATTCTAATTCAAAATATATCCTTATTATCTTGCCTGAACAATTCTATGGGAAAACTTCCCATCTGTCATGTGTTGAATGATGACCCTGAAAGACATCTAAGTCCTCACCACAGGCACCAATGGATGTCACCTTATTGGCACAGGGTCTTTGCCAATTAGGCTGAGGGTCTCGGGAGGAGATGGACATGGTTTTACTGGGTGGGCATTAAAGCCAATGAGAAATGGTGGTGACAGGTCCACAGAGGAGAGGCTGAGGGAGAAAAAGTCACGTTAAGGCACAAGTGTAGGAAGTCACACCACCCCCCAGAGGGACACAGGGACCTACCACAGGTGGAGGACACAGGAAGGATCTCCCCTGGAGCCCTCGGAGGAGACGTGGCCCTGCCAAGGGACAGCTTCATTTTGGAGTTCTCCCCTCCCCTTCAGAACTGAGAAAATATGCTCTGTTGTTTAACCTTCATCTGTGGCATTTTGTCACAGCAGCCACAAGAAGCTAACGCAGCATCATTCAGCTAAACTGAGATTCTGGTTTTATAGGAAAATCACACTAAGCGATGACCTTTTATTTGATATTTAAAAATAATAAATTTGATTCTTAGGATCACCCACAGTTAAAGAATTGTCAATTGCTTTCCCTTCTTTTTTTGAGAATAAGCTTAAATCCATTATTTAACCTGAGATAATATTTCAATGCTCCAATGATGTCACCTTCACAGGTTCTCACATGGTCTCATCTGTGTCACTGACAGTCCACAGGGCCCTAGCACCTGTGACAGTGACCCTGTATTCAGCAAATATAAGGTGCTCTAGTCTCATCTTGGGTATTTTTGTACCCCTGAGCTGGAGTCAGCTATTTCTCCTTTATGTATCTGTATATGTAATGAAGAATGAATTAAGACAGCATATCTTGATTCCCACAATAATTTTGCTATCATTCGCTTGATGAATATAAAACAATTTTATTTTTAAATTTAATTTTAATTTCCCCAGCTTTACTGAGGTATAATTGACAAGTAAAATTATGTGTGTTTCAGGGGTGTGTGCTTTGCTTCCATATACAGATGTCCTGAGGCGGTGACCACATTCAAGTGAATGACACATTCATCCATCACCTCACATGGCTTTTTTGCTGTTTGTTGTTCTAGTACTAGTTTTATTTTGATTTTTGGTGGCGAGAGCATGAAAGATTGACTCCATTACCAAATTCTAAGTAAACAATAGTGTCATTAATTATACACAGGAGTTTTTAACAAAATCATGTGCCCCAAAACTTTCCATTCATCATCAGTCCTCACCCATTGTTAAATGCACCCCACTGTCACATGAGGTGAAGGGCAGTGCTCACCAATGACCTGAGAGAGTTGATTCCAGAGGCAATTTTTATTTGAAGAGATGATGCTAGCATGACTGCCCTGTCAACATACTCATCCTAAAATAAACATCATGACAATTGTATCGGTCTTCGAAACCACATAGATTAAAAAGGACATCACAGTGACACTGGCAAGGCAAACAAAAACGAAGAGCCACACATAAAGTGTGTGCCCTGCAGCTGGGCACCATGGTCATGGCGCTTTGGCCACAAGTGGACACATAGGTCTAAAGCAAGATCACAACCAGTGAAGATGTTTTGACACCACTGACTGACCTCAGAACTTTATCAAAGGTCACCAGTGCTTCATTAGTGTCCATCAGTCCATGACCCATCTAGAGAACCATGATGTGCAACTCTTCACACCTCAGTCAGGTTCTCTGGACTGGCCATTTCTTGGACTTTCATTGCATTTCATGACCTTGACAGTTTGGTCAGGTATTTTGAAGAACATCCTCCGTTTGTCTGATGTTTTCCTCATGTCCAGGCTGGGGTTATGTTTTCCTGGCCAGAATTCCACAGAACTGAAACACCCTTTTGAGAAAGAGATGCCATATCAGGGGTACATGGCAGCCAGGTGACCTGAGGGACCTAGATAAGGCGGTGTCTGCCAGGTGTCTACTCAGGGAAGCCACTGTCCCCTTTTCCTGTGCTGTCATTTGGAAGCAGGTCACTAAGCCAAGCACCCTGAGGAAGAGGGAGAAATCTACATTGCTCTTCTGAACTGTTCCCTGGGACAGGTTCATCTTTTCTTCTTTCTTGTTCACTATTTAACTTAGCAGTAAAAGTTCACACACCTTAACTTATGCTTTGCACTTCCATCTAATCTTGTTTCAGCTTTTCCTGGGGGACATCTTTTGGCTGGTTCACAGAGATGTGGCCCCAGGAAGTTCCTCTTTTCTTCCTGGAAGCACAGGATACTCCAGCCTTACCTGCTGACCCCCTTCCCACTAGAGGTTTCAGTGGAGGCCCAGTTCCCTTTGGGGGAATTAGGGTCTAGAAGCCCATGCCTGGTAACAATGTGTGGTCACTACTCCTGTACTCCCATTGCTTCAAGATGGTTGTTCCCCTCAGACCACATCCACTGCTTCTCTGTAATGGCCATGCTCTATAATTCACCCCACACCCCAATAAACCCATCGTAGGCAGCACATCACAGATTGAAAATGCATGATCTGAAGTCCAGTTGGTACCGAACATGTATCATTTCTGCACCATCTTGAAGTCAAAAAGTCTAAGTCAAACTCTCTCAAGGCAAGCATCGTCTGTGTATGTTCTAACCAAGTCCACGTTCATCCCTGAAACCATTCCTGTATCTGTCTTCCCACAGATAGGTCCAGAGAAGCAAGGGAGCTCCTGACACTCTGGCTCTCATCCAGTGTCCAGGGGCTGATCAAGCTGCATCTGTGACTTCCCTCTCTGACAGGCAGGAGGAAGCTAGCCCATCCACTTGGGTTTTTATCACTTATCAGCAGCTTTGTAAAGGGTAATGTTTAAAACATGTACGCTGTTCATGGTGTGTTTCGTTTAGTGATTATTCATTATTTTTATTTTATATATTGAATAAATTTGTATAGTTATATTTTTCTAGAATATTGACTGTACTAATTTGAAAATTGTATATTATATATAAACATAAACACTTGCATAAATTACAGATTTAATCACTTAATTGTCATTTTGTTATTATTTGATGATACAGAGGTGGTGGAAATGTATTAGAGTTCTGCCTGTAGTTTTGTATTCCCACTGTGGAAAAAGCACAAAATTGGTAGCTGAAAACACCCCATCGTTAGCTCACAGGTCTCTTGGGCAGAAGCCTGGAGCCTGTCTGGGCTTGGTGGCTGGCATGTCCTGGGGTCAGTGGCCTGAGCTCTCAGGCAGAAACTCCAGAAGAACCAGCTCAGGCTGGTCAGGTGATGCAGGAGTCGGGTCCAGGTGCTGGGCTGACAGTCCCTCTAGGCTACCTCTGGCAGTCCATCACTTCTCTCATGGGCCTCCATCTCAAACCAACAAGAGATTGCTGTCTTCATCACACCCCAGGTCTCCCTTCCTTCCTCCTCTTCCACCAGCATAACTGCTGGGCACAGGACCAGCTACTTTGTGGAAATGCCCTCACGTCAGTACTTGGATCCATGCTTGACTGAATAAACGAAGGGAAGCATTCCTGTGTGGACGGAAGGGGTTATTAGTACAGAGCTTCCCAAAAAGGAAGAAAGGGAGGAGAACTTTCCAGTCTTATCTTATTTTGTTATCATTTTAGCCGGCTGGTTTTACAAGTTTAAAGAAATTGATATAAAAAAATAATAAAAGCGTGAAAATGTCTCAAGTCACTTTGAAGTAATTGTGATCTTGACACCCCAAAATTGACAAGTGAAAAGATGACAGTGGTCATAGGCAATGTCTCTTGGACAAATTCCTAAAAAGAATATACCTCATGTGAATTCAGTAGTGGTCTTAAAACACTCCACAATGTTGGGACTGCAAGAGGAGCACAGGGTCAGTCTGCATCTGCACACCACACCGTCTACCACAGGACAAGGGTAGCAGGTGACCACTTCTCTAATGCAAAGTAGCATGCAAGAGTGCCCAGTGGCCACAAGTGACAATAACCCTCTCTAAGGCATGAATAGAGCAAGATTTTCAAAGTGACAAAGGAAATCAACAAAAACATGAAATCCAGAAAGAAAGCAGCAAAGCCACTGTCACTCCTCTGCTTAGCAGATAGGTGGGATATCCTTGGAAGTAGGGAAGGGCTAAGAGTGGACAAGGAGAGGACAACAGCACTTCTGTTTACAACAGAAAATACAACAAAATCTCCTTTTCGGAATATGTGGTCATCTGTGTTCTGCTGGCCTGTGGCTGGCAGTGGGGCAGAGGCTTGAGAGTGCCATCTCTTACACAGAACACGTCCATCTCTGACAAGTTCTGACCAGGAAAAGGACATCATTTGTATTAGAAAGTGTGGCTCGGCAGCTGTGAGAGCTGCTGATAGTTCTAGGTAATGAGAATATTTCTACAAGCTGGGAACACATTAGTAGCAATGGCCACAAGCTGCTAGAGGACCCCAAGAGTCCCAACCAAATGGAATGATGGCTGGGACCTTAACCAAGGTGTGCTGCTAGGAAAGATGTTTGACAGAATTGGGGACAAGGAGGACAAGGTCTTTAGGAAACATTTATTTTGATGGCAGTGTTTGGGTCCTTGTCTTGTAAATGCTTGACCTTTGACTGACAGGCAGAGCACCTTAAATGACGGCATAGCTTTCCCAATGGGAACCTAACAAAAGCCAACAGGGAAAAAGTAGTAAATGTCTAGAAATCAATCAGACAGTGTTCAGAACTTTGTGGAGAAAAGTATTAAAACACAATAAATGTTAATAAACCAGAGGACTACACATTATTAAGCAAGAAATTTTGGGCAAAATTATTTATAAAATAAAATTCAAGACCAATTTCCAAGGGGGGAGCTTATAAACTTTGAAAAGAACTTTCCAAACACTTGTAGAAATGCAGAGACTAGTGCAACCCCAACAAGTTCCATAAAGAAGACTGTGCATGTCAGGTTTGGGTTTTTATTCAGCTCTAAACGCTGAAACAAGAAGAGGACACGACAGTGTAGGGTGAAGTTCTCCCTCCCCTGCTTGCCAATTGTAGGGCCTGGGCGTGTTTTACCATCACACCTGGTTCCTTGTGTACATCCCCGAATTGGGACCATGCTCAGCCCTGCAGCACAGTAGGAGCCTTGAGCAGGGGCACCACGTCAGTCCTCCCTGCAATTTCCATTCCATGGACAGTGGACAGGTTTGAGGACCTGTCCATAGACTCTCATCTCCATAGACTCTCATCTCCTCTTGAAACTGGCATGACAGCATCAATAATTCCTTTTATTATTATTTTGAGATTACATATGTAAAAGCCAAACATAATCTCTGGAATTCACAAAATTCCCCAAAATTGTCTCCTCTCTTTTTACTTCTCCTATAAAATGATGTTATGCAACCATAACAGCCGTGATGAACCACTGTGGCATCCTGACCAACCCACATGGATGTGCTAAGGTCAGATCCGTCCTCGCCTTTGACCTAAGGGTCATTCTCAGCTGTCGGGGTGTGGTATTTTCTTCACATGATCCAGACACAGAAAAAGTCCTGTTTCCTTGTTCACATTGTAACCAAATTATGAGATCAACAGGAACCAGTAACACACTTTCACTGTGTAACACTAACCAAGTTAGGAAATGTAACATTCTGCTAATCTTCTCTACAAAGACAATGTACACACAAGGCACCAGTGTAGGGAACAAAATGAAATTATTTACAATAGTAAATGGCATATGTTTATGTCAGTTAAAGGGAAAACCTTTGGCATAGATGAGTCATGACTAACTTAGGGGAGTTGCTGCTCGCTGCTCAGCTACAGGGGGTGCCATTTGCATTTGAAAAATTATTATAACAACTTCCTGGCAGCTGTAGTAAAGTTTCAGAAATTGGGTTGAGTCTTTCATCTATTGCACACAAAGGCAGCATTTTACCCTGGTACACACAGGCCAGGGAATAGTGGATATTCTTTGACTGTCCACCCACACTTTCCCCGCTCGGCTGGCATCCTCACCCACATCTCTCCCACGGCTAGGCTTTGTCCAGCTCTGACTGAGCCGCTGGAGACCGTCTCTTGATTCTGATACCACTGATGGATTCTGGGCACCTGAGCAAAACCATCCCTTTGAGAGTTGCTTCCTTATGAATTTGGACAAGAATTCAGAGGTTTAGACACTTTCTGGGAGGCTGAACAGGTAAAGAAAGATCTGTGGAATGGTGATATGTTTTCTTTCCCTATACAACCCAAGAAGCACACAAAGGAGCTCTGCAAAGGTAGAGAACAATGAGGAGGCTGTGCAAAGAGTTATGAAGGAGTGGAGGACACAAGAGTCAGTTTGTCTTGGCTCTGAGACCCAGTTCTGCCCTTGCTTTCTATGGCCTAATTGTATTTTCACATATTTATGTGTCTTCTTAGCTGGGCTTTGTTTCACAAATGGCAGGTGCTCTGCCAGCATAGGTTTTCACTTCCTTTCTCCTTTTCCTCTCCATTCCCCCTTTGTCTTACCCTGACCCCACTTTTAGGACTTGGAAGTGAGCAGAAGATATCCTGTTTGGAAAGCAATAATAATGGGTGGGGATGGACTAGTAGTGAGGCAGGATAAATCAGGGAAACTGAGGCACAGGAAACAGCAGCCAGGAATTTACAAGTAACTGTTGGACCAATGAATAGCTCAATTAAAAACATGTAGATACTGCTTTCTATGCATTTAATCTTACATTCTCTCAACAAACTGCAACATTTACCAAAAAGGAAAAAAAAGCAAGGGAAAAAGAGCAGCCTCCTCCTTCTGACTTTGCTGGCTCACCCAAAATAATAAACTCGCTCTGAGAACTGACCAAGATGTCTTAAAGAATGACATTTGTCCTCGGAAAAGAACTCTTGGGAAAATGAATCCCCTGGGCACAAAATGTGTCCACAAAGGAAAATACTTATGACAAGGGTGGACCCCATCCATTTAAAGGATGCTCAAACATCTGTCATCTTGACCCAAATTTAATGAGTGGCCAACCTTTAAAGCTTTGGGCACAATTGATAGAACAGTGTGATGGCAAAAGCAACTAATTATACCAGGTGTCAGAACAAAGAGGAGCTCTCTTTCCTAAGGTAGATCAAGTCCAACCCCCAACCCACTTTTCACCATCAGGACCCCTGATGCTAGAGCCTTCGTGGTGCCCACATCTGGGATGTGTTCTGCCTTGGCTTTACCAGTGAACTTTCTGGGTCTCTACCTTGATGCGTCCTAAAATTCTTTCCTGTGATGACATCACAAACTTGGTACACGGTGGCCATGTGGAGGTCTCCTCCCAGTTGGAGACCTCCCTGGAGCATCAATGATTCTGGTAACAGTAGCATCTGCAGGGATAAACTAACTGAATTAAAATGGACAGAGGTACTCAGGCAGCAGGAAGGAGAAATATGAAGATGTGAGGTGAGTGAGAGGGTGCTCATGCCAACAGACTTCCTCAGTTCGAGCAGAAAACAGGACAGTTTTGAGATCCACAATAGGGTGCAGAGATCAGAGACCCAAGATAAGGTGACTCCACAGGACAGCCGGCCCAGCCTTGCTGCCCCAGAGCTCCGTGTGGGCCTTGAGTGCTCAGCAGTAGCTCAGCACCCGAGAGTCAGAGCCCAGCCTGCTCTGCTGGGCACAGAAGGGAGGAGGCAGGGAGGTGACAAAGTGTCCCGGGGAAGAAGTGGTGACCTTGCCCCAGCTGGAGGTGATGGGTGACTTCCCTCTGTCTGCCCAGGTGTGATGCAGAGGTGCCGCAAGTGAGCTTAGGGCTTCTACAGTGGGATTTTTAAACCATTAAGAAAGAAGTTACAGAAGCTCCTAGTGTTGGAGGAGTGACAGGGACCAGGCTAGGCTTGAGTAATCAGTTTAATTATTAATTTCTTATTTCCCCAGGAAAAACAACAAGACAAAACAAAACAAAACAGAATTAGGACTCTGAATCAAAGAGTAAAACCACAGAAAAGTGAAAGAAGCGAGGACCAGAAATGGCAGCAGGGTCCTCTGTATCCTGCCGTTGGGATTAAGTTTTGAAACTCCAAGCCCAGGTCTTAATATCTAACAAAACTTAACTTTCACGGCACTGCAAGTTGTAATAAAGCTTCTGTTCGCTCACCGTTGGCCAAGCATTCTAAGTGTTTTACCAATATTGACTGATCTAATCCTCACAGCAGTGTTTTGAGCTGGTTACTAATACCTGCATTTCCTAAGAGACGAATCTGATCCAGTGTTGACAAGGCTCCTCCAGGTCACACAGCTGATACAGCCCAAGAGACACCCCCAAGAAAATTGCCTCTGCACACGTGCTCCCCTTTACTGTAGAAGCTGCTTGACACTGGGGCCTCCTGAGCTTCAGTCAACAAGGAATGCAAAGGTAACAGATCACCTGTGCGTGTTCATTTGACTCTGAGCATGCCCTCCCTTGTGTCTCACTTTGTCCCAGACTCTGCGCAGGGCCACATATGGTTTTCGCCTGCTGTCATGGGTTAACTCGCAGTGATTCAGGAAATAGCATATTTCTTGACGTTTATCTTTCTCAAATAAAATATATTTCCTTTATTTCACTGGATTTAGGGGAGTCTAAGCAGAGTAAAATGTCCAACGAACTGATAGAGTCACATAAGGCTTGAAATGTGCACCTATTAGAGGAAGGACAATGAAAGGTGATTTACACAGAATAAAATCTAACTTGCAGACACCACGGTGTGGTCAGGCAGGGCCTCACAAGACCCACAGTGCAAATGCTGGCCCCTCTATGAGGGCCAGGTTCAGACTGAGCACAAACTCAGAGACTGAGAGCTCCGAGAAATGTGGCTCAGTCAGAGCAGAAGGTTAGGGGGAAAGCTTTGTTTGGGTTTTGGTGGCACTGGGTTTGAACTCAGGCTCATGCTTTTGTGAGGCAGGTGCTCTGACACTTGAGTCGTGGCCCCAATTTTTTCATTTCAGCTATTGTTTTGGATAGGGTTTTGCAATTTTGGCCAGGCCAGCCTGGACCAAGCCCTCCTATTTACACTTACCGTGTAGCTGGGGTGACAGATGCATGCCACCACACCCAGATTGTTTTATGGATTGATTTGGGGTGTAGTGAAATTTTTGCCCAGGCCGCCCTCAAACTGTGATCCTCCTGATCTGTACATGGGATTACTGGCAGGAACCACCATTCTTGGCTAGAAAGCTTTTGCTGCCTGGATGGAAGTGAGTCAGCTGACAGGAAGAGGACAAGGGTTCCTATCTGGTAGCAAAACAATCAGAGATCCGAGGCATTTTTCATGGGAGTGACCACAGAGGCACAAGAACGAGAGACTGTAGCCGACAGGGCCAGGACTTCATTTGTGATGAAGAGGATGGGTAACCCAGTGTTCCTCACCATCAGTGGGTTTTAAAGTCATTACTGATACCTGTGGGCGATGGTGGTCCTGGATAGTTATCAGATCCTCGTCTGATCCCAGGAGCAAAGAACTGAAGGAGACAATGAGTGCTGAGCAGAGCCAAGGTTTACTGAAGAGATGATACACCAAGAGGGGACTGCGGCCCTGAGCAGGGGGTCACTCAGGGGCCACCAGGGGCTATCTGTCTTCTGTTGGTTAAGCTCAGGCTAACAGGAGAAATCTGGGTGGTCTTTGCAGGAGGGAGTAATGGACATGTTTGATTGACAAAATCTTGTTCCAAAACGTGGGACATTGGGAGTGTGTACTTAGGATGATTTCCAGGTTTTTAATGATATGCATGAAATGCGATTAATATTCATGAGGTCTTAAGTAGGGAAAAATGGCTAAAAAGGTCAATTGAGATGCAATTGTGCTATTTCTACATGTGCTCTGCATGAACTGTCTCTCTTTTCTCCTTCTAGCAGAACATATCTAACACAAAGCAGATGCTACTGACCACAGATGGGTGGTCAAGGACAGAGCTCAGCTGACCACTTGCAGTTTCTTCTCCTTTTGGTTACCTCAGATCTGCCCTGTCTCACTACCATGGTCTGCAGCTGTCTTGCTTTTGTGATAGAATGGGACGAACCACAGTGCAGTATTTACAGGGCGAGGCAAGTTATTGTGGCATTTTTTCCAGTTATACAAACCCCTTCAAGATTATTTAAATGCACATATGGCTACAGACTTATGATGTACAGATTTCTATACATATATTAAACTACATTTCATGATGGCAGGTTTAAAAGTCTGTATTTTACATCTGTAGGCGACTGGCAGGACAGCCTCAAAAGATACAGTGCACAGTGAGGTCACTTGCACTTCTGCAGGTAGAACTCAGCACATTTCAGCAAGAATTCAACGGTATTGATGTGCTGTACAACAGATAGTGCATACAGTAAAACACCCGGCACAGCGTCCATCGACACAGACGACAAAGAAATCTTAGGCTGAGTGGAAGAAGCCAGACATGGATGAAAACACACGGATGACCTGTCTCTGTGGAATTCCAGACAAGACAGTGTTGAGGTCCAGTGCCACACAGTGACCAGCAGATGCCCAGGCGAGGGGAAAGGGATGCAAGAATGGTTTGAACATGGGAGCAGTTTACCTCTTGATTGAGGTGGATATTTTTACATGGCTACAAACATTTCTTAAAATGCAGCCCAGATTATATTGAATCTGAATGCATTTAATTATAAAACAGAATGCTGTAAAGTTAAAAGTTGGATTTTATAAGAAGTTTTGGCACCAAAATGCATAGTTTTCAAATAACTGAAAGTTTCTGGTGTTTTTTCTTTTCTTTTTTTTAAGCAACCAAATCATGCCCCAAACCCTGAGACCTTCGTGCACCTGGTACTTTCAATAGTGGAGAAGTTTATAGGGAGATCGGACCCAGTACCCCATTGTGGGGAAGGTTGGCTGCCTTTGGGAGGCTCGTGGACAGTCTCTCCTGTGATTGGTTTCTGTTCACAGAGGCCCAAGGCTCCACCCCATCCCGCCTCCCACCTGCTCACAGAAGCCGTGCCTGGGTGAACCTGCCCAAAGTCAAGTCCATTTCAGGTAGGCCCTTCTCCCACCACCAAAGCTGCTGGATAGACCACAGGAAAAGATTTTGGAAACTTAGTCACATGTTCCTAGTTGCCTCATCCTCATTCACAGTGTGTTGAAGATGGATTTTATAGTGGCTTGTTTTACTTTCATCATAAAAATTTAACTCAGAAGTTCCTTTGATTCCACTTGAGAATCTAAATGTTTAGAATAGAACTTTAAAAGATTTGTACTATAAAATATTCTTAATCTATAGCAAGCGTGTAACTGATCGGCTGAGAAACTGGAATATGAACAAAGGGTTTTCTGATATATGGATATATATAGGATATGTACATAATTTTAGACAATACTCATGTATGGGCAAAACCCCCCAGGCTCGTGTTTGTGACTAATTGTGCCACAGGTTATTTTCACTTCTGTTCTGTGGAAAGTGTAAGCATCCCAGCAAAGGGTTTACTGTAGACTGTTTTGTCATCTCTGCACCCGTGCTGTTGATTGTTGGATTAACAGTCTGATCTTGACTCTGAGTCAATGTCTTTAAAATGTAAAAAACAGCGCTTGACCTAGAGATGCCTGACATTGAGGTTCTCTTTTTTTAAATTCAAGATCACTTCATGCAATGTGTAATTAAGTGACATGGGGCCTCTGAAACTTCAGCTATGATATTTATTACCAGCATGGCTGCTATCATTGACACTTCTGTGCATGAAATAATAATCAATGAATTCATTGGGGCTTACTATTATAAATCCCAAATTATCCTGTTAAAAGGATGAGAAGTAGGCATGGAAGGACTCATATTTCCTTAGAAACAACATCTACCTTAGAAACAACAGTTTCTAGGAATTAACTTTGAACTCCGAACAAACTTAAGAAATGAAACAAATGCGTGTTCTGATCCTTTCTAGGAAATTAAAATGTCATCATTATTCAGTGTCTTCCACAAAGTTCACATATAAAACAGCTTTCAAAAGAGTGAGTTGAGTAGGTTGGCACACTTTTCTGAAGGAAATATCTGTGGAAAATTTATCCTCAACAGAAAGTCCCAGTCTCCACCATGTTGGACCTCAACACTAAAGACGAGAAAGAGTACGTAAAAATGTTGGCCATAAAATTAGCTGACATATGTAAGGCAGATTAGTTACAATTTCATTGTACAATGTTTAAGGTTGGCAGACCTTTGGTTTTTGTTAGATGATGGCCAGAAATTAGCAAATGAGGTGGAAGGGAAGGAAAGGGATACTGAGGGGTGAAGAAGGTAGAGGAACACCACACACACACATGTGAAGACAGCGAAATGAGACCCACCAAAACGGTCTGAAAGAGAGGGGAAAAGGCAGAGGGGCAGTGGGAATAAAATGGATGGAATGAACTTCTTTAAAGGGTACTCTATGAGTGTATGAAATTATCACTATTAAATCTACTTGTTTTATAATATAAACTAACTCAAAAACAAAATTTAAAATAAAAAAAATTATGTATCTGTGGTGCTAGTCAATGTTTAGCAGGTGAAACGAAACAAAACTGGTCCTTAAATAAGTAGAAATTCCAGAGAGACTTTCACATCAACAAAATTCCACACCAATCAATTTGCAAAAGGAATTCTTCCAAATTCAGAGGTCTTCAAATTGCTAGGAGCATCCAAAATAGTCATGGACCATTTGATTCACATGACTAAAAATGTCTCTTTCTATTCAAAATCAATAGTCCCCCCCCACGTATTAGATGCAATGGACAAATTAATAAACACAGAATGTTGACCACACATGGTTTACAAGGACTAAAAAACATTCAACCATGTAAATATCACTTCAAATTTTGCAAATTATGAAATCAGAGCATGCAAGCAAATTTTCCATTATAAAATATTAATACCTTGACTTCTAGCCACTCACCTATTTATTTATTCAAGACAGCTTTATTCTGTGCTTAATAAGAGCCAGGGACTAAGGTACACCAGGTTAAGTAAAACAAAGATCTTCTTAATTATTTTGTGATTTATATACATTTGAGTCACCACTGAAAATGTGAATCCACATCGACCTGCATGGCAAAAGAAAGGCAATGAGGTTAGCTGAGTCACTCTGCTAAAATTAAATGGTCCTCTCTCCTGGTACATTCTGGGCTTTGCTGCTATGGGACAGGCTAATGACACTTTGCCTCCCAGCATTGGTCCTCCCAGTTTGGTCCATTTTCTTTTCTATTGAAAAGTGTTTAATTTCCTTACTCTTTGTATGTCAGGTGATTTCAGGTTGCTGATTCTTCCAGATCCTTCAGTTTCCACCCCATGACTATCAGTCACCGTAGTGCTCTGCTCTTAGCTCCCTTCCTCCCACCAAGTGACCTTGGTCCTCCCATGGGTGATGATAAGTATTTGGCACTCATGTTAAGAATGTATTTGTACTTTACTAATTGCTTTTCCTCCAAACGTTCAGAATTTCATGACCACATGGTCTTTTCTGGCCCCCTTCCTCAGTAAACTCTAAATGACATGGAATCATACAGACGAATGGTTTCCAGACTCATTTATTTTGTTCTTCAGTCTGTTTTGTTTCCCTTTCTGTTCTTCTGATTTGTAAGTTTCTACTGCTCTACCTCCAGGTTCGCTGCTGTTTCTCTGTGTCCTCCCTTTGGCTCTAAGTCCACCTAATTCTTCTCATTTCAATTCAGATACTGCACTTTTCAGCTCTGTTGCTCTGCTAAAGTTTCCATTCATTGATTGAAAGCAGAAATCCATGTCTGCTGCTTTCAGCCTCTGAGTTATTTCCATGTAAGTTTGGTCCATTTTCTTTTCTATCAAAAATGTTCTATTTCCATGATTGTTATACGTCAAGTAATTTCAGGTTACATTTTAGACATTGTGATTGTGATTATTTTGCTTTAGCAAGTAATTTTCTTGGCCGGAATTGACCTGGGAAGCTAGCTGTCAACTCCAGGCTCAGTTTAGACTTCTGTCTTTAGCCAACCTGCCCCAAGCCTTTTCTATGCATGCCTTTTATCAATCCCTGACATGGGTGGGGAGTCTTAGAAATCCTCCTCTGCATCTTTATTTTTTAATTTTGATCTTCTTCTTTAATCTAGAATATTCACAGTATAATCATCTCCACATGTATTTACATAAAATGATTACCAATGACATCGTTTGTATTTTTTCTCATCCTGTCATTAAAATCAGACTTTAAACAGCAAATGAGACACACCGGATCACACAGGCATAGGTAATAACTTTATGAATAGAACTCTAATAGCTTAACAGTTAAGAGAAAGGATTGACAAATAGGATTGCACCAAACTAAAAAGCTTCTGCACAGAAAAAGAGTCACCAGACTGATGAGATAGCCCACAGAAAAGGAGAAAATCCCTGTCAGCTGTAAATCTGACACAGGATTAATAGCCAGAATATACAGGGAACTTAGAAAAAACTAACCCCACAGAAAATCAACAACCCATTGATTAAATGAGCAAATGGACTAAAACAAAAGTGTCAAAAGAAGAAATGCAAATGGTCACTAAATACATGACGAAATGCTCAACATCGTTGGCAGTAATGGAAATGTAAGTCAAACCACACTAAGATTTCACCTCACCCCCGTCAGAATGACTACCATCAATAGCACGAATAACAACAAACACTGGTGAGGCTGCAGAAGAAAGGGAACCTTATACATTGTTGGTGGGAATGTGAATTAGTAAAACCACTATGGAAAGCAGTATAGAGGCCATTCAAAAAACTAAAAATAGACCAACCCTAGAATCGAGCAAGACCATTCTTAGGCATATATCTAAAAGAACATAAGCCAGGATATGACAGAGGCACCTGCACACCCATGTTTATTGAAGCACTGTTCACAACAGCCAAGTGATGGAAACAGCCAAGATGTCCCACTACTGATGAATGGATTAAGAAAATGTGGTATTTATACACAATGGAGATCATTTATCCATAAAGGTGAATTATGTTGTTTGCAGGTAAATGGATGGAACTGGAGAGCATGATGCTAAACAAAGTAAGCCAGAACTAGAAGGACAAAGGTCACATGCTTTCCCTCATATGTGGAAGCCTGACCTACAGGATAAATGTATATGACCTTATAGACATACACAGAGAGAGAAGGAGAGAGAGGGGGAGAGAAACACAAATGTGTAAGTGGGCTGTCTGAGGGGAGTATGGGGGCAGGAGATGGAAGGGAATGACAGAGGTGAGTAATATGAAGACAATATCACGTCATGCACTGTAAATTGTTGAATAATAGGGGAGAAGGGCAATAGAAAAAAGTAATGGGGGTTAATCTGATTAAAGTATGATGTATATACATGTCTGAAATACCAAGACAAAATATCCAAAATATCAATATACACTTAAAAATGAAGGACAGGAATATAAAACAGATCTTTTCAAAGTGTGGATATCGGGAGAGAGAGGGCAAAAGGAAAGGGTGAAAGGGGATGAATATGGTGGATGTCTTTCATTTTCATACATGAAAAAAGAACAATGAAACCTGTTGAAGTTGTTCCAAGGAGGAGGGAAGGAGGGAATATGGGAAGAATGGAGGGTGAATCTGAGATATATTGTAAGTGCATATGCAAATGTCACAATGTAACTCCCCATACAACTATTATGTGATAATAAATAAAAAATATTAAAAGGGCAAACTAGAAGAATCTCATTTTGGTCTGACTACATTCAAGTGTTCAGTAGTCCCACGTGACAAGAGGCCACCTTAGTAGGCAGTGTGTCTAGTTGGAGCAGACCCTTGGACTTGAAATACCCAACACAGGTGTCCTCTTTCATCCGTCAACATTGGGGGAAGGAAAATGCCCAATTCCAGGGCAGGGCGCAGACGCCACCTCTTCTGCCCAGCCGGGTCTTCCAGCCTGACCACACCCCTGATGACCATTCCCTAGTGGGAATGTGCACTAGACAAGACGGACAGGTCTCATTTCTTTTGCTGACAGAAAGTTACTGAGGTCTTCGACACCAGAAGACTCTCCAGGATCAATGTTCTGAGTTCTACACACAATGGTTGCTTGCTGTCTGTCTTCTTCCAGGTCTCCTGTGAATGCACTTTGCTGGGCTCGGTGTCCTGGTGGGAGGACCTCACTCTGTGCTCCTCTCCTGAGCACAGTCCCCACCCCCACCTGTGAGCCTGGAGCCTGCTGCCAATGAGTCAGCTGTTACCATCGTTTGCATGAAGAGTCAGTGTTCCCAGCGCTCAATGTTTTCATGGTGAAAACAAAGTAAGTGAAACCCAAAGGGCCAAAGCTAGAGTCACTATTCCCCAGCTCTTCCTCAGCAGAACCAAAGCTAGACCCAGGGTCTCTCTACCATCATCATTCTTCTTTGGTCCAAATGTCCATTACATAAAGGAACAGTAACTTCTTCCATTGTTTAAGAATTACTCACACCACCAACTGTGCGTAAGACATATGTGTGCCTTGTAACGTTAGCCTTCTTAACAAGGTGGTTACAGAAACAAAGGATGGCCATTCCTTCTTAATGATAGACATATAGTGACTTAAGTTTTCAATGACACTCATTTGCACATTACATATACATGATATATTTTTAAATATATTTATATATGTAATACTTGTGCATGTATACATATGTGTGTATATACATGAGTATTTTACATGTGTGTAAATATGTGTAATACATATATATATTATATATACATATATAAGCTTTTAATGGCACAGTGATGAAAGTGGAAGATGGACAAAAATGTCCACATCAAGATGGGAAGGAAAGTAGTGGGTTACCTGACTAAAGCATGATATACACAGGTCTGAAATACCAAAGCAAAACCATATTGAACTATCAATATACGCTCTAAAAAGTGAAGGACAGGAAGGTAAAACAGGTCTTCTCCAGGGGTGGAAGCACCTCTGCAAACAAGTAAAGCATTCATCTTGCCTAGCATGGTGCTGGGCTCGTCTCCACCTATCTCAGGCACAGGGATGATGGCGGGTTGACACACGCGTTGTGTTGGATTCAATTCCATGTCTTTGCACAGTGCTGTGATTTAAGGACCGTCCCCTCAACAGAATTCAGAGAGGAACTGGGGAAGACACTGCCAGTTTTTCACGTGAGGTCACTGAGGGTTCCCAGCCCTGTCCTGACTATGGATGCCAGCAATCTTCACTGCAGGACTGTCTCCATCATGAAGTGATCTGGACTGCCAGACACGGTCCTCACTTTATTAACTCCAATTCTAAGTTGTGTGTTTTAATACAGATTTCAGTCATGTTATTCTTTGGTCTACATTCATTTTGCCTGGACATAAGGATAAATGTGAATTATGGGTTGGTATTTAGTATCTATTTTTGGAAACATAATAGGCATTAGAAATTTGCTAAGGGAGTTTTTTTTTTAATACAGTGAAACTTTTTCAAATGTCTGAAAATGAGTATTGAACTTATTCATCTATTTTTGATAAATTAATTTTTGGCAGTAATAGGGTTTAAACTCAGCACCTTGTGCTATGGTAGACAAGGGCTCTACCACATGAGACACACCTCTAGCCCTTTCTGCTGTAGTTTATTTTTCTAGTAAGATGGAGTACATTTATCCTGGGGCCAGCCTGTCTCTGGTCCTCTTAGCTCAGCTTCCCATCTAGCAGGGATTATAGAAATGAACCAGTGAAAATTAGTATTTTAAATGTCTGTACAGCTGCAGATATTTGGGTGAAGTAGTTAAAAGAGTAATCTGATCATAATTTTGTGGTGATTTTATTGCCCTATTTCTGCTCAGGAAGTAGTGGGGAGTAAGGAGTCAGTAAAAACCATTAAACGTACACTGTGTGTGGGAAAGCACATGTGTGTGCAGGGTCAATATATTCGTCCAAGAATAGCAATCAGCTGCAGAGCTGCTGGGCTCAAGAACCTCCCTCCATCAGGACCAGGCTCACAGTGCCTCCCGGTAGGGCTGAACCTGGCTGGTGTCAGCAGGGCAGCTGTCATTCAGCAGGCACAGTGACCTTTCCACTCCTGTCCTCTGCTCCCACACCCCCACCCCCCACACCTGTCCCTTCCAACATTATCCAGTGACCCTTTGTGTAAAGGTGTGTCAGCATGGTACTTCTGTCACTGAGAAAAACCTGCAAACAGCGCCATCTAAAGACAAGGAGCCAGTGGAGGAATTTAAAACGTTTGGTGACTCCTTGTAACCATGGCAACAATAAATGACAAACCCAACCAAATCCTAAAACCAAGACTGGCACACCAAATGCCCAACAGAAGAACAGGTGATTAGCCTGGCCCAAAAGACCAAAAATCATATGTTCTCCCTCATATGCGGACATTAGATCAAGGGCAAACACAACAAGGGGATTGGACTATGGGCACATGATAAAAGTGAGAGCACACAAGGGAGGGGTGAGGATAGGTAAGACGCCTAAAAAATTAGCTAGCATTTGTTGCCCTTAACGCAGAGAAACTAAAGCAGATACCTTAAAAGCAACTGAGGCCAATAGGAAAAGGGGACCAGGAACTAGAGAAAAGGTTAGATCAAAAAGAATTAACCTAGAAGGTAACACACACGCACAGGAAATCAATGTGAGTCAACGCCCTGTATAGCTATCCTTATCTCAACCAGCAAAAACCCTTGTTCCTTCCTATTATGGCCTATACTCTCTCTACAACAAAATTAGAAATAAGGGCAAAATAGTTTCTGCTGGGTATTGAGATGGGGGAGAGGGAGGGGACGGAGTGGGTGGTAAGGGAGGGGGTGGGGGCGGGGGGAGAAATGACCCAAGCCTTGTATGCACATATGAATAATAAAACAATAAAAAATAAGTAAAAGCAAAAAAAAAAAAAGAACAGGTGAGTCAACTGCAGGTGCAAACCCAACCTGCCACCATGCCTAATGTTCTCTACAAGGTACCCAGGTTTGTATATATAAAGGAAATATTACAAAAGATACCAAAAGCAGAGCAAAGATTAAAGTCCGACTCAAATTTGACAGCCATTGAAACTATCTGCAAAGGGATTTAAGATAAGTAGATTAAATGCTAGAGACTCTAACAGGAAAGGTGAATGGTATGTGCAAGATCAGACGGGGAACTGCAGCAGTGAGGAGGAAGGTAGGACTCTAACTAAGGGGAATTCTGAAATTAAAATCATGAACACAACAGTTTGAGAGGAGAACGGTTTTGGCACCCTCAGCGAAGGACGTGACTGTGGAGGAGGAATTAGTAAATACCTCAGTGCTGCAAGCATCAGCCTCCTGGGACTCGGCAGGGGGTAAAGCACGAAGATGGACCATACAGGGCGCCATTCTTCCCGAGAACACTTTACGTTCAGTCATGTCCTGAGGTAATCACCTGGATCTAACCGGGTAATAAACTTCCTTCTCCCGCCTCAGGATGTCCCGGTTACAAACTCACAGGCAGTGAGGATGGAGCAGACCCACACTCTTTGCCCTCATTTCTACTTTTCAAATGGACAAAGCCCAGACCCAGGGAGCCACTCCAGAGTCCTGACCCCAGACACAGGCTCATGGGGCTCCCCGAGAGCATCACGCAGCAACAGCTAGAGAAAATGTTCTTGTTATTAAGTGTCTGAGAAAATACTTTCAGAGCGGTGAGGGTAGTGGACTTTCTTAGTTTTATAAATGGACAGAAGCTATTTTTCTGTCCCTCGTCTGTAGACTGAGAACAAACACGTGTAAAAATGGCTCCATCTGGCCCTTGTTACATCTATAAAGATCTCTTTTCTCTCACCCAAATTCCCAGAATTTGGTATCTATAATAATCTTAAAGTTAATGTTTTAAATGTTTGAAATTAAGAGCATTTTAAAGGTCTGTATAGCTCTAGAAATTTGAGTGCAGTATTCAAAAGAAGTAATCTGACCACAACCTTGTGGCATTTTTCTATTTATCATATATCATCTATCTAGGCATGTATCTGTCATGCATCTATCTGACTATCTATCGTCTTTCTTCCTATATATCCTTTTGTCTGATCACCTATCCATCTAGCAATCTACCTACCATCTATCTAGCTATGTATGTATCAGTCTTTCCATCTATCTATATCCATCTGGTTTTGCATGTATATATCTATTTATCTATCCTACTTTCTGTCTGGTTTCTCTTTGTAAGTCGGACAACATCTCTGACCTTTCAAAATTGTAATAAATGATACAGGTAAGGAAAAAGTCAGTGATATTTGTCAGTAACTGTTCACGTGCTCATATTTTACACCATCTGATAGCTCATCAATGCCCTGCCAGAGCAAGGATGTTGGGAAAAACACACACGGTCTGCCCCTTGGTCTGCACCAGCTCCTCACCTCTTCTCCTGCCATGGACACAGGCTGACTGGATGCTGCCTGTGATTTAGGGGGTCACATCACAGTGTGAGGAGTCGAGGCTGAGATAGGCTGCAAGCAGTGTGCACGTCCCCTAAAGGAAGACATTGTCCTCACACAGGACAGCAAACACACTTGTGCTTTGCTTTGAACAGACAGGATCCTCTGGCCCCCAAGTCTGTAACTACACAAAGACTCGTGAAATGTTAAACACAAGCAGACAAATAACAGAAAGCAACCTGTCACAAGGCAAAAATTAGCCAAAAGAAACTTGCAGAGGCTGCGTTAGCATTAAACGTAATTCACAGGAGGAAAATTGTGAGGAATACAGGTGTCTCTTACACAATGGAAACCAGGTCAGGAAGGCATTCCAAGAAAACATGGCAACCCTACATGTCTGTGTACACTTAACAACAGAGCTCCAAAATGTGTGAAGCTGAACTCACATAACGGAAAGGAGAAATACGCACAAACCAATTCTTTTGGGGGATGCTAACAGTATTTTCATAGCAATTGATAAAATCAGTAGGCAGAAATCCAGGAAGGTAATTGTAAAACTTAATATAAACTAATAAATAATGTATCTCCCACTTAATATTTTTGAGTACTCAATAAAGATATGTGTTTTTCTCAAATACACATGGACTGTTCCCAAAAACTGACTAGATTCTGAATCACAAGAAGAAAAAATATGAACACATGTCAAAGAATAATCTCAAATGACAGAATTGAAGTAGAAATAAGCAATAAAAGTATATGAAAAATCTTTCCAAATATGGAAAAATCCCACAAATATTGAGAAAGGAAACAATCCATTATTTCCCCAAAGGGAATAAGAAATATTTTCAACTAAATGGAAATGACAATACAACATATCACATTTTATGGGGTGCAGCTAACATGACACACTTAAATTTGTGAAAAGAGCAGTCTCTAGTGTACAATAGAAGCTCACTCAGACAGCTTATCAAATTAAATCTGCAGCAAATACAAAGAAGTAGACAATAAAATCAGGAGCACAAAAAGCATAAGACCAATGAGAAAATAAAATCAAGTATGCTTCTCTTAAGGAAGACTACAAATGAGAAACCTCTAATGAAAGTAACCATGAACAAAGAAGAAAGATACAAATAAACCATATCAAAAGTGAAATAGATGATATCGCCTCCATATTCAAGACTGAGAATAGGTAAGTCCCATGAGCAGCTCTAAGTCCACAAGTAAAGACAAGTTGGACCAGTTCCTTGATAGACATAGACTACCAGGCTCACTCAAGAAAAAACAGATGGCATACATGGAAGAGACTGGATTTGTGCTTAACAAAACCCAGGTGATGTAAATTTGGTAGTAAATTCTGTCAAATACTTAAATGAAAAATACAAATTCTGTAGAATCTCTTCCAGAAAAAGGAAGAGGAAGTAATTCATTTTATGCGGTTTATAACACAGCAACATATAAAAAGAAAAACATATCATAACCCAAAGGGTTGAATCCAGGAAGGCAAGAATTATTTAGAATTTGACCATCAATCAGTATAGTTCTCCATGTCAATTGTCGAAAGAAGAAAATTCCATGCTTATGGAAATCCATAAGAAACTCTAACAAAACTCAGTACTTGTGCATTATAAAAGTCTTCAGCCTTCTAGGCACAGAAGGAAACTCTATTCAGTGACTGTGCCTTCTGTGACAAGGGAAGTGACTTCCTCATACTTACTGGGGACGCTGTCCCTTCCTCTCGAGACTGAGCGCACACCAAGGAGTGCAGCTTCCCCTGCCGGACTTCATCTCAGAAGTCCCTGCTGGTAAAATAAGTCAAGAAAAAGAAATGAAAGCTACCCAGACTGGAAAAAAAAATTAACTCTTTCTGTTTGCAGATGACATGATTGTCTATGTAGAAAATCCTCAATATCTACAAAAGTTCTCCTAGAATTAAAGAAAATTCAACATGAATAGGATAAAAAGTGAACTAAGTGTATTTCTACATACTGACAACGAAGACTTGCGGTTAGAATTTATTTTTTAAATACACATTTCAACACTACAAAAAAAAAAAAAACCTCCAAAAACTGTATGCAGGAGTTTTCTAGAAAAATGTACAAAACACTGATGAAGACGCACAAGAAGACGAAATATATGTAGGATATGATGAGTTGGAGAACAGAACGTCGCTCGGGCAGCAATCCCGCCCAAGGCGCAAAATCGACACAGCCCTTTCTGGGTCATGGCGTACTTTTTTTTTTTTTTTTTTGTAGGTATCAAAAAACTGGTTATAACATTTGTATAGAAAAGTAACGGAACTTAAGAAACTAAAACTGCTTTGAAAACAAACAAAAATGAATGATTTACACCATCCAAAGGTAAAGCTGAAATAATCCAGGCTGAGCTGTATTCAAGTTTAACGTTATCCATCCACGCACTGGAGCAGTCTGAGAACGTCCCCTGCAGGTACTGATGCTACAAAGGGGCCAATGTGCTCAGTGGAGATAGGAAACAGGGTTCAATAAATTTCCTGGAGCAAGTCAACATCTGTACCTGGCATATAATAAAAAGGAGCTCAAAGAGACAACACACACACACACACACTGTAAAACTTTAGAGAAAACCACTGTAAACCTCCACTACACTAAGTGTTCTAAGGAATGAAAGCAAAAGTATGGTCCTCAGAAGATAAGTTAATTGGGACTTTGTCTGAAATCATTACCTTTGTTTGCAGGAAAGAAAATGAAAATAAGCTCCAGATTAGAAGAAATGTTTGCAAACCATATACCTGATAAAAGTCTTTTATTTGGGAAATCCTACAGTAAAAACTAAGTAAATACAGTTGTATTACTAAATGAGTCAAAGATCTGAGCAGACTCTTGAGCAAACGAGATACACAAGCAGTCAGGAACGTTTGCAGTGGCGGTCGCGGTGACTGGTCCTTAGCGAAGTGTCTGTGGACACCACTGCCTCCTAGCTATAAAAGGACAAACAGGCAAATGAAAACCACTGTAACAGGAGCGGGCACGTTAGGATAGAGTGGTTTGCACTCATATCTAGCTAGTGAGAACACAGAATGGTCTAGTCACGTTGGAAAACAGTTTGATAGTTTTTCATAAAGTGAAAAATATATTTATTATCTGATCTAGAATTCTCAGTCCTAGGCATCTTCATGAGAAAATGACAGTTATGTTCACATGCAAATAAACCATATGGGACGTTTATTATAGCTTTATTCATAAATGTCTGTAGAACAAGAAAAGGAAGATATCCTCCAACAGGTGAATGGAAAAACCAGCTGTGGTACCTCTGTGCAGTAAAATACTTCCCAACCAAACACAGAAGCTATTTCCTCACCATTGTATTTTACTAAGGGAAAAAGCGAGAACAAAAAGCCTACACTCTGAGTAATCCTAAAGGACATTCCAGGAATGGAAAAATTACAAAGACAGAAAAAGAGCCCAGTGGTTACCAAGATTAGGTGTGAAAAGTGGAGGATATTGACTGCCATGGGGAATTTTGAGTTAACAGATCTACTCTTTGCCATGCTATAGAGGTTAATACATCACTTTATTCATTTGTTCAAGTCTGCAAGGAACCTACATCACTCCAAGTGAAATTTGTCATGTCATTTTACAAAGACACAGAACAGAAGTGTTGCAATGGTGACCATGCCTTTTTGCAATGCTGAGCAATCCCAATGCGGTAAAAATATGAAGAACTGCTCCTCGACAAAGTTGGCATGTGCTGATATTTTGCAAATTGTACCCAGAGTCGTGAGCTGAAAGCTGGTCCCCCCTGCAAGACCTCTTCATTTTGTGTTTTATTACAAGGCATAGTCACATGTTTTGTCAAGGGACACAAAATGCCCCCTTCCCACTTCACATGGATTTATTTTCAAACTAGAGGAATAATGGCTTCCAGGATAAGTCTATTCTATAAGACAGATCACAAAGACATCTGTATTAGCTCAGAATTTCAAGTGCATTATGAGGAAGCACCATGAGATGACAGCCATGCATGCTGCTCACAACTGGTCTCTAAACCTACAAATGTGGAGAGTAACACATGCACAGTGAGCATTCCGTCACGTACAATTTACATATATATATGTGCACACATTAGATTTGCACATTCATGTCACTCATTATTTTATAAACAAAAACAAAAGAATATAATTAACCGAATTAATCATCAAGGATGATAAAGATTGTGAAAGGTAACATTTATTTTTCTCATTGTGTTACAAAAATGAGGTTCTAAAAGTGTGACTGAGTTTTGCAGAAGGAAAGAAAATGCCTAACACAGAAGTAACTGAATATATCATATAAGAATTATAGTTAAAATCCCTAGGACTTTCTTACAAAACTTTCAAAAAAGTGGAATATGTTTAGATATTATGAGGATTTTTCAATGAAAAAAGTAAAATAAAAAATGTGTTAGATATTTTTATAGACAGGTTTTCACTGTGACATTTCTAAGTGTGTGTGTGTATATATATGTATCCACTTCACCCCCAGTCGGTTCTTCCCTTCCATTATTCTCCTTCCTACCTCATTCTCTTTCTTATGGTGACTTTGACAGGTGTCAATGTTCCATACTCATATTGGAAGCAAAGTACATTAACCATATTCACCTTCTTTACTGTTTACTCTCCTCCCCCCCAGTGCCCTCCCCTTAACATGACCTGTTTTATATTCCTGTCCAAAAAAAGATAAAGATGTCTTCTATATCACAGACTCCATTATCATTGCAGAAAGACTCCTCTGTAGAAAATAAAAAGCATTGGAGTCAAAAAAAAGTTAAAGAAAAAGACAGACAAGAAAATATTAGAGAAACTGTTGACAACTAAAAAGCAAAGGGGAGATAATGAGGAAGAACAAAGATACTAAATCCAGATAAGTATAAGAAAAGGGAAGATAAAATCATAGTGATGTGGAAAATGGATGTTAAGATGGCAGAAGATGTTGGGGACACCCAGCAAGTGCATGGAGTAGAGGAGACGGACCCGGGTCATGGGTGAGGAGTAAGCGAGATTCCTGGACTGGGACACAGGAGAAGAGTGGCGTGAAAGCCCAGGGCAGACTGAGTTACTTATGATGTCATAGTGTGTGACACTTAATCTTGTCACCTTCATTGGATTGAAAAGCACCTAGGAGACTCACAAAGCTCTCCTCCTGGTGTGTTTGTGAGGGAGTTTCCAGGCAGGAAACCTGAACATGGGTGGCGCCATCCCATAGGGTGGGAGCCTAGGTGCAATAAAGGGGACAAGAAAAGAGCTTGAAGCAAGGACATCTTCTCTCTGCCTTCTGGCCATGTGACATGAGTTGCTCTGCTCTTCTATGCCCTGCCCACCAAGATGGACTGACACCTCCGAGACCATGAGTCAGAATCCATCTTCCTCCCTGAAAGTTGTACATGTCACACATTTTGTCACAGAAATGAAAGTCAACCCAATACATAGTGGAAAAAGTAAATAATCCTGGAGGAGTTGAACAGGGTCTGAGAGGTCTTCTCTGACATGACCTTGCATCGTGTACTTTGGTATTTCCCTGCTATCCCAAAAGAGCTGAAAAAGGTCTGGGGAAAACGTTAACTACCCCCAAAAACAGAGAGAAAAGGTTTTCACTCAAGAAATTCATTTTAAAGGGACTTGCAAATCACTAAACACTGGTTTAGATGTGGAATAAGAAGCATTCCTGCACTACTTTGGTAGAAGAATCAAGTGAGATGAGGCACAGAGGAGAGGCGTTCTCATTCCTGACTTGAATGTCCCCCCTGCTTTACAGTGAGACCACCAGGGTCACTCAGTTGCAGCATGAGCCTAACCAGATGGTTTGGTCCCCAAGCAGGGCCTGCTGCAACATCCACCAGCCTCACGGTGATTTTCCATTTTGACCCTTTATTTCTTCACTCAACAGAAGTATCGTTAGACGAAACTCCATGACAAACTTTAAGATGACTTTCAGTTCCCAGGAGCTGATGGAGCCATCAGTGTATCCTTATCACACCTCTTAGGGAAATGATTTTGCAAAGGAAATAGTTATAAATGTTTTAAGATAAACAGGTAGCATTGTCTTTGTTAAATAAAATAAATGTGTGAATTTCTACTTTCATCCTAGTGATGGATGAATGGAAAACTACAGAGACACAAAAAGAAGAAATGTAAGACCTGCAGCAGGATCAGGCTCTGTGCAGAGAAAGGTCAGCAGATGGAGTTCAGAGTCAGCAGGTACCTGGTATCAAGAGAAAAAAGGGGTAACTACCAACCCCTAGGGACTCTCTAGGTAAGTGGTCACTTTGGGAATTCATCATGGCACTTGCTAAGTATAGCCCAAAAAATGCAGCCAGGATAGCCAGGACAAAGAGAAGATAACCGTGTCTTCAGTTAAGAGCAGGAGGCAGGAGACATGACCTTCTCAGGAGTAGGGTACAGGGGAGACCATGGGCGCTGTATGATTACCCCATGGCAACATCTGGTGACACACCATAGATTAAAGAGTGACAACTTGGAGCTTTGCAGACATGTTTCCGAAGCCCCCAAGGGCACCCTCGGGCTCACCTTTGTTACTTGTGTTGTGTTGTTATGCTCAAGGTTGTAATGCATCACAGCAAAGGGCAAGGTAACATCATCTGAGGGGAAAGGCATAGGGGCAGAGCCCACAGGAAACTTGATGCCAGCTTCCAGGTGTCCCCTTCCCATGTCACACCCCTGACAAGAGGCGATGCATGTGTACTGTTGCCAATCTGGTATTCTCACAGAGCGTGGGTGTCCAGGGCTGTATTGGATTTGACTAGAGATCAGGTAGAGAAGCTCGGAGCCCCAGGGAGACAGCAGGAGCTCACCATCAATCACACTGTTATCATAAATTAGCCGAACAAACCAGTTACAGCAATCAAGGCTCTGAACTTGCAGGAAACAGAATTTTCCAAAAGCTCAGTGGCTAGGAGCTGTCCCCCCAAGGGCCGGTGCTGAAAAACAGTGTCTTTGGGGAAAGGGTAGGGTTAAGCCTTTCACAGGCATGGAGAGCACAGTGTGTTAACATAGAGACATGGCGTCCAGAGAGAACTGGTGCCAGCACGTGGGAACAATAAAGCAAGCCCAAAGCACAGAACTGCAAGATTTGGAAAGCAGTGAGGCTTCATGGTAAAAATACAGCAATTGGAACCAGGAAGTATATCCCCAAAACAAGGAGTGTGGGGATTTAAGAAATCCAAGTGAAGCAAAACTGTCTTCCCACAATTGTAGTAACTCAGGACTGAACAAAGACTGCAGTGAAACGCCTGAGGTAATTAGTCTATAAAGAGGAAAAGGTTGACTTGGCTCGTGGTTCTGGAGGTTCCAGTTGGGTTGGATCTCTGGTGGGAGGAGTCGATCATGGCAGGAGAATATGTCAGAGAACCATTCAAATAATCCTCCAGAAAGCTTGGAAAAGGGACAAGAAGAGACCATGGCTCCCTGCTCCCCTTCAGGGCATGTCCCCAGGGACCAGAGGGCCACCTTCTAAAGATCCACAGGCCTTCCTACTGTGCCACACTGGGGGCCAGCCTTTAACACAAGGCATGTTCAAGCTGTATCAGTTCTTTTCCTACCTGTCTACTATTCCAACTATTTGTGTTTGCCAACACACTTAGAGAGGCTGGAATAATTTTCTAACTGGTGAGGCTTTCAGTAAAGTTTTGCTTTTGTCTTTCACCATTCTGCCTGCGTGTCCTCATAATGCTGACTTACTCTTTTGTCATTCAAACACAGTGACGGATATTCACTCATTTCCAGGTTACACGGAATGGCAGGGTGGCAGGAGACATATTCAAACCTCGCCTTTCTGAATGCTCCTGAAAAGCCAGCACAGCCTCGCTGTGTGTTCTTCTGTGGACATCACCCAGGCTAAGTAACTTCTTGGTCTGGGACACTTTAGAAAATTGCTGTCCGTCAGCAAGATTTAGAGTTACAAAATACTGCCTTAGGCATGGCTTCTGTGTATCAGGTTTCATTATGCTCTTTCCAGTGACAAATGGGTCCCAAATACTTTCATTTGTTGCAGCATGAACTCAATTTTCTGAGGTGAGCGGCAGCCCAGTGAGATTCTTAAGAAGGCAGGGATGCGAGGTGGTTGCCCTCCTTCCTTGCAATGAAACTCGCAGGCTTCACGGCTCGTGTGGGACCTTGTTTTTTAATCACACTGGTGTTTGGGACGGTTGTACCGTGTCAAGTGCTCACCTCCAGTTTGGGTCCAGGTATCCCTCAAGGAGTGGTCAGAGAGAATCCCAGGCACTGTGGCCTCAACCCCCCCTGACCTGAACCCCTGAGGAGAACAGCCTGTTAGAACACTTTGTATTCATTCTTGTTTGTCTGTTCTCACACTATGCATTTTAGAACCTTTTCTGAAAACATGAAATTTCATTATCAGTTTTCACTGTTTATCATTTAAAATAATTAGGTAAAATATTTCAAGCCTTGTGCAAAATATTTTAAGGTGATGTTGTTTTCTTTTAGTTTCATATTTTGATAATATAAAGCCTTGGCATCAAATACCAAACAACTTGGTTGCAATTAAATATAACTTAACCCAAGACAGCGCCCTTACATTTTGCAAGTTCTTACTAACAGCATTCCTAACACCGTGGGATCTCTGTCTTCATGCAGGTTTATACCTCAATAAAAATGGAAAGGACAGCCAAGTGGGTGGTGCAGCACTTGGGATGCAGAGGCTGGAGAAAGGATAGTGAGTTTCAAACCAGCATACACAACACAGCAAAACCCTGTCTCAAAAAAAAAAAAAAGGAAGAAAGAAAAAGTAGAGAGAAAAAGGGCACAGCACAGAGTCACGGGATTTGTACCTGCTGTTTCCTACCTGCGCTGGCGCCTCCCTGTCTTCCCCAATGACTCCCTGAGTCCTCACTCAGTGAAGTCCCAACCACCAGGAGGGGAGGCTTTCTTCCATTTACATATTCACCTCCTTGTTTTGCCTGTGGAAAAGACAAAAAAAAAAAAAAGGATTTGCCAAGTAAGCGTCCTACAGCCATGGTAGTTGTGAGGAACTACCTCATGGGGTAAAAACAACCTTAATTCCTAGGTACAGAACCCAGCCCCCAGCACTAGAGTCCATCCACCCAGGAGCTCGATTAGTGTCTCATGAAATGATGTAACAGTTCTACAGTTGTTTAATTGGCAAACAACACATTCATTGGTCCTTTTACCTGGTGCCTCTGTTTCTTTCACAAAGAATCAGTTCTGACTTGACTGGCACACAGGTAGCACGACGGAAACCATATTGATTACTTTCTGTGTTTGCATGCAGTCAGGTTTAACTCATGGTACAGGAGATGACCAGGCAAATTAATTCAGATAGGCAACTCTGGTGCCAGGCATGGCACACACCAAAGTGCAAGGGGGTTTCCTTGTGATAATTCCATAAGATTTGGTGTTAATGATTCTCACATTTGTTGGATTTTGTTGCATTTATCCCTGCTTTGGTTTTGTTATTCTGCTTCTCCCATTCTCTTTGTTTCTCTTCCATTTTCTTCTTTGTGTTGACATCTTAAGAATGAGAACTACTTCTTCGCTGTCTCTCTGGGAACTTGGGCTTGATTTGGGACCCAGGAAAGAAGCTAGTTGTAATACTGAAGCTCGATGATGTACAGAATCAGGTTGTTAAGATCTAGACTGGAGACAAAGCCAAGCTCCCTGTTGTGCATCATGGAGTGACATTTCTGTGACACTCATGGCCTGGTTCCCCCATGTAGGAAGCTAGCGTCCTATCCTGGGTGTCATCCACACCACTCCTCACACCATGTCCACAGGACATCTTGGGCTCACAGGGGTCCAAGAGTAGAGGCCAACCGTCTCCCTGCAGCCTGCTGCCCAGGAGCCACAGCCCATCACACCCTAGACTGCACTTACTGCCTCGCCCGGGTGTGAGGCACGGAGTAGGATTTTTAACAGAAAAAGAAATGCACCTATACGTGGATGGGCAAAACCTCAAGGCACCTTTGTTCACTCCCCTCCGCGCTTCCTCCCACTCACTCTGTAGAGCTAGTATATTCTCTGCCTCTGAGCAAAATTCAAGAAGATTTCGCTATTTTAAATATAAGTGAATCTAGGAAAATTCGAATCAAGAAAGACTGATTTTGGCAATTTTAAAGTGTCCTGTCCCAGGAAATTTGGACAAGCCTCACCTTCCCTGAGCTCCTAGCTCTGCTCCTGGCACCGTCTATAGTCACCTCCCTACCCAGCTCTGACTTAACCAGATATGATGTCAAGCTCTCTCACCCTCTTCTGATTGAAGGTGACTCCCTTCTGGATGTGTTTCTGTAGTCATTGCAAGCCATGACCAGGAATGTTCACCTGCCCTTCTGGAGAGGCCTGGTACAGTGCATTTTCTACAGCTGCCTGCTCAAATTTCTCCCCAGTGTGGGGAGGATGGTTGACAGTTCACCCTCTAGAAGGGTCATGTCATCCTTCTTGAGCAGGACCTAGGTGGGCACCAGCTTGTCTCTCTCCATGTGGGTCAGCACAGACGCTGGGAGACAGTGCAGCCACCTGTCTCCACCCTGCACCTGGGGATGGACCTCTGCTTGTTTTCCACCAATTCACCCATTGATGTGTAGGAGCAGAAGCACAGTTGTAAGGAAGTCTACAAGAAAGCAAGCTCATTTCTCAGTGCACACGTTTGATGCACCGAAAAGTCTTTCTTCAAATTGCATTCTCCTAGTCTCTGCCCCCAAGGCACCCCAACAAAAGCATCTGAGTAACAATTGTGAGTAAACGAAGTAATTTGGAATTAAGCATCTTGGAGGAGAGAAGCTGAGACGGGAGCCTCAGGCACTGGATTCCCACAGGGGGAGACCAGTGAACCGGGACACTGATGGGGCAGTGGCTGTAAAACAATGTTGTCACTGGCCAGTGCTGCCTGGTGACACACTGACCTTCCAAACCATGCCTGAAGGTACGGGAGATCCAGATGCCCAAACCCGGCTCTTATCACAGTTGCATCAACCACATCTGTCCTGATGACCCAAGAAGTTAAGATTTTGACTCTTCACATTAGTGGGCAACTAGACACTTCCTGTGCACATTAAAGCTACAAGGAACCCTTCCTTAACCTTGTCACTTTATTAGATTGGTTATTAGGTGAGAGTGAAAACCACATGTCACTTCTTCTCATTGTCTGTTTGTTTAAATCACAACTGAGATAAAATCCAAGCAAGACGTGGTGAAGGGCTCATTGTGTTTTAACTTCTAAGCATCTAGTCGTCAAATGAATACAAACAGTGGTCTGAGCTCTTGTTATCTGACCAAATACCTATTATTTAAAGCAAACTTGCATTTACCAGGGATTTTTTTTCTGAGAAAAGTGGAAGGATGAGGACATGAATAATGTCACAACTGGAAGTAGTGGAGAGCCAAGAGCACAGTGTTTCTTTTGCTTAAAAAATGTATTCAACAGAGACCATGACTTTTCATGAACGTCAAAGATATATTTCCATAGGATATTAAGCACCTTGGTCAGTTATAATATAAATTTTTCAACTGAAGCATTAAAAATAAATTTTCCTCTGGCCAGAAACATTGTTTAAATCTCCTTATAAATAAATGGACTTCTGGCTTACTTTTTCTAGATCATCCCTTTCAGTATTAGATGGTTGTCTAGCCAATGGTTGTTTAAAATAAATTTTTAGTGATTTCGCAGTTTAGGAAGGCTTTTTTACATTTGGTTTGGTATTTTGAACTACTGGATTGGGTTTACAAAATTTCACAAACTGAAGGAGCACAAATAATTTAGCAGTTCAAGCACAGAGTTTGTTAAGCAGCAGGATGTCAAGCAAGAAAAGCCTTCAATGACAAATGGCTTTTTCCCTTTTCATTTTTTCACCCCTAGTTTGTGTCTAAGAGACTGTAAACCAGGTGTGTAACGGCGTGTTTGCTTTGGTGCGTGGATCAACGGTCATGAATGTGAGAACTTTCCTGTGAGGTCCTTGAGGGTTGTAACTCACGCTGCAGTGCGCTTTTACTCCTCGGAGAATTTGCACAAAGAACAGACGAGATTATCACCTCATGACTAAGTGCTTAGAGAACACTTGAGAGCTTTTGGTGTGCACTCACCAAAAGCACTCATGATGAGGTTACATCATGGTGCTGTCACACAAGTACACACTTTCATCACCTTGACGCCATCACCTGCTTTTGCTGGTTTTTCTAAAGCTAATTTACGTACGAACCAAAGCATTTTCACACATCTATCTCAACTGCACTCACTTTATAATATTAATTTCTCTGAAAGAGACAAGTGAGATATTTTATAAATTGAAAACTGGATCTGTCTGGATGAATGAGGCTTATATCGAAACACAAGCATGCCTCTGGCTCGCTAATACTTCATTTCTGTATTTCCTTAATTCAGGTGTTACAAAGAGTCTAAAATTTGCACTTTAAGGTATTCACTCATGGTGACTTGTAAAGCTGCTGTGATGATAATGATGAGGAAACAAGACTAAAGAAGCCCTTGTGGTAAAAGAATTTTATCCCAGAGAGGATAACGTCTTGTTTCCATTAAGCACTTCAGTCATTATTTGCTTGTATTTGTGACTTTGTCCCTGCTTCAGACACCTTTGTTGAATGTTCCTTAATTCCTCCTGACTAGTGCTCCAAACATATAAAATAAACATCCAGTTGAGGACAGGAAGAAAGGAGAAGAGTAGCCATCTTGCTACCAGGCTGGAGCCTGAGATTCCCAGAGATGGGAGCAGATTGTCTGAAAATTAGACTGTCAGGAAGGAGTGTGTGCAGTCACAGGCTCCAGAGGCTCTTTGGGATTTTAGGAGACCCCCTTGCTGGAGTAATGAAGATTGCACAGTGTGCAGACAAGACACTGCAGGTAACTCAAGTTCTGAGGGGTATGATTTCCACAGTTGTTGATCACAACTAAAGAACAGTTATTGCAGTGGTGGTGAGGGAAGGTGACACTTGTTCAACCTCCGTGACACTGTGCTTGAGTGCTTGAAATGTCCTGTGTGGTGGGGACTTTTCTTACCAATGTGGAGCCCAGGAGACTAAGACTTACAGAGTCTGGGAACAAGAGACCAAAAGTCCATCACATGCAAATTTCCAAACCCAGTCCCTTTCACAGGAAAGCCCCAAACCTTGTTCTCTACACTGGCTGTGTTTAATTCAATATAATCAATAAAAGTGGAGCCTTTTGAATGAGATTCAAGACTCACAAGTGATAATTAACAACAAGGCTGATGTACTGGCAACTAACAACAGGACCTAGCTAGATGAAATAATTTTATTTCCAAATAAAATGATTTCACATCCTCAGATTACAAATGAAATCCAATCTACTTTGCATGTGCCTGTTTGACTTGTACCTTATTTCTTTGCTAGATTTTGAGGTGAACAAAATATCTCAATTACAATTCAAGAAAATGCATGATTCTCTGATAACATATTCACCTGGAGAAAATCAATTTCTCTATATGCAAATTCAAGTTGGTCTTTCTCATGAAAATGTCAAATTATGGCATCCATGGTATAGACAATTTTTCCAGATAACATTGTTAGGCATGCCACAATTGAAGTCGTCAGCATTTTCTGCCACTGAAGCATGCTTTAATTAACTTCCTCACATTACCTAAATGACTATTTAATATTCATTCTACACTATCTTGCTCAAAGACACTGTGACTTGAAATCAGTGTGAACCAGGTGTTATTCCTCAGACCAATGTTACTTGCAAACAAATGTAGGAAATCACAGTTATACAGAGGAAGCCTCTGGAACTGTCAGGTGTCTCAGGCCATCTGGGACTATCTAAACCCCTCACAATTTCCAAGGACACAAAACCAATCAGTGCTTAGCTTCAGAGTGCTGCCTCCCTGGGTGAAATACTAGATGGATGGAAGTCATGCACTACATTTTTGGGTATGTGTGACATTTTGATACCCATATTATTAATGATCAAATCAAAATAATTAGCATACCTCAACATTAAACATTGACTTGTGTTGGGAGCATTGAAAACATGTGAAATTATTTTAGGGACAGACTCTGCTTTCTGCTTTCCCCAGATCTCTGGCAGAAGAGTTTCATTAACTCTGCATATGATGGAGTGTTTGTTGAATTTCTACAAGTGTGCACTCCACTTCTAATCAGCTGCCCGCTGGCATACCCCCCAATGCCTCCCAGTTACAAGGAGCTCCAGCAGACAGAACAAATGCTCTGCATGCCTGCTTCTGCTGGCCTGAACAGCAGAGACTGGAATTTTCCTCCCATATAGAAAATCAAAGCAGGTTATAGTGGAAAAATACAGGAGAAAAGAAAATGTCCAGTGACAAATTGCACCATGGAAAGCTATCTTATTGTTTGCTCCCTGAGCAGAGGTGCATGCTAGAAATCCCACACCCTGCAGTCCTCCTTGTCCTATGCACCAATGACCATCAACCTGATGCCAAATAATGCATCATTGACCTTGGAAACTCACAGTGGTGAACTAGACAATATATTGCAAATGAGTGCCGTCAGCAGGCTGAGGAGCCTTGTCTTACATTTATTATTATCCTGCTATACTGTTATCTCAAACACCTTAACACCTTTCTCTCATGCATGAATGCTTTTTTGCCTTTTTATCATAGTTATATTTGGAAATAGCTGTAGATCCTCAAGAATTTTCAAAGAAATATGCAGGGTAGCTCTAGGAACCCTTCACCCAGCCTCTGCCAATTTCTACACAAATGCAGAAAATCAGGAAACTGACATTGGACTTAAGTTGCACCAGTGGTACCTGCACTCACATGTGTGTCTGTGTGTGTCTAGGCTACACAAATGTGGTGAGGGAAAATGCTGTCACCTTGTTCTTAGTTATAGGGGATAAAGTACTCAGGCTTTCACAAGTAAGTGGGGGTGGAACTTTGCCTTTTGTGACAAACTCTGCTTTGACTGATATGACCACAGGATATTTGTCTTTTCAGTTCATTGATATGGTAAATTATATAAATTGATTTTCAAGTATTGAAGTAGCCTGCGCTCCTTATGACTGAGGTTAGCTCTTCTCTGTAGACATTGTCAGGTTCAATTTGGAAAGTCTTGCAGAAGGTTCTGCCTCTGACTTCATGGTGGGTGGAGGGTCAATCTTCTGTTTCCTGAGTCCTTGGCGGTGGACTCGGTGATACAGCCCTCCTGGAATGAGGGGAGAGTGCCTCTCCCTCCCTCTTCCTAGAAGAAAGTAAATGAATCTCTGTTAGCTCTTGTCTGGATGTTTAGGGGTATCAAACCCAAACAGTGCAGCCGCAGGCCTGCACAGTTCCTTGTCAGCAGTCTCTAACTTTCAGACCCTGTTTACGTAATAGGTACAGGACCATTCAGAGTGTCTATTTCAACTTGCTTAACTTTTGTTTTTAGTGTTTTTTTGAGGTATTTAAGCAGTCACCCTGTGCTGTCCAATTTATCAACAAATCCTTTCTGTATGTGTATCATTTTGACCCACAGATTACTTAGGAAAGTCGCTTTCTGTGTAGATGTTCACTTTCATTCTGTCACACTGCTCAATTCACTCTTCAGCATTTGGTCCGGGTTCTTATCGTCCAGTATGCACTCCGCATTGCCACGTTTCTGGACCATGCTTTGTTAGACATATTACAGGTTCTGGATCATTTTGTCCAGTTCTTCACATTCTATGCTGGTTTTCTGTTCATGATTCTTTCAGTTGCTGGTGGTGAGTATTGACATCCCCAGCTACAGTGAGGGTCTTACATTGCCCATTTCAGTTTTATCAGTTCTGTTTCATATACTTTGCATCTCTGCTGTTTGGTACAAGCAGATTTCAGATTGCCACTACTTCTTGGTGGGGACAAGTTTCTACTCCTATGTAACATTCCTTTTTCCACAGCAGCAAACAGTGTGCTCCAGCCCAATTCTTCCCATATTAATAAAATAAAATCTGCTTCTTCTGGGTATTTCCAGGATATATAACTGTTTGTCTATCTTCCACTTGTGTTGGAAATGAGTTTCCTGTAGAAAGTTCACAGTGGGATTTTGCTTTTTATTCACTCTGAAATCTCTGTCTTTAGTTATTTATATAGCATGTGTTTAAAGTCTAGATAAGTTAAGGACTTTTTTCTACTATTTTTCTTTCTTTTCTTTTTTCTTATTTCTCTTTATTGATTATCTTTTTTCATTTGGAAATTTTATAGTTTTTCATTTTATATTTATGTCTATGATACATTTTTAGTGAAATTTTGTAAAAGATACAAAGTATCTAGATTCTTTTTTGTTTGTTTGGCAGTGGGTATCCAATTTTTCCAGCATCATTTATTGAAACTCCTTTCCCCACTGCTCTGCCTTTAATCACTAGTCAAAGTCCTTGTCTGCCTTTTCCCATCTCTTTTACTTTCATTGTTGTTGTTAGACTTTGTTGTTTAGGTAAGTTTTGTTTTCATTTTTGTGTCTCTGGGGTTTGAAATCAGGGCCTCACACCTACCTCTTGCACCCCACCCTCTCATCTTCTCTCAGGGTCGGGGTCCCTATCCTTGTCATCCACGTATCATTCTTCAGTGTTTTTGCCAATGTCAGTCTGTTTTCTGTTCATCAAGATGATTGTTAATAGAGATGTAACACAGTTATGACTCTAACTTCTTATTTAAAATTTTTATTATCATATCATTCTTGTACTGGGGGTACGCTGTAATATTTACAGAAGTGTTTATAATATATCTTAGTTAAATTCACCCCCTCCATCATTCTCCTTTACCTCCTATCCCACCTTTCTTAGAATAATTGCAACAGGTCTCATTTTTCCATTTTCATACATGAGAACAGAGTATTTCCACCATATTCCCCTCCTACACCCTTTCCCTGTTATCCTCCCCCTCCCACTGGTGCCACCCCCAGACAGAAAGTCCTGTCCACTGTTTTTGAGGGACAATGCCATTTTTGTTTGTTTAAAGAAGCATAGCTATACAGGGAGTTTCATTATGACATTTTCATGTGTTATATGTATTTTATCCTGAATTGGTTCATCCCTCTATTTTTCTCTTTTCTACCTTAGTCTCCTTCTAATGGTGAGTTTAACAAGTTTAAAATTCTATATTTATTCTTGAGGAGATGAAACAATTTGGGTTATAATGCATATATACATGGAAATGACACAAAGAAACTCTCTGTATAGCTATCTTAAACAAACAAAAATGGCATTTTTTTCTTTTAAAAATCAGAGAACAGGGGGATAGAAGAGGTCCTGTCTGGGACATTAGTACCAGTGGGTGGAGGAAGAATACAAGCAAAGGGTGCAGGGGTTGAATATGGTGCAAGTACTGTATACACGTGTGTGTAAATGGAAAAATGAGACTCATTGAAACTATTCCAGGAATGGGGGTAGGGAGGATAAAGGAGAATGATGGAGGGGTGAATTCAAGTATGATGTATTTGCTATATCGTAAGAACTTTTGTAAATGCCACAACGTATCTCCAGCCCAAAAATAAATTTTTTTAAATTCTATATTCAATCTTGTATAGAAAGTACATCAACCATAATCACCTTCTTAACTTCCTTCTTTTACCCTCCTCCTCCCATAACTGCCCTTCCCTTAGTGTGACCTGTTTTTCATTCTTGTCCTTAGTTGTTTGGGTGTCTTTTCATTGTTCAGTGGGATTTTTGTCTTGGTATTTTAAATGTACATTCATTGTGCTTAAGTCAATGTAACCCCCCTGCCCTGCAGTTCCTTGCCCTTTCCCCCGATCTGTGTTGTAAAGACTATGTAACAGTTTTTAGCATATTTCCTAGTGTCTTGTTCCTACGTAGATGTGATGTATTTCATCACTATCTTTCTTTCCTTCTTTTCCTGCTCCCTAGGTCTCCTCTACCAGCCCCACTCTTGGATACGTGCTCTGTATGTGCTTGTATGTGTATATAGTACTGCTTGTATTTGCACTGGGCTCATATTCCACATAGAAAAGAGAACATGTGGCCTTTGGCTACCCTGGCTAACTTCACTTGAGATGGTGCTCTCCAGTTCCAACCATTTATCTGCAGTGCCACAGTCTTGATTGCTGTAGTTTATGGCAAGTCTTGAAGTCTCTGAACGCCCATCCCTAGACCACCTTTTCTTCCTTCTCTTCCTCCTTCTTCCCATCCCCTTACTCTATGTTGTGCTGACTACTGTAGGTCTTCTTCCTTTCCTTATGTGCTTTAGAATCATCCATTGACAGCCACACTATAACTTGCTAGGATTTTGATTGGGATTGGGATTATAGATCAAGTTGGGAAGAACTGGCCTCTTGAAAATATTGAGTCTTCCTATTCATGAAAAAGGGGTATCACTCTATTTTCTTACCTTCCTTGATCCCTTTGGTGTTGCTCTGTTCCAATAACACTTTCGTTTTCTGAGACCCTGCACAGCTGTCATAGTGGCTTCCCCTATGGCTGCTGTGCCTCTCAGCCCCTGCTGGTGCCATTTGCTTGGGAAGAACATTCTTCTCCAATGCCTGTGTTGCTGGTGGCATCCTGTGGGAAAGAGAAGATGCTGGGCCTAGGTCTTCTCATGCCATTGGGGCCAGGTAGGGAGCCAGAGGACTTTGCATCTGCCATTGCAACATGTGGACAGCACTGCCTGCCTCTGCCCCAGGCTGCTGGCTGGGATCAGGGACCAGTGTCTCACACCCACACACCCACAGACCAGGCCTGGGAGCTGCGCATTCCTCTGAATTTCACAGTGCTTCTCCTGGGTTTCAGGATGGGACCTGGGGGTGCACTGAGGTCATTTTTGGACATCCCATCTCCTTGTGTTTTGACTTCCTTGGATTGTTTCTTGTGGTTTCCTGCTGATTCTGGGTCTAGGTTACAGTCTTCTCTGGTGTCCATTCCAGGGGTATGAAGGAGATAAAGGGAAAATCTAAAGCCAGGTCAAAGGTGATCCATTCAGGTGTGTCACTGAATGTAAATATAGTGCAAAGTTGGGATTAGTTTTTTTAAAAATACAGCCTTAAGATAATTTTAAAAGGAAGGTATAGATTAGGGTGGGACCGTGGTCATTAACATTTGCTAAGGACACATGAGGCTGTAGTCAGAGAAAGCCAACTGTCAGGGTGTTAGGTTCTAGCACTAGAGTATTTCTTAATGCATGCAAGGACAAATAAAGCCCATGACATGCGCTCCATGTCCAGAAGGGAAGTGTGAGTTTGCCAAACACTGGGAAAGACAAAGTATGGGATAAGATTACAGCTACTATAAAGTTGCAGTTTTGATAGAAATTATCTTATGTATAAAGATCGACTTCAGAAAACTTTCTTGCAAATTTCCTTCTATGGAATCATCTTTATCATTTTAATAGCAAAGATTATTACAGCAATCATAATTGTATTTCATCTAGCAGGCTTTATTCTTTCATTATGAAATTGTGAAATTCAAGAGAACTTCTTTATCCTGAGAAAAACTCATTCTGGTTATGCATGCATGTGTGACCTCTCTTTATTGACGGCGTTATTTTCATTGCATAAGTAAATTCCCAGCATCCTCCATGTTTCTCCATCCTCTACCTCTCGATGGGATGAAGGTCAATATGTGCAGCTTTGCATAACTCAGGAAAACAGGAGAAAAAGCAGAATTCACAGGAGCCTGCAATTTTCAATTTCTCTTTAAACAAGTTTTCTAAGTAAATGAACACATAGGAGGGTCATGTCTGTGTAACATATTAAGTCATAGCATTAATAATAGCTATTATTGTAACATGTGGGTACGAGATTAAAACTCCACCTGCCAAAACCTAACCTTGTAGAGTAAGTCATGTCAACCTTTGTCTTCATTCTTCATTTGCACACAATCCATCACCGCTAGCTTCCTTGCTTCAAAGTTTTAATTTTTCTAGGAAAATGGAGACTTTTCTGTCTTCATGTCCTCTTTATGACTTTCCTCCAGGCCTCTGAGCAGACTTTCATTCAACCCATAATGTACACTGAAGATTCCCCACTGCGCAGCACAGCTATGACGGCGTGCCCTATATTTGAGAACTGGGGCTATTTAACAAGAGGAACCTGGACCACAAAAGAAAGCTTGAAAAGACAGAGTCCCTGATTTGTAATCATTTCACCTGAGTTTTGGCCAGAAGCAGTGAGTGGCTGAGCTGGACAGGCCTGCGTGAGCAGACCTGTACTACCGATTGGGGTTTTCCCAGTGTTTCTTTGTGTTGTAAAATTATACATGAACTTACACAGAGGCTGAGAAGTGTCACCAATATTTCAAGGAGCTTCAGCCACTTTCATGTCTACTTTATGAACATAAATTCAAAGGCCAACAGAAATAAATGCACTAATGCTATTCTGTGGTTCAGAATGAGTAAAGAGGTATCAATTATTGCTTCCTGCTGACATCTCTATATTTTGCTAAAATTTAAACTAATTTTTTGGCAGTACTGAGGTTTGAACTCAGGGCCTCACTCAAGCTATGCTCAAGTTATTTTTTCAGATACAGTCTCACACTTTTTGCTAGGCTCCAGCCTTGGATCAAGATCTTCTTACCTCTGGCCCCCAAGGAGCCAGGATTACAAGTGTGTGCCACTATGCTCAGTTTGTGTTTTGAGATAAAGTCTCCATAACTTTTTGCCCAGGCTGACCTCAAATCACAATCCTCCTATTTCTGCTTCCTGAGTAGCTGGGATTACAGTCATGTACTACCATGCCTGACTTTAACTAATTTTTATATATAGATTTTAAAATGGATTGTATATTTTGCTAAATCTTTCAGTTTTACATTTTTCTACATTTTTACTTGCTAATTTGAATTGTTATCTAGGCATTATGAGTTTGCCCTTAGATTCTGTACTTCTTGTAAGTAGACACTGAAATTCCTGACAGAGGCACAAGATGTAACATTAATTATGTTTGCATCTGGTGAGAAAAGCGGGTGCTATCTCTGAGTTCCTCTGGGGTTGGTTTTGCATTGAGTCCCACTCCTCAAATTGTCTGTCAAGGCAGATGGTCAACCTGGAGTTGTCCTTCCTGCCTGGCAGATGGGGAGCTGACCTCTGAGGGGCTCTGGGACTCAGCACCTGGGAGTGGCTTTGCTTGTATGTTAAGGACTCTATACTTTGTGTTCATGGCTGAGTTCTGTCTATCTCCATCAGTGCTAAACTCATCAACAGAAAAGAACATCTATTCTCTGGAATTGCTTCAAGTGTAAAGCTCAAATCTTTGTGCTAGTTGTTTTCACTAGAACTACACACTGATATTTCTATGATGTTTAGTGTTTGTAACTCTCTCTTCTCTCCTACCCACACGCTGGGAGCCAGCTGAAGGATGAAGGGATTTTCCTGAGCACATGGGTGGATGGGGCGAGTCAGGACAGTGCCTGGGTGTGTTTGTTTTGAGTTTTATTGGATGACACTAGAAGGAGAAATTCCAGCTCAGTGCAGAGGAAGGACCAGGTCAATTGTGAGTCACGTGTCTAGGAGTATTTAAATGACTCCACATGGTCTACATGAACAACACACATGATGTCTCCTAAGTGTTTAAATAATTTGCACCTTCACCTGCATTGCTTTCCAGCAATAGAGATTTCCACTGGCAATGGAAGATGGTACCGGAACAGGAAGCCTGTCTCCATGGCAACCCACAGGCATGAAGGATGCTACAAGGAGTGCACAGGGAAAGTGGCCTGCTTTCCCAGCAGAATCCAGATCCAGTCCCTGCTGTGACAGCCACTCAGACTGCCTGTCCTACAAACTCCCAGGGAGTGAAATGTTAAGAAAACAACATTTGAAACCACAGTGCCTTTCGCTGGGCGTCATGTCACCTTTACATTCTTTTGGGCTCTGGGGTTGAGTTCTGACAACTGCAGAGGCATAGCACAAATCCACTAAGCTTTATTCTTTATGAGAGTCATTTCTCTTTGTGTCAAGAGTCAAGACAAGGTGTGAGGTGGGGGTCCCAGAGAAAGAGAGTGAGAGAGAGAGAGAGAGAATGAAACTGTGAAGGTAGAGGCTGACATTGCTTTCAAATAAAATCACACAAAACACTGTAGATAACTTGTTTAATTTTTAAAAATCAATATTTTGTTAAAGGAAAGCCTAGGTGTGTCTTAGATTTATATGAGTGTTTTGAATGATGTAAATATTGAATTCTGCTGAGTGTATTCCTGTGACTTTGAAGAGATAAAAATCAGTGATACAATATTGAAGCATAAAAATATTATCCTAGAAATAGCCCAGTAGAGTTGTTTAGAGGACTAGCTCTATAATATTTAATAATTTGTTATTTAATTAAACAGTAGTCATGCCATTGATACTTCATTTGATGGATGTTATTTTGGATTCCTTGTGTAGTCAAAGTGTGTATCATTGATGTATCTGCTGGTTTTATGTTTTCTAATCTAAAAAGTGAGATTAGATTTGATCCCTGTGAGATCAACATTTTCTGAAATTAAGCATGTCATGAAGACCATGATTAAAGTCACATCTTTAAAGGAAGCAGGTCTAAAAGGCAATGAAGGAGAACACACAGGGTCCTGGGCTCTCTGTGACAGCCCCAGGTCCACATTCACCACCCCCATGTCACAACCTTGATGACCCTAACCAGACCTGTGAGGTACAGTGCTAGCAGCATGAAGTTTGGGTCTGTTAAGGGTGTTGGGTGGCAGGACACACCCACATTCACCTGTAGGATGGCTAACGGTCCTGCATGGGCAAGCCACAGTGTACTTGGTACACCTCACACTGCAATCCGCCATGTTTCTGAGAAAAATATTTTCCGTGCTCTTTTCTACCTTGCACTTCAGCAAGCTTTGTGATGTAGAGCAAGTTTGCTTAGCAAATGCTCCTGGAGCGAAAGCAAACCCACTGTGCAGATTTCCTTATTGCTGCACTTTCCAGGTAATGAGCAGCAAGGTAGCACTTTATCTTGAAGGGGAGAGGACCGAGCATACATGTTGCAGCATTTTCTTCCTGGGAAGTGGGAGAAGGGGCCTGTGACTGGTGACTTGAGAGCAGCTGGCAGGGCTTTGGTGACATCAAAGGCCCCAAACACTGGTTTTGCTGCGTGTGGTGGCACAGGCTTGTAATTTAGCACTCAGGAGGTTAAGGTAGGAGGATTGTGAGCTCCAGGCCAGTTTAAGCAGTGAGACCCTACCTCAAAAAACAAAGGAAAACATCAGTTATTACCTGATTTCAAGTTGTTCTTGTGGAATAAGTTGTACAGGGAATTGATGACATTATTCTGACTGGATAAATAGCAATCAGAGCCTCTTTCACCTGGAAGGTGTTGGGCTTTTTTATTATTTAACAATTTTTATTATATAACAAGAAAGATTACAATAGTACCATATTCTGTAATTTGAAACTTTGATTTAAAAAAAAGAATTGAAGTCATTATTTCTGTGTACAGAAAGACAGATATAAAAAAGATGAAAAATGAACATTTGAAATACATATAACTTTACTTGTAGACATGAACCTAACAAAATACCACATGCTTTCTAGTTCTACCTGCTTCAGTTATTTTTATGTGTAGACTTTACTTTAGGTGGTGGAGTTAAATAATATTAAGAAAACACTATCCCAGGAATTGGAACTGTATTACATTTATAGAGGAATGGTACACATTCGTAACATAAAATTTAAATTTATTTTGGAAGTTGAGGAAGATGTTGAAGGTTAAAGGAATGAAAATCCACAGCAACTTGCCCTTAACATCAAAGACAATGTGGGTGGCGCCCAAGCAACAGGTCTGGGTAGAAGCTCTCTGAATGCAGCATCACCAAGGTGTCCAGGGAGCCTGCGGCCTTTTGCTATTTATCCAATTAGGATGATGTCATCATACCTTGTACAATTTATTCCACAAGAACAACTTGAAATCAGCAATAAATGAGTCTCTACCTGCTGAGTCAGCCAAAGCATGGGAGGGTCCATGCGTCCAAAGTGGGACAGTGAGCGTAGGCTGAGCTGATGGACAAATGTGTTCTCAAGTTCCATATTAAATGAGATGGAGAAGGAAGATCAACAATGACATGTAAGTTTCCAGGTGCTGTTACTCTTTCCTCTCCAGGAAAGAGCTTCATCCATATTGCCATCTCCCTCCTCTGTTGTGTCTATGGTCATTCACTTTCATTCTCTACATCGGGCTGCCTTTTACACGGTCCACATGGACCAGTTCAACAGAGACAAGTTCCATTTGTGTTAATTTAGACTCAGGTAACAGCCCTTTATGCTGCAGCTCCGTGAGAAATAAAGCACTGCTTTTTGCTGTTTGGGAGGGGAGAAAATTACAAGAGGTTCTATGTGTATCTCATGAAGATTTGTCATTTGTTAGGGGACAGTAGAATGTGTCCTTCAGACTTTGACTGTGCCTGCCCCAAGTGCCTCTTTGGAACTGGTGAATAGCTACAGGCTGAGCCCAGGAATGAGTGGACCCAGTGTATCACTCACGGTGAAAAATTCCATGTTCCCTCTTTGACCCCGTGATTCAGCAGTGATTTGCAGGCAGTGTCTAATAATCTCTAAGGAGCCCCCAGAGATCACCGTCAACCCAGTGGGTGCCCACAAGATTCTTTGGAAAAAGTTTGCTGTGGCAGTGTCACGGTCAGTCCCCAAGGGGAGGAGTCTCATCAGTCATGGCCCTAGGGACCTGGCTTTGACTTTGAGACCTTCACATCTCCAGCTTTACAAGACCTTCATGGACAGGTTGGACTAAGACTCTATTTGAGGGCCCATGGACACCACGAGGCTTAGGTGACAGTGTGTCACCTTCAGCCACAAATCTCCTTTGATTCACTGGAGAGGTTCAGGCAGAGGCTGCTCCTGTGCCAATGGAGAAACAAGACAAGGGTAAGAATCAACATTTTTCTACAGACTTCTTACACGTTCTCATCCCCAGTCTCAGGACCCTCCATCTTCCTGATCGGCAAGTCTGTGAATTCAGGTCATATGTGTTACTTCATCTTATAACATTGCAATTGAAAATCTTATTTTTAATGGGGTAACATGTGAAGGTCTTTTATTTTTTTCTTGTTTCTTGGCATATGTTAATTGTACAACAAACCAGATCTTGTAAGGACAAATTCATATGGACATATAATGCACTTTGACCATACTTGTCCTTCCCATTACCTTTACTTATCTCCCTCCCCTTCACTGTCTTCCTCCATCCTTCTCTCTAATAGTCCCATTTTATTTACTTTTTAAATTCCACTTATGAGAGAAAATTTTCCTTAGTTTGAAACGTGATGTTTGATTTTCTGAATCCAGTTTACTTCACTTACTCTGATACCCAATTCTGTCTACTTCCCTGCAAATGGTAATTTCATTCTTCTTTATGGCTGAGTAATAGTCCATTGTATACATGTACAAGGTTCCCTATCCACTCCACTCATCCCTCGAGGGTGCCTGAGCTGACCCTCACAGTTTGGCTGTTATGAACAGTGCTGCAAGAAACATGGGTGTACAAGGGCTGACTTCCACTCCTTTGGACATATGTGGGATCATGTGGTAGTTCTATTTAATTCCACGGTGTCTTCACTAATTTACACTCCCACCAGCAGTGCACAAGTCTTCCTTTCCTCCAGCTTCCTAACCAGCATGTGCTCTTGGTTCTTAAGGAGAGCCACTCTGACTGGGGCAGATGCAATGTGAGTGCTGTTTTGATTGCCATTTCCCTGGTAACAAAAGAGGTTTAGGATTTCCCAGGTGTTTTTTGCCCATCTGTGCTTCTAATTTGAGAAATTCTCAGTTCATTTATCCACCTATTGATTGGATTATTTGTTCTTTTGGTGTTTAATTTTTGACTTCTTTGTATATCTAGTATACTAATCCCCTGTCAGATGAGCAGCTGGCAAAGGTTTTCTCCCCTTCTGTAAGATGTCTCCTCACTTTAACTATTTCTTTTACTGTGGAGAGACATTAAAGTTTGATGCAATCCCATTGGACGATTCTCGTTATGTCCTCAGCAATTTGAGTTCCATTAAGGAAGTCAGTGCTGGTACCTATATCTTGAAGAGTTTCCCCTGTTTTCCTTTGGTAGTTTCAAGATTGTAGGACTTATATAGAGGACTTTTACCCTTTCTGAATTGCTTTTTGTACAAGGTGAGAGACTGGAATGTCATTTCAGTCTTCTACTTGTGGAAATCCAGTTTTCCCAGCACCACTCATTAGAGAGGTTGCCTTTTCTCCCGTGTAAGTTTTTGGCACCTTTGCTGAAAATCAGATGGCTGGACTGTGTGGGCTTCTTTCTGGGTCTTCTACTCTATTCCTTTGGTCTGTCTGTCCTGTGACAGTTCCAGGCTGCTTTTGTTACTATGGCTCTGGAATGTAGTTTAGCTTGAAGGAGGTATCAGGATACCTCCACCACATTTGCGAATGTATGTATGTATGTATTTATTCATTTGGTGCTAGATTGCATTGGTTACGTGTGGTCATTTGTGCTCCCACATGAAATTTAGGATTTTTTTCTAATTCTGTAAAGAATGTCATTGGGGTTTTGATGGGGTTGCATTGGGTTTGTAGATTGCTTTTGGTAAAATAACCATTTCTACGAGATTAATTTTGTCAATCCATGAGTGTAGCAGGCTTCTCTTCTGGTGTTTTGTATAATTTGTTCCTCGAGTGCTTTACAGTTTTCAGGGTAGCAGTCTTTAAATCTTTGGTAAGTTTATGCTGAGATATTTCCCTTTTTTCTTTGTTTTTGTTCTCTTCCTCCCTCCTTCCTTCTTTTCTCTTCTTTCTTCCCTTCTTTCTTCTTTGAGGATACTTTAAACGGTACTGTTTTCTTGAGTTCTTTCTCAGTGAATTTGTTGATGTGTAGAGAAGTTATTAATGTTTGCATGATGGTCTTGTGTCCTGCTGCTTTACTGAACATATCTGTTCCATCTGGGAGTTTTCTAGTGGATTCTTTAGGGTCCTGATCATATTACATGTAGGCAGGGATAACCTGACTTCTTCCTTTCCTATTCTGTCCCTGTCCCTTTTATATTTTACTTTTTCCTCATTGCTCTGGCTAAGACATCAAGAACTATATTGAATAAGAGTGTAACAGCGGATGATTTTCTTGTTCCTCCTTTGCAAGAGCACGCTTTGAGCTATCTCAGGGTAATGCTGGCTGTAGGTTTGTCGTGTACAGTTTACTTTTTGAGGCATTATCTTTCTCTTTCTAGTTTCTTTAGGACTTTTATCATGATATGGAATTTTGTTGAAGGCTTTTTCTTCATCAGTTGAGATGATAGTGTGGTTTTTGTCTTTGATTCTGTTATGGAAAGTATTACATTTATTAATTTGCATATGCTGAAATACCCTTGCATCCCGAGAGTGAAACCAACTTGATCACGGTGTATTATTTTTTTCATATGCTGTTGAATTTGGTTTGTGAGTATTTCATTGAAGATTTTTGCATCAGTGATCATCAAGGAATTTGACCTACAGTTTTCTCTTTTGGTTGTTGCTTCCTTCTCCAGTTTTAGGATCAGGATAATACGACTTTTGTAGATTGAGTTTGGACGTTTTCCTTCCCTGCCTAATTTGTGGAATAGTTTCAGGACCATTAGCTTTAGTTCTTTATGGATCTGGCAGAGCTCAGCATAGAATCCATCCAGTCCTTGGCTCTTCTTTGTTAGGAGACTCTTTCTGACTGCTTTCATCCCATTAGACTTTCTATTTAGATTTTTATTTACACACATAAGTATATATATGTTAAATATTTTCTTCATTATATATCTAGAGAGAGAGAGAGAGAAGATATATCATTAAATTTTAGTAGATCATATGTGTCTGAAAACATCCATTTCTTCTAGATTTTCCGATGTTCTAGAATATAAGTTTTGAAAATATCCCTTAGTTATCATCTGGATTTTAGTGGCTATAAATCCAGAATAAATGCCTGTCTGAGTAGTATCTGCTATAATAACCATTTTCTTATCTCAAATTTCATTAATTTGCACCTTCTTACCCTTTCCTTTGGTCAGTCTGGCAAAGTGTCGGTCTGTTCATCTTTGCAAAGACCCTTCTCTTTGTCTCCCTGGTCCTTTGCATTGTTCTTTTGGAGTTCATGTCATTGATTTCAGCCCCGGTCTTTATTATTTCTTTACTTCGACTACTTTTGTGGTTGGCCTCTTGTTCTCTAGGCCCTTCAGGTGCATCATTTGTCTGAGAACTCTTATTTTTTATATAAGCATTTTTGGCTGTAAACATCTATCTCAGAACTGCTCTAATTTTACTCTGTGGATTCTGGTATGTTGTGTTCTCATTTTCATTTTTTTCAAGAATTTTAAATTTTCCCCTATTTCTCCAACATCTCACTGGTCATTCGAAAGCACTTTGCTCAATCTCCAGGTAGTTATAAATTTCCTGTGGTTTCCTTAGTAAAAACGTGAAGGTTTTATTCCATTATGATCTGATAAATTATAAGAACTTGTTTTGATTTTCTCATATTTGTTAACATGTGATCTATTTTGTGGGAAATTCCATGGGCTGGTGAAAGAATGAGTATTCTGTGGCAGTTGGGTGGAATATTCTGTAGACATCTGCTAAGTTCATCTGCTGTATAGTGTACTCTAGCTCTGATGTTTCCTTGCTGATTTTCATATGGGTGACCTGTCTATTAGCGAGAGTGACTTCTACTGGTTTCCTACCACATGGAGTTTCTGTGTCTCTGACTCAAATTCTTCCCTGCTAGCTAGACCCACCCTCCAGGTCAGCACACACTGGATCAGTGCCTGACTCTGTGATTTCACAAAGACATGGCAATGCACTGACCTTTGACTCCTAAGCTACCAACTCGTGTGGAACCCACTCACAATGGCTTCCCACCACTGCACTGCAACCAGAAGCCAGGAGGAACAGACGTCCTCGTGCCATCAGGCGGTGCAGAGTCCAGGACCTGACGGGTTGGACGGCAGATCTCCTGAGTACCGAAACCTTTGTTAATTGTGACTTGTCTTTCATTCCTTTTCCTGCTGGAGCCTCTGCCTTCTGCCATACTTGTTTCTGTGTGCTCCATGTGCTGGTTCTCTTTTTCTCCCTCTGTTCTGTTCTGAATTCTTGGCATATTTTTCCTTTTTTGAAATAAGATTCTTTCTGTTTAGAACTGAAATTACAGTGCATGTTTTCTGAAACTCTTGTTTCTTTGGCTTAATCCCCTGACCTCTGCCATGCTGCCTCTGTGTATTCTATGTGCAGATCTCTCTCTTCCTCTCTCTTTTATGCTTTCCATTCTTTTACTTTTTAAATAAGGTTCTGTCTGTACACAACTGGAACTCCAGTGACATCCGGCCATCACCCATCTCAAAGGACAGGCATTCCCCAGCTTTTCTCACTCTGTCCAGTAGCGATGCTGGCGACTGGTGGGCGCTCCTTCCACCAGCCTTCTTGATCTCAAAAATCAAGAAACTGATTTTAAGCAATTTCTGCCTCAGCACTAAAATAAATAAGAACTACTTTTATGATTGCCAAAGTAAATCTCTGGCTGAGTGGTTGTGCTTGAAGCAAAAGCTGCAAGTTTATCAGGCTCTTTCCATACGCTCTTCAGTGTAGGAAGAATTTATGGGGCAACGTGGCTTCTTTTAGAGTTATCATTTCTATTCTAAGAGTTAAACCCAACAATTTTACATGTACCAAATATTTGTCTTCTGTGGACTCTTGATGGCAGATCCTTGGTCTAAAATGTAAGTAATTGTGATACTCACAGACAGTGCACATATCCAGCATCCATCTTCCATCAGCATTTGGGTGACCACTGAAATCAAGCCCAAAGGAGCCACTCCAGACATGTTGTCTAAACATGATCTCATATGAAGAGTGTCCAAGAGATGTGGGGACTTCCTGAAGAAGAAAAGAAGAGAAGATAGGAAGTAGTTGCAGTACAGGAACATGACATCCTTCAGGAGACAAGAAAGGCCAAGAGTCCGAGAGTGAGCCTGGAGGGAGTCACAGCAGAGGGAGAAGCTGGGCTTGGTGTTTTTGTGTGTGCAGAACCTGCGGTGCCAATGTTTATAGACTTCCTCTTGGTGCAGTGAGTGTAACTGGGCATATGCATCCGCCAATCTCTTGCCTTGGTTGTCCTAACTGTCTGTTTAGTCCAGGGTAGGTCTTTCCCACCCTTAGCTGCTTCAGGCTCAGAGCCCCTGGCTGCACACATCCAGAGGATGAGTCCTCTCAGGACCGAGGCGTGTAGCCAGGGAACCATGTGGCCTGAGGAAATGTTCTGCGGGGTCAAAGCACTCTTCATACAAACTTTCAACTCTTCTACGTCAGCCTCACCCTGTGCATCTGCCTCCACAGGCCAGTGGTCCCTTCATTTCTGGGCATCTCTGATTCTTCAGGATGCATCTGTGCTCCTTTCTGAGTTCTTTCTCCAATAGTGTCAACCATGGACTCCAGCTTTGCCTTTCTCTCATGCAGTACATCTGTCTGTCTCTATCATGGACATTTATAAAGCATAACTTTATTCTTGTCAGCTTTGCTCTAACTTCTCAAACTTTCTTTTTTGGCCACTTTAAGGGAGTGTAAGGAGGGGGCCAGGATTAGAATATTTGTTCTATTTCTCGAGTTTAGCTAAAACCCTAACTACTATAAATTTTCTCACTTTCTTAGAGAATAGAAAACATGTACAACAATGCCACCATGCTGGGGTGGCAGCGGGCACCCAGATCAGTCACCCCGGCTGATGGTCACTAGCTGAACATTTGACGTCGTTTTTCTGTCTTTTAAATTTAGTGTTCATGAGGTTTCTTTAGTCTCATCCATGGTAATTTCTTGAAGTCTGCTGAAAACCTGAGTAATTGGCCTGTGTTTGTCATGGAAATTACCAGGCTTCTTTTTTATTTTCAGCACCTGTTTCTCATACATTTTTAATGCACGTTTTAGTCACAGCATTTCAGTTTTATTGCGTTTTAACAATATAGAACTTATAGTGATATATCCAGCTTCTATCCTTCCTTTTTTTAATGCAAATAAGTGAATATTAAGAATTTTCAAACTCCTCAGTTTATTTATCTATCCATCCACTCAACAAATGCCTGCCCTGCAGATACTAACATAAATAAAACATAACTCCTGCTTCGGGGAGCTGACATGTCTGTGAGACTGGAAGAATAATGTGAGCATTTGTAATCTGAGTCCTAGACCCACATACAAAAATAAATGCAGCCTTGATTGGGCGCAAGTTACAACTAATTTTATTCCTTTACGCTCTCAGATTTTTGTGATGTAGAAGTAAAATTATAGACATTGATCTCTAAGTTTACCTCCAAATATTGATCTTAAAACTGACTGTGACTGTGCTAATCATTGTCCCAGCCGAGACCTTTGAATAACTCAACTACCAAATGCAAATGCACTTACGTCAGTAATGGCACTTGGATATTCTCACATTGGCTATTAGGGCGTTTGCCTAATCAGATATGCCCTGATGATGTCCACCACCATTCAATCAGGATTTATGAGCCCCTGTTATATGCCTGTCACTATAGAATTACAAAGCCTGTTCCGCTCTGGAAATTTCATTTTATTTATGTGTACCATGGATAACAATGCAGGATCAATTGTATGGGAACCACAGAGTTGAAGGAACAGTGTGGTAATACAGGGAAATAGGAGACCGAAAACTGAATCCCAACTGCACTGTCTGGTTAAATGAAGCAACACCTGAAGTCCCAGGCATATACAGGGTGCTCAAACACGGGTAGCTCATACTCCAACATGTTCCGTTGTAATTGCAGTTACAATTACCCCACTCTGGTGACGTATAAAACAAAATAACACAGGACCCAAAGGCACAGCACAGGAACACACAGCTCACTTTTCTTTCTTTCTTTTTTTTTTCCTGTACTGGGGTTTGAACTCAGGATCTACACCTTGAGTCACTCCAACAACCTTTTTTTGTGTGTGGGATGGGTTTTTCAAGATAGATTCTCATGAACTGTTTGCTTTGGCTGGCTTCAAACCGCGATCCTCCTGATTTCTGCCACCTGAGTAGCTAGGATTACAGGTGTGAGCCAGGGCTGGAGATGTGGTTCATGTGGAAGAGCCCCTACTTTGTATGCACAAAGCCATGAGTTCAAATCCCAGACTACGAAAATCAACAGAACCCAACACAAACCCTTAACACAGGTGTGAGCCACCAGGTGCCCAGCACAGCTCACTTTTAATAAAATAGATGCACAGGACACCAATATTAGCAGTTCTCTTACAATCCAGATGTCTTTGACACTCTGCTGTTTCCAGGCTTTATTTTCCCTCTGTATTTTTTATTGGTTTGCATTCTTTTTGACTTTTTTATATTAAAGATGGGCTTGATTATGGCTTTTTATATGGCATATTATGTGCTCTGACTATATCCACTCCCATCTCACTCTCTGGACTTCCTATGGGCTATTGTGAATAGGGCTGCTACACACATCGTGCAGCTGACTTGGATTCCCCCAGTGCTTGCCTGGAAGTAGTACACAGAATCTTATGGTAGTTTTCTGAGGAACCGCCATCCTAATATCCATCATTGCTGAACTAATTGGCATTCCCATCAGCAGCATTCCTTCCCTTTTTCACTACACCCTCACCAGTTGCCCCTCCACACACACACTTCTGTTGCACTTATCCACAGAATCTTTTGTTGCTGAATTTCTTTAGCTCTGAAATTTCATTAGTTCTTTCCTTCTACCTGAGATGTCATCAACTTTCTGTCTCTTTGCATCTGCAGCTCCCACTGGAACATTCTGTGATGTTGTCTCATGGTTGGCATCCATTGATTGTCCTTTGTCACATAGTGTGAGACCATTCTGTCATTTGTTTGAGCCGTGAATTTCTACTGAAACTGGATCTTTTTATGTTGTCTTACGGGGACCGTGAACTGTCTCTCAGTAGTCATCCTCTGACAGCATCCAATGGAGAATCAGAAGTCGGTGCTTGGCTCAACAGATGGGCACAGAATTCTGCATTCCCACCAGCTCAGGTCCCAGGTATGTGACACAGAGAGGGTCTGCTCCTCCTGCTGAGGCATGGGCTCTGTTTGCACATGGCGTCCACTCAGCCCTCCTTGGCTGCAGGCACTCAAGAGCTCAGTACTGTTCCCAATGGCCCACAGCGATCCCCTGACATCAGGGCACCTCATTGAACCACTTGAAGGCGGATATTTAAGCTTCTTCCTTGGCCATTGCTGGTGTGGGCGGTGGGACTCCGTTGCTCTTGTGATGTTATCTTGGGCTAAGGTCCATCCTGCTTAGCTGCCTTCCGTGTCCATAGGCAAGAGGCAGCAGCCTTTTGTTGGGGTCCTTTGGTTTGCCTCCTTTCATAATTATGCTCTAAAGATGGATTAAATGAGGCAAGAATAAATTGCAAGCCACGCAGTACTGTGCCATCCCTTGATCCTAAGGCTCTTAACCCAGTCCTTTTCTTCTTCCTTCAGAACCTTCTGACATTCACTTCTGATTTACTGTGTATGGCTTTTAGTTGAACTTGAAGGCAGGAATAGAGAAAAGCATTTCTACTCTTGATAGAGGCAGAAATCTTGAGACATATTTTAAAGGCATGAAGGAATAAATATAAAGTCACCTTAATACAGTGAGTTTCAGAACTGCGTGTTTTTCTGGCAGCTTTAAAATTACCAATTGGATTCACAGAGCTCAACCTAAAATCAATTAGTGTGCACCTAGAGAGTGTAAATATTATCTTTGATAAAAGGCAATTGTTAAGGCAAAGTTAGCAGCAAAGAAAAATGAACTCACTTCAAATTCAAATAACTATGGTTTAGGATTACTCATCTCTCTGGGATGAGATGAATAAAAACTGGAAATTCCATCTACCACACATGATTTTTTAAAGACTATTAGATGTGGTCAAAGAGAGGGAAAAATTAAAACTAATACTTTTAAAAGGTCACTACTTTTACTAAACAAATTAATAGAACAAGAAGAGTAAGTATTGTATCTCAAGAGTTAGACAACCTTCAACGAATGGAGAGGGCTGTGGAGAACACAGCATGACCTGCTGGAGGGAAGAGCCACAGGCCAGGGAAGAAACAGCTTGACCCAACTTTGCACAGTTGTGGGATCTGTGAAGCCGTTGTGCTTAAAGTCTCCTCAACCACCTGCATGGAAGCAAAAAAGAATTGCAACAAAATAAGGGGGATCACCTTCCATTGCAGCACAGAGAAAGCAGAGGAGAGGTGCAAATGTGATATTTAATGGAAAATGTAAAGAATCTGCCCAACTTATGATAAACCATATTCAAAAGTAATTTCAGTGTGAGATAAAACTTAATGGCTGATTTCTTCCCGCTAATTCTGTGGCCATAATATCGAAGCAATTGTTTATACTTGGGGTAATGGAGAATGGGGTGATCACAATTCCTTCCTTTGCTTTAATAAGACACTGCTGAACACCAAGGTCTTGCATTTATGGGTTGGTCTGTAATTCACTTTTTAAATTCCAAAGTGCTTAATCCAAGATTACCTAGGGCTGTCTTCACTTAACAGATGTGTTCCAATGAAACTTGTCATGAGGGTGGTCGTAAAATCACAAATAGTATGTACACACAGCTGTGTAGCAAGGTTGTGAAATGTTTTCAGTCAACTGCAAAAGGTGAAGAAATTAGAAAGGCAAAGGAAAGGATTGAGAAGAAGAGGGAAAAGCTGAAGGAGGAAGAGAAAAAAATTAGTAGTAGTTATCCACTGGGAAACCAAGGAGGAAAAGTCCTCTAAACCATGAAGAAGACATGGCAGGTGACTGTATTTATTTCAGTAGAATGACTTCTAGAATTGACTTGAACTCTGTAATTCAGAACAAGTGCATCTGCAGTCTCAAACAAGTCACGTCTAACACTTTCACACCACAAAAACTGAGCAACCTTTGCACGCTTATTTCAAGTGTTCAAGATAACTGAATAGTTTGATGGTACATGAAAGTATCAACTTCCTTGCTGAAGAACTACGAATGTTTTGTTTTGAGCCTGGCAGACATTGTCTCCAAGCTTGATTATAAATCCAGGAGTACATTTCCATGATCAAGTCAGCTGTTATGAATTATTTATCAGAAGGTGCTACTTGACACTTTGAGGTTGGACCCAGCACAGTGGCAAAATACTAAAGCAAAAGCTTATTGACAGGAAAATGCTTAATTTAATGTTTAAATTTTGATGAATGAACACTTAACTATTTTATTAACGGGGAGATCTCTAGTGCAAGTGTGATGAATAAGACTTCCCCTATCAGATTATCTGTGTGGATTGTCTTTGTGCTATACACTTATAAGTCACTCTGGACATTCAGCTATTTCCATATTAAATACCAGATTATTATAACAAGGATGTGATATTTGCAGTGTCTGTTTGTTTTACCCATTCATTCCCAACACGGGCTTTAATTTATTTCACAAGAGAAATGAGATATGCCTTGTCCACATATTCTGAGTTTGGGCTCTTAGATGTACAGAGTGTCCAGCAAGGGAGGGCTGCAGAGAAGCTTCTGTTCTGTCTCACAATTCACCAGCACAACCCATGATTTTAGGTAACCTTCAATCGTTGCAAATCATTAACAGGAAAAGTAATAAATTAGCAGAAAGCAAATACAGTATTTCTTTGTCACTTTGGTCCTAAAATAAGCTCAGCATGTAAATGACATGATTCCTAACCATCAATATTGTATAGCCCAAAGTTCTCCACCAAGAAAGTTCTCAAACTGTACAAAGAAGCACACAGAATTGGTTCCCACTGTCATCTGCAGTATTTTGTCACCACCTGTGTTACTCAGCTTGGGCTACCATAACAAAATTCCATAAAATGGTTGGCGTCAACAATGGGAGGCAATGTTTTCACAGTTCAGGGGCCGAAATGCCAAAATCAAAGTGCCATCATTGTTGGTGCCTGGAGAGGGCTCTTTTTCTTGGTTTAGACGTTTCTGTCTTGTCACTGGATTGTCATGTGGAGTTAAGAGGAAGCTCTTGTCCCTTCATATTCTTATAAGGGTAAGAAGGTCATTAATTTTGTGTCACTGTGACCAAATACCAAAGAAAAGCATATCAAGGGAAGGAAAGATTTATCGTAGCTCACGGTTTCAGTGGCTTCTTTCCATCTTTGCAGGAAAAGTGTGGTAGGACAGAACTGTTCAACTCATAGCAGACAAGAAGCAGATGGAGTAGTAACAGGAGGGGGCCAGGGCAAGGTATAGCCCCCAAAGACATGGTCCAGTGACTCACTTCCTCCAATAGGCCCCACCTTCCACAGTTCCACCATTTCCTGACAGTCTGCTCAATGTCTGAATCCATCAGAGATTAAACCATTCATTAGGTCAGAACCTTCAGGATCTAGTTGTCTCCGGAAAAGCCCTCACAGACACACCCGGAGGTGGGCTTTACTAATCTCCAAGGGCTTCACAATCCAATCAAGTTGTCAGTCAAGATTAACCTTCACAGCCACCATGATGGTCCCACCCTCATGGCCTCATCTGGTGATCACCTCCAAAGGCCCCTTCTCTGTATACCATCACATCAGGAGATAGGGCTTCAGTTATGACAGCATCAGAAAACCTTTTTAATAAATGACATAAATACCTGAGGGAATTCAAATAACTGTTTCAGAAAATTCCTAGAAATTTTGGGAAAAACTTCACAAAATTCTTCTGAATTATTGCTTACATATATTCAGAATTACATAAATTTATAAAGTATATAACATATGCAGTATTTAATCCTGTCTGCTAATCACCATGACATTGAGTACACACCTGTCCAGCACCTGTCTGGGTCTTCTGTTTTGGAATGGCTCACCTTTTCTCACTGCACTCCTGAATGCTAAGCTTACCTAGTGTTGACTAACCTCTATCTACCAGGTCATTCCCATACAGAGCACTCATAAATCCTTTCCTGACTTCTGTGCCCACAGCTGACATTGCTGTCAATCCAAGCCTCTTCCCTGGCTGAGCACCTGACTGCATACAACCCAGCACACTGGTCCAAGGTGCTTGGAGCAGGCAGGAGAATCAGTCCTGGTGTGAAGGCTCACCCATGGTTAAGTTAGCTCCACGTCTACCTGCAGTCCACCTTGTTACTCTCTCTCCATTGGGCTGGGTTCCTTTGCATTCACTCAGTCAGCTCACATCCTGAGCTCTGACTCCTAGCTGCTGTGTGTTAACATTAAATTAACTTTTTCAATAAGAGCTGGAGTTTATCTTTTAAAATCTGCCCAGAACATGACATGGGAGATTAAAGAGGCATTATTCTGATAGATACCACATAAGATATTTGATAAAATCCTTCAAGTCATCAGTTTCCAAAGAAATTCACTCACATTTGGGATGGCTCCAAAGAGTGTGCACTGGCGACAGTCATGTGTGGCCACCCTCTGCACCAGCCCCGCTCCTCTCTTGGTCCTTCATCGTCTGAGGTTCTTTGTCACTGTGAAATAGTGGAGCTTTTCTAACCATCGAAGTTTATGACCAGAAGAAATGAAATAATTTTGTCCACAAGTACCGTTTTTGAAAGGATAAAGTTTGAATCCAAAGCAGAAAAGCGTGACCTTGCTTTGAGAGCAGGTGGAGGAAGCCAAATTGAAATCTAGACCCTCTGAGTCCCAGAACCTGTGATGCGTGGTAAAGACAGCATGAGTCCTCGTCCCTCACCAGCCCTGCCCAGCTGCACAGCTGCTGCAGGTCCTAGATTCTAAGTCTGCCCTTCGCCACATCCATCCATGTAAGTGCATATGCAGCCATGTAGTCATTCATATGTAGATGTGAACCTTCATGTGTAGCTATGACTTCATGCTCAGCTATGTGATTTCATATGTAACTTCATACATGTGCATACCCTCCTACGTAGACATGTAACTTCATATGTGATTATGTAACTCACACATATTCTCGTGTACAGCCATGTAACCACATATGTATCTACGTAACCTCACGTACAGCGATATAACGATCCATGTGCTTATGTAACTTCATATGTATCCTTATACAGAGCCACGCATCTTCACACATAGCTATGTGATTTCACATGCAGTCACATAACTTCATGTTAGCCATGTAGCCTCATGTGCAGCTCTGCAACCTCAAACACAGTCATAGAACCTCATGTGTGGTTATGTGACTTCATCTGTAACCACATAACTTCATATGTGATTATGTAGCTCACACATATCCTCCTACACAGCCATGTGGCCTCACATGTAACTATGAACCATGAAACTGCCAATGTAGCCCTGTGGTTTTCACAGGTAGCCATGCAGCTCTGAGGTCTAATCTTAGGCTTATTCTAAGTCTGACATTCTTTCATTTCCAAGACAGAATGGGTAGCACAGCCACTGGGTTCCTTCCAGGGCTGGATTCTTATATTTTTATAAAAACAATGATACCTATATTAAATAATTAAATCCATTAATTTAATTAATTTAATTAATTAGGCACAACATATTCTAATACTCAGTCCTGTCAATTTAATATGACTGTGATGTATTTCTGAGTGCCACACATTCGAGTGTTAACCCAAAGAAGACATCGATGGTGGTGCAGATATTTTGGGTATTGATTGCGCTCATTTTTGGCACCTGCAGGCCTTTGATCTATAACTAGGTTAGGTGCAGAAGGCTGGCTTTGCATTCCAAATGCCCATTGCTGCAGAGGTGAAAATTTAAAGCAGCATTTTAATTTTTTTTTTTTTTTGCAGTACTGGGGTTTGAACTCAGGGCCTCACGCTTGCGAAAAGCAGCATCTTAAAAGAAACAGCTATGTGAGGCTCTGGCACAGTGCCACTGTAGTAAATAACATATGTCTCTTAAAAACATTCTCCCTTGTTCCAGGTGGAGCTTCTAGATGTGCACCACCCGGCTTGGAAAGACAGGACACAAACTTAGAACTGCAAACATTGTTCCTGTGATGCACAAGGAGTTGGATATATCTGCTTGCTGTCATAGCATTGTTTCTGTTTGTGATGGACGTTGGATGTGGTTGTACATTGGTGTGGTATCAGGCACAGATCACATGAAGCAAGGTCCCAGGAAGTGTTTATACTCAGGTTCTCCCAGGATGAATGACCCTCACCCCACAACACATTCACATAGCCTGCAAGGCAAGCCTTCGTGCTTTCCAGACCCTTCCAGAAAACCTAGGTTCACTCCAGTGGGCTCCATTAAAGACTCCTGGCCAAGGCTGCAAACACACACCTCACTGTGCATTGTTAATCTCTACTTGTGTGAGCAAGGTGGTTAGATTATGTTCAGCTGTTCAGGAACTATTAAGGAACCTTTATGTGATGTACATGGTGTTAGAGACACTGAGATAAAAAAAGAGTCACACATGTTTTCTCTTGTCCAGTTGTACATTCTTACACAAGAAACAGTAAGAGGAGTTAAACTCCCAAAACTATATGGTAAAATGCTACAAAGGCAATACAATAGTAACTCCATAGAAATAAGATTCTAATTTCCCCTAAAACTTGATAACCCTACTTTAGATAAGCCAAGCACTTATCATCAATAGACACGATATCTATATCTAGACACAGTATTCACCATGTAACAAATGTATACTATGTATAATACATCATGTATACAACATAATATTGTACTAAATATTTATTTAATACTGAAATTATTGAAAAATTACCACTAAATTTAAAGGTATACACTTTTGTGGGTATTTCAAATATAGTCTGGACCTACAAATGTGTATGTGTGTGTTTACAGATGTGCAGGTCATCTGCAGGCACTGCACTTGGCAAAAAACAGTTTACATTGGCTATAATATAAACCTGTATAAAACTGACATGCCTGAAGTTAGAAAATGTCAGCATTTATTTCAAACCCAGAGGAACTGATCCATTCAAGTTTAAGGAAAGGCCCTATGTGGGGTTATAGCACTGAGTATATTTGTCTTAGGAACTTTTTATCAGCATGTATCCATTAATTAGCAGTCTGTTTACTGGTGGGAGAATTAGCTCAATATTCTGGTCCAAGGCCTTCCACCTTGTATAAGGGTCATACTGTCTCTGTGTTTCTAAAGATGATACATGTTTCTTTGGAAGCACAGAGGCAGGAAAACTTATTATAAAAGGAGGAGAAGAGATAAACAAGGACCATGGTCTAGTTTAATCAGACAAATGCAAATTCTACTACATATATTCAAAGACACTCCAGACCTGCGGGATTGTGGTGACAACCATGATATTAATTTGTAGCAACTCATTATGGATCAGTGTTCTCCAAAACACACTTGTTTTACTTCTGGCTGATCCGTGGCAAATGATGCACAAGTCAGTCTATGCACAGAAAATGAAATACAAGCAAGGATATTTCTCCAGAGAACTGAATGACATTAGGCAAATATTTTCAGTAAATACATGATTTTTTTCTCTTTAGAGTGGAAAAACACTGAAAGGAAGGAAGGAAGAATAGCCAGTGGATGTGGTGCACAGGAAGGTGCAGAGACACTTTCAAACACACATTGCTGTACCATACTGGATTCTTCCCTGGTGGATTTTGAAGTGGGAAATTGTTCACACCCTCTTCCCTTTGTTTCTGTTTCATCTCAGCTTTGAGTTGGACAGTCTTATTTGACCATTGACAAAAACAGCATTGCTCCGTCTGCTTGTGGGGAATAATATTATCCATGACACTCCAGTGCACAGATGAGAGGACGTTCTATGTGTGGTTTTCAGTATCCAAAAGAAAGTGTGTGCACCAAGGCCATAGAAGTGGGTGTTCACACTAGAAATCATATTTCTAGCTCAGTGAAAACATACGTCTCTCATTTCCAATAAGGATGAGCAAGGTACAAGCAAAGAATCAGATTTGAGCTTGCTTGAAGATGGAACTCCATATGAGCAAGGACGGTAACAGAGGAAGAGAAAAGGAGTCCATCCCTTAAACAGAAGAAAGCGCCTAATTCAATTCATATTCTTAACACTGCATTGAACAGGGCAAATGATGCTGACTCTGCACAATAAAGACCAAGCTCAGAGCATTCATTTCTGTGCAAATTCTTTAGAATCAGAGTGTTTTCATCCAGTTTCATGGTGTAAATGGATATTTTATTCTATTACAAGAAAGTTGAAGCAGCTTGTAAGATTTAGCATTTCTGACAGTGTACATTGTCATAGATTAAAATGAGGGACATATAAATAAGTCACTACAGAAGACAAATTTAAAAAAATACATGATTAACAAGATATTTGGAAAAGAAACAAAGAACCATTAAATAAACAGAAAACAGATGATTTTATTCTATCCATATTGTTCTAATCATAATTACATTAACTATAAATGATCTAAACTCTCTAGTTTATAAAAAAAATTACAAGATTGAATAAGTCAGTAAAACCCAACTGTGTGTTGCCCACAAGAAGCCTACTTTAAACGTAAGTTGCATATGCGTGAAGATAAAGTGATGGAGGAAAATACACCAAATAAACACTAACCAAAACAAAGCTGGGTGGCGAGTAGAGAGCAAGAAAGCTGCCAGAGAGAAGATAGAATAACCCACCACCTAGAAGACCTGAAGAGCCTGCTCTTAACTGAGTCTCATAGATGAGCCCCACACTGGCCAAGTGAAGGGAGAGACTTTAATAAGCGAAGCACAGAATGACTTTATCCTTCCCCTATGTAAACTGAAAGTGCTCGATGCAGTAATTGTTTCATCATTTCAGTGAGAATAAAATACAGGCTATTTTCAATGTAAAATGTGACGTTTTCTCAGTTATTCATGTGGCATATGACAACTTGCATCACAGGTAGATGGCTAACATTCAACAGGCTAGTGTAAGGCACAGTGGGTTTTGTTTTGCACAACTGGACATCTACTTAGAAAAAATTGAAGCTATCATACGTTTCCATAAACCCCCAGTATGATTGGGTTCCCAGGGTATATTTGTGTGCTGGTTGGAAGCTCAGAAGGTTTTTTCTATGCCTCCGTCTTCCAGAGTTTTCCCTGTAGTAGTGTCAATGTTTCAGGTCTTCCTACTGTAAGACCATCGATCTATTTAAGGTTGATTTAATTTACAGGATAAGAGATAGGGATCTATTTTCAGTCTTCTTCATATAGAGCCAGTTTTCCTAGCACCATTTGCTGAACAGACTTTTCTCCAGTGTGTGTTTCTGGCTTCTTTGTCAAAGATCAGATGGCTGCGTAATTTATTTTTGGGTCTTCTATCCTGTTCCATTGATCTTTGTGTCTCTTTTTGTTACTATGGCGCTACAGTACAATTTGAACTCTTTTACTGTGATACCTTCAGTATTGCTCTTTTTGCTCAGGGCAATTTTTTATATTCTGGGTCTTTTATTCCTCCATATGAATTTTAGGATTGATTTTTCTATTTCTGTAGAGAATGATTTGGGGCTTTTGATACCCATTGCATTAAATCTATAGAGCTGCTGAGAAGAATGTGTATTGTGTACCTGCCGGATAAAATATTGTGCAGACTTCTGTTAAGTGCATTTGGTCTTCACAATAGCCAAAATGTGGGAACAGCTGAGGTGCCCAACAAGTGATGAATGAATAAAGAAAGTGTGGTAAATAGATAAGATGATAGATAGATTAGATAGGTACAGATAGATAGATAGATAGATGATAGATAGATAGATATTCCTTGAGACATCTGTGGAATATTATTCACCCATAAAGAAAATGAAATTCTGGAAAATGGATGGAAATGGAGATAATGATGTTGAGATCACATGTTGTCTTTCACATGTGGAATCCAGACCTAAAATGATGATGATGCAGGACATGAAAGTACCTGGGGGACTTTCGGGGGGACCAGTGGGAGGGGAAAAGGAAAAGACACTGAGGGTGAAGAGGATGGAAGTGGGCTGCATATATACATATGAAAACAGCATAATGATACTGTTTGAAAACAGGGAAGAGAAAGAGAAAAATGGGGGTATAATGGAGGAGGTGAGCTTGTCCAGGTACACTGTGCACACATATGGAATTATCACAGTGAAATCCTCTTGTATAATTAATGTATGCTTATTCAAAAAGCATAAATAAATAAATTCATAATGCACTAACAATTCTAAGAAAATAAAAGAATTTCCTTTTATTTAAATAGAGTAGATGATATTTAAAGTCTACTTAGCTTGAGGGAAATCTTTGAAGTACTATAAATGATTTAAATATTTATGTTACCTCTGCAAGTCACTCTCTGCCCTCGTTTTGTCTTCAAGTGGGGCTTACCTGAAGCACTCAATGCCCATCTTCTCCTCTGGATCTGCTCTATTCACAACGGGCCTGTAGTGTAGTTTACTGGTCTTTCTGTCTTGTCCAACTCCAGCACAAGAGAACTCGCCCACTTTTAAATTGTAGCTAAAACACCACAGCAGGGATCTACCATGAAAAGCATTTCAAGCGCACAGTTCCAGGGTGGTTGTTGCTCTGCCGTCACCACCTGAGAACTTTGTCTTTCTGAAAACCTGAGGCTATGTCACCTTTTACAAAACCCCTCCTCTCCCTCCAGCCCTGGACTCGCTGTGCTGCCTTCTGTTTCTGTGGATTTGACTTTTCTAGACGCCTCAGACAAGTGCAGTCGTGCAGCATTCAGCTTACTGTGACTGTCTCGGTTCTCTTAACACAAGTTCTTCAAAGTGACAGAACTTCCTCTTTTTCAGGCTGACATTGCTCCACTGTCTGTGAATTCTTTATCTCTTCATTCACTAATGGACAGCTGTGCTGTTTCACCTCTTGGCCATTGTAAATCATGCAGTTATGAACACGGGTGTGTCACCCAATTTTTTAAACATTTTTATTAGCATACATTTATTATACAAACTAAGGAGTTTTCATTATGCCATTTCCAGGCATGCATACATTTTTCTTTGGTCATATTCATCCCTTCTTCTATGACTCTTTCTTATTCCCCCCTTTTTCCTTCCTATCCCTCCCCCCTTTTCCTTTAATAACCTCCCCTACCATCCACAAAGCAGTGAAAGGGGGCAATGCTTGTCTTTGTAAGACTGGGTACTTCATGTAACATGATGGCCTCCAGTTCTATCCACTTTCTACCCAATGACAGAATTCATTCTTCTTCGTGGCTGACTAAATCTCATTGTGAATATATATGTGCCTTTATTTATTCATCTCTCTCAAGGGCACCTAGGCTGATTCCATAACTTGGCTACTGGGAATAATGCCACAATAAGCATGGTGTCCAGGTGTCTCTGCAAGAGGGTGACTAATTCTTTTGTGTCATCGATGCTGGAAAGAAACAAATTTCATCATTTAGTCATACTAATAACAGTCATGTAGTTCTTAGAAATATTTCCTGAAACTAACTCATAAAAAGAGGAAAAAATATTCAATATGTTCTTTCTAATTATTGATTTGGATTCCAAGTTATATACAAAAGTTTAAAAAGAAAATCAAAGAGAGATTCTGAGACTTCAGCTCAGTTAGCTCCCAGCCATGTTGCCAGTGCCCTCTGACTTCCCGGCCCCTTTCTACACAAGAGGACCCCGGTGCCTCTTGAAAGGACACCATCTCCTCAGCATGGCAGCTTCTGTCTCTGTGTGTGCTCAGTGTGCCTCCCACAGCCCAGCCCAGCCCTGGCTCCCATAGCTCTGCTCAGTGCGGGGCACTGCAACTCACCACCTGGTCATGGGCTCTGCCCAATTGCTGTGGCAACGGAAACCCCCCTGAGAGGGACAGGAGCCCAAACCCAAACATGTACCGAGTGTGGACAATAGCTGAACTCAGAATACAGTGCTCTGTCCATTGATGTGGCCACCAGAAGTGTGCCTTTGCTCATCTGTCCCTGCATCCCTAGGTGTTTCTACTTCCAGCCTGAAGGTATCTCCTCTGGGAGTGGAGGTGAGGTCACCGGGGGAGGCAGAGGTCTCAGACTGGACTCCAGATGCAGATGGACCTGTGTTTGCATCAGCATCCATGAGCGCCACAGCACTGGGAAGTTGCTTCATCACTCTGGCCACCAGGTGGCTGATCCACAATGTCAAAAACAACAAAACCCACCTTGGATAAACTTTGAGGTGATGTGCTTAACACAACACCTGACCTCATTCCTGGACGTGAATGAGGGCTCAGTAACAGTAAGCAGTGGGAAATGCCACCACTAACACTACTCATCCTGCTCCCGTCCCACCCCACCCCACAAGACGGACCTCGCTGGAGGATGTAACATGTCCGCCAGGGCATTTGGCCACTCACTGCCCAGAAACCTGGTGGTCACCCACCCTTTGCATACCAGTGCTGACCTGGGGGCACCGTTTCCAAGCCTCTGCATGATTTTTGGTCACCATATGTGTGGACATCTTAGTCTCCTGTATCTGTGTGTGGTCCATTCTTTGAGTGCCATCTGGAATGAAGCCACTCCCGCTCCACCTGGGCTACCTCTCTTGGCTCCCCGTGGACCTCTTTCTGCCCTTGTTATTCTCAGCACCACAGCCCCTGCAGTTATTTCAAAACCTGCAGCCAATCATGCCTCTCCTCCCCTCGAAACCTCCTAAGGCTCCCACATCCTGCAGAGCAAAGTGCTCAAAATGGCCGAGAGGCACCTCAGTGTCTGCTGCCCACTGCCCTGATGCTGAGGTCCCACTTCCTCTACTCCCTTTGCCCAGGCACCACTGGCTTCTCTAAGGGGCCTCCAGCACACAGGGAGCTCTAAAAGGGACCCAGAGACTGTCCTTCTAGGAGCTCGGTCTCTGGGAGGATCCCTTACCATCTTCCAGGCTTTGCTTTAGGGCACCCATTGCCATGACACCACCACCACTGGCTGTCCAGCGCCCCTTCCCTTGCTCTACCCTGATTTCCCTTAACTAGATTTAATTCCTTCTCCCACCTCTGTAGCTCACACGGCTTCCAAGACACTGAGTAACGTACATATTTATTTTGGTGATCATTCACTGTTCTCCCACATTTACAACCACAGTGGCAGCATGGAACGTCTTATTTACTTACATAACCCAAATTCCAGAACTTTCCTGACCCATAGAAATGCACAGTAAATCTTTGCCAAACAGACTCATGTGTTAAATGAAGTTTCAGGCCTGCTCCCTGCTACTTGTGGCTCCCAACACCCTTGACTTGCAGGCTGAGAAGCACTGCAGCTCCCTCGGGGCCAGGTCAATGGCGCCCAGCACCTGCCCAGTCCTGCACAGAGTTGCTGACATTCCTACCCTCACTGCAGTCTCAAAGATCTCTGAAGGCCATTGCATTTATAACTCATCTTCAAAACAGTGTACTCTCTTCTTACTAAACATGGCTGCCCATAAACCCTCTTCCCCTAAAAGTCTGTCAAACTCTAAGCACACTAAGAGAAGATTTTCCTTCTACTTCTGCACCCCTCTTTTCTCTATTAATACTCGCACCATGAGCAGCTCTTTGTGTTTCCATAAAATCCAGACATACCTAATGCAAAACGTTGAAATCTGTTTGCTGTTTTCACCATTATTCAGAGCCACAATCAAGAGAACAAGCCCAGTGCTGGAGTGAGCTTGGCAAATGTTTCCTGAAAGATGAGGGAGGGGAGGGCAGACCTGGATATATGTAAATAATCTCTCTCTCTCTCTCTCTCTCTCTCTCTCTCTGATACACACACACCCACAGTTTGAAAATTCTAAATTGAAGACTTCTTATAAAAATGACTGTCACTATCTCCCAATATACTTTAGTGAAGATGAACTAAAAACAAAATAAGTATTGGATGTGTGACATGTTAATTAGAATCCAGTAAACAAACACTAAGAGGGGCTTCACTAATAACTGATTATCAATTAAGCTATTAACTGATGCATTTTCAGCAATGCTGGCAGGTGCGAAAGCTGGGCATGCCACCTGCTGTGCTCAGAAGAGAACCCTGGAGCTGTTGACGGTGCTCTTGTAAACACTAGCGGTGGGGCCAGGTCTGGCCAGCGTGGCCTTTGTACCTTCATGGGCAGGGCCAGGCCATGCTGACCAGGAGAAGAGCAGGCAGCTGCTGTGAGACCCTGCCCACTTCCAATTTTGATTGTTCTTGCTCACAGTTAGAGGACAGGATGTCTCCTGGCAGCAGGCTTTGCTCTGCAGGGGTGGGCCACCCTGCAGGGGTCACCCTTCTCTCTTGCTTCCTTAGCAGGGAGATGCAGATAGGGCCGTGAAACAACCAGACTGAGGCAGCAATTAGTTCTCAGGCTGAAAACCAAACTGTGGATGCTGACTGCAAGCAGATGCAGTTCTACGTCTGGAGGCCGTGGCAACTGAGTAAGAGGCAGCTTCATTTCTATCAACTGTACAATTTTCATTTCTCTTTCTCTTTATTGATTTTTTTCAGTCTCAGGTTACAGCTTGCACCCGCTTTTTGGTGACGCATAAGCCTGAATATGGGTGTGAAGGTATTTTTAGATGTGATGAACACTTAAATCAGTAGACTTTGAGTGAAGCACATGGGAACTCTACAGTGGGGTAGACTTGAACAATCAGTTGGAAACCTTACTTTAAAAAAAAAAGGCCGAAGTACTCTAAAAAAGAGGGAATTCTGCTCCCCTCAGACAGCCTGTGGGACTCGAGTCTGAAATATATCAACTCCCCTGCCCACTAGCTTGTCAGACTCATGATCACACAGCCCATGTCTTAATCTCTCTCTCTCTCTCTTTCTCTCTCTCTCGCTCTTCTCTCTCTACTAAATTTCAATAAGGACAGGCACTGACTTTGAATGAGAAGTAGGTATACTGTAAACCATAAGGGCATGGAAAGATTTACTTGTTCATAGGAGACTGGACTAATAGTGACTTACATGTGTTTTTAAATCCTGTAAGGGGAAACTCCTCCATTGCTTGATTACTCAAAAATTCCTGAATACAAATACTTGAGAATGTCTTAGGCTCTAACAATTAGCCAAATTATTGTTTTTGGCAATGAACCTTGGGATTTATAAGTCATTCAGAATTTATTCAATGCTTGGGTTTTTTTTCCGTATGTCAATTCAAAATCTTTGAGCAGATTACATGAAGCAGTAAATGTCCCTTTAAACAACAGAGATTAGCTATTGTTTTAAATAAATAAATAATTTAATTTGATCATATTGTGTAGCAAGTAGACCAAAACTCAAATAGAGAAGTCCAACCTTTCCTAAAGGAAACTTGATCTTGTGTTTGACGAAATATGTAAAAAGAGTGAGAGTTTCCCTGCACGTTTGAACATTGTCTTGATTTAATGACAATATTTAATCTTACTTCTATAAATAGGACCAATGTTTCATACAAGGAGCACCTTGTAAGCAGAATTGTAGGCAGTTACGTGTTTCTTTGATGTACAAGGTAAATTAGAAATTTTTTAAAAATTCATAAATATTATCATTGCATCTTTGATACAGAAGTACCATTTTTTTCCTATTCTCTGAAATTCGCAGTTCAAAGACTATTTCATGAGAGCTTGAAAGTGACAAGTATTATTTCTTGGGTTATCTAGAATACTAGGTATTTTAAACTAGAGATCTTAAAAGAAGTGCCAATATAATTATTTCTCAAGTAACTATTAATGAAAGGATTGATTCTCCACCAAATTCTATTGGTGAAGAAACACTCTCTGGAGTTTCATCTAAAATCTTTGGATACAACAGCAATTCAAATTTCTCACTTCAAGCCCTCAGAGGTATTTCCTGCCATTGTGAGAGCTCCTCTCTATTCGGGGATTTAAGAAATGTACTGTCACATGGATAGTGTAGTGTTTTGCTTTGTTACATCAAGTACATCTTCTGTCTTGCTTTTTTTTTATTTAAGTCACTACTGAAAACAACAACCAGAGAAAACCATGTGTGGAGCATGCAACAGGTGGAACATGCTCAGCAACTGTTTGATGACAGCATTAAAAGCAGTTTTCATTTCAGTGCTGATGAACTCTGGTGTCCACAGGCATGTTAGTGGTATTTTCTGATTAATATTCTGTAAGTCAGTAATCAGTTTCATTACTGAGTCTTAGAAAGCACCATGCCCTGGTAAAGCTCTACGTGCTCCTTATCTCTGCAGATGGGAAATTACCCCACTTAGGGCAACGTGTGGGAGCACCTTACACAGACCTAGTGGAGTCACACTTGGTCCCTGCCAGCACCAGCTATGTGCTCCGGAGTGCCTGAGCACCTGCTGGTGACAGGAAATTCTGCACAGAAAGACCATGATCAAAAAGATGAGAACAAGGGTCAGGTGGATGGGAGACATAAGGATGTTTGTTCACTGAGGGTGGGAACATAAATTGTGACAAACATACGGTGATTCCTCCTAAAACTAAAAATAAAACTACCAACTGTTCCAGCAACTCATTCCTGGTACAGAGAAATGAATGCTTGTCTAATGCCCAGGACCCTCCCAAGTAACGCAAGCCACAGGGGAGACCAAAGGTAGTACCAGGACCACAGGGAGAGGACCTTGCTGCTGGTGGCATGGTGTCAGCAAAGTTCACGTCATGTCTGCAAGTGTGCGTGGAATGATTCTTCTGCGCGTGATGGGCAAACCAGACTCCTTTTCTAGTCTGAGTCATGACTCACAGCAACTGTACCTCCTTTCCTTAAACAAGTGGAGGGTAAACTCTAGTAACTGGCCATGCAGTGGCTGGTGAGCTAGCAGAGGGGAAGCAAGTGAGAGTCAGTAAACAAGACAAGGGTCATTCTGCCATGACGGCCTTAGCACGACTTTGTGGTAAACTCACTGCCATTGCAAAGCTGAATTCTTACAGCTGCATTCTCCAGCCCTGTCTTTCTGTGCGGCAGACCAGAAAGGCAATGAGCACTGGGTGAACAGGTGAAAAATGTCAGAGCCTACGTCAGGACAGGCTGGTGACCACCTTGTGAAGGCCATTTCCTGGACAGCACTCACTACTGAAGAGAATTTACAGGTGTGGGAAGTCACCTTTGCCTGTGGCCACACCAAGACTTCAAGAATCATTTCTCCCACAGGCTCACCTCAGTAAGCCCCACCCAACCACCTGCCTTCCATGGTGTCTCCTGCTCCCATCCTGCTCAGGGGTCAAGAGTCTCTCTGAATTTCCCGAATTCATCCAGCTGGCTGCCTGGTCTGTACAGAGCCAGAGGTACACACTCCAGGGGCAGTGGCAAGTGTGCTACAAGGTGGTTTTCACCAAACCCCCACGCTCACTCTTAGAGAAGTTTCATTTTTCGTTTGGTCTGTTTCTGACCACAAAAGACATTCTCCAGCATCCCAAATTAGATCATCTGGTTCTAAAAAGTGAAAAATCAATGTCCACAAATTAGAATCCCAAATAAAATGAATAGGAATTTAGGTTCAATTTGCAAAGTATGCAGGAGGAACACCTGTGTGCAAACTTGGCCGCCAAGTTGAAGCCAACATGACAGAGGTTCAGTTTCATATCTCAGTCTTTTGAGATTTGTTAGCAAAATTCCCTGACAAGCATGAAGGCTTATGAATACCAGCACAGCTTTTTATCACAGTGTTGAATGTTTTGTTGGCTTCCACATTCCATGGTTATTCAGAATAATTCAGAACGCTGTTTATAGGGTGCATGTAAGTTTTGCTATGGGATGCCAGTGAAAATACACAAACGAAAAGCTTTACTGATACTTGAGGTATGCTTTACATATAAAAGTTTTAAATATATAATGCAAAACAATATTCAAACTCTTAAGGGAAATAAAACTTTAGTAAAGGATTTCTCAAGCAGGTCGAGAATGTGTTTGAGATTCTTTTTTCTTCTAAATTTCAGACTCTTTACTTGCAACTTTTCTACACATAAAAGTTAACATTTTGTGTTCAAATTAATTTTGAAATAACAGAGACCTGTGGGGTCCAGTGGAGGTTTTTCCAGAACCATCAAAGGCAGGAGGGGAGAGGCAGATGTGAAAATCAGGTTGCATACTTAGGTGTGAGCTAGAGAGAAGTTTCCCTCAGTCTTTAATTTTTTGTTTGTTTGTTTTGCCTTTCTACCTCCATTTGTTTACATGGGGACTCTCTTTGAGCACACACATTTTGTCAAATAAAATTAAGATCCAATAATAAGAACTTTTTGTTTGAGCTTTTACACAACTGAATCTTCTGAATGGACAGAAATGTGATTCACCCAAAACCAGGAAGATCTCAATGGAAAAGGTGAGTGATAGAAACTAGCACCAAGGTGACAGATGTTAGAAGTCATCTAACAAAAGTGTTAGACACAGTGCTAGCTACTTTTGCATAGCTGTGATCAAACTCTCCCAGAAAGCAACATTCGGAGGAAAGATTGATCTAGCTTTACATTTGCAGAGGCTCAATCCATGGTTCTTTGGCCCCATGCACTCGGGTGAAACAGCATGGCAGCCAGGAGGCACAGAGAGAAGGAGCAAGGGACTGAGGACTAGATGTAACGCCTGTAAGCATCCTCCCGGAACCGAGCCCTCCGGCCAGGTCCCAACTTCTGATGTCTCCAGAACCTCATAAAATAGTGCCACCAGCAGGGACCCTAGGGAGTCTTCCACATACAGCCTGTGGGGACATCTCATATTCAAACCATAACAGACATCATCCTAAAAATGCTTAAGCGATTATGAACACAGCTGAGATACATTAAAAGAAAAGTCAATGTAGAACCAGACAATCTTAGCAAAGAAATAGAAGTTATAAGGAAAGGCAAAGGAAAGTTTTAGAACAAAACAACACAATGGCAGTGGAAAAGTTTAAAAGTGAATGTGAACACTGACCTCTCTTTTATATGTACTCTGGGCCCCCTTGTCAGAGGTCAGCTGATTGTGCACACATGGCTGGATTTCTGGACTGCATTTGGTTCTCCATGTCTGTTTCATCTAGCATAATACCATAGTGATAACTATATCACTGTAGTATATTTTCTAATTAGGAGGTGTGAGGCCTCCAAGTTTGTTTTTCTCAAGATCACATTGACTCTTCTGGGTCTTTTGCCATTGCCTATGTATTTTCAGATTATTTTTCTGTATATGTATATGTGGATTTTAATAAGGGATGACACTTTGGGCACTACAGATATTTGAGCAATATTAAACCTTCTAATCCATGAACTTGGGACATCTTGCCATTTGTGTCTTCTTAATTTCTTTACTCAATGTTGCAGTTTTCAGTTTATAAATTTCTCATCTCTGAAGTCATTTCACAGGATTTCATTTATTTGATACATTTTAATGAGGTCATCCATTTTTCTCTTATGTATAGAAATGCAACTGATTTTTATTGTGTTGGGGAAAATAGATGTCCAAGTGTAAATGAATGTAATTGGGCCACTATCTCACACCATATTAAAAAATAATGCAAAATGGGTTAAACACCTATGTAAATATCACAGTGTATCCCCCTGTACAACTGTTATGTGCTAATAAAATTTTAAATGTTTTTTAGAAAAGACTTAAATGCATGACCTGAAGTCATAAAACCACTAGAAGAAACCTGGTGAGAAACACTACTTGCATCTAAGAGGTGCTAATAACCAAAATGCATAAAAATTCACCAGCAAGAAAACACATAACCCAACTAAAAACTAGGCAAAAAACCTTCAGAAGCATTTCTGGAAAGAAAACACACAATTGAATGACATGCATACGAAAAGGCACTAATCACCATAGAAATGCAAATAAATACCTGAGTGAGATGTCTTCCACACATTAGAAAGACTGATAAGATCATTTGTGTATTTCTTCTTTCAGTGCTATCAGTTGTTTGTTGCATGCATGTTTAAAGTAGCTGTGTCTTCTCACTAGTTTGTCATTGTTATCACCACAAATGTTTCTTTTTCTCCCTTGTAAGCAGAGATTTTGCTAACTTTTTACCAGGGTGACCTCAAATCATGGTCCTTTCAACTTTCACCTTCTGAGGAGCCCAGATGACAGGTGTGAGCCATCACACCTGGCCCACGGACACAATTTGAGGAGTTTGCCATACTTCTACTTTTGCCATGCCAGGGAACAAACACACCCATCACTTCCAAGAGCTTTCTTCTGATCTTGTGTTTTGTTTGTTAATTTTTTTTAGTGAGAAGTACACTGAACACAAGCTCCACCCTATTAACAACTTTTTAAGTAGAGTATCACACTGTTAATGTTACATGGTATTGTGACAAGCAAGTTATTTATTTGCTTAAGCAAACCTGGTACCCACTAACCAACTACTCCCCCTTCCCTCTTCTTCTGGAAGCTGAGCTATTTTACACGTATTTCAGGTGGGAAATCATGAATTAGGTCTCCTTTTGTGACTGGCTTAGTTCAGTTGTTCAGATAGCCTCCAGGCCAATTAGAGTAGTCACAAATATTAGACTTTACTTCCTATAAAACTAAAAAATCTGGTTGATACATACCATTGTATCAAAAAAGTGATATACAAATTGACATAAAATTTGTAGAGATGTAGAAGAACCAAGTGAAAATTATCATTATTTCTGAGTGGTTTTTGCTTTTCAAAATGAATTTAGTTATTTGTTTACCTTTACTCATATTGTTCATTTATGCCCTCCTCACCATCATCGTTAGCCTACGTCAGCTGTGCAGGGGTTTCACTGTGACATTTCCATATATGCATACAAAGTACCCTGATTATGTTCAACCCACCACCATTCTCCCCTCTCCCCTACTTAAAATGATTTAGACATGTTTCATTATTCTATCTATATACACATATATAAAGTACATCAGCCATATTCACCCTCCTCTCCCCTTTCCACTCACCTTCCCCTTTGCACTAGTACCTTCCTCCTAACAGGATTATTTGATTTTTATTAAAAAAAATTGGGCATCTATATTTAAAATTTAATTCTGAAACTTGTCTTACTTCATTAAAAATAAACAACTGTAGATGGACCACAGACCTAAGCATCAAATGAATACCATCAAGCCTCTAGTAGGAAATATAAGAAAATAACTTTGGGACTTGGAGTGGGAAAACCTTAAGGAAAAAGTAAACCACAAATAAATACCACTTACATACTCATTGATAATGTAACCAGGAACAGCAGTAATTGGCAATCCTGACAGGATGTGGGATGACTGGCCATCCCAGGCATTGCTGCTCAGAGAGGACAGTGCTACAAATGTCTGTAAATGGCAATGGTGCAGTCTAGGATCAGATTTCCAAACACTTTGGTTCCTACCTAGAAGAACTCATGGCAGGACAAGGGTATAATGGGGTTTATTAAAAGATAGGAGGGGAATTACAAAAAGGGTCATCGCGGGACCGGGTGGAAGCTACAAGCAGAGAGTGTCTTTCACTTTTCCAGTGCTTTAGATACTTATGCAACCTGTGGGAAGAGAAGAGCCTGGTGGTGCGCAACCAGTAATGGGTGAGTGGGGAGGGCATGGGTGGTCCCTGGCCCAGGTGAAGGTGGACTGAGTTGTCCCTGAGCTAGGGTGTGAGTAACCTACACATTTGCAAATGAAAAGAAGGCTCAGAGAAAGAGAGCATGTTCAACCTGAAATACAATATTAAGTCATATACTTCTAAAAGTCCCAAACTTTCCCTAATTCTAGCCTGCCTCATATCCATGCAGAACTTTTTGGCAGTTTCTTATCAATTTAAATAGGCATGTGCCTTTGGACCATGCAATATTGCTCCTAGGTATTTACTTAAGGAAAATGAACCAGCATGTAATCCCATTCATGGGAAGTTCCCAGACTGGCAGAACTTTCAGAGGTGGTCAATGGTGAGGAGCAGTTGCTTACTTGGGGTGGGTGTGAGTGTGTGAGATGGATGCTGAAAGGGGATGGGGGACCTTTCTGGATGAAGCAAACATTCTGTCTTATTTAGGTGATGGTGTCACAGGTAATGTGGTCATCAAAAATGTGAACACTTAACTCCTTGTGTTAGGTAGGACTTAACCATGAGTGATGGGTGAGGCAAGAGAGATAGATGAGGAGACACGGAAATTATATATTTTAATAAATATTCAAAGGACCAGGCTAAGACATTGAAACCAGAAAATAAAACTAAAAAGCTGGAGCAACTGATACAAAAACAGGGTTATCTGCATGCCACAGCTATCTGCATCTATCTTTCTCTCCTGGAGATATTAACAAGCTCCAAGTTTCCTTGGATAGGCAGAGAGACAAAAATAATGAAAGACATGTCCAGCAAATGGAAGTCCTAAAGCACACCTGTTGCCCCTGTGATGTGAGTAGGCCTGGATGACACCTCCCTGCTTTAGCATCCATCTCAGTCACCACCTGGATTCCTCCAGGTCTCCAAAAGTAGAAGAAGAAACGATGAGGACCACCATTTTGATTCTCACTCCATTTCTGCATGGGGAACAGGAAATGTATCTCTCTTTTTTGTCTCCATTTCTCCCCACTTTTATTATTATACTTAAGTTTCTTTCCTAATAAACTTTGTTATTACTACATTTTCACATCTTGCATGAATTCATCTCTAGCTGTACAAGAACAAAGGTAGACACTGGTGCTACACTTTCTGGTAAAATTTTAATTGGAATGTGGTTTGATTTTACCTTGACTGGAATGGGGTATGAAGGATGGGGAATAATGACTAATGGGATATCCATCATGGTATCCTCTCTTGTTTAGTTTTAAATCACTTCATGATTAAGATGTACCTTTAAAGTACTAGCTGCAGATTGAAGAAAGCAAAAACCATGAATGGAAAAGAGAAAGTATGAGCTAAATAGGGAATATTTATTCACTTTTTATTGTGCTAGCGATTCATGGTGGCATTTATAAAAGTTCTTAGAATGTATGAAATGTATCACAGTTGAATTCATCCCCTCTGTCATTCTCCTTTATTCCTGAAACAGTTTCAGCAGGTCTCATTTTTCCATTTACAAACATGTGTTCACAATATTTGCTCCATATTCACCCTCCTTCACCATTTCCCCACAGTTCCCCCCCCCCGTTGGTACCAACTCCCCAAAACAGGACCTGCCACGCCCTCCTGTTCTCTGATTTTGTGAAAGAAGAAAAATGTTTTTTCTTTGTTTAAGAGAGCAATACAGGGAGCTGTCAGTGTAGTGTCAGTTTCATGCATGCATGTGGTATAACCCAAATTGGTTCATCTCCTCCATTATTCTCTCTACCTTCATCCCCTTCTCACGGTGGCTTCAACAGGTTCAAAAAACAGGGAATATTTGACTGAATTCATATCATATTTGAAAGTGAGCTACTGATTTTGGTTATGCCCTGGAAATTAAGACTTAAGAGGCAGAAAAGTAAAAAGTAAAAAATCAGTTCTCATATTTTGTCTAAAATCAGCAAAGTGTGCACTCAGCAGAGTAACTCTAAACTCTGCATGCTGGGAAGACCCTCTGAGAGGGATTTGCATTAAAAAGCCAGAAATATCAGTGCTAATCGGGATGACAATTTGAAATTAAAGACTCTGACAAGGACATCTGGTGTACATTTGGTGTATTTAACAAAATGTTATTGGTACTTATTTCTGAAACATGGCTTTTCTGTAAGAGAAACAAGTGAAGGTGCTGTTTTCCTCTCGTGCAGATCGAGAATAAATCATTCATAAACCAAAGCTCCCTACAAATGTGACAGAGCAGAGCCTGTGCTAACCGCAGGCTGGAATGTCGGGGAGAAGGCGCTCCTTGTCACCTGACAAGGTCAGCCTCTCCTAAGGTCCAACCTGCAAATCAGTCCTCACTTACAGACCTGAGAGAAGCAGCACCCAAACCGATTCAAGCTCCAAGAATGCGTGTCATAAAAGATTGCACAACTGGGCTATGAAACTGATCCTTCAAAGGAAAGAGGTCATAAAGACACAGCCCATAGCGGCCTCATTATGAGTGAAAAACCATCCAGTCTTGGAGGATGTGAATCCTTTGGATTTGCTTTCTCCATTATTTTCTTCACCAGCTACAGACTTCCTTCTGCCACCGAAGAACGGACATCTTAGAAAATTATTTTACAACACATCTTCTTATTGTTTCTTTTAAAATTCTCTTGCAAAACTCTGAATTTTGAATCCATCACCAGAAAGTACTTAGAACAATAAAGCATTGAAGCAAAACATGGCGATATTACAAAGTCATATTTCTTGCCACTTAAATCAGACACAGGAGAGAGTTAAGGTTATGCTCTCACAACTAGGGCCTTTGACAAAACTAATGGGACTTCCAGGTAAAACATGGAGGTCTTGGCCACTGTGGCTGAAGAGCCAGCCAGCAGAGGAAACCCTGGTCTTCTCGAGGAGGCAGTGGTGGCCTGAGCGCGAACTCTGGATAGTAATCAGGATGGCAGTGACTGGTCCTCCTCCATCCTCCTCCTGAAAAACAGTCCTCCCTAGTCTCTTTTCTGCATAACTACAGGAGAGGGTGCTTCAGGGTGAGCACAGCAGCGGGAGAGCGGAGTCGGCAGTGGGCTGTCCTCTGCCCGGATTCCATCCCACAGCTGGAGGAGAGAGGAAAGATGGGGCTGACTTCCCAGAAAACTGTCTGAGTCTGAGGTTTGGATCTTTGTTGTTGATCCTGGGAGAGCTGTTGACGGTCTCAGCATGAATGGTGGGTACCTGGGCTAGATGTAACCTGGGGGAGGACTCACTGTGTCCCTCTGTCCCTCGGGCACTTTCGCTGAGTCCTCCTGGCCTGCATCACAGATCTGACTGCTGGCTTGTGTTGAAGTGACGCAGACTTGCTAAGGATGCATATCGGTGTCCGTTGACACAGATTTCCTCACCCTCTCTTCTCTTTTATAGATTCACCCACACACCTTTTGTCACACCTCTTTGTTTCCAAACAGGCCAGGTACCTGCCACCATGTTCTGCTCAAACCTCTATCCTATGGTCAAAGCATTTGCCACTGTTCATGGAGTAAGGTAGGTCTACAGCTCTGGCACCTCCACCTCCAGTCCTACTGGGGCCAATCATTGGTGCACAAATGGCTTCCCAATTGGATGATTCCCTTCTTTGTCCTTCAGAGCCTCCCAGTGGAGCTGTGAGTGCCAGGATAGCAAGGAGAATCATGTCTGACCACACGTGCATTAGCAGTGTGTGCACCACATGTGGGTGGGTGCTGTCTTTGTGAGCTTGAGAGTGTGTGTGTGCGTGTGTGCGTGTGGTGTGTATTTGTAGGTGTGTGAATGTGTGGGCTGGGTATGGCATATGTGTGGTAAATATGTGTGGTAAATATTAGCGTGTATGTGTATTTTCGAGTATAAAGGTGTGGTATATATATTTAGTCTATATGTCTGTAGTGTGTCTTTTTACGGAATTTATGTGTGGGTGTGGTGTGTGTAGTCTCTTTTTACTACAGTGTGTGTTTGGGGACTGTCACTTGATTGGAATAAGGAGCCCCTTTGAGGCCACAGACTGGGAGGCAGGAGAGACACAAGAGTGGGACCTGGTAACCTGTGGGCCTGTCCTGTAGCCTGTGACTTCAGGGTCTGCTGGTGTCTACCTGGAGAGTCACCCTGTCTACTTACAAGGAACAGACCTGCTGTGCACAGCTCTGTGGCTGGGGTAGGCAGAGCCCAGCTTTTCGTAGACAGTGAAGCTCTCTGCAAATGCTCTGACCCTTGGTCACACCCTTGATCAACTCAGCAGGAGTCTGAAAATTGTTTCTCCAAGAAGACCCTTTTGTGACCTCCTTTCTCGAAGGTCCACAAGATGCACTGCCCCAGTGTCCTGCCTGAGGTCCCACAGAGCAGCCTTGGGCAGGGGACATCTCAGCAACTTTAAACCATGCAGCCCAGTGGCAGACTGCTTGCATGGCAGCCTGTGGGTTCTGATCCCTACTCAGAGTGATCAGGCTGTCTGGCCCCTCAGCGTGGGAGACAGAGCAGTGGGCAAGATGAAGCATGTGCTGCTTTTGGCAGTGTGGTTTGACCCATTAGCTGGGGAGGGAGTGGCCAGATGGGTTTTCAACATCCATGAAGACCTTGGTGTGGCCCAGGCTGCTGACTCTACAAGGTGCCAGTGAGGTGCCTGAGTCTGTAAGGGTTGGTTCCCAGTGCAGGCACCCCGTGTCTCACTAACGTGTCTGCGACATTTGCCAGCCCCACCTGCGTGCTGTCTCCAGGGCAGTGGACCCTGAGTGATGTGATGCTCTGTCTGCAGAGGAGATGACTGTGGGATATGGACCTCTGGGATCTCACTGCCAGAGCAAGCTGCTCGTGGTCCTCTGCATTGACTTGCTGATTGGCTGAGGTTTTAAAAGATGTACAGTTGACTTCACATTCTCTGAGCCAAAGGCCCTGATTTACTCCAGTAAGACCCCAGCTCTGGACAGACTCATCTCCTGAGTGGGTTGGCTGCAATCCTTCTTATTCAGCAACTTCCTGAATTTCTGCAAAGTACTGCTGGCACATTCACGGTGATTGGGGTGGCAGTCACCATCACTACACCCCACAAGTTCTTGTTGGTACCACTATTCTCAAGCTCCCCTCCAGGAAAACAGAGCTGCATCATGGACCAGCATGGGCAGAAATACCTGCCCATCCCAGAGCTGTCCCAGGAAACACCCAGAACCCAAATGGGATCAAACCTCTAACTCTAGCTGGTTTACATGAAATAAATGAGGCAATGGCATCTCATGAAGCAGACCAGGGCAAGCAAGACCAATGCAAGCAGCCAAACCCTTTGTTAAAAGAACAAAGGACAAAACACTCTGCTCTGTTTTACTTTTGTTAAAATAAATAGGACATAAAAGACATAGAAATAAAATGTTAGGCTATAAAGAAATATCTTGCAAATAGATAGACTCTGCTTAAGTCTTTCTCCCGAGAAGCCACTGTAGCAAAACATCTTTGACACAATCCCACAGATTTTAAGATGGACTATAAGAGCAACTGTTTGTGATGTTGAAGGATGGGAGAGAAGGACTTCCAAAAAGCTCTGCCATCCTTGCAATCACTCACAATTCTCAGTCAGTGTTATCGCCACATGTTCACTTAGACGGCAGTGATGCACTTTGTGTCACGCGATACACAATTTGTTACATACAACAGCATTTTATGTCACATTGCATACATTGTCATCTATATATTTATTATGCACTCTATTCCTATCATTCCTGCCAGATGTTGATCATTTTATTAATAATTAGTAATTATTAGTAAGAGTTCGGACATGCAAAATTATAAATTTTTGACTATTTTTGCATATAACAGAGGAATCTGATATGGCTTAGCTTAGTATTTTGGAGGAAGTCATTCAATCACTATCATAAGCTGGAAGGGTGACAAAGAAGGTAAGTCACTGGCCACACCCAAATCAAGAGTGTCCCAGGAATAAGGTCTTGGGAACTAGGGGTATTTAGGTTTCTCTCTTTGCAAGGGATAGTTACAGAAGACTCCTGTGGGAGGATTAACTTGGTCCTAAGAAAAAAGTGTAAGAAAACAGTGAAAGAGAGAAAGTGGTTGCAGCAGAAAGGCAAGCCAGGGCAGGGAATAATGCCTCTGGGCAGATGACTTGGTGCAAGCTGCAGGTAGCGGCTCCTGGAAGTCAGAGACACTGAAAGGCTTCTCTCCAGCCGTCCTCTCTTGCCTGCATTTGACCTTGGTCATCACAGAGCTGCCACCAGGAAGAGGAGATAACCGAGCTGCTACTGCCTGTTGTGTGGCTACCACTGCCACTGCTGCTGGAAGGCTTATGACAGCTGTCACGTGCCAGGTCTGCTGGTAGTTAAAACCCAGAGCAATAAGGCCAGACCTGAGTGTCTACAGCCTTATACTCTGGCTTCTAAAACCTGGGACAATAGGCTCCTACCTCTTAGGACTTGGAGCTGTAAGCCTGGGGTTCTGCCACTCCAGGCCCTAGGCTTTGGGCAGTCACAGACCCAGAACTGCCAACACTGGAAGGTTTTCCTCTTCACGGCCGCATGACTTCTATGTGGAAAGAACAGAAGGATTCCTGCCAGCTGTATAGTTGTAATCCCGGGTCCAGCCTGGGGCTGATGGGAACTATGCTAGTGTTTCTTCAAGTCCTTATAGGCCAGCGTGGGACCAGGCTGGATTTTGGTCCACACGGTCTGTTATCTGAAGACCAGAGCTCTGTTTCTAAGGTGACACAAACCTATCATTACCCTGTTAGCCATTTATCCTCGAGATCTCTCTGTTTGTGTGTGATGATAACACAACTGTCACAATTCCAAATACCAGTAATAAAAATGATAAAAATAGATTGGATACACCATATCTCACACATTTTCAAAAAAGGCACACAGACTGATTCTTAGAGAGAATTTGTGTTTAAAATACGTAATTTTTTCTTTAGTGTTCACTCAAGTTGTGAAATTAATGGAATTATATTTATTGTGGATGAAAATTTAAGAAGATAACCACCACAGTTGAATTGTCATCAGATGTGCTGTGCCCACTTCTTCATGTGACTCTTTTGTCAACCTTGGCAATGCATCTTTGCCTCTTACAACTTGTAGGTATATTTAATCAGCACTTCTCATTTATCTCTCATAAAAGATGGCATAAAATTAATTATAATAGATTATATCTAAGAATTGTGCTAAAACTGTAACTAAATGCTGACCATGAAGAAAATTACTGAAAAGTACAAATAAAGAAGTATTATCCTCACACTTTTAAATGTATATCATTTTTTAACCACAAATGCTAGACAATAAAACATGTTGGAAAAGTAATGAAATAAATAGTGCTTCCATGTGTTGCTACACATTTGTTTCTTTGCCTCACCTAGCTCAGGTTTGGTCAGCTCACAGAATGCTGGAAAACAGTGGCGTTCCCCAGCTTTTCTTCCTATGATTGGCGCATTATCATTATGCAAGAAAATGAGAGCCAGCTGGTTTTGCTGCTAGCAACTTGGGGCACTGATCTGGAATGTGGGTGCATTGAGCTTTTTGTGCAGAAAAGAGGCCTTCAACTTTCCGGCCTGGGAATGGCAAGTCTGCGCCCCAACCCAGCGGTGAGCACACACCTTGCCTCAGTATGGTGGCCTAACTATTGCAGCATGTTTTTGCTTTTGGAAGTTCGTGGCTACTTGGATTGTGCTGTCTGTAATCTGGAAGGTTTTGCAACTTTTTTAACTTAAAACTTTGCAAATGGTGAAGGAAAAATGTATTCCACAGGTTCTGGATTGTTTTATGAACTCTTAATACTTATCCTAAAGTACTAAATCGGGGCCTTTTTTAAAGGAATTCAAATTACCAAGACTGTGTTGTGGCATAGAGCAGAATTACCCAGAGTTGACACCCCTTAATTCTAACCATTTCCTGGTGCGTTTATCGTGTGGGTGTCATGTTATTTTGTTTTGTCTTCTTGGCAGATTAATTGTAAGGGTTTTGCTCCTAACATGATTTGAATAGATTGTCTCTCTCTTTTTTTTTTTGGTTACAACTCTAATTTTAATTCATAACTGAATAATTGAATAATAAAAGTTCCTCTAGTGAGATAGTCACTGTTTCATCCTTTATTCATAATATTTTAAATTCAACAATGTGTGAGTTTTGTCTTCTAAACTTACTTATTAAAATTAAATAGGATTTCTAGGCAGAAAGTGTGCATATATTTGCATAGCTAAATTGGCTTTTAGCAAAATATTACCATGGAAATAAAATAAAAGTAAATCAAGCAATTGGTTAAATTTTTGCATTTTTTAAATCTAAAACTAAATAAAGCTTGAGTTATTTAAACTTAAGAACTAGAGGGTGATTTGGAGGGGCTGACATAATAGTCAAACAGGTTTTTATTAAATGCATACATAGAATGTATACAGTTGGAATAAAATTAAAGCAATATGTTCTGCCATTCTAAATATATAGGTGAAGTGAAATACATTATATGGAATAAAAAGGTTAGCTATCATGGTGTGCTTTGTGTATTTCTAACTTCCTTGTGGTGACCCCAGGAGTTAAACACCCCCTCAGGTGTTTTCAAGATGACATCAGTCCTGTCACCTCAGCACCTTGTTCCCACTTGTTGTGGGTCACAGAAGACCCCAGGACCCTCTTGCTGAGTGGAGCAGGAGTCCCAGCTCCTGAGGACAGCTGGGGACCTCCTCTGGACTGTGAGCAGCAATCACTGAGGGAATTCAGGGCAGACACCAGACAGCACCTTGGGGACACATGCAAACCTGGCCAAAGACATTGTGGCCACTTCTAGGAGGCTGGTCAGCCTCCCAGGGACATTTCCAGAGCACCAGATTCTGCAGGGTACCCCAAGCTCTAACCAAATGGAGCAGGGGTGCACTGGGGCCACAATGCCCAGAACATGGGGTCCTGCATGGTGCAGACAGGGAAACTTTGTCCCTGCAGGATTCCTAACACTTGTGACACAACGTAACCACACCAGCCTCATATTTTAAAACTGAGCTTCACCTCAATTTGCCTATCTAAATACTTCTGGCTTCTTTTTCCCTTAATTTCTAGACACTTCTGTTTAAGAAGGATAACATTTTCTGAGCACCCATGATGTATAAAACAATACAAATATGTACATTTCTATCATATGTTAAATTATGTATTCTTATTATATAAAATACAATACATATTTTGTGTTATAAACATATATAAAACAATATGCTAATTTATACAATGAAATATTTAAAAAATTATAAAAGTATAATTTTCCCAGAGCAAAGCTTTCACTCAAATAGAGTGTGACTTTGCCCATTTCTCAGCTGTGAACCCAGGAGCTCAGAGAGCAATGGTTCAAATCCAGGCATGGCGTTCAGTTCTGCAGTACCTCGGTGCTTCCCAGCAATGCTCGCTTGACAAACTGGCCCTAAATTCATCGTCTATTTGTTTGCTGTAAAAAGAAATCCAGCAGAGTCCTTACTCTGCAGCAGGAATTTCACAGTCTAATAAATGAAGTTGACATTGAAGTGACAGAGTGCTGGAAAAGGAGGCTGGACATAGCTTCACATCTGAGTCCCCTCTAAGGCACACGGAGGTCTCCACAGACAACGCAACAGCGGGGGCCTCTGCTTCTCCATCACCATGGTGAGAACACAACCACACTGTGGATTGAGTCAGGATGATGACACAGCAGGGTGTTCTGCAGGTACCTGTGGGTGACTTTATCAGAAAGGCCTATCCTGAGGACACAGCACCTTGCAGACAGCACCACCTCAGTGGTGACTTTCGTTAAGTCGTTTTGTCTTCTTTGCAAGAGATGGAGAGCTTGGCTGCAGATGCAGGACCCTGGGGACACTAATAAAGAGCCTGCATAGAGCTCATGTAGGAGGAAGATGGATCTGGGTTCAAATCCTGGCTCCTTGAGTTAGTAGAATGAATAACTGTAGCAGAACTATAAGGTGGGGACCAGAGTAAACAGCTCCCAGAGCAATGAACTGCTGTCACATTACTAGTCTCCCACAGGCTCCCAAGAACACACACTTCTTACTGTGTGTGCTCGAGGATTGGGTTGGGTCTGACTCATATTACCCACAACAACTTGTGTTAGAGAACCAAGAGTGAGACTTCAGGGCATAGACGACTCAGGTTGTAATACAGAACTTCTCGTTGTCACTGACACACACCCCGCATCCAAGGAAGCATCTGTCCTGCTAAGAAGATTCACTGAAAAGGCCAGGCCTGGTGCACCTGCTAAGGGTGAGTTTCAGTCTTACTGTGACTTAGAACTTGAATATTAGCATCTGTCCTCGTAAGACTCAAACAGCTACAAGTGATCTTGGTCAAGCTCTTTATGTGTCTGACACATCGGTTTCCTACGTAAAATAGACACAATGACATTGCACTCCTCGCAGGGCTGGAGAGACAATTAGAGCCAGTCCTACAGTGTGCTGAAGAGGTCAGCGCCAGCCACGCTGGACATTGCTATGATGTGTGGTAAGTGGTATTTTCAATCACCAAATGACAGTTGTGGATACCAAGGGTCAGAGAAGGTGTGTTCAGGAAACAGAAAGCAAAGAGAAGATTCTGAGACCAGCAGATCACCAAAGTGCCTGCCACACACATCCCCTGGCCTGCCTTCCTCCTCCCAGCCCTGTATCCCCTGTGCCCGGGCTGTGCAGTTTCTGGAGGTGGTTTTTCCGTGCATTTCTGTCACTTGGCCGCACACACTGCAGCCTGAGTCCCGAGTCCACACATGCTGTAGCACTCTACAAACTCGTTTATAACTTAGCAGGAGTCTCTCCTGCTCACGGCAGGTGGGGATTTTGTTTCCAACACATTTAAAGATGCTTGAGAAGTGTTTGGATGGTGCAGGCAGGGGCATAAGGAGTTTAGTCCCTGCAGAGACGCCCTGGTGAACGGAGACAGAGACAGGGGTGTGGGTGGAGGGGCTGAGGGAAAAGAAGATGGGCCCCCTCCCTGCACTGGGACCCTCTACAGATGGCTCCCTAAGGAGGGCCTCAGTACAGTTGGGACAGGAGAAGTTCCTTTGGGGATAGAGAAGAGGGTGTGCTCCCAAGGACACAGGGGACAACCCAGAGGCTTTTCTCCTCGCACAGACCCTGAACCCCAGCCAGCAGCCAGGATTTGTCCAATAAGTTCAGGTAGGATGGAAGAGGTAGAAATCCCCATTGCACTAGATTCTGGAAGAATCTCTTTAACCTATTACCCATCTTTCTCAAAAAACTTAATATGTCATCTTGGTACTGATCCTGACAACTTTAACAGGAATCATTCACACTTCCTTAATCTGTGCCACAGCTGCAGTGCTCAGATGTAATAAGGTGAAGAAGAGGGACAGCACTTCTGGGCACTTGCTCAGGGAGAACCCTTTAACTTGAGAATTAGCAGGAGATCAGCTCTGCACATCTAGGTCACCCTGGGGAGGGTGGGAGCACAGCCTTGTGGACGAGGACAAACAGCCCTGGGAAACGAGACAGAGTTCCTGGCCTATCTCAAGATGGAGAGAAAGCTCAAGTCTTAGAAACCCACAATTAGCATTTCCCAGCCAACCATCCCACCTGCTAAGAAGCCCCACGTGCCCAGTGGACGTAGGAAAATGGTCCCTCGATAGGAGACCAGCAACACAAAGTTACTGCCAACACGCGATTCTTGGGTGACGTGCCCAGCACAGCTCCAATAGGCCCCCTGTGTCAAGGGGATGCCATGTAAGAGATGCAATTTGTGTTCCGGGCATCCTCAGGGCAAAATACCTCAAGAACAGGGGAAGCGCCTCAGCGCCTCCCACAACTCCTCCATTCACCCCCACCCCGGCCAAGGCCCCTGCACGTGGGAGGCAGAACATGGCTTTCAGGAATTGCTCTATTGATTTAAAATACAGAAGAAGATGTCAACACAGGAGAAACCCATCAAGCATGTGGAAAGCTCCCAAAGGACAAAGGACGCCTTAATGCACAGAAAGGATGCCAGCCAAGTATTCACTGTTCCTACAGCAAGCTAAGCAGGTTAGAGCATCAGCCTGGGCTGAGCTTTGTATTCCACCTGGGAACACAGAATGACAAAAATATCACGACATCAGCATAACAGAAAGGGGGTCGAGGGACAGAGGTGAGGACACAGAGAAGGAACTCTAAGCCCACGTGGTGAGCCCTACCACACCACCTGCCAGAGCCTGGGGACAGAAACAGCAGGAACTGGGAGGACACCCTTCAGGTGAATCAGGAGCCAGGTGTAAAGAGAGAAGGTGTTGAAGGACAGACACAGGAAACTCACCTAAAGCAAAGTAAGCGACCTGAGCAAATGGAAGACTGCAGTCTGTGGTGTTAGTTTGGTAAACCATGCTTTGGGCCAACTGTGTAGAAAACCATGTTACAAATTAGACATAAAGGCAAAATAGTTTCTGCCTGGAAGAGAAGGGGTAGGGGAGAGAGGGAGAGGGTGGGGGGAAGGGGGAGAAATGACCCAAACATTGTATGTACATATGAATAGAATAAAATAATAATAATTTAAAAAACGCTCTAAAAAAAAAGAAAACCATGTTATAAGAAATTCTTCCACAGCATTTCCAGAGTGTAATGTTACCCTTCGAATTAAATAATGACTTGCCTTAAGTCTTCTAGTTGAAAACTGAATGTAGTTGACCAGAGAGATTTGTATTGTTTCAGTTATAGAAAACCATAACTCACCTCAATGAATACATTCTTCAGCTGTTCCTAGAGTAGGTATGTACACATCTATATCCATATCTATCTATCTGTCTAGTTTTTGGAAGGACAAGAGTGTTACACACAGTCCCTCACGCAGACGGTGGCAGAGGTGTCTTTGCTTACACTTGATCTGAAAGTGTGGGTGTGGCTAGATGAGTAGAAAGAATGAACTAGTAACTTGACATCGAATGTATGGAAATTTCACCTATAGGCTGGCACAAAAATTACTAAGGTTCCCTTCAAATACCCCTGCTTTCCGTGCAAACGTCCTTCGGAGAAACCTGGCCATGGTGTCTAGTCTTCACCATTTTAGCCTCACCACAACCTACGAAACTTTTACAGATCATGCACCCCACTTCTCTCTCAGCACCTCACGCTCTGCTTCAGGTCACACCAGGGACAAGTGTACGGACACGCTGGTAGTCATTAGGAAGGGGACGAGAAAGGCAGCTGCAGTGGCACATCAGAGTCTGTCTCAAAGAGCGCAGCAGATGGAGTGTGTGGCATTGCTTCTGTAGACCTGCTCGTCAAATCCATCTTGTCACGGGGCAAGGCTATAAGGAGGAGATTAAATAGGGATGGTGGCTGAGGCTCCTGACTGAGGTTCAGGAGACTTCAGTCACCGAGATGACACTGACTTTGGAATTGATAACGGGTAAGACTGAGGAGCAATGGGGCATTCCATTAAGAGTCATTGAGCAGGTCTACTGTGATTTCTGGGAAAACTTGGTTTGTAGCACTTAATGGCCAGAAAAACTAAGATCAGCATCGACCTCACATTGGCACAGGCTCCTGACCATGTCCTCCATATTGCTCTGTGAGGGCCGCAGAGGCTATGGACGACAAGTGTGATCATTCCTTTGTGAAAAAAACCTAATCTCTATTTTTTTGAAATCATTTTCATACTTTCATTGATAATCAAAGTTTAAGACATGAAAGAAGTACATTTTCTTCACCACAAGAACATGAAAGACCAGATGAGCACAGCGTTCTCAAGGTAACGTGTGACCCCAGTGCCCTTCACACTGAGCAGGCCAGTGTGACATTCCACAGCACCCCAGTGCCACAGCCAGGGGAGTGCAACCTCCCAGTGGAGCACACTCGGATTAGACGTCGTGGACGCTCCTTAAGTACCTCTACTTAGTGATTACTTCATATCACAGGCATTTGAAGTTTGTGACAGACACATTGTTCAATTTGTCTACAAACATGGAATAATCCTGACAACTTTCTGAGGAAGGGACTGAATGAAACCATTGATTCAACTGCTTTTGGCCAGTCTTGATTTGGGAACACTCGTAAATGAAAACAACTTTAATAAATTAATCATTTCCAAAGGTCCCTGTGCTCATGAGTCCACATGTTCTCTGAAAGGTTGAGGTCAAGAGCCCCCCGCAAGTCCCCTAACAGGTTGTAGAGACTGATAGAGCCACCGGTGTTTCTCAGTGCACACTCTAAACTCATTACTCATCATTACCCACCTGTTCATTGTTCTCTTCAGAACTTTAAACGGATCTGAAAGCATATTCCATATCACCAGTGACAGGTGCTAGTCACTCAATCTGCTTATCACACAGGGGCCATGAGGATGGGATGCCCAGCATCTCAACAATGCCCCAGATGTACTGAAACCTCAGCAAGCACCCCTGGAATGAATGGTGGCATGCACCCAGCATTCCCAGGGAGGATTTAGATGTAGGCTGTATAGTTCAAGACTCTGGGTAACATTCTCTTTTCTTCCCTGCACACAACTGAATGGAAATGGTGGGAAAAGCAGTCAAACATGATATAACTCCACAGATCAGGCCAATGCTAACTTTTTCATATAGTATATTGTTCTTCATTGATCCAAAGGTCCCAGCATTTTCAAAATTTTCTGCCAAAGCTACCAGAATTCTCTCTTTCCTTCTCATGAGCAAAGCTGTTCTTCAGATCCCAGGCATAGTAGCATGAGGTGGGATGAGGTAGACCATTTTCCAAGCATCATGAGGCCCTGATTTTGATCCCCAGCTCCACAAAAAGAAAAACAAATAGATGAGAAAGAAGTCAAACCTTTAGAGATCCACAGACCATCCCTTTTATTTTCCACCCCTAAATTTGTTCAACAAGCATTGAGCATGTCACCATGTTCTAGGCAGTGTTACAAAGCTTTGGTTGTTTAGTTCTAACAGACATCAAAAAAATTTCACTGTTAAGAAGAGTTAATGAACTTTAGACATTGAGTTCAAACCCCAGTACCTTCAAAATAGATCAGCAAAAATAAAATCTAAAAATGTAAATAAGTTTTTTATGGACAGAAATAAAAGTAAGGGTTTCCTATAGTGGGAAAGTGGGTAGGAGGAAACTTGAAAAACATTTCGGCAAGAGTGTTAGTGATGTGCTAATTATCTTGGTTTGTTGTGCATAAAAATGTAATAATCCATAAATGTATGCAGTAGACATATGTGCCTTTTATTGTAAATCAGTGAAACTAAGAAAAAGTGAAATAAACAAAATAATGATCTGAGAATTTCTAGCAGAAGCAGCAGCACTGTATCTTCCAAAGCAAGGAGGGAGAGAAAAGAATGCTTTGCAAAGTCAATGTCTTGGTAAAATAATCTGAAGAGAACACTGAAGACCCTCCACTGGGTTTTATATTTAAGCAACATTGGGAATAAGCATTTGAAAGCTCTATAAGGTCAGTATGTCACTTGACTTCAATGTGCTGATTAAGGAATGGAAGGGGTGGGATACAGACCATGACGATCAGCAGTCATTGTAGAAATCTGGATCTGAAAAGTGAGTCATGTGGTGTTGGCCGAGGGAATGTGGCTCAATGGCAGAAAATGGGAGTGGCTGTTGCTGACATCATAGCTTTAGGATGAGACAGGTGGTGTACCTGTCAGCTACTGGCAGAATCCAGTAGACACAGAAGTTCAGAACCACAGGACAGTGGAGTGCCCTGAGCAGATAACAAGCGATGCTATGAAGCCTGCACAAGAAGATATTATGGTCCTTTTGGAAATATGAGAATTAAGGAAGAGAAAGGGCCAATCTTTTTTTATCTAAAACTTCACTCCTAATTTCTTTCTACAAAATAATTTTTGTGTGCACATTGAATAAATCTGATTTGTGGTCTAGGGGATTCAGAGAAAGGCATTGACTTCAGAACATGTGTGTCTTAATGATAAATTCCCTTTCAGCTCAAGCTCCAAGGACAAGGGGGGAGCATGTGGCCTGAGCAAGGAGGGTGCTCAGTACCAAGCACACGTGTGAGGATTTCCTCCCACAGGTCACTTGGCTCAGCGTCTCACAGGCACCAATCCCAACACCTAACCATCCTCCATGACGAAGACAGGAAGCCCCAAGACATTGTCCTGGCATGAGCAAGTTTCTGGAACCACCACCAGGAGCGCAGTACTGGTGTCTTCCTCCATCTTGCTAAGTCCTTCCTTGAGGACTTTGGCTGCTGTGTTTGGGCAACAGTCAACTGGTCCAGAAACCACCTGACCACAGCACCCTGCCTGTCTCACCTCCCAGTGCAACTGCATGCAGACCACCGGGATGGGGAGCTTTTGCCCTCGCATTTCTTTTTCTGTGAGTTCTCAGGAAAATACCAGTGACAGGGCTGGGAGGAGAAAAATGAAAAGAGAAGAGGAGAGAAAGAAGGAACAATTATTCTACTGGTGCCTAGCCAGCTTTACTGCAAAAATAGTTATTATAGAAGGCACAGTAAAGTGTGGGGCTGTTTTGAGAAGGTTGTGAGAGTAACAACGTAAGTCTTTGGGGGTTCTTGAAGAGCCCATGAGTGTGAGTTAAACAGTTCAAATCCTATGTGACATGTTATTTGGAACGCTGTCTGATTTCCAGCTTGATCATCACAGGCACTAATAACCCTCAGTATTTAAAGGAATAAGTGATTCTGCCCAGACCTCCACTGCTAGAAACAGAAATACAGAAAGGTAAATCACGCCTAATTTGAAGCTCAGTTTTTCGGAGTTTGCATGTAATACGTGTTTAGTGGCTTTAGAAAAACTTCAGCTGTCCTAAAATCCTCATTTGTAAATTCAATAATCAGTATTTTCTTTCCACACGCTGAGCCAAAGAAAGAGTAAGTATTCTGAAGGGCTAAGCGGAAGAAAGGACAAAAGCAAGCAGCGTCTTTAAAAGAAAAAGAGATGCATAAAACTCACTGTCAAAATGCACCAGCGTTTACAGTCACTATTCCTGTTCCCCGAATGCTTGTGGTATGAAACTTGCTTCATTTGATGACATATTTTATACTTACCATTGCGTCTGAATACTAAATACTTCACTGGCTTTGAGAAAATTATCAGGCACTTTGAGAAATGCCTGTCCACACAAATGTCACCCACGATCACCCTGGGTTTTATCTGGGCCTGAGAACTTCTACATGAAATTCTCGTCCAGAGCAGTGATTTGCTTTGCACTGTTTGGCGCTTTTCTGGAAGCAGCGGTGCTGCAGTTCTGTGGTGGGAGAGGAAGGTGGGGAGAGGAGAAAACCAGCATTTTCAATAAGGGGCCATCTGCGAAGCAGACCTGTGCGTGAGGCAGTACTGAGCAGGTCCATCGTGGTCAGTCCACACCACAGAGGCCTGATGCCTGCAAAACAGCCTGGGGAGGCTCTGGTGTCCAAGTAAACACGCTTAAAAATGACTCAAAGCTAGAACACCTTTGACTCTGTTCCTGATCCAACTCTTCAGTTTTGCAAGGTGTTCAAAAGTTATGAACGTGGATAGGGATCTTAGTGTTTGAAATATTAAGTATTTTTACGGAAATGTGTTTCATGCCTTGGAGATTTAAATATTTTTTTAACTTCACAAGTCAAAGTAAAAACTTTCCATCTCACCTCAAATAACGAGAATCGATGAATGGTCACCGTGGCGACTGGTCCAGCTTGAAGCTTTTGAAAACTCCTTCATCAGGATTCTCTAAGCCTCACGGCTAGGATGCGCCAACAAGATTAAACCACAGTGTGTTTCTTCTCTTTCAAGTGTCCAAGCATAACTTTGAGTAGCCTGAAACTGTATAGAGCAATAAAAGTTTCAATAGAAACACTAGTTTTTAAAAATAATTCCTCTTTGTGCTCCAGGAGTCCAACAATGCAATTCAGGTGAACTACTCCATGTTAACTCTGCGTTGGCAGCTGAAGTCTGAAATGAGGACAAACGGATGAAAATGCACTTGAAGAGTTGTATGTATTCTGCATGACTGAGATCTAGTGTGTCATAAGGAGGGTAATTAATTCATACAAAACAGGAATAAATGGATACTGTAAAAGGTAGAGGCATGGACGCAAAAGGAAGAATCACTCAACAGTTTTAAGAAGTCATCAACGTAGAACTCTCTCATACGGGCTAGAGACAGTTACGAAGACACCCAGAATCCTGGAAATGAGCACTTCCTGTCCCTTTTCGAGCAGTGGGTGCTTTCGAATGGTTTCTGATGTTTTTGAACATGAACCTGCTCCTGTGGCCACCCCTCCGATGCTGTCAAAGTGGCATCCAGCCACAGCAGGGGCTCTCAGGAGCCACTGGAGAGCCAGGCACTCAGCAGGAAGGTGGCCGTGCAGACACACCAGTGCTGAAAGGCAGAGCAAGAGTGTTGACACAACAGAAAATCATCCCCACCGGTGAGTGATGGTGTCCTTGTGCAAAGGACTGTGTCCTCCCTAGTGTGACTGTGAGCAGGTGGAGGTGGGCATTGGCCCATAGGTCTTTTGGTCTACCTCCCCACACTTCCACTCTGGGCCCGGCAGCGCACCCCAACACATCCCCAGACCTCTCTGCCTTTGCTAATGTCCAAGACTCTCCCTGTGCTGTGCCAGCTTTTCCTACAGGCTGTCTCACACCAAGTCAAACCCCATAAAGGACATTGCCATAGAGACTATGGACAAAAAAAACTCTTCCTTAAGAAATCGCTTGCCAGTTTTTTGTGTGGCACTCAACTTCATACACTCCTTCTCCCTGAAAGTGAAAAGAAAGTACAAACTCCAAGTGTTTTTGTTTGCTTGCTTGCTTTTTGCTATTGCAGTTAACAAAAATATTGAAAACTTTATGACTCAAGAGACAGAGTTAGTTTGGAGAAATATCAAAATATGAAGCCCAGAAAGTCCTGGAGGTGGTCAAGTCAGGTGCCAACTCCCCTAGAGCAGAAACTTTCCCCTCCTGGGGTTCACTGGATCCAGCCAGAGATTGGGGATGGGGGCTGGGTCACCTTTCCCGACCGCCTTCCATACTGAACCCTAGTCTGTACCCTGCTGGTTCAATTAATGATTTTATTTATCTATTTTCTCAATGATATTTGAACAATTCATCAATGAACGGGTGAAGTTGGAGGGTCAGGGCTGGACTTGGCTCTGCTCTCTTCCCACAGAGCTTCTGGCCCCCAGAGTCCTCTTTTGCTTCTGTTCCATAATTTCCTTCATGTTCATTTCCTCTCTTGTTTTAGGCCCTTGAGAAAGAGAAAATTATTTCCAAAGTCCTATCCAAATTTTCAAACTTGGATTCTTTTGTTGGTTAACTTCCCATTTGCACTGATAATTCATTTCCCTGATTATCCTTCATAGTTCTCTGTGAGCCAAGCTAACTGCATCATTAATTTCTCCATCAATCTGACTCAATTACTTGAGTTCTTCGTTGATGTTTAAGTGTTTCGAGAATGTCACAATTGGATGGAAAGGGGTAGCATGATTTAAGAAGAGTCATTTGGACTTCATTTATAATCCGAAATCATCTGGTCCGTGTGACCCAGGTCTCTGCTGTGCTCCCTTGTGGGGAACATTGAACTAGAAGGTTAAATGGGCTTGTTCTAAATTTACAATTGATTGGGAAAATGTCTCTAAAGTAGAATCAAAAAATATTTTTAAAACATACACAAATCACATTTAATAGAACAATCAGACCAGTGTACAAAATGATCAGCTCACTTCCAAAACCTGAGAGTCTGACTGCTAACCAAACTGGAGAGCAGTGTTAACTTACAAAAGTCAAAGAAAATATACACTCCATGAGGTCATAATTGCAACAGGTGACATCACAGTGTCCCACGGGTTCTGGAACACAGGTGCAGGTCCAATGGCCCTAACTTCACAAGTCACATGGTTGCCTACTACCTTCCCTAGAAATATGGCTTCTGCTGAGCACCTGGTGATGCGCTCCCTCTACCAGTCATGGTCCTCAATGGCTTGGCTACATGGAGGAACCTGTAAGGTTTATCCCTACTTTGCTGTCCTTTGGCTACCCTGTTCCCAACCCGGAGCCCTTGCAGGAGACACTGGAGCCGGGAGACCCGCGACGCTGTGAGAAAGCCAAGGTGCACGGATGACATGTGTCTGCTGGACCTCATCATCCTAGACAGCCTATGACAGAGGCCAGGCGCCTGGGCCCTCCCGCAAGTGACCTTGGGTTCCACACACGCTGCTCCGCACAGTCAATGATGTAAAGTTGCCTGGGAGAGGGCATGTGCCCATTTTTTCAAAACAAGAAAAATTCTTTTAAAAACACAAACATTAACAATACTTCCTGAGTATGCGGCAGTAGGATGGAAAAATGAAAGAGAAGATACACTTGAATGTGAGTTTATGCTTTATAATGTCATTGCTGCTAGATATGAAATGCTGTACATATGCATATTAATATATTTATATTTTCATCATGCTGTTAAAATTGTAGGATACGTTGTCAATTTATTCACGTAAATATGTGTACAGATATTGACGTCACCGACAAGCTGGTTTATTCAATGATTTTAGAAAAGCTGCAGGCCTTGCAAATTCCTTAAGACAGCTCAGAAAATGTCCTGTGCTTTTCTACATTGCATTCTTCTTTTGGGAAGCAAATCTAATTGAATAGAAAGATTGCAGGTCACTCCAATTTACACGTGGAAAAAACTCTTTCCAGGTCTATTTCACTTCCTGAGATAATTTATTTCTTGAAACTGTGAATGAAGGTCAAATGAGATTGTTTCTTGGGAACACCAGAAATCCCGACGTCACACCAGGACCACGTGTACAAACAGAGGCATCTCCCCTGTGCTGCATAAAACAGGAGCCGAACACAGGCAACGTGGACGACAGAACGCAGAAACTGACTGATGTTGCATCCAAGGGTGGCCATGTGAGGGGAAAATACCTGATTTAGTCAATGCAGGCAGAATTGCACAAATATTTTAAGAGAAATTAAAAGTGTATTCTGCAATAGTGTGCCATCATTTAAAATTGCCCAGAAAAATATGTGATGTTTTCCCCTTCTTATTTCCTAATTTTCAAAAGCTTCCTAAATTTTCTGAGGGTTACAAAGTTTCCACCATTCTGCTAAGCAGAGCATGCACACCGTTGCTCGCTCACGCTTCCTTGTTCTTCAGAATCACATTAGTGTGCTTGTTGTGATGATTCACGTCCAACGCCAGGCAGGGTCAGCACCCAATATCTGCTTTTATAACAAAAGCCCCCATGCCTGCCCTGGGACAGGAGATGAAACAGAAAGTCGGGAGTAGGCATTCATGAATGTCCTGGGAATTATACTACTTTTGTTTACAGCAACTCCCAGAGATGGGGAAATGCATGCTGGAGGTAAATAATCCTGGGCTCTGAGCCCTCTGCTGACAGCAGGCGGTACCCAGCTCCCCTACCTCACCCAGGCCTCTCGCTCACAGCTCTGTGTCCTCAGAGTGCAAATCCCAGCCTGCTCTGCTCTGGCCGCAGAGTCAGGGCCTGACACTGGATTTCTTGAATATGCTGCAGCTGAACAGGACCCTTCCTGTGCAGGCCATGGGATTCAGCCCGGTCACCTCCTGTTCCCCACGAGAGATAAACTGGCCACCGGGCATCTGACTTCTGAAGACAGTGTGAGCTGGGCAAGATAACGCAAACGATCAAAAGAAAATACTTGTATCTGGGGTGGGGGGTGGCTCAGGTGGGAGAGCACCTGCTAGCATGTGCAAGGGCCTGGGTTCAACCCCCAGTGCTGGCGAAAGCACACGATAAGTACATAAGCGTGTCTCTAGCTGTATCTCAGTATGTCTGTATCTGTCTGCACCTCTATGTATCTGCATTTTCCATCTAGCTAGATATAGAGAGAGAAAAAGAGAGACAGAGAGAGATCCATCTATAGTTCTCTCTCTCTCTCTCTCTCTCTCTCTCAGGCATATATATATATATATATATATATATATGCCTGAATCTCTGTTTATATATCTATCACATACCTGTATCTATCCATACCTCTGTCTGTACCTATCTGATCTCTATATACTCATATCTGTCTATCTAGATCAATATCTGTATCTCTGTCAGTATCTCCTTATCGGTATCCATATATCTGTTTATAGGTAGATGATAGATGATAGATAGGTGTGTGTGTCAGTACCTCCATATCTCTGTGTCTCCATCTGTACCTGTCTTTACCCCTGTCTCTGGATCTCTAAACACTGTGTCTCTTTCTGTATCTGTGTCTCTATTTATCTGCATCTTTCTGCATCTCTATATCTATCTGTTCCTGCCTGTAGCTCCTTGCATCTGGATCTGCATCTCCATATACCTGTGTCTACTTGTCTGTCCACTTCTATGTGATCTCCACCTCTGCATCTACCTGGCTAACCTCCTCAGAGTGCCATGAGCAGACACCAGGTGCTGTGGTCCTCCACTTACCCTCTCCTCTCTGAGAACCTCGCTTGAGTTCTTAAGATTCATCAGATCCACTTCACCTGAGGTAAATGCTTACAGGAGTGACGGCCAAGTCCCAAGGTGCAGCTCACATTATTAACTTTTATAGATTGTTCCCACCCCGGGAGGATGTCCAAATATTTATGATGTCTTTGTTTTCTGAATCTCTAATTGAATTAGGACATAACTTCCCTCTGGTACTCTCATATACAACCTCCATCTTGCTTAACCCAGTGCTCAGGTTTATCCTTGCCCATAGTCATTCAAATACCCACTGATTCAAAGGTTCTACACACATATCAAACTCCTGGCATAAACGGAGTATTGCATGCACCTCAAGCGGTGGGTGCTCTCCCAGCAGCAACCACCCCCCATTCCTCCTGAGCAGATACTGGGTAGCAGCAGGTGTCAGTGTCAGCGAGCACCTGCTTCCTCTGGACCAACTTTCTAGGTGTGTCAAATCCTGCCCCACACTTTGGGGCTGGTCTTGCTGTCTCTGTTGTTATTTGGGGAAATATTTCCTTTTTCTGCATACTTTCTTTTCTAATTTTGCTGCAGTTCAGTCTTGCTTCTTCTGAAAGAAAACCACTATATGTTCCATTTATATCTATACTTCATGTTAGAATTTCCTACTGTCTTTTTTAAATGAACTCTTCAAGTTTTTATTCCCACAACTGACTTAATCCATCTTCACTTAAATATGTGTTACAGTCATAGGTCTCAAAAGACATCTTGGAATAGTCCCATATCGGAATATGTATACACATATATAATATATTCATTAGCTCTGGCCTATATTAACAAGCAAAGAAAAGTTCAGTGCTTTGAAATTCACATTGGTATTTCCATTTGAATTATGCAAAAACTATCAAAAAGTGTCTTATTACAACTCTGAACATAAATTAGGCCAGGAGAATAAGAAAAGTAGCTAAGATGTATTGAGTGCTTACTAAGCCCACACACAATTTCACCGAACGCCTCCATGGTTTTGTCAGTCCCTGAAGAGCCATTAAGCTCCCTTCGCTGATGGAGAAGCAGGTCGAGAGCAGAGATCCAGCGTGGCTGTGCTTCAGGATGTGAATAAGCATGGAGCCCTGACCTCAACCCCACAGTTGATTTTACACTGGGCTTCCTGCCCTACTTACAAAACAAGGGAAAAGAAGATGGGAACCAGCTCTGTTTCATCACCCAGCATCCCAGAGAGAGTTCACTATGCACCACATGTTAACGCTGGGTCACAGTCAGGAGAAAGAAACTGATAAAAGTTACAGAAAGTACAAGCTGGTGGAGGAGCAAAGGACTGCAGTGATTGGTTAGAAATATGGGTTCTAATTTAATGAGAGTCTTTAATAAGTTTACATAGGAAGTTAAAAAAAACAATAACAGCCCCAAATTAAGCACAGAATGTAGTCAAAATATCTCATTGTTAAGAAAAGATAGCATGAATCAAAGCCATGACAACGGTACCCTAATAATAAAATGGCATGTGTTATCGTTCTATCTGACCAAAATTAGATTTGAGGAAACGTCGATCTATTTAGAGGAAAATGTCCAGGAAGAGAACGAGCACATGGGTCTCCTGGCTCCCGCACATACCTGCTTCTCAACGCAACACTTAAGCTCCTAACGCACAGGCTGCAATGAGAAAACGTCTAGTCAGCTGTCTTTGAGACAGCGAGTCTTTGCCCCGCTCTTTTCCTGCAAAGTTCCGTGTTGCATTTTTAGTATTCATTGGTGACATAGCTTGATACTCTTAACCTTTACACACTAGCCCAGCTGAGAATCCTGTCCACATCAGATAAGGAAATGTGCGGTTCACAAACACCCACCTTCCCTCCTGTTCACTTCACTGGTGAAAATGCTCTCCCTCCATCTCAACCTTTGTCAGTCTTTTTAACTTCTACCTTGTAAGATGTGTGTGTTGTTATATGCACTGTCTGATGACCAGTCACTCCTGGGTTCATCTCTTTTTAGTAAGAACTTGCCAAGAGAAATAAAGAAGCCACACACATTAACTCTATCTTTTCCCCGCCATTTCACTAAGATGCAAGTTTAATGGACAAGGAATCTGTCTTCATGTGACTGGAAACAAAAAGTGTATGACATCAGCCTCCTGTGTCCAGCCCGCAGTGTTTATCTCCTCAGCTCCTGGGGGGCAAAGCTCCCCTTTTTATGTCGATTACTGAGTTCATTGGACTCATTCTGTGCCATTACAAAGAACAAAGTGTGCTTTGTACTCCCAACGTGTGCCTCTCATGGAAGGACAAGGTGTGCCATTCCTGGAATCACTGAAGTGGCTGATACGCCAAAACCGTTATAGAAGTAGAAAAAAAAACACCCAAAAGAAAGAGAAGGACCAGTCAGAGAAGAATGAAAAGCAAAAAGTTCACAACAAACGAAAAGGCCCTTATCTGATGCATCGCCCAGATCATGGATGAGAGCCAGGTGTCAATTAAACTCCTTTTCCTTATGGCTCACCCAGTGTGTGGCAGAGGAACAGATAAAGGACCAAGACAGGGAGACATGAAACGGTTTTATGTCCAGATAGCGTCAATAAATCTCTCAACTGATGTAGAAAGGATGGAGAATGACAGACACATGGATGCACGGAAGGAAACACTGCAGTGACACCCAACAGAATGAGGATACAGCTTGAAATACTGCTAAGGTTTGATCCAATCTTTAGTTCCAACAGATCACTCAAGCTTTAGTGGGGAGGAAGAGGTCAGTTTCATATTGTCAAGCCATGAGTGACCTTTACCTTGGTCTCATCGAGACGTCCAATGGCCCGAATCATTCTCCAGCATTTGCACTGCAGAGACATCAGACGCTTAAGTCAGACTTACTGACTGATCAGACGCTGAGGTGAAAGCAAAGGTGCCTCTTGGTAAACTAGATTTGAGGGTTGACAGAGGATTATGTGTCCACTGATGGGTGGACTGGGAAGGGGGTGACTCACCATGATAGAAGGGGTTGAAGAGGAGCGGTGTGAATGTCTTAGTTATACTGAGTCAAGATAAGCAGCTGCCTCAGGGCTCGTGAGGTCTGCAAATGAATGGCCCTAGTGGCAGGAGTGGTTCCAGCCAGAAATTGGAGAATATCAGAGCCCTTTCATTCCAGTAATTTTCATTACACAAGGATTCTCTGGGATTCTGGAGGAAGTCAGTCTGGAGAAAGAGTATTGGCTGTAAGTACAGCTTCTCAGTTCTATCGGTCGTATTATAGCGTACATTTCTGTTCATAACCTATGGAGAATTATATAAGAGACCACACAGGCAGAGTCTACCTGATCTTCTTGCCTGATTTGTTGATTACTTACTCTGTGCCAAATGACAATATAATGGGCTGGGAATATGAAGGAGAAATAAAACCATAGACACCTTCATGAATTTGCACACACCTATGGGAATAGAAAGCCTAAACCTACAAATAAATGCTTATTTTAATATTTTGGACAGTGTTAAAGTGTAGCTGTAGGAGACGGCAGTGTTTTGGTAGTGACCCTTTCCTATCACTTACTTCTGATGGCTCGTTAATGTTAATTCTTTCTCGTGACCCACGTTGCTTTGTGAAATCATCTTATAGGGTCACAACCAATGTTTGTGTTTTTCTCATCTTTTTTTAAAAAACCGTGGCACCTCCGATCAGAGTATCATGATAAAGCACAGCAGACTCATAAAATATCAAATGTAACCCTCACACCATGTACTGTTGAACAGAACTTTGCTTGGCAGCCTCATATGGGAATCCCTGGTGCAGCGTGCTCTGGGGTGTGTCCTGTGCCGTGTGTCATTTCTGGTTTCGGATGGGAAGCTTCCGAAAGGCACCGGGATGAACACTTACACTGAGGAGGAGGTGGTGGGAGTTCTTCAGCCAGCTCAGCAGCCATCTTTTTGAAGAGATGACATTTGACCTGCATTGTGAGGAGGACCCAAATCTGCAGCTATTTGGGGAATGGATTGCAGACATAGGGAACACATGTGCACAGAGGCCTTGACCAAGTTAAGTTCCCTGTGTTTAAGGAGAAGAAACAAGACAGGGTGGCTGGAATGACAAGCTGGGGGAAAGAGATCGGAAGTGGAAAACACACAGTCCAGCCCTAAGTACTTTCCCTGTGTGGCCCTGCTTAGAGATTCATAGCCACAGCATCTGTGCTCTGCTGTCTCTGGCTCGGTAAACACTCCCACATAGCTGGGATTACAGGTATGAACCATCATGCTGGCTTCTGGTTGTGATGGGATCTCATTTGCTTTTGCCCAGGTTGGCCTTGAACTCTCACCCTCTCGATCTCCTACTCCTGAGTATCTGGAATTACAGACATGAGCCACTATGCCCAGTCAATTGTCTTAAAAGTCACATTACTCACTTTCAGGCCACATGAAAGTGACACAGTGGGGACACTTGAATGAGCAGCTTACGTAGCTTTTCCAGGGTCTAAATTGATGGAAGCCCTCCCTGGCGACCTTGGGATACTCAAGGACACAGTCACGGGGAGGAGTTTTTCACCATCTGAAAAAAACCTTCAAAGCAAACTAAGTCGGTCAAATCCCTGTCACCTAAGAAGCAAAACTGAGAGTTGACTGGAGGTGTGACTGGAGAGGTAGAATTCCTAATTTGCAAGTGTGAAGCCACTGAGCTCAAACCCCAAACCCATCAAAAAAAAAGAGAGAGCTAACAAATTGAGGCTTCCTTTGGTAAAGGAAATCTCCACTCTCATACGACACCCTGGTCCCCCGGCAGACTCACTGCTGAGAAATCTGACATTTCTTTGTTCTTTATATCTCTAAATACAATATCTGATTCACTTCATCAAATTTATTCCAAGGTATTTCTTGAGGCTGTTGCTTCCTTGATTCCTTTCTCAATCTGTGCATTATTAGTATGTAGAAACGCTACTGATTTCTGTATATCAATTTTGTGTCCTGCTACTTTGCTGAAAGGGTTTATGATTTCTGATAGTTTTTTGGTAGAGTTTTTGGGGTCTCTCAGGTATAGGATCATGTCATCTGCAAATACGGATAGTTTGACTTCTTCCTTCCCTATTTGAACCCCCCTTATTTCTTCTCTTGTCTTACTGCTCTGGCTAGGAATTCCAAAACTATATTGAACAGGAGTGGAGAGAGTGGACACCCTGTCTCCTTCCTGACTTTAAGGGGAAACGGTTCCAGCTGTTCTCCATTTAATATGATGTTGGATCTAGGTTTGTCATATGCAGCCTTTTATGTTGAGGAACATTCCTTCTCTTCCTAGTTTCTTCAGAGCTTTTATCATGAAAGGGTGTTGGATTTTGTAAAAGGCTTTTTCTGCATCTATTGAGAGGATCATGCGGTTTTTGTCCTTGCTTCTGTTCACATGCCATATTACGTTTATGGATTCATGTGTGCTGCACCACCCTTGCATCCTGGAATGAAGCTGACTTGGTCATGGTGTATGATCTTTTTGACATGTTGTTGAATTCTGTTTGCCAGTATTTTGTTGAGAATCTTTGCATCTATATTCATTAAAGATACTGGTCTAAAATTCTCTTGTCTTGTTGCATCTTTATTGGGTTTGGAATGAGTGTACTGCTGGCTTCATAGAATGAGTTTGATGGTGTTCCTTCCTTTCTATTTCCTGGAAAAGTTTGAGGAGTGTTGATGTTAGTTCTTTTTTAAAAGTCTGGTAGAATTCAGCCGTGAAGCTGTCGGGTCTTGGGCTCTTCTTTGTAGGGAGGTTCTTTATTTCTGCTTCAATCTCATTGATTGCTATAGATCTGTTCAGGTGGTTAATATATTTTTGGTTCAGTTTTGCTTAGTTTTATGCATCTAGAAACATCCATTTCTTCTAGCTTTTTCAGTTCACTCAAATATAAGTTTTCAAAGGTTTCTCTAATGATTGTCTGGATTTTGTTAGTATTTGTGGTTATGCCCCCTTTTTCTTCTTTGATTTTATTAATTTGGGTCTCCTCCATTTTGTGGTTGAGTTTTATTCTGCTGTAATCTTATATGATGCAGGGGGTTATTTCAATGTTCTTAAATTTCCTCACACTTGCCTCGTGTTCTAAAATATAATCTGTTTTGGAGAAAGTTCCTTGAGCTGCTGAGAAGAGTGTGTTTTTGAGTGAAATACTCTGTAAATGTCTGTTATGTCCATTTAGTTTAACATGTGGATTAATTCTGAAGTTTCTTGTTAATTTTTTTCCTGGATGACCTATCTATTGGTGACAGTGGGGTATTCAGGTTCCCACTATCACTTTGTTAGGGTCTATCTGTGCTCTTAGGTCCATTATGTACTTGGATGCCCCTATGTTTGGCACATATATGTTAAGACTTGATATTTCTTATTGATGAATTGTTCCTTTAATTGATATGAAGTGTTCTTCATTGTCTCTTCTGACTGACTTTAGTCTGAAGTCTGCTTTGTCAGATATAAATGTAACTACTCCTGCCTATTTATGGGGTCCACTTGCTTGGAAAACCTTTTATACCCTTTGATTCTAAGCAGTTTTTGTTTCTCTCAGCGAGATGAGTGTCTTGTAAGTAACATATGGTTGGGTCTTGGTTTTTGACTCAATTTGCTATTCTGTGCTCTTGATTGGGTCTTTGAGGCCATTGACATTCTGTTTTAGTATTGAGAGGTGTGTGGTGTTTCCAGTCATTTTTATTCCCCTGATGTTTACTTTCTCCTAGTCCTTGTTTAAAGACCTTGTCAATGAAAACTATAAACCACTGAAAAGAGAAATCAAAGAAGCCATCAGAAGATGGAAATACCTTCCATGCTTGTGGATTGGCAGAATCAACCTTGTGAAAATGACCATACTACCGAAAGCAATCCACATGTTAAATCCATCCCTATCAAAATCCCAATGACATTCTTCACAGAGATAGAAAAATTAATCCTAAAATACATTTGAAAACATAAAAGATTGCAAATAGCCAAATCAATTCCAAATAAGAAGTCCAGTGCTGGAGGCATCACAATTCCCAACTTCAAACTATGCTACAGAGCCATAAAACCAGCATGGTGTTAGCACAAAAACAGACAGGAAGATCAGAAGCTCCAGACATAAACCCATGCATCTACAGCCAACTGATCTCCAACAAAAGAGCCCAAAATACACAAAGGAGAAAAACAGATTCTTCTCCAAATGCTGTTGTGAAAACTGGATATCCACATGTAGAAGACTGAAACTAGAGCCCTGTCTCACACCCTGTACCAACATCCACTCAAAGTGGATAAAAGACCTTGAAACAACTCCAGGAAGCAGTGGAGATACACTGGGTCAGACAGGTATAGGGAATGAGTTCCTAAACAGAACTCCAAAGGCTCAGCATCTAAGAGAAAGAATGAACAAATGGGATTGTCTCAAACTAAAGAGCTTCTGCATAGCAAAAGAAACAGTCACCAGACAAAAGAGACAGCCCACAGAATGGAGAAAATATCAGCTACTCATCAGAGAAGGAACTAATATCCAGAATCTACAGGGACCTCAAAAAACTCAGCCTCTAATGAATCAACACCCCAATGAAGAAATGGGCACATGAATTAGACAGGGAATTCACAAAGGAAGAGGTGCAAATGGCCAGTAAATACATGAAGAAATGCTCCAATTCCCTGGTTATAAAAGAGATGCAAATTAAAACAACACTTAGATTTCATCTCATCCCAGTTAGAATGGCCAGAATCAAGGGCAAGGATGTAGAGAAACAGGAACTCATATACACCGCTGGTGGGAATGCCAATTAGTACAACCACTGTGGAAAGCAGTATGGAAATTCCTCAAAACACTGCACATAGAGCTGCCATATAATCCAGTGATTCTGCTCCTGGGCATCTACCCAAAAGAATGTAAAATAGGATACAGGAGAGACACCTGTACACCAATATTCATCACAGCACTGCTCACAACAGCTAAGCTCTAGAAAAAACCCAGATGCCCTACAACTGATGAATGGATCAATAAATGTGAATATACATGTACATATATATGTAAACTTTTCTCCATCTCAGCTTCCCAAGTAGCTGGGATTACAGGCATGCACAACCTCACCTGGCCATCTATCAATTTTGAATAAAAACAATGTCTGGTTTAAGAATGCCATTGTCTGGCAGATGCTTACACAGTGTCCCAGGCAGTGACACCATGATTCACCTCCTTGTGGAAGGGAAGACTGGGCTTCCCTGTAAGACACCTCCCATCGCCAGGCATCACACGGGCAGGATGGGGTCCGTGGAGGGCCGGGATGTTCAAATGAAAATACGAAAACCATCAGGCACAGACGCAGAGAGCGGTTAGGTCACAATTGTCCTGGGGTCTTTGGTAAATGAGAAAACTCAGTGGGGTCTGAGCTGTGGGTGAGGTTGGTGGGAGAGCCCTGCAGATAAGAAGAGTCAAGAATGTCCTGAGCAGCAGCGTGGCAGCATGGAACAAGAGAAAGTCATCGATCACAATCAGTTGCTCACTGTGTTTGGGGTGGAAAGCTCGTCCTGAAGATGGCTGCGTATCGAGAATAATACTGCTTTTATTTCATTTATCGGGTTCCTCACAGCACTCCCATGTCCCCAGGACGCACCCATCCTGACTCCCCGCTGTGCTGTGATGAAAGCCACAGTGGCACCAAATGGAGCAAATAGGAAATGTCCCCCACGTCTAGACACGCATTTCAGAAGTCCCATGACCGCGGGCTTCTCTGAAGGACGGCACCTGGACCCAGGCTCATGTGGGCTATGTGTCCCTCGACGTCCCTGGCCTGGGCCTGGGTGGGAGGCAGCCCCAGCCATGTACCAGCTGGGCTGTGGTCCCATCATCAGGACACACAGCGCCCTGTGCTGTCCTGAGGCCTCTGGGCACCTCTGCTCCACAATGTCACAGTAATTCTGGCTTCACTTTCAGATTTCACCAACTGACGTTTTTAGGATTGCCTCAGGTGGCACCGCGAAGCCCTCTGCCACTTACTGTGTGACAATGGGAATCGATTTGTCTCCCTGTTCTCAGGGCAGAGCCATTTCGGGGACTGATGCAATTATCGGATGGATATGTAGAAAACAGAGATCTCCTCCTGCCAGATTGCTTTTCTCTTTTTACTGAAGTCTGATAGCTTCATCCAGATGAAGAAAATCAAGACTCTTCTTTAAATTAGGAGACAATATTAATGGCATCTGTGGTTGACTTCATATGAGGAAAGGAAAATCAACAGGCTACTTTGTCTTATTCTTTTAAACACAAATTCCTAATTTGGATATGAAGTGTGTGTTTATTTAACTAAGAGGATGACATAAGCGATGTGTCAAGGGCAGGTTCTGGCAGAAAATAGCGACCAAAACATTGTATATAGCCCCATGCCTAGGTAACTTACGAAAATTTTATGTCTTACCTACATTTTACAGGAAATACTAGGTATCGCTTATGCAGCGTAAATACAAATTTACTTCTGAAATACAAAATAGTATTATTTAAATAAGTTTTTCTAAATTTAAAGTCTCAAACATTATCATTTCTCCAAGAAAAATGTATTCCTGGGTAAAATAATTTTGTAGAACCCCACCGTAAAAATGATGTGCACTTTGGTTATTTTCCCCTGGGTTGGTTGGGTTTATAAGAGCAATCGAACAACGGCAGTGACACTGAGCCTGTCACTTGCTAGTCTCTGGTCAGATAGAGGAAGGAACATCCCTGGCACCTCACTCTCCCCACGCACCTCACTCTCCCCACTCACCATTTAGATGGCCACCTGTGAAGCCTCCGTTACCCATGTGCCCTACTTCCCATCTTGGAATATCCTTTCTTCGAAGTACTGGGCTTTGAACTCAGGACTTTGCTCTTGCTAGGCAGGCGCATCCCCAGGTGCTTGGGAATTTTTGAGATAAGGTGTCAGGTTTTTGCCCAGGTCAGCGTGGACCACAGTCTTCCTATTTCTGCTTGCCGCATAGCTAGAATGACAGCTGTGGACCACTACACCCAAGTTTTTATGAGTTGGGATGGGCTCTCGCAGACTTTCTGTTGACAGTGGTTGAAGGACAATGTTCTCAGTCTCCAAGTTTACAGGTGAGGATGGGGAGGCAGCTTTGGGGTTGGCTTGCCTAAAGCAAATCTGGCTTGATAATGGTGTGTGAAAATCCTGTGGGTCACAGTTCAGTCTTCTCTTCCATAAGCCGTTCATCAAGCCAATTAAACAAAGGAATGAATTAATCCAGACTGGAAAACCAATGAGGTTCTAGCCAGTCAATTTCTTTTCTGGTATCTTCCAGATACTTCTTGTTTTTAAGTCCTTTCCAAAACCAATTCACAGATAAATTGTTTCTTGTTAGTGTTGTTAGTTGCATCCCTGTGACCTGGATGCTAGAGCACTGTCTTCACAGGACTTGCCCTGTCAAATGGTAGAGTACAAGAAATTCCTCTGTGCTGCCCCTTCAGACTGGGTGGGCATGCCCCTCTCTGCCTCACAGACCTGACCAGACACACAGCCACCACTTCACCCGGCCATTCCTACCTTCAGAGAGGGGGTACAGCTGGAGCACCCCTATTGCTCCAGAAATCCAGGATCCAAAATGCTCTAAACTCTGGAGCTTTCTGAGTGTGACATGACACAGTGAGTGGAAAATTCCCCCTCTGATCTTCTGTGGCGATGGTAGTCAAAGCTCAGGCTTGCAAAAAATAGTGTCTAAAATCAGTCCATATAGTGATTTGACCTGTTGCAAAATTATCACAAACACTTTACTAAAATCAACACTCAGGATTAAAAAATTAAACTCCAGAAGAGTAAATTACAGCAGCTAGGAACTAATAATACCTTTTGGGGTAATTTAGTGAGCTTTTAAAAGGGTTAGCTATTTTGATGAATAAATGACAAGTTTTCACCCTCTTTATTTTCTATTTTCTCTGTTTTTGTCATTTCAGTTTTCAACTAAAGTCAAAGACAGAACTATTATAGTATATAGTCTATCTCATGGTGACAATCAGATTAAATAAGTGACTTCAATTTTATATTCTTTACATTAAGCCACTAACAGCTCCTTAAAACACTTGCCACAAAACATGGGGAAATTAGTCAGAATGCTACAAAGACCTGTTTGGTATTTGTAAAAAATGTCATTCCCTGTGTCTGTTCAATGTTGAGTCAAACCACAGGTTAATGTAGTTTTATCCAAGTGTTTCTGGTGCTCAGGGAATTCTTTCTACTACAAAACTCAAAACTTCTGGATTTCATTTAAGTAAACACATGCAACTTTTCAAAACATGCAAGGCAGGCTCTTTAAGTGCTAGAAATAATCAGAGACCACGAACAAAGAGAAAGCTTGGGTTCAGAGTGTCAGAACCCTGGTGAGCATCATATGGGGCTTGGTGGGGTGGCGTGCCTCCAGGGGGGACAGTAGACAGTGTTGCAACCCTGGCACAGCAGTGGATTGGACCAGAGGCCCCCACAAAGAGCGACACTGGTGGATGAATGGGAAGGTGAATACACTTTGTCACAGATGGAGATGGACAGGTGCTCTCCATCTGCCCTGCCTCTGGCTGGAGAGGTAGAGTTGGAGAAAAAGAACTCAACTGTGTGCGGTGGTTTGTGTCTGTGATCCTAGCTACTCAGGAGGCAGAGGGCAAGAGGACTGAGATTCGAGGAAGGCCAGCCTTGGCAAAAAGTTCACTAGATGCTATCTCAGTTGATAAAAAGCTGGGCACAGTGGTACATTCTGCAATCCCAGCCAAGCAGAAAGCACATATAAGAGGATGGAGGTTCAGGCTTGCCCAGGCACAAACTCCAGAACCTATTTGGAAAATGCCTCAGGTAAAAAGGGTTGTGGGACATGGCTCAAGATGTACAGTGATTGCTTAGCAAGTGTAAGGCCCTAAATTTGAACCCTAATACTGCCAAATAATAAACCTCTGCATGATGCAGATCATACCATGTGGTCCCAAGAGTTCAGCACCAATGTTATAGTCCTAAATCTTCCCACGTAAAGATTTACATTTATATGACCATAGGCTATGGTTGCATTGATACCAAATAGAGCTCAGTGTAAATTCTCCCTATAGGAATTCCCACATGCAATTTCCCAGGACTACAAGTAAACATACGCAAACACATCCATAAATTCAATGCAAGTACACTGAAAATACAGAAATGCCAAGTGAAATAAGATGATTTGTACCAAGACTGATAATGCAATAAGTAAATATCCAAGTGGTGTAATTACAGACCCTGGAGCAACAGCCACAGATTCCAGGAAAGCCTGTTTCACCCAGTTGAATAAACAGAGTGAGTTTAAGTATGGTGGAAAGGCACAAGAACTTTCGAGAAAAAATGATATAGCACTTCTAGAAGTTAAAAAATGCTAACTAAGAGAAGCCAAGGAACGGGACACCAGGCAGAGAGTTAAATGAGTTAAAGTTTGTCAATTATTTAAGGACTAAGTTGTTTCAGATTCAAAACTCCAAATGTCCTCACAAATACCCAATCTACCAATGCCAGAAAGGTCCAGCACTTCAGAAATGGTGGATGCAGATGCTCGGGAGGACCTCACTCAGAGCACACAAGGACATCAGGCATTCTGCACATTTGCTTGAATTCACTAGGGCAGCAGGTCTCCAGTGTCCTCCCATGTGTGGAACTCCTTTCAAAATGCATGAGTTTACCACAATGTCCCCTTGCACATATGCAGTGTCTATGTGTCTAGGATACCTCAATATGGCTGGAAATTTTTGAAAAACACAGAAAAGTAAAACCAAAAAGACTGAAAGTTAAAGAAAATGAGGGTTTTTTTTTTTTACTGGTTAATGATTACACAAAAATAACCAAGCAATGATAAACTATTTTCTTATGTGGATACATCTGGAAAGAAATTGGGTTCTTACAGTGATACACCATTGAGTAAAAAGTAAAAAGAAAGGACTAGCTTTATTTTTAATATGTCTCTATTGTAACACCATACTATCATATTGTATATGGTGATTATCTTTTATGTCCAATTCTATTTGTGCTATCAAGGCAGGTCCATTTACTTGCAGCTCAAGAAGGGGCTCAATAACTCAAACAGGTTGTTGGAACAAGGGGAAAGATTTATTCAGTAAGCCAGCAAGACCTGAAAGATAATGGTGAAGTATCATCAGAAAAAAACAGTCTTAACTCAGCATAAGTTTCAGGCTCCTTTATGCTTAGACAAGGAGGAAAGTAGGGGTGGATTGGGAAAGGTCCACTGTGGTGGTCTGGTGGCTGGTGCACACAAGGTCACATGGTTCTGATATTCCTGCAGATCTCCAGAACACTTTGGTCATCCTTGTCTTGGCATCATACACCTGGAAAGGGGACAAAACAGATCAGGAAGTTTCAACCTCACACGACTGTTCTGAAGAAGGGTCCCCTAATGGATAACACCATGCACAGCTGAGCAGAAACACTGATACAGTCAGTAAGCACAGAGCAGCCAGGGTTTTCCACCCTGTCCTACTCACCCATCAAAGCCTGCCCCCACCCCCCCAAGTGAAGAGCCAAGGCTTTCAACCAAAGCCTCCATGAAGTCCTTGAAAAGCAACCTAGGCAACCCTGATCATGACCCACCAGCAGAGGTGTCACCCCCAGGCCAACAGTGAATGGGTCAGCTGCTCGACCTCCATCATGATTCACAAAGATATCTGAAAGTAAGAGTCCAAGCTCCGGGGATTCATGAGGCTGTTCCCCAGTCTCATTCGAAAAATCGAACATAGTTCAAAGATACTGACATGTATATGTCAATGTTAGCAAAACATACATGTCCATTTTGACTAAACAATATTAAAACTTCTTAAGTAATCTGAATATTGACAAAAATTAGATTGATTTATACAATATATTTATGAAAAGTTAGAGTGACCACTTGAGTGACAGGTTTTATATAATTAATTTTGGTTTAAAAATAGCATATTAGTTACATAGTAATGATATGGTAACATATATATTATCAATCTCAAAGCCCCAACTTAAAGTTGAGTACGTCACTTAACATCTAGACCTGAGCACTTACAGTAGCAAATGGAGCCACGTTGACATTTAAGCCCCCACAACAAGCATAAGCTGCATCTATACCAAGAACTCTTACATCGCAACAAAGACTGTAAGCAATTATCTCTGACCTCCTTAGTCAACATCTGTGACATCAATGGGTATAGAAAGGGTAGTCATATAAAAGGTGCTCCAATGTGAAAAGCACGTGACACTTGAGGAAAGATTTGATATGCGTAATGACAGATTTGTGATTTAGCAAGAATTGAGGAGGCTGCATCAATGAATCCCTAATGAGAAGCCATGCATTTAGGGACATAAAAGACAGTCCTTGTGTCCTCAGCACTCCTGGTGGAGAACTCAGGACTTTAGTGGAATAGAAGCAAGAGATGTGGGAAAGTGCAGAAGTACATTTCAAGGTCCAGACCAATAAATGATGGATGTGGAATGGCTTCTAGCAAATATTTCATTCTTGGGCCAAGTCATAAAAGTATAGAGATGTTCCTCCAGCTTAGAATATGGACTCCAGTCTTCACCCCTGCCATAGATGGTGCTGGCTCTGGTCCTCAAGACAAGTTTAGTAACCCTGGAACTTTCCATCTGCTGGATCCAGTGGGAGTGGTGGGTCATGGATGCTGAGCACAGGGGTACTTGAGAATTCTCTGATGTTGCCCAGTCTTGCCTGGAGGAATGAGAAAACAGACAATATGGACAGCAGAGGGCCAAGGAGGACCTTGTAGACAGAAGCTTAGCAAGGCTATGCCTTGAGTCAAGGTACTCACCATACAGGGGTGGAGCAAAATATCATCACTTGTCTTACATTTCACTTCATTTTTAAAATACTTGTGTATCTTTCAATATGCATTGTGTTCTTATCACAGCTTAAAATATATATTTACCAACAAAACTATATGCTATGATTCCTCAAAATATTAAATGACATCAAACCATACATGTACAACCTAACATGAAGGAAAACGTTGCATTCCAGGTGTGTCTGTACTTATTTGTAACTGACTTTCTTAATTATACCAATCACTGACTAGAAGGGGAGGGGAGGGATCACTGCTTCTTTACAGACAAGATCCCAAGAGAGTGTGTGCCATGGCTCTGATGGGGACCAGCTGTGAGACATTTATCAAATTTGATACCTTTCCTCTTTGGGTTGTATAATGGCCAGGCCCTTCCCATTTCTGAATTCAGTCAACTACTGTCCTTAGGTAAAAGAACTGAAAATGAGTTAGCACAGTTTAACAATCATAGGTAAAATTTCAATAATAATAATAAAACTAGTGCCAGATGAATGATAAGTAAGCATCATCTATACACTTACTAGGAAATTAAAAAAAGAAATCTAGTGATATAACATCAATAAATTATCCATACTTGTCATATTTATTGCAATGTATGAAATCAGCAGATGATTTGAAATACGGTCTTCACCCCATGATCTGAATAATTCAAACATTTGAATTTTTATGTTAACATCCCTGGAATTTGGGATTCCTGTTTCAAATTAGTTTAGTTTCTCACTTAAAGAAAACAAAACAGAGCACAGCAGAAAAGCAGGCCGTGTGCTAATCCCTCTCTAATGATTCTTGCACCCCCTAGCCCATGGCTCAGACCTCGACACCTGTTCACCGTCGTGCCACGCTGGCTGCTCTTCCTCAGAGCCCCTCACTGCCCTGTCTGCTGGGCTCCTCCTGTCCCACAACCCAGACATAAGCCTCCTAACCCAAGCCAATGGGCCTCCGCTGCTCAGCTCCCTATAAATTTAATAAGTAATCATTTTTTCTGCAATAAGATTAATCTGTGGTCCAAAACAAATATAAGCCTGTAAAGTTATTAAAAGAGAATTTTTTATGAGCACCATCAATCACTATTCAAAGACTGGCCTTCCCAAAACCCATCCATTGAGAGTGTGCAGAGGGCATAGCTGCTCCAGTTGCACAACTTCTATGGAACCAGCTCTCTGTGGGGTGACCCCTCTGCACAGTGACCCCTCTGTGGGCAACCTCAACAAAGTGTCCTCAATGCAGGATTGCTTTGTATGCAGAACCAACAGTGAAGCCCTGTGAATATGACAAGCCAGATTTCAAGAAAATAGACTCATAAAAATGTATCGCCAGGAAGAACCCCCCCTTCTCTGCCTGTACATCAAAATGAGCCATGACACATGCAATGTGCTGCCAGCTTGTCCTGTGGCCCACAGATGCTAGATTCGGGCATTGCTGATGGGTAATTTGGCTTCCTCTCAACCTTTCCTGGAGCCAGGTCACAAATTCAGCTCTATTTTGATTTGGGGGCTAGGTGACTTTTCCTTATTCCTATATGTCTGCTTCACTTAGAAAAGTATTTTGTTTTGTTTTCACGTAGGCAAGTGAGTTCACGTTTACCCTCCTGTAACAATAAACCACCGATTTCGTAACCATTTATGCGGACGCATTGTGAAAGTTCTGTCTCTAAACACGTTCCCTGGGATCATCATTCAATTCAGCGTTCACGAACGGTTCGAAAACAGTGCCTACCTTCATGTGTGTGTGAATTCAGTGCCACTGGAAGCGACTGGAGACTCCCCTTCACGTGGCTCTACATACGCTCGCCGGCTGACTAGGAACACACCGTAGCATGACCGTCACTACACTGATGCGTGCCAGCATCCCACCAAGCTTGTAAGACGGAGCTCAGTGATGGAGATGAGGGAAGTCAGGGTGCATTTCCGAATGCTCCTCTCATCCCTGGGTCCTGGGAGAAGTGCCTTCTGCCCATCCTCTTTGACCATCTTGCCTTCAGATGGCCAAAGCGTAAGTGTGCTTGGAGGCCAATCTCACAGTCATGGCCTGGCTTCAAGGTCCATGATGAAGCGAAACCGTTCCATGCTGCAAAGCAGGAGGTTGCTGGGAGCCAGGAAGCCCCAGTCACCGCTGGTTCAAGGGCCAAGTGGAGCCGGCACCTGTGAAATTTGGCTTCTTGCTCCGTGTCAACAACAAATGCTTGGTAATAAATGCTTTATTGAGACTTGATGCCAAGGTGACATCTATGCTAATACTCACATCTGCAGCTTAATTTGGCTTTCTACACTGCCTTCTGTTAAATCCTCCCTTGCTCATGGGGGTTGTTGGCAATCACACACCAAATGACCCTTAGAAACCGTTCTTATCTGACTATGAAAACATCCCAGTCCCAAACTGCAGTTAATAGAACCATTAAATATGCCACTGGAATTGGATCAGGAACTCTTTTGTGTTGTCTAGTTTTTTCTCTAATTTCATCGCATTGCAATTTTATTTTCTCCTTTATGACCTGACATTAAGCTTTTCCTGAAACATAATAAATGATTTATCTGTTATTGATGTATGGTTCACTGGAGATTATTTTATGAACATTTTTAAAAAATAAATTCTTGTATCTTTTGTCTATTTTGTAGCTATCTGGATTTAATGCAGATTAATGTGAAAACCATGAAGTCAAACTAAGGTGAAAGCAATAATTCATGATTTACATATTTCTTTTGATGCTTTTATAATTTGCAAGATTTATCCAGCTCGGTAAGTATACGATGAAGTTCAATTTGCAGAGCTTCTGTGTACACTGGATGCAAAGATTTTTTTTAAATGTGAACTCGGGTCTGAAGGAACAGTTGGTAGGTCTCGGGGGTTTTTGACTCTTGTAACTGGGGTGGTACAATTGAACCGTTGTCTTTGGTGAGGAAAACAAGAAGCTGAAAAAAATATTCTTAGAAATCCTCATGAAGGCATCAGAGCAACATCCCAGGGAAGAGGTGCAAACCCAGAACCTTGAGGACGATAAGAGCCAGGGCTCGTGAGCCCAGCTTTGCAACTACTTTGCACTGGAGTCTGAGTGAGAAATCTCAAAGGCTGAGGTCACTTCAAACACCAAAGGGGCAAGGGTTTAGGGATGGAGACCAGGGTTCATGTGAGCACTTCTCAGAGCAAACTGGATCTCAGCAACACAGCCCTCCAGGAACAAAGGGGAACTGGAAAGGTCACACATTTGAAGGAGCTCAAGGTCAGCAGTAGTGCCTCATATTCTGAAAAAGGACTGCTGAGATCCCAGGGAGCTCATGCTCCAGGACCCAGAAGAAGCAAATAAAAAGCCTCTTTGAGGAAGAGAACACCCTCGCCTCTGCACAATTTTGCACTGAAAATGCCTGACACATAGTAAAAATAATGAGACACACACAGGAAAAAAAGGAGCACAATACACATATGAATGATTGAACACAGAAAATAGGAACCAGTCCGTACAGTTTCCTATTATTGGGGTAATCAGATACAAACTAAAATATACCGAGGTCACTGTGTTCACTAACTTCAATGATAAAAAAGAAAAGGAACAGAGAAAAAAGATCAAAGCTGAAGGAATGTTTGGGAAATATGTTATTTTCCAAAAATAGAAAATCCTGGGACAAAGTGGAAAGCATGCATATGTATTATGTTATTTATTATATATAATTATGTATTTATATATAATCCACACACCTCCCAAAATTTTAGAAGGAGATAAAAATATACATAATGAAGACCATAAATAAGCCAGAATAAGAAGAAATCAATCTGGACAGGGACTGTTTTATTCCCGTGGACATCAGTTTATTCCCATCTCTATAAACAGACTAAAAAGCCTGTTCATGAGTTCAAACCCCAGGACCACTCACCCCAAAATAAGGTCATTCAGCTAAATAAAATATATATGTTACTCCTAAGCAAAATCCTGGATATCAAATAATATAAAAAGATAAATTTCAGACATTAATCATAATAAACCTTGTGGGTTATTACAGGTAGTGATTTTTAGGTAGAGAACATTATTTGGAATGATTACAGACAGTTTATAAACCAATTTGGGTTATTATACATATATTCATAGAAATGCCATAATGAAACACCCTGTGTAGTTATTTAAAACAAACAAAAATGCCATTTTTTTTTTTTTTACAAAAACAGAGAACAGGAAGGCGAAACAGGTCCCATCTGGGGCAGGGGGGAGTTCTATGGAAGGAGGAGGATATAAGGAAATAGGGTCAAAGGGTGAATTTATTGGAAATACTATGTACACATGTATGTAAATGGAAAAATGAGACCTGTTAAAACTATTCCAGGAATGAGGGGAGGGAGGACAATGGAGAATGATGGAGGGGTAAATTTAACTCAGATATATGGTAAGAAAATTTGTAAAGTCACAATGTACCCCCAGTACAACAATAATAAAAATATATTTAAAAGGTTCTGTTCACCAGAAAAACATGTTAAAATTTTAAATTCAGATGCACCAAACAATATGGCCATGAAAAGTTGATTGCACTTTAAGATTGAATAGTCATGCTATTAGATCAGAGAGTACAAGATTTGACCCTGGGAGAGTTACATTTTCTCAGTAACTGACAGGAGCAAGAAGACAAAAACAGAGTGGGGCACAGAAGATTTAAAGCATTCTAATATTCAGCCTAATGGAGATTTACAGAACCCCTAGCATAACAAGTGCTCAACGTATATTATTTTCAAGTACATGTAAACCACGTAAATAAAAGAACGTCTTGTTGATGTGAAATTCAATGAATCGAAACCACACAAAGTAAATATCTCCAATCACAACACAACAGCCCTCACATCTCTTGGCTCCCAAACAAACACAGCCTAAGTGATGACAACTGCTGCATGGGCTGTGGGTCGTGACCGCTGAGTGGGCAGAGAAGAGTGACAGACAGGGAAGAAGCAGTGGTGACAAGCCAGGTGCCTCCGCGAGGGGCAGAGGTTGCTCTCTGGGGCCACCTGCCATCACAGCAGGTCACTCATGCAAGGCAGGGCGTCCTACCTGCCTGACTGGTGACCCTGCCACTTCACATAGGCAACATTTTGAGTCTTGGAGACTTTTCTCCCTAAGCTGCGAGCCACATTGATCCCTTTCTCGTCCACTTGGGCTGTCAACGTCACATCCTGCACTGTGGTATTTTATGCAAGTCCAAAGATGGTAGGAGGACCCGGAATCTCAGGGTGGCTGGCAGCAGTGCCACAGGAAAGGGAGAAGACTCGGAATGCACACACCGTGCTCCTTATCAGCTGTGGCAAAGAATTGGGAGTCCAGAAAGAAGCTGTCAGGTATGAGGCAGCCATGGCCAAACCAGCACCAAGAGACAGCAGAATAAAACCCACGTGAACATGAACACTGGCATCCAGTTGATGAAGGCCTTTTGTAGGGTACAGGTGACCCACAGATCTGGAACACAGCTGATGGATAGAGTCGCAGACATTAGCTATAAGCTCATGAAAAATTCATGAGTCCAATACGTTGTGCCAATCACCACTTGCCTCTGGGCAAATGGCAGACAAATAACACACAGACTTGTCCTTACTAATCACAGTCCAACCGGAAAGAGAAATGGGTAAGCTGAGGATGTCAGCCCAGTCGGGGGCATGAATGTCACAGGATTGCTATGGAGACCAGGGGGGAGAGTGACTGTTTCTGTGGATAACTACTCTTCAGGACAAAGCCAGAAGGTAAGATAAAAGCGAGACTACCTAGAGGAGACCTAACGGTTTGAAAGCCAGGTAAAGGCCAGGAGAGCAGTGCAGACCAGGGAGGGACACTCCAGGCAGAGGAGTGCAGACGTGAAGGCATCGCTGTGAGGCACACGCTCATTTTCCCAAGTGCCACGTTGGTGCTCAGGCAAATCACACCTGCGCACACGCTATTCGACTTACTTGATGTTGACCGAGACTGTGTTGACTTTCTGTGCCAACAGGGTCTACCAACCCTGACGTGCAAGGATCTCTTCTATTTCTTTCATGGTTTAAAGTTTTTCTTTTCCTTTCTTTTTTGTTTTCAAAACAAGCTCTTCCCTGAGGTTCTCCATCCTTTAAGGGGATGGAGTGGAACTCAGAGGTACAGGCACACTAGAGGCACAAAAGAAAGTAGCTCTACCATATGACCAGCCCAGGTCTATGGGTCCCAGTGGCCACACTGGACTAGCAGAGTCATCGACTTTGTGCTAAGCTTTAAGTAGACATTTAGTCTGCTTCTGTCCATTTGCAAATTCTAGACAAATGTTATTGGATTAAGGATTATTTTCTTTCTTTAGGTCACATATATAAGTGTTCATATGACAACTGCATTTTGGATTTCAGTACTATTAACAAAAAGCTGAATTTCATAGAAAAACAGCGCACTATTTTCTGTGTTTTGTTGACCCTCTCATTCCTGCCTTGGCTTCAGAGTTCAGACTAGAGTTGTACGAACTTCTCCTCGACATGAATTTTAATGCCTTCATTCCTCTTTTCTAAGCGATTCCTCATCTTTGATCTTTGCTGTCAGATGTGGTATGCTTCTTTTAAAAAAAAGTAAATGTCTTTCCGTCATTTTTAAGCCATTAGAATGCAAATAATAGATATATTATTAAAATATGGTACTTGACCTGAGACGTGATTTATGTATCATTTCGTAATGTCTGCAATGAGCACATGATCCATTAGCAGCAAAGAGAAATAAATGATCCATTTTAATGGGCTAATGCTGCCTCGCAGGTAGGACAGTGTGCACTCACAGGAAATAGGGTTTTTATAGATCAAATTAAGGAACTTGAGGTTACCCTGGATTTAGGGAGGACTTGATATGCAATGGCAGGCATATTAGCCATAAGGGGAGCCCCTATGGTGCTAGAGGCGAGGTTGGAGCACTGAGTATAGAAGCCAGGTAATGCCATGGACTGCCAGAGCCACCAGCTGCTCAAGGAGGGACACAGAACGGGGTCTCTGCAGAGCCTTCGGGAAAGCCAGCACACCAGACATCTTGATACTGCACTTCCCATACCCAGGACGGTGAGAACAAATTTCTCTTGTTTGCAGTCATGAAGTTCATGACAATCTGTGACAGCCACCCTACAAAACTGAGACAACCACACTCCCCTACAAAACTGAGACAACCACACTCCCCTACAAAACTGAGACAACCACACTCCCCTAGATAGAATTACAGAAAAAAATCGACGTGTGATGGAGAACACGTGGCTACATCTATGAAAACAATTTCCATTAGCTTTATTGGGATTCCTTGTTAAATGATAAAAATTTCACTCTGATACCACGGGAGTCAATTAGATCCCACAAAGGTCCACTTTCTTTCTCTGCAAAATACAAGCATTAGCTAAATGATCCCTGAGTAATTTTAGCACTGAGTATCATGATGAAATAATGGTTTTTAATTTGCTAATTATAACTACACTGCAGAAACTAAAGAAGAAAGAATACATCAATACAACTACGAAAACTTTTACTTTGGATAATTCTAAGCCATATTCTAATCTGAGCATGTTTTTTCTTGTCAATTAGTCACTAACTTGTACTGGTTTGATCCCACCAGCTAAGTGGAATTCTTCCCTGGAGAATGAAAGTATGTAGCTGAGTGGACTCATCTCCTCATGTTTTTCAGTCTGAATATTTCTATCCAGAGTTCTTTGGCCAACTAAAACCATTTTCTTCTTTTGTGTTGTTTTACTCAAGGGAATAAATGCTGGCAAGTGTGGCACCGTGACTGTGAGTACAAGTGACATTTGCCTTTACATTTTGCCTAAAGATGCCTCTCAGAACAGAACTTTTAGATTTTTGACATAAAAATTGTGGGCCAGCCCAGGCAAGTAGTTCACGAGTCCCCATCTCCAAAACAACCAGAGTAAAATGGACTGGAGGAATGGCTCAAGCAGGAGACCCTCTGCTTTGCAAGCACAGAGCTCTGAATTCAAACTCCAGTCCCACACACAAAAAAAATAGTCAAGTCTCTCCAAATTTGCTTTTACTTACTCATATTCCAGTGTCTGTGACAATTTTGAGACATCAAATCCTTGAAAGTCTCTATTCCTTTTTGATTCTTTTTTAAAGTAAATTTTGCAATTTACTGTGTTCAAGTACACAGCAGGATGTTACAGGACACACAGGGACAGTGAAAATGGTTAGCCTTGTGAAGAAAAGTAACAAAGCCATATTCTCACACACCCTCTGTTGTGGCGAGAGCTAAAAGCTACTCATCTAACAGGAATTCCAAACACAATGCCACTAAGTCTTTAGACTTCATCCGACATCTCCCCATTCTTCCACCAGAGCAGCCCTGGAAACCACCGTCCTGCTCTCCATCTCTGTATATTTACCTTTATCTTAATTTGTGTGGTGCATTTTAGATTCCGCATCTCAGTGAAATGATCACGCGACATTCGTCTGTGTCCGGTTTATTTCACTCACACGGTGTCCTCCAGGTTGATGCAGATTGTCACAAATGACTGGATTTTCTCCGTTTTGGAGGTTCAACAGTGTTGCATTGTTTGTTTCTATATTGTTTTCCTCATTCGTTCACTCACCGACAGACCCTTCGTTTGCTCCCACTTCTTGACTGCGCTTCAGCGAACAGAGAGTGCTGGTGATTTCAGTGCCTTTGGATGAATTGCATCTCCTGGAGGCTCTGTTTTTAATTTCTTTACAAGTCTCTGTGTATGTGTCATAGCGGCTGAGCCCATCTACCCTCCCAGCACACAGGGTTTCCCTATTACACTGCTGACACATCCGTGCTTTCACTTTACTGTGGTGGCCAACGTAACCGATGTGAGGTAGCACATCGCAGTGGCTTTAATTTGTGTCTCCCTGATAATTGAAGACATCGAACAGCGTTTATAACATCTATCATCCATTCTTCTGGATTCTTTGGAGACCCGGCTGTCCAAAGCCTCTGTCCACTTTTTAAATCAGGTTGTCTCTCTACCTTTGGGTTGCATGAGTTATTTATTAATTTTGGGCATCACATCTTATCAGACATATCACTTCAAATTTTTCCCTATCCATAGTGGCCCTTTCATTTTGTTGATTATTTATTTTGCTCTACAGATCATTTTAGATTGATACAGTTACAGTTAGTTTATATTTTATAGTTTGAGCTTTTTGTGTGTTTCTCATTAAAAATATCCATTCTCTGGAGATTATGAGACTTTCTAAAAATGTCCTGCATCTTGATTTCAGTTTTACAAACAAAGAGATGGTTATAAGAAAGGCTGTGATTCGGTCAAGGATACAGCTGTGTTGTACTCTTAGAAGTCTGATTCATTCACTTACTTTAGTTCTGTGAGAGGAACATTGGCTGATGCTTAGGTGTCTTCCAAGCACTGGGGCTATGGTCAGCAGAAGAAACTTTCATGTTGGTAAAAAGTTACCGAAGCAAGAGCTGAAATCCCAGCACGACAGATAACAGGAGTGGGGATGAACGGTCTAGGGGATGCAGGCATGCATGGAGCAGCGACCGCAGCCAGGACTTCACCTGAAGAATGAGCCGAAGTGCGAGGCTTGTTTTGGTTTCTCATATACAGAGGGTCTTTTTATAATTGCCCATGCATAGAACCTGATTAAGTAAAGTCAGGCCACAGTTCTACTGAATGGAAAATTAAGAACCGTGTACTGTGCTGTGAGATGTCAACCTGAAGTCCCAGAAATATTCCATGCATTCAGACATATGCTTTACCAACTGAGCACTTAAAAATAGTTAAGGATGTTTTAATTACTTTTATTTAAAAAGTAACATATTACAGAGGAATGATTAATAGAAGAATTACAGTGAAACAAATTTATAACTTTCAATAGTGCAGAAATTGTACCACTCAAACTATTACCTAGAACATTGAAGTTTTGTAATATAGGACAAAGAAATTAGGATAAATTGAACATTAAGAACAAGAAAGCCTAAAAATTAATTATGAGACTTCTTCATAGAACTGGCAAGTTAACACAATATTCAAAATCGTGGATGCAAAATTCTGAAGACTGTGACAACCAAGAGGGGGCAGAGCAGCTGTTCTCCTGGATGTGTCTTCCCAACTGTCGAGTTAGAAGTAGGACTGACAGCTCATGGTGCTGGGAACAGATGTTGGACAAATGCACAATACAGACCCAGGTCTCTGCTGCTGCTGTCAACAAAGTGTTCACTGATGATTTGCAGTTTGCAAGAGACTTCCTTCACACTCATCAGGAATGCATTAGCAATGGGCAGGACTGGAGCCCAGGGTGTAGATCATGGTCAGTGGTAAAGGCCAGGCCCAGCATGTGAGAGCCCTGAGTTCCACTCCCAGTGCCACACAAAAACCCAACCTTCAGGCTCAAATTGTGCTGTAGGAAAATTGTACCCGTAAGATCTTGGTCAATTTTTTTTTAATTGTGTGTGTGTGTATCCATTCCTCAATGTAAAATGGAAGAATTAATATCTTCCTCATGGGGTGGTTTTGTGTGTCAGATGACTAAAGTGCTTATACCAGTTCTGCCAGGTACTAAGCACTTTTTGAAGTACTTTCTGTCAATATTGCTACTATAAAACCCACCCACATAACACAATGTTTGCACTCTGTCAAATAGGGTTTTTCTTTCGTTAAATCTTCTGCCATGTTTTGGTTTTTATGTATGAAAGTTTTGGCTTCTTTATATTAATTTGTACATTTCTAACTTCTTAAATGATTTTTAAGTTTTTAATTGACTACCAATTCTGTCCAAGTATTCAAAGAATCTGAAAGAAATGTTCACTCACCCCTCTTCTGTTCACATTTCTTTTTATTTTCCTCTTTTCTTTCATAGGTTGTCTTTCTTTTCATTACTGTAAATTAGTTGTACAAAGACCCTTCCTTATGACACTCCTATGCAAGCCTACAATGAACTTTGATTTTGCTCACCCTGGTATTACTTTCTTCTAACTCCTCCCCTTTCCTCTTCTGTCTCTGTAATAGTTCCCCTTTTACTTTCACGTCCTCCCATCCTCCCTCTCCCCATTTTTTACATGAGAGAAAACATACTACCTCAATACTCCAATTAAAAGATGCAGATTGGAGAATTAGATTAAAATTAAAAAGACCCAACTGTTCGCTACCTGCAAGAGACACACCTCACTGACAAGGCGAAACAGAAATGAAAGGATGAAAAATGATATTCCAAGCAAATGGAACCCAAAAGCAAGCAGGCTATATGGTTACCTGAAAGAGCAGGTTTCAACCCAAAATTATTCGGAAGAGACAGAGAAGACCATTTCATATTGATAAAGAGAATAATCCATCAAAAGGACATCAATTGTAAACACATATTTACCGGATTCTGCCACAGCCCATTGCATTACAGTGGCACTACTGGACATGAAAGCTCGGGTAAATCTCAGCTCAGTGACACTACCGTCACCAGCAGATAGGTCACCCGCACAAATGACCAACAAGAGACACCAGGGTTGGGGATTTAGCTCAGCGGAAGAGCGCTTGCCTGGCAAGTGTAAGGCCCTGAGTTCGGTCCCCAGCACCGAAAAAAAAAAGAAAAAGAAAAAGAGACACCATCATTAGAGGACATTACGGAGCAAACGGATTCTGCAGACATCTGCAGAATACGTGTTCTTCTCAGGAGCCAGTGAAACTTCCTCCAAAATGTGTCACAGTTCAGTAAAGAAAGTCTTAACAAATGCAAGAAAATTGAAATAACTTCCTGTAGTTTTGTCAGATCACAGAAGAATAAAGCTAGAAACCAACAGCAAGGGAATCCCATACAATACACAAACACACAGAGATTGAACTTGCTACACTACTGAGCAACTGATTATCAATGAAACCAGGCAAGAAATTAAAAAATTCCCAGAATCAAATGAAAACACAACATACCAATATCTACAGGATACAATGAAAGTAATCCTAAGATAGAAGCTTATAGCTATGAATATCTACATTTAAAAAACAGGGCGATCTTAATAAATGACCTAATGATGCATCACAAGTACTTAGGGAAATAACAAATCAATCCCAAAATTAGTAGAAGGAAAGAAATAACAAAGACCAGAAGTAAAATCAGTGAAAGGAAACTAAACAAACATACAAAGACTCCACAAAACACAGAGCTGGTTCTTTGAAAGTCTATTTCTGTCCTTCGTCTGTGTGGTTTTCTTCATTTTTTTCAGGAAACATAAAGAGTAGATACTAATAAAACAGTACATGGACTGATTTTGATCCAGATTTGAATTCTCAGCATTTGTGGTGTTTCCTTCCATTTTGGTGGTTTGGGGGATGACATAGATGAGTTTTATAATGTTCAACTTTTGTAATTTATAAAGTAGCCTTTTCATTTGCTATCAAATAATTACTAGAATAAAACAGTTGATGTGAATTGAGAGGTTTCTACACGCTGGGCATTTTGTCCTCGGTTCTCACCCCACTGCAGCACATTCACCAGGGTTGCCTGCATTTTGCAGACAAGCACTGAGAGCCACAATGATGCCTGGCGATTTCCTGAAGGTGGCATGTTTAGAAGTTCAAAGTCAAAGTCAGAAAGCTCAGACCATGGCATCATAACCACCACGCCACCCTGACCCTGTCACCAAATGCCACCTATTGCCACCTTCCCCACTGAAGCCAGGGTAGTTACCACGTCTGAAACCCACGCCCCTTGGTGCCACTCCCGATCCATGCGAGAGTTGATGTGGTTTCTAGAGTCTATAAAGGAAAAGTAAAAAGTCATTTTCCCAACTGGAATCAAACCTATTTGATCTTTAAGTAGACACAAAGCAGATTAATTCTGGCAAATTCTACAGGACATGGCTTTCTGTGTGATCCCTGCCAAAGGCTACACAGGATTTGAACAGATAAAAAAACGAATGTTTGTTAAACACTGCTTTCGTCGTTCCAATATTCACAACTGTGGAATACGGTTACAAAGATGCAGCCCACGGGGTGGCTTTGCATAGGGCGGAGGAATGCGTATTGATCAGCATCGGCAGGATGCACACAGAAGCTGGAGCAGGTTTCAACCCAAAATTAGAAGAGACAGAGAAGACCACCCATCTGTGCACGCGGCTGTCACTCCACGGTGCTGGCTCGGATCCCCGACACGCGAGGGTGAGGACACAGCTCTCTGCAAAGGTGGAGTATCCTAGACTCATTTCTTAAATTCCTGGTAAAAAATATCTGCTTTTAAAGTAAATACCTAATCAGCTCGAATACATTTTTTTATTTGAAATTCTCAGGTGAAACCTGAGAAGAAATTCTGGGGAAAACTTTTAACCACTTTTCTTAAAATAGGACTTTCTACGTCCACTGATTTGTCTTCCTGTAGGCTCTGACCCCGCAATCTGACAAAAAGAACAGAGACAACATCCAGGCATCAAAGCCAGAGCCGATGGAGGGCAGCCAGGGGGTGGAATGGAACTGAGACGCATCCCCTAGGGACTTAGGGAGTAACTGAGGAAGTGAACCACACAGTGACAAATAGTGGAGTAAGTGAAAAACGAGTGACACAGACAAGTAAATACAGTGGGAGATTCATTTGTTTCAACCTGCCATATACACAGGAGTCTCCAGAAAGACAGACTGAAAGAATGGGTGGATGGGTGGATTGACGGATGATATATAATAGCTAGCTAGCTAGATAGATGATAGATCGATTAATTGATAGATAAATAGGTAGATAATTGATAGATGGTTAGTAGATAGATGTTGGATAGATAGATAGATGATAGATAATAGATAGGTATGTAGATGATAGATTGGTGACAGATAGATAGTAGATAGGTAGACAGATAATTTTTGAGAAGTTGGCTATGCCGTGTGGGAACTCACAAGACCTAAACCTGCATAGCAGAATAGCCAATCTGTTGGCAGATGCAAAGAGCCCTGGCTGTGGCTGGAGTCTAAAGGCAGTTGGGAACTAGAATTTCTCCTCTTCTGGGCACCTCAGTCCTTTTCTTGAAAGCCTTCAACTGATAGGGTGAGGCCCACCCCCCCCCCACTGTGGAAGATCATCTGCTTTACTCAAAGTCTACAGATTCAAATGCTAATTTCACCTTGAAAACTGGCTCCTCAAAAGCCTCCAGAGACTCAGCGAATCTATGAAATTAACCACACATCTGGGGTGTGCTTCATCCACTATTTACTGAACACCTGCTCTTTGCCAAGCCCCACAGATACACAGGTGAACATGGCAGGACTGACCCTGGTGCAGTGGGAGAGGTGGACAGCAAGAGGGACTTCAGATGCACGACATGGAAATGAGAATGCACAGAAGGTTGTGATGTGGCCAGGAAGAGCAGGTGGGGTCTCTGTGAGGACGGCAGGTCCAGAGGGGACCTGGGACCTGAGCAGTAGAGACTGCCACCGCCCTGCAGGGAGCTGCTGGGCCTCACTGGGCACAGGGAGGACCTCGCCATAGGCAGATGTGTCTGTGAGTGCTGACCAGGTTTGCTTCGCCCTCTGCACTTGCTGAGTTGTGGGGAGGAGCAATGCTGAGGGAGAGACAGTGTGGCTACCAAGCCACCCCAAAACGATGTAAGTAAAAGTACAAAGAAATAATGAAGACTCAACAGAAACACGGTCAAAGATTTAAGATAAAACCTCGTGAGCCAGACTGGCACTGGGCTCCCCCTCTTCTCTCCTGACTCAGCGATGGCAACGCCACCTGTGACACTGCACAGAGACGCTCCCAGGAAGAATGCAGTGAGTCCAGCACTGCCGTCCACCCAGGGTGCCTGGCCAAGCATCCAAACAGGGAAAAGGAAGCAAGATTTTTCTGAAATGAGAGGCGACCTCACCACTTAAACCCAGCTCTCAGCATGGCACTGTGTGAAGGCAGCAGCACGTGCTGTCCCCAGGATGGGGCTCAGGAGGGGATCAATTATTGACCTGCTCTCTGAAGCAAGGCCCAAGGGAGCGAGTGAAAAGAATATTACATCAGGAACGTCACACGGCAATACGATCTCATGGCATCAAAAAAGCAAAAGGAAATGAGCAGCCCGATCTCCAATGAAAGGCCTCCTTGCAACGTCTCCAGAGGTGACATCTGGTGGGACCAGTGTCACCCACCGTCGGGCTCTTTCTGTTCTCTCCTAACAAACCATGTGCAGCGGATTCCAGGTCTGCAGACAGAAAATAAGGAGAGGCCTAGGAAATTCCACTGCTAGCACGAGGAGGTAAGGAAGCTGCCAGCTGTGATGCTGAGGTCTGTGCTGTAGGAACAGAGTCCTCTTTAAAGAGCCCACGGTGCAAATCCCACAGCGGAGGTCACACAGGAAGCTCACTGCTGTCCAGCGTGTGAGGCGTGACGGAGGCCAGTGCTGTGGGCTGAAGACCCTTGGGAAACACAGGGCAGGTGTACAAATGGCGCTCCTGGGGAGTCCCTCACATGACCACATAAAGAACACAGGGCCACCTGTGGCTCCAGATAACACTGCTGGGAGTGTGTCCATTCCTCAGATTTCCCTGCCTGACCCACACAGGTCAGGGAGGGGACAGGTCTCCCACCCTCCCACTTACAGCCCCCGTCCCAGGCTCACACACTACTTCCTGTATGTCAACTCGACCTCAGTCAAGGATGCTATTTTTGACAGTATTTGGTCCTAGCCTCTCCTCTCTGATCCTGTCCAGCTCAATAAATAAATCAACAAACAAACAAACAACTAGCTAAGTCCACCCGGAGGCTGGTGACATAAAACTGTGTGACGGAAATGGTTAAAACACACACGCATTTTCAGTACTACCTACCACAATGTCACCTGCTGATCAACCAAATGTCCGCAAGTCCGAAACCAAAATTTGTTTCAAGCACTGGGTTTTCAACCATAAACCGTCTACCATGACATTTAGAGTAAGTTGCAGATGACAGCTCACGGGCCTTAAGGAAGGAAACGGGAGGAAATCAGTGAGAATGCACTGGGTGACCTAGAGACACACAAGGAGATCATCAGGCACAGTGGCTCAGTCTTTAATCTCAGCTACTTGGGAGGCAGCAGAGATGAGGAAGATCACAGTTCGAGGCCAGCCCCTCGACAAAAAATTATCGAGAACCCCACCTTAACCCATGTCTGGGTGTGGTGATGCAAAACCTTGAGTTCAAACCCAAGTCCCACGCCACCCCAACTCCAAAAATAATAGCAAAACTTGCTAAGGGTTCAAAGAGCCTGTATTCTAGTCTGTCATTTAGAGACACCTGTGTTTACTTCATGGGATTGTTCAGGAGATTTGAAAAAAAAGCCTAATGTACTACAAGCTCAGCCTTAAAAATCCACAGAAATGCAAAGCTGTTCGAAACTCCCAATTCTTGTTACACCTGATTTCTGGGCTTGGATTCTTACTTCTGGATGACTTCCGCAGTACCACTTTCCATAAGAGGAAGATCTCTAACAAGCCACTTGGTGTAAAGCCGCGGTCCCAATCTCACCACGAGGCGGAAGCAGAACGAGAGATGGCGAAGGGAAACTGAAGAATTAAAACCAAGAGATGAGGTTTTCCCTTACAGGGGAGTGGAAACTCCCGCCCTTTGTTGTATCTTTGCAAATCAAATCGGTCTTGAAGTCCAGCACACCAAGGTCAGCTGTGTGTCAGGGCTGTGGTGGCAGCAGAGGAGACACAAGGCAACTTGCAGTTTCATAGACTGACGTTCTGCAAAATCCTTCAATGAATACGTATATAATCCTTTCAAATGCCACCATCAAGTTGTTTAAACAATACAATATTTGAATTTCTTTAGCAAGTCAACTGCATAGGGGAACAAGAGCACATTTGCAGGTGAATAGCTCTCATGAATGAAGTTGTGGTAAGGTGGAAAAGTACAAACGGGGAACACAGGCGGTCAACAGCATTGTTTCAGGTAAGGAGCTAATTAGACTCAGAACTTCCAAATTCCTTACTGTGGATATTCTAGGAGCAGCTAGAATTTGAATTACATTTGCAGTTAATAATTGATAATAACCCTGGCATGTTTCTTTTTTTCAATCATTTTTACATTTACTCACATGCATTGTTTTTGCTGCCTCCCCCCCCATCACCACCACACTTGCTTCTGGGAAGAAACTGTTTTTGACCTCTTATTCTCAGATTTTGTTGAAGAAAAAACATAGTTTGAGATGAAGACAGCTATAAAGATTGATTCCTAGTGTTGCTTGCAGGCACGTGTATATTACAACCCACATCGGTTCATCTCTGCCAGACCTCGTCACAACTTCCTAGTCCCCTTCCCATAGTGGCCTCTGCCAGTTTAAGATTATTTTATTCACTGCTCTACAGTGGGCACATCAGCCACATTCAAGGTTTAGGTTTCCTTCCTTTTCCCTATTCCTCCCGTGCATTCTCCCCTTGGTGTATGACCAGGTCCAATAATATTACTGCATTATATGTTTTAGGTCTGTAATCCGCATATGAGGGAGAACATGTGATATTTGGCCTTCTGAGCCTGGCTAACTTTGCATAAGATGATGTTCTCCAGTTCCATCCATGTACTTGTGAATGACAAAATTTCACTCTTCTTCATGGCTGCATAAAATTCCATTGTGTATGGATACCACATTTTCTTTCGTCAGTGGTGGGACATCTTGGCTGTTTCCATAACTTGGCTATTGTGAATAGTGCCGCAATAAACATGGGTGTGCAGGTGCCTCTGGAGTAACCTGTGTCACAGTCTTTTGGGTATATCCCCAAGAGTGGTATTGCTGGATCAAATGGTAGATCAATGTTTAGCTTTTTAAGTAGCCTCCAAATTTTTTTCCAGAGTGGTTGTACTAGTCTACATTCCCACCAACAGTGTAAGAGGGTTCCTTTTTCCCTGCATCCTCGCCAACACCTGTTGTTGGTGGTGTTGCTGATGGTGGCTATTCTAACAGGGGTGAGGCGGAATCTTAGTGTGGTTTTAATTTGCATTTCCTTTATTGCTAGAGATGGTGAGCATTTTTTCATGTGTCTTTTGGCCATTTGAATTTCTTCTTTTGAGAAAGTTCTGTTTTGTTCAGTTGCCCATTTCTTTATTGGTTCATTGATTTTTGGGGAGTTTAGTTTTTGAGCTCCCTGTATATTCTGGTTATCAGTCCTTTGTCTGATGTGTAGCTGGCAAATATTTTATCCCACTCTGTGGGTGGTCTCTTCAGTTTAGAGACCATTTCTTTTGTTGTGCAGAAGCATGTTTCTTTTATTTACTTATTTATTTTTGTGGTGGGGGGGAATTACTGAGGTTTGAACTCAGGGCCTCACACTTGCTAGGCAGGCACTCCACCACTTGAGCCACTCTGCCAGCCCATTTTTACGTTGGGTATTTTTGAGATAGTTAAGATTAGAGGGGTGAGCCAGCAGAACTTGGCTGTTTCTGTGATTTTTTAATGAGATTTCAGATAAAGTAGAGGTTAGGATTATGGGGTGAAAAACAGTGTACCTACTCCAAATGCACCTGTTGTATGAATTCTCCAGAAAGAACACCTGATCTGAGCTACCGTGGCAAGAGAGAACAGGTGACATTTCAGGGTGCCTTAGTAAATGTTATCACCAAGACTTTGAAGTGCTGTCAGCTCCCAGGTGTTACACCCAGGATCTGCAGAATGCACATCTCACAGGAGGCTTCTTGCTGCCTCCTCTCTTGTCTTTGTAACCTTTTACCCAATTTTGTGTGATATTTAACCTTCACTCACCTAGGAGATTACTAAAGCACACCTCTGGGTGTGTGTGAGAGGACATTTCCAGAGAGATTGACTAAGGGGTGAGACTAGCCCTGAATCTCTCTGTCTTTCTCTGTTTCTCTCCATCTCAATCTCTCTCTCTCTTTCTCTTTCTCTCTCTCTCTCCCTCTCTTTTCCCCACCACCCCTTCCTGGCCACTCTGATATGATTAATTGCTCAGCCTGCTCCACCACCCTCTCTCCATCACGATGGAGAAACCAGGAGCCACAATAAATCCTCCCTCCTTTACTGTGTTTCTTTCAGGTGTTTCTCTCACAGTGATGAAAAGCTAACACAAATGTCACCTCTCTTGTTCATTTTTTTTGTACCTTCTTTATCTTGTGTTCTCTGTTCCATTATCACCACCATCAGGTTTATGTTACTTGCTTTCCTTCTCCTCTTCTACTGCCTTGTATTTTTAAAGTACCTTTTTTATCCCTCAGACTCCTCACTGTTGGTACTTAAGTGACAATGACAGGGCAAACCAAGTCTTTATGGAAATAACCCAGTGTAGAGTGACACCAGAAGGTGTCCTAAGTCCTGTCAGGAGCCGGGAAGGGAATATGCTTTCGCCTCCAGAGGTGGAGGAGAGGACACACGTGAAATGAAGGGCTCGTGGAGATACCAAGCAACCTCCAACACGTTTACATACAAATCTGTTTTGGTATACGGAGCTCAGAATCCCGACTTTCTAATTTTCCTCAAATTTGTTAATCATCCTAGGACACACTTTTCTCCCTCAAAGGCATATAAAACAAAATCAGATACAGAAACATCCTTTAGAGGCTGTTCTTAAATCCTTCAATAAAAATCCAGCACATTCTGAGTTGCCCTTGAGTTTGGATCAACTGTTGGGATGCCTGGATGGTCTACAGATTCAGACCTAACATTTCACCTTGACTGAGGAGTTCTGTTTTGTTTGTTTGTTCTACTTAGGTTTTGCAAAAGAAAAATGCTTTCCTTGTGTCATTTTAATTTTTCTTTATTACCACTTGGTCCCTTTCTTATTGTTGTGATCATTATAAGATGTTTATATGAATCTTTTCCTCAAAGAACTCAAATCAGATTACAAAGTTAAATTACTAAATAGACATTAATCTTCACAGTGCCCATTGTGAGGCAGCTGGCTCCCCCATAATTAAAATATTCAATAGGTAAAGCAGGGGCTTGTTTGGCAAGCACCTCGCTGAGGGAACTAGGAACAAAAGGAGTTGGGAGTTCATTATTTCAATTGTACAAAGAAATTATGAGATTACAAACCACTCTCTGAGATAAGTACCTCAAACAAGCATGAATCAAACGCAATGTCTTATAACAAGTATAGCTGGAGATAGAGGTTCTTGCCAAAGAAAGGAAAATATGCAGACTCCCAAAAGGAATTATAATGAATGCAGCATGGATTTGGACAGGACTGCTGCTTTTATCTGGGTGTTGCAATCCTCTTTGATCTTTAGACAGCACTGTGGGACTGTCAGGAAGGGCCGATTGTCCTCCTTTGATAAACAGTGGCACCCAGGCTGGAGGATGGGGTGACAGGTACAGTGATTCCTGTCTGGCCCAAGGCGTCACCTCACTGTGCACCCAACGCATGCTGGGAGGCTTCTGGACAGCTACCTCATGCCTCATGTGCTGTTTGTTTTTGTTTTTTTCAATTGTAATAATTAAATGTATCCTCTGGAGGGTACAGTTCAGTAGGGTTATGAACGTCCATGTTTTTCATCTTGCAAGATGGAATGGGATGGAAGCCTACCCCAGAGCACATGCATTCCCAGTACAGTTAAATTCCGACCACCAATGTGGGACCAGTTCACATGGGCTGGAGTAACACTCGTGGGCTCTTGAGGACCCGGTGTGAGTGAGCTGGCTCCTGTCCCCAGTCGTGGAGTCCTGACTATCAGAGCCAAATGTTGCGCACAGCCGTCAGGCAGACACACTTGGGTTTGCAGCACAGTTTGGCAATTCCTGGCTGTGAACCCTGTGCCTGTCAGTCAAACCTTCCAAGACTGAATCACTACATCGTGCAATATGTAGAGACTTTGTATGGAGTCTATACGAGGATCTGTGTGCTTGTGTGCTCACATCCATATGCACAGGAGTTGTGTGATGCACAATGAGCACCAGTTTTCTCTGCCCTCCCCCAACTTGCCTCCCCATGCCAGTGCTGTCTGCTTCCCTGCCAGGACCCCTTCCTACAGCCTGTGGGAAGACCCGCCTCACACCCACCACCGCCTGTGCTTCCTCCTGGGGACTTGTAAAAGCCTGGGTCACCTGAAATCAGCATTTCATACTGAAGTGTGCTTCCCAGTTGCATCAACCTCGCTGTTATCCCTAAATTGTGTCCCCATTTGATTCATATTAAAGCCCTCTCTCCAGTATGCCTGTGTTTGTTGACAGAGCCTTTAAGAAGGTAATTAGGAGGAAATGAGCTCATTGGGGTTGGGTCCTAACCCAGTCTGACTGGTGTCCTTATAAGAAGTACCACACCTGAAACTTTGAAAGAATAAGACAAACTCCAGATCTTGTAGACATCGGCAATGACTTCCTGAATAGAACTCCAATGGCTCAGCAACTAACAAAGGATTGACAAATGGGACTACAGCAAACCAAAAACTTCTGCTCAGCAAAGGACACACTCACTAGACTGAAGACACAGCCTATAGGATGGGAGAAAACCTTTGCCAACTATGCATCTGACAAGGGCTTAATAACCAGAATATAGAGGGAGCTCAAAAGAGTAACCCTGCAAAGAGTCAACAACCCAGTGAGTAAATGGGTCAATGAACTAAACAGACAACTTTAAAAGAATACAAATGACCAAAACACATATGAAGAAATACATCCTTGTCCATAAAGGAAATGCAAATCAAAACAGCATTGAGATTCCACCTCACCCCAGTCAGAATGGCGATCAGCAATAACACAAACAACTAACACTGGTGAAGATGTGGGGGAAGAGGAGCTCTTATACACCATTGGTGGAAATGTAAATTAGTGCAACCACTATGGAAATCAGTGTGGAGGCGCCTCAAAAAACTAAAAATAGAACTGCCATACGATCCAGTGATATCAGTCCTCGTAATATAGCTGGAATAACATAAGTCAAGATACAATAGAAACACGTGCACATCCATGTTTATTGCAGCTTGATTCACAATTGCCAAGCGATGGAAGAGACCAGATGCCCCACAACTGATCAAAAGACTAAGAAAATGTGGTATATAAATACAATAAGTATTATTCAGCCATAAAGAAGAATGAAATTATGTTGTTTACAGGTAAATGGACGGAACTGGAGATCATAATGATAAGCACAGTAAGCCAGGTTCAAAAGGACAAGTGATCACGTGTTTTCCCTCACATGTGGAAGCTGGACTTAAAAGATAAATGGATTCATAAATTCATACAAGAACATACATACATATGTGTGTGCATGATTGCACTGGGGGGTGAGATTGAGACGCCTAAGGGAGGCAGGAAAAGACAAGAGAATGATAGAGTGAATAACAGAAATACATTGCAATTGTGTATGAAGACTGCATACTGGATTTCACTGAAACTTGTTGAGTAACAGGGGCAGGCGGAGAGAGTAAGAGAGGAGGGTAATCTGATTTAGTACACATGTGTAAGACACCATGGTGAAAACCCTTAAACAATTACCATACACTTAAAAAATGAAGGACAGGTCCTATCTGGGGGTGGCTACCAGTGAGCAGGGAGGGGAATGTACAGGGTGAAGGAGAGCAAATATAGTGGATGTACTTTCTATTCTTGTACGAAAGTAGAGCAATGAAACCTGTTGCAATGGCTTTAAGAAGGGAGGAGGAGGATGCGAGAGAATGATGGAGGCGGTAAATCTCACCTAGGCACATTGTAAGCACATATGGAATGTCACGATGATCCCCCCACACACACTGTACAATTAATATATGCTAATAGGAATGTAAGAATATTATTCCTTTGCCCTAAGAAGAAAGTGGAAATGTCAGGGTTGTCCAGGCAAAAGAAAGGCCCTGTGAGATCACAGTGAGAAGATGACCCTGCAGGCCAAGAAGCGGGACCTCTTAACCTAGGACTTCCAGCCTCCATAACTGTGAGAAATAAGTCCCTGATTTTAAGCCTCCATCTGGTGGAAGCCTGAGCCAACGAAGACTCCTCTCTCCCAATACCAGTGACTCCAGGTTAGGAAATCTCAGTCCTACAGGAGTTTCTGCATCTCGCACCCATTCAGCCCCATCACTGCATGTACAGTAATGGTGCACAAAGAAAACCAAGAAGCTGGAAGACCCAATTCAACATACTGTGCTTTGTCTTCCACATGCAAACCTTACCAGTAAAATAATAGACAGATCAATGGAGCAGAATAAAAAGCCCAGAAATGACCCATGTAAATATAGTAAAGTGACCTTTGCAAAGGAGCAATAGAAATCCAATGGAAATAGAAGAGTTTTTCAACATGAATGTCCCACCCCCCAAAAAAAAATCTCAAAATGTAAAAGAATCTAAACACAGATCCCACGTCTCCCACAAAAATCCACTGAAAATGGATTATAGATCTAGGCATAAAATGCAAAGCTATTAGTACTCCAGAAGACAACAGGAGAAAATTTAAGTCACCTTGGGCTTGGGAGTGAATTTTTAGCTACAATACTAGGAGCACGTTCCACCAAAATTGATGTTAAGGTTTATTAAGTTAGGAGCTTCTCTGTAGTGATGCTTGAAGAGAAATTGACAGACACCTGCATATAGAGGACTAACATCCAAAGCAGTCACATCCTCTTTAAAGTCAACAGCAAGGACAAACTGCCCATGATAACATGGACAAAAGACTTGACCTTGAGCGGACACTCCATCAAAGACACCAGGGATCAAGTAAGTATAGGGAAGAGGTTCAATGGCATATGTCATTAAAACACGCAGATGGCCATACGTACCTATGGGAGTCATTAAATTCAGACACTGGCCACACAGAGTGCCAGCGGGGATGGAGAGCAACCAGAAGACCCAATGGTAGAACCAGTGGAAAGAAAGTGACAGCTAATGAAGATGGCCATGTGATCCAGCAATCATGCTTCTGGTATTTGCACAAATTATTTGAAAACTTAGACAAAACACTGCAGCACAAGACTCACAGTAGCTTTGCTCATAATCACCCAAAAGTAGAAACGAGCAAGAAGTCCTTCACAGGTGAGTGGACACCAAGCTGGTGCATCTGCACAGTGAACATTATGCAGCAGTAAAAGAAGGTGAGCGATTAGCCTTGATGACACGAGGGCACCTTGCATTAATCTTGCCAGAAACCTTATGACTTTCTGGAAAAAGCAAAACTATGAAGCCAGGAAAGAGATGAGTGGAGGTCAAGGGGGAGGGAGAGGAAGGATGGCCAGGTGGAGCACAGAGGATCTTCAGGGAAGTGTCAAGTGCAGTTTGTGACAGTCACCTCACTCCATGTGAAATTAGAATAGTGAGTACACTGTTACACGCAAAAAAACGCACAATGCAGGTGACAAAATCCTACAGCCACAGAGCACGAGTAATCCTAATGCACACGGTGGAGCTTAGTTCACAACGTGTGCAGTAATGATGCACCCATAGCGTCTCATCCACGAAATAAATGTCCTGAACCAACACAGTTGTTCCCAATACAGGAACTGGCAGTGAGGGAAGGCAGACTCGCTATGGTTTCTCGGTTTTCCTGGAAACCCAAGTCTGTCCTAAGAAATAGTCCATTTACTCTTTAAAAAAGCTTTGAGGAGAAAAGCAAGACACATTTTTAAAGTACTCTGTACACGTGTGAGGGAAATCAAACGATCCGGGAGCTGCAGGTCAAATGAAAAGCTCGGTGGGAGCTAGCATCTCCACACCTGAAAATTCCCAGCATGAGAGTGAAGTGGCATTTGGAACGTCACTCAGACTTTGTGAGGAACATGGGATGCAGTGCAGAGGAAATCAGTTCTGGAGGGAGGAAGGGACTCGGGAGGTGTGTGGATGTGGTCAGGTGCAGCAGAGGAAGATGGCTGGAGCTGGGGAAGGAGCAGCAGGAACAAGTCCTTCTGCCAAAGCTGGCTCACGTCCCGGGAGGAGAAGAGGTCAGGCCAGTTTCTGGCAGCCCTGTGCACTGAGAACCATAGGAAACAGGAAACAAAGACTCACACAGCAAATCTCCTTCACACCAGGCTTCAGCTTCAGGCTTTCCCGGAGTGTCTCTTTTGCACTGGATGCTGGACCAAGGACAGGGTCTGTGTCTGCTGGACCATAAGGCCCTCAAGAGAGGGGCAGGGGGCAAACCTCTGCATCCAATCCCAGTGAGATACAAGCCTGGGTACCCTCCTCAGTGTGGCAGTCACAACCACACATGCCACCTGCCTCTGTGCCCTCCTCCTCAGTGTGGTAGTCACAATCCCTGCAAAGCATGAGCCTGTGTGTCCCTCCTCTGTGTGGCTGTCACAACCCCTCATGGCACCTGCCTGGCACCCTTCCTTTTCTATGTGACTGTCACAATCCCCACAGAGAATGAGCCTGTGCGTCCCTCCTCTGTTATTTAACTGATGTGATCTTTGCTGTTGTCAAACTTTCTCCAATAGAATTTTAATTCTGGACAGTGGTTTCTGAATGCAGGTGATGCTTGCAGAAGCCTAATGAACACGTCGCCTCCACTTCATTGGGCCTGTAGAGTTAGTGCACGTGTGGTGTTTTGATTGAAATACAGCTGTACGCTTACTAAAACCAACAGACGTGTGGCTGACCATCGCTCCTGTGGACCATCATCTGCTCCAGAGCCAATTGCCCCAGATGCCCCGCGGATTGGCCATCAGTTTCAAGAACCAGAGACAAGTATAAGCAACAGCTAACCTTGACGGTATTTTCCTGGCTTTGCACTAAAGTTGCTATTTTGTTTAAGTTAGACTTTGCTGCTTGAAAGCTTCTCAACTTTATGCAGTCAAAATGACAGTTTTCCTTTTACAGAGGGAAAAAGATGGAAGAAGAAAGAGAGGGAGGAAGAAGGGAGGGGAGAGGAGGAGATGAAGGAGCAGGAGGGGGAGGAAAGCAAGATGTGTCTACAACTCCGCATGTGGTATGATGCAGAAAGTCATAACAAAGCGTGGGTGGCGGTCATCTCTGGATGCTGGAAAGGTAAATGGCTCCTTTTATTCTTAGTGTTCATCTTCCTCTCCTAAGTGTTCTGCAGTTAAACAATGTATAAATAACTACGTGATCCTATTAAATCCATTCTTGTCTATTGTCTTTATTACCCATACTGGAGCTGAGTTTTCTAAGGAAACAGATGGAAAGAATGAAGACTGCTCGGGCTGGTTTTGCTGGAGTGCCTGGGGCCACTCAAGGTCCAGCTTGCAACAGGTCTCAGTCTAAACCCAGCTCAGCTCCACCAGTGTCAGGCTGTGAATCGGGGGACCTTTGTGACACTCATGACCTACTGTTATAAAAACAAGAGGAAGAAAACAGTCTATGTTTGACCTTCATTTTGTGAAAAACTGTTGCAGTCATGATCTCTGGAAAGGGAGGGAGTCCTGTTGAACCCTAGGTTTCTGAGGACACTCACACGGGCTCACCTTACACAACTCACAGTCATGGATGTTTTCCACTGGAAATGAACTGTGTAAATCGCTCCCAAAGCAGAGCTCCTGAGGCTGATCGTGGGGACACAGATCCATAAAAAGGAGACCTCCAGCTGCTGGAACTGATGGTTTCTTAACAGCAAAGTCTTTATGACGTTAGCCGTTCAAAATTCACTTCCAGATGGCTTACAGGCTCCCCAGCTTTCTCATTTCAATCACCAATAAGGAAACTAATTTCAGTCTTTTGGGGATGACTGGGGACCATTAATATTAGGATAAAAAAGTATGAAGTTTGTTAAAATAGTGCTGTCCACCCAACCACGGGGAGGAAGCAGATGTCCTGAGTGCGGCTAGCCAGGGCGGCTGAGTCACACGTTCTCGCAGCCAGTATTAGAATTACCTTTTATGTCTGCTTCTCCTTCCCAGAAATCCAACATTTCTGTCTCTAGTAGTCATTTGCTACTTCTATTTTGTTACTTTAGGTATTTTTTTTCAATTCAGAAATCTTTACAAATTAAACCAGTGCTACTGCATCAGCATCTCATTTACCTGTGTGAACTTGACTAGATGCAGAGTTAGGAGCACAGTCTCTCTGGGCCTCTCTTCATACCTATACTGAGAAGCTGGGGTTTCTAAAGTTACAACAAGGTCTGTCACTCTGCCCCAAGAATGAGGTCCCTAAGTCAGGGGCAAGGTGGGCCCCTCACCAGCCGCAGGACCCAGTCAAAAGAAAACCTAACCATACTGATTCGTATGGTATTCCCAACAGCCCAAGGTAGCTTCCGACATCACCTCCATGGGACCCACGAGGTGGCTGAAGCCCAGAAAGCTCATCTATCCCATCAGAGGTGCTCATAATCCTAAAGCAAAGGGGTGTTCAATCCCCATCACTGCAGACTGACAAGGCTGAATACTCGGATTAAGGTTCAGTTATGCACACCCACAAATGAGCCACCCCAGGACCCCCCGTTCTCACAGGGACTCCTCAATGTTTTCTCACTGGTGGAAGAAGGCGTGCTCGTGGGGCTCTGCACCCCTCCCTCCCATGTAGCCTCCTTGCTGCATACCACAGGACAGACAGATCCTTCTCTATCAGGAGTCAACCGACCTGCTGCAAATGCTAGGGGATGGTGTCTCTACCCAGACATTTTTTTCCTTTATTTTATGTGCCCATCTGCTGTGTGGCCGTGTTTCTGTTCTGCTACTCGTACCCTGGACTGCTCTTCTCGGAGCTCTCCTGTGTCTTCCTGCAGGGGCTTACCTGCTTTACGGAAAGCCTCCCAAATACTGACAGCCCTCCAAAGTCCCAAATGACCAGGCCTCCTGTCTGCAAGCCTAGCCTGAGACTATTTGTGTAGCAAGCCTGAGTTCAGAGGCTGAGATTTATAAGTGACCAAACTCCCCACCATATGTGGCAGCCAGTCTTCAGCTCTGACCTTCGGAATGAGCAGGAAATGGTATCCACCATATCCAGGAAGAGTCAAGGGCCCCACTGGCCAGGCCACAGGTCCCCTTCCTTCTCTCTCTGCCTAATCTGGGTGTACCAGATGGCTGTCCAGTTTTTTCTCTGTCACTATTGTCTATTAGCTTTTCTTTCACCTAAATATCTAGATACCCTCAGTTGATACCCTGATGGCGTTGCCTGTCTATTCTGAGGACACTGCATGCTTGTGTCACAGGAACCAAGAACTGAGAAGTGACATCTATCCAGAAACCACAGTGCAGAAAGCTGTGGGCTGGGTTGTGTGTGCTGGAGGGTAAGGTTCAAGCTAGGGCTGCACTGCTCCTACAAATTAGATTCCTGGTGATTAACTGGGACCTTCTAGGATGGAGATTAGCATCTAACATTTCCTTTGCTACACCCTAGAAAAGTATTGTCCCTAGAGAACTAATTACAAGAAATTGTCACTGAAACTCTACAGCCACAAAACAACTAGTTTGTGAGTGGAAAAAAATCAGCATAGGACATCTTCACATTGCATGATCACAGAAAGAGAAGTGTCAGAGAGTCCTTTCCACAGCACAGCCAGCTGGTTAGCGTTCCCTCCAGCACAGGCACACAGAGGCACATTCATTCACTCTCACATTCACTTGTTCACTTATTGATTCTGTCATTCATTCATTAAGTCTTTACTGAGGACCTGCTTAACACAATGAGGTAAGTTTTGTGGTTTTAAGTGTTTTCATCCTTATTTCAAACTGTCAGAAAACATTCACACATTCATTCATCCAATAAATATTTGCTGAAATATTTCCTTCTGTTTTATAGTTATTATGTTGGTCACACTGCTCTCTATTTTTCTCATTTCAAAAATTATTCATTCCACAAATACCTTCAGAGCAAATATTCTGTAATTTCTTGTACTATAAGACAGGAAAACAATGATAAACGTGACACACACCTCATTCTAAAGCCACTCGCCAACTGGCATAGAAGAATAGCATCTATGGAAAGTCTTGAGCCAGGGTTTGGTCACGCACAGATTTTAGCACTGATTCCAGCAGTTTTCAGGAAATTTTATGGCCTTGCCTGCACTTTGAAGCAGAAACTGGATGTGTATAACAAGGATAGAGTTGCAGACATGAACTAGAATGAAAAGAACCTTGTATTCCAATAAAAAGTGGGAACCACTGGATGATTTTAAGCAGAAGATGGCAAACTGAGTTTTTTTCTACCTGGATATCACATCCCAGCAGGACAAATGCTAAGGTCTTGCAGACTGGTGAGGAGGTTATTGGAGCCAAGGTGGTGAGAAAAAAATCAAAACCTAAATGTGAGAGAGAAAAGAGAACATGGAGGTTGGAGGTAGACCAAAAACCATCACAGAGGTGCCACAGGGCAGAGGGCAGAGCAGATGTCATTGAAGACACCATGTCATCTCTCCAGTGCCTGGATGAGGGAAATGGCCATGAGGCAGGATGGATCAGGAGAAGAGAGGCATGGGAAACAAGAGCCAGGAATTCAGAGGGAACCATTGTGCAGTGCTTGGTTCAAGTAAAAGCATACACTCGCTATTCGCTTTACTGTAAGTTTCTATCACCAAGCTGCAACATATGGGGAAAAAAAACCAAAAGCATCTCTCCTCTCTTCCTGACCTCTCATCGCTTCCCCAAAGACTACTATACTCTGAGAACTAATAAGAATATCTCAGAGAAGGGCACTTAATCCTGGGGAAAATTGGAAAAATGACTCATTTGAACACAGAAGTGTTTGCAAAGAGGGAAATATTTATCTGAGGGAGGACACCTGGCTTACAAGGAGTGTCTGATGAAACCCATCCCTTGTTTAAACGGCCCGCAAGAAAAAGACCTGGAATTTAGTAAACTGAGCAGACTTAATAGCTCTGGGCCCAAGTGATAACATCAAAACAGTGTTATGGCAAGAACAATTGACGGTTCCGGGTGTCCAGAACAAGCGGGAGCCCTGATCGTAAGGTGAATGTAAGGCAAACCCCCAGCCCACATTTCCACCGTCTGGTGCTTTGTGGACCTCTTCTCAATGTGTCTGCACCCATTTCTGGGTGTGCTCTATCTTTCACTTTGCATTACTAATAGACTTTCTTGGTCTCTATCTTGATGTGTCCTAAATATAATTCTGCCACAACCTCACGAACTGAGTACCTAAGGACCAGGAATGACCTCCCTTTTGGAGACCACCCTGAAGCCTCACCAGTTCTGGAACACCACAGACCAAACAGAAAAATATCTGTTCAGGGAGATAAGCAGGGGTCAGTTTTGAGTTTACTAAAACAGGGGGTCAGTAATGTGGACTCACCCCTTTTTTCCTTGCTATGTACAGACTTTTATTTAATAAAATGGAAGTGTCAGAAGCTTTGATATTAAATCTTTTGGAACATATTTGAATTAAGTAGAGCTCTAATCCAGAGAGGCAATATTCTAGTTTTGGCCTTTTACACTGTCTGTTCAAGAGCCCAACTCCTACGAACAAAAGAAATTATGCCCTGATTTCACTGCTTCTCTGCAAGTAGCAGATGCCTCTGCACAGATGCCCGGGGGCCACCCCGAATTCCTTCCCACCCTGCACCCGCCATAGCTAGCCCAGCCCATCAGGGGAAGTCCGTGTATCCTGGGCCCAAGTACCTCATGCCACCATTCCTGTCCTCTGATAATTATCCACCCTTTCTCTAACTCTTCCATGCTTGGGGCCACCAAATCCTCTCCTCGACATTCACCCCCATGTTTGCCCACGCTCAGGCCTTAAAACCTCCAGTCACGTATGTCCCCCTGCTTAACACCAGCACAGAGACTACCATTGCCTCCAGAATGAACTCAACCCCTGGCCTCAAACTCCTCTTCCACTGCTGCATCCCCAGCCCCTGTCTGCACCTCCACTCTCCTCTTCTCCAGGATCTCAAGGATGGTTCCTATATGACTATCACAGGGCTGGTTTATTCTCATTTCTTTCTCAGCAAAAATGTCACATTTTCAGAGATAGAAAGATTTTGATTCATCTCTGAGAGAGAGAGAGAGAGAAAGGGAGAGAGAGAATGGCTTTTCACTTACCTCTCTGTCCATGGTCACTTACCATATGCTTCCCTGAGCTCACAAAGTCATTATTTCCTTTGCTCCTTCAGTGGACTTAAAACTGTCCTCAATTATCTTCACTGTGCATTTGTTCACTGCCTTTCTCATCTCACACCTGCTTCCTGTAGGCAGGAAATGCTTTTCTCTCTTTCCAGGTGAATGAAGTGTCTGGTGCATGTTGGCTGTTAGAGGCTCTTTAATAAAATCACTAAGCTCACAAGTGCTCATGGCTTACTGTTAACACATCAGGGTCCACGTTGAGTCCAGTGCTTCATCTGTTTAGTGACCGGTTTTGTAGTCCAGAGCCCAGGTATCTGTTTAGAATGTGATGAATGAAGGAACTGAGGAGAACCACTAATAAGAGTGACAACCCAAGGCCACTTTTGGTTCAAAATCTGGGGGCAGTGATGAAGAGGACAGTGCTTCTGACCACAAGTTACAGCCATGCGTTGGGGACTTTTAAGGAGCACATGTGGCATTGAGAAAGCGAGGCATGGCTAGCATGAAAGGGACCCCAGAAAGCTACCAATACTGCAAGTGCACTTACAGTAGCGACACAGGAGAGCTTTGCAATGCCCTCTGAATACTGCCTTTGATGAAGGCATTGCCCCACTGGGCAGGGGGCTGCAGAGGAGGAGCAAGGGTCATTTGCACAGAAAAGAGGTGTGAGAATTGCAACCACTTGGCTCATCCCTGATAGGGGTAGCAAATACAGACATCACCAATTGCACTTTCTATGTAAATATTTTCTTATGCTGAATCCTTCTACCAAAGGCTAGGGCTTTACGACAAAGTTACTGGACAAATGGACCAAGTAACCCTGCACCTGGGCCAGAGGGAGGCCCAGTAGGTGTAGGATGCCTGACTTCCCAGTGCTCTTGTCAGGAGAAAGGTAAGCACCTTCATAAGTGTTCTTACAAACCTACCCAATACTATGTCATGGTGTGACAAATTCCTTGTGGACAGACCCATAATTTATCCAGAGCAGTTTTGTTTTCCTTTGCATAATGTGGAAATTAATTTTGTATGTGTCTCAGATGCAAATCCAGTGAGCAAAGTCCAATTTTAAAGAAAGGAAAGGAAAGCAGTTGAGACATGCTAAGATTCAGAGCTCATGATAGAAAGAACAGTACCTTTGCTCTTGCTCTTATTTCAGTATGCAAAATTAAACAGTGCTTTCTGCTGAAGAGGGCAGTGAATTCCAGTTCCATCTATCCAAATTAATGACCCTAACAGTCAGTTAGGACAATCTGTTGATTCTTGGTCTAGCTACAGCGTCCTTTCTTTCTACTTTTTGTTTTGAAAGATAACTATTTATTTTCATTGAATGTGGTATGAAACAGAGGAATTAGCAGCCAGGGTTAGATATCATACATTTCAACAGGAGTGATAAAGTTGAATTCATGTCAGGAAGATGGTGTCATTGTGTGGCCCAGCCTGGCACTTTGTCAATTCCCCTCACTGGGGTTTGGTTCCTTGATAAAAGTGCATTCCTAAGGTCCAGCCTCTCAAATGCACAGTCCAGTGTAAAACAAACCCAAATTCAAGGAACATAGGTTCAAGAAAAAAGTTAGAATTCAGATACAACCACAAAACCATCGTTACCAACAAATCTTTACAAAGGAAATCGTGGAGAAAAGTTGTGACAAGTTCCTTTGTCACTGAGGAAGAGAGCTGGCTCACTCCCAATGAGGAGCACCTTGGCTGCCATGTTTGATGCCTGAGAAGAGGACTGGAGCCCTGAGGCTCCTCTGCCTCCCTGGAGACCAAGAACAGATGCCAAACCAATCACGTCGGGTGTTGGACAACTTCTGTCCCTGGAGTTGGAGACTATGGACAAGATGCAAGGCCAATAAGCTTTGATAACAAGACAAAACATGTAATTAGAAGAAAAGGCATAATTCTTTTATATAATTGAAAAATAGATTGAGTTCAAGTCAATCCATGCAAACCAGAAATGCTATAAAAATAGGCCAAGTTGTAAAACTAGGATACAAATAATGGAACCTCTGCTTTGCCCCCAAATGCCTCATTGACAGTGGCTCACTCAGTCTTCCCTAGTACATTCTCACAAGCGTCCTCTGGAGAGGCCCTCATCACACCATTGTGGAATTAGATGGTCATGACCTTGGTTGTCTTGTCTCTTGAGACTCACAAAGCACACTTGTTCTTTCTCAAGTTTTAAATTGCAGTGCTTATTTTAGAAAATTATTATTCATGATGTTAAGCAGGTGTTGCTGAGACCATGGAAAGAAGACAAGATTAGAGTACACCTGGAGGTGGTGGTGGATTCAAATCTCAGCTCTGTCTGACAAGGATTATAAAATCTGGGAGAACTTGTCCACGTAAAATTCACCTTCTCTTGTTTTAATGCCTGACATCACCTTCCCTCACTCTGCCTGCTCACTACTGTGATGCAGGCATAACATTTGCTCGCTTTCCCATGTTAGACCCTGGGATCTTACCTCACTCATCTCTTCCTATGACCTCCTTTTGCCTTCTAAGTGTCCCTTCTGCTGAAGCTGCTCCAGATTTCTTTCTAACCTCTGACCTTCTAATCCCTTTATTATACCCTGGAGAGTTCCACCTGACAGCTACATTTCCTCTGGTCATCCTGAGGCCTGCACTAGCCAGCAGTTCTTCCTTCATTCCTGTCACTTTCTGGGGCCACATGGTCAACTCTAATCTCCCCTGGGGTGTGTGCTTCAGCTCCCTAACTGACCTGCACACTCTGCTGAATGGTTTAGAAGCCATCTTTGTAGTCTCTGAATTTTCTTCCTGCCTCTTTTACACCTGTCCAAACTGCTCTGATGGGGTAGGGGAGTGAGAGAGGGAGGGAGACAGAGACATGGAAAGATAAGGCAAAGAAAAGAAATTGCTGCAAATGAGGATATCTTGTTAAAACCTAAAAACAGTAAACAAAGACTTTTCTATTTGAAAACTTACTAGTTTGGTCTAGGGATACAGCTCAGTGGTCTAGCATGGGCAAGGCCCTGATTTCAATACCCAGTAATGCAACCAAATAAAAAATAAACGAGTTAATAATAATTATAAGATAAATAAAAATAAAAGCAGACTTACTTGCTGCTGTTCAGTGTCACCCCTTCCTCTACTCTCAGGGCTGTTTTCGAAGCATGTGACAAGTCAGCAGTCTCCGGCTTTGTGAGGGATGCTATCACACAGACAGGTTGTCCCGAGCAGGAGTAGTTCAGCATTTGTTTTTAAGACAGGAACTACACCAGTGAGGCATGGCTTGGCCATGTCAGGAGCCCTGCAGGTGTGGAGGCAGGTGAAGGCCGCCATCCCCGTTCCAAACCAATCAAGCCCACAGCTTGCCATGGGTTCATTCCTCACCTCCTCTTCCACTTTCTGCTGAATTTGGCTTTTAACACACTCTGCACGGGACAACAGCTGGTGGATTCCTCATGCTTTAGTGATGCACATTTTTGTTCTTAAATATAACAGGGAAAGCATCCTTCCTTGTTTGAGCATGTGTGTGTGTGCATGCATGTGTGTGCAAGCGTTTATCTGAATGTATCTGTGCGTGTGTGTGCTCATAAGGTGTATGTAGGTCTCCTGCCTCCTGATCCTTACATATTATCTTCTAAAGAGGGTCAATTTAGAGACCATCTGGTCTCTGTTCAGGAAAAACAGGTGGGAATTATAACCCCGAGCAGGACTCTCACAACATTGAAAATCCAACTGGACACTCCCTGAGGACATGTGAACAAGGTGCCTAGTCTTTCCCTCAAACTATTCAAGTGGAGATGGATGCAATGGTGCATGGTCTTCTCTTCTCCAGACACCAGGGAATGGAGGGCAAGGGAGATAGTCCATCCAGATCCAGCTGTTTTGTCTTTCAGAGATGACTCCCTCCACCAGTGACTTGTGCAACATTTCCTCATTGTGCTTGTACTCTGGATTTATGCTGTATGCATGGTTACTTACTTCCTACTTATCTTCCCCTTGGAAGATAAATTCCCTGGAAAAGAGACATCATAAGATTTGCTCAGGCACCATATGTATATGTAACAGGTCCCTTAAAATCAATATGTCTAAATACCCTCCTCCTACTTGAAAGACAGAAAGGAGGAAAAAAGAAAGGAAGGAACAAGGAAGGAAGGAAGGGAATCAAGCATGCACTGTCTACCAAATGGCTCAGGACAAAAATTCAAGAAGTCAACCTTGGTTCTGCTAACCACTTACACCATATCCAATCAACCCCCCAAAACTTTGGAAGCACCACCTCCAAACATAGCTCAAGTGCAACAATATTTGGGATATGTCACCCATACTTCATCTCCACTCTGTTCCCCTTGTTCCTTCTTGCAGCTTGATAGCACATGTTACACAAAGCAGCTAATAGTTTGGGAAAGCCTAAATCAGTTTTCCAGCAGACTCTACTTAACACCTTCCAAAAGTTTACAATTGTTATTGAAATATAATTTTCTGTTCATGCATACTGTTGGTCTCCCCTATGAGAGAGTGGTTTCAGTGTTATGATACATATCGTGCTCTCTGCACAATGATACATCAATTTGTTTTCCCTGTTCCATCTTATAAGTTTTAGCAAAGGACAAAATGTATTATGTACACGCTTCCCAGAAAGCAGCCACCCTCTGGTCTCCAGGCAGCAGTGTCTCTCACTAAGTCTCGTCTCAGGAAAGCAAGTGGACTTTGCCTCTGTGGCCAGCATTCTAGGAGCACCCAGCTAACCAATGTGAGCAGAGGAAAGGGGCTGCCTTCCTCTGCAGCATCGCCCAGACCACTGGTTATCATGATAACATGACTTCCTCTAAACTCAGTGCCCTCTGTTTCTGTCACCTCGCCAGGGTACAGTCTGTGAACCTCTAAGGTGAAGTCACACTTGCTCTATCAACAGAGATCATCAAGGGTGATCCAGGAAACCAGGATGTGCTGTAGCCACCTCCATGGACTCACACTCAAAATGGAAGCATTTTCTCTCTGAAGAGTGCTGCTTCCCACCTGCTACCAGCACACTATTTCCAGACACAGCCACCACGTGCCCAGAAGATTGTCACTTGGCATGAGTTTTCCTGCATGCACTAGCAATGCCCTTCTACAGAGAGAGAAGAAGTGTCTCTACACCTCTCATACATTGCAACTTCACTAACACTCAACCAAACACCAGGGAACAAAACAGTGAAGATGGATAAACTAACAGCTGGAATTGAGTGTTAAATATTAAACATTATTACATACAAAATATAAAATACGTAAAGTATATAAAAGTGTGTGAACATGCACAAGTTTACAACATATGAAGACAGGGAAGACAAAAGAGCTCAACAAACAATTCTAACAGCAGATAGATCGAGCTACACTGAGAACCCCTCAGACCTCTGAGAGCTATGGACTTTCATCCTCACAACTGGCCAGATAATGACTAGAGGTCATGGTTTTGGGTCTGCACTTCAGCCCAGTGTGGAATTCAGAGCATAATGAAAGCTGCTGCCCTTGGGTCACAGCCAGCACGGTCCAGCTAATATCAGAAGGACGTCATTAGCACATTTGCCCAGCACGAGCTCTGAACACGGTGTTCAATCAAAGCCCTGGTTTGCCTTTTTGGCCTCACCAATGGTTTCTTTCTCTATTTAACTTAGGAGGTCTCAGTTGTATCATCAAGTCACCAAATAAATATTTTAAACAATGTGGTATAAGAAGCTGGTTAGAAAGAAAGGTACAACAAGGGCACGCTTCCTTCTTTGTTGCAGACAGAAAGGAGCCCACTCTTTATTCTGCATTGTGCAACTCTACTTCTAGGCTTTACCTTTCTTCTTAAGGTAGGAGAGGTGCTAGACATTATATTTGCTTCCAGCACAAAACAAATTCCATCACTCCAGTCTGTCTTGCTGCTCAAAGCACAGGGAGTCACTCGCTAAACATCTGCATCAATATACTGTTTTGCAAAAGGAAAAATATTTTTTAAAAAACCTGCCTGTGTGCCTTTGTATATAATTTTAAAGCTCCAATGCTAAGGGCTAGATGGTGTTTCCAAACCTCCCCGCTTAGCTCCCTGCCTTACAAATGAGGGAAGTGAGAGCACTGCAGAGAGAAGTCAGGGATACTAATCTTTGTGCAGTGCAGGTAAATGTCAGTCATCATCAGTGACCAGGTCACAACAAGAAAGTGACAATGCTGCTGATGAGGGGACAGACACTTCCTAATATGGAGTCAGGTCCCTGGTTCCTGAACCGAGAGACATCTATACCCCAATAGCAGCAACGCTGTGGACATGTTAGCCTTACAGAGGCACAGTGATAACTCACTACTGAGCACCATGTTATACCTGCAACCTGGAGAATCAAAGCCCCAGACCTACCCAGACTCGGGTGGCTCACCCCTGTAATTCCAGCTACTCAGGAGGCAGAGATCAGGAGGATCACGGTTTGATGCTTGCCCAAGGCAAATAGTACTCCAGACCCTATCTCAAAAAAAAAAAAAATCACATGCAAAAAAGGTCTGGTGGAGTGGCTCAAGGTGCAGACCCTGAATTCAAACCCTGCTACCACAAAAAAAAAAAAGGACTTCAGACCTTAGCAGAGAATTAATGAGAGAGAGAGAAGGGGAGAGGAGGGGAGGGGATGGCAGGGAAGAGAAGGGGATGGCAGAAGAGGGGAGGGGAGGGAATGCAACAACCACAGCTCTGGTAGATAAAGGGAGTGACAGAAAATCAGAAACAGGAGGGAGGGAAGATAAACACGTCTCACCCTTTCCTCTCCACAGATGGCCTGGCCACCATCAGCTCCAAGCACCTTCCCCTCTGGACTTTTCTACAATGTGAGTGTTCTCTCTGATCTAACCGCTACCCACAGCTCTCTTTCCTCCTGCTTGGGCATTTACCCAAATGGGTGCTGAATTCAAACTACTCTCTGTAAACAGCTCTATCCTTCCAAACGGGTCCCACCCAGCTCCCAAAACCAAGATTCTTCTCAATGACTTCATACTTTATATATTTACCCTTTTATACAACACACTTTTATTTTCTTAACTGCAACTGGATAGACCTCAGGTGACTGGTAGAGAAGATCCCCGTTGAATGAGGTAAACGCTGACATCAAGTGGGAATCGCCTGTCACTCCAATTAAGTTAGGGACGACTCAGCTGTGAACTCCATGTGGTCGCCCTCGGAAACACTCACAGCCAGCCTGGAAAACGGTTTCTGACAGCGTGGTGGATCCTGCTCTTCTATTAATATCACTGACACTGCCTTGTCATACAGCCACACTCCAGAAAGGGGGACAGAAGTGTCCCAGGAGCCTACAGAACCAAGTATGACGAGCACTCGCCCGCCCATGTGGTCATGAGCACCAGGATGCAAGCTGTGACGGGAACCCTGCGGGCCATGTGCAAGGTTCACAAGTACAGTGTCCCCTGCCCCCCCCACACCAAGGAGAGCCATGCCTACCGGCCGCAGCTGCCATCTGTCAACCTGAAAATATTCTTGAGACTATCACTTCTCAAAAGCTTTCAAATGAGAAATAACTTGTTTGCCTTGTGTCAGATCACTGTGCTTTTGCTTATTGTGTAAAATGCATGATAACCAGAGACAGTGGTGACCAAGGTGTTTTCCCTGTAACCGCGCCATGCAATTTCTACGTCTAGTCTGGCCTCAGGCTCGAATCCCTAAGTCAAAGGTGACACTCTGCTTGTGGTTTTATATGCACTCTCTTCTAAAAGAGGGAACTGACAGGAGGGACATAGGAAAAGAGAGGGGAAGGGGAGAACAAGAGATGGCTTCTTTAAAGGACTCTCTTAAAATGAGTAGTTTTCACTTCTGAGAATCCTGTCCTACTCAAATCTGTGCTCTCAACTGGGTTTAGGAAGAATCACGAAGCACCCCGATTTTCAGTCCCTTCATTCTCCCTGCCAGTCAGTCCTTCCATCAGCTCCCACCGACTGGGCCCTTAAAGGGATAACACGTGATTCCATAAAAACATGATAAGCGTCACACTACAACATGACGTCATATCTGAAAGAACACTGACTGTGAAGGCCAAGTTGGAGACACAGTGAGAAACAAAGATGGTGGTTCTCATTCTGAGTGCTCCTGGGAAAACTTGTCTGCCTTGTTATTAGGGGCTGTGGGTTTCTTGTGACTTGGAATGAAATCCAACCAACACATAAATGCTGCACCCCTGCCTAATAATCTGCCCAGCGCAGGTGAGACCCCCGTACCGGCTATGGTGACCTCACTTTAAACTAGGAAGGGGTGCTTAGGAGGGCTGCCGATTTATTTTTATTGTATCAATATTAATCTAATTGTTGGATATGTTTATTCAATAATTAACACACTAAAAAAGGAACGTCTCCTAAAATATTAAACAAAAATGAGTTGTTATTGCATTGTAGATATTATTAGACATGGTAAGATTTTTTAAGCTTTGGTTGTTATGTCAACACAGGAAGTTTGAAACCTGTAGAATTCGCTCCTTCCCAGAGACCTGGAATTTCCTACTGCCTTGTGTTTGAGTATTGTTCAAAGCTCCTTGACTGATGCCGTCAAATGTAATGAGGGTGTCAAAAAACAAAGGTAACAGAGGGACAGAAGTACTCAACTCTCCCTTTGATTAAGAAATCATGATAGTGTAATTCAATAGACATAATTTCCTATTCCAAGTGTCTCGGGTCATCAGTGGCACATGCATTCATTTCGGTAAGTAAGAAACCGGTGCTCAGAAGTTTGTCCTCCTACACGTCTTAGAAGCTGGCATACAGGGATCATCCCTGAGAGGACCTCCACCTGGGACTGTCCCTCCAATGCGAAGACTAGATTCCCAGCCTCTGCCAGAAGCCTTCACAGGAGAGGAAAGTGAGACTCCTGTGGGGCCTGGGTCCTTCTGGGTCCTTTTAGAGTGGCGGATCAGTGTAAGGAACACCCTGGAGCTCTGAAAACAGAACCACGGGGCTTGGGGAAGCGGCACCTCCTTCATCCCCCCCGCCTTATGAACATGTGAGGACTGAAAGGCTCAGACACATCTTCATGACTTTGTGTCTCCCTGCGTGGCCTGTTTTCTATACCCACACATACCTCGTCTAAGGGCGAATTTTATTGTGAGTGGGTTAACACAGAAGAAGTATGTAAAGGGGAAAGTGAAGTCGGTAAGTCAAAAACAGGCGTGCTGGTCTGAAGGCCTGGGTGGATGTAGGGATTTCCATGGGTCGAAGAGCAGCTTGGGTGGCGACTGCCATGACGAAAGACAAGGACTCACATAACAAATGCAGAGGCTAAGCTGGGCCAGGGACAGGGAGTCAGCAATCCCAGGCCAAATTCCCAGCGACTCTTAGCTCATTTGAATAGAGGGCGGAGCCTGAGAGCCCGCTAACACAGGAGGGTCATCCCAGGCTCCTCCCCCTGGAAGTGCCTGGCTGACTTCACCTTATCCGGGGCAAATCCCTCTAGCCTTCATCTCCATCTGTGGACCAGTAGTGGGGATGGGGGCTGTGCTGGAGAGACAGCAGCCCCAGTGAAGAGCCCCCAACACCTCTCACAGACTTCAGAGTCAGAGGAAGGCATAGGATGCATTGGAAAGTGAGTGAAGTGACTGTGTTTGAGCTGCTGAAGAAACAGAGGGCCATCTACACGTTCTTGGGATCTCTGCAGTGGAGCACCAAGGCTTAGCGGGGTAAGTGGTACGTGACAGAAGGAGACAGGAACAATCAGCCACTGCACAAAGGTTCCACTCCCTGGCTGCCTCTCGCCACACGTCATGCTAATATTTTCAGCCACACTTCCAGCTTCCTCAGCCTTTCCTGTCCTCTGCTGCTGACCACTACATTATTTTCTGTGGGAATTTATTTGAAGGGATCAGAGCGTGCTTAGGGCTTTTGTAGAATGTACCAGAAATGTGTATGATAACATGTAATCTGTGCAATAAAGTGGTTGGACCAGATGGTGTCCTGCAGTCCCTCCACCTCCACAGTTCTGTGATTCACATATTGGAATTATAAGGTGACAGAATGGAATTAAAGGAGGCAGGGCACAGCAAGTAGAGACACAAAATACGTCCCAATACTTTTCGTGCTGTATGGCAATTTATATTCTGTCAGAGAAGCTTTGTACAAAGAACTGTGTGAGTCTGTGCTCCACATCATCCTTTCGAGATGTTTATACCTCCATCAGAAATCTCCAGAAGCTGCCTTAATTGACAGCTATTAAAGATGCATTATTCATAGAACCTGTCAGACCATGGAGAAATGTTTCATCTTACTAAATTATACTTAAATTGACTTCATCCATTTTGATTTACAGAGTTAGTAAAAAGCCAGGAAAATTACCATTCCATCAAATTTTTAAGATGCAAAGTAAAATTACTTAATTTTAACAAATGAAATAACAAACATTACAGCCATTAAATTTTGGCTATATTTGAAAAGCACAAAGTTGTAAAAGTTAAGGTGAGGCATTTTGCAAATCGTGATTTTGTAAGCACAAAAGGCATGTTTTTTCCAGGCAATACTCAAACCATTCCTGCCCACCCCCATTGACTGAGTCTTTTCTTTTTCCTGAGGTGAGAAGGACACAGACTCCTCACTTTTTCCTGTAATGCTGTATTTGGGAGCAGGGTCTTCATGTGCTGTGAAGTCTGTATGGAGCCAGAGAGCAAAGCAGCAGAGAACAGTCTGGAGTCCGCACCAATTTCCTCTGAAGTTCAGAAGAAACTTTTATGTCCCTTCCTTCACCAGTTTGACTCCTCAGCACAAAAACACTCTGTGATTTCTTATTAAGCCTCTTCAATCCTGCTGCAGCTGTCATGCATACAAATATTCCTTAGTTCCCAGTAAGAAACAATCTCTTGCTAATAGAAAAAAATTCAGAACTCTGAGAACCTTCCCATAGGCCCTGGCTAGGGAAATACTGACATCAGAAACAAAGGGTTTGTGCTGCAATTTTGATTTACATCCATGAAAGAATTTTTTTATTTTTGAGCATCATAAAATAAATGCAGTCAGCCCTTCACATGCATGGGTTCCAGATCTGCAGACTCAAACAACCTTAGATTGAAAATCCAGTATTCAAAACAATGTGTACTGGTCTTGTCCCTGCTCCTTCCTGTCACTTCCACTAAATAACAGCGCAGAACAGCTGTTAAGTAGTAGTTGCATTGCCTTGGGTACCATGGGAGATGAGGGCATGTGCAGCTTCTATGCAAATGCCACACCACGTGACACAGGGACTTGAGCATCTGCAGATCTGTGGTGTCTGTGGAGGTCCTGGAACCAATCCCTCTAGATAGCAAGAGACAACTGTACACAAAAGCACTGTCTGCTTAATTCTCACACCTTCAAAATGAGTCTCGTAAGACACTGGGATGCCCATGTTCACACTTGGAGTGTGAAACTCTATCTTCATGTGCTGGACAAGTGTGCTTCCCCTTGAGCCACATCCCCACCTTGTTTGTTTTTTATTGTTTTGTATTTTGCTTTTGAGTAGATTCTAGCTAGGGTCTCTCAAGCTACCTCCACCTCCCAAGTAACTGAGATTACAAATTTGCACCACCACACCCAGCATTGCCATGATATCCAGCTTGGAGTATGAAGATGCATCTTTAACATCAAAATGAGGACTTCCTGGGTCAAGGAAAAGTGGGTGTCCATGACCCCTCCAAGAAATATGAACTCATGAGATGCTGCCAGCTCTGCTTTTACACACATGTACTGCCTGACATCATAACGAGTATTTCTGTTTCTCCTCCATGATTCAAATCCTAGAGCAGTGCCCTCTGTATCTCCCTTCACTGGTCCCTCTATTAATTTCACCTGCTTACATAGCAGGTGTCTTATAGCATCCAAGAGTGAGGGGCCTAAAACTTCAGTCACATGTCCCTCCACATCCTTCCTCAGTCACTTCAAATCCCTGCTATAACAGTGTTTAAAAGTAGCTGAAATTCTTGGCCATTCCACCATTGAAGTCAGCCTTTGTCCTCTTACCCCACACAGCCTACATCAGAGTGGGCCTGTGACTGTGTCAATAGTTTATAATGGAAGTGATGCCTGGTAGCTGTGAGTCCCAGTCATGGTCATGGGCACCCTCCCCAGGTCCATATGTTCAAGTCTCAACTCCTAGGACAGATGGCTGCTCCCCACTTTATGCCCCAGTAAACCTGTAAGTTGAAAATATACTAAGTTGAAACTATACTTGGTTCACCCAGAAGCACAGCTTAGCCAGGCCCTCCTTCCACACGCTCAGAACGCTTGCATGAGCCCAGGGTTGGCCAAAGCCATCTAACACCAGCCTGTTTTCTCACCAAGTGTGGAATTCCTTCTGAAATCCAACAATGTGCTGGAAGTGAACACCGAATGGGGGATTGCTTCTCTTTTGCACATCAGAAAGTTGAAAATGTGTAAGTTGAGATGACAAGTCACTGTCTATACTGTCTTTGGAGATAAGGGGTTTAAGAGGTAGTTAAGATGAACTGAAACCATTCGGTTGGGGCTCAGGTCTGTCTGATTGCTGACCTTGTAAGAAGAGGAAACAATGGCACACAGGGCTGACCACGTGAGGAGGTGGCAAGATGAGATCACCTGCACTCCCAGGAGGGAGGCCTCACAGGGCCATGTCTGCCCACAGCTCCGTGATGGAACTCCACTCTGAAGAACCCCTCAGTCATCCATTCTGTGTTGCTCCATTACAGCGGAGCTCAAAAAGGAGCTGAATCATAAAATATCATGTCTGACCTTGATCTGCTGTACTCTTGAAGCTGTTAGCCACCCTGTGAAAAAGTGACCACCATGAAGCATACTGCCTGGAAGCTTCCACCCCACAGAGAGGCAGAGGGATGTTCTGGCCCCAGACCCAGTTTAGCTCAGTCTAGAGCTCAGACAAATGTGCAGAGAATTCTCAGGTGGGCCCAGCCTGAGGTTTTCTAGTCTACCCTCCAGCCTCTCTAGTCCTTTCATCTGCGGTCACAGATGTCATGTGGAAGAAAAAGAATCCATCTGTCCCTTAGTGACTTGCCCAAATTTCCAACTTGTCCCTTAGTGACTTGTTCTTTGAGCCCATATGCATCAAAGAACAGCTGCTGGTTTTTTGTTATTTGTTTATTTATATATGCATACATTGTTTGGGCCATTTCTCCCCCCACCCCCTCCTTCTCCCCCCCACCTCCCCTCACTTCCAGACAAACAGCTGCTGTTTTACAACACTATTTGGGACTATTTATTATGCAGCAATATGTACTGACTCAAACTCTTTGTGCTGCTATAACAAAATTCCTGAGACTAAGCAATTTATAGTTCATTTGTCATGACTCTGGAGTCTGGAAGACCACAATCAAAGCCAGCAGGTGTGGTGCCTGCTGAGGACTCAGTCTCCACTTCCATGATGGCAGCTTAATGCTGCAGCTTTCAGTGTGGAGCTCTGTATCCTAACATTGCAGAAGAGATGGAAGGGGAAAAGGGGAGAACTCTCACCACCAAGCCATTTTCTAAGCATACCAAGTCCCATTCATGGGGTAGAGGCCTCAAGACTCAATCCCCTCTTAAGGCCACACCTCTTGTAGTGATGCCCTGGGGACTAAGTTGCAAGATGCATTTTGAAGGGTCACAAGCATTCACTCCATAGCAGGTGCCCGTGACACCCTTCCTATTTTCCTTTCCGTGAGTTATTTTCATTTCCCTGAATACTATGCACAGCCAGCTTTGACAACACACTGGTCAACTCTGTAGAATCCACACAGGCTGTGCTGGACCAGTAGAACCATGTGGCCTTGCACAACCCACCTGTATTCTTCAGCAAATGAGACAGAGGACAATTAGGTGTCTTATAATTGCTGTGAGTGAAATGAGTCCTTGGCATCTTCATACATAGATATGGTGAACAACAGTGCTGGTGTATACATAACCAACGTCCATAAAATCAAGAAATATTTCTATTTTCCTGCCAGCTGTGAACAGAGACGTTAATGAGTGTGATTGCTCAGCTAGTCCACTCGATATGTAAGACAGAATACTTGCTTCCACTTGGGCAAGCCTATTTTCCACTTACGACTTTATGAAGACATAAAACAACTTCCATACCTCAAGTCAAAGTGTTGAAAGAAGTTTTTGAGAACTCCAACCAGCTATCTGCAAAGCACATGTAAATTCTCACATTTTGTAGGTGCACTGCTATACCTCAAACTGCCTTTAGCCTTAGTGGATTAAAGCAGCCGTGATTTATTTTCACGATTCTGTGGATTGGCTGGTGTGTCCTCTGCTGGTTTTACCTGGGCCCACTCTTGTGGCAACCTTTCCTATCCAGGGTCAGCTGGGCTGTGTCTAAGATGGCCTTACCCCATGTGAGTGTTGGCCATCAGCTCTGACTTCATGGCTAAGCTGTTATCTCTACATGGGAATCTCAAGCTGCCATCACAACAAGGAAAGGCAACTTGCAAAACTTCTAAAGACCTCCCTCTGGAATTAATGGAATTGCTTCCACCAGATTCCATTTGACAAAGAAACTTGCACGTCCAGTCCTTTGTGAGCAAGTAGAGAAAGATGTCACCTCTCTCTCAGAGGGACAGTAGCAAAAGCACAAGTGACACAGAAGGCTGTGCCTGGCAGTTTTTGCAACAGTCTACTACAGTGAGCTTTGTCAATGTCGAAGTAAACTAAAATGTGACCTGGTGTGGGAAGCTGACCCTGTTCCTGCACTATGGTAGGTCTTAAAACTCTGGATTAAAGGACTTTTGCAGCAGTAAAATGAAAACAGTATTATTAGCTCAATCCAGTAAATAAAGACCTGAGTTTTGGTGTCTTGGGTGATATGTCGAAGCCCATTATAGCAAACTGGAAAGCAAATGTTACTCAAGAAATGTACTAGGATCCCCAAGAATTGGTGGAAGAACTGTATGAAGTTGAAAACTATTAACTTATAGTTTTGTTTAAAAAAACTACTTACAAGACTTTTCATTACATGAGTTTTTAGCTATTTGAATGTAGGCATAGACTCTGTGAATAGTAAGCCTTCCCCTGGGATGAGAAGACTGAGAAGATTCTGGGCCTCCCAACAGAATCTGTACCTCCCAACAGCACCCAAAAGACAATAGATAGTGAAATAAAATCCACAGGAAATAAAACAACACAACCCTGTGCATTGTACATTCTAGAAGACAAAGAAGAGCCAAATTTCAAATTATTTGTATATAGTAAAAAGAAACACCAAACCAAAGAGAAAGCATGAGTTATGTTCCTGCTTCATGGGGAACAACTGTGGTATGGGAAAATTAATGAAGGTAAAGAAACAAGCAAGGAAAAAATCCTTCAAAACAGAAAAGCACATCCTAAGTGTGAAGACACTAAGACAGTGATTGGAAGATTACATGGCCTTGGATGACAAATCTGCAAGGGGAAGCAAAGTATAGGAAGAAAGTCCTCTTAGGAAAGGTGTGCCCAAGGGGAGACACAAGGAGGGAAATTTAAGATACCAAATGACCTAAAAGTAAAGTTGAGAAAAGCAAAACCTTCCTTGGCCCAGTCATAAAGCTCACCATTAAGAAAACACAGTTTACTGCATTGGCTGAAGGTTCTCTGAGCTCAGTGCTTACAAAACACCTGTAGTGGCTTGTCCGGCCACAAAAACTCACTGAAGTAAGCAAACTGGCATAAAATGAAAACAGAAATTAAAAATGAGACAGTCCAACTGTGTGAAGTCATACTTGACAAATCAAGCAAAACACAAGAACACTGTTGCACAACTCTTTAAACTGTTATATCTCTTAGAAATACTCACATACGTCAAAAAGTGCCTTTAACAATTCAAAATTAAGAGCATAAATGGACAACAGGACAGCAAGAAATAAAAGGAGAGTTTGCTGAACACAGTAAGAAATAAGGAGCATGGAAGAAGTGTACTAAAGACCAGACATAAAGTTAATGAGGTCCACCAGAGGAGAAGGCCTGGATGAAAACGGTGGAGTAAAATGCAAAAAACAAGAGGTGAACAAAAGCTAAGTAAAGAAGAAAGAAGTTACCAAGAAAACCAGCTGAAATAGGAAAAAGAAAGACGACCAATGTATGTACAATCAGAGACCCCAAAAAAGAAGAACAAAACAATGAAACATAATGGTTATTTAGAGATGTCATTCTTTCTTTTCATAAATAAAGAAGGAAGGAAGGAAGGAAGGAAGGAAGGAAGGAAGGAAGGAAGGAAGGAAGGAAGGAAGGGTGGCAGGAAAAGTGGAATTCTCCCCTTGAAAGGAGTAGCTGGTATCAGTGAACATTGACTCATGATGATTTACTCAGACATTCTAGTATATTGCAATTGGAATCTTTTAATCCCCCACACTTAATAGACAGAGACCAAACAGTAGGAAAACAACTAGACCAGTACAGGCGTCCTCAAACAGCAAAGTGGGAGAGCAGGGTAAATGCACCTTAGAGAAACTCAAGTAGAGAAGGTATAAGTCTGTGGTTTAATCCAGCTGCATGCCCAGTGAGGCAAGCTACAGAAAACAAACTTGGAGTTATAGAAATCCAGGCACAGTGATGCACACCTATAATCCCAGCAATTGGGAGGCTGAGGCCAGCCTGGGCTACATAGCAAGGCCTTGTCCCCAAATTAAGAGAAAATAGAAGTGTCTGTGATCTGGACCTGAGCCCCATACTAGGTGTGCTAGGTGAGAAGCTTCATCCAGCAAGTATAGCAGGGTGAAACTGTGGAGCCAACTCAAGGCTGGCAGCAAGCCAGACATACGTGCGCTGTGAATGAGGCTGAAACTAAAGTTAGGTGACAAAGGGAGTGGGAAACAGTCAAGAAAAATACGCTCATTGAGTTTTTATACACAACTTACAGAACGTAAAATATTCTGTTAAAATTCATATAAACAGTAATTAGAGGGATATGAATACTAAAACTGGAGCTGTGTGAAGTACCTCTAAAAAGGACATGTGTCTCCCTAAATACAGAATAAAATTTTGAAATAGTCAACAATAACACATATTATAGAAGCATAACACATTTTTAAATGCTGGGAATAATTATGACACGGAATCATACCAAAATGCTGAGAACCACTGTATCAGTCATATCAACCAATATGTGTGGGTTTAACATCACTATTATTTTTAATTTGCCTCACAAGCAAAGAAAAAGTGTATGTTGCAATTAAGAGACAAACTGAGAAATACTTGGGAAGTCTACACACAGCATGCAGACAGATATTTTCTAGATAATTGGAAAACAATTTCTTGCAATCCTGGTAATCTAATTGGCAAAGGACATGTTTCTGTTGCGATTTACAAAGGGAATGTAATAATGGCTAGCTATGCACTAAATAACATAGCACTCTTTTATTGAGCAAAATAATTTATGCAGTGCTACGTAGAAACACATTGACAAGGGTGGGTTTGAACAGACTGCTCTTAGTGCTGAAGGTGCCTGTGTGTGCTCCATCACCTCTCTCTCTCTCTCTCTCTCTCTCTCTCTCTCTCTCTCTCTCTCTCACTCTCTCTCTCTCTCATGAAATGAGGATGGATAGGGTCCATCCTCTGTTTCCCATGCCAACTCTCTCCATATCCAGAACTCACCAGCAGAGCGCACCTATAAGACAAGTGTCCAGCTTGGAATCTCCTCACGGAAACTTTGCACAGCTGACATTCAAGTCCTTCAAGGTTTGACACAGAGGTGACATCCCCAGGCTGTGGACCAGCTTCTCTCACAGAGCCTCTTACCCACTGCTCTGAACTTAGGCTGATTCTTTGGCTTTAAAGCAGGTCTGCACTCTACAATGACTTTCCTGCTGTGCTCATTTCAGTCTTGTGTGTGTTGTCTCTCTCCCCACTTGAAGAGGACAGTCATCCTCCCTTACCCCTGCTGCCCACAGGAGCACCTGGGCAGAGAGGACCCTCAGGAATCACTGGTGCAAGTGCAAAGCCTGCCATGTCATGGTCCCCAGCCCAGGACCCACACTGTTCTCCAGATGCTGTCAGCATCCTAAACCAGGCTGCACATGGGCTTGTCCTCTGGCTGCGACCTTCTGAGAGGAGGACTGAGTGCTCTTCAGCTCAAGAAGATACTGTTCCTCCATGGAAGGAAAAGGTAGATGGAGGAAGACAATTACAGACCCACAGTTTGAATTTCACAGCAGTTTTGTGAGTGCGATGAGGTGGCTTTTTTGTTAAATTTCATGTCTTAGCCTATTGTTTTGGAAAAGTAACTGAAAGAAATAAAAATAAAATCAATGTAATATCCACAGGTATATAATTTCCTGTTTGGGTCCTTGAGGTTTAACCATTCACTATTCAGGAAAGAACTGCCCTGCCACCTCCATCCCTAGCTCGTGTTGGATGCTCAGGTGTCCTGAGAACAGGGAAGGGTTCCTTCACACGTCTGTCCTGTCAGCCTCCAGCACATTCAGAGTGTCCTGTCCCCTGGCCAGTCTCTCCCAGCTGTGACATGGAAATCCCATTAGAAGTGATGAGCTATGATGATCTGAGGACACCTGGAGAAGTACAGACCTTAGAACTACTGTCAAACATCCCTCACACAGGTCTGGGGTGGAGGCGTGACAGTCACCGGCTTAGTTCTGTGAGTGGCGATTGCCTTTCTGCTCACTGTTGCCATTTCACAGGTTTGTGCTAGATGCTTATGTAATTGCATGTGGATATGCATTGGCAATAATGGCTCAGGTGTTTATGGAAGTGTCGACTTCTGCATATTCAAAACTCTAGAGGGTGAACATTCAATACTGCAGCAGTTGCTACGTGATATCATCTGTTTCTCAAATTCCCACCTGTCCTGTCTATCTGTCCTGCCTCTGTGACACAAGATTTCACCTCCTGGTCCCAAGATAACTGCTGTTCTTCCACATAGCATGTCTGTGTTCCAGGCAGGAAAAAAAAGAGAGTAGACTAAAGGCAACGGTAAACAGGTCATCTACACTGATGCTTTAAAAAGTATTTTCCCAAAAACTCACACAGTGGACTCTACTAATATTCAACTGGTCAGAACTATATCAAATGGTTATCTTTTGATGAGGAGGGGGCCAGGAAATATGGGGATTTCATTGGGAACATTTTAAACCTGAACAAAACTGAATTTCCCTAGTTAAGGTATAAAGAGAAAATTGTGTGGGGGACAGACAAATAATAGTGTCTTCCTAAAAAGGAGAGGTCTGAAAATGTTAGTGGTTAAATCTGAAGTGCACAAAACAGGCAAGCAAAAAAATACCCAAAAAATGCCCTCCTCCCCCAGGAGGGCTGACCAGCCAGCTGCGGTTCTGCAGAGCCAAAAAAGACTTCCAGTCTAGAGGGTGTCTGGCCTTCCCTCCACAACCAACAGGAGCCCTTGCCCTGGTGAGACCTTGCTGTCTCCTCACTCTCTAAGGGTACCATGTCACTGTAATGGCCAGGCAGGGGCAGAGCAGACAGGTGGACTGGGACTCACTTGAAGGCCAGAGCCTCAACAGGTAAAAAGCTGCTGCCAGCCAGTTTCGGTCTTCTGCCTGTGATGTCATGTGAGGTCACCCCCGGCCCTGTGCAGAGAAGCCAGGACTATGTATGGGACCAGTTAGAGCAAAAAGAAAGAGCTTTGCTGTGATGTCTATGGCAAAGATGCCAGGAGCTGAGAACAGCCCCACTTCCTATGGGTGGGGGATCTGGGAGGGGACAGGGGAGAAGCTGCGTGTTGGCGGGGGGCAGAGAGGGGAATTTGGGGTTCCTTTGCTCAGTGTAGAAGGTCAGTGTGCCTCCACCCATGCATGTTTCTCTGGGGAAAGTGTTATGTTCTGGCAGGGGAGGTGGGGAAGGGGGAGAGGAAGCTGACCTTGGGAAGCCTAGAGGTCATTAAGCAGAACTGATAGCTTCCCCTCTAGCATCCATTCCTGACAAACCAGTTCCTAGCTGTCCCTAGAGGACTCTGCAGTGTGACCTGAAAGACAACTGAGCCCTCCCTGTTATCTGAGAGTTCGAGCTCATGCCCAGGTGTGTGCCAGCCTCGGTGGCTTTCACTGGGCTACTGTGAGAATAGGATTAGACTTCGATGGTGCAGAGGAAGCAAGAACCCAATTTAAAACTGTTACAAAAAGGGCTGGCAGAGTGGCTCAAATGGTAAAACTACTACAAAGATGCTCCAGTCACAGAAATTAAATTTGCACCAGATTAATGGAACCGGCTGTTGTTAGACACCTCCACTCAGTAGATCCTGACTAATATTACTCTGAAGGTTAGCCAGGCCTCTGTTCAACTTTGACCTTCTAGAACCTGCAAGTATCTCTGTAATTTTCCTGTGATTGTTTGAAACTGAGCATATATGATGTATCCTGAAACTGAGCATATATGATGGTCCTGTTGACATGGCTAGTTTACCTCTGGGAGCTTGTTGAGTAGGGAAGACTTCTTTCTCCCTGATGGTGGCAATCCTTCCTCCTGTCTCCATTTACCTGAAGGAGACGACATGTTGAAGGATGAAGGACGCCCTGTGTGTGCCTCTGGGGGAGTGCAGCTCTCAGAGGAATGAAACACATGTCATTACAGCAGTCAGTAAGAGGAGCACAACCAGGTCAGAAACGTGAGAAGGGAGTTCAAATAGGACAAGAGTTGGAGCCATGTGTTCCCTTCCTTTCGGCACAGGTAAGTCGGATGCTCAAGTCCCTCATGTGTCTGGTGCACTCTGCAGAAATCTCACCAGCAAGCTGAGTGCCAGCACAGCCCTACAGCCTATTTTGGTTGAAAATGCCCTACAAGGAGCTCAGACCGTGGACACCAGGTCCTGTGTGTGAGTGTCTCAGGGAAAGGGCTGACTGCGCAGCAATGCAGTAATGATCCATGACTTCAGGTTTGTCCCTGAGAACTCAGCTTGCAGGCTTCTGTCAACAGCTGGACAACTTAACAGAGCGAGAGATACAGCCCCTGGCAGCTGCACCCAATGGGATTTTAGTTCCTGGGGTCATTTGAGAGACAGAAGAGAGGCTATGGGGCTCGCAAGAAACCCAAAGATTTAAATATGCACTCCTTCTTAAAATTGTAAGCCCAGTGCTGTATAACTCACTAGGAAAATACGTAGGTAGCTCCAAATTGCAAAGGTTTTATCCAGTCTGTGGCTTTTATTTCCATTCTGATTTTCTTTGTCACACTGTTAGGTTTGCGTATTGAAAATACATCGGTTCATCATTTCCGTTTCCACCCTTCCCTGTCTGTCCTGTTCTGGGATGTGGTTTTCATACAATCCATAAACCAAGGTGCCAACATCACTGTTTATGTGACTGCCCATAATATCCCAGATTTCAAATCAATTTCTGAAATTTTCTTATCTTCCCTCACACTTTAAATCCAAAATTCGATGTCCAGCTGCCTAATTGTTATGTTGGTTGAATATTTTAGAAGTATTTTTTGATACTTAGAAACAAGTGACACCTTACCCCCAACGCTTATGATTTTATAGTTTATTTTTAGCAGAATATTCGAGCTAATCGTCGTATGATCCAACACTGACTTTTCTTAAATGTTACAACAAAGCAGTCTTGAAAAGTTAGAAATCTCACCTAAGATTAAAGAACATTAGAGCCTCGTGGGTAACGTTCTATTTACGTTTTTAATCATCCCTACTTAAAATTCAAACACTGTTTTTCACTGGGCTTCACACTTGCCTGAAAGCACCGCCCTGAGCCTCAGAGGGTGTTTGAAACCCAGCAACAGATTAGAACATCAAGAACTTTGAACGCTTCATAGAAAATGATGTATAAAGCAGGAAAAAAGACGGTTGTCCTCTGAAAACAGGGAGTCAGCCACCGGATGAGTTTCCAGACTTGACTGGTAAAAGCAAAAGCAATTCCCTATCTCATTCTCCTTAAAAAGAAGAAGAGAAACCAGAAATGCTTTGTTCTAAATCCCAGATTTCTTTCACTTGTAACTTGGAAAATACACCACAGACTTAATATTTAGGTTTGATTAGAAAAACCTTCCTTTGTTTGGTCCCCAGTGCAAACTTTTAAAAACAGTCTTGAGATACAAGAATTGCTAAAGTTCTCTTTTACACAATATTAGAGGAAGAAACTCGTTGAAAAAGATACTTTCCTAATTGCATTCACCCAGGGAGCACAATGGTTTATTCATATACTCAGGGAATGGGTCTGGAGATTGCTCAATGAGACTAGACTCATTGTGCTCCTCAAAAATGGTCCAAACAGGAGTGGCATCTCAGGAATCTCTGACCTTCCAGAGACTTCAGCCTGTTCCACAGTCAAGTTCAAACCACAGAGACTGAAACACTTAACTAAGCTGTCATTGAAGATGGCACTTCTTCCTGCTCTATGTTGTCTAAGTGATCAAGTTGAAAGCCATCATCCTAAGCCAAATCCCATCAAAGAAGAAGGGCTCATTTGAAGAATTTGTCATGAAAACTACAACAGTGGATTACAGTGGACTGGGTTTCTGAGCAGCCACACAGTTACCCACGTGCTTCCACAGAGTGAAAATGCCTGATTCCTCGTCCCCTTTTCCTATTGACCTCAGTTGCTTTTAAGGTATCTACTTTAGTTTCTATGCATTGAGGGCAACAAATGCTATCTAGTTTTTTAGGTGTCTTACCTGTCCTCACCCCCTCCCTTGTGTGCTCTCGCTTTTATCATGTGCTCAAAGTCCAATCCCCTTGTTGTGTTTGCCTTTGACCTAATGTCCACATATGAGGGAGAACATACATTTTTTGGTCTTTTGGGCCAGGCTAACCTCACTCAGAATGATGTTCTCCAATTCCATCCATTTACCAGCGAATGATAACATTTCGTTCTTCTTCAAAGGTTAGATCAAAAAGAATTAACCTAGAAGGTAACACACACGCACAGGAAATTAATGTGAGTCAACTCCCTGTATAGCTATCCTTATCTCAACCAGCAAAAACCCTTGTTCCTTCCTATTATTGCTTATACTCTCTCTACAACAAAATTAGAAAAAAGGGCAAAATAGTTTCTGCTGGGTATTGAGGGGGTAGGGGGAGGGAGGGGGTGGAGTGGGTGGTAAGGGAGGGGGTGGGGGCAGGGGGGAGAAATGAACCAAGCCTTGTATGCACATAGGAATAATAAAAGAAAAAAAAGAGTGAAAATGCCTGAGATCTAACGGTGCAGCTAAGATGGGGAAGTCGGCTACTCTGCAGGCACCTTTTGAGTGGACTGTGCACGATGCAGCATGACTCTTGTTATTGTCACATGTGTGACCACTGTGTACTTATTTTTCATGATACTATAATAGTTGTACTAGGAAATACAATTGTGATATTTACATAAGTGTTTACAATGTATCTTAGTTAAATTTACTCCCTCCCTCGGTCTCCCTCCTCCTCTTCCTACCTCATAGAACAATTTCAACAGGTTTCATTCCTCTGTGTTCATGTGCGAACACAAAATACATCCACCATATAATCCTCCTTCAGCCTTCCCTTATTCTCTCCCCACTCCCACTAATACCCATCTTGGAAAAGTCCTGTTATACCTTCCTGTCTTTCATTTTTTTAAGTGTATACTGATAGTCCAAGGGGAGTTCACCCTGGCATGTCACACATATATTCCATGCATTAATCAGATTAATCTCCCCATCACTTATTCTTTCTCTTAAATACAGTGCTCTGAGCTCTTCACACAGGTCGGTATGGCTGTCCTTCCATGTACAAACAGTATTGTTCTGGTCATGGACCCTGAGTGTGACTCTTGATATATTTTTACATACTGTCACTGCTGTGGGGACACCATGGTGTCTGGAGGAAGGGCATTTCCAGGTCACCCAAATGACCCCCGTCATCACAGGGATTTATTTCTTTTCATTCCTGTCTCCTCCTCCATGTATTTGTTATAAATACAAGGTGTCTTTAGATGGCAAAATTTCTGAGGCTCTGTGAGTTCAAAATATATATAGTATTCTTGCACTAAAATCACCATTTACCAGATAAAATCTAAACTTCCAGTTATTTCTCTTAATACTTAAAAATATTCCCTAATGTCTTCATCCACCTATATTGCTGTTAAGAATTCTGTCACAAATTCTTAGTCTTTTGTGTCTATTGACACCCATTTGCAAGAAGCCTCTGGAGGAGGGCTCTTGCGTTGCTCCAGGTAGCCAGGGTGTGGACCCCAGGACCTGGCCAAGCGTCCTTCCTTTCCTCTCTGTCTGGAGAAGGCCTAGGCAATGCTTCCTTAAGGCTACACAGAAGACAGGAGGACCAGAGCATAAGGAGACAATGGCTCTAGCCACTCCCTCCTTTCAACCAGTGCAAGGCGTCTCCAACAGTCCTGGTGCTCTCCACGTGGTTTGGTAACTTTCTGGAATCTTCACATTGTACTTTCTCATCTATTCTGACTGTGACTTCCAACTTGATTTGGGGTAAAAATACAGCACTTCAAGCGAATCTGCCATTTTCTTCAGGATCCAGCAGCTCTGATTTTATTTTGGGTAAAATATCACCCTCAGAGAGCATGTGACTCAGTTCTGCATGGCCAAGAATAGTCTTTATTTCTCACTGTATTGGGGTCAGAAAGTGATACCTCAAAGACTGGCATTTTGACAAGCTGGGAGGCCTGAGCAGCAGAACCAGGGCCCCGCACACTGCCCTGTGTCTCTTCTACTTCTTCCACCTGGCGAGGAGGAGGAAGACACACTGTCAGGATGTTCCCCTGAAGAATATCACCAAATGACCAGGAAGGTCCCTTTGCCCAGCCCACCAGGCCTCCAAAGACAGACTTACCACCGCCCAGCTGAAGTTATCCCACCCCCAAAGGCTACCCAAGGCTCTGCCGACCTGGTGAGGCAACCTTCCTGAAGCCTCCCAGTGCCACAGCTTGACTTCACAACCCTTTGGGTTGCCCAGTTTCCCTGTCCCCACCTCTGCTCCTCCCTGTGCTTGGGGAATTATCAGAGCTTCAGCACCCGCCCCATAGAGCGGGGTTCATTTTGGGGATGGGGGACAGCCTTCCCTTTGCCCTGACAGACAGCACAGGTAAAAGACTTAAGTTTTCCTTGTTTTCTTGCCATTATCCATATAAGCCACTTTTCTAACCAAAAACTCATTGAAACCTGGAGAGTCCTGCACTCTTTACATGGAGAGTAGCTAGAATAGGATGCAGAAGACCCACGAGGAACATGTCTGGGTTATTATTTCCCCAAACCTCTGCAATATAGAGTAATAAATGCTATTTCTAGTATTTCTAGCGATGGGTTTTGCAATGTTTCTGAGAATGGAAGTGTACAAATACAATAAACCCAATTTGTACTTTTAAGTCCTTTTACTACAAAGAGAAAGGTATTTATACATTATTAATACTCATATTTGTAAAAACTTTTATGTGTTAGGGCAAAAATTGGCATGATCTAATAACACATATCAGATCCCTCAGTAAGAGTGGAAATTTTAGAAATTGCCTCAAAATAACAGGAATAAAGTCTATTCACACAAAAAACTTGGCTACATCACAGCATAAGTTGACATGAATAACAGCCATGATTTTTGTGTGCTTTTCTTATTTTGATGGGTGAGTGGATCTGGGGCTGTACGCCGGACCAAGTTAGGTGCAAGGGTTTGTCCTTGCACGGGGCACCTGTGCCTATTCTGGGTCCCATGACCCAGCCTGGGATGCTGGGCAAATCCAGCACCTTTGCACTCTCCAGTTTCCTCTCTTTTAAGCTGGAAATGCACCCTCACTTCACTGTCGCTCAGCCCCACTCGGCTGGCCAGGGCCACAATTTCTTAGCAGCTGTCACTTTGCATTCCTGGAGTGGCATGCCTTCTTGTCAACAAAAGTTACAAAGTTGCAGCCCACAGGGAAAAATCTACTCCAGGAGTCAATCAAATACATTCAAATAGGCTTTTGGAAAATATTGACACAAATGTTTCTTAAAGAGAACAAGCTGAGCCAACAATGTTCGGGCTATACAAACTGCCGTGTAGAGGAATTCTGCACCTTCATCCAACATTTGACAACAACTTGACTTAAACGTCTGCAAAAATCAGGTTCTTCCTAATCCAAGAGATAATGCCAGTTTTCATGCAAGATACATTCTAATAAGGACATTAATTTAAAAATCCACTCTGTTCCAGGGTCTATTTTCCTACATAGAAGTCATTATGAGATACTTTTGTACCTTTCTGTCAGAAAAAAACATTTTTAAATTTATAATTTAGTTTCATATAACTTAATATTAAGGATTGCTTTGGCTTGCAGGAATACTTTTAACAAATTTGTATTGATCTTCTTGCTTTGGTTCCAGAATAATAAAAAAAAAGTCTCTATGCTAAAATTGCATTATTCATTTCTACTCTTGGCTGTCATGAGGGACCAGATAATGACTGTTCCTTTCCCAAGACCATCCTGCAGACATGCACAGTAGTGAACACTCAGCAAATGTGAATTGATTTAATTTTCTTCATTTTCTGGGCCTCACGCCCAGTGTCCGTCCACCGCTACACCGTAATGGGGAACAGAAGATGAATGCAGAAAGTCTCTGAGCTGCAATGAAAGTGTCCCAGGATGAAGGAGAGAAGAGCTGGTGAAAGTCGGCTCAGAAGCTTCCATTTGCAGGTGAAATTGGAAGCATTAGCAGGAAGACAAGGAGTTAATAGGACACCCAGCAATGAACTAGAGAAAAGGTTAGATTAAAAAGAATTAACCTAGAAGGTAACACCCACACACAGGAAATCAATGTGAGTCAATGCCCTGTATAGCTATCCTTATCTCAACCAGCAAAACCCCTTGTTCCTTCCTATTATTGCTTATACTCTCTCTACAACAAAATTAGAGATAAGGGCAAAATAGTTTCTGCTGGGTATTGAGGTGGGGAGCGGGAGGGGGTGGAGTGGGTGGTAAGGGAGGGGGTGGGGGCGGGTGGGAGAAATAAACCAAGCCCTGTATGCACATATGAATAATAAAAGAAAAATGAAAAAAAAAAAAAAAAAAAGTCTGACATGCTGACCAGAAGGGCTCTGCCAGCCCAGTGGCAGAGCCTGAGGTCTCTCCCTGGTCACCACTCAGGGTGCTGAGGCAGAGGACAGGCTTCTACTTCTTGGCTCACCAAAACACTGAGGTGACCAGGTCACAGGAAGAGTCACGTGAGCTCTGCAAAGTGACATACTGAGAAAGTGTTCCCATAAAAGCCATCAGGAAACACCCTTCACAGAGATCAGAATAGAGTCCCCAAAATGTGTCCCACCGGCACAAAGGCCATTGAGAAACAGTGCATAAATTTGGTAAAGAAAACGTGCATTTAAGAAGGCAATTTCCAGCCATGAATGTGACCTCCTCTTTTCCTCTCCCTACCTCATATGACAAACATGGCCTCTCCCTGACACCCCCCTCTCCCCTAGTCACCACCCATGCTCACTCAGGGCACAACCCCTGGCCATTGTCTAGCTTCTCCTATTACCACCCTTTCCGGGGTTATATGAGCCCCCAAGTTCTAACGCCTACATGTATTGTGAACCCTATGTGTTTGTGTATAGTTCAGCCTGGTTTTCTTCTCTTGTTCATCTTTCAACTTAATTTGCATGGCCCCAAACACTGAACCTAGGTCAGTAGAAGTAAAGGTTTCTTCCCTGCACCTCATCTTCCAGACAGTGGAGGGTGGAAGGCTGTGGGGTCTGGAAAGTCTGGGCTGGTCCCAAGCTGATCAATAGAGTAGCAAAAATGACAACTAGAATTTTATAGTATATGTAAAAAGTAGATCGTCCTTAGAGAAAAGTTTGAAAAAAAAGGACATTTCGCATACTAAAGACTATAAAATCCTTCAGTACCAAGTTAGCACACTTTTCATAATTACTATGTTTCATGCACTTTAGGGTGACTTGATAATCTGCACCCCAAAACACTTGCTGTGTTCTTGAGTAAGAGTTTTGCTAGTTTCAATTTGGAGAAGACATGAGCACTTATTTCCTTCCCTTGCTTAACCATAAATTTCTATAACAATATTTAATTAAGCCTCTCCTGGGAGCCAGTGCACATAGCCTGGAGCAGTCCTTTAGTGCATGTAGGAGAATCAAAGAAACACATCGCAGTTTACACCTGTGGCAGACAGCCCCAGGAGCACCAGCAGCCTTAATCAGATGGTCTCTGTGCTACTCGGTGGACATGCTGGGGTCTTTCCTGTAGGGATGATCGCACCCTGCAGGTTCCCTGCCCCATGTCCACTCACTCACTGTCCACTCTTCTCCTCTCACAACCTCACCAATGCCCCCACACGCACCCTTTCCCATGCTCACCTCATCTGCCATGGGGCAAACGGTTAGCAAGCTGGGGTCCTTAACATGCTGCCCAGCACAACCAAGAAGGGGGCACCATCACTCCCTAGGATCCAGAAAGAGACCGAACCCTAATCAATGTGAAGAATGAGCAGAAACCCAACAATAAGAAGGCAAGAATCCTGGAGATCGAGCAAGGCGGAATCCCTGAGACCACGGCTGTGAGCAGGCAGGAGTGGCCCCTGCTTCTCCGAAGGAGAAGTTTAACTGGCCAATGATTGCACGCCAACATAGCAGACTTACCTTAAAGGCACAGGAGAAGAAGAAAGAACAGGTGGCAGAATGAGGACAATTTTCATGCTGGTAGTAAGAGGAATGAACTTGGGAACCGTTCATTTCTTTCCAGTTCTCCTGTGCCCCCTTAGTGCTGTGGACCGAAAATGCCCAGTGTGACTTCAATCAGTGTGAAATATCAATAAGTGTGTTTTTTGCAACCTTGGACTTAACAGTGAGGCTGAATCATTTGAGAGAAGAGTTGATATTTTGTGTGCCGTCTTCATTCCCTGGCTTGGCTCAGGCATCTCAATCTTTTACCTGTCACGGTTCTCTGCTTGTAACACAGTGTTTCTGGAGAGTCAGCCATTCTCCCCATCCTGAGTAAAACTCTCATCTTCCATTTGTGGTTTTTGGACATAGCTTTGAGAACAATAGAGGCAAAGAACGGGGACCAGGCCCTCAGATGGGGACGGACTGCTGAGCATGGGAGAGCCTGGCCCTGCATTAAATGTAAAGTGTCCCACACCCATGAGCTGGTACACTCAGATTGCTATCTTCCTACGTGTCTATTAATGTAGTCAGTCTGTCCAGATTAATGATAACCCAGAAAAGTTTAGTGCACAGCACGAGTTCGCTACTTACCTATCTCAAATATAAAAAACCCAAAATCGATTTCATGTGAAACTATATACTCTGACCGTGACACCAAGATATAATTGAAAGTGGCAGGAAGAAAATAGCCTGAATTAAAGTGCCCAAGGTCCATTGGAATGAGCTCCCCAGCATTAACTATGTCTGAGGACAGAATATTAAAAACAAACAAAATATGTGCAAACTTGACTCTGCATCTCCACAAGAAATACTAAATAGTTGGTGTGTGTTGGGCATGTGGAATAGTGTTGGAGGAATGCAGCTAACTAAGACATTTCCTGACCCCAAGGAGCTCTTGGAATACCATAGACTCTATTTATCTGTCATTTCTCTTCCTTTTTCTTTCCCTCGTTCCCTTCTTCCCTTCCTCCCTTCTTTTCTCCCTTCCTTTTCTTTCCTTCCTTCTGTATTTTGTCTTCCTTTCTATCTACCTATCATCTATATATCTGTCTGTCTACCTTATCTGTCTGTCTATCTGTCTGGTCTACTCTCTATCAGCCAAATTCTACCAGGCTGTTGAGTGGAGGGGATGATAGCAATAAGTTGTCAAGTCTAGAATTCATCAGTAACAAAAATCAAATCACACATTTTTAAATTTTTTTTTAAATGCTTGGGTCATTTCTCCCCCCTGCCCCCACCCCTTTCCTTACCCTCCTACCCCCCCTCTCTCCACCCCCCACCTCCTCGATACCTGGCAGAAACTATTTTGCCCTTTTCTCTAATTTTGTTGTAGAGAGAGTATAAGCAATAATAGGAAGGAACAAGGGTTTTTGCTAGTTGAGATAGGGATAGCTATACAAGGAGTTGACTCACATGAGTTTCTTGTTTTGGTTTTAGTATTCTGCACAAGGAAGTGAGAGCCAGAGAGAGACCAGGGCAGCTCATCCTTCTTTCACCCTCCATGGCTGGGGCTGACTGTGAGCTCTGCAGATGAGAAGGTCACCCCATCTGCCCTATGGGCTGGAAAACGGACCACAGAGGAGGCTGGAGGGAGCCCAATGTCTTCTGCTCCCTGAAACTAGGAGATGTTGAAGCCTAAACTCATTTTCAACTTCTCCTGATGGAGAGTTAGTTAGCTTTATTTATTTCCAGCTAAAAGTGCCCCAAGCTGCTATTAATCCAAATTATACTAAGAGCACCTGCTGTCAGCACTACTAACCTCATTTCTGAGCTGGGAAGGAGACACTGGCTGTGTCATAGGTGATTAAATACTGTGAGCTGTATTTAAGAGTGTCCACACATTTCAGTTCAAGTCTTTGAAAATTATTTGCAGTTCACAGCAGCATAGATGCTTCATTGCTGCTACTCTGCAGATCTCTCCACCACCTTCCAGCTGCCCATGCTAGGAGAGTGGATGAGTAGCACCTCCCCATAATATCACAGAGATAATGCACCCAGCTGCATGACCAAAACCCTGGTTATGGAGGTCACCACATACGTTCAGCAGTAATTTGACATCCATAAACTGAAGAGGATCTGAGAGAGCAGGAAGGAAGCTGAAGCATCCCAAGACAATACAGAACACAGTGGTGCAGGATGGCCACCTGTATGACTGTGTAGCAATGTCACAGGTGTGTAGGACCAGGAGACAAGATGTGTCCAATAATGCAAGCAGGTGATTTCTCTTTTCTGCATCATAAAACAACTTATCTGCCTGTCTCTTCAGAGAGCAGAGCCTCAAATCCCAAGTGATGCTCCAACCTGGTGATTTCAGGGATGTTCCTGTTCTCCATGAGCTGACAGGGACAGGATTCACTGTGACTCCACTCAAAGGTGACCACCCCTTGCTCTGGAATCACATGAGATGCATGGTACAGAGAGATAATTGTCTGAATATTAAAAACCATCCCCACTCCTGTCTCCAACATGGAAGGGGCAAAATTTGTGAAGAGAAGGCATCTAAACCAATCTGGTTGGTCTGGAAGATGGCTACTGAAGAGCATAATTGCACACTGTTGAATCGGGTCTGAAGCTGCGGGTGGATTTGTGCTGACGAGAAGGCTTCCCCACGTCCTTTGAGTTCGGCACAGAAAACAATCTTTCAATGAAGCATATTCAGTGCTGAACTGAGAGTCCACAGTACAGTGACTGCTCATCCTTTAACTTGTTCACTCAGCAATTCCTTGTTGACCACCAACTCTGTAGGAAGCACCATGAGAGGTAACAGGGATACCACAGTGAGCAAGGGAGGTGACCCGTGTCCTGTGGGCCTGTTCAAATGCCTGTACCCACAAAGGTTTTCTAAAAGCCAAGGATTAGCTACAAAAAAAACTTGGTTCAAAGGCAGATTGGAAGGAAAGTACACATAAGAGGCTCTCTTACAGATTTGTAGGGTTTAGCTGGCTGGAAAGGGCTGGGAATAGCATTGGTGCTACAGACCTGGGTCTGGACCTCGGCTGACAGTGTTGGTAGGTCACTGGTTTTAGCAGAATTTTTTGATTGGTCAAAGGAAGACTGAAACTTGTGAGAAAACATCTCTCTCTCTTTCTTTTCCTTCCTCCTTCCCTCTTTCCTTCTCATGTGTGGATGGAACCCAGGTCCCCTTCCATGGGAGGCAAGCCCTCTACCACTGAGCTACACCTTCAGCCCTGTGAGAAAAGGTTTAAACTGGAGCCACAGATGCCCTCAGGTTAACGGATGGCACTTTTGGAAAATATTTTTTAAAACAAAGTTCTATAGAAATGCTGAATCCTTCAGCAAACACCTTTTTTTTTTAATGTGTCTAACATAGTATCATTTTATTGGACATGAATATTTCATGCTTAGGCTGAAAGTTGAGATCAAAGTCAAAGCAAACTAAGAATCAAATGTCTCAATTCTCTTCCTATATGTCTATTAAAAAAAAGAAACCATCTTCATGATAGTAGCTATGTTTATCAAGCTGTTCTTATGTGTTTATCTCATTTAACTCCTTTTGAGGAGTTACCATTGTTATCCTCGTTTTATAGATGCAAAAATCGAGGCTGGGCTACACTAACTTGTCGTGATCACTTATCTAACAAGGTGGAGCAGGACTCTAACAGGTTCTTCCTGACTGGAGCCCAATTCTCACTTGGATAGATGAGCTGTCCCCTTGCCGATGCCATTCATTCTTTTTTTTTCCTTTTTCTTTTATTATTCATATGTGCATACAAGGCTTGGTTCATTTCTCCCCCCTGCCCCTCCCCCTCCCTTACCACCCACTCCGCCCCCTCCCTCTCCCCCCACCCCCTCAATACCCAGCAGAAACTATTTTGCCCTTATTTCTAATTTTGTTGTAGAGAGAGTATAAGCAATAATAAGAAGGAACAAGGGTTTTGCTGGTTGAGATAAGGATAGCTATACAGGGCATTGACTCACATTGATTTCCTGTGTGTGTGTTACCTTCTAGGTTAATTCTTTTTGATCTGACCTTTTCTCTAGTTCCTGTTCCCCTTTTCCTATTGGCCTCAGTTGCTTTAAGGTATCTGCTTTAGTTTCTCTGCGTTAAGAACAACAAATGCTAGCTAGTTTTTTAGGTGTCTTACCTATCTTCACCCCTTCCTTGTGTCAGCAAACACCTTTAATGTGTGCCCAAAGCTGGTGGGTGCTGAGAGCCTCCTCAGGGAGCCACCTCTTCAACACCACCCTCACATGCATTCACAGCACTGCTATGGGTCCTGACCACATCCCCTTGATGACTGTGGCCTGAGGCCTCCTTTAGGGACATTCTCCCTGTACTAGCCATGGGATTTTTCAGAAACAAAATTTGCTTCATCCCTTGTCTGTCAAACGGCTCTGTGGCATCCCAGCACACTCAGAACTGTGGAAAATGAAGTGATTTCGAAGTGGCCCTCAAAGCCCAGAGCTGCACTGTCCAAGGGAAAAAAGTGAGAGTGACACACATTGTGTGAAATGTTCGTTAAAATCCTTCAGTGACATCAGAAAAAGTAGACAGACGCAGGTAAAACTAATTGTTTTAGTTCTCCCTAAACCAAGTTCAAAACACAGTCATGCCCTTATGTGTTCATTGCAAAAAGTATTAATGAGGATTTTATGTTTTGTTTTGAACTGATTCCCCTAACTCCAGTGTACAGGTGACACCTGGTGGGAACAGGGCATTGTCTCCACATCCCATGCAAATTGCTTATAATTATGCATCAGCAATGTGGAAGGAATCAGGGGTCACATTTGTTTCTAGAGATAAAATCCACCAGCACAGTCGCCATCATGTAGGATTGAAATGACAAAGAAGCCTTAGAGTCACTCTTCACCGCAGTGAGCCTCAGAGGTAAATGGGGAGGGAAAATGCCTAACTCTGTGTGCGACAAGGTCAGTGTATCACCCTCACTAAAATGCAAAAACTAAATGAACCTTAGAACGCATTACTTTTGAGAAAGTTTATGCTGCTTAAAAAGATGACTGTAAACTTTAAAAAGTGGGAAGGCAAAAGAGACATGAAAACTTTACTTCTTAAGTAGGAGAAAAATAGGTAGATAGATAGATAGATATAGATAGATACATAGATGATAGAGATAGATAGAGATAGATTATAGATAGATAATAGGTAGGTAGATAGATGATAGATAGATAATGGGTAGATGGTAGATACATATATGCATTCATATATACACAAATAGAAGATGGATACATAGATACACAGATACATACATAGGTAAAAGGTAGAGCTGGACAGGTACATCTACATTTACATCTTTCTATGCATTATCTGGGTGTCTATCTTGATAGCAGAAGACACACAGAGATAGACAAGGATGGAGATATTGATAATAAGTACAGGCAATGATAGCAAAGAGCCATCAGGTCAATTCTCCATTGCAATTGTGACACAATGCCTGCCCTAAGCATGCAGTGAGCAAAAGAGCAGTGAAGTCCCTTGGCCAGAGAGGTGGCTGTGCAAGGCCAGGCCAGGAGAAGCCATGGTCCTACCCACACCTGCATCAGCAGCCCTTTGGGGGCAAAGCCTAAAGGGCCACAGGGTCAGGGAGCCTCATGTGACACTCAACAGGTGGCCCATGCCTTTATCCTCAAGCCTGGGGGGGTCAGGAATGGTGGGGTTCATGGTCCCTCACCGGTTGTAGGAGAAAGGGTCACTCTTATCACAAGGAAGGGACTCAGTCATAAGTAGCCTTATAAGGCAGCCACACCAAGTGGGAGAGGGAGTGGGAAAGCTGACAGCACTCAGGTGACAGATCACAGTCAGGGCTGGGGCTGAGGGAGACCCAGACCTGGGATGAGGAAGAGCACAGTGTGCTCCTGCCAATTCATGGGGCACAGTCAGAGTGATGAGGAAGACCTGGTGTGTTCCAGGAGCATTGGTCTCCTGAGGCTTGTGTGACAAATTCTCTTGTCCAGAAAAAACCTGAGAATCGAGGCACCCTGTATTGCCAGCGCTATAGACTTGAGCGGGCATTAACAAACAGAGTCATTCATAAACAGTAGTCAGTCTCATAGTTCTGAGGCTGGAAGTTCACAGCTGAGAACCCTCATCTCTTCAGAGCTCTCTTGCTGTGTCCTCCCATTGCAGAGGGTGGAAGACAAAGAATTGTGTGCACAGGACGAAGTTGGGACCATCCTTTCATCATGAGCCCTCTCCCATCACCTAAATGATGGCATCAGTCCACTCAGAGGGCACAGCCTGTGACCCTGTCCTCCCTCAAGGCCCCACCTCCCTACAATGTCAACTTGAAGATCAAGTTTCCAACACATGGGCTTTGGGGCCCATTAAAATCCCAGCAATAGCCTTATTACAATAAAAGCCTAATAAATATGAGGAGTCAGTAAATATCTCTTCCAAAAAAACCTCTTTTTTGTTTTGGTGGTACTGGGGTTTGAACTCAGGGCCTCATGCTTGCTAGGCAGGTGCTCTACCACTTGAGCCAGTCCATCAACCCAAAAAAACTCTTAAGGAAAAGCAGAAGACAGAAGAGTTTGTGGATTGAAACAGCAGGATGTGAAAAATGGCTGTGGTCATTGCTACCATGGTATATGTGTCATTTTCCAGATAAAGGGGGAGTGAGTAACAAAAGAAAAATGCAAAGGGTGTTTAAAATTTGTTGGCTACGTGTCTTCTCATGTTCCATTCCCAAATATACTTTCAGATAACACTTCCTTATTTGATCTTCCAGATTTATTTTAGCAAAATCAGTGATTTAAGTTTATGAGTTGTTCACGTGACATGTTTTCATGTATGCATCCTGCTATGGTTTGGGTATGGAAGGAGTGACCCTCAAGTGCTGAGGGGGCTTTAGGAACTGATTGTATTGTAAGGACTCTGACTTCATCAATAGATTACTGTATCCATGAAGTCATAATTCGATGGCTTGATTGGAGGTGGTGGTCACTTTCCTCTGTCTCTGTGAGGTCTCTGTAGTCTGTGCTTTGGTCTATTTCTGCCTTCTTCATGCAGAAGGATGGATAAGTTTCCAGATTCTCAATATGAGGCTTAGTATAAGTGGTTCTGACAAAAGTCTGAGCTGAATAGCAGATTCAGCTCTAGGAGGCAGAGTCTACACTGGACATGAGGAGATACAAAGACCAAGAACTGGGACAGTGGAGCAGGGATCAGTGGCACTTCTGCAAAGCCCCTAAAAGATGCACAGGCCAGGCCCAGGGACAGGAAGGAGGTTTCCTAGCCACATCTTTTCTCTCATCCAAGACTGAAGGTATAGCATTGGTGTCTTCCCACTGTGAGGTCCTGTGTCACTTCTGTATTTGTGAAGCAACAAGTATTAAGAAGTTTGCAGAGACAGAAAGACATTTTGCCCAAAACTTTTTTCCAGGAGTGAACTGCACAAGTAATTGTTCCCATTTTGGTTCTTATTCAGAGAGAAAACAGGATCTTTAACAACACAAAACAGGCTTTAGACACCACTGCCAAACTCTTTTTCCTTTTATGAAATTAGTAGCATTTCCTTGTATGGAACTTTTTCTTGTGCGGTGCTAAGGATTGAACCCAGGGCCTCCCACTTGCTGGGCAGGCTCTCTGCCCCATGCAGTCACACCCTTTGAGCAAGGGTCTCACTAACTTTGCCAAGGCTGGCCTCAAACTCACAATCCTCCAGCCTCAACCTCCCAGGTGGTTGGGATTGCAAGCATACACCACTATGCCTGCCTGGAACCTCTTCATCGGTTCCTAGGTTATTCCTAGGTAATACAATGTCAGATAATAAAGATAGGATTGCCAAAAACGGATATCGTAATAAATATATGTTCTAGGATTGCTCTATTTTAGGGAAAACCAAAAGGAGAAATATGTATGGATTTTGAGACATTTACGAATTCAGAAGAATGCTAATTTAATTTTAAGGGATACATCCATCAAATGAGTGGGTGACATTGGCACAGACGCTGGAGAAGACTTCTGAGAAGACAAAGATCAGGACAAGATCGTTTATTCAGTAAAAATTACAGCCATGCCAAATATAAAGGTGGGATTTTTATTGTCTAGCTTTGCAAATTTGAAAATACACACATACTTTCTTATTTTATTCTCAGAACAGATGTTGCTTGCCTAGACTTCCATTCCCTCATATGTAAAATGATACAGCCAAGGTCAAACTCCTGAGTTGCCTAGGATGGAATTTTGAGCACAGTTCTGTTGGTCTGCTACCCTCACTGCGTGCACGACAGTGTGTGACCCAGTTCTGAACAGAAAACATAAAGAATATATAAATAAGAAATATAAAGCAAAATCTGTGTGGAAAGAAACTACTTATGGCACAAGTTATGGGCAAGGATGCCTACTACCAAAAACAGCCCATGTTCCTTGATCAGCCCATTCACCTCTTATGGTCACCTCATTCATGTTTTATGGTAAATTCTTGCATTGTAAAAGCAACAGCTAGAGACAGAATAAGGAAAAATATATGACCAAAGTCTATTAAATCAGAAAAGATAAATGAATTAAACACTTTCCAAAACCTCACTAAATTTCTCACTATTTCAAATAGTAAATTGTGCATCATGATAAAAGTTATAATTTTGAATGGAAAACATTCATATAAATGATGGCTTAATTTTGTGATTTCTTACAGTAATTCATCCTGTATTAGTTGTTTTCACAAAGATTTGACTCAAAATTTAAGCTTCAGTTTATACAATTTGTTTATACAAATTTCGAAATCTTAGTTCAAAATATTCTGAACATTATTTATCTCATCTCTGCATTGAAATTTGATATGAGGACACACTAAAATCTTGTTGATTAAAACTCAGGCCATAGCTGAGGCCTATGACTCCACACACTATTGCTATTTCATCTAGTGAGAGTGTGCTGGGTGGCTAGGATGCACCACACTTGAACACAAAGTTGAGCACAGCTCTGGTAGATTTGGTTCATGAACAAATAAATAAAGCAGAGAAAGTAGTGCAGATTGATGGGGGATAAAATGCTTTTTAAACAGAAGACCAGGAACATGGAGGAAGTGAGAGGTGAATGGCAGCAGGGGCTCTGCTGTCTGGAGAAACAGAGAAACACAGGAGTGGAGCAGGCAGGTGAAAGACAGGCAAAGCATCCCATGAAGAGACATGCAAATAAATCTACTGCTTACCACTGGGTACCTCTGCTGGAACCATGAGAGTGATGTCTGAATGCTTGTGTCCCTCTCTCAAATGTTGAAATCTCAACCCACGGTGACAGCAAGCAGAGGGGAGATTATGAGAGCAGAATCTCCTCATGGGACTGGTGCCCTTATGAAAGAGGCCCAGAGAGCTGCCTGCCTGTCCACCCTGTGAGGACACAGCAAGAAAGCACCCAAATGATCCAGGACACAGCTCTCACCAGACATGGGATGTCTCTGGGCATTGATGGTGGACTTCCAGCCTCCAGAACTGCAGGAGATGGATTTTGATTGTTTCTGAGCCCCCAGTCCATCGTGTCCCTACAGCAGCCCAAAAAGTCTAAGGCAGGGTGCAGTTTTGATTTTGTTTCTTTCTGTAAAAACAGAAAGAGCCTCATGAGAAACAGAGGTGACTGCGTTGATCTATATGCATATCTGTGTTATGCGTTATTCTCTATATAGATATTTAAGTCTGATTTCAGAAACATGAAGTTTAACATATATGCAAGAAATACCAATCTCAATTCTCATATCCACCCCATCCAATGCCTGCTTTCTGCAGTAAGTGTTTTGTGAGCATTTTTCTTTGACTGCTTCCTCAAGTTCCTCAACAAGGTCAATTACCTACACACATAATGAAAATAAAATCAATTAAATTCCCTGCTGTAATACACAGAAAAAGAAAAACAACCCCATGTCCAACACCACAAAGGCATTGGCGTTGACAGGACTTGCAGCTCTGAGGGGTGAATGTGACCAATAGCACCATAGGCTGACAGAAAATACTTCAGTAACTATAAAATGCTACCTGCCATGCTGTTGAACAATGAGCATGGGAATCTCGCTGTCTGTGAAAACTATCTTGGATGGAAAAGTGGACATAAGTTTTGAGCTCTGGCAATTGCAAGAAGGTGTTTTCATCTAAGGAGGGATTCAAGTGTCCTGTGAATGCCAATAACACTTTCCTGTGCTGGACTCTCCTGCATGTACAAGCTGACTGGCATCCCAGTGTCTCTCCTCTTATGGTAGTCTAAAGACAAAAACTCTGGCCATAATCTTCCCAAACATCTCAGGTGGCATTAAGAGCCTTGAATTTAGATAGCACAGGTTATTTATTTAAATCAGTGTGTGTGTGTGTGTGTGTGTGTGTGTGTAGTGAGTGGTGTTTCTATCTGCCTGTCTGTATGGGGTGTGCATGAACACATACCTCATTAAGTGGTGTGGTGTTTAAGGGATACCTTCTCATACCCACACTTTCTCTACTGAAATCCAGCCTGCTTTCTGATACCTGCCAGAGCACAGGCATTCCAGGCCTATAGGTAAGTGACATTGTCACTTTGGTGCACAAGTTCCTTCTTTCTCCAGGCACTGCGTGGCCTTGCCTTTCCCATCACACTTTCATTTCCTGCATACTTTTTCATTTTCCAAGTGTGACACTTGGGATCTTTAGGTAAATTGGTAGCTTCTTGAGGGCGAAGTCTCATTGTTTCTCAGTCATCCACAAAGCCCTGAATTGTGATGAACTGGGAGGGGTTCCACTTTGTCATCACCACAGCAACTCTCAGTCCTGGCCCTACTAGGCCACCCTCTCACGGGACCACTCACCTGGCTTCCATATCCAGCAGGTGCAAACAGAGGACGTTAACAGCATGCTGGGGAAGTGCAAGGCAGAAATGTCTCATTATTTTTCAGATCGTAACTGCAGCTCGGAGCAGCAAGGGATCCAAGAAGCAATTAGAGCCGAAGGCGTCACTATGATTTGTGTCCTTAATTAAAGGCTTGTAAGAATTCATTAAGAAGTTACATAAATAGTCTTTATTCTCTACATCTGGATTATTTACACATACAAACTTACATTTATGGGAGAAAATGGTGGTATTCCATCACGTTTTCAAACTGCAGTCAAAACAAGTGGTTAGGGCCTGCAGCTACAAAAACTGTTCTTCATTTCTAAGTGGAGTTGGGAATTGGTCGATGCGACTCAGATGGTGCTTTGCTTTCAATCACAAATGTATCACAATGCCATAGTTTGGTCTCAAGGGCTGGGACCATCTTTGACTCACTGAGGGTCTCTGGCATATTCCGTTCAATTTGTGAAGTCATATGCCTGACATTGAACGGAATGATCAATCATGACTGACACTTATTGACACAAAAACACCATGACTGTTTGCACAAAAACCCACAATTGGCTTTGTGCTTCATTTTTGAAATTATCACAAGGAAGCATGGCAATGGAAATGACACTTGTGATGTTCCCCTCTCTCCTTCCATGCTGACTATCCATCCACTTACACTCAAGCCAGAGCACTTGGTCTGTGTGGAGACCTTTACTGCAAAGTCACTGCTCTCTATGAGATTTGTACATTTATTCTTCCCCAGAAGCCAATTAATGTCCCTGTGTTGATGGGAAATCACATGAAGTTTAATTTCCACACATATTAACAAGATGGGCTCTGTGGTGCTGATTGTGGCTTTGAGTCCTGGACCAAAGAGGAAGAAGATGGGATCACCTCCACTCTGGAGTTTGGAGAGGTTCCTGAGCCACATGGAGTGTTTGCAATTCCAAACCTCTCTTCCTCTTCTGGGTTTCTGCTGTCTGGCCTCTGAAAAGAAGACAAATCATCCTCAACTTCTAGCAAGTAAACTGAGTCTTATTTTCTTGTTTATTTCACATTTCACTTTATCTGACAGATGAAAGTATGTTCATGTTTCCTTATAGGAAAATGTAAATTACTTTTATAGAGACACACCTATGCAAACACACATCTCCACTCTTGGGTTCCTCTCTTTCTCTCCTTTCCCTTTTGTCCATTTCTGTGCTTTTCCTCTCTTCCTCCCCTGCTTCAGCAGGCATCAACATCAAGTTCCTTCCATCACTAGACCTTGCATTGCAGGCTGCCACACTAAGATATTTGGACCTGATCAATGGACTACAGAAGACTCTCCTTCCCACATCACCATCACATAAATATGGTTCTTTGTAACAACAGAAGAATAGACTGAAAATAACTGCTCATATTATACCTTGTTTGGGAAATCTCTTGGAAAAGCATAAAGAAACCATGAAGGACAAAAAATGAGATTACAAATTTTAGCTTTGAAAGTTACAACAATAGCAAAAAGTAAACCCCCCCAACCTCTAGCCAGATAAACACCAAACCTCACATTGAAAGATTATTTTCCTCAATCCCTTTAGCCTATACATCATATCTGGCTTTCAAAAAATTACAAGGTGTACCAAAGGTCAGAAAACACCTTTTGAAGAAGCAGCAAATATCATATCCAGCCCCAGGATCTGAGGAGGGATATTCGAATTATCAGACTGGGAATTTAAAACAACCATGATGAGACACTGAGGGTTGTAACAGGAAAAATGCATGTACAGAGTAGACAGTGTAAGCAGAGAGACAGAGATGTTGGGAAAGTCACAGACATGAAGAAGTCTATAATGAGGTGCTGCCCAGCACAGTCAAGGAAGAACTGGGGAGCTTTAAGAAGTGTCAAGAGAAACTTCCAAAATTGAAAAGCAAAGGGAAGAAAGAGTTGAAAAGACAGAACAGGGAATCCAAGAGTGGGGGACATGCACAAAACATCTAACTTGTGTGTGGTGGGGAACCAGAAAATGACAGATGAGAGAAAGTGAAAGAGAAATACTTGGACCAACTCAGGTTGGAAATTCTGAGGACTCAGAATTTCCTCAGATTAATGCCACATTCAAATCAATGAACCAGGGAGCTCAGACAGACCAAGGAGGATACATACCAAAAGAGTGTATACCTTAGAATATTATATCCAAACTGGAGAAAAGCCAAAGACAAAAATCAAAGGGGACAACTTGGGGAAAGTCAGAGGACAAAAACATTCCTGCAGAGCAGCAAGAATGAAAATTACATTGGACTTCTCTTTAGAAACCACTCAACCAAGAGAATAGGACAAACATTTAAAATAGCAGAAGAATATATATCACCAACTAAGAGACTTGTATCCAGCAAAACTATCTCTCAAACCTAAAGGAAAAATATACTCTTTCTTATACTAACAAAGCTAAGCAAATTTGTCACCAGCAGACTTCTTGAAAGAAAGGTTAAAAGAAATTCTTCAGAAAGAACAAAAATGATACAGGTCAGATGCTCAGATTTCTGAAAAGGAAGAGAGAGAAATTAATGAAAGTAATATTAGAGTGTTTTCTTATTTTTAATCAATCTAACAGATATGTGTTCAAGGTAGTTAAAGCAAAAATGTTTTGAGATACTGTATCTTAAGGATAAGTGAAATGAATGACAGTGACTTTATGTTAGAAGGAAAAACTGAAATTATCTGTTTTGAAATATGTGGACCACTGTGAAGAGCTATAGTGTCATATGGAAAAGGACCTGGATTGGTTTTAAATAGATACTGTAACCTCAAGACCACATGCTATAAATGTGAAAATAAAAGTGATATGATAGGAGAGGAGGGAAGCCATCGAAACTTCTCAATTAAAACCAAAATAAGTAGGAGTAAGTAGAGAACCAAAAGTGTGCAACAAATAGCAACAGCAGATATAGTAGTTATCCATCCAACTATATTAATAATAGTTTTTAAAATTAATTATCTAAATACATCAATTAAAAACAGAGACTGTCAGAGTGGATTTAGAAAGAAAAAGGAGACCCAACTAAATGTTGTCTGCAAGAAACCCACTTTAAATATAAAGAGAAAGCTAGATAACAAGCAAAGGAACCAAGAAAGATAAACCATACCAACAGTCATCAAAAGGAAGGAGATCATTTTAACCAAAAGTAGCCTCTCTAACTGTGTTTTGATGCTTTAGTTACCCTTATTTACTGTCTTCTTCCCCTTCCCCTGCCCTTCCCAATTCTACTCCATTCTTCTATAAGAAATAACACTAAATATGGTTAACGTTTGAAAAGGTGGAAGTAAATATTACCCTGATTTTGTTATTACACATTGCATATATTATGTCTCAATTTACAAGTTTTTAAAAATAAAGACAACCAGAGTCACTCTATGAAGTTCAGAGAAACAACACTTTAGAGCAAAGGAATCTATCAGGAATAAAAAGGTGTCTCACATGAAAAAGAGGTCAATTCTCTGGGAAGATATATAAACAAGTAATGTGTTTGTGCCACACAAGAGCTTCAAAATACATGAGGCAAAAACTGACAGAACTGCAAAGGGAATCTGTGAGTGCACTGCCACTGGAGTTCTGCTGCTGCTTTCCAGTTCAAGCCCCTTGTGGAACTGAGTGCATACATAGTATTATTTCTATTCTTTTAAATTTATTCAGGTGTATTTTATGGTCCAGAATGAGGATTTATTAAAATTAGTAACCTCTTCTCTGCGAAAGGCATTGTTCATAGAATGACAAGACGAGATACAGACTTGGAGCAAAAAGACATATTGATATCCAAAATATTCACAGAACACTTAAAACTCAGCAATAATAAAATGAACACAACTGAAAAATTAAAGATTGGACACCTCAGCAGAGGCTATTCAGATGACCAATAAGCACATGACAACATACGCAACAGTCTATCCGCTAGGAAATTCCAAAGTAAAAAACTGAGGTACCGCTGCACACCTCATAGGGTGGAACAGCCCCAAATGCTGGCGAAGACAGAGCAAGAGGGATGCTCACCCATTGCAGCAGGCACTGCAGAGTGACACAACCACCTTGGAAGACATTTTGACAGATTCTTACATAAGTAAACATGCTCTCATCATATGACCCAACATGTCACTCCTTTGTCTTTCCCCAAAGGACCTGAAAGTTTATAGCTACACATGGATGTTTCTAGCATCTCATTAGTCATTGGTGAAGGTTGGAAGCAACCAAGATGAATGGATAAACGAAGGCTGATGTGTTCATGCAGTGGATTACTGCCCAGTGACACAAAGATAGGACTGATTAAGTCACAAAAAGACATGACCAAAACTAAAATGCATATTACTATGTGAAAGAAGCTGGTCTGAAAAAGATATGCACTGTTTACTCCAAGGATGGGACATTGTGGAACAAACTAGTGAGACCGCAAAGAGATCAGTGGATGATGGGTTTGGGGGAGGGATAAAGAGCTGTCACACAGAGGACTTTGGTTTTAATTTTATTTTATTGTTTTTACATTTACTTACAGGTGTATACATTACTTGGACCAACTCCCCCATGCTGCCCCACATCTGGGCAGAACCTGTTCCACCCTCTTGTTCTCCAATTTTGTAGAAGAAAAAAACATAAAAGATGATAAGAAAACATGGCATTTTTTGCTAGTTTGGGATAAAGATAGCTATACAGAGAGATTCCTAGCATTGCTTCCATGCATTTGTGTATTACAACCCACATTGGTTCATCTCTACCAGACCTCTTCACTACTTCCTGGTCCCCTTCCCATAGTGGCCTCTGCCAGTTTAAGATTACTATATTCACTTATATACAGTGATCACATCATCAACCACATTCACGTTTTAGGTTTCCTTCCCTTTCCCTATTCCTCCCATGCACGTTCTCTTCTTAGTGTGTGACCCATGACCAGTAATATTACTGCATTTACACAGCATTAACACAGAGGACTTTTAGGGCTCTGAGAGTAGTATCCTGTGTGATTCTGTAACTATGCACACATGGATTTGTACAAACCTATACATTATACTACACCAAGAGCAATTATTTTACCTAATATCAACTATGGACTTCAGTTAGTAATATGTATCAGGACTCAAAAATTATGACAAGTGCCATATTCCACTGCAAGATTTGAGTATCGGGAAACTGGGGTGGAGGTCAGAGGGTGTTAAGGACTCTGTATTTTTTGTTTAATTTTTCTACAAACCTAAAACCACTCAAAAAATGTATTGATGAAAAAAATCAATAAAAAAGATATGAACCCTTTTAACTCTTCAAAATATGTTTTTACAAAATTAGATATTCTTAGTGTACTTTATAAACTTAAGCACATTGTATGAATATTTTAAACTTCTGTGACAAAATCTCTTTTTAAGTAGAAATAAAGATCTATTTTCTGAAGTATATTTTTCTTTTTTAAACTGTTTCAATAGATCTTAAATTAAACATGTAAAGTTCAACTCCTCTATAAGCCTAAATTTATGAGAATGGGCAAGAAGTCATCCTTGCATAGATAGGAATGGTTTAGTAGTTAATTTAAAAGCCTTGGAGCCAATACTGGTGTGTGTGAGACATTGTGAAATGTGAATCAACTGTGAGAAGGATCAGGGACCCGTCCTCAAAGGTGACATTGACACATCCTACACACAGAGCAGGAGATGGATTTGTAATTGAGAATTTGAAAGCATAGCATTATCATCCAACTTATAAATCAAACAGCAGATCTTAAAAGACTAAAATCTGTATTGATATTAAATCCACACAGGAAGGCAATTTCAAGCAAAATATACCATTATTTCACTTGCTGCTTCATACACAACAAACATACAAGGAAGGTGGCTGAGACTCTGAATCTTGGGAAGGGGGGAAATACTGGAGTTTCTGTATGTGTGTGTGCATGTGCTTTTGTGTGCGTACGTGAGTTTATGTGCACATATGTGTCGACCTCTACTCAGATCTAGGTCTTCTAGGATTATAAAACATGCATGCAAGAGAGAAGGCAGCTTTGACGTACGCTTACACAGGAGTTCTGGTTTTGGAACTTGACTTTGCATTTGTTGCCTGACTCCTCAGACATTCCAGGCCCCTACCAAGGTAAAAAGCCCCCTTTTCCTGTAAAACAATGTGGTAACATGGAGCACTCCATCCATGGAGCCTCCCTCCTGATGGATCAGGTACAAAGCATGGCTAAAATCTGACAAATGGTTTCCTAGAGGCATGCATGAACTGGCAAGAAAGTAAGGAATGCTTGTGCTGTCATAACACGCTGAGGATGAGGGAAAGGACTGAAGAGATCTCTGGCAGTGCCTTTCACCCCAGGTGAGTTTGAGTGTTTGTGGCACAACGTGTGAAACTGAGGACAAACACAGGAGGGGAGGCTGACCCAAAACCCCTGCCCTTAAGTTGAGCCTGGAGAAGCCACACCCCTGTCTAGGGTAAGCCAGACCTAACCCATTCACCATTAGCCATAGCCAGGTCTACACCCCAGAGGAGCTCAGTGAATGCAACCCCCGTGCTGAGAAGGCACAGTGCAGGGAGGGATTAGAAGCACAAGAGAGTCGCTCACACCTCACCTCTGCTGGGAATTTAGATAGGAGCTCCAGACACCTGACAGAAGCAGGCCTTCCTTGTGCAGAGAACCCCAGAGACCCTCGCCCTCTCCTGGGATCTGGGACCTTCCCTATGAGCAAGATTCCAAGGTCAAGTGCAATTCTTAGTCCAATGCAAAAAAGAGTGGCAAGGGGAGGAAAACTAAGGGCGAAATTGAAATAGATAATCTCATCCAGGGGTTATGAACTCTGAAAAATTGTAGCAATACATTTAGTCCAAGGATCAGTTTGGAAAACATAAAAGTCTGTAATGTTTTCCCAGCATTCCCTGGAGCCTTCTTTCTTCCTTCCCTCTTGTTTTCATGGATTCAGCATTTCTGCACCTGCCTCTTCGCTCACTCCTGTACCTGTGCATCATGTATCCGTCCCCTCGACGTGTACTGAGTGCCTGTGAAGATGTCACCTCAAATTCCAGCATTCCTGCTTCACTGCACACCTCACGCCTAGCGTGTCTGCCACCTGCTCAGGACGCCCACCCCTGTGAGCCTCGACGCCCAGCAAGGCCTCGTTCTCTCTGAGGCTCTAGCCGACACAGTCTGTCATTCTTGGCAATTCACTGAGAGAACCTAGTGTTTATTTCTAAAGGAAATTTGAAAGAAGTCATTTACCAATTCTCTTTTGTTCTAACTTTTCTCCATAGGATGAGCACTGTGAGATTAGTGTTGGCAGAAAGAGGGGGTTCACATCTCAAGAACCTTTAAGATTTAAAAATTTTAGTGTGCTTCACTGTAAAATGAAATAAAGAGAAAACAATTGCTTGAATTGGTAAGTACCCACAATTCTTACTCAGGAAATTCTGGATCAAATCACTGAGTTTGCCAAGGGAGGCCAAGGCCACGAACAAACCCATGGCTATGCTTGACGTTATAGTAGGAAGACTGGCAACAAGACCTCTTGACCAGGGTGAGGCCACATGGCTGCTCTCAGGTGCCTTCTGGGATTTGCTGGGTTCCAGAGAAGTCTTAGCTCTGGTTTAACAGAGTGTGTGAAGGAACCTTCAGAAGCAGCCAAGTGGGGTGGACAGGTCTGAGCACACCTCTCCACGTGCCCCTTCTAGTTTTCCCACCTCATGTCAAGTCCTGAAGTCACAGGGAGCACCAAAGGTCACACCAACCCAAAGGTCTCAAATGGCTAGAAGATGATCCCTGGAACCACTTTAAAAGGTTTGATAGAAATTATAACACATGCCTTAAGATTGGGATCTTACATGTGCCCCAGAGGCCAGTGTGTTGAAGACTTAGTCCCCAGCTTGTGTCACTCCTGGGAGGCGATGGAACCTTCAGGATGTGGGGCCTAGTGGAGGGAAGATGGGTCTTCGAGGACATTCCCTGGAAGAGAAGATTAGACCTGGCCCTTCCTCTCTCTTCATGTCCCAGTTGCTGTGAGGCGAGCAGCCTTCTCTACCCCACGGTCCCCAAAATGATGTGGGGCCACACTGCAAGCTCAAAGACACCATAGCCAAGTGACCATGGACTGAAACCAGAGCCGAAACCAAACATCCCTTCCTTTCCAGTTAATTTCCTCGGGTATTTTGCCACAGCACAAAGGGAAAAGTTTGGTGTTTTTTCTTTTTTTTATGGCAGATAGCAACAAAGAGAAAAAATAACTCTGTCGTGATAAAATACATGATGTTAAGTTCTCAAATCATAATCACCTTGGGATATATTTTTATTACTGTCTATCACAGAACTCCTTAGAATGACGAATTTAGATAGCATACCGCATGAATGAATGGACCATTGTGAACTGTCCTCAGAGAGTCAAGGCATCCAGGAAAATTTCAGCTGACAATATCTGATACACAGAAATCATTTAATGTGCCATTCAAATTACTTTGACTCAAGGATGGGCTATATTTCCTATTTGACATTTTAGAAAAAAATGCACTCCATCAAAGCCATACAGCAAGGGCAGGGAACAGACATGGTGGCTACAGTGTGTGAAGAAGGGGCCATGTGACACGGAGAACAGGTAAGGAACAAGGTGTACATGGGGAGTGACGCCATGTTCCATAGTGCATCTGTGCCCCTCATGTGGACCCAAGATGACATTTGAAGGCAGGGCCTTTGAGAGTTACTTCAGGTAGGTGTGGTCATGACAAAGGAGCCACACAATGGGGCCAGTGTTCTTACAAGAACAGAAAGAGACCAGAGCCTTTCCTGTCTCCTCAGCTGTCTATGGCCAGGGTGACAGCCCTCATAAGGATCTGACACATGGTCACCTTGAACTTGGACTTTGAGCTTCCAGAAACAAATGTGTGTTTTGAGAGCCCCTCGCCTATGGCATTTTGCTTCCGCTGCCCACGATGGCTCAGACACTGTGTTTAAGAGGCAGTGGTGTGACAGGTTCCAATGAGCTCCAGTTATATAAGTAAATCAAGAACTCTCTTTTAAACAAAATAAGAAAATGGTTTACTCTGAGCCAAATGAGAGTGACTGCAGCCTTGGAGCATGGACTCAATTTACCTGGGACGACATGGAAGAGGTTATGTAAGCTCTCATAGCCACAGAACAAAGTCACAAATTAACAGATTCGCCAGATATCTTGGTGGGAGCCTCAGGGGGCAGACTACAGCAAAGAGAACATCTGCTGCATAGGTTTCACGTGTTATAACATTCTTAGCTTTAGTGCTGGCGGGTTGGAGTTCTGCCATGCTTAGCAGTGCATTCTGAGAGTTTCCCCCAACACTAAAGACTATGAGGCCAGGTACAGAGGCTGCAAGCCAATGGCTACTAAAGGGGCCGAGGTACCTACCCCAAGGTAATTCTGGCTCTGGGCCTGCCACATTGCATCTCTCCAGGGTCACGATGTTCAGACAGCCTACAGGATCTGCAGTACAGCCAGCTTCTTCCCAGAACTTCAGTTCACACTGCAAAGAGAAGGAGGTGACACTTGTGATAAATAAGATAGGTAGGGCTCTGGCTGCTGGCCAGAAGTGCTGGCCCAGGACTAGACAATGCTGTGGTCCCAGCTCCATCCACACCAGCGGCGTGGGGTCAGTAAGATGAGGGCTCTCTAACAGTCCTCCTCGCACGGTCACAGCCTTTCTCATCACTGAAGGCATGACCCTTGGCTCAGTTTGCAATGAAAGCTCTTTTCTATCAGAAAAATGTGTTATCCTATGAGAAAACCATAATCCTTACATGTTAAATTTTAATTATCAGCAGCTTGGGAGAAACTGTTCACCATTTGATAACACTTGAGAAAATTACTTTCTCGTTCATGTTTTTAAAAATGTCATCGAGTGTTTATCCATGTCTTTGAAGTGCCTCTGACGTCTCTAAGTGATAAATGGAAGAGTTTTTAAAGAAATGAATTGTGCTTTCCTAATGAATGAGCCCTCCAGATTGATATCATGGCATTGGAGATTGGCCACCGTAAAGGCAGAGATGTTTCTGAAGTGTCAAGTGGATGTGGACGAAGTGCTTGTCACCGGAGCAGTGTCCAGGGATTTCTTCGGCAGGGTGTGTCATGAGACCAGGACTAAGCACGGGATAAGGGCAAGGTCTCTGTGCTGCAGCCAACGCCACCAGGCCTGGCTGCCAGCCACATCCACGTCTGCTGAGTCGCTACAGAAAAGAAAGCATGGAATGCCATGGAATAAAGACTGATGGTAACCCAGGGCTGGAAACAAAGGATGAAGCAAAAGCAAATAAATGCCAGCAGAAGGGGAATCAAGGGCCATTTTCTGCTTTTGAGACACCGGTCATTTACCACACCTACTAGGCACTAAGTCCTCTAAACAAACCTGGAGCAGCACCTGGGCCGGCGGCAGGCAGAGCCCTAGGGACAGCAGCAGAACCAGCAACTATGTGTGGGACATGAAGCCCCATTGTGTTCAGAACCAAGGCAGTCCTGGTGCTCCTCGGACCCCGACCCAAAGCATGTCTTTCCAAAGACGTCACTTCATAGCTCACTGAACTTCATGTTGTCCTAAAGTCATCCTAAAGAGACATTGAATCCTATTAATGTAGTAAGGTTACACCATAGCAATGTTTGTGAGAGGGACTTATTGCCAAACCCTCCATAAGAATCTCGTGCTTGTGGACGTGTGGTAGGGATGACATGTGTGGACATCTCACCCGTCACAGGGTCACACAGAGCAGCAGGAGATGAGGCTGCTGGACAAGGAAGTCAGGTGAGAAGCTGGTTCCAGGTCCACAGGTCCAGCGCCACTCATGTCTCAGTTCTGCCAGAAAAACCACACCTCGCTGATCACTTGGCTGAGTGAGGAAATTAATAACCTGCTTTGACTTAAGCAGTTCACATGCCGTGCCTCTGCCACGGCATCACTCATAACATCTTCATTATTTATTAAGTGTTAGAGACAGAGAAACACCTGCAATAAATGAAGTAGATACCCAGGTCACTGTCCAGACGTCTAACAAAATTCAGTGCTTATGGTAAAGGAAGACTGATGGCTGGCTCAAATAGAATCTGCTCCTGAAATAAATGAGCTTCCCTAATAAAACACAAGAAATAATGAACAGGTTTCTTGGCAAACATTGACTTAGAAAATGCAGTAGGAAGAAAAAAACTTGGATTGGATTTTCCTGCTTTATATGGAAATTTGATTTTTTATATGAATATTTCAGTAGAAGCCTTCAGAAAATATTAAATTTTACTTCATAAAATAAGAAGAAAATAGAAAAGAACCACAAAGTCCTTCAGCCTAGTCCTCTAGGCTAGCTTAGAAAGAATCTCGTAAAATATTCTTTTTAGGAAAAGAATTGCCTAATTCATCTGACCAACAACATCAGGATGGCCAGCAGCACTTTTATGATCCACTTTGCCCTCTGTGGGGCAGAAGTAAGGGACTGATGTGAGCAACCTGGGGAAGGAAGTGGGGTGAGCCAGAAAAACAGATTCCCAGTCTGAATTTAGGAGCTGCTACATTCACAAAATCTCTGCTTAGCCATCCACTTAGTGAACAGAAGAAAGTATGTTCAGACAACACAGCAGAGTCTGGTCAATCTGCTTGGCCGGTTGCCCATAAACATGGTGAGAGATTAATGTCATCAGGATAACTAGAAACCTACTAAGACTAGTACAGGAAGGAGGTTGAAACAGAGAAACATGCAAATTTAAGACTTAAATAGGCAATGCGGATTTGCAGGCCCCTGCACTCACTGTTACTTCCCAGCTCCATCCACTTCTAGCAATTATAGCACCCCAATCTTATCATGATTTTCTGGCTTCCAAATGTACCAAAATGCAAACCATCTCCACACTGCAACATGACACATTCAGAAGCAATTAAGTGAAGTGTAGACCCAGTCACCCACTGAATTTGGAACAGAAATTCTGTTCCATCACTGTAATAGCCATTCAGTGGTCCTGTTTGGAGGAGAAATACAGATCAACCCTGTGCTCAGCACTACACAGGGAAGCACACTGAGAGAGGCAGGCACAGAGACAGGTGTGGAGACTCAGGAAATCAGCTTAGTGAATCTGGTATTTGGGCAGGTCCTGAGTTGTGAGTTCACAATGTCACCAGCAGGAGCCATGCATGCACCAGCGGTTAGGCATTGACATCTTTGCACTGGCTGGACAAGAGCACTCTGCCAGCCCTGGGTAGACACAAAAGTCACACTACACACATCCGTCATCAGACAGTTTCTTAATGAGTGTGGGCTTGATTTTCCTTTTGGCTTCCATGGAAGATATTCTGACTGTCTTGTAGTAGAAAAGGCCAGTTCTAAAACCTGTCTAAGATAACAGGAGGGAGAATTAGAAGAAGTCCACCAGACACCAACGAGATAGCCCATGTGGAATCTACCTATGGAGATGATGGCAGCATGACAGAGAAGTCCCAGTAGGGAGGACGAGCTGGGTAAGCGCAAGAGAAGCCCGGCTTGGGGCCAATGGCCGTGCTGTCAGTAACAAGAAGAGTTTACTGGACAAGCAATGACTCTGTGCGGACTGCTTCATAAGCATCACCCCACATCCTGCCAGTTAGTTTGGTTAGTTAGTTGGTTGGTTGGATGGGTGGTTTTTGTTTTTAGAGACAGGATCTCACTAAGTAGCCCAGGCTGACCTTGAACATGAGATCCTCCTGCTTCTGACTCCCAAGTGCTGAGAAGACAGGCATGTGCCACCACACCCGGCTCCAAGTAACTTAATCACTGCACTCGGAGCAAAGTAAGAACACAGGTGTCTTGACTGAGGTCATAAACCCAGGAAAACTGCTGAGCCAGCAGGAGACTCAGTTCTGTCTGATTGTGAAGCCGCTGCCCATTAACTTTGTGGGATGTCTCTTTGATGGCACCCAAATAAATGTGGGGGCAGAAGAGGGTATGCTGGGAGGGAGGGAATGGTGTTAAGAATGTCTCTAGGAACTATGTCCAAAAACGAGGAGGAATTGTCAGAACCTCATTATTATGAACCTCCATTAATGATTTTAGAAAATATTCAACTTCAGATCCTGGTGAGAACAGAGAAGTCCTGGCTGCAGCTCAACAGCCCCACATGTCTTTGTGGACACATACAAACTACCACTACCTGCCCATCAGACTGGCCAAAAACCCAGACACTGACAACATTACATGTTGATGAGGACATATCGCCCCTGGAACTCTCACTTGTTGTTGGTGAGAACGCAAAGTGGCGTAGCCCCTTTGCAAGACAGTTCAGTGGGTTCTTGTGAAGCTAAACATACCCTTGCCATACTGTCCTGCAATCATGATCCCAGGTATTCATTCAAAAGAGTTGAAAACTTAAGCAGAGTAGTATGCATGCTCACTGAGAGACCCCCTTCCCCACTATCTGTCCTCAGCACAGAAGCCACAGTGGTCCTTTCAAACTGTAGGTCATGTCACATCTTTGTCTGCTTCAAGCACAACAATGGCTTCCAACAGCCAAAATAAAGCATCTAAAATGGCCTATCTCAAGGATGCTTAGTCACCCCAAGTTCAGCTCTATTGCTATAACTAGCATTTCCTCCCATCGCTCACCAGTCTGCTCCCTCACCCCACACCGGTTCTGATCTCCTGACTCACTATTTTACTGCCACTTCTGCCTGGACCACCTAATCTCATTTCTGGAGCGCAGAGGTTATTATTCCTTTTTTTTTTTTAACAAAAGCTCAACTTAGAATTGCTAACAAAATTAATATTAATTAATATTGCTAGCAAAAAAAAGAAAAAAGCAAAGCATTGAAAAGTCTAACCAGCAAAGGTAAAAACATTGAAAAGCAAAACTACAAAAGAAAACAAAGACAAAGACCAACAAGACACCTGCAATGAACTAAGGACCGGACAGTGGACTGTGACCTGGACCACATACGAGACCCCAGAAAACAGCTGCAAGAAAGAAAAGAATTGCTAGCCCCTCATATATAGTTGCAACTAAGAATAACGTCATCTTTTAATCTTGGAGGACTCTGAAGTATTTCTATTCTGCGTCCCTCCGTCTACACATCTCGAAGGAGACCAAGGCTTCAATCTTACTCACGCATAAAAACATGGTGGCCGAGTCTGTTTTAATATTTCATTTGAACCTTACATAAATACAAAAACTAGGCAGTTTATCTCCAATGTTTGCAATCCTGTCCCCACTATTCAGAACAAATTTGCCCACTATTAAGGGACAGGACATCCAAGAGAACATGAAGAGCACATAGACATCTGCAGCTCTTCTCAGTAACGTCCAGCTACTTACATGATCTTCCATCCTTCCCCTCAAATAGCTGTGTGTCAGTATATCTGACGGTTTGGGATTTATTAGGAGAGGAAACAGAGAAACAATTTAAACTTACCTTCAATTATTCATATGACCCTCTGAAATAATAATACAAATTCTCTCAATGTTCCCTTTTCTCAATTCTTTACATCCTTATGTTTTTCTATAATAGCATTGTGAAACTAGTTGCATTCATATCACATCTGGTTTTGCACAAAGATTTCATTTTATCAATAGATTGTCTATAAAACAATTTCACTTCACAGACAATATCTTAAAATTAGATGACATCACATGAAAAATCTGTCATTATAGCTTCTCTTGAAACCAGACCAAATTCCGGATGTCATCAACTGGCTGATTGGTAGGGCTGGTGAGCTCTGTGAAGTCACCACTGTCCCCTGGGCTGCTATACTCTCTTACTTTACCAAAGCTGACCACGTGCATTTAGTAAGTAGTATCTCCTGATTGAATTTTTGTTATGATTTTCATTCGTGTGTTATTATCCAGTCAGTCCATGACCATTCAATGTACAAGTACTAAAAACAGATGCTGGCTATGAACAAAGTAAGCTACGGTCCTTCCCTAACAGGAGCCCACTTTTATAGCCAGATAGAGAAGAAAGTAGCCAAGCATATGAACGAGTGTGCACTCACATGGAGAATTCCTTCTTTCTGTCTTCTAGCAAGAAAGAATAATTCCCTGTGCACAACTGCCCTGAGTCACTATGGGTGCAGTGTTTCTCTTGTCCCTTGAAGGGATTGACTTGCCTTTGTTTATGAAATCTTAACCTCAGCAAGTCGAAGGAGGAACCTGAGGGTCTGATAGAAGAGGAGCTCAGCTTCAGAAAGGAAAGGACTCTCTACCCAGGGCCAGGTATGAGCTAGCAGGCAGGGCACTCTTGCAGGTGGACACCTCTTGGCTCTAGCTCACAGGTAGCTTGATGGAGGAAGCAGGAGTTAAGGGACGGCTTGGAGATGATCAAGAACTGCCCCTGGAGTTCTCAACTGCTTTAGAATAGCAAAGGAACATATTTCACAGGTCTTGCACCTCACTGCTTAAAATTCATAGCTATTTCATCAGACTGAAAACTTAAAGACTGCTATTATAAATATTGTTTAAGATATTCTGGACATTCAAATTAAAAAAAAGATCCCTGGAGGAGGTGAATTTCTGTTGCATCTTCAAAAATGATTCAAGTTCAAGAAACAAAAGTAAGTTAATGAAGACACTACTTCAGTGACAGATTTGAGCACAAGGAAAAATTAATGATTACATGAAGGAACAGCAAATGGAAGATGATCTGGAGATGAGGGTGTCTGTGAGGAATGGCTGTGAAATAAAGCCAGAAGAAGAACAGGAGTGTGGAGCATAAGTGAAGATAAAACTGTGTGTAGCATTCACTTAGTAAGGTGATCCCTCCTGTCCCAGGATATGACTCGGTGAGTGCCTGACCCCTCGCTCTTATCAGCATCTGCAGGACGGGGCATACTCTGCCCCACACAGCCCTGGCTCCAATCTCAGGATGCCCAGGGCCTGTGTTGCCACAGCCTCTGGCAGAGGATCTGCCTGCTCAGTTACCCCTCCCTGTGGAAGCAAGGTATTCACTAAGAACCCTGTGCTTTTGCCAACAACATGGTGCTCAGCCAGAGTGGGTCACTTGTCACCTTGGGCTTCACACAGTGCTCAGCCAGGCGTCCACCCCTGAACCACTCACAATGCTGGAAATGGAGTAAGAGCACTGTCTACAGGTGTGTGACTTAGCAACCTCCACCCACAGGGACCTGGAGTGCACCAGGATGGTGCAGCAGGAGGAAGAGGACACAGGAGACAAAACGTACCCACAAGCCACACCACTCACCACCCACAGGATACACTTCTCCATGGCTGATCGGTCAGCACGAGAACGCATTATCTATCTGAGAAAACACAGAAGAAAAGAAGGTACAGATGGTATCTTGGAGGAGGGCTGCTGATTGAGTGAGCAGAGGGGTGGCATCTAAACAAGAGCTAAAAACTGGATTCAAAGTTACTTAGGGAACGTCTTGGCTTGAGCATATCACTGAGCGGATGCCCCATGACAGAACCAGAAACTGGAATCGCCCTTCAAAGCTGCAGGGCGCACACAGCCATCTCTTGTACACTGAGGATTAAAACCATCTCCGACCTCTTGGCTGGGTTCTTAAGAAAGCCAACACTGCCTGCCTCTTGATCCTTTTAAGTCTTTTCAATCTCTTAACTTCAGTAGATGCCGATAGGTCAGGATTGAGTGTGGAGCTCTTAAGGATTCATTTCTTATTAAATCTAAAACTTAATTGGGATTACCAAGGCAAGTAATATATTAAATTTAAGATATGAAAAAAATGGGCAGAATTCACTCACATTTTATATAAAATGCCAAATATTTGAACCATTGATTTTGTGGCTGAGCATGATATTGGGAAGGTGTGTAAACAGTTTAAATAAGCAACCTGTGTATAAATTAGGTTTAGTTACTTAAAATAACAGTGTGGTATTTCCTGTCTTCTTTCTGCATAGGCACACACAGGTATATAACACAACAGAAAATGGAGTGTTCTTGCAAAAATTAGCTAGACATTTCTCATACCAACCCACTGTCTACCACCTGCCAATCTCAGAAGCAGCTCCCCAAATGCCTTTCCCAGCCAGTTGTAGAATCAGGGAAACTAAAACAGAGTAGAAGCTATCAATTTATATGGTCTTTCAACATGATTCAACCCAGTTGGGAAACCTGGCCCACTCAATCTTCACACCAAATTATTCCAGCATTTAGTGTCCCTCTGGGAGGAGCAAGAAAGTTGAAAATTTGACTGTGTATTTGTCTCATGCTGGCAAAACCCATCAACAAGGAATTTCCCAAAGGTACACACTGATTCAGACGTTACCATGCTTCCATCTTGATCAGCGAGACCAAGGCTGCTGTAAGACATCTGCAGAAATACTACTCCCTATCATCCACACCACAGAGCGTGCAGAGTGGGCCAAGCTCGGATGTGGTCGGGTGTGGCTGTAAGCTGCAAGTAAGTGAGGTCCAACCCAACACGAGTCTGGCTCGGAGAAGTTTCAGTGATCCTTGTTTTCAGCAAGCTGGAAACCAGCTGATGTGGTACAGGGGGAGACATCTAGCCCATTGGGGAAGGTGTGGTAGCAGTCAGATGCGTTTGCAGGTCTCAGACAGTAAAAATATTCATGCTTAATCTCTTCTTCCTTTTATTAGTTCAAATTCACTCCATTTCTAAAGAAACTTGGGCAATTCTCCAGTTCTTCACTGATTTATTGATTACCTTAAGGTTAAATTATGTCAATTTCCCTCCTGAGATATTTAGCTGAGGCAAATTCACCAAAGTTTTCCAAGTAGGAATGGAAAGGGAGAGACAGGCTCTATGAAGCTCTATAAAACTTATCAAAGTTCTATGTGTCATTACCTAAATCTTGGAAATAGGTCACAACGTGTGTGTACAAAGTTTACTAGGGAAAAATTCTAGGTTTCTTCCATTGGAAACCCAGAATAATAAGATTTATTATGTCTCCTATTTGGTAGTGAAGTTTTTGGTTTGAAATTTTAAGAGAAGCAGATAACTTGACTCTTCTGAGTCTCTATTGTTCAGCTGGCTATAACAGGCTGGGTGGAAGGGCTCAAGGCAGGAGGAACAGAGTGGCTTGGTACCAAGAGGTAGACAAAAGCAGGAAACCCTGTGGGCAGGACCTGGACATTAGCCTGTTCTTAAGTATGGAACCCCTTCAGTTTCTCTTCTGAACATGTGCAAATCTTTCCCCCAAAAGAAAGTAGGGTATTTGGAATACGTGCTTGGGACTGGAAACAGATGGAATGCTTTCTTACCAATCAGAAAGAGTGTCAACTTTATCAGGAATAAAACCACTAGAAAATTGTTTTGGCTTATTTTGATGGAAAGAGGCTGACTGCTTTCTTTGTAGTAATGAAAGACCATTTCCCCATATTAACAGAGAAAACAAAGAATCATGTCCAAAATGACACCCGGGTGATCTTCATTTACCCAAAAGAAAAACTAGACCTCTTCAATACCTTCCTTGCTTCCATCCCTAACATCCATCCAGTCACCAAGACTCATTAAATTCCCAACTACTTGGTTTGTGGCAGTAGTTTCCAAAAAGGTCCCCTACCTGGAGGTGGCCTGAACTCCTCATCCTCCAAACCCCACCCTCTTCTGGCCTTCTTTCCTTGCCCACCATCCATCACTCACATACAACAGTCACTACATTGATTTCTAGTAGTTACCTACAAATATTTTCTGTGGTTGACCTTTGGCTGGTGCTATTTTTCTTCTCTGTCTACAGCTCATTGTTTACCTTACCAATTGTTCCATGGTATCTAAGACTCAGCTTAGATATTTCCTCTTCAGCACACTCCATAACCCTCTTCCCCCACATGCAAGTCTCTACTGCAGAGCCCACCACATCAGATGTGACACTAATGCTGTGTGTCACTGACTGGGCTGAGTCTTAAACTCCTTGACACTTGAGATAGTTTTACTCATCCTTAAATTCCTGGTGTGGAGTGGGGCTGTTGCTGAATGAATGCAAGAATGAAATTGTGTAAGGAAAGGCACAGTACATAAACTAAGGGAATGGAATTAACTCAACCACCAGAGCCCATGAAGGATTTTCATTAAGGACTAGGACAATCAGTTTGTCAGCAACACAGGATGTTTTCCACAAATCCTTCTGGAAGGCAAACGATTTAGAAATTTTTCTGGAGATAGACTCAGTATACGAGGCTTGTGTTTGGCCAGGCAAGAGATTGTGGGTGTCCCAAGGCAGAGAAGGTGGCCAGGACTCCTAGTGACTGATTTCTTGCTAGAGATGAAGGGGGAAGAGAGCATTGTGAAAGACCCTGCCAACCATCTTACTGTTCTTGGTTTTTAATAATTTGTGGTGTTTCTCTCATTTAATTATGAGAGTGTCCATTCTTTAAATAGCCCAGACACAAGAACTTAGCATGTAGACACACATGTATCTAAAATATTATATATATAATATTTTATATTTTATATATATATCATCTCCTATTCTCTGTTGACTTTCATATTATTCAAAGTTCCAAGATAAGAAAAGGCAAAATTGGAAGATACCCTGCTTTTAAAAGCCAGGCATTTTGATAAACAAAAATTCTTAATGTAGACCAATGTGCTTGCTTGGCTGTTGAGCACTTTTTGTGTCTCCTTGAAGAAATTTAGGAATTGGAGGGGTGGATAAAGGAGAAGGATGGAGGTGTGAGTTCAATGATGATATATTTGATATATTATAAGGACTTTCATAAATGCCACAATGTACCCCCACCCAAAACAACAATAAAATTATTTTTTAAAAAAAGAAATCCTTACTTTCCCCAAGTGTTATTAATTTGCATGTTCAACTCGCAGGAACTGATTTTGTGAGTGTTGTGAGGTGAGGGGCAAAGTTCAGCTTTCACTTTCAAGTGCAGACATCCATTATTTCCAGAACCATCCATTGAACCTTAGGCCGTTATTTTACACGTCTTTTACCACAGTGAATGAGAATCTCTCTTCCCACTGAATCACCTGTCACACGCACCCATCACTGCCTTGGTGGAGTCTGTCAAGGTGCTTCAACTTTTTCTCAAAGTTTGAAACTATTTTATATTTTAAGTGGAAAAATTAAACTGTATGCATTTGTCATGTACGTGTTGTTTTGAAGTGTATATACATTGTGGAATGGCTCGATTCAGCTAATTCTTATCTGCTTGTCATTATGCATGTGTGGCAAGAACTCTTAAAATCCACTTTCAGCAATTTTCAATACAGTACTTAGTTATTGACTGTAGTCACCACATTAGAAAGTAGATCTCTGGATCTACTTTCGTTAGTCATTCCTCCGGACTAATGAAAAGTCTGTGTCCTTTGACCAACATCTCCCAGTTCTCCCCAGTAACCGCCATTCTTGCTGTTTCTATGAATTCAGTGCTGAGATCCCATATACAAGTTAGGGTTGTGGTGTTTTCTTCCTCTGCCTGGCTAGTTCTCTTGGCCCAATGTCACCCATGTTGTCACTGTGCTGCACCATCCACTTGTCTTCCCCATGCCTCATGAAGGTAAAAGTATTTAGAAAGAATGTGCTGATAGGTTTCATATGGGAACTCAGAGTGATACAGAGGTCAAGGACGACCCTAAAACTTTGGCCAGAGATACTGGAAAGTTAAGGAAAAATATTCAAAGATCAAAAATATCACCCCTCTTGGAATAGCCATCATCAAAAGCACCACCAACAACATGTGCTGGCAAGGATGGTATACTGCTGGTGGGAATGCAAGCTAGTGCAACCACTCTGGGATCCAGCAATCCCACTCCTGGGGATTTACCCTAAGGAATGCGACTCAGGTTACTCCAAAGGCACCTGCACACCCAAGTTTATTGCAGCGCTATTCACAATAGCCAAGTTATGGAAACAGCCAAGATGCCCCAGCACTGACGAATGGATCAAGAAAATGTGGTATTTATACACAATGGAATTTTACTCAGCCATGAAGAAGAATGAAATCTTATCATTTGCAGATAAACAGATGGAACTGGAGAACATCATTCTGAGCGAGGTTAGATCAAGGGCAAATGCAGCAATGCGGTTGGACTTGGATCACATGACAAGGGGAGAGCACATATGGGAAGAATGGGGATAAATAGAAAACCCAAAACATGAAAGCTTTTGATGTCCCCACTCCAGAGGAACTAATACAGAAATCTTAAAGCAACAGAGGTCAACACGAGAAGGGGATCAGGAACCAGTGAAAAGATCAGTTAGAGATGAATCAACATGGGTTGTAACACATTTGTACATGGCAGCAATGCTAGGAATCTCTCTGTATAGCTATCCTTATCTCAACTAGCAAAAACACTCTTTGTCTTCCTTATTTTACTTATGTCTTCTCTTCAACAAAATTAGAGATAAAGGCAGAACAGGTTCTGCCTGGAAGTGAGGGGAGCAAGGAGGGGGGTGGATAGAGAGGGTAGGGCAGGGGGGCAGGGGGGAGAAATGACCCAAACAATGTATGCACATGTGAATAAATGAATAAAAAAAATTAAGAGTCATAGGTTCTTGAGAAATTGAGACATCTTAAATTTGGTGTGCCTGTTTTACTGTGTATTCTGTACCAAATACTGTGCACCATGTATGGTCCAAAGTGTATTCTTCACTGGGTACTGGACACTACATATTTTGCTTGAGGTACTGAGTCCTGTGCACTCAGAATTATGCACTTCTCACTGTGTAGGGTGGACTCTGCACTAAGTACTGTGGATTGGTACTGTGTGTACTGGGCACTGGGTACTCTGCTCGGTGCACTGTGTAATGTGCAATGTGCACTGGGTACTGTGCACTGGTCACTTTGCTCTGGGTACTGAGTGCCGTGCACTCTGCACTGTGTACTTCTCATCACGTGAAGTACATCGGAACTTTGTGCTGTTTACTGTGTACTGACACTGTGCAGTGTCCTCTGCGTACTCAATGTAATGACAATAATTATAGATAGCATTAATTATGCACCGTGCATATACAATTAAGGTTACTTGTCATTATCATTACCCTAAGTCATCTCTTAATTAGAATATTTAATGGACATAATTTATATTTTTACTTTGTTTTTGTCCACATTGTAGAAGAAAGATAATAGCAGGATATTAGCATAGTGATGTCTTTGTACAAATTTTTCCATAAATTATTCTAGGTAAACATTATAACTGTACTTCTAGCTATATAATCCTTGTACAGGAATGAAGAATTAAAAATGTATACAACTACAATAAATCATTAGTCAAATATTTTAACTGTAGTAATGCTCTAAGAAAATAGAATATGTGTATTTTGAATTTTATATACTGATAAAGTCACTCACAAACAGATTATTGTATTTGAATAGGTTGCTTTTCTTAGGCAGAGATTTCTAACTTATATCATTAATTTGTCCCTATCTGACCACAAATATAGCTCATGACAGCTATTTTATTATTATTAGCATGTAAGAGTTTGCATGACATTTTCATACATGCTTACAGTGTATCTCAGATTCACCCCCTCATCATCCCCCCTTCCCCTCACCCTCCCCTCCTTAGAACAACTTCAACAGGTTTCATTCTTTGTTTTCATATGTGGATAGGAAAGACATCCCCCCTACTCTCCTCCTTCACCCTTTCCTTGTGCCCCTCCCCCTCACTGGTACCCACTCCCAGAAAAGACTAATTTTACCCTCTTGCCCTTCATTTTTTAAGTGTATATTGATAGTGCAAGGGGGTTTCGCCTTGGCACTTCACACCTGTACTTATCATGCTTTAATCAGATCAACCCCCGCTGCTTATCTTTCTCCATCGCCAAGGTCCCCTAATAGTCAGCAGTTTAGGGAGCATTAGTTTACGTTGTATTCATCTCCAGATGGATGTTTCAGAGAGATAAAAAAATGTTAGAGAATGAGAAGTACTGACTGAGACATGATGACTACTTTCAAAAGACTGATTTAACACACCAAACTCACACTCCAGTAAAACATCGTTTAATAAAAAAAATCACTGGGAAAGGCCTTTTACATTTAAACTGCTGCAATAAAAAGGAAGTGCGTAGGCATTCTAAAATCGTTTGGAGCACCCCGAGGCAGCGACCATGGCACCTGTTCCCAGATGCCTCCCTTTTTCCACCACCCGGACTCATCAACCGGCACCGATGAAATGCTGCGGGGTGAGCAGGTGCCGCTCTCCGCCGCCACCGGAGAGACCTCAAGTCGCAAAGTTCCTTTGCTTAGCAAGGACAGCAGCAACCAGTGGTTCTCTGTGGGTTTGGGGGGATTCTTCCAAACCTGAGTTGCTCTGGTTCCAGACTGAATCTGACCTAATTATGCCATGGTTTCCAATTTACGCCATGGTTTCCAAACGCTTCTTGCAATAACTCATTGTTTTCATCACAATCGGCAGCAGCTTTTCACATAAAGGTTAATGAGTACAAAAGCAACTCGAATTTATGGCAAAGCCTTCAATGAGGAATGCTTTGGTGACACTAGTGGCCTAATTACCTTAAATTTTTGCTCAGATAATACAATCACTTAGCTCTTTCACTGGTTTCCAGCTAACATGAATGGTATAATGACTACTTTCCCATTTCTTTCAAAAGAGAAAGACATTACGTTCAGAGCCAGATTTTGGCTATGATTTTGATCAATAACCCTATGATATCTGACACAGAAATATCACATCTAAACTGTTTTATAGCCAGTCTCTAAGAATGTTAAATTGTTAACTTATTTGGAGCACAGTATGTAAAGTTTTTTTCCTCTGTAAAACAAAGTGGATTGTCAAGGGCTTAGTTTTTTTTCAAAGTAATCAATTTTTGACCTTAAAATTTTCTGCATTTAAAGTCCCAGCGCACGAACACTGCCAGACCTGCAAGCAACAGGGCGCAGACTGCCAAGCTAACGTCCAGGTGAAGAAATTCCTCTGGCCGTGGGGGATAACAGGTTTGCCGTGGGCGGCGATGGGTTCACGCGCTTGCAGCCCCCTCAGCAGGTTTCGGTCATTTTCTGTTGGATACCAGTTTCATGAGGAAAGGAAGCAAGTTACTATGAACATAAGACTTGCCTTTTACGAGAAGTACCAAGTAATCCAGAGAAACCAGACTCGTAGTAATGAATATCAATGGAAGATATCTGGAAGCCACAACTCAGGGATTGGATGGTTCCAGTGTTTCTTTGTTACACTGAGTAGACTGCACTCCATGACCGATCATCAATAATAAATCATATGACTATTTATAAACTGGTAATGTGAGGCTTCAGACTTCATGTACTTAGAAATGGCCAGTTTGTAAATTATGAAAGCATTACTTTAATGGGTACCAAAAATGTTTGTTTGCTCAGTTTGAAATTTTTAAAAATCCTGAAAACAATAATCCAGTAATATAGCTAAACCTGTTTGGAAAGCAGTACTGATGGTGTTGAAATAGTTGTTCAACACCATCTAAACAGGGCAATTTGAAGAACATCTCTCTGTCTCTCTCTGTCTCTCACTGTTTCCAAGATGGTACCCGTTTCTGTGTCCTCCCATGGCCAAAGGTGGAGGCAAGAAGGGCCAGTCAATCCCTGCAGCCTGTTTCATCAGAGCACCACTCCCACACCCAAGAGTGGAGCCCTTGCAACCTGCCAGCCCTCAGCAGCACCACTCAGAATGCTTAGTGACTAGGTTTAACACATGCCTTTGGAGGGTCATGCACACCCACACCAATGCCTTCCATTTTCTAGGTACAGCTCTGCATATTGGGTATTCAAAAGTTGATAAGCCACGATTACGGATTTTGTGTAGAAGGAAAACACAAGCAATGCCAAATTTATTGATTACAAAATATTTGAAAACCCAAGTGAGTTTATGGAAATAACTCCCAGAGCAAACTACTGATAAAGACCTAGTCTAGCACGTAGATAGCATGTCTCTAGGGTTTTACTGTGCAGTTTTTATTTTAAGTAATAAAATGAGAATGAATACCAGTGAAACTACCACTCAATTCAGTTTAAAAGTAGAAATTGCCAATATAGTTACATCTACCTCTTTCCCTGACTTACCTCCTGCATGCCTTCCACCAAAGAAATCTAACTTAAATTTTTGTAATGTTTGTTTCTCCCCCCGGTTTTGTTCTTTTTGTGCCACCATAACAAAATGCCTGAGGTTGAGGAAATAATGAGTAACAGAAATTTATTTCTCATAGTGCTGATCACTGAGACATCTTAGGTCACAGTGCAGGCAGGTTTGGTGTCTGGTAAGCCCCAGACTTTGCTTCCAAGATGGCGCCATTGAACTCTGTGTCCTTACAGCAGAAGGGTATGAGGGCATGTTGAATCCCACTAATAACAAAATTCCCACATTTTCCCAATATGTACACACACAGAGCTGTAAAATAGTTCTGATGCATATGTGCAAATACATACTCCATGTGCATATGGGTGTACTACAGGTCACATAGAGAGACAGAAACTACAGAACTCAACAGTACACAAGACAGTTTTGAGGCGTGAGCTCTGGTATTGAATCTCAGCTCCATTATTTACTAGTGTGATAAGGTTTCTGAGCATATGCCTTACCACCTACAGAAAAGGCTCCGTACATACTGTGTATTATACAGTATTAAAGATAACATAAAGACATTTTTGGAAATTGTTGCACTGGTGTTGTGTGAAGTTGGCAAGTACAGCTCACCAATTTCCTCTGTCACACTTACTTCTAACTTATTTTTGTCATTTTATGGTACAAACACATAAGTGATTAAGTCTTTCTTTGACTTTGAAAAATATGATGAGTATTTTATACAAACATTTATAAGATTGATCACTAAAGTAGCTCATAAATAATTTCTGGCTTACAGTCCTCTTGTCTACCCATTATTTATAGACAATTTAAAACATCACAAGCCAATTTGGTATGAATTAAATAACCCAGTGCCTCATCATTAACCTTGAGTGAGAATGGTGTAACCTTTTCTATAAGAATATTCGAGATTTCTAGACCCATTTTCCTATTTTACCAGCACATCTAAAAGCTTGGGGACACGGCTGCTCTAAGTGTCTTATTACGGCATTGAAGTTTGCAGGAGCTTTAAGGGGGCATTGCCAATCTACCTAAGAAATGACAACTATGACAAAGAAACAAAAAATAATTTGGAAGACTTTTTAATATTTTCAAACCTGATGTCAGAGAAAGTATCAATGGAAAATCATCTTTTAAACTTTTCTTTTGAAAAGTACCTGAACTCATTTGACCTCATAATTGTGCATTTCAACCAAGTGACTGTTTTGCTTAGGGCTGCAGGGTTAATATGCTTTGCAAAGTGTGACATCAATCTTCCCAGGATTGTCACCAAATTCAGAGTGCAGAATTACTGCCATTAGTTTTGAAATCTGAGAGAACACAGCTTGAGTTTTCAGATTGCAGGTTAAAGCTTTGGGGGTGAAAATCCTCTAATTTGTAAGCTAATCTTTGGAGTTAAATTCAAGTCCAATGTGTGACTATATTTGCACATGAATACACTGAATGCTTTACTTATTTTTCCAGGTCTTCCATCTGCAAGGTAAAGAAGTTTTCCATTTTGCATAGCTGGTATTTGCAATCATGAAAAACAGTCCCTCAGCACTGCATGAAGGATGTTTGTTGCAGCAGATAGCTAACAGCCAAAATCACCATGGCTCAGAACAAACAACGATGTTGCTGTGTAAAAAGTATTTCCTTTCTTGTGCCCTCTACAAATCCTACCCCTCATCAGCTCTGCATGGTCACTCGTGTAAATACTCCCAGTGAAGACATGTGCTGTTATAGACAATGACACCTTTCCTTATTGCACCAAGTATTCCATCCTCGTAAAACCACAATTTAAAATAAGTACCAAGAGAGGAAAGGAAGCACCCCATCCTCCTGCAGTACTGAATCTGAAATGCCCTCCGTAGGCTCATACGTTCAAGTCTTGGCTCCCTTCTGAGGGGCTTTCAGGAAGTGACTGGATCATGGGGGCTCTAATCTTGTCAGTGGATTAATCCATTGATGATTCAAATTTGGTGGCATTATTGGGAGGTAGTAGAAGCTAGGAGGTGGGGCCCAGTTGGAGGAAGTAGGTTACTAGGGGTGGAGGACAAGTCCTAGAAAGGTAGATCTTCTCGCTGTCCCCTTCCTCTGTCCCTCTCTGCTCCTTGGTCACCATGAAGTGGCAGCTCTGCACTGTACTCTCTCTGCCGTGATGTCCCACCTCATCACAAGCCTCTGCAACAGGGCGAATACATTATGGAGAGAAGCCCCTGAAGCAAGATCCAAATCTTTCCTCCACGTCGTTTTCTCACTGCAATGACAGGCTGTCTAATACAGCTAGTACCTTGGCACACCCTTCATTTTCTCAGAAGACACAGTTCTGTGTTTACCTGCTCTGTTGGACATACTGTGAACCAAAAACTATGTTCTTATTGACAACTTGGGGAATCAAGTTTTTGGATAAGTTCTCAGGAGCTAATGCCACTGTCTCCATCCTACTTGTCCCAAATGCCATTGAGACATTCAGTCTGTGTCTTGTCCCAGGAGGGAGCCATGAGGCTGGACCCAGGCCTCCCTTTGCATCTCTCTACCCCTCCACCCATCGAACTCTCTACCCCTCTACCCCTCAACCCCTCCATCTTCTGACCCTCCACACCTCCACTCCTTCACCCTTCCATCCCTCTACCTCTCCATTGCTCCCACCCTCACCTTCTTTGACATCCACTTCCCCATTATGCTAGGGTTCATTGCCTTCTTGGGTCCCATTCCTCTGAATTGCCCTATGGTCTTATTCCTTGTGTTACCCCTGCTTTGACAATGTCCATTCCCTTCATCCCCTCCATCTGCAATCTGACTGCCCCCAAGGACTGACAATGACCTTCCTCCATCCCTCCCTCCCCAAAGGGAGACAGCTGTTCCTATGGAAACTCCTTGACCTCCCATCCCAGATGGCCCAACCCAGCATCTTTCTGTTCCTCATATGGGATGCAGCCCTTCCTGTCACCTACCACAGAGGTCCCCATTCTGCCTCTTCTCACCACCTCAGTGGCTTCTCTCTCTCATTTTCCACTTAATGGTCCCACTCAGCCAACACAGCATCTTTCTCTCCCCAATTGTCACTTACCAGCTGTCCTACTGTCACATCTGTGTCTATCTGGCCCATCAAATCACCTAGGACCTCTCACAGATTTTTTTGGGTGAGTATGGGGGGTTGGTACTCAGGCACTCTGCATGAGGATGACTGACACAGGTGGACATGGGGGCCACAGACACGGAGTGGGACATGGACCTCAGGGTGGTCACCCTCCTCAGTCTCCCCACTAATCCTATGATCAGGACACAGAGCTACAGCCTGCTGAGCCTGCCTTCGGCCAGCTCCTCCTGCCTATCTCAGCCTCCTCTGCTGACTTCCTCTTCCCTTGGTCTTGACCTCCACATCTTCTGGATTCTAGCTCCCATCTCTGATGCCCCTTCCTCCCCCTTGACTCATCTCCAAATGCTGTTGGTCTACACACTGCCTCAGCCTTTCTTCTCATGCTGTCTTCCAGAGAAGCACCCACACCCATGATGTCTGACACCACAACTGCGTGGTTCTCTGACAGGCCCCTCCTCTGACCTCTGGATTTGGACATCCAGGGGACTCTTTGCTATTGCTACTTGGAACTCAAGACCACCTCAGACACAGCACATCCCAGAGAAGGAGAGACTCACCCCCTCCATCCTTGTCCTTCCAAATCATCACCAGAGAGCTGATACCACCTCTACAGTGAAACCCAAACCCCACCCCCATTGTGCTCTCTAGAAGGAGCCATTACTGTCCCTTACCCAGATCCATGAGCATCTCTTACCTCTCTGCTGAACTTGAAATTACTCCAAGCCCCTCTCCCTGGGCTCATTACCTAACCCAGGTAATGAGGGTGACTGGGCTCTCTTGCTAGAAATGTCACATTGCCACTGCTGCCTGCACCATCTTGGGTTTTGCATATCATCACTTATGTTGCCTCTTTCTCAGGATTCCTGTCCAGTGTGGACACAGTTTTAAGTCCTTCCCTACTTCTGCCTTACTTAGTTCACAAACCCACCATCACTAAAAAATACCTTGTATTTCTCATTTTTTCTTCTCTTTCTACTTCTGGAGGATGCCCTCAACACACTATCTTGCAGTGCTTCTAATGAATGTTTCATTTCCAAGGCTTCCTTTGTATTCTCTAGCATTCATTTTTATGCAGTGTGGTTACTGCTTCATGGGTACAATATCTTCTATTTCCCTGAGGGTATTATGGTCCTTGGAGTCCTCTTTTTTTCTGTTTCCTCAGAGTATGGCTTTTGTTTGTTTTTTCTTTTCTGAAAATCCAGTCTCTCTCTCTCTCTCTCTCTCTCTCTCTCTCTCTCTCTCTCTCTCTCTCTCTCTCTCGTTGATGGATATCAAGTGTCTGGTCACTCTTTAAGCCCAGTTTATACTTCAGAGCAAAGTACTGATGACTAAAAGCTTAGTGGTTTCATCCAGTCTCTTTGGCTGGTGGACCTCACATCATAAGTAAGCCAGGATTTGAGGCACCTGCTATCTCAGTGCTATAGGGATTTTCTCTTTCCCATCACTCTGCAGGATGGCCTCTCTGTACCTCTCCAAGGGGCCTGCACCTCACATAGAGACCCGGGCAGCAGATAGCCTGGCTGGTTCTCTGTGAGTGCACAGATCTCCAAACATACCTTCTGCCACATCTCCTCAACTCATTCCTCCAACCTGTGCCTGAGGCCACAGCCTGTCAGATTCTATTCCTCAGAGGACAAGATGTCATCTCTTGTGTGTGGTGTGATCAAAGCACAATATTAGAGCCACCTGGCCTATGGAAATGGGGCAGGGAGAGTGATAGGTCCCCACTCCCCATCCCACCTCTCTCACCAAGTCTGTACCCAGCAGGTGACAGGTAGTACCCCTCCCTTGGATGATGGGGAGGCTGGGTTCAAGATCCAGCAGCAACTACATCCATTGCTAATCTTCCTGAAACGTGTCAGCTTTTTTTGCCTGCTGTCACACTTTCTCCCCTTGTCCTTACCTGATTGCTATTGTTGTTATCATTATTCTTTTTATTCTTACTTTTCATACTAGTTGAAATAAAAAAAAAAGTCATAGCTTGAAATGGCAAATTTAGATTACCAGATGTCATGATTCCCAAGGTTTGGATTGGGAACACACACACACACACACACACACACACACACACACACTCCATAGCCCTCATTTTTTAGTTTTCTATTCTTAGATGCTTACTAATGGCAATATGTAATTTTTTCTATCAACACTTTTTACTGATGAGTGCTATCACTGGAATATGAATAATTTTCCCTAATGTCCAAGTGCTAAAGGATTGGTCTCCAGGATGTCACTGCTAGGATGTGCAACCTGGCGGGAGGCCTTAGGTCCCTGGATGTGTGCCCTTGGAGGGACTGGGGGCCCCATCAGTCCTCTCTTTCTCAGCATCTTTTTTTTTCCTTTTATTATTCATATGTGCATACAAGGCTTGGTTCATTTCTCCCCCCTGCCCCCACCCCCTCCCTTACCACCCACTCCGCCCCCTCCCTCTCCCCCCACCCCCTCAATACCCAGCAGAAACTATTTTGCCCTTATTTCTAATTTTGTTGTAGAGAGAGTATAAGCAATAATAGGAAGGGACAAGGGTTTTTGCTAGTTGAGATAAGGATAGCTATACAGGGCATTGACTCACATTGATTTCCTGTGTGTGGGTGTTACCTTCTAGGTTAATTCTTCTTGATCTAACCTTTTCTCTAGTACCTGTTCCCCTTTTCCTATTGGCCTCAGTTGCTTTTAAGGTATCTGCTTTAGTTTCTCTGCTTTAAGGACAACAAATGCTAGTTAATTTTTTAGGTGTCTTACCTATCCTCACCCCTCCCTTGTGTGCTCTAGCTTTTATCATGTGCTCATAATCTAATCCCATTGTTGTGTTTGCCCTTGATCTAATGTCCACATATGAGGGAGAACATACGATTTTTGGTCTTTTGGGCCAGGCTAACCTCATTCAGAATGATGTTCTCCAATTCCATCCATTTACCGGCGAATGATAACATTTCGTTCTTCTTCATGGCTGCATAAAATTCCATTGTGTATAGATACCACATTTTCTTAATCCATTCGTCAGTGCTGGGGCATCTTGGCTGTTTCCATAACTTGGCTATTGTGAATAGTGCCGGAATAAACATGGGTGTGCAGGTGCCTCTGGAGTAACAGTCTTTTGGGTATATCCCCAAGAGTGGTATTGCTGGATCAAATGGTAGATCGATGTCCAGCTTTTTAAGTAGCCTCCAAATTTTTTTCCAGAGTGGTTGTACTCGTTTACATTCCCACCAACAGTGTAAGAGGGTTCCTTTTTCCCCGCATCCTCGCCAACACCTGTTGTTGGTGGTGTTGCTGATGATGGCTATTCTAACAGGAGTGAGGTGGAATCTTAGCGTGGTTTTAATTTGCATTTCCTTTATTGCTAGAGATGGTGACCATTTTTTCATGTGTTTTCTGGCCATTTGAATTTCTTCTTTTGAGAAAGTTCTGTTTAGTTCACTTGCCCATTTCTTTATTGGTTCATTAGTTTTGGGATAATTTAGTTTTTTAAGGTCCCTGTATATTCTAGTTATCAGTCCTTTGTCTGATGTATAGTTGGCAAATATTTTCTCCCACTCTGTGGGTGTTCTCTTCAGTTTAGAGACCATTTCTTTTGATGAACAGAAGCTTTTTAGCTTTATGAAGTCCCATTTATCTATGCTATCTCTTAGTTGCTGTGCTGCTGGGGTTTTGTTGAGAAAGTTCTTACCTATATCTACTAACTCCAGAGTATTTCCTACTCTTTCCTGTATCAACGTTAGAGTTTGGGGTCTGATATTAAGATCCTTGATCCATTTTGAGTTAATCTTGGTGTAGGGTGATATACATGGATCTAGTTTCAGTTTTTTGCAGACTGCTAACCAGTTTTCCCAGCAGTTTTTGTTGAAGAGGCTGCTATTTCTCCATCGTATATTTTTAGCTCCTTTGTCAAAGACAAGTTGGTTATAGTTGTGTGGCTTCATATCTGGGTCCTCTATTCTGTTCCACTGGTCTTCATGTCTGTTTTTGTGCCAGTACCATGCTGTTTTTATTGTTATTGCTTTGTAATATAGTTTGAAGTCAGGTATTGTGATACCTCCTGCACTGTTCTTTTGACTGAGTATTGCCTTGGCTATTCGTGGCCTCTTGTGTTTCCATATAAATTTCACAATAGATTTTTCAATTTCTTTAATGAATGTCATTGGAATTTTGATGGGAATTGCATTAAACATGTAGATTACTTTTGGGAGTATCGACATTTAACTATGTTGATTCTACCAATCCATGAGCATGGGAGATCTCTCCACTTTCTATAGTCTTCCTCAATCTCTTTCTTCAGAAGTGTATAGTTTTCCTTGTAGAGGTCTTTCACATCTTTTGTTAGGTTTACACCTAGGTATTTGATTTTGTTTGAGGCTATTGTAAATGGAATTGTTTTCATACATTCTTTTTCCGTTTGCTCATTGTTAGTGTATAGAAATGCTAATGATTTTTCTATGTTGATTTTATATCCTGCTACCTTGCTATAGCTATTGATGATGTCTAGAAGCTTCTGAGTAGAGTTTTTTGGGTCTTTAAGGTATAGGATCATGTCTTCTGCAAATAGGGATATTTTGACAGTTTCTTTACCTATTTGTATTCCTTTTATTCCTTCTTCTTGCCTAATTGCTCTGGCTAGGAATTCCAGTACTATGTTGAATAGGAATGGAGATAGTGGGCGTCCTTGTCTGGTTCCTGATTTTAGAGGGAATGGTTTCAGTTTTTCTCCATTAAGTATAATGCTGGCTGTAGGTTTGTCATATATAGCTTTTATAATGTTGAGGAACTTTCCTTCTATTCCTAGTTTTCTTAGAGCTTTTATCGTGAAATGATGTTGGATCTTATCAAAGGCTTTTTCTGCATCTATTGAGATGATCAAGTGGTTTTTGTCTTTGCTTCTGTTAATGTGGTTTATTATGTTTATTGATTTTTGTATGTTGAACCACCCCTGCATCCCTGGGATGAAGCCTACTTGGTCATGGTGAATAATCTTTTTGATGTGTTGTTGAATTCGGTTTGCCATTATTTTGTTGAGGATTTTTGTGTCAATGTTCATTAAGGAGATTGGCCTATTGTTCTCCTTTTTGGAGGTGTCTTTGCCTGGTTTTGGGATAAGTGTAAGACTGGCTTCATAAAATGTGTTTGGCAGTTTTCCTTCCCTTTCTATTTTGTGGAACAGTTTAAGGAGGGTTGGGATCAGTTCTTCTTTAAAGGTCTGATAGAATTCAGCAGAGAATCCATCAGGTCCTGGACTTTTCTTTTTGGGGAGACTCTTGATTGCTGCTTCAATTTCATTTTGTGTTATAGATCTATTCAGGTGATTAATTTCCTCTTGGTTCAGTTTTGGATGATCATATGTATCTAGAAATCTGTCCATTTCTTTTAGATTTTCAAATTTATTTTAATATAGGTTCTCAAAGTAGTCTCTGATGATTTCCTGGACTTCCATGGAGTTTGTTGTTATCTCCCCTTTTGCATTACTGATTCTACTAATTTGGGTTTTTTCTCTCCTCATCTTAGTCAGGTTTGCCAGGGGTCTATCGATCTTGTTTATTTTTTCAAAGAACCAACTTTTTGTTTCATTAATTCTTTGTATTTTTTTTTGGTTTCTATTTCGTTGATTTCAGCTCTTATTTTTATTATTTCTCTCCTTCTATTTGTTTTGGGATTTGCTTGTTCTTGTTTTTCTAGGAGTTTGAGATGTATCATTAGGTCATTGATTTGGGATCTTTCAATCTTTTTAATATATGCACTCATGGCTATAAACTTTCCTCTCAGGACTGCCTTAGCTGTGTCCCATAGGTTCCGGTAGGTTGTGTTCCCACACATTCACACCATGATGATCTGTCCCCTGCAAGAGACTTAAATCATGGGGCCCTGTGTTGGATTTGAGCCCGCAAAGTATGAGCTCAATCAACCTCTTTTTTCATGAGTTATCAGCCTCTGGATCTTCACTGTAGGACCATGATGCTGACTAATTGTTTCGGTGTAAATAGTGACCCATAATGAAAGAAAGAGAATTTATATGCACTTGCACTTGTAGTTACTAGGCAGGGTCGAAAAAAGAACTTTCTGGATGCCTGAAGAGATGAGACTGAATCTCAGTCTGCATTTCCAGGGTAATCGTAAAGGCAGTTTCCCTGAGGTCACCAGGACAGCATTGTGGAGTGTGATGGATTGAAATTCAGAGAAACCTGAGGCTTAATAGAGTTTGGGAAGAAGCAACATGACCACGGTGGAGAGCCATCTTTCATCACTAGGAAGCAATAATTTTGCAATTTGGAGGACCGAGGTGACAACATGAGAAAATGCAGTGTACATAATGCAGCAGACACATCACTCTACAGGAACAAGAATGGTTCAGTATAAAAGCTAAGAGTGTTTGGCTTAATTAGCAATGACATCACCTTCCAAACAATACATGATGACCATGGCCGTGTTCTCTCACAACTCTGGTCCATGTCCACAGCCTTCAGTCCAGTGATTAAAGCATGGCTGCCCATGAGAACAGTGGGCAAAGCTGAGGAGCCTGAAAGAACAGCACTGTTGGGTGACATCATCTTCTTGTATTAGAGTTCTTCATAGAGAAACAGAACATAGATAGATGATAATGATTAATGAAGACAGATGGATGATAGATAGATAGATAGATAGATAGATAGATAGATAGATAGATAGATAATAGATAATAGATAGATAGATAGATGGTAGATATACAATAGGGAGATGGACAGTTACGATATGCACATATGTATAGATACATGCTTATACACACATATACATGCATATAGAGCAGACATTTAATGAAATGGCTTGCTCACACGATACTAGAATGAGCAGGTGTGAAGCCAATAGGAAGATGGGTGAGCTGGAAATGAGGCAAAACCAATCCAACATTCTTGAGGAAGAACTTCCCCTTTTGTGGAAAACTTCAGTCTGCTCTCTTTAAGACTTCAGCTGATCTGATGAGGCCCACTTGCATTATAGAGGACATCTGGGGTGCTTAGAGTCCACAGCACAGCTAGAATGAGGTTTGACAGAACCACTGGGCCCAGAGCCCAGAAAGCTGACCCAAAAAGTCAGCGCCATGCTTCTAGAGAGACTGCCCAACAGGAGGTGATGGGTCTCCAGCATTATGACACATGGATCTTCCATCAGTGAAGCCTCCAGGGTCCTCAGATCTCCAGGTGGAGCATGGGGACTTATAGCTTAGCATGGTCAGACTGTCCCTCAGTGTGATCTAGTGTGCATGTTAAATAGTTGGTTCAATTTTCTTTTTTGGACACCACCTGGGGAATACAACTTCCTGCTTTGCTTCTAAAGATGCCAATCTGCTGGAATAAACAATCTTGTTAAATCATTGTTTCTCAAGGAGACACTGAGAGAGGGGCACACAGGACAAATGTTAGATGACACAAGGTCGGGGTGCTGTCCGCTTTCAGGACTCCTTGCTGCCTTTGCATCCCGTACACAGCCAGCCACCAACGCAGGTCCTGGATCTCACTTTCCCACACTCACATCCCGCAATTTGTTCATGGTTCAGCATCCCTGAGCACAGAAAATAGCTTTCTGTCTTTCCTTGTCAAACTCCCAAGAATACAGAGAGAAATCCTCCAGCAGTTTCAAAGATCCTACAGCAAGATGGAAAGAATGAACAGTGCCCTTTTGGAAATTCAGGTCCAGACTGTTGGTTGCCATCAAGGCACAGAGAAAGACAGATTGTGTCCTTATGGTGATGCAGTTTACTTCATGTCTCCTCGTCCAATATAAAGGAATTATATCTGACTTGGCTTTATATACCTTTTCAGTAAAGTACATTTAAAAACCCCTTACTTGACCATATTTTGGAACGAATAGAATTTAGTTCCACTGAAATTACATATTTGATTTTTTAAAAGTTTATGTATCTTCATTTGCACATTTTAACAGACTGCTTTCACAGCTGTATTTTGTAGATTTGCTGTTTCATGGTGGGAAGGACTACGGCTATCAGCCGTGTTTAAAAGGGAATGGTGTAAGCTGGTATTTCCAGTTCATTCTGTAGAATGAACTGCTTTTCATCACATGTGATTTAAATTTACACTAACAGAGCTATAATTTATGATATTTTTGGAAATCTGTCTTGAATATGGTCCAGCAACATGTGATGGTGTGATTTATTAAGTTAGGAGTTCTTGCTTCTCCTCCAAACATATTTGTAAAAACTGATGAAGTTTCATTTAGCACATGTGTAAAGACAAAATAGAAATAAAGAAATAACAAAAGAGTGTTTGTAGTGCTAAACATTTTGCCTTAAATTTAACTCGCCCAGGTTCTGTTCTGAAAAGACCAATAAGTCACCTTAAAGTCGAGGGAAATACCTCAGAGACACTCCAAAATCACAGAGTGAAATATTTAGACTGTCTTAGGGAAAGCAGTCATTTTCACTTAAATTTCATTAACAAGATTTCATTGGATATTCAAATATGAAAGGAGTGATTTTGAGCGTGTGATTTTTTAATACCAAGCTATATCTGCATGCTTTTCTGTGTATAAAAGAAAAAGCCCATTACTGTATAATAAGAACTTTTATTTTTAAAAAATCAAAGCTGGGGGGAGATGGAGGGGGAAGAGGGGAGGAGGGAAGAAATGGTCTAAACAGTGTATGCACATACGAATGAATGAATAAATAAATAAAATTAAAATCAAAGCTGCTTAAAGCAGTAATGTTAAAATATTGCAATGGGGTCAGCTATGACTTGTTTTAAGTTTGTCAAAGTTGGTGGAGTCATCAGGCTGATCTCATTCCAGCTGACAGAAGTGACACCACCTCACCCACCAAGCTCCAGGGTTTCCCACAGGGCCTGGGTCAACCCTGAGAGAAGCAGAGTGGAGAGAAACCAACACGGAGCCCTTCAAGGAGGCAGGGCTTTTACCAGTGCTTAGAAGCAGGGAGGACCTACAGTGTGGATACAGTGAACTCTACCCACCTCTCCCAGCACACAGTGTAGTCCAATAGAGAGAGTCACACAGTGGTCAGCAGTGCACTCAGTGTAAACAGGGCAGAGAAGGGTCACGGTGGCCAGCAGCACTCAGTGTAGATGGGCAGAGCAGGGTGGCACAGTGGGCCCGGGCAGGGCTGCAATTCTGATGCCATCATCCCCTGCTGCAGGTCTCAGGCCAATGGCGTCAGCTTTGCAGACCTCAGGTTCCTCACCTAGATTAGATTAGAAATACCCACTTTGTTGGCTCTGGTGAGAATTAGCAGGTGTGGAGCCCTGAGCACAGTGCCAGGACTCAGAGGTCACTCGGCAAGCCCTGGCTGACACAGGAAGAACATCCCCCAGAGCTCTCAGCCCAGCAACATTCAGCACTACACATGGAAATGTTTTTGTTTAAGTCTTCTATGCATTTGGGAGGCAGAAAACGTCTGGAAAATGTAGTTAGGAGATAATTTCATGTAAAGGACTACAACAGGAAAAACTCCTCACGTTTGTTAGCAAAAAAGAATGGGCATTTTTATAAAACATTTTATCAATGATGACTTAAACAGTGTCACCACATAAATGTTTTATGCTCTGCCTTAAGCATAAAACATAAAAAGAATACTTCTAGATTGTCTAAGCACAAAGTGAATTCTTTTGAAAACAACTGCACATAGTTTACTAAGTAGACAGAACCACTTCCAAAGAAGTGATTTTTTGTGAGGGGACTGGGGTGGAGCCCAGGGCCTCACACACACGAGGTAAGCACTCCACCGCTGAGCTACACAAAGAAACGTCTGTATTTTTTCTGAATAGTCTAAATCTACTTTAATCTGACAACTTTACAAACATATTTCTCCTCTAGTAACTTGTTAGTTTCTTTACCTGTTACTTGATCTCCTGGATATTGCAACTGAATCCTTTACGGGGAGTCCAGAGCAATTCTTATCACAACTACCCACAAAGCAGAGCAGAAAGCACCTCACTCCCTCGCCCTTCACTCCTCCTCTTCACGTCTATTTTAAGTGCGTAAGAAGTTACTGTTTTTTTACAGTTAACACTTATTTAAACAATCTGTCAGCAAGTTATTTTTAATTGACCTTCATCATTTTCTGAATGACCATGATTCCAAATGGGACCATTACCTTTGTGGGGGAAAAACTCCCTTTAATATTTTGTTAAATGAAGTTCTGTTGGTGAATTTTTCAGTTCATTTATCCTCTTTTTTTTTTTTTTTTTGGCCTAAAACCATTTTTTTAATTTGCCTTCGTTTTGAAGGTTTCGCCAGGCATGGGAGACTAACTTGACTGTTGTTTTCTTTGGTGTTATTAAGGCGTTATTCCACTTACCCTTGCTTCCATCACGTCTTCTTCAAAAGTGGGCTGTGCGGATTGATTTGACTCGCTCTTGTCATTGCTGTTTGCAGTCATGTACCTCTCTCCGTGACAACACTTGTTGAGACTTTTCTTTTTCTCTGGTGGCTGCCATTGGATTGCGCTGTGCTGATGTATCCTTGAGATCACCCCACTGGGGGCTTCTAGTTCTTCTGCACTGCATGGCTTCAGAACTCAGTAATTTTCTTCAGTGGAAATTGCCAGTGGGTTAGGCTGAGTTCTCTTTCCTTCTTGCCTTACCAGGATCCAATTGTTGATTCTTCAACCCAACAAGAGTTCCAAAAATTCTCCTGCCTTCTCGTTCCATAGCAGACCTCTCAAGGGCTCCATCCCAGTGAGAGTTGCCAGGTACTTAGAGGAAAATGACACCTACGTGGTCTTGATGGCCTTCTTGGCATCCTTGCTCTGAAGTCTGAGCCATTCAAGTCCCATTCACTTAGTTTTCTGGGTCTTCAAATGTTTTAATTTTGTCTTCTCTTTCACAGAACTCAGCAAGTGTTTGCCACACAAATAGTCCCATAAGAGCAAGAAATGCAAGTTCTAATCATTGAATTTTAATAACCAAATAGTCTTTTTAAAGATCTGATTACATTTGATTTTAAAATTACAAAAATCCAAATCTTATTTTATATATATATTATTTATGGTAGTACTGGAGTTTGAACTCAGAACCTTGCATTTGCCAAGCAGGTACTCTACCACTTGAACCACTCCACCAACACTTATCTTATGTTATCTTAATGCTGTTAGTTCAAGGCCTGGCTGGCAGTTTAAATGTGGGGACAAACTCTTAGTGTGCAGGAGAATAGTGAAGACAAATGACACCACTTACAACACATGAATCCACTGGGAACATTTCCTTACTTTGAACACTTATCCTTATCGCCAAAGAAAAAATAAATTACACATTTAAATAGGTATTTATTTTCACGTCATCACTCCTGAGATTATTTGAGTGATGATTTCTTGATCCAAAATATAAACTATGCTTTGTGATGTGAAAAGCACTGGGAAGATCACAAACACAGTAACACTAACAACTTGCACATATCCTACACACACTCTTCTCCTTCACCTGTATCACATCGCCCTCTCTCTTGGAGAGAACCACTCTTGCAAATGCTGCACCAACCATTCCCTTATTTTTGTTTTATTTTTTTTGGTGGCACTGGGGTTTGAACTCAGGACCTCACGCTTGCTAAGCAGGTGCTCTACCACTTGAGCCATTTTGCCAGCCCAAAATTCATACATATGTCCTTGCTCTTACTTACTTATTTTGAGACAGGGTCTCTCTCCGTAGCCCAGGCTGGCAAGGATGCATCTTGTGTAGAGATGAGACCTCAACACAATGTCACCAACAGCCAGATGACGTGCTACAAGGGAACTGAGAAGGGAGACATTTTTACTTGTCCTCCTTATTTGAACAAAGCCATCTACATTTCCCATCGAAACTGTTCTTGTTGTGGACTCTTGTAGTTATCTTTTCCAAGTGAGGGAAGCCCCTGGGTGATAGACGTTCTCTGACCTGATTAATAAGTGCTACATTTTATTAAAGGTTTCTGAATCTGTTGAGATACCACTTTCTCGTTTTTAATCTGCTAGTGACCTCAATGACCTCTCCTCTTGTTTCCTACTGCTTATCCATCTTTCCATTAGGGAACAAAACAAACTTGGGAGTTTGCATATTTTTAGTACAATGTTGACTTCTTTCTGCTAAGGCTTGGCTTATGGTTTTTGCAATTGCAAATATACAGTTGTCATTTTCTTTTCTGGAGCCGTCCCTGTGGTTTTGGCATCAGATCGTCCTGGCTCAGTGGGCCAGGTCAGTAAAATACCCCCTCTTCTCTTGCCTCTTTGTTTGTATAACTTTGGAATTATCTTTGAAATCTTGGTAGAAGTCATCCGTAAAATTATCTGAGTGTGGTAGCACTCGCCTGTAAAATTATCTGGAACTGGAAGATTCCTCTGGGAGATTTTTAAACTGCTAACTCAATTTCTTTAACAATTATTTTGACCTCCACACTCTTAAATCACTTTTGCAAGGTATCTTACTTAATAGCTTTTCCACTTCTACCTAAAATTTGTACTTTATCTGACATTTATAAAACATAGCATTTTATCTAAGGTTATAAACAGTTAACATAAAATCATTTGTAAGATTTCCTAATTTTAATGTCGGTTGCTATGCCAAAATTTGATTCTCTGCTATTATCATTTACCTTTCTCTTTTTTGTTTTTTTTGTTTTATTTTGTTTTGTTTTTTGTTTTTGCAGAACTGGGGCTTGAACTCAGGGCCTTCACCTTGAAGGCCAGCCTTATTTTTGTGAGGGGTTTTTTCAAGATAGGGTCTCACGAACTGTTTGCCCGGGGCTGGCTTTGAACTGCGATCCTCCTGATCTCTGCCTCCTGAGTAGCTAGGATTACAGGCAAGCCACCAGTGCCCACCTTTCTCTTTTTTGTTTTGATCAGATTTACCTGGATTATGTCTGTTTGTCTTTTAAAAAATTGAGTCAGTTAACACTCTGTTGCATCATCTGTGTAATTTTAAGTTCTTTGTCATTATTATTGCTTTGTCTTGACTTTTGCTATGTTTATTCTTCCTCTTTTTCTTTCATCTTAGGCTCATTATTTCTCCACAATTTTCTGGGTGAGTACTAGTTTTTAATGTGTGAGAGCTCCGTGTAATTTCCACTTTCCTAATTTTGATGAGGCATTCATTTTCAACTGTGGAGTCAGAGGACGTATTTATTTCATCCAGCATTTCAAAAAGTCCTGGCCTAGGTTACAACCAGTCTTTTGAAATCTTCCATTGCACAGCAGAAGTTCATGTGTTCTCCCAAAGCCATGCTCCACACAATATGGATATCAGGTCAAGGTGGTTAATGACAAATATTTCTCATATTTGTCATTTTCCCTGATTAATCTATCAGTATCAATACTCAGAAGAGCAGCTCAAATCTTCCACAACCACCAAGGGTTTGCCACTTTCTCCTTGTATTTCTTCCAATTTTTGCTTTATATACTTTTGGGTATTTTACAAACTACCTGGAGTCTCAGTGACTTCTTGGTTTAAGTATTAAATTAAGCATTTCCCATCATTTATCTGTAATGTTTTGTACAAAGCTAACATAACTGACCAATAGTTTAGGGTTGACATAGATTCTATTCTCATGCCATAACTGGCAATCTTGCAAATTCCCAAGGTAAGAAGTAAGTAAAAAATCAGGACAAAATGTAATTATAAAATTTAAAACATCCAATTCTTCTCTCTCAGTCAATGGTAGATCAAAGTACTCTTTCTGGCCTAGCACGTCCACCCCATCCTGACCTGCTTCCTTGCTCAGGAGACTATGTCATTGTTTTTCTGAGTGATTCATCAATTAATCAGAGTCTCACTGTGGTGTTTTGCAAAGCCTGGATTTCTGTGGGTGATGACCCCTGAACCGCGTGGTATGCATCCTGAATCTCACGCGGCCTTTTTTAATTTTTCTCTTGAAGATTATACATCCTTAAAATAGAACACCGTGTCCTTTCTATCTCCCATCCCACATTCGTACAAAGCAAAAGTGGCAGGGCCTACAGGAGGTGCTCATTTGATTCTTTTGTGTTTCATTGCTCACTGCGTGGCAAACATGAGGTTGGGCGTCTTGCAGACATTCATTGTGCTGTGTCCTCACAAACCTGGGAAGATGGAACATGGCGATGTAGTGGTCACCCTTGAATAGCTTTAGCAGAAAGTAGCTCTCTTCCTTGGCAGTATTGTGCCCTTTAGGTCCACTGCAAGACTCATTCATTCATTCATCCCACCTTGAGATGAAGTCTTGACAGGAATCCATGTTTTCAAGTCACCCTGGACAGTAAAATGTTCAGTTCAAGTAAATGTCAAAATTTCGATCTGTCATCCAGCTGTAAGCTCCTGACCGCCCTCAATTCAGTCCAGTCTCAGACCCTTTCATTAAGCCCTCACCCAGCCTCCCCAGATACTCCTACTGTGGCCTTGCCCCACCTCTCTGCCAGCTCTTAAGGAAGGCTCAGTATGGAAGAAACTGCACGGAGCAGTGGGACAGAGTCTTGTCCACCAGCTCATTTGTCCTGTAGCTTTGGGGAACATATGTGGGCTCTTTGAGGGCTCCTTGGACTGGACTTCCAGTGGACTTCCCTGGTCACATGTGCATAGTCCACTCCTGCAGCCTCTCCATGCTGATAACCACCTGCCTCTGGTAGGAACTCTTGGGGAAAGGAACATCTCAATGGCACACCACACCATTCAGAGCTGTGCACATCCTTGTCTGCCCGCTAATGGCAGATGGGATGTGACTCCCCTCTCTGGTCCCTCTCTCCTCACTCTGCTGTCAGAACTTAACCAGGGCCCACTTCATCTTTAGCTGTGAATCTGGACCAAGCTCTCCTGTCAGAAAGAAACTGGTTTCATAGACTAATGTAGCACCATCCCTCAGGCAGAGTGGATGGGTCAACACTGAGGCCCCTTCCTTGTAGAAAGCTGACAAGCTCTTCCCCATAAATGCTAATTTTAGCCCCTTCAACTCCCAGTCTTTCCTTCTTCCCTAAAGTTCAGTGATGGAAGGGCAGAGCAGCTCCATGGCATTTGACCAGGTTGCCTTTAAGGTCCTTGGCAATTACTGCCCTGCACCCAACTTTTGACAGTCAGCTGAAATGCTATCCCCCTGAAACCCTCAGCCTCACTTCACAGCTGGAGAAGCCACAGAGCAAACTAAGACTGCCTCGCTCTGAATATCAGCTCCTTCTGCTAAGCCACACTGTCCCACAAAACACTGGGTTGTGCTCCAGACAGGAGGGAAGTACACTGAACAGTAGGGGGGTGGCTTTCATTCTGGCTCCACCATGAGCTCCTCGTGTGATTTTCAAAAGTTACCAATCCTTTTGAGGTTTGAGCCAAGGCTAAGCTAGAACAGAATAGGTCAAGGTCTTTTCTAGGTCTGACCTTCCCAAATCAACCCCAGAATTGCCAGCCAATGGAGACAGCAACCAGCAAATTCCCAAACACCCAAGCTGCCTTTTGGGGTGCATCTCAGATGCAGTGTACACAACCAATACATTTGTGATTCACTTACAAGCTGACACCCACAGGGTTATTTTGAAAGCAAAAACAACATAGTGAGTCGATCATCACATTCCAGCAACAATTAGGGCTGGAATGAAAACGAGAGGTCATCGCTCAATGAGGATGCCATTCATAAAGCATTGCACAACTGGCTCCCAGTGCCCAGCGCTCATCTCTTCTTCAAAGTATAATATCTAAGATTATGTGCTTTCAGGAACATGGCACATTTTCAGTGTGAGGTCATAAAGATGTGATATTGTACCGCTCACACCTCTTTGTTCCCAACTTTTGTATGGAAAGTTCAGGTTTTATTGTAACCCTTGATCTATGTCTCTGTCTCCTGAAAATGAAGCATAAATTTCTTGAGGGCAGAGCTGTGTTCCTGATAGATTTCTGTCCACAAGTCCCAGCCAGCTTTGTGCTTGACTCATAGCAGGCATGAAAGAAATGTTTGGGGAATATTTCCCAGTTGTGGTGTGAGGGGTGCGATATACACTGCCCATTGACGCAGGCTTGCTTATGAAGACAGAGAAATGTTTAAAATCACTCAGAAATCTGGATTTCTTTATTGTATTCAATGGAGAGGTGTTGCTCACTGCAGCATCAGTGGATGAATGAAATCCTACCAACATTCAAATCCACCATCACCTGGTACCCCACCCAGCAGCCTGAGGTCAGCACATGGCAGAGAGGGACAGGCAGCTCACAGCACTGTCACAGATCAGGGACTGCAAGGGCTGCAGTGATAACTGATGACCACCGTTGTTCATCACTCTTTGAACAAAGGACCTGAAGATGAATTTGCTATGAGATATAATGTTACTAACAAAAAAAAGATGATACAGAACAAAAAAGCATCTGAAGTAGCTGAGTGTGATTTCAGAAGTCTGCTGCTATTTAGAGTTGCTGACAATGCCACCAAAACCTGAAAAATAATGGGCTTTCTGATATCAGAAGACATCCTCAAAGATTTTTTGTGCCAAAGACATTACTTTGCAGGAAGAGCTATGTCTTAATATTTCTGGAGATGGAGTGCAAGTCACTGGGGGTTTAGGCAGCCTGGGGAAGTTAGAGAGGATGTGTGGTAAGACGACAGAGGAAAATATCCTGACCCTGTAGATGGATTTTCTTGGACCAATTTTTGTAAATGGTGTGCAGTCAGAGTACTACCTTAAACGCATCCTCCCAAGAGGGTTTTGCTGCTCATTTTATTAGTTACTAGCTCTGGAGTCTGCAGGGTGAGAGCCAACCCCACTTGCCTGTGAAACACATGTTTCAGACACTACTCGTTTCAACCCATTACTTTGCACAGCATCACTGTCCCTCAAGATGACTCCGACCTACCCAGGAAGACACATGTGTGGATCTGTGCAGGTTCCTGAAACATCTGCCATAGTCTAATGTTCCTGGAACATCTGCCACATGAGGGGGCTGAGGGGGACGAAAATGGAAACCACAATGGGGAAGCCAAGAAAGGCACAAATAAAAGCAAAGAGACTGGCTTCCAAATCCCACGGAGATTTGTGGTGGTCAAAGAGCAGCAGGTGGGTCAGTGAGACTAATTTCCATCTGACCTTGTGTTGGGGACCTGAGCACCGTCACCTGTGAGTCCAGCTACTCTTGAGCTATGTGGACCAATAAGCCTCTGCGTGCCTGCCTCCCAGTGACAAGACGTGGTTCCAGAGTGTCCCCTTCTCCCCTTTGTGGATCCTCCTCTCCTGAGCACTCATAGGACAGGAGTGGGTAGGGAGAAGAGGGAAAAGAGCCCTAGCAAAGACTCCATGAAGTCCCAACTACACAGACTTCTCAGATTTCTGGAACACTTCCGCTGAGGATCTGTGACTGGTTCTGAGGGCCAGGTCTGAAGCTAATTCCACGGCAGTGAGTTTGTCTGATTGACCCAAGGCAAGACAAACAGAAAACCGTGAATCATTCCTCCAGTACGGGCTGGTGTGAGGGCAGCTCCCCACTCCTGGAGCTGCTGGGCTGTTCCCTCCCCATGAAGCCAATTAGTCCCTCTGATGGGACAAGACTCAGATTAATTACCGCACAAGCCAACCCCTAATGCGACCTCCCATTACTGTCAGCGCTCTACCATCAAGCGGGCTTTACGAGCTTCCAGGAAATAATAGAACAGATTGATTGGAACACAATTCACTTCCTCCTTCCTTCATCTCCACCTTCTGGCGAGTGGCTAAGGAGCTGCAAAACGGCCCCAGGCCAGCAGCCACTAACGGCTCAAAGAGGGACATCGGATAACCGGCAAACACGAGGTGAGGTTAATTACACAGTGTACCTATTTCCCTGGATCAATTAGTTATAAAATGACTTTGCCCTGCCTTCCACAGCCAACTGTTCCATCTTCAGTAAGAGGTAGGCACAGTAAGCCCTGGTCTTGCAACAGGCTTGCACCCTTCCTTTTGCACTAAGATTGACAAGTTGCAGCCCCATCCTTCAGGACAAGGATGATCCAGCTGCTGTGAGCGAGGGAAGGGCCGGAGAGCACAGGAAAATGCAAGTTCTGACTCTGTGGTCTTTTTGCTGCAACACAAACCAGACTGAAAATCCTGGAAAACATGTGTGGAACAGGGAATGAATAGGCAGGGGACCAGAAGAGTAAGCAGCCACAGAAGCAGCACCCATTGCCCACTTCTGTGCTGAGTCCTACAGCCCAACCCTGAGGCCAGCAAGGTCTGTGACTGTGTCTGCCAGATGGCTGTGGAGTTACAGGAAGGGCGTTACATGCATGGCAATGTCCATCTCCAGGATGACTCTAGGATCCACTCGTTCTGCACCCAGGAGGAAATGCACTTCCCTTTCCAGAAGGACCCTGAGTCCCAGTGAGACTTTCTGGCTTAAGCCAATCCCAACATGTTCCCTGGCTTCCTATGACCTGAGCATATGTTCACTAAGATTTGGGGTACCCTGCCTCGTGGTCCACACAACCTGTCACTTCTGGGTGGCTGGTTCTTGTGATTTCAGGATCCTTCTTGCTCACTGGATGCTGGGCGTTCAGTCCTCAGACATTTAATTGCTTTGTAAGAGGCAGAAATCATTTTAATATTTTTCTGCTGCAGAATTAAATGGTATTCTTTTGGGGTTTTCCCAGACCTAATCACTGAGATAAATATTTAATGTTGTCTAAATTATCTGAGACTTCCAAGCAGCCCTGACCCTGCTCAACCTAAGTGTCATGTAGCTTGTTCCCCAATTTGGGGAGCCTCTCAGGGAGGACAGGTGTGATGGGCACCTACTTCTCTGCAGTCCTGAGGTGCATGATGACTGGAGAATCTTATAGCAGGGCTTTAAAAACTAATGAAATAAAGTCAGAATTAGAAAAATAAAAATTTTCCAGCTGCTAGAAAATGCAGGGTTCATGGTGACATCAGTATTGTCACAGTGCCACCTTGTGGGGACGTGGAGTAGATGTGTGCTCTGGAAAACAGATTTTGAGAGACCCGCTAACTCCACAGAAGGTAGTGGTCCTCCACGACTGTATTCCATTTCAAGAAAACGATTAGCTGCACTGTGTGTTACCTATATACATGTCTATATATGTGCATGTTTATATGTGTGCGCAGAAATATAAATGTATAGATGAGGACAGCACAGTGAAACTCACCAAATGCTGTTTGAAAAGGAGCAGCAGAGGAAAGGAGTTTAGGGACTAGAACAGAAGGGTGAACTTGTTCAAAGAATACTTAAACCTATGTGAAATTCTCACAATGAAACACAGCTTCATGACCAATGGTGTCTGTTGACTTGAAGGTGACGTGAATAAAGTGCTGAGGGTGACCTCGAGGACAATGTGCAACACTTGCTCATGTAAGAAGTTCTAAGTAAACAGTTGCTAATAGTCTGCTCTGTAAAATATTCTCTTCACTTCCTGAAAAGTCGTCCTTTAACCTTGGTTGACACACCCTTCCAGGAAGTAAAGGTCACCAGAAGAATCTTGAAGAAACTGAGAAATTGTAAAACTAAAATTTGAAATATATATATATATATATATATATATATATATATACAAACATAGAGTTTTACATTCATAAAAATGTGAAAGGTAGTTCTAGATAAATAGAACAAAAGTTTAAAGTGTGCTTTGAGTTCAAGTCTCAGACACAGGACAGACACTGTGCCGAGCAAACTGGTAACAAAGAGTTTTTTCCAGGAAGTAAGTCTAATACCACCAGAGTCAAACAAAAGCCTCAAAGATGTTGAGCTTTTGGGGACAGTGGGAGAGGGACACTTGCTGGTGGCATCAGAACACTGGCTAGGTGAGCTCTTGCCAGGGGACACAAGTTCTTCATAGCTCCAATGGGTCTAAGAGAACATCCTGTGTTGTCCTGTCCATCATGGACAGGTGTGAGGAGCCACTGGATGCGGTTCACACAGCATAGGTCAGATATCCAGACGTGCTTCTGAGGAGGGACCCCTGGTGCCTCTGAGCCCTGAAACCTGTCCACAAAAGATGGCCACTGAGACCACTGGGGCTGTACAGCATGGTGGCAGTGCCACCCACCCTCAGCCATGCACCCTCTAGAAACAGACGCTTTGGGTTTTCAGATATGGTTTTAATAAAAACACCCTAATCCTGTCATTTCCTCTCATGAAGAGTTGTATTTTTAACTTACCCTCTCTGTCCACGCTCTGACAATCAGACAGGTCAAGTCTGAGTTTCCATCTCAACAAGGCACATGGAAGCCTGCAGCGTGTGCACTGAGCTGCAGGCTGACCCCTGGCGAACCTGCACGGAAATGTCCTTCTGTAAATGTGTCCTCCTTCTCAGGCTCATTTGTCTCTTTTGAAAGATCCCTCACAAAACACAGCTCCATCCCACTCACATTCCCTAAACCCAACATATGACCCCAGTCCGTTCTTTGTGGGGGATGGGAGGACCTGGATCGCAGGTTTGCATGGCTAGCTCAGGCTGACCACAAACTATGATTCTTATGCTTCAGCTTCCCAGGTGCTGGAATTACAAGTGTGCATCACCACACCTGATGTGACTGCATTACTCTAAGGTGAGACATGTTTCCTTGAACCATACACTCAGCTGCATTTTCATGAGTTGTTTTTTTGTTCTGAAAAAGCATCATTACCAATTGGGTTTGGTGTTTTCTCTTTAACATCGGCATCATATATACTCAAATCCAATTCTATACTCAAATCCAATTCTAATGTTACCTGCTTTATATGGTCAAATGTTTCAGAATTAGCACTTGGTTTCAAACAAGGGTTCAGTGATGGACCACTGTGAGAGAACTGCATGCAACACCTGTGCAGCTCAGGGCATCGAGCGACATATCTCAACTCGGACTCAGTATGGCAGTGAGGACACATCTAATGTGCATTGTCAAAGCCCGATCAGCAAGGAGGGTTCACAGAAGAGCCAGGCTCTCCTGTCTGTCATCCAGAGCAGCCCCTGAGATGAAACACACCACAGGTCAGTGCCCTTTCAAAATTACCCAACAACAGTAAATTAGGAAGAAAATGCCTCCAACACACCGCCAACTCTCAAACAAGTAACTGGGGTGCTGTTGAAGCTTTTGACTTTCTCTGTGCATCCAGGTGGCCTCACCACCAACCCACAAGCCCCTGCCTAGCAACAGCCATGAAGGAACCCATCAGGCGGACCCAGGGTCCAAACCAGGTCATTTTCAGTGACCTTAGCACATACTGTGCAGCTGTCACCCCACCCTCTCCAGAACTTCTTTGCCCTGAACACCCCCCACACACACTGAGCACTCACTCCCTTCCTCCCCAGAAAGCCTGCAAATGACTACCCTGGTTGCCTCATATACTTGGAATCATACAGCAATTATTCTTTTGTGAATGGCTTATTTATTACCCTCACGTCCTCGAAGTTCACCCATGTGGTACAACTGTGTCAGAATTCCCTTCCTTTTCAAAGTTGAATGATATTCCACTGTGGGACTGGACCACATTTTATTTATTCATTCATCCACCGAGAGAAATGTGGGTTGCTTTCATGGCTCAGATATCATGAATGTGTGTGATGTGAACAACCACGGTCTTCAAGTGGTTCATCCCCAAAGAAATCTGGAATTGTGAAAGCAGGGTCATACATACATCCCAGAAACGCTCCTGCCAAACTCCCAACAGGGAATCAGAAAATTGGAAGACATCCAGCGTGAGCTGAAGGCTGGGTGAAAGTGGAAAGACAAAACTCAGTGTGGGGTTAACCTATTCAGAGCAGACCTGGCTCGGGATCCCACCTGGGAAGCACTGGCTCCCACTGGCCAGGATGCAAAGGTGAAGACAGGAAGGAAGGTATTCCACAGCTGCAGTGAGAGTGGAAAGAGATTTGACTCTTGGCTTCAGATGGTCTTCGATCTGGCTGGTGAGGCAAAAATAAGTGCACAAATCATGAAATAGGGGCTGGAAGCTGCAGGGTGGCTCAGAGGAAAGAGCTTCTGCCTAGCAAACACAGGGTCCTGAGTTCAAACCCCAGCACCCCCCCAAAAAAATCGTAAAATCATGCCAGCTGTCATAATGGTAGACATCCTTGGGAATCCACTACCCCAGAGAAGAAGGCCTTCCTGGAGTGGTGCCTCTTTGAGCCAGGTTCTGAAGTGTGAGTAGGAGCTGCCCAGAAGCAAAGAAAGGCAAATCTACTTGACTAAGAAATGGAACATTCAAAGCTATCACCGTAAAACAGAGAGAAGTAAACGTAAGAAGTCACAGGTGAAACACCACTAATGAGACTGTGAGGTGGAGACAGATGGTTCAGGAGGAGGCAGCAGGAAGCAAGGCAGAGGTCATGAACATGGAGAGGCCAGTGGGGATCTGCCTCCATCCTGGCGCATGGTCTGTCTGCAGTATGGTGAGTCAGTCACGTAAAGCTCACAGAGCTGCGAGCAGGACATTGCTCATGACCCCAGGAGGACCAGAGATGCATTCACCAGGCCAGGTGCTGAGGCTGAGTTCACGTGTGGAGACCCGGAGGAGAGGTTTCAAGCATCCCTGTCTCCTGCATAGAGAACCAATGATCCACTTGTTAGATGGGGGTCACTGGGGGCAGAGGGCAAAAAACAGAAAGGTGGCCAGACATGGAGGGCATGCATGTGGGTCCCCTTTTGTGATCCTAGGCAGAAACAGTATGAGGGAAGGCTTTATTAAGACTAAATACCCTTGAATTTGCTGGACAAAGATACATTGCCTACTATGAAGACAAAGAGTCAGCATTTAAAAGAAAGCTTTCCCGTCTCCACATGAAGGAGTCTTCCATTCCTGACCTGCAGGGATCCACCCATAACGCTATGCTCCTGTTCCAGGCTCAGCCCATCACCAAAAGCTGAAGTGAAGGCCATGTTTTCATAGTATCTCACTTGTTTCATGTGAGTTTTCTGCCTCCAACACAAAGAGAAAAAAATTTGTGGGCCCACTGTGTCAGCCAGGGTCCCATTACTGTAACAAAACACCTGAGATGACCAACTGACAAAGAGGAGAGGCTGACTTTGGCTCACAGTGTGAGAGCTTTCAGTCCATGGTCAGTTGGTTCCATTGCTCCTGTGATGAGGCCGTACACCATGGTGGGAGCTTCTGGTAGAACACACCGCTCACCTCATGGCAGCTGGGGCGAGGAAGGGGGCCAAGGTCACAATATTCCTTCCAGGGCACACCCTCAATGACCTAGCTTCCTCAAGGAGCCCCCATAGCACCACAGCTGGGGGCCCAAGCTTTCAACAAAGTGCCTTTGGGGACAGTTCAGATCCAAGCCATAGCATTCTGCTGTAGTTCACAACATGAGTCATTAGTTAGAGTTTTTAAAGTTATTCTTTCTAAAATGTTCTCATTACAAAGTCCATGATTAAAAATTAAATCTTTTCTGCTTTATTGTTTTTTTCATCCAATACCATTTCCAATTACTCAAAGTTTTCATTTTAAAACACGTTCTCATTAAATTAAGGGCCAGCTCCTTTAATTTGTCTATTTCCACTCTAATAAGCAAACCAAAAAGGTATAGGAATTTTTTTTCCAGATACTAGTCATGAAATATGTATCCTGGAAGAGGTTTCAAAGCAGTGCCCAATCTGCATGCAAAATCCCATGCTAAAATCCTTAACTGTCTAAATTAGATACAAAGTAATTCAGGGAGAAAAACTAGGACCTTCCAAACCACAAAGATCTTTTTCAGGTAGCCTTCTGGGGCCAATAACTCAGTTCTAAAAATGTGCTGAGCTACAGCTTGGTGCCCTGGGTTGAGGACTCTGAGAATCTTTTCACCAAGTGTGAAAAATACAGGCCCATTTCAGGTTACAGAAGAAAAGAAAAAGAACCTATTGCTTTGAGATGCTTTTGGCTCAGTTATAATTCAAAACCAACCTCTACACTTGCCCTGACTATGCTGCTGGTGTAGCTCGTAGCTCAATCTTCAAATACTTGTTTTTGTACAAAAGCTGCAAAAATTGTCCTTCTGTATTGCAAACACCTGTACTAATTCACGTCCCCATGGATGCTGCTTTGCCTCACTTTAAGACCAAATTCTACAGCAAATTACTTTCCATTGAGATTAGAAGTCCCTAACTTAGCTTGAAAGTCAAAATGTTTCCCTGATCCAATTACGGCTTCCACTAAATTTGCCAAAGCCAGAACTTCCCCAGTTCCCACTGAACATCTAAGGCCCACCTAGGTGGGGCCTCCCCGTCAACCCAGCTGAACGTGGACATCTGAGTGCGGGTGAGCTCACGAGTCTCAAAACCACCTGCAGATTTTTATTGCCAGAAAGAGGTAGCTTTCACTAAAACTGAAGATACAGTCATTAACGTAGCTGTAAACCTAAAAATAAGTAAATTAAATCACAGCAATATAAAGAAACTACACTTGTCCACTTTCTAAATTTTATAAAATCTTTTCATATATTTTTCCAAGCAGCCTGGTCAGAACCATGGACAGCTCCCCGGACTTCCCCTTAAACAACCAAAGGGAGCCTTCTCTCCTCCTGTCTCCCCAACTCTGCCACACTCTTCCTCAACTCCAGTGGACCTGAGCTACACAAAGTTGCCCAAACACCTCTGATCCCTCCACCCATCAGCACAGCTCCTCCTGAATTCTCTGTCTCTGCACCTTTTCACCACCCTTCCTCAACCTACCTAATTAAACTGCATTCAAATGTTAGAACAAGTCTCACACCCTCCGCAAAAGCCTTCTCAGCCTTTTCCTTCCCCTGAGTTATCCTGGCACTTGGTATGCCTGCTTCTCCCATAGACTACAAAAATACAGCTGTGACCACTGGACCCTCCTTTTCATGATTGCTGGCTGATCTTGCCAACAGACTTGGAAACTCTGCCTCCTGAATGCCTGGCAGAAAATGTCCTCACTACTCATTTAGTTAATCAATAAAGAGGTACTTGATACATCAATGGGTGGCAGGGATGATTATTGAGAGCAGAACCTGACTGCATTTGGTGTCACTGGAAATGCTTCCAGAAAGTGCAGAACACATTTTGCCTCCTGGCACAGTGCGTTGTACCAAGTGCTCATAATGGAAGCAACATTTCCCATGTCTGCCATCTTTGATTTATCCTCTAATGAAGTTTTTGGTTCTGTGTAACTCAAGAGAAGATTCTACAGACTCAGCAGGACCATCCTGTACCTCTCTGCCTCCTCCCTCCCCGTCCCTCTCTGCTTCCTCCCTCCCCGTGGCGTTATTGGAAGCTACTCTCCTTTGTCAGCTAGGTCAGTGGCTCCCAGCCCTGGCTGGGAAATAGACTCACCTTTAGATATTATTGGAAATGCAGGTGAGAAGTCCTATTATATCTTGGAGCTACAGACTGGAGCTGTGATCCTAGCAACATGAATTGTTGTGTTCCAGGTTTTATGATTACTGCTGAAGACTGAAAAATTGACAAGCTACAGAAAGTTCTTGCTCTGAAAAGTTTAGATGTTAATGGGGAGTTCCTACAAATCAACAGCTCAATAAAATTCACTATGTTTTATGAGTAGGAAGCAGGGCCATCCAACCCAGAATGGGTAGATAGGGGAGTAGATGGTCTTAGAAAGCTCCTTGGAAGAGGTGAGGTCTAGGTTGAAGCCAACTTAGCCAGAGAACACCCAAGAGGAGAGGAAATGGAAGAGGCTAAAGGTCCAGGTAAACAATATTCTGTGATTCTTGTTTTAAGAAGATAGCAATATGGATTCACACAAAGCTTTTAAGCCAAGGAGGGGCAGCTAGTATCGGCATTTTAGGAACATTGCTCTGTCTACACTCTGTCTCCATAGGTGGAAGAGAAGTTGTCTTGTGAAGCTAGCTTCTCACAAGAGCTGATGCTGTCCTCAGAAGGACCATCTGCACAGAGATGCAAAACCAGGATGAGGAGCCAAGGCGAGGTGTCCTGTGAGGGTGCACCTGGAAAAGGACCTGAGCACAGCCACCAGGAGCAGCAGGCTTAGAGATGCAGTCAGGGAGCACACATGAATATGGGTTCTGTCTGCACAGTCATGACTCCCTTCCTACAACCCATCCACATCCCTCACTCCACTTCTGAAGGTCACTTCTGCTGAGTGTGTCACTTTCAATAGGAAGGAAAGGACCAGAGCAATGAGCTGTCCTCTTTGTGAGTCCAGCTGCTAGCAAGTAAGGATCTGAGGCAGGTGTGCATACAACCGTGGGTCCGGCCTGGCAGAAAATGATGATTGCAGAGGAAAGACACCCAGACACTGCATTCACAAATTGCAAATATTGACCATGGGTTGAAAAATGTTTCCTCTTCCTTCCCTCCCCAGGGGCTCCCCAAGTCTCAGAGTCACAGGAGGGCCTGGACTGAAGGCATCGCAACTGAACCTAGTATAGGTTCATGATCTTGGGTGTAAGCTGAACCCCAAACCCACAGATGACGAGAGAACTGTATCCCTCAAATCAGAATGGGGGTGGCCGCTTGCAGGAATACAGTAGTCCTCCCTTACTGAGATTTCTCTTCCCATAGTTTCAGTTAGTCACCATCAACCAGGGTCCAAAATATGTTAAAAGGAAAGTTCCAGAAATGAATAGTTCCTAAGTTTTAAACTGCACCACTGGTGTTTGAACTCAGGGTCTCATGCTTGCTAGGCAGGCGCTCTACCACTTGAGCCACTTCACCAGCTAAACTGCACACTCTTGTGAGCAGGTGATTATGGGTGTGTATGTCTAGGAAAAGCCACATATGTATGGGTTCTGGTATCATCTGTGGTTTCAGCACCCTCCATGTTTCCATAAAAGAGCGATGTTCTGGTGCTTCCTGCAGGCTCTCTCCTCTTTCATCTCACTAACACAAGGTCCAATCTGCCCTGCCTGGATGGAAGACCTGCTCAGCCCAGTATCCAGTCAGACTTACACAATGCAGCCCACACATCCTCAGTTCTTGCAAAGGTAAACTCTGCCTGTAGCCAGAACCTGGCAGCTCTCTTGTGCAGGGATTGGGAAGAACCTGAGGCTCCTGACATAGAAACAGCTCACTGACTTGACTCACACACTTTGTGACAAAGGCTGTGGGTTTTTAGTGAGCCAGATCTGTTTTCAAGGTCAGCATGATCTTGGGTAAATTTTGCAACTCTCCTAGGTTGGTGGGTGCCGAGATTACCTCCTGGGTGGGGTCGTGCTGTGGATAAGGGAGGCAATGCCTGTGGAACACTCCAGCGAGTCAGGAAATCAAGTGGAAGAGTGAGTGCACCTATTTATTTTTACTTATTACCTACTCATGGCTACAACAGCAAATACCCTGGAGGTCTGTATTAATATCTAAAAGATCATCCAACACGCATTTTTCACACTCAACAATTTTCCAACAGGAGTTGGAATTGACAAGACGTGCTAATGTTGTTACCTTAAGCAGTTATTTCCATAGTTTATAATTAGCGTTTTATCTGTTTTCTAATTTGTTTTTCTTTTAACCTGCCATTTGGGGAAATTTTATGAGAAAAAAATAAAGCAAAACTAATAATTACAAAGAGCAGCCAAGTCATATCAAGGATGAGGACAGTCTTGGTGGGGATTAAGTGCTGTGTCTAAGTGCTCCCTGTGAACAGCGCACAGTTAGCCCCGAGGGTGAGGACCTCATGGGCCGTGAGTGCCACGTGAGGAGACAGGCTAATGACTGAGGAACCCAGAGTAGTTCGTCTTCCAAGCAGGAATACTTAACCCCAGCACCTTTTGTAGTCATTGAAACACTTTTACTGAAATTGCAAACAAATTCAATTACCTTGTGATTTTAATTAGTGCAAAAAATAACCTATTTTGTTAACAAGAAAGAAATTGATTTCAGAACAAAATTAGCCAGGTACATTGAAAACCCAGCACAACAAGGAGACTGTAGAAAGAACATCACCCTGCAAAGCCCAGGACCCAGGACAGGCTTAATAAATATTATTTGATGCCAACACTGATAAGAGTAAAACTTCATAAGACAGAAAAAACAATATTGAGCCTGGGTGGCTGCTGAGTTTCTGATGGATATCTACTATCTCCTGTTTTCCTAGAAACTCAGAATTGAGCCGAGGCACTTTGGGTACAAATGACAGCGACAGATCTAAGACATGGGGCTGGTGCCCTGTGTTTGTTTTTGCAGAATGCAGGGAAAAGGGAACATAAATCTGGATTTCATTACAGAGCTCATGTTCAGAATCCCACGCAGCTCCTGAGAACCGTGACACAGGACACACTTCTGTCAGAGATATTTCCTGGGGAGAGAATCACACCCCATTCAATTCCCTGCAAGTGGCCCCAGGGACACTCTCGTCCCTGTTAGAAATGAGGCTGCCAGAGCGAGGCCCAGCCACGATCAGAATGTGCTCCCCAAAACAGGTTTGCTGTGGTGTGGAAATTAGAGTGTGTGTTTCGACAGAGGTGCAGCGAAAGTCCCTTAATTATAAAGCACTTTCCCTATAAGTTCTGTGAGTGAGTGAGTGGGGAATACAAATGGGTCCGTGTGTGTATGCATGTGTGTGGGTGCAAGTGAATCATGCACACATGTAAGTGTGTGTGGGCATGTGAGCGAATGTGTGTGTAAGTGTACATATGTTTCTGGGTATGCACACGGGTGTGAGTGTGCCTGTGTGCATGTGTGTCTGAAGGTGCATACGTGTGTAAGTGTGTGTAGCTGCTGAATGCCTCCCCACATCTCGTGCAGTTGTGGCCTGTGCCACCTTGTCCCTTTGTAAACACTGCAGTCACAGGACGGCTGGCTGTCAAGCAGCAAAGTCAGAACAGAGGCCGCCCACCACAGAGACCCTGGAGGTGCGTTTGCACAGCCAGCTGATGTGCTGGTTGTTGTCATAAAACATAAGAGGGCGATGAGAATGTCTACGGAACTCCAGCCTAGCTTTGATCACAATAACCATGTAGAAACAGCCTCGTTTGGGATGAATTGCAGGAACGACAAAGCAAACACACTTTAAAATGTGAATTGATTTATAGTGTCTCAGCTCTGAACAGTTACGTACAAACTGGATTTCTTCCCTTTCCTCCTGGAACTGCACTGCTTCCTCTTTGGGGCCTATCCAAATGCTGTGAATGTGAAGACAGAGAAGCCAGCTCAGAGGAAGCCCTCAGGCCTGGCGGGATCTCCAAAGAGAAGTCCTGTGTGTGGGCAGCCTACCCTCAGCCTCGCCGTCACAAAGCAGGCCTTAGTTAGCTCGTTCTTACTCTGGGGCTTTCTTCTGTGTTAGGACAGCTGCAAAGTGACAGTGTCTCAGACAGTCACATAACTTGCCCAAGGCCACACATCTGGCCAGATGCTTGCAGTATGAGTCCGAAGCAGGCGGGATGCACAGCTATTTCAACTCCACTACTCCATGGTATAATTCAGTTCCAGCATGCGTGACGATGTCCATGAAGATGGTACACCAACACAGACTTCCTCCAAAATCTAGGAACTGTGACTTTCAGAAGTCCTGAGTACGAGAATGATAACCTAAATCCTACTATGTCATATATAAAATCCATGTAGCGAGCTACTCTCTCCGCCTGCTTTTCTGTGCAGTGACAAAGTTAAGCTCAGTGAATAAAAAGAGGTCCCAATACATAGAAAGGAGGTTATTTATGTTGGAGACATTCATGAAAACCAGATAAACCTGCACTGTGAGGAAACAGCTGGCTGAAGCGGTGAGGGCTTCCACCTGCTGCCTTCTGTAAAGTCTCACGGTAATCCTAAGAAACACTTAAGACCCACCTGCTTCAGGTAAGAGAAGCAGATTCACTGCTCGGGGTGGACCTGAGGCCACCAACCACCACCTCTGAGCCTAAACCAGGAGTCCTGGCCTAGCACAGGACTGGGGATTCAGTGTACCCTACTTCTCCTCCAAGCCTGGGCTCACCTGCCTGCTCATTCAGTGCGCTGACAGCAGGTGCATTTCACAGAGAAGCCCTGCTGTAGGATGACCAGTCCCGGCTCACAGTGCCCTCTGTTCTGGCTAAGCTCACCACACCTGATTCTTCAAGTCACATCCCACAAAATGAGTGAAGTACTAGGGTTTGCTCTTGGGGCAGAGTGACACTCAATAGGTATGATTTAAATACCTATGAAACGGATGTGACTGACTTAAGTAGTCTAGAAGTAAATCAAGTATTTAAAGAAGAAGAAAAATCATTTTCAGAAGGTAAAATTAATTAGAAACATTGGGTATAAATACAGTCTAAACACTACAGTGTTTAACCATGTGTTTTCACTAAATACAATGCGTAGAAGTAGGTCAATAGACGAAGAAGAAAAGGGACACTAAACTAACACGTTTAAACAGGCATCAAAAGCTTGCACAGGAAGAAGAAAAGAAGCATTGAGAAAAAAAGAAGTATTGAGAAGGACCTGCAGCACAGGTGCACTAATATGGAGGAATGAGAGGACATGGGCATGAGGGGGACTGCAAAGTGGAGAGCAAGGGCCTCCAGCCCTGGCCCAAATCACTTCCAAAAGCTATCAGAAGAGAAGCCGGAGCCTCTGCAGGCAGAGGACTCGCTTTGGGCCTGAGAGGCCAGCCTGGGCAGCCCCTGGAGAGATGTCTGGCTGGGAAGCTATTTAGTGCAAGATTGAACCTCCGGAGGTGTGAGGGAGTAATTAACACTTTCTAACCTGCAGGGCAGTGTGGACAGCTGGAGGGAAAGGAGAAGAAAACCAGGGCAGGCTGGAGCAGAAAATTAGAGCGATGGGTGGGAGAGAGGGCACGGGCGAAAGCTGTTTATAACCGTGGAGCAAATGCCTGCAGCACTATAAAGCTTTGGAACTAGGACTTCGCAACCATTGGTCTAGTGAGAGAGCCCACACAGAAGCAGAAAAGTACAAAGCTGGCTATCATATTTAGATGATCTAGACATCACAGTATCAAAAGGATGAATTTGCTGCGTCTTCCCTGCAAGACATAACCCCAACTTCCATTTAATTCTGCTCGTCAGGCTCTGCCTTGAACCTGGCTGTGGCTGTGTATTGCACAAATCCCACATTTGGAAAAGCCAACTTCCTTTTCGTAGTAGAACCTTATCTCTGAACATGTGGGGACACATATTTGTGTCTTTGTAATGAGAGCGTAGATACAGAATTAAAGTCTCAAGATGGCTCATAGAGACCCAAAGGTTAAGGTCCAGTCTTCTTAGTAATGACTCCCAAACTTAGATCTGCACAACAGTGTCCACCTGTGTGACCATGAGCATCTCAGGACAGGAATGAGTGATCCACAGGCCAGAGTGTTAAACTCTCTAGGGTGAGGCCCAGAGAGAGATATGGGAGCCAATGCCCATCAATGCACACTAACCCTGCACTCCTGAAGCCAGGCATGGTTGTGCACAGCTTCAATTCCAGCACTCAGAAGACTAACGTAGGAAGATCATCAGTTTAAGGCCAACATAAGCTGCATAGCAAGTAAAGAGGCCAGTCTGGGCTCTACAATGAGACCCTATTTCCTAAAAGCAAAAAATAAAAATAAAACCTGAGCTCCAGCATACAGCTCTGCACCCTCAGTCACTCTTAAGCAGTATTTGATAAGATTTTACAAAAAGATGTCTGTGTTGTTGTCAGCAACCTGAAAATTTAAATAGAAATTTCCTGTTTCTTTGCTTGAAGACAGAACCCGTTCTATGTCTGCACAGAGGTCACTTGCTCACTGATTTTTTTTCCCATTGGGAAATTGCATCCAGGAAAAAAAACACTAGCATCCATAAATGGACAGATTTCTAGATACATATGATCATCCAAAACTGAACCAAGAGGAAATTAATCACCTGAATAGACCTATAACACAAAATGAAATTGAAGCAGCAATCAAGAGTCTCCCCAAAAAGAAAAGTCCAGGACCTGATGGATTCTCTCTCTGCTGAATTCTATCAGACCTTTAAAGAAGAACTGATACCAACCCTCCTTAAACTGTTCCACAAAATAGAAAGGGAAGGAAAACTGCCAAACACATTTTATGAAGCCAGTATTACACTTATCCCAAAACCAGGCAAAGACACCTCCAAAAAGGAGAACTATAGGCCAATCTCCTTAATGAACATTGATGCAAAAATCCTCAACAAAATAATGGCAAACCAAATTCAGCAACACATCAAAAAGATTATTCACCACGACCAGGTAGGCTTCATCCCAGGGATGCAGGGGTGGTTCAACATACGAAAATCAATAAACGTAATAAACCACATTAACAGAAGCAAAGACAAAAACCACTTGATCATCTCAATAGATGCAGAAAAAGCCTTTGATAAGATCCAACATCATTTCATGATAAAAGCTCTAAGAAAACTAGGAATAGAAGGAAAGTTCCTCAACATTATAAAAGCTATATATGACAAACCTACAGCCAGCATTATACTTAACGGAGAAAAATTAAAACCGTTCCCTCTAAAATCAGGAACCAGACAAGGATGCCCACTATCTCCACTCCTATTCAACATAGTACTGGAATTCCTAGCCAGAGCAATTAGGCAAGAAGAAGGAATAAAAGGAGTACAAATAGGTAAAGAAACTGTCAAAATATCCCTATTTGCAGAAGACATGATCCTATACCTTAAAGACCCAAAAAACTCTACTCAGAAGCTTCTAGACATCATCAATAGCTATAGCAAGGTAGCAGGATATAAAATCAACATAGAAAAATCATTAGCATTTCTATACACTAACAATGAGCAAACGGAAAAAGAATGTATGAAAACAATTCCATTTACAATAGCCTCAAACAAAATCAAATACCTAGGTGTAAACCTAACAAAAGATGTGAAAGACCTCTACAAGGAAAACTATACACTTCTGAAGAAAGAGATTGAGGAAGACTATAGAAAGTGGAGAGATCTCCCATGCTCATGGATTGGTAGAATCAACATAGTAAAAATGTCGATACTCCCAAAAGTAATCTACATGGTTAATGCAATTCCCATCAAAATTCCAATGACATTCATTAAAGAGATTGAAAAATCTACTCTTAAATTTATATGGAAACACAAGAGGCCACGAATAGCCAAGGCAATACTCAGTCAAAAGAACAATGCAGGAGGTATCACAATACCTGACTTCAAACTATATTACAAAGCAATAACAATAAAAACAGCATGGTACTGGCACAAAAACAGACATGAAGACCAGTGGAACAGAATAGAGGACCCAGATATGAAGCCACACAACTATAACCAACTTGTCTTTGACAAAGGAGCTAAAAATATACGATGGAGAAATAGCAGCCTCTTCAACAAAAACTGCTGGGAAAACTGGTTAGCAGCCTGCAAAAAACTGAAACTAGATCCACGTATATCACCCTATACCAAGATTAACTCAAAATGGATCAAGGATCTTAATATCAGACCCCAAACTCTAACGTTGATACAGGAAAGAGTAGGAAATACTCTGGAGTTAGTAGGTATAGGTAAGAACTTTCTCAATGAAACCCCAGCAGCACAGCAACTAAAAGATAGCATAGATAACTGGGACCTCATAAAACTAAAAAGCTTCTGTTCATCAAAAGAAATGGTCTCTAAACTGAAGAGAACACCCACAGAGTGGGAGAAAATATTTGCCAGCTATACATCAGACAAAGGACTGATAACCAGAATATACAGGGAACTTAAAAAACTAAATTCTCCCAAAACTAATGAACCAATAAAGAAATGGGCAAGTGAACTAAACAGAACTTTCTCAAAAGAAGAAATTCAAATGGCCAAAAAACACATGAAAAAATACTCACCATCTCTAGCAATAATGGAAATGCAAATTAAAACCACACTAAGATTCCACCTCACCCCTGTTAGAATAGCCATCATCAGCAACACCACCAACAACAGGTGTTGGTGAGGATGCGGGGAAAAAGGAACCCTCTTACACTGTTGGTGGGAATGTAGACTAGTACAACCACTCTGAAAAAAAAATTTGGAGGCTACTTAAAAAGCTGGACATCGATCTACCATTTGATCCAGCAATACCACTCTTGGGGGTATATCCAAAAGAATGTGACTCAGGTTACTCCAGAGGCACCTGCACATCCATGTTTATTGTGGCACTATTCACAATAGCCAAGTTATGGAAACAGCCAAGATGCCCCACCACTGACGAATGGATTAAGAAAATGTGGTATCTATACACAATGGAATTTTATGCAGCCATGAAGAAGAACGAAATGTTATCATTCGCTGGTAAATGGATGGAATTGGAGAACATCATTCTGAGTGAGGTTAGCCTGGCTCAAAAGACCAAAAATCGTATGTTCTCCCTCATATGTGGACATTAGATCAAGGGCAATCACAACAAGGGGATTGGACTTTGAGCACATGATAAAAGCGAGAGCACACAAGGGAGGGGTGAGGATAGGTAAGACACCTAAAAAACTAGCTAGCATTTGTTGCCCTTAATGCAGAGAAACTAAAGCAGATACCTTAAAGCAACTGGCCAATAGGAAAAGGGGACCAGTAACTAGAGAAAAGGTGAGATCAAAAAGAATTAACCTAGAAGGTAACACCCACGCACAGGAAATCAATGTGAGTCAACTCCCTGTATAGCTATCCTTATCTCAACCAGCAAAATCCCTTGTTCCTTCCTATTATTGCTTATACTCTCTCTACAACAAAATTAGAGATAAGGGCAAAATAGTTTCTGCTGGGTATTGAGGGGGGGGAGCGGGAGGGGGTGGAGTGGGTGGTAAGGGAGGGGGTGGGGGCAGGGGGGAGAAATGAACCAAGCCTTGTATGCACATATGAATAATAAAAGAAAAATGAAAAATAAAAAATAAAAAATAAAATAAAATAAAATAAAACACTAATACCATTACACCAAAAAAAAAAAAAGAAATTTCCTGTTTCTTTGCTTGAAGACAGAACCCGTTCTATGTCTGCACAGAGGTCACTTGCTCACTGATTTTTTTTCCCATTGGGAAATTGCATCCAGGAAAAAAAACACTAGCATCCATAAACCACAACTGTCACCTACAAAAAGGGGGTGCCTTATCCAAGTCTCCCAACATTTCATCAGTGTGCATCAGTGTGACTTCTCCAGTTTAAGGTCCCACATGGAAAAACCAAAGGCTGTAAATGAGATATCACAAGCTTTTGTTCAGGCAAATTATAAACCCAAATGACCATGTTACTCAAATGCAGGCACAAACATACCTGTCATCAGTTTTCATGACCATGTGGCTACTTGGGGACACAGCTTGTCCACCTCAGTGCATCTGAGAAAGAGGAGGGGATGGTGGTGTGATTGCCTGGTTACAGAAGGCAAACTAGAGTAGGTGTGCCTCTCTTCCCCTCGTAAGTCTAAGAATAATGGTAATAAATAATTCTTCAGTCTTTGCTGTCTTTCAAAAGGGTTCGAAGGGAAACAAGGAGGTAGGTAAAAGAAAAATTCAGAGCATAGCAAGTCACATTGGAACACAGAAGCAGGAGACCTGTGAATACTCCGTGTGCACTTTGTCCATCTAGCGCATAGATGCTACAAATGCCACTGCTGAGCGGCCACCAAACACCAGGCATTTTGCTGGAGAATTAAGTTCATGTATCTATATTCATTCTCAATCTCCAAGTCGTGTGCACATTCGTCATTACACACGTGTGTAACACACATGAGTATGCACACACGTATACACCTACTGGGAGTCTGTGTATTTGTTGGACTCCAGTTGCACTAAACACAGTCATCACCGAGGTAACCCTGGAGACCCAGTTCGACTCCCACCAAATGTTTGGTGTCATATTAATGCAATATCGCCAAACGCCTGACTCAAACTTACCTAAACAGCCAGCCCAGATTCTATGTCACAATGTGCCACCTCCTTTATGGGTAGCAAAGAAATACTTTAAGTTCTTTTTCCATCTTCAGGGTTAATTATACTTGTTTCGCACAGCAGAGGCTTCACAAGTAAACGTCATTTTAAATAGATACAAACTTAAATTCAAGCAAGTCCCTGCCACCTGGACAAGGCTATTCACCCTACACCTGGGCTGTGGTAAATCATGGCGTTAGTTACTTTTGTATAGCTGTGACCAAAACACTGGAGAGACAAGTTGAGAGAGTAAAGATTTATTTTATCTTATGATTTCAGAGGATTCAGCCCATCATGGCAGGGAGAGCAAGACAAATCAGAGCAGCTCGCATCATGGAGGCCAGGAGGCAGAGAACGGGGTGCAGGAATTACCAGGACAAGATCTAGCCCCCAGGTAAGCCTGCCCTCTTACCTCTCCCCACCTCCCATTAGTACTATGATATTATGAGTCCATCAAGGAGTTAATGCATTCAGTAGGTCAGAGCTCTCGTGGTCTAATCTTCTCTAGAAATGCCATCACAGACACCCCAGAGGAGCACTTTACTAATCTCCTAAGCATTTCTCAATCCAACTAAGTTGACAACTAAGATTAATAATCACACCTCCTTAAACCCAAACACTCCACCTCCGGCCCCCAAAAGCCTCCTGACCATCTTGGAATGCAAAATGCAGTCTATCTCCAAGATAGACTTCATAGTTTTAATATTCCAACCACATTCAAAAGTCTGACATCAAACTCTCTGCAGAGTCTCAAGGCGAACTCCTGGCTGTGAGCCCCTGTAAAATCAAAAACAAGTTACATTCTGCAAACATACAGTGACACAGATAAATACTCCAGTTCCAGAAAGAAGGAATGGAGAACAGCAAGAAAGACTCAGACCAAGCAAATGTGAGACCCATCAGGGTAAACAGTAACTCATGTAACACTGCATCTGGCATCCAGGGGAAGCCTATTTCTAGGGTCTTGCCAGTTGAATCCTCTTTCTTGGATTGCTCTACTCATTGCCTATGGCTTTCCTCAGATGACATCATGTGCTCCTGGCATCTCCAACATGCCGGGGTCTCCATTGTAGCACAGATGTCACCTGCACAGCTTCATGTATCACCCTCTCAGGAGTGGCCTGCAGGGACTCTCCCTCTGCCATAGTGCCTGGCATTCCAGACCTTCCTTTGAAATCTGGGTGGAAGCTTCCATGACTTCATAAATCATTCATTCAGCACAGATGGATGTGGACAATGCCAAGGTTGGACTCCAACTCAAGCTGTATCTGGGCCTCCTTGGACCATGATTGTAAGAATCAACTAAAGTCAGGTCTTTTCTGTCAAAGGGGTTAATGTATAGCATAGTTATCATTGTGCAGATGTCAGCTTAACTTCCCCAAATTTTTAGGCAACAATTTGTTATATATGTGCTTAATCTTGCAGGGTTCCTGGTTTTGAACAGAGAGCTGACTTTCTTTTTCTTCTTAGCTAAATAAGTTCTTGTTATCACCAGATGTCCTATCTTAAAAATGCTTAAGATGACTATTACCCAGAGGAATTTCCTTGCTCCCCCTGACCCAAGGTCCCTTTGCCCCTCGTGTCCCCTTTGCAAATGAGCCAATCACAAGGATTGTGAACCCAAACCCATTCAATCGGGGCGAGGGGCAAACTTACACTAAGGATAAAAACAGAAAAACTTCCCGCTCAGTCTGCTTGCTAACCAAACTCTTTGTGACGCACCCTTCTGCAGAAGTAAATTTTGTATTTCCTGTTGACTTCTGAGTTGTATCATCCCTCTTACAACACCCCAATATCCCAAAATCATTTCTAACATGGCTGCAGCAGCCTCTGAGTGCTTGGGGGGTTGAACAAGGAGAAACACTTTTCCAGGCAGCGCTATGGGAGCAGGGCAGTCAAGAGCCCCCTTCTCCCGGGGAAGTCTTTTCAATGAGTTCACTCTCTCATGCCCTGTACCCTGCAATCTGCACGAAGTTTGACCAATTCCTGAGATGGCCTCAAGGCATCTCTCCTACCCGATGCAAAGGAGTTGACTTCTTTCTAGTAACTCTGTGACTCTGTGTCTTTAACAACCACCCCCTCCGTGTCCGCAACTTTAAACAGATCCCTCTTTTGGCCAAACTGCCCGGTTTTCAAATCTTTCTGCTCCGCTAGTTTGCTATGAATTCTCACTGGAAACCTGGACAAAGGCAGCCAGCAATATCCACACCAGAGCCTAAATGCTCTGCTTTCTTGAAATTTCCTCTGCCAGATTACTTAGTCCACCTTTAAACTCAGTCTTGCACAGAGTCCCAGGACATGGACAAGTGTAGGCAAATTCTTTGCCACAGTGTAACGTGAATGGTCTCGGGTCCGGTTCTCACCCTCATTCCCATCTGAAAACTCACAATCCTGGCCTTCACTGTGCACATTCCTGTAGGCATTCTTGTCTTCTGAGCTCCTTCCAGAATTGTCCACTAAGCTCTGCTACAGCTTTCTAGAGCTTCCTCTAAAGTGGCCCACACACCACTGGATTAAGTTGCAGTCTCAACTAGCCAAAATTTCAAAGCAATTTAAATATTGTGACCAAAAGACATCACACAAATTCCTATGGACCTCCTTATGACTCACCTTCATGTCCCTTGGAAACTTTAATGCACCTCTCCTCTCTTACCTTCCATTGGGAAGCACAGGTGAACTTTCCTTTGTCTGCTTTAGGGAAGAAGGAACTAGACCCAGCGAGGTCTTGTCACCTAACCAAGTGACTGGTGTAGAAAGATCTCAGACCTTCTGATAGGTGGCCAGCAATGTTAGTATAGCTTTGGCACTTGATCCCCAGGTACCTATGGAGGAAACCACCAAAGATGGAGCCCCCCTCCCCCATAATACAGGAAGCCACAGGTCTACAGACTCTACTCAGATGGTGAGACATAGACAGTACCTAGCAGCCACAATGAGCAGAAATGAGAAGGTGTTGGACTGAATCAGCAGCTTCCAGGGTGACAAAGTCCTCAGGAAGTTTGGGGATAGGATTTCAAATGGTTCATAAAAAGTCAACCAAAGCTCCTGAATTTTAAAAATATCTCCCAACTTTCAAAATTGTTTAATTGAGTCAGATTCAGTACAACTATCAACATGGTGTTTGGAATTCTGCAAAAGTAATTTACTATTGACAGAAATTAAATACACAGATTTGTGAAAACGTGTATCATATTCACTCAGATACGTGTTGCTGGGGTCTACATCTACTTTGCACTGAGGAATTTTCTTGCACTGGAAAATGTTGAAGAAAAGAAGTTACAATGTAACCTATGTTCCTAGATTTTGCTATCATGATGAAATGTGATACAACACCAGTCTTAGAACTTCATGTGTAGCGAAATCCTCACCACTGGAACTGTGCAAACAGCACAGTGTTTGCTCCTGGTCTGAGATGCATGCGTCTTTCTCTGGACATGAACGATGACTGAGTTCACAGGGCCATACATCTAGCATCATCCACACCGCTTCACCTCAACAGCTAGGCCCAGAGCATCCTAAAAGTCATCTGCTGAATTGATATGCACGATCCAGGAGACCGGGGAAGCCATGGGCCATGACGATATCCAGCCTCATTCAGGCCTCAGAGCAAAGCAAGGAAATGAAGCCATGTCCCTCCCCATACCACGTGGGTGGTTCCCCTAACACAGGACAGTCGGCAGCCAAGACACTCCATCCACACAAAACTCAGTGAAGCCACTGGCTGGCTCAGAACAGCACATGGGCAAGGGACACCTCCAGTTGTGTGGACCCTGGCAGAAACCACAAGGCTGTCACCTTGGAATCACATGTGACAAAGATGCTTCTGAGTCAAGGTGGCTGGGTACCTGGCCTGGAGCATTGCTACTGGTTCACTGTGTCCTGTGCAGTGGGGACGTGTTGTTCAAGAAAACCTCACACGTTTCTTTTGACTGTTTTCTGCATCGGTCTGCATGATGAAACAATAGCTGGCATTTTATGGATTCAACTAACAAACACTGCTGAGTTCTCCAGGCACTTGGTCTGGTCAATCCTCACCATAACCCAGTAAACCACTCACATAGTTGTCCCTTTCCTGGAGCAAAGCAAATAAGGGCTTAACAAAGTTGTCTCTTTCCCAAAGCCACTCGGCCAAAAAGCAATGGAGCTGAGATTTAAAAACAAATCTGAGCTCCCCCAAAACTTCCAGGTCCATAGAGACGATCCCCAAAACCATGAAACAGGCCCAGACAATCCTATGATGACCTGGCTAGGCTCTCAAACCGTCAACTCCTAAAACAGTTTTATCAAAAGAAGAAAGGGGAAAAGTTAATCTCTTTATAAAAAATAATTCACATTTTTAAGGAAAACTGTGTCCAAGAGTGACTGGACAAGCGGAAGGACCTCCTTCCCGATGGTGACATTGCCAGCCACATGAACTACTCAGTCCACCTTTCTGGTTGACGCTTGCAGTCACAGTTTGGATTAAGGCTTTTTAGCAAAGTCTCATTTTCTAGTCAAGGTGCCACGCCGCTCCACACAGGAGCAGGATGGTGGAGGGAGAAGCCTCACGGTATGACTTAAGACCAGCTCTCTGAGGCTGGAATTTGCCTTTCCTCCACAGCTAGAATTCTTTAGACACTTTGAATAAAAAAAAGCGAAGTATCCCTAAGGTTGTTTTGAAACAAAAAAACCTCAAAGTGGAAGCCGAGGAGTTTTGCTTTTCTCACCATCTTACACAAGATAAAGACAGTCTATCCCCAATCAGAGGGATAAAGGAAGCGATGAGACTGGAAGTGACAGAGAAGATTCTGCTGAGTTCTGGAATTTATTGGCAAATCCTACTGCAACTGAGAAGATAAATCCTGTGCATACTCTAATCCTGTTAGCTGCAGTGCTTTGGCCCTGTGCTGTCAATCAGCTGCCATCAAAACAATGCTGACGTGGTGGGGGGAGCCAAAGGCCCCCCACAGGCTCAGGGTCAGGGCTGCTTCTCCATCTTAAAAGCCATTGCTTGAGCAAGATTTACTTTACTTGAACTACCTCCCTTTTATTTCAAGTTTCAAGAAGTGATCACTAATACATTTCCAAAAAATGAGCTTTGTAAATTGCATCTGAAGATTTCTCTGTGATGGCTGTGATGGTTATTTAAGAAAAATATAGATCTGCAAAATTAGCTGCACTTTATATTCAAGGATACTTGCATCACATCAGACTCTTGAAGTGTGTCACAATGAAGAAATATCAAGAAGGAGAACATGTTAGAACTTCAGCACTGGCCACTGCCTGAGCACTGTCTGAGGGAGACAGCCCATGCCACACCGAGGTTTCAGTCCATTCCAAATGTCTCTGGGTGCCCCAAACTCCTCAACGAGATAATCCATAGGAACGTTTTTAGAAGCTTCGGAGTGGCAGGCAGCGTGACCTCTCTGAGATTTTAGAAGGAAATCAATTGGGATAAGAATTAATCTACTTGGACTTTTATGTTTAGCCTAATTCTCAGAAATATATATTTTCACCATGAGACTTACAGAATACTTTATAAGCAGCAAAGTCCTTAAAAATCCATGGTATTTTGGCTCAGATAAATGCCAAGTGACATGGGAGACTAGTCCCAGCAAATTCTTTCCTCGAAAATGACAGTCTCTATATTTGTCTTGTCACTTGGCAAGAAACACACTCCCCCAGGTGTGAGGCTCAAGCTGTGAACACTTTTCATAAGGACCCTTCCTTGAGTCCTCTTTTTCCAATGAAAGGTGTGAAATTTTGTAATGGAATCCTCCCTCTGACTTTAAGTCATTCATTAGCGTCCACTCCACCCTTATGTTGAGGGACAATAGTTACATTTATAAGCACTGTGGCTTGTAGTAAATCACAATGTGTGATCACACTTCTCTCTATTATTCATCTTTCAGAGAAGACTTCAACAGTCACACATTCCAAACATTGTAGAATGTTAATTCTGCCACCTCCTCTCTCTCTCTCTCTCTCTCTCTCTCTCTCTCGCTCTCTCTCTCCACCTCTCTCTTCCTCTCTCTCTCTCTAGTTCCTCTTTCTCTAACTCATACCATCTATCTATCTATGCATCTACCTATCTCTACCTTTATCTCCTCTCAATCTCTAGCTCCAGTCTGTCCCCCTCTCTCTCTTCCCCCCACCTCTCTCTCTGGTGATCACACAGCATCATCAGGCATGGACGTTCTACTTAGAAATACTGAGTCTCAGTCCAACCCAGACATAAGATCAGAACATTCATTTGAGGATCTCTGGAGGAATGATATGGGACTCCCCCGTTAGAAGCCCAGCTGCAGACTGCACACCCCATCAAAATAGCTGCCCAGAATCTGAGAATGCTGGGCGAGTTGCAGACAACATGAGTGGACAGTGAACACTGTTGTGGTGCATACCACGAGGCTCCTCGAGCTGAGATGTGCTCTACGGCCCAAGGACTGATGCTCAGAGACCCCCCGCTCCTTAGCCATGTGTGCAGATGTAAGACTTGTGAGTCAGAAGGTGAGCGACCCAGTCTAGAGAAGCATCTGAGGCAGGTGACAACAGTGGGCTTGGTACATAGACAGCTCTCCTCACTACACAGTGCTAGTGACCACACATGGCACTGCTCCATACTTTACTAAATTCAAAGTCATGATTCTTGCCTGTAGAGTTCCACACAAAATTGCATGAAACAGACATACATGTCACAATGAGAGACAATGCTGCCCCAGAGCTGTGGTGACTGCCCAGTCACCTCAGCATGCAATCATGTCCCCTCCCCAACATCCATGGTCCCCATGGCCTACCCAGGGAACTTAACCCATACTGATGTCCCTGTATCCTAACTGACTGACCTTCGTCTCTGGCCTTGTCCCTTCTGAAGCTACTTGGGGCTGTTCACTACACTCATGAACAGCTACCAAAGGTCACCGACTTATTCAGTCTAAGGCCTTCCTTGTTCATCTGTGTGTGTTTGTGTACCCCAGCTACAGCATTCACTTTTGAATTTTCATTTTGTCACCTGACATGGAGGCTTACACCTGTAATCCTAGCTATTCAGAATGCAGAAATCAGGAGCTCTCAGGAAAGGTAGCCCCAAGCAAAAATTTGAGGAGACAGTATTTCGATCAATAAAAGCTGGGTGTGGTGTTACATGCCTATCATCCCAGCTACACAGGAAGCATAAATAGGACAATTGTGGTCTAGGCCAGTTAGGGTAAAAATGTGAAAACCTATTCAAAAATAACTAAAGCAAAAGACCTGGTATCTTGGCTCAAATAGCAGAGCACCTGCTCAGCAAGTGCAATGCCCTGAGTTCAAACCCTAGTACCACCAAAAAAAAAAATTAACCTTAATTTTTTGCTATGGAATTTTTTACTTTATAGAGAAAGTCTCTTACTTCCATTATGACCTTGTAAGAAAATGGTGCATATTTCTAACTTGCAAACATAGTCTTTTAATCTTACATAGGTTTATTCCCATCAATCTATACTCGCATACACAAATGCATTCATGCTTTTATCTATCAACTGTCATCCATCAGGAATCTACTTACCTGTCTCTTATCTACCCATCCATCATCTCTCTGTATCTATGTATCCATCCTTTGTGTCTATCCATCATCTACTTTTCCTTCCTGACTACCCATCATCAGTCTTTACATCTAGTTTACCCATGGGGAGAAGAGCAGGGAAGGGTACGCTGTAGGAAGAGGTTCTCCTTAGTGTCCACACCAATATTGTTCTTAGAGAAGTGAGTGCAGCATTTTGTTACAAGTGCCTGGGATTTGTTACTTTGCCTAGGATTTTCTATTTAGTCTGCAGAGCTTCAAAGGAGACAGAAATGCAGGGTGGATGAAAGCCAGCGTTAATTTTTCATGGGAAAACATGGTGGGGAGGTGGTTCACAAAATATCCTTTTTGGGAGGATGATTGCTTATCTATCATTTTAGTCTTATAATCCAAATGTTGGGTTTTCAATCATGCCATTTCGTACAGTGGAAAAATTCATAGCTGTTAACAGGTGTAGGTGGACTCAGCGCTTGGGATGACTAAGTCTATAGTGTACACTTCAAGCTTCTGATTATTTGCATTGACTGTCTGAGAAGGATGCAAGAGTCCTGGCCCATGGAGGAAGGAGCAGTGTGTCAAATCCTTGCACATAGAAGCACTCAGTGTGTAGTTACACTAAATGAATCAGTCATCATTCATCATGATATCACAGCCTGGAGATCTCAGACTTCTGGATGTCAATGGGAACAGATCAGCCAGTGCTCCTTATTCAAATCTGCTTCTCTTGCTAAAAATAAAGAAAAAGTCCTGCTTGTCCTCTCAGCTGCCCCTTTACACTCCCTGCCATCCATATAGCTGCCCTATTTCTGCACACAGGATGAATCCAGAGCCTCCTTTATCCCCTGCAGATGCACGACTTCCTGTTTGGTATGGTTGCTGGTTGTTTTCATGTCTGTATTCTCTGTGGCAGGCTAAGCTACTCACGGGAGCTTATGTCTACTTTATCTCAGTCCTCTCAAGAGGCCTCAGAGCACCACAGATACCAGTGAGTGGCGCTGAATGGCACAGAGCTGAGTTGTGCCTGAGTCCGACGGACAGGCTGGACTGCACTGCAGGGTCTCAGGGTCCCACACAGAGCTTCAAGCACAGAGAGTAGGGCTCTCACCAGAGCACCAGGTGAGTGCAAAGGTCAGGCCTGCCCTTGTGGAGACCCCGGCAGAAGGCTCTCCACTTGGTCACTGCTGCACTTGTAGCTACAAACATAGTAGAGACAGAGAAGAACCCCAACAGCCGGTCCTTATGCATGGCCTTGTCCTCCGGGACTAGCCCCTCAGCACAACAGAGGATGGCAATGGGGTCACCACACCCTCTGCCCAAGGTCTGCCTGCAGCCCAACCTGGTTGTAAGGAAAAGACAGACCATATGGGCCTCTCCCTGGCAGCACACCGGACACCCACTGGTGAGTCTCTTCCAAACCCCAGTTCTGATGCCTTAGTACTTCCTTCACCCAGGTGCTGGCCCACTTAACGCCATGGTTCATCACTCCCCGCCATCCCCAAGATAGCTCAGCCTTCCAAGTTCCCTTCATCTCTTTGGGCTCAGACATGGCCCATAAAACAGTGATGGGCTGCCTCCCTTCAATTTTCAAGGCAAGCTGTGCCCAGAATAGAGCAGCCAGTGCAGGCTTTGTTGGGGATTTTGTTTGTTTGTTTTTAACAGGAAAAGAAGTCTTTCCTAGGGGCAATTGCTTAACAGGGTATGGGAGAGAGCTTTGTTGATGTTTCCCACAACACAATGCCTAGTGACAGGAGTGTATAGATTGTCACCCCTCCCACTGAATCCCTTCTGCTCCCTGCTTTCTCTAAGAAGTACAAAAGCATTTCTCTCTGGCTGAAATTCCCCTCCTTTTACAAAACTAAATATTTTCTACTGAAATCTGGTCCTCCCAGTAACATGCAATGACACCTTCTTGAGTAGCAGTCACACAAAACCCCTTTGTGGCTCCATGAGAAATAGGACACAGATGTAGTGCAGAGACTGGAGGGGGTGGAGACACAGAGAGTAGGGAGGTGGGCCCACCGCCAGCACACCTCGGGCAGAAGGCAGTGGTGCGCACAGCATCCACAAACATGGATGGAAAAAACCTCATGGCACATTTAGGATGTGCTTCTGGCCTTGGAGGTAAATTAACATTTGCTCAAACAGAAGGGTGAGAGGTCACAATGTCAAGGTAAGAGACAGGAGGTCACTGTACCTGGGAGGCGCCTTGCTGGGCTGAGGAGTTGTTTAGAGACCTCAGTCTGAAGACCCCTTCCATGTGCTGAGTCCATTTCCTTTGGGTAAACACAGCAGTGGCCGTGCGGAGGTGAAGAGTTCCATTTGCAATACCCGAGGACTCCCATGCTTCTTCCACAGCAGTTGTACCAGTTGCGTTCCCGCCAGCCCTGCCTAAGGCCTCCTTTTGCTCCAGCTCCTCACCGACACTCACATCTCTTCTCTCTCTGAAACCATCAACCTAGCAGTCGTGAGGAGACACCTTTGTGGCTTTGATTCGCATTTCTCTGAAGAGGGGGGCTGTTGAGCACGTTTTCATATAGCCGCTGACCATTTTTGTGTCTTCATTGGAAAACTGCCTATTCAGGACTTTTCCCTCATTAGTGGGGATATTTATCCAGCCATTTACTTATTTTTCTGAGTGTTGTGTGGCTTGGTTGTGCATTTGTGCTGTCAGACTACAGCTGCACTGAGGATAGCCTGATGCTCGCTCTCCATGGTGCATGGCTGTTCAACACTTGTATATGCTCTAGCTCTTCTTGTGTTCGTCACTCAGCTTTCCATTGCAGTGACACAATGCCTAAGATAGGCCAACCGAAAGGATGAAAGGTGTGTTTTGGTTCATGGTTTCAGGGGTTTCAGTTTATGGTCAACTGGTCCCATCTATGTGGGCACTGAGGGAGGTTGAGGTGAGGCAGAACATCATGGCAGGAAGGCATGGCAAAGTAGAACATCTAACCTCATGGAAGAGACAGAGAGAGAGAGAGAGAGAGAGAGAGCGAGGGGCTGGAGTCAAAATCTACCCTCTAAAGGCATGCCCCCCCAACACTCACTTCCTTCAACTATGCTCCACTTCCTAAGTTTCCATCACCCCTCAATGGCCCAGGAAGTCATTAGCCCACTCATGGATTAATCCATTGATGAGGTCAGAGCCCTCATGACTCAGTCACCTCCCAAAGGACCCACCTGTGGACACTGCTGCCTTAGGGATCAAGCCTTCAACACATGACACTTTGCAGGACACTTCAGATCCAAACCGCAACTTATACGAAAAACCAATTATTGAGAAAATTAATTGGGAATTAAATTTGATTCAGAGAAGAAATGTGTGTGTCTGACATTAAGAAATAGCTGAGTGTTTCAAGCCCTGTCTCGTTCCAAAGCCCTCTGCCTCTGGGTGATGTGGTGGCTGCTCCCACAGTTCCTCCAGCAGCTGGTGGGCAATGTCTGAGTCCTGGCAGGTGCTGTGCCTATCAGGGATCCCCGCCTGGAGAACAGAGATGTCTGGAAAACCCTTAGTGTTCCCGAGAGACACACTAAGGTGTTAAGGGAGGTGTTCAGCCATATGGAGATCCTGTGGGCTTCACTAAGTAACAATTCCTTCTAAAACAGGAAAAAAAGTAAACAATAAATGTGCTTTGTTGAATTACACAGAAATAAAACACAAAAATATTATTAGAAAATGAGAAAGACAGTCTGATGAGAAAACACAAACTTGGAACTTTGTTATTGGTATGAATTTAAAAACATCATGATCAAGATTCTGGGAAATATGATAAGAAAATTGGCATGCAAAAAAAAGAAAAAAGCAAAATGCAAAAGTCATCACAATGATAACACATGGCTTTGAAGCATTTTAGCACTGGAAGCCCATCAGAAATGGATCTTTTCATGTGTGGATAAGTAAAACATATAGCAATGCCTTTTAAATAAGGTTTGAAAGTCAAGTGGAAACCCACAGGAAAAGGACAGGATATGGAATTAGCCCCTGGACATAGTGGGGAGAGGAGACTTGCCTTGTCACAGCCCAGCTCAAGAGATAGCCACATCAAGACAGTGTCTCCCTGAGCAGAGCCTGGGTGCCTTCTGATCTGCAATCCTGTGTCAAGGCCCAGCCCACCAGTGAACCCCACTCTTTCACTACTGAATCCCAGTCTCTGATCTGCCTCCAAGGAGGGCCCCCAGGGGGGCTGCCTTTCTGCCACATCAGTTCCCATGGGCACACGGCCATTTCAGTCTCTCTCCCTCTCTCCCTCTCTCTCTCTCTCTCTCTCTCTCTCTCTCTCTCTCTCTCTCTCTCTCTCACACACACACACACACACACACACACACACACACACACATACATTCACTTCCTGAGCAGTAAGGCCAGAGAAGTCTCTGGGTTGAAGGAGGGCTGATCTGTTCCCGGCCCCTCTTCTGTGGAATCCCCTTCCTTCCTGGAGAGAGCATGGGACAGCACAGGACACCATTTCTCCTGCATCTCAGCCACACACTCCTGCAGTCCATCACCCTATAATGACTCAAAGCCCCACTGCCTGCCTCAGATGGCTAACCCAGACCCTTCTCCTTCCCTGGTATCCAGATTGCATGATTGAGTGTGAGGCCACCACACAGCTCGACTTTTCACTGTGGAACAAATTACAGACACTGGGTTCTCCTCCATCCTCCCTCCCATGCCCCAGTGCAGCAGTTCTTGGTGAAGGCCATACCTACTAGACAGCCAAATGACTTCCATTAGTGCCCTGATAACAAAGTGCGCCCCACTGGGCTCTGCAGCCAGAGTGACCATTCCTAGTTCTCACCACATGCTTACACGAGCATGCATGCACGAGGCCCTGGGTTCCACCCCCAGCACTACAAAAAAAAAAAGCAATAAACAAAGACAGAGGGTTGTGACAGGGGACAGGGGGGTGAGTTGGAGGACTGGTGGCCAATGAGGCAGCTAAAGGGGCAGGGCAGTAAGGAGCCACCCTGGGCTCCTGGTGAAGAGCTGTGCCACCTATGGGCCTCTCCCAACCTGGTCCTCACTCCACCTTCACAGTCAATGCTGAGTCTGGAAGGTGCAGCTCAGCTTTGGCCCCTATTGTCACTGCACAGTGGAGCATCAGGAAGCTCCTCTGTCTCCTCACCAGGAAAATGGGTACAGAAGCCTCTGCTGCTTTTGCTCTTTGGATCAAGTGAGGTCATGCAGGAAAGAACTCTGAAATCTCTGGAATGCTGAGCCAGCACAAGGTACTGATTCAAGTGAAGAATTTCAAACTGTATTCTTGAAGTCACACGTGCAAAAGAAGAGCAAGACGAATCCTAGGGCCGTGATGCATTTTCTTTAATATCAGGTTCCCTGTAGTGTGGTATAAAGCCTGGCCTTCAGGTTGTGCCTACATGTCAAAAGACTGGGTTTTCTTTTCCAAAGCAAAGACCCATAGTTCTGGTTGCTTTAGAAGAAGAAGAAAGAAGAGTAGGGGTAAGGGGGCAGGGGGAGGGGAGAAGGGGGAAGATGAGAAGGAAGAGGAGGAGAAGGAAAAGAAGAAGGAAGGAAGAGAATAATGACATCTTTGAGGTTTCAGACCATGTGCAAGGATAATGTGTTAACAATTGGGGATTTGACCAGGTAGGGTGGCTCACATCTGTAATCCCATTTCTCAAGAGTTGGAGACTGGGAGGATCTTGGTTTGAGGTTAGCCTGGGGAGAAAGCTAGAGACCCCCATCTCAACCAATAAAGTTGGGCACAGTGTCAAACACCTAAGTAGGGGGATCACAGTTCAGACTGACCAGGGCAAAAATGTGGTACCTTAGCTGAAAAGTAACTAAAGCAAAAAGGACTAGGGCTATGGCTCAAGTGGTAGAGAGCCTATCTGGAAAGCAGAAGGCCCTGAGTTCAAACCCCAGTACAATAAAAAATGAAGCTGGGCCCCAGTGGCTCATACCTATAATCCTGGCTATTCAGGGGCAGAAATCAGCAGGATCAAGGTTCAATGCCAGCCTGGGCAAACAGTTCGCGAGAACCTATGTTGGAAAAACTCATCACAAGAAAGGCCTGGTGGAGTGGCTCAAGGCAGAGGCCTTGAGTTCAAGCCCCAGTACTGCAAATAAATAAATAAATAAAATGAGTAAAGAAGACATTGAAGGAAAAGAAGGGCAAAGAAAACCCCCAAAACTCCTGTTCTAGCTTGGGGGGTCCCACCTGTAATCTTTGGTGAAGACACACTTTGTAAACCTGAGCACTCACACAGAGCAAAGATATGGAGCTCTGAGAAGACTTGATACACTCCATCATGGTGTAGGTGGCACCTCAGCGGTCTGGTCACCAGGTCAGTACACGGAAGAGATGTTTGCCAGTTTTGCCCCCAATATTCCACAGATCCAAAGATGCTCTGATTTTTATGTTTCGTTTTACACCTCTGAGGTTGGAGCATATCTCACCATCATCCACGACCTATCAAAATCCCACTGGTCCATCAGGGACGTGGTGTGATTGTCTTTCCCTGTCTGTGCACCTGGGTCATGGCTCCCACTCCTGGTGACAGGGGCTGTCAAACCACAGCCACCAGCTGAAGGGAACTCGTGAATAGAGCAGATTCCCTCAGGACTCCATGGGAAGATGCCCTGGGGAAGAGAGGGACACGAGAGAGGTGTTGTGACATCGGACATACTTCCTGGTGTAGGTGGTGCCAGAGCACTTGAGAGCAAGACACACAGACTTTGCTGTCATCTCTGTGATGACAGACAGCATCACACTAGGCTCTAGGAGAGACCATTGTCTGGGATATGTCGTTGATACCCTATGGTAAAATCAGGAATTCAAGACACTATCAGCAGTGGTTGTGCAGACAGATCCTCAGCTTGGAAGTGAATACTGAAGCCCTCCCAAAGCTTGTTCATTTGACATCTTTGATGACAGAGAACCAAGTGGGAGGAACGTTACAGATACTTGTGAGCTTGAGTTACAAAGCGACTCACAAAAGGCAGATACTCTCAGAAGCCAGGGGGATGGGGTAAGAGGAGGTGACCCAAACAATGTGTACACATGGAGTAAATGTAAAAACTACAAAATAAAAAAAGAAAAGAAAATTTTAAAAATTGAGATCATGTAAGTGTAAAAAGGCAGATGTTACAGAAAAGCTGTAGAAATACCTTTGCTAATGTGTACATTACATACGCATACATACAGACATGTGCACCGAGAGCTACATAAACTAAAGCATGTATTTATGCATGCCTTAAAGAGCTCTTTTAAAATGTGTAAGTTAAAATATGGACAGTAACAGAGTTTGCGCCATAATTTTTCTAGCTGCATAGACTTGTAGTTTATCTCACAATCAATGGTATTTAAATTTAATAAAATGAAGCATGCTGTAATATGCTGAAAGCCCACATCTCTTGCAATTCGTGTGTTGAACCCTCACTCCCAAGGCCTTTGGGTGACAATCAAAGAATAGCCACATTTATAAATGAGAACCCAGAGAGCTCCCTGCCTCCACCACCACATGGGGACAGAAAGAGAAGGCTCCATCTACACACCAGAAAGCCAGAGCCCACTGGACACCATGCCATGCCTTGACCTCGGACTTCCAGCCTCCAGAACTGGGAGAAGTAAATTTCTATTGAGCATAAATCTCCCAGTCTGTAGTACTTTTGTTACAGCAGCCTGAAAATCCTAAGACATATGGCTTGTGGGCTGAATAATTCCCAAGTTGAGAAGACATTAAAATTAGTATAATCTTCATTCATTGTAGCTATGAAATAACAAATGTGCCAAATTTCATAGCTAAGAGACCAAAGTTTCCTTTTGCCTGAATTCTCAAAAGCCTCCTTGCAGAGCTGACTTTACATTTTCCCTTGAGTGCCATGTGCAACACTTGGCTCCATCACTGTGTAAAGACCCCTGTTACAGACTAGAGCAGAGGCAGCAGAGGGGCTGGTTGTGTCCAGCACTTGCAAATTCAGTTGTTTCACCCAAGTCAAAATACCCACAGAACAAAACCAGAAGACAAAACCAGCCACCAAATAACAGGATGTAGAGCAATAATCACAGAACTGCCAAGTCATAGAGCCACACACAGTTCTGACCCTGATGTCACATCATCCTGCACCACCTTGATGAACCCCGAGTTGCAGCCCCCCATTTCTGGGCTGGACACTCAGTCAGTAGGGAATGCTTGTTGACAGAAGAAAGAGGTAGGAAGCTCAGCTCATTTTAAGCTGAATCAAAGTCACCCGGTCCTTAAAATGTTTATATCCCAAGACCTGGCTCACATCTGAATTGGTGGCATGTCCTCTATCCATCCAGTTTGGGGCAGAGAAGCATTCATGGCAGATGAAAATTGTGACATTATTTTCCATAAATTAGCACTGACGTGGTAGGTTTATTTAGTCTCTGTAAAACTAAAACTTAACTCAATCCTCCTGTAGACACAGTGGAGAAAACTCTTCCAATTGTGTTCCACTCACCCGCTGGAAGTCAGTCCTTCAGCTGGGCTTTCCAGCCTCCTCTTTGATCAATGTGACATGTCCTGAGTGACTTCAACAAAGCCATGCCTGTTCCTAGATGATTTGTGGGCTAGGATTTAAATGCTCTTTGGAGTAAAGCAGTATCTACTGACTTAGAATTAAAAGACAAAAAGTCAGCTTACAGAAAGTATATAATTGTTCCTCAGCCAGGAGCTAAATGGACCTGATGATAAGTTAAAAATGGGCCTCCCACGGCTGCACAGCTTCTCAGAAAATGGCCTCTCTCGTGCACAGAGCACCTTGTTGCCATCGGAGCACGCGTCCTGGTCCAGGAGAGGACAGGGGCTCTGAACCGGGCATCTCATGACCCACAGATATAAAGCTTGCCAAAAGTGCTCTCACGCTTATTTAAACATCTGCTATGGTTTAAGATTATAAGTTAACTATTTTAGCTTCTTCTTTTGATGGTTCCGTGTGGCCTCATTCTTGAGCAAAACTAATGATGGTTTATGTGAAATGTCAACACTCACATCCAGAGCTCAGGGACACTGTGAGTGGAAAGACTGCCCTCCTCTCCACTTCTCTTTTTACTGACAGTCGTCCTTCTGCTGTTTGATCATCACCACCAGCTGCCCAAGGTGCCAGTTCAGTGCCACCCAGGGAGATGTCATCCTCACACTCAGGTCAGCATCTAGCTGATCAGTCAGAAGTGGTCTGCTAGTAACCAAAAAATTAAATTTAAAAAGTGTAAGGATGGAAAGGCTAACACCCCTGATCTCATCAGGACTTGCTGTATGCAGCTTCTGAACTCTCACTCCATACTCAATGAATGTGCACAACTAAAATGATGATTAATAAAAGCTGGACTCGAGACAACATGTCAGTCTACAGTCCCCACTCTGTGCTGTGCTGGCTCCATGCCCGACCTCCTCTTCCAGCTCACCTGTGTCTCCCCTCAGCCTTCTGAAAACGCCCACCTGCCCCAGAGGGCAGGTGACCCTCTGTCAATCTCCAAGTCACACAACACAAAACTCTGCCCAGCCTCATCAATGACCATTTAGTTCATGAGCTCTAACTTGTTCTAGAAAAGGAAACACCTCTGAAGCCAAACCACCTTTGCCTGGATGTTTGTTGCTGCCTGTCCAAACATGGCAAACTAATCCACAGGAAACACAACCCGTTCCGATCCAAACGACTCCCACAGTGTGATGTGCACAGCAGTTCAACATGCGGAGGTGATCAGATCTGCCATGAAGAGCACTGACCATTCACAGACAAATATCGGCATTTGGGCTCTGGAGGACTTATGGTAAAATGTTCAAAGTTCAAGACACCCAAGGGCCCGTCAGAGCTTCTTTTTAAAAGCAAGCTGCAGACGCTGTCGTTCTTACGGACATTCCCCTTAATGCAGCCTTGACATTCGATGTGTGGGGGAATACATAAATATCGAATCAAAGATGTGTGGCTGGCATATTTTGTGAAGAGTGCCTAAAATCTGAGTACAAAGCAGCACAGGAGAAAATGATGATTTTGTTCTGCTCGGCAGGAAATTATGCAGCAGAGCTTTTAGTCACAATAGACATTGTTAGGAAATGTGACCATTTTAGCACAGCCTCTCCTCTGCTTCGAGAATTCTCGTAAAGCCATGGCTCCAGCAGCCCTCCTTCCACACAGGATCAACTGTGCGATCTGTAAGTCACCATAGTAAAAGATGAAGCCACATTTGAACAACACATCCACTTGGGCTTTCCACAATAGACACGAGACACAAATGCTCAAGAACAGTAAATATTTACACACACGCAGCTCTGCTCCCCACCCTGGGCCTTGTGAATCTCTGTATACCGTTTTCTGTGGACTCACATGTGTGCCTCTCCCCTAATAGGTAATCAACTCTGATGTCCCCCACAAGGGCCTCTGTGTCTGTGTTCACCCCCATCCCTGAGCCAGACCTGCCATCTTGTGCCCCTCAGGCACTCCACAGTGCCTCTGGGCTGGCACTGCATGCTAAGGAGAGGTGACACCCAAACTCAGGGTGCAGACAGACATCTTCCTGCTCTGGTCTGTGTAAGACAGTAAGACTCACCAATGCCAGCTTTGTCTGCTGTGAGGATCCATCTTTACCTCAGAACGGGGGTGATAAGTGAGCTCTCTGGCCAGCCAGGGCAGCACACATGCACTGAGAGAAGGCAGGGGAGCCTGACAGCCTGGTGCTCAGGAAAGCAGAGCCTTGTGCCAGGCTGGGGAATGGAGGGAGCCAGGACGCCTGCAGGAAGACCACTCCTGCTCTGTCTGAATTCTCACAGCAGGGACCTGGGGAGCAGGGACCTCTCCCAGTGCTGGCTTCCCAACCTGGAGCTCTGCTGAGCCCTGGGAAGGACTTGCAGCACTCTGAGAACATATTTTTAGGTCCCAGTTTGAGGAACGCTGACCTAAGAAGCTAAAAATACAGGGGGGGGTGCACATTTGCATTGCAAATTACTTCTTCCAAAGTGATTAGTCTTCACGACTGGTAAAAAATTCACTTGGACTATCACAGAAATGAAAACACATTTTAAAAGAAAATTTTGCAGATAGTCTGAGCATTCTAATTTAAGAACCCTGATCTCAGAGTCATATTTTTAAGACTTGAGGAAGCAAGCAGCCTCTGTGAAGTCTTGCACCGAGGAAAGCTGGACCCTGGACTCCAGAACAAAGGGTTCCAAGGAACGAAAGGGATTTCCAGTAACTACAGCTTTGATTCACATTTCCTCATTCCCACTGACTGGACCTGCTCCTGGGGTGGGGGGTCTGCCTTGAAGAGTGATCTCCTGGTTCCCAAAAAGTACCCACAGGGAGCAGAGTGGTTTGACACAATGAGGTGGGGGTGACTGTCCAGCTCAGCATGTGACCCATAATGCAGGGCTTGTCAGGACAAAGATGGCTTACAGGAAACCAGCGGCCAACAGGCCCTGGTGGGCATCTGGAGACCATATGGAACTAGGGCAGAAGCCTGCAACCCAGAATCCTCTGCAGGGGAGGAAGAGACCTGCTCTCCAGGGACTCAGGGGGCGTAACTGGACATCAGGGCTCTGCTTACATGGGAACCAAGCCGGTGCAAGGCCACCCTCTGCTCCTTTCACACCTGTTCCTTCTCATCACAAGCCGCAGGGGCCCACAGACGGAAACCTGGTAAAGCCTAACACTCTCGAATGTAATTTTATCTCTTTGAGGCAGGCTAAAATTAGGGAAAGTTTGGGACTCATAAAAACTTAATATTACATTTCAGATTGGCCACGTCTGGCTTGGGGACCACCCTGACCTGGCCAGGAACCACCCACACCCCTCCCCACTTATTGATTATTGGGCGGGAATCACCGGGTTCTGCCCTTTCAATGGGTTACTGTAGGTTTTAAAAGTAAAGGGGGAAGGGAAGCAAGCTCTCTCGCCCTCCAGATTCCACCTGTGCCCACCATGCTCCCCTTTGAATTTCCTTTCCCTGACTTTTAATAAACTCCATTTATACCCACATGTCCTACCATGGATTCCCTGCAGGACACAAGGAATTTGGAAGTCTTCTAGTTGCAGACTCCACCCCACTGCCAACATCTTCAGTAGATACAAGAAAGTCCATATAAGTAGCAAGACCCATTGAAATAGTCCTAATAGCTGTCATCTATGGTGTGCTGCTATTGATTTTAAAAACAAACAAAAACACTCCAGAGTTTGTAACTCATTAAACCTTGTCAGGGTCAACAACAGACAACCCAAAGAAAGTGAGTTAGACACAAAGAGCCCAGCACAGTGCATGCCCTGAGTGCACTGCTGGGCCTGGAAATTGTCAGACTGGCAACTGGGGTGAAATGATGCAATCAGGAATTGTTGAATGACATCTCTGGGTTCCAGCCTCAGCTCTCTTCCCTCCTCCTCTACTTAAAACACAGGTCCACTGGGGGAGGTCCTTCCTCATGCCAGCAAGCCCACTGTCCCTGTGCACAGCAAGAGTTCAAGACATCCACCTGGATGTAACCAGCCAGGAGTGCGTCCCCTCCACCCAGAGGACAGTGAAGACAGTGACCCACAAGGCCAACAGATGTGCCATGGGCAAAGAGCAGTCCACCCCAAGAACATGACATGCAAGGGTTGAAACCAAAGGGAACACTACCAAGGAGCAAACAGCAACCATCAGTCTTCTGAATTACTCCCCAAGAAAGCCATCTTACTTTCACTAATGCAAAACTGAGTTTTGTGGCTATGGAGGAACACCTCTTCAATTCAGACAAACATTAACAACAGTCAGTATTCAAAGCCGAGTGTCCTGATGTGTCCATGGCACAATTCTTTGTTAGCAGGGCAGACCTAGGAGATCCTTGCCACAGAGGGGGCCCTGTGACTTCTGGGGACCCTTCCCACCCCAGTCCTGCTGGCAGTTCCTCATGGTGTCATCACCCCTGTGCTTACTCTGGGGCTGAAAGAATCTTCATGACTTGGTTGCTGGAGGTCGTTGATCTCATATGGAGAAACAGGACATTTTATCCATCTTTGTCATTAATTTGGAAACAAAATGAATCACCAAAGTGAAAAGTGGAATGTAGTTATCTACTTCCATTAAGCAAGCAAGTGGTTTGTGGGGGAGGGGGTTGTCACTGCCCAGCAGGGGTTAAACCTTGACCCTGCTCTGGGAAGCAGTGAGCCTTCCTCGCCTTCTGCTCAGAGTCCACAGGCCACAGGGATGCGAATTCCTGCATCCACACGCAGAATAATCTCTGAGCACCTGTCCGTGGTTCAGGATGACAGAGAGAAAAACAGCAGGTTTTGTCCTGTGGGCAGTGACAGGCCAGGGCCACTGAGACAGAATGACTGCTCTCCTTCAACCTCCCCTCAGTGGTCAAGACAAGGACTGACAAAAGCTGTCCCGAGCGAGGACAGGGATACACGATGGGGTTGCCAGCTCCCTAGGCTCCTTGCCCACCTGTTCCAGGATGACACATCCAAGTGTCCAACGTCTCCACACTGAGGTGGCCTGACTTCCTGCTTTGAAATTTTTCTGTGTAAAACAACTTACTGTGATGTAGAAGTACAATTTTGTAGGTAGAACATACATATAATTTTGAGGTTTCCACAAAACTTATTGTCACTTGACTTGCATGTCACTTACTTATTCATTCATTCATTCATTTTTGTCAGAGACCAAATGTTGTCCAATTCCATGAGGAAACATATCTACAGGACCAGAATTTAGGACGCAGGAGTTTCCACCTCACAACTATCATGTGTCCTGGAAAAGAGTTGTTTCCATGGCCAGACATGGTGGCTCATGCCTGTAATCCTGATCACTTGGGAGGCAGAGATAGGGAGGATAACAGTTCAAAACTAGCCTGGGCAAAAAGTCGGCAAGACCCCACGTCTTGGTGCGGCTGCATGCACCTGTCATCCCAGCCACGAGAGGGAGCACAAATGGGAGGGTCATGGTTCTGGCCAGCCTGGACATAAAGTGAGACCCTATCTCAAAAATAACCAAAGCAGAAAAGGCTGATGAAGTGGAACAAGTGGTAGAGCACCTACCCAGCAAGGGCCCTGAGTTCAAACACCACACCACCAATAATAAAAGAGTCATTTCCTGTTTAGAACGATGCACAGAACTGAAGTCCTAAAATCTGAGGAGGCCATCAGCTTTCGGAGAACAGGGAGGAGAAAGTTGGTAAAAAGATTCATGTGGTCCATCTACACCCTTCAGAGGCAGACGCACCAAAATTACCTGAAATAAGAGAGCTGATATTTTAATACTATTTCTTTGAAAGCAGACATTTTAAATCCACTGGAATTGCATGCATTTGCTATCATTTCCACTTTCTTGAGCAGGGATGAGACCCCTCTTCGTAACTGGTACAAACGTATCCTGAGTCCTAACTCCAGATGTCATGCCTGGTACTCGGAACCTTTCCAGTGTAACTGGCTTCTGCTTCCATAGGTAGATATTCGTTCAGCCAGGTGCGTAGGAAATCAGTGTAAAGAAGCAAGTAAACACAGAGTGCCTGCAGCAGCAGCCATTCCACCCTCCCTCCCCAGGGACTGGACACCCACAGCAGGTGGGCGGGCAAAGGAGGAGCAGCGACCCACCTACTGGGCAGAAGGCGCCATCCATGGGGACCTGTCCAATACTCAAGGATGCTCAAGCAGTAAGGATCAAATGTTTTTGGCTCCCAAAGCAAACTCTTTCCCTAGAACAAAGAGGAAGTGGACAATTCTGGAAGAACTCAACAAACATTTAACAAACCCCCGCTGTAGGAAAGTTGTCATGGATAGAGATAAATAAAAGTCACTCTCTCTTTTGATAAATGGAAACCAGCCTGTCTTCACATTCCAACCCCAGGACAGCAAGAACCAGACTGCATCAGACACACAAACCCTGTGGGACAAGAGTCAAAAGAGAACCCACATCATGACAGAGACAGAGAAAGACCAAGGGGCCATGTACAGAAATCTGAATTTCTCACTTCTACTCTTTGCTCAGCCAACTAAGCTACTCGGGCTGAGTGGTGAGCGTCCCATTAGTGGAGACAGACTCATAATGGCGAGCTTCCAAGTCCAAGTGAGAGAATTGCAGACCACGCTATTTATTGGTAATGCAACCCTTGCAACTTAATTAAATATGCATTTCTTAATGACCGAGAAATCTCCAAAATTCCACAAGACCGGCATGTTCAGCAATCTTTGGGACATTTCCCTTTCAACTCGGTGTCAGGGAACACAGTCAGGTGACACTCATGCATTAAAACACCTATAATCACCTCACTCAGAATAACGACAGGACTGAGAGCTGGACGTCACACTTGGGTTCTGAGCCATGATCTCCAGCAACAGGCCACAGGAGGTTTAGAACTTTCTTCTGCTGCTGTGTAGAGCAAAGTCCCAGCAAGTCCACTCTGCATCTCTACCGTGGGGAATTATTATGTATACTGCTGTTTGGGGGGATTTCTTATAAAATGCAAAGACTCTGGTAAAATGTGGGGTTTGGGGGGAGTGACTGGCACCTGGAACACCAGGTCTGTTGCACCAGGCTAATGGGGGAAGCAGCTGGTCACAGGCCTCTGACCCCAGAGTCACACCTGTGGCCTCTGAAATGTTGCCTTGAGCAACTGTGTTTTGTCCTCTGTGAGGCACATTTGATGACAGCAGGCGGGGTCAGCTTCCAGGGCCTGGGACACTTAGTGCTTGATCCCCTCTTCTAATGTTGCCATCTTGACATTCTCAATCATTTTTGAGCAAGTGGACCCCCCGGACCCCTCCAAATATGGTCCACTTCTGTCTTTCAGGATTGTAAGTACTAGACTGTGAGCACTGACTAAATGCCAGACCTGGGGTAAATACTCAGTAAATGGATATCTGTTATCATTGTTTCGATAGGCGACTCCTGGGTGACGCCAGGTTCAGGGAGGAGAACGTCACTAAACCAGTCTGTACTGGCCAGGCGCGTGTCGTGCCTGTCCCTGATGGCACTCCCAGGCTGCACAGTTCCTATAAGAAGCTGTTTACTGGCAGAAGCGGGTAACAGCACTAGGACTTTTACAAGGCTCGGCAGAGAAGGGATTGTGCGCTGTGATCCAAAATGAGCACTGACCTTGCTGAGCCATTGCAGGGCTGCAACTTTCCACTGTGTGTTGACCTTAATTCCCAGCGGGAAAATCATTTCCTCCAGTGATCCCACACAAGGCTGGACATGGCCTACTCAGCAGCTTTCACTCCACAAACTCTCCCTCTTTCAGCATGGAAAGCCACTATGGCCATCTGCCTAGGTGGACAGCTCTGCAGGACCATGGGGACCACAGCCAGGCTCTGGAAGGTGGCTTGCCCTGGAAGGCCAGCACCTGTGTCCACAGCTGGCTCTGACATTGTACCATGAACAGCCCCAGGAGAGGGAGGACAGGAGGTCCCTGCCATAGACCTGCGGCAGCAGAGAGGACAGAGGTGTTTGCTGCCCGAGCATTCATCCTTCAAGTCACTGCCAGCCTTGAGGATTTTCTTACCTGGGAACCTGCTAGCGCTGCTTTTCACACCAGTGTGAGGCTGGGCTCTTCGTGCCACATTTCATCAATGACATGACACAAAGCCAAGTGTGTCCTTCTAGAACACGAGGCCCAAGTGGCCATCTCACTGCCTCCGCCCATGGCCAGGTGAAGAAGCCCCACAGTAGGGTCCCCACATCAGTGTGCGTCAGCAGAGGCCCTGCCACCCAAGCCTGACATGGAGACTTGGGAGACTCTGCTACCAGACTTCCAGAGGCCCAAAGAGGAGAGTTGCAGGGTCTTGGAATCAGAGGTGGGCCTTGACCAGGGGATTCCATTACTAAGCAGGAGAGTCTAATGCAGGACTTAATTAACACTTGATCCACACGAGGGTTTTCATGATAGATCTTTCAGGATAAAAATGCTAACATTCACCATTTCCTGAGTTCTGTGGAGAAATCCGCTGACTCTGCCTTGGCCAGCACTGAGCTGACAACATTCTCTTTCATTTCTGTGTCCTCACAAAGGGGAAGGAGAGTTAATCAAGAGCCAGCCTGCTGTGGTTCAGGCGTTACAGACAACAAGGAACAAAACTGCCACCTTTCGGGCAGGTTCCATGAGTTAAGTGTTCACAGGTGCGGGAAGACTTTGCAAGGGGCTCGAGGACTGTCTCAGAAGCATCACAGTTCCCTGACACACTAATGTGGTTTAAATTTCACCAGAGAACATAGACCTAATACAAAAACAGCAATATTACGAACAACAGGTCACGCTAAGGGAAGGTCACATATGGCGGGAAGTAAAAGAAGGATACTTCCTATACAAGAATGAACACAGAATTTTTTAAACCTGTTGAAATCACCATAAGAAGAAGACTAAGGTAGAAAGAAGAAAAATAAAGGAGGTGAACCAATTAGGGTTATAACACATGTATACATGGAAATGTCACAAGGAAACTCCCTGTATAGCTATCTTTAACAAGCAAAAATGTCATTTTTTTTTCTCTTTTACAAAATCAGAGAACAGGAGGGTGAAAAAGGTCCTATGGGGGTGGGGGGGGGTACTAGTGGGAGGACAATGATGTGAAGAAAGGTGCAGACAGGTGAATATGGTGCAAATACTGTGTACACATGCATGTAAATAGAAAAATCACACCTGTTGAACCTATTCCAGGAATGAGAAGGGATAAAGGAAAATGATGGAGGGAGAGGGTGAATTCAAGTATGATATATTTGATACATTGTAAGAACTTTTGTAAGTGCCACAATGTATCCCGAGCACAACAATAAATAAATAAATAAGCTTCACCACAGAACTTCTTCCTTAAAGGTATTAACTAGAGGGAGGAGTATTATTTAATATGCATAAAGCAAAAAAAAAAAAAAGCCACGCCTCTCCTCACACACCCAAGCACCTCAAAGCAGTGACCCACCCGCCCACGCGGGTGCTGGCGCTGATCCGGAACAGGGTCACTCTGCTCACCTCCATGGACCGCGCAGGACACGGCCCAGCGTGGAGCAATGGCGCCACCTGCTGGCTGCAGAAGTTGTTGCGGCTGGGTTTTGTGGGGCTTTTGGGTTTTACCTGATTTTGCCTACTCTCTGTTTCTGTTCGTGGTCTCATCATTTCTTTCCCATTTGGAAGACATGAGAAGAGATTTATCTCCACTAGGTGTACTTCTGGGAAGGGTGCAGGGCTGTAGTGCCCGGGCACAGCCATGATGTCCCATAAGACATCCATCCAGGACGGGTAGCAGAATGTAGAGTTACCTGTTTTCGTGTTCTTTTAGCATTTGCATGGTAAGAAAATATGCTTTAATGACTTCCTTTATTCATATAAAATTGAATGTCCTAACAAAGCACCAATGTGTTAAAGTTCATGATAACTGCATCAATTTACCCTTATGTAAATATTTCTAGACACTCTGCTTTGTTCCCAACAGTATGTCAAGGAATGCCAGCCTAAAGCTGAAGGTCTAATTCTAAGACTACAGAAGTTCTTAAGCACTCCACCCAGGGTGTGGAGACACAGGTTTCATCTTCTCTTCTAAGCCAAGTAGAAAAACATCAGTCTAAGTTTTTGTGCATTCTGTGTTAGAAATTGTGTCTGGTAATCGTGTCCTGTTTTGTCTTGTGCCACACCTTACAACAATTTGTTTAATAAGAAAATATCTTATTTCCTAGAATTAAGGACCTGAGGATTGGGAAGTGCCCACCTTCTCCTGGGAGTGACACACATCCCCTTGGGACCACGGCTGTGCCACTATGCTCTGTGTCCTTGCTTGGACTTTGATGTTGGAACCTGGAAGAGTTCTAGCCAGAATGGATACACATTACGACAGGACTGGCCCTTCCTGCAAAGCTCCATGAGACAAACAACTGGGCTGTGCATGGATGTGCGTGTGTGCGTGCTATGTGCATCTGTTGTGTAAAGGTGTTACATGGTTGTAGTGTGTTTGCACAGGTGTGTTCTGTGTGTGCATTTGTGTGTGTGCACACATGCTTATGTGTTCCTGTTAATGACTGCATTTCATCGAGAACATGCCTACTGTATAAATCTTTATCAAGCATCACTGTAGGCATTGGATATAACTTTATTTCTTCTTCTACTGCATTCTAGATCAGGCTCACACCTGTAATCCCAGCTACTCCAGAGGCAGAGATGTAAAGCATCACCTTCAAGGCCAGCCAGGGCAAAAGGTAATGAGACCCCATCTCAATCAATAAACTGGACATGGTGGTTCACACTTGCCATCCCAGCCATGCAGGAGGCCAGAAGTAGGAGGATCGGGGTCTGAAGCTGGCCCTGGCAAAAATGCAAGACTACTTGAAAATAACTAAAACCCAAAAAGAGCAGGGGGTGTGGCTCACGCGGTGAAGTGAATACCTAGGGAGCAAAAAGCCTTAAGTTCGAACCCCAGTACTACAGAAAAAGAAACAGATACACTCTTCAATACAAGGTCAGGCGATGGTGCAAAATTAAAGAGGCAGAAGCCCTCTGAGTATCTCTCCTCTGCTCCCGTAACTGTGCCATTCAGAATGGACGTGCACTGTGCTTCCATTCAAGCCACAGTGAGCCTTGGACTGGGTGGCCGTGTGCATGAGATACTACATACATGGTGGCACGAGGGTGAGGACACATGGGCTCCATAGGTGCAGTTGCTGACAGACAGCAGCGGGCACTGCCTGCCTAGGAGTCACACACGGTTCTGATGGCTGCATGGTGGCACCTGCTCCCTCATCCCTGCTGCAAACCCGCAATCCCAGCAACTCACTGTCTCCCGCTCACATCAGGCGTCCCCTCAACACGCTTGGGTTTTTATTTGCTCCGAGCAAACTTTACTTGCCTCATGCTACATGTCGGGCCAGTGTCACAATGAGGAACAAAATGTGTGTGGTCTCTGCACTTTTTGTGCTTATGAGCCAGTGGGTAAACTCAGACAGACAACTTGTGGTGTCTTGTCTTGTACTGACACTTAATTGCTCCCTGTCTGGTGACTGTCACCCTGAATATGGAAGGCGTCAGGGGACAATCACATCCTGCGTTTTCATATCCTTCACGGGCACAGGGCTGCTCCTTATTCAATAAGTGCCGAGCATCTAGTAACATGGCAGGCCTCGGGGATGAAGCAGTGAACAAAACTAGGTTTCTTTCCCTGTGTAGTGGGAGATTCCAACGACTACACAGTGATAATGGAACAGAAAAGAACCCTCAAAGCACAGGACGAACAGGGCTAAGGGAAAAAGTAGACGGGCCCGGATCCCATGAGAGGAATGCTGGAGCCGTGGAGCGTGCAGGAGGACACGCGGAGCCCAGAGAGGAGGAGGAAGGAAGGGACCATGTGTTCTAGACAAGGAGAAACGAAGCAGAGACTGCCATGCCTGTTAAAGAAATACTGCGGAAAGACAGCGCACTTAGAGCTGAGTCCTGCCACCAGCCACTGACCCTGTGCTCTGTTCGATGAGCCACGAATGAGCAAGTGGTTGTAGCGTTGACGACCTGGGCCTTGGAGTGGTAAAGGCACCAGAGGCCCATGGATTGGATCCCAGCCCTCAGAACGATGGGCCCAGGCCTGGAAGCCAGAGGTTTGTAGCTCTAAGGGCTCGAGTTGGTGGCTCACTGCCCTGGGTTCCAATGACAGTGGCCTAGCATTCCATGGCCAGTGAAATCCTTGGCTCCAGGTGGCAGGAGTGACAGCAGCAGCAGGCTAGTGTTACAGATCCTGGCTGGGTCCAGACACAGGGATCCTCAGCTCCTACAGCAGCTCCTGTGGCAGTCCAGGGCCTAGGGCATTGGGACCGGGCCTGCAAGTTATACCAGCTCCATGGACCTGCAGTTTCTCTTCTCTGGCTTCCCAGCCTCTCTTGCCTTGGTTGTATGAGCACGACCCCTGGTCCCTCAGCATCTCTTCTCCCCATCCCTTCTACCCTAGCCACTCTCTGCAGCCCACTAGCTGCCCACTCAAGCCACAGCCACTCATTCTCACCCCTGCTCCTGCCCTTCTTCACTCTGTCCCCCTTCATGTTAGCAGCTCAGCCCACACCACCTAGAATCAGGAGCAGGCAAAAAATAAAAAAACACTTGGGGGAAGCCTTTTATTAGGCCTGATGTTGCAAAACCTAGAGGCAGCACAGGCGGGTGTCTCCTGGCTGACTCCAAAACTGAGCCTAAAAGCCTCAGTGTGACAAAGGTGTTTTATACCAATCACCGCAGAACCCTTCATGCAAACGAAGGGCTATGTTTGCACTAATCACAAAAGTCCCTCATGCAAATGAAGTACTATGTTTCTATCAATCAGAGGCCTTCTGATGGGTCATCAGGAAGTGCCCATCCCCAGTCTGGATGGAAATGGCTATAGAGGCATCAGAGCTCACCAAGGCTTCTGTTGGCACAAAGTCTAGCACAGGTTGTATGAAATAGTCATGACTTAGGACAGAGCCTTTGGGACCTGGACTTGTCCCTTGGGAACAAGCAGCTGGGGTAGGGAGGCTGACTGGGGGTTCAGCTGGGCCCTGTCCACCTGGGCCTGCAGATGCTTTCCCAGTATGGAGGCCTCCGTCCTCAGCTTAAGTGCAACTGAGGTGGTGTTGCAGTGAAGGAGACAAAGCAGGGCCTGGTAGGCCTTTAGGGTCACCACTGGCCATCCTCTCCTGTCCAAAGTCATTCCCTGCCCAGGTTCCAGGGAAAGGAGAGGCACAGATGCCACCACAAATGGAAACCATGAATAAGCCCACCCAGAGCCTCACAACAGGCCCAGCCAGCTCTGCAGAGGAGCAGCCCAGAGATGTACAGGCACCCAGCTTGCTCAGAGCCATCCCTGAAATGATGGCTGTCCATGAGCTGTGAGGGTTCCAGCAGGGGGAGAGGTGGCCAGCATCACATGAGGTGTACAGGTGCCTGCACTGCAGAGGTCAGCGGGCTCTCAGTGACCCGGCACTTTGGGAGGATTGGAGTGTCCTGCAGCCCAGGAAGGAGCCAACAGAGCTCCAAGCAGAAAAGCAAGGCTGACCCTGGCCTCCCATCTCTCACCTCTGATTAATCAGATGTCTGAAAAACACGAGACTCGGGGAAGATGTAGATGACTACTTGTGAACCACTGGGAGTGAAACAGCGACCTGAACTCCCAGCTGGAGGGGACGCTCTTCCTCCACCAAGCAGGGAAACGCTGACTTCGCAGCCCCAGGTTTCTGAGGAGAAACTCAAGAGACTTGCTACGGAACCAAGAAAAGGGGCTGTGGGTGCCACAGCCTCTACAAACAGGGCCGTGGTTGGGGTCCTGTGTGTCCTCCAGAAGGTCATGTGCTGAAGGTTTTGTCCCCACGGAGTTGTCATTAGGAGGTCTGTAGACCCTTAGGACATGTCTTAAACACCAGCTACATGCCCTGGGAGGAGACTGTGGGACCCAGGCCTGTCCTCTCTCTTCTCCTTCCTGGCCAAGAAGTGAGCAGTCTTGATCCGTTACACACTCCCCACCGTTTGCCATCCGACACCCTACCAGAGGCCTAAAATCCCTAAAAATCAATGGACCTTCTGAAAACCACAAGCCATAACAAACCTTTTCTCTCTGTCCTTTAATTGTTGTGGTTCTTTGTTATGCTGATGGGAAACGACTGACACACAGGTAGGTCAGTTTTCTCTGTGTCAGGTGCTGTAACACCTAGCACAGCCCTGGGCTGGGCAGGTCTCCCTCACTGTGCCCACAGGGGACCCTGTAGATTTCTTTTTATGGCACTAGCCACACAGTCCTCAGGGGCACCCATGTATCTCGTCACTAGCTCCTGAAGGCTCACAGTTGCCTCTTGTATACCTCTGTGCTCAGAGTCACATTCATTTATCCATTCAACCAGCTGTGCAAAAAGGACAGGCTGCACCTGCTCCCTTTGTCTAAGTGGAGAGTCTCCTGGGCCACCCCCCGGGTAAGTAGCTACTCCCCGTCATGACCTACCCGTGTGTCACCAACTTCATGGAGACTCAGGGTCCTTTCTTCTCAAACCTGCAGAATCTTCATTGTCAGCAATCTGGTCAGTCGGGACTAGGACTAGGTCTGACTCATGTAGAAAAATGGCTGTGGCTGAAACAAGATGGGGCTTTACTCTCACTCACATAACAAGGCCTGTCGGGAGGCCACCACAGCTGGCTTGGCCACTCCTTGTGGTCTTCAGAGACCCAGGACTCTTCCAGTCTTGGCTGTGCCCATGTCGAGCATCCTTGTGGCTCAGGATAGGATCCAGAGCCTTGCTAACCACTATGAGCTACACGTAGACCCCAAGGAGAGGTCTCTCACAAAGCGTTAGAAATGCCTGCTTACCCATCAAGTCCAAGGGTGACCCTTCTTTTAAAATAAGATGAAACAAAACATCAGGTTCCGCTACTAAGCAATAAGGTTAAATCCGCCCCTCCAAATCCAGGTTTCCCAGTGTGACAGCACCAAGTGGTGGCTGGACCAGGAGGGTCCTTGTGCACTGATGGGGCTAAGACCTGTAAAAGGAGCTTCTCCATGTGGTCAGCCAGTCTCCAGCTTGCTTTACCGGACTCCTTTGCCCTCCACCTTCCACCTCTGAGGACAAGACAGCAAGAAGCCCCTTGCCAGACACCAGCACCTTGAACTTGGACTTCCACCTCCAGAAGACAGAGAAAATAAAGTTCTTTGTAAGCTACCCATACTCAGGTGTCATGCTATAGCAACACAAAAGGACTAAGACCAAAGGATATTGACTTGACGGCCACCGAAAGTCCCAACCAGGCACGTTCCATACTCAGTCAACACCCCTAACCTCATTCTCACTCTTGCATGGCTGAGACTCTGTCCACTCACCATCCTGACGTCCTGCCCAGGGTCCCAGGCAGAGTGGGTGTCGGTAACCACCCAGCACACGCAGTATGGGTGTCCTTAATCCCATACTGAATTGGGTGAGTGGCCAGGCTATCCAGGCTTCCACAGAGCCTTAACTAAGCATTCTGTCCACAGAAACCCTGTATCATGTCCATGTGGTGTAGACAGACTTTACGTCAATGTCCTGTCTTGTTTCCTGTGGTTTCCTTTGACAAACAGTTTTATGACCACGAAGGCTACTCGGTTTGAGACTGACGATGCTGTAAGTCTTCTTCGCTGTGCCTTTGCCTCGGTGATTTCCTTCCTGAGCCTTGTGCTTATCAAACAACTGGGTATTTCCCAGACATTCCCAAAGCCATGTGCCAGGGTTACCACAAAGCTGAATTTGCTAGCAAGGGAACCAGAAACGTATTTTATGAGAGTAATTAAACAGGCTTCATTTATAAGTCTCACACAACCTCTAAAAATTTGATGGTCAGTGCCCTTACCAATTAATCAATAAAAACTTGCATTTGTTATTAATTTAGGCAGGATTTACTGGTGGAAATAAATAATTTTAATTAGAAAAACATTTTAAAGAACTAACTAGAGCACTGAAGTACCTTGGTTGTAGGAAAGACTTCTATGTATTTTCTTTCTTTATAAGTTGCTTTGACTCCCCAACAGCTAGAAACTGATATTTCAGTGTATGCTGGTCCTTCACTTCTCGACATACAAACCACCCCAAAACCCATGCTCTGAGACCCACCTTTGGCCATGGAGTCAACAGTGCAGGTCAGCTGACCCAGTCAGGCCCAGCTGACCTCAGCTGCCCATTTGTGCCTCTGTGGTCATCTCTCGGCTCACTGTGGGACTGGGCAGTCAGGCTGCCTAACTCATAGTCTGCAGCTAGCTGCTGGGGACAATGGGGTATCCAGGATGCAGGACTTAGTTCCAGCCAGCTGGTCTGGCCTGTGCACACTGCCACATAGCCCCAGCCAATGAGAGAAGCATTTCTCAATGTCTGAAGGCCCAGCCTTCAGACAGAGCAGGCACAGAGTCACCTCTTCCCGACTCCACTAAGCCAAACACCTCTCAAGACACCCAGGACTTGAGGATTGGAGAAATAGACTCCAGCTCTCCAAGACCTGCAAGGAGCCTGAATACAGGGTCAGGAGAGTAGAGGCCACCCTTGCACTCTGCCTTTGTCCACACAGCATCCATTGCTGCTCCCATTTCTTCAATATGCAAAACACACTCAAAACCCACTGACACACCACAAACTCATCCAACTGTACCTCTGCCTCGAAGCCAGAAATTTACCATGTGCCCCAGGCCAGGTGAAACTGCCCTAATCCTCAGACCTAACAATTGCCAAGAAAAGGCATCAGGGCTTCCAGAAAATAGAAGAGTGTCACTGGGAGGTGAGTGACGAGATGCTTCTCAGATAGGATGGTTTTTAAATTGTTTGTTTGTTTGAGATAAGGTCTTGCTGTGCCACCCCTGCTGGTCTCAAACTCCTGGGCTCAGGTAAGTTTGAACCATCCTCCTGCCTGAACCTCCTGCTGGCTGTGACTATCAGTGTATGTCACCGTGTCTGGCTGGGACTTTTTAAAAAAGCATTAATCATAAAACAAAGGAAGCAAATTAATAACCTCTGCCCAGGAACAGATGGATTTAGAAAACAAAAACAGAAGACAAGCCATGGACGTGAATTAACAATCCCTGCAAATAAAACCAAAAGTAGACATATGTCTATAGTATAAAAATATTCCTACAAATCAATAATAAGCAGAGTGACTAGCTATTGTTGTGTAATGGACAAAATATTTGAATGGATGCTTCAAAAAAAACAGAAGAAAAGGCATAAATTGACAATGATTCAACCACATTCTCATTAGGGAAATGCGAATTACAGCTGCACTGGGGTACCATGTCTTCTAACAGCCAGGATTGGAATGGTTGGCAACACTGATCCAGTGACAAGAATTTGTGACAACTACAGCTTCCCACGGGGCTGGTGGGTGTGCAAAGTGGTACAGCCACCTGGAAGCACTTGTCAGTGAACTTTGGAAACACAGCTTCCCTGTAAGTTGACAGCTGTACACCTACACAAGAGGAAGAAAAGTTGTGTCCACACAGAGCCTTGTATGACAGTGTTCATAAGAGTAGAAATTTTCGGGGGATGTCCATGAACTGTGTACACGTCCCATCAAATGTGTGCATTCATACAGGAGAGTACCACTCAGGAGTGAAGGAAACACAGCTGTTAATGCAGAGGACGCTCAAAGCATGACATTCAAAGAAGAAAGACACGAAAGGTGTGCGAATCTATACAGCGTTAAAGAACAGAACCGGGCATGTCACCATGTCATGTGACAGACATGGTGCACGTCTGTCATCCCGGCGCTGGGGAGGCAAGGCAAAGGTGATCAGGATTTTGCAGTCAGTCTGGGCCACCGAGCGAGACGCTGCCCCCCCAGTAAAGAACAGGTGAATATAATGCGTTGTGACATGAGTAAAAAAGCTGCATAAATCGCAGTGACTAATTATGGGTGAAGGAGCTGAAGCAGAAAGCAAGAGTGAGCGATCAGGAAGGAAACTGGGGATTTCACGGGATTCACACTCGGCCTTATCCGTTACAGTTCTTAGGGATATGCCCCACACCCTGGGTTGGATTTATGCCCTACCAGATTTTGCTTTGCTTTGCTTTGTAGCTTCTTAGGCTATTTTACTGGGTGAAGAGGCTGATAGCGCATTCTCCCACGCCCCAGCAAGCTCTGGCTGCCCTCAGTCCCTCTGAGCTCTGGTTGTTGCTGAAGCCCAGCTCCTCGGAGGTTGTCACGCCACTGAGGTACTCGCCTGGGACATGAGCGTCTGTCTGGGGCCCCTTGTGCTGTACTGAGCTCTCCAGCCTGCTCTCACCTTCCCCATTCCACAATGACAGTTCTGTCCCCTGCCGAGGATCTGGGCCACATCACTCCACCTCTCCCAGGTTCCCACAATGATTGATCTGAAGCTGGCCATTCCTGGGCTTCCTGCTCTTCCCATCACTCCTGACCACACTGCCTGAAAGCCCATCAATAAGACATGTTACAGGCTGTCCAGTGCAGTGACAATCTTTACATCCTTTCAGCATGGCTGTCATTCAACAGGAGTGTGTGCTTCTGAATAGTCAAGACCTTATCTGAGAACAGGGATTATGGTGGCTTCTCACCTGCTCCTTCATCACCTGCTGAGATGCCCGCCATACTGAGGTGCCCAGTAAATACCCCAAGCATTAGAGGAACGACCCACTCAGGACTGCACATGTGGAAATAAGCCTCAAGCGTGTTCACGATCTGCCTTAACCCACTAAGATCAGCAGGTACCGTGCCACGATTCAGATTGGCAAATGTCTTGTGAGATGAAAGTCAAAGAACCCAAGTGTTTCTTTTCATGTGCTTAGCTCTTAGCACGGGGGAAAGGATGGAGTTGTGACCAAGCATCTCCCAATAGCCTCCCAAAGGAATAAACATCATCACCCTGACATGTACTCAAGCCATGCCTTAAGATAAAAACCCTCCAGTAAATCAGTGAGAAGGAGAGAGAATGAAACCTCTTACACACAGTAATTTTCAAAAAAGGGTTTGTAGAGTTGTGTGTGTGTGTGCGTGCGTGTAAGGATGGTCACAGGAGGAGACTTAGGAACAGGTGATCTTTAACAGGAGACAGGAATTAATGATTAAATCAAGAGAATAGATTCCATCCCATAAAACAAGTATAACTCAGCAATCCTTGGGAAAACTCCAATATACTTAATGCAGACACGCAAATCCTTGCTATATAAAGATTAAAAATGTCCCGATTCTGCCTCGTGTCTAATCTTGCTAAGGGACATTTAAACCAGCCAAAGTTGGCTTAGCAGCAGGGAGCATCCTGGTGTTGTAGGGTCAGGGTGTCAGCCTGTGCATCCAGGACAGGGAAGGCACAGGTGAGTGACATGGGCAAGGGTGAGGGGCACATCCATTGTAAGTCTACCTTGATACCTCGATCATGAGGGATGTAATTGAGTATCTACAATCATGGCATTTGCTTAAGTCAGAAAATTGCAAGAATGTTGACTAAGACGACATACAAAATTCCTAACTTTCTGCAAGTCTGTCATTAATTTTCAATGAGTATAAAGGGAAACTTGTCTACAAAATTGAATGAAGAGTAGAAATACACACATGGAGACTTTCCAGTCTCTCAAGTCTGCTCTGTTCAGTAACTCAGAATACAGGCAGCACTGTCAATATAATTCTAACTCCCAATCTGAGCCATAAATTCCCATTTTGAATGTGTTCATTAGAAAGAGAATGAACCAGAACCACAGCAGAAGACATGTCATGGTGACAATCACCAAAAGTCAGAATGCTTGAAAATAAAGAATTCAGATTGCCACTGGAAACAGTCTCTCAGAAATGCCACGTCCCACAAATGCACTTTTTCTACTGGAACTACTGTATCTGTGCAAATTTTTTTATCCCATTTTCATGAATAAATATGTGCTTAAGAACTGTTAATATAGCTGACCACACTTAAACTCCAATTTTACTCTACCCATGCCAGGACACGATGTTAATCAGAACAGTAAGTGAATTTCAATGTTTGCCTGGGGTGAAATTTATTTTCCTAAGAAATATAGCATTTCTATTTAAATGGGCCATCTGTTACAGACTTCTTACAGAATTAAAAGTTGAGTACCACATTTTATCATTCCGTCTCTGTCCTTCATTTTCCTTCTCTCTTGGTAAAGAGTGCATGAGAACGTTAGAGATGACAGTCACCGTAAGCCGTGCATTCTGTATTGATAATTCTTAAATATGGAAAAGTAGTAGAAAATATTTCGAAGTAAATATTGGTAGTACTGGATCTGACCCTCAGTCTAGCTGGTTATGTCGCAGGCATGTTGACTGTGAAAGATGTCAAGGAAGCATTAATCCTGTCATCTCACACATAGTCACTCTTAGTGACTTGGGAATGAGGACTACCCTCCATCAATTCCACAGTCATCCATCCACTGAGCCCTGTTCACTTGAGCCTGGGTTTACTACCTCTGTCATGCAAATCACCACAACCTGGTAGTTTCCAAAACATCCTGGAAGCACAGGATGGAGGTATGGCAGGAGGACAGATTTTCAGAAGCCCACAGCTCAGCCCACCAAAGTCACTGCTCTGATCAGCAAAGACAAAGAGAAAAATTTGACAGCAATGGAGATCCCTCAAGGAGCTCAGCATGGAGGGAATCCCCCCACCCTCATCCAAATATACGTATGTCCAATCTGCAGACAGAGCCTGATCACCATGGAACTTCCTGTGGGTCTGAAAGTCCTCCTGCAGCCTGACACCTGAGTGCTGCATCACAGATAACCCCAGAAAGTAGAAGCTGTTAGGATAACTCTGTTCCTTAGGATGGAGACTATGTTCAGAAATAAAAGCATTGCAGTGGCACATTGCTGCTTGGCCATCCCCAAGGTGCCATGATTCTGACATTTGTGCTTTGGAGTCCACCTAGAACCCCGCAGTGTTCCTGCAACCTGTCCAAGTAAAGAGAGCACAGGGCCATTCGGGGCCAACTCTGGATCACCCTAGAGGACAGTGGGAAGCCATTTGCCCTCCAAGGGAGGACAGCCATCATGGAGAATCCAACAACCCTGGAACTGAATCACGAAGAAGACCACAGGCACTGCCATAGACCCAGCTAAGCTCCAGCCCCCTCAGCCCCAACACGGCAGTACTAGGAGGAGCCATCCAGGAAAGGACCCCAGCCCCAGCCAGCCCAACCTGGAGCAGTGAGTAGGAAACCAGTGGTTATTGATAAAGCATGGAGTGTGGGAGAAGACAAGAGACAACCTAGGCAAATGTTATGGAAGCAGAGAGGTGTATTAAGGAAGCTCACTGACTAAAGGGATGGCAAAGTCAAAGCCAAGTTGTGACCAAAAAAAGCAATGCTTCTGATGTGCGAAGGTTTGTGAAAGATCCACACTGATAGCTGATATTCATCAATTCTTAATTGGGGCATTTTAACACCTGCTGTCATTTCTAATTCTGCAGGGCAGTGGGGTGTCCTCATCTGCTGTGATACACACTGGTCCTTTGTTTGTTTGTTTTTCTCTTTTTTATTGGTGTATATTAATCATACAAAGGAGTTTCATGGTGATATTTACACATGTACAAATAATGTACTTTGATAAAATTTACCACCTCTATTGCTTTTTTGTATCCCCTGTCTCCCTTTTTTGAGTTTAGCAAATTTCATTATTCTGTTTTCAAACATGTGTATGAAGTACTTTGGTCATATTCTCTCTCCCCACTGCCCTCTCCTTTCACCTCCCTCCCACACACACACATACCCCTGTCCCTGTACTCCTTTGGATAGAGACGATCTGTGTTCAGGCATCATGACTGGAGTTTTCTAAACCCCTATTAATCTGGGTGAGGGGTTTGCTTAGTAGTCCAAAATATCATCTTTAAAGGGAACTCAGTGAGTATGCAAAGTCCCCAAGCAGCCTGTGTCACAAAAGCCTGTGCTCAGGGCACAGGGGAGCCTAAAGCACATGAATCCCAGAAGAACCTTCAGGGGATTTGCAGGGCCCCATTTCTTATAACCTCCACTAACCCCAGCTTCACCTTCACATTCTTAGTAGAAGCAGTGGAGGAGAAATTGCCCAGAGTCCTTCGGTAGCATTTTGCTCCCAATGTCACAGATGCAGCATTAACCTGCGAGGGCATATCGCCACATAGGTCACTGCTGACTCCACCGTGGCCTTCCTCACTGCACATGTCACTCTTGGTCCTCCTGTCCACACACAGCGTGGCTGCCACTGATGCAGAAACACATGTCTCACATCTCTTCACTGTCGTGGAGCCAGCCATTTCCATCAGCTAAGCAAGGAAGTCACTGAACCAAATGTGTGTTGGGGTTGGTGACAAGTTTTCGAGGACAGACCTCTGGCCATGGTAAGGACACAGCCTCTGACTTTGAGGCAGAAGCTGTCTCGGAGCTTTGACCAGAAGCACCACTTGCACCACACCATACCCTGCAGGCTCCAGGCTGCTGCTGGAGGGCAAGCCATTGAGAGCAACAGGGGACAAAAAGGACAACCACCCGGGGTGGGGGATACTGGACACATGGCTGGAATTTGAACATGTCAAAGGTAAAGAGGGCAGGATTTGCTGTGGAAGCCACTGAAAGAGAACAGAAGTCAAATATGGCTGTTAGGTTTTGGCTGAGTGACAGGAAGAGTTCTGTCACTGTCATTGAGGAAGGTGGGAAGAGCAGGTTAGTAGAGGGAGAGCATCTAGAGGGGGTCTGGACTGTCCAATGGGAGACAGATTCAGCCCCTGGAAGCAGAGCCACACTTGTGCATTTGATGAGCACACGTGCTCTCAGCATACCCCAAAGGCAAAAGCTTTGTGAGGTCACCGCTATGCCAATAAAAAAAGAAAGTTCTCAGAACAGTCTGGATTCCAAGATGGCGGCTAGAGGGAGGAAGCAGAAAGAGAGCCTCCTATAGTGAAATCTTGGAGAGACGCTGGAGACACACTTGCAGGCATAATCACTGAGAAGAGGCAAAACTTTGACCCCTCCACACCTCCAGCCAGCACAGAGAATCTCCACTTCACGTTCAACGGAGAAACAAGGAGGGCCCCCAGGCTGCCAGTCATCCGCCCCCAGACGGCTTGGGAAGACACGTACAGGGTGAGCTTCATGGTACGCGGTACTCCCACAGAAAAGCCTGGGCCAGAGCAGCATAGCCCCCTGGACAGACTGACCTCCACCCGGGGAAAAAAAAAGAAACTGAGTAATAAGCAATAAGAGCAATAAAGACACGCAGGAAAGAGGGTGGGGCACCCTGAGCGCTGAAGATTGGGGGAAGGGAATTCTTCCTGGGACTGTAAATAAACAAGCTGGGTGGGCCGGAGAGGCTCTGGCAGGAGTGGGGGCGCACGCCCAGCAACCAGGAGCAGGAAAGCTGGTGAGAGTGGCAGAAGGAGGAAAACTCCACAGGAGAGGAGGGAAGACCCACTTCCCACGTGAGCTGTAAACAAACATGGCGGCTGGCAGGAGCAGCAGCACCGCCCAGTAATCAGGAGCAGGAAAGCTTGTAAAAGTGGCGGTGGGAGGAAAACTCCACAGGAGAGGGGGGAAGACCCACCTCCCACATGAACTGTAAATAAACAGCAGGCCTGAGAACGCGGGTGCAGTGTCACCTTTCCCAGTGCTTGGAAAGGGGAAAGCCTGTAGCAGCCTGGTATCCCGCACAGGAGAACTGAGCAAACAAAGCCTGCAGGGCCAGGTGAGTGCTAAACTCACCCCAGAGATCTGCATAAATAACGCCGCCAGCAACAGCAGGCTGACAGCAGTGGGCAAGCAAGCTACAGCCACAGATACCATTCTCAGAACTGTCTCCAGACTCTTTTTCTTTCTTTTTCTCCCTACCTTTGATGAGAGAACAACCGAATTACACCTGCTTGCTGAAAAACTTACTGAAACTGTATTGCATTTGACTTGGAACACTTGGTGGGGTTTTTTTTGTGCATGTGTGTGTAGTTTTGTTCTACTTTATGCATCTCCTTTGATGAGACAACTACAGAACAACATCTGAGGCACCATCTCCAGGATTGGAGACTGAGACTGACACCCAAATTATTAAGACTGAAACTTCATTGCATTTGAACTTGGAGGTTTTTTGGTTTTTTGGTGTTTTGGTTTTTTTTTTTTTAATTTTCTATTTTCCATTTTATTTTAATTCATTTTTATATATAGATATTTCTTTCATTTACTTATTTTTTATTTTTATTCTTATCTTTATTTTTTTTTTTTGATTTTCAATCCTCTCTCTATCTTTCTAATGCCTGTTCAGCTTACTGTCAATTAGTACACTAAAGCTTCCTGTTTCTACCTTTGAAACCTTCTTGTCTGAAACCTTGTTCTGTTTTCTCCTTCTTGTCTGTGTATTTGTTTTTCCCTTTTCTTTAACTTCTTGCTTTCCATCTCAGCTCACCCTTCCATTCTAAATATTACCATTGTTATTATTACAAGCTAGAAAATACTTAATTGCACACAGTACAGGGACAGTAAAAACACCAAAGACAATGACGGGAAGACAGAAAAAACAGGGAAACCAGTTTCTCCACAGCAAAAAATTAGTACAGGAACCAGAGGGGAATGAAGAACACAGATACTCAGATCCAGACTCCAACAAAATGAAGATAAACTATGCCAAAGGACCCAATGAAGCCCACAAGAATAATTTAAAAGAAGACATACTACAGGTACTCAATGAGAATTTTATAGAGATGATACTGGATAGGGCCAACCAAAATGTACAGGAGACACTCAAGAAATTCCAAGACAACAAAAATAGAGAATTTGAAAAAGCAAAAGAAGAAATAAAGGAAACCATGGAAGCACTGTATAAACACCAAAGTGAAACAGAGAACACAATGAATAAATGGATAAATGAACTCAGGACCAAAATAGACAACATTAAAGAGGAAACCACCCAGGATATGGAAATCCTCAGAGAAAAGAACGAAACAGAACTGCAAAAAAAAACAGAAGGCCAATCCAGCAGAATAGAACAAACAGAAGACAGAATCTCAGAACTTGAAGATGAAATGGTAATTAAAGGAAAAATGGAAGAACTATTAGTTAAACAACTCAAGACTTGTGAAAAGAAAATGCAAGAACTCATCAACTCCATCAAAAGACCAAACTTGAGAATCATGGCATCGAAGAAGGAGAAGAAGTGCAAGCGAAGGGAATGCGTAATATATTCAACAAAATAATAACGGAAAATTTCCCAAATCGAGAGAAAGATATTCCCATACAGATGCAAGAGGCCTCCAGGACACCAAACAGACCAGATCAAAATAGAACTACTCCATGACATATCATCATTAAAACAACCAGTACAGAAACTAAGGAAAGAATATTGAAGGCTGTAAGAGAGAAAAAACAAGTAACATACAAAGGTAAACCCATCAAAATCACAGCAGACTTCTCAACAGAAACATTAAAAGCAAGAAGAGCGTGGGGTGAGATCTTCCGGGCACTGAATGAAAATAACTTCAACCCCAGGATACTCTACCCAGCAAAGCTATCATTCAAAATAGATGGAGCAATAAAAGTCGTCCATGATAAGCAGAAACTAAAACAATATGTGACCACAAAGCCACCATTACAAAAGATTCTGCAAGGGATTCTGAACACAGAAAGTGAAACCCAACTTAACCATGGAAAGACAGGCAGCACCAAACCACAGGAAAAGAAAAAGCAAGAAAGTAGAGAGTAACATCAAGTTAGGTAAACACAATCAAACCTTCAAACAACTAAGACAACTAAATGACAGGAATCACCACATACCTATCAGTACTAACACTTAATGTTAACAGACTTAATTCACCCATCAAAAGGCACCGTTTGATGAAATGGATTAAAAAGGAAGATCCAACAATTTGTTGCTTACAGGAGACTCATCTCACTAACAGAAATAAGCATAGGCTAAGGGTGAAAGGCTAGAAGAAGATTTACCAAGCCAATGGCCCCCGAAAACAGGCAGGAGTAGCAATACTTATCTCTGACAAAGTAGACTTCAAACCTACATTGATCAAACGAGATAAAGAAGGACATTCCATACTAATAAAAGGGGAAATAGACCAAAAGGAAATAATAATCATCAATCTGTATGCACCCAATGTCAACACACCCAATTTCATCAAACATACCCTGAAAGACCTAAAAGCATATATAAATGCCAAACAGTGGTCATGGGAGACTTTAACACCCCATTATCATCAATAGATAGGTCATCCAAACAAATAATCAATAAAGAAATCCAAGATCTAAAATATGCAATAGATCAAATGGACCTAGTAGATGTCTACGGAACATTTCATCCAACTTCTACACATATACATTTTTCTCAGAAGCCCAGGGAACCTTCTCCAAAATAGATCATATCCTAGGGCACAAAGCAAGTCTCAGCAAATATAAGAAAATAGAAATTATACCGTGCATACTATCTGATCACAATGCAGTAAAAGTAGAACTCAACAATAAAAGTAAAGACAAAAAACATGCAAACAGCTGGAAACTAAGTAACTCATTACTTAATGAAGAATGTATCATTGATGAAATAAAAGAGGAAATTGAAAAGTTTCTGGAAGTCAATGAAAATGAAAACACAACCTACCAGAACCTATGGGACACAGCTAAGGCAGTCCTGACAGGAAAGTTTATAGCCATGAGTGCATATATTAAAAAGATTGAAAGATCCCAAATCAATGACCTAATGATACATCTCAAACTCCTAGAAAAACAAGAACAAGCAAATCCCAAAACAAATAGAAGGAGAGAAATAATAAAAACAAGAGCTGAAATCAACGAAATAGAAACCAAAAAAACCATACAAAGAATTAATGAAACAAAAAGTTGGTCAAAATGTCCTTATTTGCAGACAACATGATCCTATACCTTAAAGACCCAAAAAACTCTACTCAGAAGCTTCTAGACATCATCAATAGCTGCAGCAAGGTAGCAGGATATAAAATCAACATAGAAAAATCATTAGCATTTCTATACACTAACAATAAGCAAATGGAAAAAGAATGTATGAAAACAATTCCATTTACAATAGCCTCAAAAAAAATCAAATACCTAGGTGTAAACCTAACAAAAGATGTGAAAGACCTCTACAAGGAAAACTATACACTTCTGAAGAAAGAGATTGAGGAAGACTATAGAAAGTGGAGAGATCTCTCATGCTCATGGATTGGTAGAATCAACATAGTAAAAATGTCGATACTCCCCAAAGTAATCTACATGTTTAATGCAATTCCCATCAAAATTCCAATGACATTCATTAAAGAGATTGAAAAATCTACTGTTAAATTTATATGGAAACACAAGAGGCCACGAATAGCCAAGGCAATACTCAGTCAAAAGAACAATGCAGGAGGTATCACAATACCTGACTTCAAACTATATTACAAAGCAATAACAATAAAAACAGCATGGTACTGGCACAAAAACAGACATGAAGACCAGTGGAACAGAATAGAGGACCCAGATATGAAGCCACACAACTATAACCTACTTGTCTTTGACAAAGGAGCTAAAAATATATGATGGAGAAATAGCAGCCTCTTCAACAAAAACTGCTGGGAAAACTGGTTAGCAGTCTGCAAAAAACTGAAACTAGATCCATGTATATCACCCTATACCAAGATTAACTCAAAATGGATCAAGGATCTTAATATCAGACCCCAAACTCTTAAGTTGATACAGGAAAGAGTAGGAAATACTCTGGAGTTAGTAGGTATAGGTAAGAACTTTCTCAACGAAACCCCAGCAGCACAGCAACTAAGAGATAGCATAGATAAATGGGACTTCATATAACTAAAAAGCTTCTGTTCATCAAAAGAAATGGTCTCTAAACTGAAGAGAACACCCACAGAGTGGGAGAAAATATTTGCCAATTATACATCAGACAAAGGACTGATAACCAGAATATATAGGGAACTCAAAAAACTAAATTCTCCCAAAACTAATGAACCAATAAAGAAATGGGCAAGTGAACTAAACAGAACTTTCTCAAAAGAAGAAATTCGAATGGCCAAAAAACACATGAAAAAATGCTCACCATCTCTAGCAATAAAGGAAATGCAATTAAAACCACACTAAGATCCCACCTCACCCCTGTTAGAACAGCCATCATTAGCAACACCACCAACAACAGGTGTTGGTGAGGATGTGGGGAAAAAGGAACCCTCTTACACTGTTGGTGGGAATGTAGACTAGTACAACCACTCTGGAAAAAAATTTGGAGGCTACTGAAAAAGCTAGACATTGATCTACCATTTGATCCAGCAATACCACTCTTGGGGATAAACCCAAAAGACTGTGACACAGGTTACTCCAGAGGCACCTGCACATCCATGTTTATTGCGGCACTATTCACAATAGCCAAGTTATGGAAACAGCCAAGATGCCCCACCACTGACGAATGGATCAAGAAAATGAGGTATCTATACACAATGGAATTTTATGCAGCCATGAAGAAGAACAAAATGTTATCATTCACTGGTAAATGGATGGAATTGGAGAACATCATTCTGAGTGAGGTTAGCCTGGCCCAAAAGACCAAAAATCGTATGTTCTCCCTCATATGTGGACATTAGATCAAGGGCAAACACAACAAGGGGATTGGACTTTGAGCACATGATAAAAGCGAGAGCACACAAGGGAGGGGTGGGGATAGGTAAGACACCTAAAAAACAAGATAGCATTTGTTGCCCTCAACGCAGAGAAACTAAAGCAAATACCTTAAAAGCAACTGAGGCCAATAGGAAAAGGGGAACAGGAACTAGAGAAAAGGTGAGATCAAAAAGAATTAACGTAGAAGGTAACACCCACTCACAGGAAATCAATGTGAGTCAATTCCCTGTATAGCTATCCTTATCTCAACCAGCAAAAACCCTTGTTCCTTCCTATTATTGCTTATACTCTCTCTTCAACAAAATTAGAGATAAGGACAAAATAGTTTCTGCTGGGTATTGAGGGGGTGGGGAGGAGGGGGAGGGGGCGGAGTGGGTGGTAAGGGAGGGGGTGGGGGCAGGGGGGAGAAATGACCCAAGCCTTGTATGCACATATGAATAATAAAAGAAAAAAAAAGAGCAGTCTGGAGCGTTAAGGCTGTGCATGTGAGAAGGCTGAGCAAGGAGGAAGGAGTTCTCCAGCTTTCAAGTGCCATGGGGAACTCTGGTCCCCTCAAGACCACCAATGGTTCCAGGGAAACCCTTGCAGGATGGGACTCCAGGAGGAACACTGATCAGTAGAGTTTAGGGGAATTCAGAGAGTATGATCTTTCACCACAGGAAAAACCTCCTTTAGAAAGAAAAAAGAATGTTTTCCCAAGAAAGCCAAAGGCTCAAATTTCCAACGGCCATTTTCCAAGATGGAACTTTTGTCACACTTATAACGGGAGACTGTAACCCTGAGGAGCACCACGAAGTGGCCAGACAATGGGTCACGAGCTAAATGGAAGTCCTTGGCGATGGCCAGGAAATAGAGGGAAGCTGAGACCGTGAGGATAATTCTGCCTGGATGTGACGGGATAGGAGGCTGATGTCAACGATGATGATAAAATTCTGCAATTAACCCTCGCCTTCTGTTGTGTTCAAGACCGCATTCTTGTTCTCCAACCAAAATGTGTAGAATGAACACTGGTTGGGGGAAGAGGAGATGAAGAAGGACCCTTGCCTGTAGTGACCTGGGCATCATAAAGGACATGAAAGGACACTCCAGGAAATCACAGAGACACACAGCTGATGAAATCCTTGGAGAACTGGCAGCTTTGCCCTTCTAACGCCCTCCAGAGATTCAAATTCACCTTGATGCCAGCAATGGACACTGTGCTGTCCACCTGGCAGATTTGTGACAGCGTTTCACCCAGGAATGTCAAGACTGCTAATTCCTGAGCCAGGGACATAGGGTTTGGAGAGCACCCCAAGGCTCCCAGTGCAGGGATTGCATAATGAACTTTGGAGCAGCTCTTTGACAACTCGGCCCTATAGAAACAGTCAGAATGCAACATTGGTGCTGACCACCCCATGTCCTCCCTGGTGCTCAGAGACCACAAGTGGCTGCAGACTCCCCTCGTTGGTACCGCAACAGCTCCTGCAAGGTACTGCAGCAGGCCACAGAGTCCTGACAGAAAGTGGTAAACACTTTCACTCCAGAACTCCAGGACCTTTCAAGAGAATCAAAATAGCAGCACATAGCCAGACAGGACAGCATCTCTCCTCACAAAATGTCCACGACCCTCCTATACCTGCTGACACACAAATTGGTCTCATCAGCTTCTAATTGATGTCATATTTTAATTAAATTCAAATCTGACTGCAAACAAAATTCAGAGTAGTCTTAAAATTATCACAGTATGACTGACAGTGATTCTTTCATGTGTGTTCTAAAATACTTTGTGGTGTTGTGTAAGGGTTGCTGTTTTTGTTGCTTGGGTTTTGTTGTTTTTGTTGGAAAAGCAGAACTATGGGACGTGGAGTAAGGTTGAAGGGGTAAAACTCTCTACTAGAAATCCTGGTTTAAAATACCGACTCTGCCTCCTATTTTCTTGTGCAAATACTTACCTGTCTGTGGCTTCCCCTTACCTTCCATGTCTGTACGGCAGGATGCTCCCGGCCTCACATCACACAGGAAGTCCTGAGTGCCAGGACTCGATGTGACAAGGAGTCTGGCAGGGTCACCAGCTCATTGCCAGCATGACGGGCCCAGGCCAGCAGAAAGGACGGTCTAGCTCTCGTGCAGAGGGGTGGGCACCCTGTGAGTCCTGCCTGGACTCTGCAGAGTCTGTGACAGGCTTCCACCGTCCATGTGCACCTGGACATGTGTTCAACAGGAAAACGAAGTGGCACTCTTCTACTGCTCACTGAAAATTCACTCTAAAACTGCACAAAGTGGCTTCTTTTCAAATTGTACAAATGTGAAAAATGACTCCTGGGACAGGGGGCAAGAAGAATTAAATAAGAATTAAAACACCTGCTCTTAGAGAAGTTGAATGTGGTCCCCAATACACACACACTTACACACACATACACCAAAACACGTAAAACACACCACACTAGGCACACACACACATACAAGACATGTACCACAAAGACACTAGGCACACACCACACGTGCACACATACTATGCACACATACCACATCACTGCCACTGTCCTGCAGAGAGTAGGAGTGGGGCCCATGACCAGAGGACGACTCCAGGATGCTTGGCCACTGGAACTGATGCATTCGTGAGAGGAACACCCAGGAGTCACATTCTTCCAAACCCTGTGGAAGAGCTGAGCTGTCTGACCCACCATCCCCCACTTCTTGCCAATATTGGCTTCAGCCAGAACAGAGCCATGGCCCTCAACAGCCCAGCTCCACACAGCAGTGAGTGCCTGGTTCCTGAGGTCAAAGTCAAGCCCACAAGGTTGTGCTTCCTACAGCCTTAAGGCAGCACACCCCAAGGTCAACAGACCACCTGAATTCCTCCTAATAGTCACAATGGATCCCTAACTGTCCCAGGGTCATCTCCCTGCATGAACAAGAAATCATACCATCAATGACACTTGCTACCGTGTGTTGAGTTGACTCAGCCAGATAGGTGGGTTGATTGCCGGGCACCATAAGCAGGAGGCCAAACATGCTGGAATAAAGTCCCCAGTCCCCTCTGCCACATGTTCAGCAGGCTAGGGCTAGGCACTGGGCTCAGGTCAGGAATGTAGCCAGCTGTAGCCCCACTGTGGTGCTTCTGTTGTCAACAGCATTCATCAACGGTGAGTTGAATGGATGGGTCCCGGACCCCATAGGAATGGAAATGCAGACTGGAGCACAGTCATGCATCAGTGTTCTGCTGAGAACACATGTGGCTGAAGGGGTCACTGGCAGAGACAGTCCTCCTCGGGCCTCAGGTATCCTGTCCATCATGGCCTGAAGGAGGGCACCCAACCTCAAGCCTTGGCTGTCCTCGGACCCGAACCAGTCTCCAGCACATCCTACAAGGCCCCAAGGGGCTAAAACAACCCTGTGACTGTTCGCTCTCAGGTAGCAGGGCTGGCTGCTGAGAAAACCAATTCAGGGACACTTAGCTGCATGCAGCCCACTCCATAGGGAGCAACGAGCATGGGGCACCCCGTATTCCCGCTCCTGGACTGGCCCTGGTGCACCGTGAGAAGCGGTGAGCTGTGCTCAGGCCCCTTGTCTGCTGCTCCTGTCCCCGCAGCTGCGCAAGGCAACTGCCTGCTTGCTTCCCCCTCTTTGGAGTCTGGTCTCCCTTTGCCACCTCCACTGAGGCCACAGATTCAAATGGTATTCTTGCATTCTTAACCTTGCAAGTCAGAGAACCAGGTTTACATATGCTTTAAATGGATTTGAAAACCATTGTCATTTCAGATAGATCAAAGATTAAAAATTGGGGCCAACCAAAATTAAGACAAGATAACTTATTTCTACCCATTTTGAGGGGGTTGTTTTGGGTTTTTTTTATGTTGTTTTTCTGGCCTGCTTGGACATGCATCAATTTAGCACATAAAAGCACTTAGTGGCCCTCTCTCTCTCGTAAGTCTCTGGAGTTTTGTTTTCAAGATTTTCCTAGAAGTTTGTGAAGAAGTTGCCTGAAATATGTCCAGAACCGTAAGCTTATCGTGGGTAGTTTGGTCATTCTTCCAATTCCAGTAGCAGGGTAACAGGCTTTCTGAAATATGTCTTCTCTCAGGCTCCACACAGTCTGCTCTCGTTTCTAAAATGTGTGTTTCTCTTCCATTCCTTTTCTGAGTTCTCAGTTCCCATCTGACATCTATCTGCTGTTTGGAGATCATGCCGGCTGCCTGGGTGCCTATCTCTGCTTTCTTTACTCCTGCCTCATGACATGTTCCTGTATCTGCAAGTTTCCACTTAAGCTTCTTCTGTGCTGTTTTGGTTTGGGCTTGGGATTTTTGCTTTCTTGGTGTTTTATTTTTCAGACAGGGTGGCACTACAGAACCCAAGCTGCCCTGGTCTGTTGATCTTCCTGCCTCAGCCTCCCTACTGCTTAGATTCTATTTTTGATTAATGGCAGAATGGTGGGCTTGCCTCCTAGAACACTGATCTCCTAAAACACCAGCCCTGAGAACACCTTCCTCCTGGTCACCTGTCTCCCGACACTGCACTGAGGCTTCCTCGAATGTCTACCAGCCAGCCATTTGGTCTTAAGGCAGGAAATCGAGTGGAACTTTTATTTGCAAAGAAGACAAGGAGTTGCCTAGAACTCTTTGAGGTAATTCTTCTGAACATCCCTGAACATCACAGGGGGTATGTGGTCCCAGTGAAGCCACAGATCCTTGTAGAAATAAGAGATCCACTTGCTTCTAAGATCAAGGGACAAAGCTCTCTCGCTCTCGCTCTCGCTCTCTCTGTCTCTCTCTCTCTCTCTCTGTGTCTCTCTCTCTCTCTCTCTCCCCGCTTCCCTCCTCCTTCTCCCCACACTCAAAGCCTTCCATTACTGATTCAGTAGGATTGGGCTTGAACTCACGTATGGAAGACCCTTTCCCAAAGAGGTCGAGTACATGGTGTGGTTATTTCTAAGTAATAGAATCCAGTCCGTATGGCTTGTCTTCACTTTAAGCCTGGAGTCTCAGACATTCTGATGGTGTAGGTGGCCCTAGAATCCTCACGAATCTACCTTCCACCCACTCTGATGCGTGTGCCTCACCAGGCATCCAGGACACCAGCCACTTGTTACTCATCAGGTCCTATCCATGGGAAGACACCCCAGAGTGGAGTAGAACAAGTTCCTGCAGACAATCAGATTGTCTGCACATTAAATTCTAGCACAGGCCTGAAGAGCTGAAATATGTGTGAAACAAAAGGGAAACCATCCCTGCCAGGTGAAGCCAACCCTTCAGGTAGTCACTGCCTACAGAAGTAAGAAGCTCCACGTAGAGAGGAGTTACTTTGCACAGGACCATGTCAATCATCCAGAAAAGACCGAACCTAGAACCACAGATGACTGTGCCCTGAGATCCACCTGCTCCTGCACAACCCAAAATTTGGGTGGGGAATTAAGAGATGTGACAAAAGCCACCAGCCATGCCCTTTGCAGTCTTCAATGGCAGCATGGGGCCTGTGAATATCCAGGTGAGCTGCATCTGGCTGTGAGTCTGTTTCCTGTTGTAACATGCAGCATCCTCCTTCTGTCACCAGCACAGGTGAGAATGCATCCATCAACCAGCACCAGGAGCAGAGGAGACCTGCATGGCAGTGCTGGACACTGTGGCCTCATGAAGTTGAGCTTGGCAAAAACTCTACTAATCGCCTATGGGATCCAAGACCCCATAAGAGGGACGGTGGAAACTTCCATGTCACACAGAGTCCATTGTAGAGCTGGAATCACAGCACGGTCTGGAAGATATAAAGGAGTATATTTGGGAGTTCGTGCCAATGACTGCTTTGGTGTTAATACTTCCAAAATGGCATAAATTATTCACTTTGAATTTCTGCACAGTACTGTCCTTCTACACATGACAGCAGCAAAGTAGATCAAATAGAAAATGTTGGATATAAAAATGCAATTAATGAAATTCAATTTGCAACTCACTACTTCTTGACTACGCTGAATAATTTTTGTTTCATGATGAACAGTGGGGTCATGTGAGTAAACAAGGCATAGCTAGGATTGCAGTTTTTCATAGGTCACTATTTAAAACCCTCTGGGCCCTGTAGTCTGAGACAATGTCCGAAATCATGCAGACTGATGCTATTCTACCTTAAGGGGGATTCCACTGCATCTGTGCGCTTATTTTACTTTGTTTTGAATTGTGAGTATTAAGTCAGGAAACATATGTCCCATGGATAACAGTTTTGTGAGACAAACTTCAGCTGAGAAGCTAGAGTGTGCTACTGGAGTACCTGAAATCCCAGAGGAAATTACTGCTGGGATCATATTTAGAAAGTTAATTTAAACTGCACTATTCACAATAGCCAAGCTTTGGAAACACCCCAGATGCCCCACAGCTGACAAAATGTGGTATATATACACAACTAAGAAAATGTGGTCTTTGTGCACAATGAAGTATTACCCATCCATAAAGAAGAATGACATGATGTCACTTGCAGGTAAATGGATGGAACTGGAAAACATAAAGTTAAGCAAAGTAAGTCAGGCTCAGAAGGACAAAGGTGGCACGTTTTCCCTCATATGTGGACGCTAGACCTAAAAGATCAGCACACACATGAAGTCGGTGCTGCTTCTGTTTGCCCACCCATTCTCACTTGCATGTCTTCACGTCTTTGCCAACTATTTCCTACTGATGCTGATGCGGTTGTGTTCCATGGGTCAATCCATGAGATGTCATCAGGCTTGAGTTTGTGCTTGGAGAAACTAGGCACGATTGTGGCTCTTGGCATCTAACTTGGCTTGTCTGCCTGAGCGCCTTTTCTGCCCATTAACTCATGTAATTTAAGTTTCCTTCCTGTCTCCTCATTGCTGTGGCACAGCAGGGTGCTTTATAAATTAGGCAAGAAAGGAACAGTTCATCCACATGCACAAGTTGCAGAACTTTCTGTTTGCTTTCTCATTCACAAGTCCCATTTTGGTGAGCATGTGTGCATCGAGGTGGAAAAATAGGCTTCAAAGAACAGGGTAAAGCAAGGGTGCTTCCTACTTCACTTGCTCCATCAAAAGTCCTTCGTGGGCTTCTGTGTGCTGGGAGCATACTCCTTACTGTCACTGTCACCATCCCACCCTCTCGGTACACATGCACACACGCACACACATGCACACACACATGCACACACACATGCACGTGCACACACACATGCACACATGCACGCACATGCACACACGCACACACGCACATGCACACACGCATGCACACACACATGCACACACGCACGCACACACATGCACACACTCACGCACACAAATGCACACACGCATGCACACACACATGCACGTGCACACACATGCATGCACATACACACACATGCACGTGCACAGATGCACACACATGCACACACATGCATGTGTGCGCACACACATGCATGCACACACACATGCACGTGCACACACATGCACACATGCACACACACACACAAATGCACACACATGCACGTGCACACACACATGCACACACGCACACACATGTACACACACATGCACGTGCACACACACATGCACATGCACACACACACATGCACGTGCACACACACACATGCACACACGCACACACACATGCACACACGCATGCACACACACATGCACACACACACACATGCACGTGCACAAATGCGCACACATGCGCACATGCATGCACATGCACGTGCACACACACATGCACACACGCACACACACACATGCGCACACACACGTGCACCTGCACACACACACATGCACGCATCCACATGCAGACACTCCTGGAGGATAGAGGAGCTTCCAGTCCCCATGGAATTAAGGAATTTGGGAGCATGGTGTCGGGAATCAGAACTAGAAAGGCACTGGGTGTCTCAGCTATAAAAGGCTCTTGTGGACACCACCCTCACCTTGTGTGGGGTGGCAGGGCCATCACTGGGCCACCATCACCACCACCACCCCCAGCACCTGCCTCAGTAAATGTTGATCAAACTGTTTACAAGTAACAGTTAGGCCTGGCAATTTCAACACAGTGTACTGACAGATGGAAACTAAGATTTAATCACAACAGCTGGATGAAGAACACGTTAGACAGTTCTTCAAATTATTCCCCTTTGGCCCTGAGTAGGGAACAAGGCCGGTGAAGACATGAGGTTTCTGGTTTCACTGCAATCTAACTTTCCACTCTGAAAATGGAAAGCTTTCTGGGTTTTAAGATTTGCCAGGAGGAGGTGGACAAATGGGACGGAGAGTCTTACCTAACTATGTCTTCCCTTGTCTGAAGAGCAGACTTCTGAGGAAGCTTGGGATCGCTGGACATTGGACAACTGCTCTCTATTCATTTAGTTATGAGAAAAGAATGGAGCAGGCGGGCTGGCCACAGACACCCATGGAAGAGATCCTTCTGTGACATATTTGAGACTCAGAAATGTGGAGGGAAATCCTGCACAACAGGAAACTGGGAATCCAACAGAGGTTACTGCTCAGGTCCTCTAAGGGACCTATGGCTGTCTCTGCTTCTGAGTCCCCACAGCAATGTGTACCTCTGCCTCTGAGCTCCTCTCATTAAATCCTTGAGAATTGAATGTGCTATAATAATATTGGGACTGGACATAACCATGGCAGAATCTGTTTGTTCACTCAACACTTCTCTCTTTAAAAAGAAGCCATGATACTTATCTCTGACAAAGTAGACTTCAAACCTACATTGATCAAATGAGATAAAGAAGGACATTCCACACTAATAAAAGGGGAAATAGACCAAAAGGAAATAATAATTATCAACCTGTATGTACCCAATGTCAACACACCCAATTTCACCAAACATACCCTGAAAGACCTAAAAGCATATATTAACGCCAACACAGTGGTTGTGGGAGACTTTAACACCCCATTATCATCAATAGATAGGTCATCCAAACAAAAACTCAATAAAGAAATCCAAGATCTAAAATATGCAATAGATCAAGTGGACCTAGTAGATGTCTACAGAACATTTCATCCAACCTCTACACAATATACATTCTTCTCAGCAGCCCATGGAACCTTCTCCAAAATAGATCATATCCTAGAGCACAAAGCAAGCCTCAGCAAATATAAGAAAATAGAAATTATACCATGCATTCTATCTGATCACAATGCAGTAAAACTAGGACTCAACAACAAAAGTAAAGACAAAAAACATGCAAACAGCTGGAAACTAAATAACTCATTACTTAATGAAGAATGGACCATCGATGAAATAAAAGAGGAAATTAAAAGTTCCTGGAAGTCAATGAAAATGAAAACACAACCTACCGGAACCTATGGGACACAGCTAAGGCAGTCCTGAGAGGAAAGTTTATAGCCATGAGTGCATATATTAAAAAGATTGAAAGATCCCAAATCAATGACTTAATGATACATCTCAAACTCCTAGAAAAACAAGAACAAGCAAATCCCAAAACAAATAGAAGGAGAGAAATAATAAAAATAAGAGCTGAAATCCACAAAATAGAAACCAAAAAAACCATACAAAGAATTACTGAAACAAAAAGTTGGTTCTTTGAAAAAATAAACAAGATCGATAGACCCCTAGCAAACCTGACTAAAATGAGGAGAGAAAAAACCCAAATTAGTAGAATCAGTAATGCAAAAGGGGAGATAACAACAAATACCATGCAGTCCAGGAAATCATCAGAGACTACTTTGAGAACCTATATTCAAATAAATTTGAAAATCTTAAAGAAATGGACAGATTTCTAGATACATATGATCATCCAAAACTGAATCAAGAGGAAATTAATCACCTGAATAGATCTATAACACAAAATGAAATTGAAGCAGCAATCAAGAGTCTCCCCAAAAAGAAAAGTCCAGGACCTGATGGATTCTCTGCTGAATTCTATCAGACCTTTAAAGAAGAACTGATACCAACCCTCCTTAAACTGTTCCACAAAATAGAAAGGGAAGGAAAACTGCCAAACACATTTTATGAAACCAGTATTACACTTATCCCAAAACCAGGCAAAGACACCTCCAAAAAGGAGAACTATAGGCCAATCTCCTTAATGAACATTGACACAAAAATCCTCAACAAAATAATGGCAAACCGAATTCAACAACACATCAAAAAGATTATTCACCATGACCAAGTAGGCTTCATCCCAGGGATGCAGGGGTGGTTCAACATACGAAAATCAATAAACGTAATAAACCACATTAACAGAAGCAAAGACAAAAACCACTTGATCATCTCAATAGATGCAGAAAAAGCCTTTGATAAGATCCAACACCATTTCATGATAAAAGCTCTAAGAAAACTAGGAATAGAAGGAAAGTTCCTCAACATTATAAAAGCTATATATGACAAACCTACAGCCAGCATTATACTTAACGGAGAAAAACTGAAACCATTCCCTCTAAAATCAGGAACCAGACAAGGATGCCCACTATCTCCACTCCTATTCAACATAGTACTGGAATTCCTAGCCAGAGCAATTAGGCAAGAAGAAGGAATAAAAGGAATACAAATAGGTAAAGAAACTGTCAAAATATCCCTATTTGCAGACGACATGATCCTATACCTTACAGACCCAAAAAACTCTACTCAGAAGCTTCTAGACATCATCAATAGCTATAGCAAGGTAGCAGGATATAAAATCAACATAGAAAAATCATTAGCATTTCTATACACTAACAATGAGCAAACTGAAAAAAAATATATGAAAACAATTTCATTTACAAAAGCCTCAAACAAAATCAAATACCTAGGTGTAAACCTAACAAAAGATGTGAAAGACCTCTACAAGGAAAACTATACACTTCTGAAGAAAGAGATTGAGGAAGACTATAGAAAGTGGAGAGATCTCCCATGCTCATGGATTGGTAGAACCAACATAGTAAAAATGTCGATACTCCCCAAAGTAATCTACATGTTTAATGCAATTCCCATCAAAATTCCAATGACATTCATTAAAGAGATCAAAAAATCTACTGTTAAATTTATATGGAAACACAAGAGGCCACGAATAGCCAAGGCAACACTCAGTCAAAAGAACAATGCAGGAGGTATCACAATACCTGACTTCAAACTATATTACAAAGCAGTAGCAATAAAAACAGCATGGTACTGGCACAAAAACAGACATGAAGACCAGTGGAACAGAATAGAGGACCCAGATATGAACCCACACAACTATAACCAACTTGTCTTTGACAAAGGAGCTAAAAATATACGATGGAGAAATAGCAGCCTCTTCAACAAAAACTGCTGGGAAAACTGGTTAGCAGTCTGCAAAAAACTGAAACTAGATCCATGTATATCACCCTATACCAAGATTAACTCAAAATGGATCAAGGATCTTAATATCAGACCCCAAACTCTTAAGTTGATACAGGAAAGAGTAGGAAATACTCTGGAGTTAGTAGGTATAGGTAAGAACTTTCTCAATGAAACCCCAGCAGCACAGCAACTAAGAGATAGCATAGATAAATGGGACCTCATAAAACTAAAAAGCTTCTGTTCATCAAAAGAAATGGTCTCTAAACTGAAGAGAACACCCACAGAGTGGGAGAAAATATTTGCCAACTATACATCAGACAAAGGACTGATAACTAGAATATATAGGGAACTTAAAAATCTAAATTCTCCCAAAACTAATGAACCAATAAAGAAATGGGCAAGTGAACTAAACAGAACTTTCTCAAAAGAAGAAATTCAAATGGCCAAAAAACACATGAAAAAATGCTCACCATCTCTAGCAATAAAGAAAATGCAAATTAAAACCACGCTAAGATTCCACCTCACCCCTGTTAGAACAGCCATCATCAGCAACACCACCAACAACAGGTGTTGGCGAGGATGCGGGGAAAAAGGAACCCTCTTACACTGTTGGTGGGAATGTAAACTAGTACAACCACTCTGGAAAAAAATTTGGAGGCTACTTAAAAAGTTAGACATTGATCTACCATTTGATCCAGCAATCCCACTCTTGGGGATAAACCCAAAAGACTGTGACACAGGTTACTCCAGAAGCACCTGCACACCCATGTTTATTGCGGCACTATTCACAATAGCCAAGTTATGGAAACAGCCAAGATGCCCCAGCACTGACGAATGGATTAAGAAAATGTGGTATCTATACACAATGGAATTTTATGCAGCCATGAAGAAGAACGAAATGTTATCATTCGCTGGTAAATGGATGGAATTGGAGAACATCATTCTGAGTGAGGTTAGCCTGGCCCAAAAGACCAAAAATCGTATGTTCTCCCTCATATGTGGACATTAGATCAAGGGCAAACACAACAAGGGGATTGGACTTTGAGCACATGATAAAAACGAGAGCACACAAGGGAGGGGTGAGGATAGGTAAGACACCAAAAAATTAGCTAGCATTTGTTGCCCTTAACACAGAAAAACTAATGCAGATACCTTAAAAGCAACTGAGGCCAATAGGAAAAGGGGACTAGGAACTAGAGAAAAGGTTAGATCAAAAAGAATTAACCTAGAAGGTAACACCCACGCACAGGAAATCAATGTGAGTCAATGCCCTGTATAGCTACCCTTATCTCAACCAGCAAAAACCCTTGTTCCTTCCTATTATTGCTTATACTCTCTCTTCAACAAAATTAGAAATAAGGGCAAAATAGTTTCTGCTGGGTATTGAGGGGGTGGGGGGGAGCGGGAGGGGGTGGAGTGGGTGGTAAGGGAGGGGGTGGGGGCAGGGGGAGAAGTGACCCAAGCCTTGTATGCACATATGAATAATAAAAGAAAAAAAAAAGAAGCCATGTCTTTATGTCCTTTCTTTCCTACTCATTTCTTTCATCATTTTCCTGAGCTGCCCTCCTTTATTCATTCCAATTTGTCCTGAAGAAGAGGTGCAGAGCACTTGATCTCCACCCTGACATGATTACATGGGTCATCGTGGGAGAGCAGCTGGAGGAGTGACTGAGGTCACTCAGGAAGGTGGAACAGCACCTTCCTGCCAGGATCTAATTTCCCACCAGCTAAGGAAGGGCTGAGTGGGAGCAGAAAGGTGAGCAGGTGAAGGACGAGGTTCAAGGGGACTGAGGCGGTGAAAATTGCAACCAGGGTTATAGTTGAGTGTACTTGTGGTCACCAAGTCAGACTTCACTGCAGATGAAAGTCTGTGTTCAGGTGAGTGTCAGTAAGTGAAAGACTCCACTGAGGTTGACTGGTGTTGGTAAGTCCCCACTCATTCTCAAAGGCTCCACCAATCCGATGTCCTGTAAATCAGTGAACCACAGAACTGAAAGCATCAACGCTCTGTTACCAGAAGAGTGCAGCCTTCCCTGGTCCCTGGACAGCGGGATGACAGAGCTTGGGGGCTGCAATGTAACACCAGGCCTGTAAGATTCAGGGCTTGCCTAGTGGTAAGACAAGCCAGCCCACCTGGACCCAGGCCTCAGAAACATGCTGCCCTGGTGAAGTAAGATAAGGTAACATAGTCTAACAGGACTACCAAAATCCTTTTCATGTAGATTTAGATTATGGTCTCAGTATTTTGTACATGGATAAGACAGAGGAGAAAAAGCCCACTCCTGTAAACACAAGGTATTAAAATGAAAGTTAGAGACAGGGTGCTGCCAAAACAAACAAGACAAGGTTCAGTTGATGGGTGCCCCATGTGACTTCAGACCCAGATGAGAGAAGTCACAGGCTCCATAACGAATGCTGACCTACTTGACTGGCCACATTCAATTCAGCACTACTGGTGAAGGAAGGTCACAGCCTCTGCAGTCAGGGTGGGATTTACCAGGCTTTGTTTCTGTGACTACACAGACCAAGGAGCAGAGAGAGCACAGGCCATGCATCCCCAGAACCGGACCTTGTGTCCATTCATGTTTACGTCTTAAGGCCAGTTCCTCAAAGTAGCCCATGGTGTGCACCACAGTTTATGTGCAAGGTCAAGCCATGCTATACTATTTATAATAGAAAAATAAACAAGGAAAATCAACCTAAATACCCAACACTAAGGCCTGAGCCAAAAGCTGTCAAAATGATTCTGAGGAAATAGAATAAATAAAAGCCAAAAAAGGAAAGCAAGTGAAAAAAATGACCACAAGACTTTTATTTTGGAGGAGAGAAAGTCCTTAGAGATACCCAACACTTTCCTGTATCTCCACAAGACTGAAACAAAACAAAAACACACAGATGCAAGGAGAGGTTGGGGGCATGGAAAGGAAAGGAACGGAGTACTACAGTAAATGGTTAGAGACCAGGTGAAATCCAGAAATATCGAACTTTAGATTTGCAAAAGAAGCAAAGGATCCTGACACTGGGCTCTGGGCAACACAGCATGGAAATAGGAAAATCCTCTGCAGTGGAGCTTTAAACAAAAAAAAACAAAATAAACAAGCATGACCACAATTTAAACAACTCTGGAACATGGCTAACAGATAAAGTCTATGAATCTTTGGTGCAGACAAAAATCTGACATACAAATTGAATACATAGAAACAATAACTGTGCATGTAAATGGTCATAACTCTCCAGTTAGCACATGAGGACCAGCTATGGGATTAAAGAAATAATACCCAACTGCAAAGCTCACTTCGCTGGCAAGGACAGAAGATGGTATTGAGAACAAACAGAACTGACAAGCTGGAGTAGCTACATTCACATCTGACTAGGCAGACATCAAGCCAAAACTTCAGAAGAGATGAAGAAGGTCATGACATACTACATATTACATCAAGAAGATATAATTATTGTGAATATATATACACTGAAAATTGGTTCATACAACTTTAAAAAAAAAAAGCCACCATGGGACATAAAGGGACACTAAGTCCAGATACAATAATAGTCTGTGATTTCAGTACCGCACTGTCATCACTAGGTAGATTAGCCAGACAAAAATGGAAAAAGAAAGTTCAGAGTTCAAGTGCACAGCAGATCAAAAAGAATTAACAGACATCTACAGATTACTCCATCACCGGCTGTGGAATACAAATTCTCAGGAGCCCCTGGAACTTTCTCCAAAATAGACCATATTTCAGAACATAAAGCAAGCCTTTTAAAAATACTAAACAATTAAATAATTTATTATATGTTATCATGTAATGAAATAAAACTGGGAGTCAACAGTAAGAGAAATCACAGCAACTCTAAAAACACATGGATGTTGAACAAAACTTTGGAATGATCAGTGAGTCACTGAAGATACCAGGAGAAAAATTTTAAATCCTAAATCAAATGAAAATGAAAACACCACTTACCAGACCATGTGGCAAACAGCAAAGTCAGTTCTAAGAGGGAATTATGTAGCTATAAGTACCCAGAATAAAAAATAAGAGAGATTAACCTGACATGGTAGCTCAAGAATGTAATCCTAGGTAATTGGGAGGCGAAGATCAGGATTGTGGTTTGAGGCCAGCCTGGGTTAAAAGTTTGCAAAACCGTATCTCAACAAACGGCTGGGTGCAAAGGCACAAGCCTGTCATCCAGCTACGTGAGTAAGCAGAAATAGGAAGGTCACATTCCAGGTCAACCCGGAAATGAAGTGAGACACTATCTCAAAAACAACCAACACAAACAAGATGGCAGCATGGCTTGAGCAGGAGCACACCTGTGTAGCAAGTGTGAGGCCCTGAGTTCAACCCCCAGTACTTCCAAAAAAATAACAAACAAAGAGAGATCTCAAATAAATAACAATTCGCCTCAAGGTCTTAGAAAAACAAGATCCAACCAAATCCAAAATTAGTAGTAAGAAAGAAATAACAAAGATTAGAACTGAAATTAATGAAACAGAACAATACAAAGGATCAATGGAAAGATAAACAAGATTGACAAACCACTAGCCAAACTAATCAAAGGAAAGAGAAGGGAGACACAAATTAATAAAATTGCAAAGTGAAGTAAGCCAGACTCAGAAAAACAAGTATCAAATGTTTTTCTCTCAAATGTGGAGTTAGGGGAGGGGTAGGACATTAACATAAAAGTGGGAAGATCAGGGATGTGGACAGGGACCAGTGGGAGGAGGAAGGGGCTGTAAATGGGTAATGGAGGGAGCCAACAAGATCCAAGTACGGATCCTGTACAGAAAGGTTAAAATAACATCCATTACTCTCCACCCTCAATACATTAATATGAAAATAATGTCTAAAAATTTCCTCTTTGTTGATTCTCTTGTGTTTGATAAATGAGGACTAGAACAGAGTCTGGTGATATCTAATTGTGTTACAGTCAAGGGCAGGGCCTCCACATCTAGGATGTGAGCCCTGTCTGCATAATATCATGCCTAGATTTACTTTTTTTGTAGACTTACTTTTATTATGAGAAGTTGGACATGTGGTTTTTCTGTGCTTTTTTCCCCATTTGGTTTGGTCCAGAGAGCATCCTTCTAGTCTAGCACTGTGAAACCCTCCTCCTGAAAGTAAGATTTTTCCAATTCACTTCCAGTTCATCCATATGTTGATAGCCACTGGAGTACACAGTAGAGAGTTGTCTGAGGTTTTCAAACCCCAGGAGATTGTAGGAATTGTGAGGCAGAGGGTGAGGATGTGGGTATTTATATAGGTATTATTAGATGACAGATAGATGATAGATGATAGATAGATAGATAGATAGATAGATAAAGTAGACAGACAGACAGTGGTGGATAGGCACAGATATGTATGGTTTTGCTCATGGCAAATCTGTGGAGTTTAAGTTCTGTACATAGGTTCTCTCACTTCTTTCGGGACATAGGCTGCAGTTAGTTTTGTATTGTTTTCAAGGCTTCAACATTTCTGTACTGAAATGGAATACTAAGAGGATCAACAGAGGTACAGCTTGTCAGATGCTGATTCGAAATCCATGACAGTCATGACATGTGGTCCTACCTGCCTCCCTGGGAAAGAGAAGCTCTGAGAAGAACCAAGAGTGTCAACTGGGGGATTCTCCCTGAACTCGCTCTGGAAACAGCACACCCATAAGAAAGACATTGCCTGGAGAGGAGCACAGGGAAACCATGGGAGTCAAAGTCCTCTTTCCTTCAGTGTTGGATGAGCAGGGCATTCGAGGCACAGCTCTGGCAGAACCAAGGCTCTAGAATAGACTTAGGCTCCCCTAAGATGGGGAGAGGGAAGTAAGTCTGTGTTCACTCCATGGGGTCCCAGCTCCGCAGCACATGGTCACATTGGGTTTCTGATGGGATTCGGATTGAATCAGTAGACTGCGTAGAGCAGATGGCCTCCCCATTGTGAGTGAACTTTGTCCCCACAGTTGAAGGAAAAGATCAACAGGGTCAACAGGCTGGCCTCCCATGCAAGAGCGACACTACCCACCTGCTTGCTTGAGCAGAAACACGTTCTTTCCTGCCTTTGAACTTGAACTGAAACATCAAGCTCGGGCCTACTGCCTTCAGACTGGAATGACGCCATTGGGTCTCCCAGTTCTCCAACTGGCAGTCATCCTCCACCACCATGTGGGCTTGTGTGTGTGTCTGTGTGTCTATGTCTGTGTCTGTGTTTCTGTGTGTGTCTGTGTGTCTATGCCTGTGTGTCTGTGTCTCTGTGTGTGTCTGTGTGTGTGTCTGTGTGTGTCTGTGTGTGTCCGTATCTGTGTATCTGTGTGTGTCTGTGTGTGTGTCTGTATCTGTGTGTGTGTCTGTGTGTCTGCGACTGTGTGTGTGTCTGTGTGTGTCTGTATCTGTGTGTGTGTGTCTGTCTGTATCTGTGTATGTGTCTGTGTGTCTGTGTGTGTGTCTGTGTGTGTCTGTGTGTCTGTGTGTGTCTGTGTGTGTGTGTGTCTGTATCTGTGTGTGTGTGTGTCTGTGTCTGTGTCTCTGTGTGTGTGTCTGCATCTGTGTGTGTCTGTGTGTGTCTGTGTGTGTGTGTCTGCATCTGTGTATCTGTGTGTGTCTGTGTGTGTCTGTATCTGTGTGTGTGTCTGTGTGTCTGCCAGGCAGATGTCTTTACTGTCTGCTCATCATGTTTGCCGTTAATTCTGCAACTGTCATTTCACAGTCATTGCTTCGTCTTCTGCACATCACACGTTTAGTCCCAGAGTGCATCTTCATGGCTTATGACTACTAGAAGCACATTTAGAAAATGGAGTGCTCAGCCATGTTTGCCTTCTGCTATGGATTTTATGAACTGCTAAGCCTCACTCTGCCTTGTTCTGGAATGAAGCATCTCATCTAAGTTTGATTTTGACAGTGTGAATCCACGGAAAACCTTCCCCAGTCTCATTGGGATTATTGGGGTCAAGAGTGTCCATGTCTTCATTCCTCTGCAAGGTTTCTATCCTTGGGGCCAGGACTTCAGAAACAACAACCAGGACCAAGTTCAACCCTCGACCAGTGCAGACGGAGGGCACTTAACCATATCAGGCCAGTTCAAGTTAATGGGTTTAGCACTTGCCACAGTAGAGGCTGCCTGACAGACACACAGTGGAAACTGATGTCATTCTGTCCTGTCCTCTCTTGCAGCCTAAACAAGCTGGCAAGGCATGTGCTCGCCACTCCTTGATGCCTCCTCATTTCTGATTAAAATCTCAGCAAGCAATAGCAGCAGTTTAGTGAAAACAAGCATCTGATCCAACCCTGCTGTTCTGTGGCTGAGGTGACTCAGGAACAGAAAGTCAAAGATCGCTCAGCCAGGGCTGCCAGTCACAGACCAGGGACCAGGGCCAGGCCTCAGGTCACTTGGTTCCAACGAGAGTCTGGGAAGAAAGAGACCACACAGGCCCTGGCCTTGGATTCCTGCACCCAGTGAGAAACCACAGGTGCTTTTTTTATCTTAATTATTTTTGTTCCTAAGCAAATAATTAACTATTAATCTTTTTTTGACCAATTAAGCTGCATTTTCTCATTTTAAGAATTCTCATTAGCTGTAATGGTCTAGCCTGCTGGAACTTAATGTTGCTTTCTTTATTAAAATGTTTATTTTGAATGCCTAAAGACAGCTTGACAGGGAGAGGAAACAGCTCCCATCAGATCTGGGTAATTTGTTGCTGCACACCACGATCGTAGGTGCTATTCCAATATCTTCTTTATGAAACGGCAATTTTTCCACATTTCGCAAACTTGGAAGAGATATGACCTGAGAAATTTCAAGCTACAGGGTATGAAATGGTGTCTGAAAGTGTTTTCCAAGTTTAAGTGCTCCGCCCAGGCTTTATTGAGGCACAATAAAAGCCTGTGTTTCTCTCCCCTGGAGCAGCAGGGGACCCAGCCCTGTATAAGTAGGTGACATCTCACCTTTCCTTTGTGCTCGTATAACAGGGCAGAGAGAGTAGAGGCCAGGCCTGTCCCAGGACAGCTAAGCCGTGACTTTGGCTTCACGACACTTCATATCTTTCTTTGTTCACAGCAGCAGGTCACCATCTTCAAATCCTAACTTACTTGAAGGCACTAACACCGTAAGAGCTAGATCTCGACCTGCTTTGGTGTGCCCACCATGTCAAAGGCCATTCTAGCCACCACCCCCACCTCCGCCCCCACCCCCACCCCAGCAGAACAAAAACGTCTCTAAGCCTCAGGATGTGACTATACAGCACACTGAAATGGCAGACAGAATTCACAATCTTCGTTCAGCAGATGAGTTGCCACCCAGCTGGCTCAGAGCCACCCTAGAACTGTTTTCAGGGGTGGAACTGTGGTGCAGAACACTGCGTGCTGCCCCCGGCCCAGTGGACAAGCAGGAGCTGTCAGTGCTACCCACTGTCCCTCACCCCAGTGTCCTAGCTCTGCTGGAGAAGTGGAGCAGGAATGGGAGCTACCTCATCTGGACCTGATCTTGGAAAGAGGACAAATAGCCCCCTGAGACTCCATCACTGAAATGTGAGACCCTCAGCCCAGGTCAGTGTGGGGCTCCTCCCAGCACCACAGTTTCCTGGTGTTATCCAGGCTTTCAGTAAGAAAAGCCAGGGAGTTTTCTCTTTTTTTGCACTACTGGGGCTTGAACTCAAGGCCTTCACCTTGAGCCACTCCACCAGCCTTCACCTTGAGCCACTCCACCAGCCTTTTTTTTTTTTATAATCGGAATTTTTGAGATAGGATCTCATGAACTATTTACCAGGCTGGCTTCAACCCACAATCCTCCTTATTTCTGCCTCCTGAGTAGCTAGGATTCCAGGTGTGAGCCACCAACACCTGGCTTGGGAGTTTTTTATGATAAAATCGGAGCTAGCAATGATTTCTCCTGCACAGGTGTTTTACCATCAGAATGCATCTTTCTGCTCACTGGAGTGGATAGACAGAGCCTTGCTGCACACCAGGATGAGTGTCAGGTACACACACCCAAAAGTGAATCTGTAACATAGAATAATTCTAACTAAAAATCAGAAAAGCCTCTATTGTAGCTTTTCTGACCCCAATATGGTAAAGCCATGATTACTTTATCCACCAAATGTTTCTGATCCATCACCTCTGAATAAGGAATCTAGAAGACAGGTCATAGAACTAAAGAAAGAAAGGCAAATGAGGGGAATTAAAGAAAACAATAAAAATAAGAGCCATTCAAAGATGCTTACACATGAGCAGGTTGATTTTTGCTAGGCAACTGCAGAATAAGTCCTTCTTTAATAACCACAGGTAACACACCGTATACACCATGTAGCAAGTGTTGTTACAATGAAGCCATTTTTAATGCAACACTACTCTTACAATTGTTCCCTGGGCAAACTTTGAGACTTTCCACAACACAGAAATAAAAACTCACTCTTAGCTCTCAAGGGACTGAGTAACCCATAGGAGAGATATCTTATTACCTACGTAGGTGATGCTTGATATTGAGTGAGATGAAAAGGTTGCATTAAAATACAGAGATGCCATGGGACTGAGGTCACCTCCCCCCAGGGACATCATCCTCTTACCATTGGAAACTGGAAACTGAACCATGAAGTTTCACATTTACCATACAGCATAAGCAGCCCATGTGAGATGTGGGGATTCTTACCAAGAAATGCAGTAAAAATGATAATTTTTCCAAGAACGGAGTCCTCAGAAATGCAGTGTCCCAAAATAAAACATTGAATTGTCTTTCTAGAAATTCTGTTCACACCAGAAACAAATCCATACTGCAGAGGAACTGAAAGAGCATAAGCGAACTTTTACTTGAATTAGCTGAAGATTCTTAGTACAGAAAAATGTTCTAGCTAACAACAGATGGCAGAAAAGGCAAATTCCCCTTTAAGAGAGCAAACATTTTAAAGTTCTGATTTACACAAGAGCAATTAATATACTAATTATAAACACAAGCCCTCCATCTTTTAGGTTGAGCCTTACCCACAGTTAGCCTTCGTCACCTCCACATTCTGTGGAATCTGACACTACAACTTGCCCCAAAAAGTGTCTGTGCACACCAATGGCAGCAACACTGGCATTAGCCAATGGAGGGCATGCTCTCCACCACCTCGGTCCTCCAACAGCCTTACCAGTCTTTCACTGTTTACTGAGCTCCTTACTCTGTCCTCAGGGCGAAGCAGAGCTGGTCCATCCCTCGTGGGGCTTAACTATAAGGAAGATGAGTACACAACAAAATGTATCACCTAGGAAGAATGATGAACAGTAAGTGGGTGTCCCTCATAAAAGTAGTTATTGGGGGAAGGAGGGAGCGGGGAGGTGGCACAAACAATGTATACACATGTAAGTAAATGTAAAAAACACAAAATAAAAGGAGAAAAGAAAGAAACAAACAAAAAAGTACAGTACTTGGAGATGGCATGATGGTACATACCTGTGATCCCAGCACTTAATAGAGATCATGAGTTGGAGGCCAGCCTGAGCTATAGTGAGACCCTGTCTCAAAAAAGCAACACAAGGAAGGAAGGAAGGAGGGAAGGAGGGAGGGAGGGAGATTGTCCCCATTCTATAAAGGAAGGACCTAGGCACAAAGTAACTTCCTTGAGGACAGAGGTCCTGAGATGCAGCCAGGGAGCCAGAACTTGCTTCATAGTTGGTCAGATTCTACAGCTGAACTCCTGACATTGGGACTTCATGCTTCACCACGAGGCAATCTGTATGACATCCTATGACTTAGGATCAGTTACTAATCAACTCTTTCAAGAGCATGTATCGAGCACCTCTCATAGGTCAAACATTGGAATACAGAAATGGATAAACATGGGCTTTGCCTCCTTGTGACTTCAGAAGAAGAAGAAGGAAAACAGTCAGGCAGGCTGATGGCAGCAGGTCTAGCAGGCCTGAGGTGCTGGGCACTGTGCTGCTGTCTGACCGACACTGCTCATTGCACATTGGAGCCATTTTTGCAAGAATAAACTAAAGGGATGAACGTCCATTACAAAGGGACATAGCAGGCACATAGACAACCTCTTAGTGGACATGCCAGTGGGAGGTACCATGTCTGTGACCAGCCTCCTCTCTGTTTTCATCAAATGACCTCAGCCAGCTCATCTCTGAAGCCACCAATTCTCTACCTTAAAAAGACACTGATTGGGGGGAGATTCCAAGATGGTAACTAGATGGAGGAACCAGAAAGTGTGCTTCCTAAAGTAAACCTTGGGAGAGATGCTGGAGATACACCTGGCAGGAAAAACTACCAAGAAGAAGCAAAATTCAACACCTCCACACCCCCAGCCCACACATAGCATCCCCACTCCACATTAAACAGAGAAACCAGGAGGGCTCTCACGCCACCAGAAGCTAGCGCCTAACCTGCTTGGGAGATGAAGACCACCAGGAACCAGAGGGAAATGAAGAAAACAGATGCCCAGATCCAGACACCAACAAAACGAAGATAAACTATGCCAAAGAACCCAATGAAGCCCACAAGAACAGTCTAAAAGAAGAAATCCTGCAAGTAATCAATGAGAATTTAATGGAGATTATACTGATGGTCAACCGAAATGTACAGGAGGCACTCAAGGAACTCCAAGACAACAAAAATAGAGAATTTGAGAAAGCACAAGAGCAAATAAAAGAAACTACAGAAGCACAGTATAAACACTAAAGTGAAACAAGGAACACAATAAATAAAGAGATAAATGAACTCAGGACGAAAATAGACAATATTAAAGAGGAAAAAACTCAGGATATGGAAAACCTCAGATAAAAGAATGAAACAGAAATGCAAAACAAAATGGAAGGCCAATCCAGCAGACTAGAACAAACAGAAGACAGAATCTCAGAACTTGAAGATGAAATGGTAATTAAAGGAAAAACCAAAGAACTATTAGTTAAATAACTAAAGACCTGGGAAAAGAAAATTCAAGAACTTACGACAAAGCTAAATCAATTCTATCAATTTTACAGGCTTTTATGACCAACATATTTGTGGTATTCTTTTTTGATCAGAACATTTCTCCCTTGTTTTTATTTTTTACCTTATCCCAATTACTTGTTTCTATTTTATAGTTACTATATTTTATGAATTCTAGTCATAAACTGTCTTAAATTCTTTATACAAGGATGCAGGTAGTAAAATCAACATATGAAAAAAAAACATAGTAAATATTTCAAAATTAAAATAATAAATCTTGAAATGTTAGCATTCGTTCATGGTGGGGATTGTCAAACAAGGTATATCAGTTGTCTGTTGCTGTGTAACAAACCACTCCAACCTAAAATAAAAACATTATGTTATTTCTAAAAAAAAAAAAAAAAAAAAAGAACTCACCGACTCCATCAAAAGACCAAACCTGAGAATCATGGGCATCAAAGAAGGAGAAGAGGTGCAAGCAAAAGAAATGCACAATATATTCAACAAAATAATAACAGAAAATTGCACAAATCTTGAGAAAACTATGCCCATACAGGTACAGGAGGCCTCCAGAACACCAAGCAGACCTGACCAAAGCAGAACCACCACATGGCATATTATCATGAAAACAACAAGTTCAGACACTAGGGAAAGAATATTGAAGGCTGTAAGAGAGAAAAAACAAGTAACGCACAAAGGTAAACCCATCAAAATCACAGCAGACTTCTCAACAGAAACATTAAAAGCAAGAAGAGCGTGGGGTGAGATCTTCCAGGTACTGAATGAAAATAACTTCAACCCCAGGATACTCTACCCAGCAAAACTATCATTCAAAATAGATGGAGCAATAAAAGTCTTCCATGATAAGCAGAAACTAAAACAATATGTGTCCACAAAGCCACCACTACAAAGGATTCTTCAAGGGATTCTGCACATGGAAAGTGAAACCCAACTTAACCATGAAAAGGCAGGCAGCACAAAACCACAGGAAAAGAAAAAGCAAGACAGTAGAGAGTAACATCAAGTTAGGTACACACAATCAAAGCTTCAAACAGCTAAGACAACTAAATGACACGAATCACCACACACCTATCATTACTAACGCTTAATGTTAACAGACTTAATTCCCCCATCAAAAGGCACCGCTTGACAAAGTGGATTAAAAAGGAAGATCCAACAATTTGTTGCTTACAGGAGACCCATCTCACTGACAGAAATAAGCATAGGCTTAGGATGAAAGGCTGGAAGAAGATTTACCAAGCCAATGGCCCCCGAAAGCAGGCAGGAGTAGCAATACTTATCTCTGACAAAGTAGACTTCAAACCTACATTGATCAAACGAGATAAAGAAGGACATTCCATACTAATAAAAGGAGAAATAGACCAAAAGGAAATAATAATCATCAATCTGTACGCACCCAATGTCAACGCACCCAATTTCATCAAACATACCCTGAAAGACCTAAAAGCATATATAAACGCCACACAGTGGTTGTGGGAGACTTGAACACCCCATTATCATCATAGATAGGTCATCCCAAAAAAAAAATCAATAGAGAAATCCAAGATCTAAAATATACAATAGATCAAATGGACCTAGTTGATGTCTACAGAACATTTCATCCAACTTAAAGAAATGGACAGATTTCTAGATACATCTGACCATCCAAAACTGAACCAAGTGGAAATTGATCACCTGAATAGATCTATAACACAAAATGAAATTGAAGCAGCAATCAAGAGTCTCCCAAAAGAGAAAAGTCCAGGACCTGATGGATTCTCTGCTGAATTCTATCAGACCTTTAAGGAAGAACTGATACCAACCCTCCTTAAACTGTTCCACGAAATAGAAAGGGAAGGAAAACTGCCGAACACATTTTATGAAGCCAGTATTACACTTATCCCAAAACCAGGCAAAAACACCTCCAAAAAGGAGAACAATAGGCCAATCTCCTTAATGAACTTTGACACAAAAATCCTCAACAAAATAATGGCAAACCGAATTCAGCAACACATCAAAAAGATTATTCACCACGACAAAGTAGGCTTCATCCCAGGGATGCATGGGTGGTTCAACATACGAAAATCAATAAACGTAATAAACCACATTAACAGAAGCAAAGACAAAAACCACTTGATCATCTCAATAGATGCAGAGAAAGCCTTTGATAAGATCCAACACCATTTCATGATAAAAGCTCTAAGAAAACTAGAAATAGAAGGAAAGTACCTCAACATTATAAAAGCTATATATGACAAACCTACAGCCAGCATTATACTTAATGGAGAAAAATTAAAACCATTCCCTCTAAAATCAGGAACCAGACAAGGATGCCCACTATCTCCACTGCTATTCAACATAGTACTGGAATTCCTAGCCAGAGCAATTAGGCAAGAAGAAGGAATAAAAGGAGTACAAATAGGTAAAGAAACTGTCAAAATATCCCTATTTGCAGACAAAATGATCCTATACCTTAAAGACCCAAAAACTCTACTCAGAAGCTTCAGGACATCATCAATAGCTACAGCAAGGTAGCAGGTATAAAATCAACATAGATAAATCATTAGCATTTCTATACACTAACAATGAGCAAACTGAAAAAGAATGTATGAAAACAATTCCATTTACAATAGCCTCAAAAAAATTCAAATACCAAGGTGTAAACCTAACAAAAGATGTGAAAGACCTCTACAAGGAAAACTATAAACTTCTGAAGAAAGAGATTGAGGAAGACTATAGAAAGTGGAGAGATCTCCCATGCTCATGGATTGGTAGAATCAACATAGTAAAAATGTCGATACTCCCAAAAGTAATCTACATGTTTAATGCAATTCCCATCAAAATTCCAATGACATTCATTAAAGAGATCAAAAAATCTACTGTTAAATTTATATGGAAACACAAGAGGCCACGAATAGCCAAGGCAATACTCAGTCAAAAGAACAATGCAGGAGGTATCACAATACCTGACTTCAAACTATATTACAAAGCAATAACAATAAAAACAGCATGGTACTGGCACAAAAACAGACATGAAGACCAGTGGAACAGAATAGAGGACCCAGATATGAACCCACACAACTATAACCAACTTGTCTTTGACAAAGGAGCTAAAAATATATGATGGAGAAATAGCAGCCTCTTCAACAAAAACTGCTGGGAAAACTGGTTAGCAGTCTGCAAAAAACTGAAACTAGATCCACATATATCACCCTATACCAAGATTAACTCAAAATGGATCAAGGATCTTAATATCAGACCCCAAACTCTTAAGTTGATACAAGAAAGAGTAGGAAATACTCTGGAGTTAGTAGGTATAGGTAAGAACTTTCTCAACGAAACCCCAGCAGCATAGCAACTAAGAGATAACATAGATAAATGGGACCTCATAAAGCTAAAAAGCTTCTGTTCATCAAAAGAAATGGTCTCTAAACTGAAGAGAACACCCACAGAGTGGGAGAAAATATTTGTCAGCTACACATCAGACAAAGGACTGATAACCAGAATATACAGGGAACTTAAAAAACTAAATTCTCCCAAAACTAATGAACCAATAAAGAAATGGGCAAGTGAACTAAACAGAACTTTCTCAAAAGAAGAAATTCAAATGGCCAAAAAACACATGAAAAAATGCTCACCATCTCTAGCAATAAAGAAAATGCAAATTAAAACCACACTAAGATTCCACCTCACCCCTGTTAGAATAGCCATCATCAGCAACACCACCAACAACAGGTGTTGGTGAGGATGCGGGGAAAAAGGAACCCTCTTACACTGCTGGTGGAAATGTAAACTAGTACAACCACTCTGGAAAAAAATTTGGAGGCTACTTAAAAAGCTGGACATCGATCTACCATTTGATCCAGCAATACCACTCTTAGGGATATACCCAAAAGACTGTGACACAGGTTACTCCAGAGGCACCTGCACACCCATGTTGATTGCGGCACTATTCACAATAGCCAAGTTATGGAAACAGCCAAGATGCCCCAGCACTGACGAATGGATTAAGAAAATGTGGTATCTATACACAATGGAATTCTATGCAGCCATGAAGAAGAACGAAATGTTATCATTCGCTGGTAAATGGATGGAATTGGAGAACATCATTCTGAGTGAGGTTAGCCTGGCCCAAAAGACCAAAAATCGTATGTTCTCCCTCATATGTGGACATTAGATCAAGGGCAAACACAACAAGGGGATTGGACTTTGATCACATGATAAAGCAAGAGCACACAAGGGAGGGGTGAGGATAGGCAAGAAACCAAAAAAAAAACAAACTAGCTAGCATTTGTTGCCCTCAGTGCAGAGAAATTAAAGCAGATACCTTAAAAGCAACTGAGGCCAATAGGAAAAGGGACCAGGAACTAGAGAAAAGGTAAGATCAAAAAGAATTAACCTAGAAGGTAACACACGCGCACAGGAAATCAATGTGAGTCAACTCCCTGTATAGCTATCCTTATCTCAACCAGCAAAAACCCTTGTTCCTTCCTATTATTGCTTATACTCTCTCTTCAACAAAATTAGGGATAAGGGCAAAATAGTTTCTGCCTGGTAGCGAGGGGGAGAGGAAGGGGGTGGGGGGAAGGGGGAAGAAATGACCCAAACATTTTATGCACATATGAATAAAAGAAAAAAAAAGGCACTGATTAAATATGAAATTTTAAACCAATCCTTTCCATGATTGGCCCTGAGAGCACAAAGCGGTTCCCAGGTCTATCCAAACAGATTACTTTGAGGTCAATTTTTCATTTGTCCTTTTTGCTTCATTGAATCCTAATAATTATTTAAGAAGAAAACACAACATAGCAGTTTACAAACACACTCTAAGTTCCCACCTGGCCGAGCTTTTTAATTAATCCTCTTCCTTCTGCTCAACCTCTCAGCTCTGTCTCCTGAGATGGGCTTCTCAGCCCGTGCTGGGGATGTGGGAGCATCCTTCTCAGTTTAATCTCCTTCCTCCCAGCTCTCTACTCACACTGTCGGGATAAATAACTTCAACTTGCAGACGATGATAAACATAGATCAAAAACAACAAAGGAAGCAAATTACTTCCCACCTTCCATGCAGCATGGTAGAACTCTTCACTCCACGACAGCCTGATTTACAGGTGCACAGCACCCACCTCGGGACACGATGACTGCCACAATGCGGGCTGTGGGCACTGAACACAGAGGAAATTAACCAGGTGCCCGGTTTGAATAAAGTCCTTTAAAATGCAGCACCTGCCCAGGTGGGTCTGTGGGGAATTTGGGAACAGTGAGCCATGGGTGGGGTGACACAGAAGAGTCCTCGACTCAAGCCTTTTGGCCCCACCTGACAGCACACAGAGTACTGCACTTCCACTCCTGGTGAAGCTCCTTCGGTTTCTCTCCTGCCTCTCTGCAACCTGCATAGGGACAGCAGTTTTTAATATAAAGCAACTTGTGCTCATTTCCCCTCAATGTCCCCAAACCTAGGGGCCATCAGAGCAGCCAGGCAAGCTTCCCATCTCAGTTAACACCTGAAGCATCACACAGACCCAAGCAGTTTGCAGAAGGAATCTGTGATCAGACTGCCTGGCCAGCGTGCAGGCAGCACAGGTGGCCTCAGGGCCTGTCTGCCTCTCACCTGGCTCCGGCACAGCTTGCACAGCACACAGCCCAGGGAAGAGCCTTCCTTGAGCCACCTGTGCCTCCCTTCTGCTCTGGCTGGCCTGGGAGCCCCTCAAACTTGTCTAAAGAGAGAGCCTGTGGGGTCTGAGGTCTGCTTCACCGCCCTCCAGCCAAGTCTCTGTGACCACAGGGAAGCCAAGAAGTCTGCCACATTGAGGACCAGGAATGTCTGACTCATTTAAGATCCAACTCCTGAGTGTTCTGTGTGCTGTTTCTTTGTGGATTTTCTAAGCTGATCAGTTGAACGTTAAACTTCTGAGAGAAGGGAATCTTACTCAAGACTCTGTTCACAGATTCTGAAGAGCATCAGCATTTTTAAAATACTTACTGAAAGAAAGAAGTATTGGCCCTTACGTTTATTACAAAAGGAATCCCCGTACACCACTGGTGGGAATGTAAATTACTGCAACCACTATGGAACTCAAAACCCTAAAATTAGACCTACCACGTGATCCAGCCATACAATCCTAAGCATATACCCAAAGGAATGTAAGTCTGCATAGGATGCAGACACCTGCACACCCATGTGTACAGCCGTTCAGTTCACCATAGCCAAGCCAGGGAATCTGCCCTTCGACTGACAAGGGGACAAGGAAAATGTGGCATATGTAGACAATGGAGTGTTCAGCCTTACGAAGAATGAGATGACGTCATTTTCAGGAACATGGGTGGAAGTGGAGATCATCACATGAAGTGAAATACACAGTCAGACAAGTGTCACATGATCACATTTTCTTCATATGCAGAATCTAGGTGGGGAGAAGGACAACGTGAAAGCAGAAGGTAGATTTTAGGGAAGAAGAAGAAGTTTGGGAATGAGGGGCAGATCGGGGAACTAACAGGATCAAAGCACATAACATGCCTGTATGAATGTCACAATAAAACTCATTATTTCACAAGATTAATATATGCTAATAAAAAAGAAATTCCCTGGGGGAAAAAAGAAGTTAACCCCAATGGCCTGAAATGAAAAGGTACTCACTTTACCCGTTTCTCAGTAACGGTAAGAATTACTCACTGGGGTGGATGAAGTCACATGCATGCAAAGAAGACCCAAAGTGCCTGTGCTTGCATCACACAAAGTTAAGGTAAAATCTGCGTGTTCCTCATGACAACTTCTGCTCGTCCATCTGGTAAGTCACCAGACCCTCTGGGTTAATCTCAGTGCTGCCAGAAGTCTGGGATCCAGCATGTGCTCGGTGTGCTCATCCCACTGAGGAGGGGAAGGGTGTGAGCATGGTGCCTTGTGCCGTCCTCCACGGTGTGACAGAGCCTCCAGTGCACAGGGTTTGGAAACGCTACCTGGATGCTGGGTTGACTATGGAATTCTACGAGTCGCTTCTCCTTGGGCGTTACCTGTCCAGAGCAGGGGCAAGAGCTCTGATTACACAGGAGTGCTAGCTGACAGGCAATTCGAACCTCATGTTTTGAAAGAAAGTTTAATATACATTACAGCAACTACACAACCAAGTCTGGTGACAACGTTCACTGACAGCTGTGGGACGTGAGAGGACATCTGCCTTCAGGAAGGTGCAGAGAGACAGTCAAAGGGCCCCTTTCTGATGTTTTTGTTTTGTTTTTATGTGCTGCAGATCAAACCCAGGGCCTTGCACAGCCTAGGCAAGTGTTCTACCACTGAGCTACTCCCCAGCCCTTAAGTGGCTACACTGTGTGTCTGTGTTGATCCAGAGTGGAAACAGACTGACAGTTTCACAGGAAAACGTGGACATAGAAGAAACTATTCAGCAGCGTGGGACACCCGTTTTCTTTTATTTCTGTTGTAAGTATTATGAGCTTCCCAACAGAAAAGGTTTAAGTTAAAATTTTATTCCTGTGAGGAAAGTCAGAGTCAGTGTTGCTGAGTTTATGTAGAGAATAAACAACCTCCACTGTCCTCTTTAACTCTAATTACTCATGAACTTTGACCTTCTCCAAGAAATGGGATACATCCAGGCCTTGGTTCTCTGCAATAATGATTTTTACCCTTCCCCGTTTATCAAGAGCCATCTATATGTCGCACACAAGAAACCTGAAACCTGAAAACTGCTATGCGACAGCACAAGCCATTGTCACCGTGGTTAAACTCCAAGAGTTTAGTGAGCAAGGGAGAGAATGAAGAAAGACAGGGAGCAGTGAGGAGGTTAATGAGGCACCCGATCCAGGGTGTACCTTGTGCTCTTAAGGACCCGCCAGGAGCCAACCTGAATGGAGTTCAGGGAAAAATTTCTCACTAATTGGTTTGCTACGTACTTTTCGGGGTTGTTACCTTTCAGCCTCTCTGAAAGCAATGGGGCAGATCCTCTGGTTTGCAGTTACCATGCAACAGTGCCTCCTAAGAGGAGCTTCTCACATGGTGGACCCCACCAGACTGTACATGTGAGTTTGTGGCATTTAAGGAGCTCTTTTTGCTGGTCTATATTTTGAATAGATCCAAAAAATACTTAAAACAAAACAGGCTGGGGGCATGGCTCAAGTAATAGAGCACCTGCCTAGCAAGCTTAAGGCCCTGAGTTCAAACCCCACTGCTACTAAATATATATATACATATTGATAGGACAGGAATTAATCTGAAGTGCTAAGAGATTATCTCTGTGTGTTGGGAATTGGGTCAATTTTGTTCTCCCTTTTTGCTTATCTGTACTTCAAGTTTTCATCTATAATTAAAAGTACAAAAATAAATAAATAAATAAATAAAATAGGAGCTCTTTAGAATATGGGAGCCTATTATATAAAAGGGAACAGTATGTATATATCCTGTAAGCCCTGTACTATGTTTGCTGCAGAATAGTATAAGCACACATACAATTTTACTTAATAGGAACCTAAGATGTAATAGGAAATAATAGGCGTCTCTTCTCTTCTGCCTCCACTGGGTTAAAGCAGTTACAACAGCTAGTTGTAATAATGAAATATTTACACACATAAACAGAATGACTATTTTCATAGAATTTGGAAGCAAAGTCAGACGTGCAATGGAGCCAGGTAGTACCGTTCTTAGTGATTAAAACACATTTGAAATACTGAATTGTCAAAGCTAAATAATTTCCAACTCAGAGTTTCATGCCTGAAAATGCCTCATTTTATGAATCACTAGCAAGAGCTAGTGATTCATCTCTCATGGATGCTGGAGACAAGAGACAGCTGGCTCAGAGACAGGTAAGAGCTTCGGTGGGGCAATCATCAAGCCGTCAGCATGCATGATGGTTCCTTGAGACACGATTCCCACAGAACATGCACAGGTGGCCAGGGCACCCCTGCACACTCAGAGGGTCACAGACAGGAGCCCTGAGCTCATATGGCCAGCCTGCCTGAGCTTGGCACTGGTGTAAGTCATGATTTTTACTGTTGCAGATATCGATCCTGCTCCTTCCTCCAAAGGTAAGCCCTGGCTTTATCCTCCATAATGTTAAAAAATGTGTGCATCTTATAAAACAGCTTAGAACAAAATGCCGCTGAAGCATTTCCTGCAAATGTGAAGATGTACGAAAGACCCATCAAAACCACATCCCAACAACCACAACAACCCAAAATTCAGTACAAATTCCTGGTAGTAAAAATATTCACTTGTCGATTGCTTCCTAAGAGCCAGGTGACATACAAACATTTTAAATACTTAATAGATGTGGCCAACTGTAACAGCACAGCAGTGTAGATTCTATTAATTACTTTGTTCCAGTGAGGGGCAGGAGGCTGGCTAGAGGGAAATAACCTGCTGAGCGGGACCTGCTTAATAAGACTCACCCAAGACTGGGCGTGCATATGGCGTCATGTGCTATTTGGGACACACTTGCACAAACGGTGCCTGACATTGTAGAAGTTTGTTAAATGCCTATTGGGTGAAGACACATTCACAACATAGTCAAGCAGATAGAACGAGAATGATACTATTTGCAGAGCAAGTATCAGACATGGATGAGAAAAATACTTTGTAGAGTTCGTAACAGTAAGCTTCATCTGTGAGCCTCTAGATGTATTTTTAGGTTGTTACAATCCGTACCAAGTGCTGTTAAAGGATCAAAACAAACACAAAATCTGTCACCTTTGGATTTTAATCAGCTTTGAAATGTGGTCTTGTACTGCACAGAGCACACAAAAAAAAAGCCACCCCTGGACCTCCTGACACTCTCCTCATCATTGTCCTTTGAATCAAGCCATTACAAGGCCTGTAGACATTCTCAGGTCTCCTTTGTGCAGAGAAATACATTGTAAGTGTGGGGTTTCACCCACAAGCTTCCCACTCATCTCCTGCCATTTGAAAATGAAGGGAAGTGACGATTAGGAGATAAGAGCCCTTATTTTGGAATCATATTACTGAGTGTGCCTTTCTGAATTCAAGGAATTGTTAGCATCTCAAAATGGGGGTTAAGATGTGTGTGCTTATTGAACTAGTATGGGAATTAAGTAAGACAGTATCGACAAGTAACTCAGTAGACTTCCCAGCATGTATATTAAGTGTTCAATAAATGTTTAAAGTAAGAAATACAAAGGACCTCCAGCTGCCACATTTGAAGGTTCAGCCACAACCTCCTGTTTTCCTCCTTGACTCTTTTACCCTCCTCTTTGCCATTTTAAGTGATCTGACCTCCCTACTTCCTCAAGTTTCTCTTGAACCGGGCACCCCACCAATCATGGAATAAGGAAGTCTAAATTTAAATAACATGAACCAGTGCTAAACCTCAATGTGAGGCTTCAAGGAGAAACAAGCCCTCCTCAACAGGGAACAAGAGAAGTGGAAATTTTAGCACAATGCTAAATCAGACCCATAGTAAAAGGCCAAGAGCAAAAAATAAAAAGTTCTGAAAACACAGTATATTTAGGCTACAAATTTACCACAAAAAAAAGAGTATACACTGAAATGGTATAGATGTACAGGCACAGTGGAAACATTGCCACCAGACAAGCAAAGGGTTAAATTATGTGACTGTGAGACACTGTGACACGACTGGTTTTGTACAATGGGTTTGATGTGTAATAGGGAGATTGTCTGGTAGAGAGAATAACAAACAGATTTTCTCATCAGCCCAACTCTGACCTTAGCAACAGTCTGTTTGGTGCAAGTCTGACTAATAGATTTTAAATCCAACTTGGGTATATAGCACAAGAGGGCAATTACTCCAGGATGGGGCTTCTGGTTGGGGGATTAGCCATGCAGCTTACTTCCCCCTCATCCTCCTGTTTGACTTTGGGATGTTCCTTAGCCCTGCTTTGAAGGATGGAGAGGAGATGGAATCCAAGTCGGACACTGCTGCTCCTTGTTAGTAGTACTTGTCAAAAGTTTGCTGGGGTGGGGGTGGAAATGAGTGGGGAAAATCTAACTCTATGGTTTCAGTGCTCCAAGTCACCCTGCCCCCACTAGCATGGATAAGGAGAGGTGGCTGCATTTATTCCTATTAGTCATAATCTGTAGGGAAGGAGATTTGATGGCCGAGTATGGTTTAAAAGAGCATCCTCAGAAGAATCACACTGCTCACTCCTGAGCCCACGAGAGTAAGAGCACTAATGACAATATTTGTTAGTTCATAATGAGGGAAACTCAATTATCACAGAGTCGGAAGCAAGCAATTTTCCAGATCTCAGGGAAGACCCCAGGAGAACACAAATGCATTTGAAATCTAAGTAAGGAGACATTAAAAACATAAATTAAGTATGAGGTTCAGACACTGCCTACTCAAAAGCATTTAATATGGTAGAAATCCAAACTTCCTCACCTTGCAGGAAGCACATGAAGACGTATGATGCCTCATGTCGGGTGGCTTGGTAAATTAAAATGCACTGTATTTGTGATTTCAGACTCTGCCTGAGAAGTCATTCTAAGCTATTTTAAGGCATGACTATTGTCATCTGTTGGAGTCTTGGGACCTTCTCTCCGTTCTCAGCATCTGTGGTTGGGAATACAGTGATATAGAAGGCATACTGCATCTTTTCCCAGGTGTGGGTCCCTTCTCAGAAGCATCGGGAAGGCTCTTGAAACCCTGTGGACATGGTGCTGAACACTACACTGAAAACCTTCTCCCTCCACAGCTACATCAATAGGCAAGAAGACTCCGTTCCACCTGGGCTCACATCTTCAAGCCACCTCAGCACACACAGATGTAGAATGCCTGTGCGCCTGGAAACACAGGCCTTGGAACAGGCAGTACGGTCCAGAGATAACCCCAGCCAACAAAGCAGCAGCAGGTTCATGTCAGTGGTCTGAGAATGTTTTTAAGTGGGATTAAATAATGATCATATTTAAATCACAAGAGAACTTGATGTTTAACACGTGGGCCAAATAATCATCTACTTCTCATTGGGCAAGTCTATCATCATTCTGTTTGAAAGTTGATGGATTGGATAAAACTCCCCTACAGCATGCTTTAACATGGGAGAGGATGTCAGGGAAGCCCTCAATGGAAAATCCATTTTCCTGAAAAGGTTCAGAGACCCTGAGATCCCCAAAGGGCCTGATCAGGACCACAGAGCTCTGTCACCCTCCTTGGCTTCATTTGAGCACCAGCTTGATTCCTCCTTCAAGAAAAAGGATGACTGGGAAGCAAGCCCTCAGCTCTCGCTCAGCTGCCTGCCATCCTGAGCCTGGGGCTGAGGTGATGGAGCTTCAGGCTGGCACTGGGTGGAGGAACCTGAGTCACACCAACAAGAGTGCTCTGTAGAGTGGTAACAACCAGCCCCACGAGCAGGAAACACACCCTCATGGTGCTAACCCGCTGGCAGCTCAGGGTTGCTTGGTACTTGAGAATATGTTGGCATTACACAGATAATAAAGCAGAAGCTTATTTGCTTTTATTTTATCAAATCTCATGTATTTATCAGATTCCTGTATTTACATGATTTGTATTTAGGTCAGTGAAAGCACTCCATAAGATACTGAAATGGTGCATGGATACAAGTCATTGTCCAAACCTATAGAAAGTCCAATGCCAAGACTGAACCTAAGGTAGACTATGGATTCTGGGTGATGGCAAATGTCAATGTGGGTTCATTGATTGCAACAAATGTACCACATCAAGGTGATGTTGAAAATGGGGTGTAGAGAAATTCTCTGTACCTCCAGCAATTTCACTGTGGACCCAACACTTCTCTAAGGAATAAAATCTTTTTAAAGATTGGGTAAGTGCACAAGTCAGAAGTGTGCAACTCTATGTTATTGCAAAATGAACACAGCCAAGTAGCCACCATTTGCATCCAGAAATAAACTCTGACTGGATGTCTACATATAGACCTCACGTTGCTCTTCCTCTTTCCATGGCCTCTGGGTCCAGCTCTGTCCTGGGTGATGAGTATACAGTGTTAGGACTGCAATAGGAACCCAGGAGTGAACCTGGGGTCAAGTGGGGGAGGCTTCAAAAACTGCTGTCTCTCCAGAATGAAATGGCTCTATGTCATGAGTGAGCTATGACAGAAACATGGACAGACATGCTTGTGTCTTTCCACAATGTCAGAATTTATTGAATAACAACAAATTCACAAACTACATCAATTTTGTAGCATTTGATTTGCCAATTACTACTGATGTCACTTGATGATAGCCATGGACAATTGGCAAACAGTTTCTTTTATTCCAATCTTAATTACTAATATTAACTCTCAGATCAAACATTACACCCTATGCAATGATACATAGGTTACAGAATGGCTAAGAAAGAGTTAAAGCAGCTATAGTGTTCAAAGAGACCTTGCCTAAAGCAAGAGCAGAGATCTCACACAGATGCACAGTTGATGCAGGTAGTTAGATTAGATATTAACCCAGTGACTGAGCGGTGAGACCTGGTGTGTCCAAATGCAGAGCTAATTCTAGGTGCAATGTTGATTCAAGGTAGAGCTGCTCCCAAGCTTACTGGATCAGGACTCTGGGTGTGTAGATTCAAGTAGGTCATGTCAAACAAAGGGACTGAGTTTAGCTGAAGCGTGGGAACAGAGTCAGGAGTTCATCAGATGTCAGTCCTTGAAGTGTGCACCAGAGGGTCTGGTGACAGCTCACCGTGTGCCACCATACCACAGAGTCGGGTGGCCCTCCATGCCCCAGGTGAAGATGCAGCATTATTCTTGGGAGTTGGTGGGCCTGGTTTTTCTGATATGGCTTTATATGCTCATGTGTCCATGTGTTTCTGATTTGGATTGATAAGTTCATAGGTGGTAATCATCTATTTGCATAAATAAGTTACTTATCAGCACGTCCCATGGTTTGTGCTGGGCAATGGGTGGTTGTTTCCGTACACAAACAAGATGCGAGTCATTCTGCCTCAGCATTTGTGCTCAAAGTGGAGCACACTGCTGGTTTATAACATAACGCAGAGAAACTAAAGCAGATACCTTAAAAGCAACTGAGACCAATAGGAAAAGGGGAACAGGAACTAGAGAAAAGGTGAGATCAAATTATCTAATTATCAAATTAGATAAAGAACTATCTTTATTATTCAAAAGTGTTTCTGCAAAGCCAAAAAATGGGCCTAAATGACTCCATTCTGTGTCTGGACTCCATGTTCTGTAGTCTCTCACCTAACACACACGCACAGGAAATTAATGTGAGTCGACTCCCTGTATAGCTATCCTTATCTCAACTAGCAAAAACCCTTGTTCCTTCCTATTATTGCTTATACTCTCTCTACAACAAAATTAGAGATAAGGACAAAATAGTTTCTGCTGGGTATTGAGGGGTTGGGGGGGAGAGGGAGGGGGCGGAGTGGGTGGTAAGGGAGGGGGTGGGGGCAGGGGGAGAAATGACCCAAGCCTTGTATGCACATATGAATAATAAAACAATAAAAAAAAAGAAAGTACTGCTGTATACAGTGTGGAGTCGTTAGAGCAGGGCGTGACTCGAAAGCTACCTTACACCTACCATATGGGGTCACTTGGGTCAAGACAGGATCTGAAAGCTACTGCTCTGCACCGTGTGGAGTAACTCTGGAGCAGGGCACAGCCTGCTCTCCACACTCTCCAAAGTGAGACTTGGGCACCGCAGCAGACAGAAAGGAAGGTATTCGTGAGCTGGAAGGGGAAAGGGGGACTGGGGATTTGATGTCACGTACCTCTCAGGGCAGCACAGTTCCCCTGCAGAAACAAAGCATAAGCATTGTTCTAGGCAACAAGGGAATTTCCTGACTTCAACTCAGACTGATAATAAGGTTGGTATTTATTAATTATACTGCTGGAATATCTAATTCTAGATTGAAAATGACAGTCCCTTTATGACTCCAGAGATGCCCAAATCAAGGCAGCCTCATTAATCTAACAAATGAGAGTAAGGTGCAGACCTTCCTTGTCTGCATCATTATCAAATAACTGCCTGGGTTTTAATGAAGTTTTGAAAAATCCGCACAGCCAAGCTCAGCAGCTCTTGCTGACACGGTGCTGAGTGCCTATTTGTTTATCAGCTCCTGGCAGCCTTTAATCGCTCTTCCTAACCAGGAGCCGTCTGAGTTCATGTTAATTAGACATTCAGTTCTAGCTCTGTGGAGGTTGCTGCTGCCTTAAGGGGGACTGTACAAGATGGTGCCCACCCCCTCAGGCTAGGAGTGCTACATTTGCCTTTGTTATCAAGAAATCAAGAATGCTAAGACCAAATGAAGGGCACCCTGCCTTTCACTGGACAGTTGCCTGTGAGGTTAGCTCCACACAGATATTAGCACCCTTCCCTGTTTCTTACATGTGTCATGTGTGCCTCCAGTCCTAGCAGCTGCTGGCATCTCCTTTCCTGGGAACAGACTTTCCACTTTCACAAAAACAGAAGCGTTGGGCTCCAGGGTCCTTCATCCTCAGGAAATGGTTCTGTAACCAGCCAATGGAAGACCCAGAACCTGAGCTCAGCAATGACTCTGGGGTCGGAAGATTCTGTAACAGCAGAAGAAGGTCCTCAGTGAGTACGTGGGTTGTGGCTGTTCTTGTAGGATCACCTGCATTTCAGGAACAAACAGTTCTCACTGTTGATTCATTTCATGCCTTATCTCCTATGCCTCCCCCTTTCCCCACTGTGAGACTCCTGAAGGGTTTCTTGCCCTTACCCATCCCTTGGCCCGACAACTGGGTTCGCGACAGTGAGTCACATAAATAAATAAATAAAGTAACCTAGCATGAGCTGGCACTCTCCACTGAGCGACAACCAGCCAGGTGAGACGCCAGCAGGTCAGACATGCAGAGACAACACCCTGCTGCTGTGTGTGAGCTCACCTGGAGCCAGCCCATGGTGGGTACATCATTCAAACTGCTGTACAAATTTCAAGTGGAAGCTAGTTTCCAAAATTGCATAAAATACTTCAACAGCAACTTCGAAAGCTCCGTCACTAAGCAAGCAATCTGTTAGCCTGAAGTTGACTTAAGGAAGTGAAGGGGACAAATGACAGAAAGAACAAAGTTTGCCGATTTTTCATCACTGTGTCAGAAATTCCTTCTCATCAGAATCATACCAAAGAAAAATATTTTCTCTATGGTTAGGATTATTATCAAATTAGATAAAGAACTATCTTTATTATTCAAAAGTGTTTCTGCAAAGCCAACAAATGGGCCTAAACGACTCCATTCTGTGTCTGGACTCCATGTTCTGTAGTCTCTCACCTAACCGTGCTCATCTTTTTCACACCGGACCCAGGCAGTACCTTCTCTGCTCTATTCTGAGAAGCAACAGTACCCAGGGACTTGGAAAACGTCTCCAGGCCAAACCTCACCCCAGTCGAGGTGCTGTTCTACTCAGGATGCCACCCCGCCATCTGCCAAAGGACCAATATCCACCTGCTCCACTCCCCCTCCATGTTCCTACAACCCCCACCTCGCAAAAGCCCTTAAAACCTCACACCAATTACCCCACAGAGCTGATACTGCCTGTGGTGTCTGGCCCCTTTCCTCACTTGGAAAGTGAATAAAACTTTGCCTCTGCTTTAACTCTTGCCTTTGGGAAATCGTTCCCACCCCACACAGTGCTCACACAACTGGGACCTAACCATTCTGGTGGCCCAATGGCAAGATTCTTCCTCTGTTCCACTGCCCCAATCACAGGACAAAACTGTTGATAATTTGCTGAGTCTCATTTTCATTTGGGGTCTCAAGGGGAAGACATGTCTTCATACATGACGGCAGTTTTTCGTAGGCTTAAGACTTAAAACTCCAATAGGGTCTGTCATCACCCTCTAGGTGAGGTCTGTGGGGGAGAAGGAAAACATTCCTCACCAGTCCTCATATCTTCATTTCAGGACTTTCTCTGCAGCTTTCAGGATGGTAAAACTCAGGAAGTCCCTCTGGGTTGTTCTGAGAGGGGACACTTCTTCTGAACTCTTGGCCTAAAAATATCCAGACCCCCCCACCCAGATCCACTCCCCTCTTCTTCCTTTTAGTTATCATTATGGGCAACACTTTAATGTCACTCTTACTTGAACTTTTCTGCTGTAATTCTGTGCCCTTAATACTCTAAGCTCCTGGACCGATTTTGCCATTCCACTCTCTGCCGGGATAGAAAACCAGCTGCTCTCCTAGGACATTTTTTACGCTGCTGGTTAAAGTCCAAGCTGATTCACAAGGCTCCCATCTGTCTCCCCTCGCTACCAATTACAAGAAACTCTCTAGACTATCATAACAGTCGCTGAGGGTACCAAAGAGAGAGACAGGAAAAAATTCCCATTTGCTTGTTTGCTTGTCTTCCTTTTGTGCTCATTTTTATAGCATGTCTTTCATTCCATCCGAAAGCCCTGTGGAAAAATCTTGTGGGTTCCACAGAGAAAGATAAAAAACACCAGGTTCCCATCCCTAGGTCAACCAAGCTGTGGTCTCTGAGTGAGCTCTACAGGACCCTGTGGGAGGGAAAAGATAAAAGGACTCACCAGGCAGCAGCAGCAGTGACCCCAGCAGAGGGTTCCTGTCACAGGCAGGAGGGATCCTTGGACCCATGAGTTTTACAGACTAAGAGCACAAAAAGAGGGGAAAAGGATAGGAGGTAGAGAGGATGGAAGAGCACGGGTAAAAGATGCAGAAGACCCTAGGATGTGGATTTCAGGCTGCCCCATTGCTCACAGCCCAGACCCCAGAATGGAGCACAGAGCCACAGCTCTGCCCTTCCTCTCTGGTTCAATGGAAAACCACAGTGCAGAGGACGGAAATAACTCTGGGTACCCACACACCCACACATTCCCTCTGCAGAGGCCTGGCCTTACAGGTATCTTGTCTGCCAGGACCCAGGTATGGGGTATGCATTTGGGCTAAGGAAGCTGACGGACAACCACCCCTTTGGATCCTATTTTTGTCCATGGGGAAGATAAAAAGTAAAGGATGAGTGTCCTAACTCAAAACGCTCCATGTCACAAGTCAGGGACAGTTATAAAAATTTTAAGATCTGTTACTATCTATATAAAAAAAAAACTGTAAGTTCCTTCTTTCTACCCTTTAGGGAAAATTATAAGTAACTTATGACTAAAAGCTCTGACACTACTCTAAATTAATAAAGTTGTTTACATGTGCTATTTTAATATTAATTTTTAATTAATTCCATCAAGCATTGAACAAAAGCTTCTTTTGTCTCTGGAATTCCAGAAAACAACTAACTAATTACTGTGGCTGATATTCAAGGTTATTTCTCATTTTTATGTACACTTAAATTGATTTTCTTGGCATGCCTAATTTAAAACTTTGTGTGTGTGTGTGTGCTTGTGTGTGTGTGTGTGTGTCTCCAGGATGGTTCTTAAACTGCTAAGATAAAGTTAATCTGTAAAACCTGCTGTCTCTTCAAAAAACATCACCTAAAGTTCTTATCTCCTAAGGTCTGGAGAAAGTGCAGACATCCGAGTATTAACCACCAGGCTCGAGAGCAAAAAGGGCCACTTTGGACTCAACCAGCACCTTGCAGAAGGGGTCTTGAATTTGGTTGTGTGGACAAATGACCCTCATCTGTTTTATTCCATCATACATATAATTTTAATTGAGTTCTCTTTGACAATATGTGGGTCTATCAACAAAGATATTTTCTGTGAATTGTTTTTTCCTTCCTGGTTCTTCATTAAAATATAAGCTTACTAAGGGTATTTCATTTTATTAGGAAAAAAAGTTTTGTCTGAGTTCAAAAGTTTCAAAAAGTTATTTTAAAATGCTTTTAAACAACTAAAGACTTTGTAGAGTAAGCTTTGTCCTAAAGCACTGTTCCAAAACCGAAAAAAGTTTTGTAAATGCCGCAATGTACCCCCAGAACAATAATTTTTTAAAAAATGAAAAAAAAGAGGTTAGAGGAAAAAAACAGAGCCATTGTACAAAATGTTTTTAAAAACCACTTCATAAATTTGGTTAAGTAACTATAATTTTAAGTGACTTTAATACATTTGGTGCCCTATACGTCTGTGACTAAAAATATGTGGTGCTGTGTATCTAAATTTTATGACAATGTACAAATATTTGTGGAACTGAAGAATGTAAGTTTAATACAATGTAAAATGTCCAGCCAATGCTATCTTTTATCCAAGATACATTGTATCTAGATCTGCTACTGATGAAAATGGTCAGCAGGACCCCTGACATTTCTGCCGCTGATGGTCATTCCGCCCCGTGGGAGAAGTCTGCCATTTGGGCATCCCGCAGTTCAACACCTGACCTACAACTGTTTCCCCTGGCAGGAAGAGCATGGTTGTATATATGAAATGCACTTGTGCATTGACAAGTAGGGGTATTTGGGGTCACTGGACTGTCCCCTAACTTTAGGGAGATCTGAGGTTTTGATTTTTGCCAGTGCCTAATGCATTATTTTACATACCAAAGAATCTAAATTTAACTCCCAGGAGAAAAGTTAAATTAATATGTACATATGACATCTGTGTAGCTGTGATGCTGATTGTTGCTTGCTCCTTTGTATATTAAGTGTATTTATTTTCCCCAAATATATAAGCCTTCTAAAATACAAACCCAAGGAAAAACATTCCTAAGCAGGTGTTCTCCAAATTAAAATTGTTAATGAGGTTAGCCATTTACAGGTTTGTTACATGTGCTCCTAACTTAACGAGGGGAGCGTGATGGTGCTGGTTTAATGTGTAAATATAAGTACTGTCTAAAAATGCCGTGTGAAATGGAAATTAGACCATTCTGTCAGTTGCTAAACTGTTCTTCAAATTTTTAACCACAGCTATTCTGTTTTGTTACACATGTTCCAGTGTTTCTGGAACATTTACAATCAAACCCATGAAAAATGACACTAACAAGTACTTATCTATTGAAAGAGTTAGCTTTTAAAATATTGCATTTGGTGTTCTTTTTTTATTTTCCTTATAAAATTTTGTGACTACTATGAATTGTTGTTCTACATAGGTACAACTTCTAACAATAACAACTTAAACAACATTTTTAAAGATATTCAGACATCACCTTTAAAACAAATGAAATTGAACTTAATGAACTCCACGTAAGCCCAGCCTAAGAACCACTTCTTCTGAACTTCGTTGTTGCTTAAATTCGGACAATCTTATTGACACTGACTCCCACCTGATCCATTTGAAGTGGGATCAGAGCAAATCAACTGGGCATCTCATCCTAGAAATGAAAAAATCCCCACTAGGACAATGCTTATCCTCCCACTTCCGTCGAGAGGGATGACGAAGCAGGCTCCATTTATGGTTTGCTCGGGGCTGCACTCTCTCCACCCTCTCTGAAGGAATCTGCCATTGCTGTGCAGCAGAGATGCAAGAGCAGACCTTGTGCAACTTCTCCAGCCGCCACACGTCGGGAGTCAAGAGGGAAAAGCAGCAGTTAAATTCACTCCCACCATAGATCATCATTGAGCACAGCAGATGCCATTTCGGCACTGTCAGTGTAGAAATGGTTAATGACTTCTCTCATATGTGTTGCAGCTGCTTTTGTGGAGGACGCAATTATTATCTTAGCAATTGAAGCATGCTTGGCTCCAAATAGTACCAACTCCCAGCGTCACCTCCCGACGCCCTGCACGTGCCTCTGCCCAGTGTCCTCTATGTGTCCTTGACAAGCAGGATTTACACCCATCACTGTCGTGACAAGCTCCTCAGTAAAAGCAACTCTGGGGGAAAAGAACAAAACAGTATTTCCACAAAGCTGTAATTCTATGACTATTCCTAGTCTAAAACATCTGACCACTAATCATGAAAAAACTATAAGTAGATCCAGCATTCATCACCAGAAAAAAAATAGAAAGAATAAGTGTGCTACAACAAACAGAAGTCCATGAATTAGAAGACTTAAAACCCATCACAGTTTCTCTGGTTCTTTGAAAAACAGAGCTGTGCAAGAAAACATTTGAGGTGGCAAAGAATCAAGTTAGATTGTGAGAGTGAATTGCGTATCTTTGCATCGTGTGTTTGGAACATGTGAGTGGAACAGAAGGACATGTCACCCACCAAGCCCTCGTGACTCACCACTGTACATAAAGCAACCAGTCAGCCGTGGGGACAGAAGCAGCCATGTTGGAGATGCACCAATGGAGCCCCATGGTGTGGAATTTTCTCAGGGGTCCTCATCCACCCAGTCTCCTTTCCCAGGACAAAGTGAATCTGGAATTTCATGTGATTTGGAGACATTTGGAAGCTTCACCTTGGTGGCTGAAGCCATCTGTGGTGACATTTCCAGGCACTGTGTGGAAGTGGAACAAGGCTGCCCTAGGCAGGTGGAGCCTGTCCTGTCTCCAGGTAAACAGTCATGGTCTAAATGTTGGAAAAGTGAGGCAACTATTCCCTGTGTGTGTGACACCACTGCCTTTCCAAAGAGACTTTGAGGACTGATTGTCTTAAAAGCTATGAAACACATAAACAAACATTCACAAAATAGTAGCTCAAAGAACTTCTTTTGGCCTTGCTGGAGTGAGATGTAACTTTCTGTCTTCAACAATGAGAACATTGGGTACAATCTGTGAAGCAACACAGAATGCTGACATTGAAGACAGACACAATCACAGACACAGTCTGTGATTCCTGAGAGCAGGAGCAGCTGAGCCTGGGGTTCCCTGGGGCCTTCCAGACATTCACCCGTGTCACAGAGGAGGGAGAAAGACCCCTAGGAGCACATGGAAGTCATGCCACAGGAGACACAGCCAGAATTTTGGGGTCTGTGGAAGGTTTGGAGCAGAGAAACAGCAGGCACAGAAATGGCTCCAGAAACTTGCCCCTTTGCCAAAAGTTGAGGCAGACGTGTGGAGGGAAACCAGGAGGATGGCGAGTGGACACTGGGATGCAGAGGATAGAGTGAGTCCCACCACGTGTGAGCACTAGGCACGAGCTTTGAGAAGGAAAAGCCTCAATGCCACAGTGAGAGCCAGACTCTTCAAGTTAGAAGATCACATCCTCGGAAGGAGGGGAGGAGGCCACGAGGTCCAGGTGACGCTCACTTTTATTTCATGGTTAGAATGTGCCGGACACCTTTGCTCTGTTGCTTCATTTCACATAGTGTCAGCACCCAATTTTACTAACTCAAAAGTACAATGTAAAACACGCTTAAGGACAGAAATAGCAGCCAGGGAGGATGGGTACAGAGGAGGCGCACCCTGGTCTTTTGGAGTAGTCTATGTCACGAGGAACACTGGCTCCCACAGTTAGGATTGAAGCACCTGCAAGAGCAGAAGGAGGCTTTGCATAAAGAAATAGCTTAGTGAAGGCAGTGACTAAGGAAAGGCCACCCCTCCCCACTGCTGCCACTGACTACAGGTGTCAAATTATGGGTACCTGGGGTCAGAGGTTCTGTGAGAGATGGATTATCGGGGCTGAGGGCACCACATGGTCAGAGCCCCCATCTCTACACAGCAGAAGCAAGATCTTTCCAAAGTTTAGCATAAATATACCAGTGCTGTCCTCTGGAAAACCATTTCATCTTTCTAAATCTGAGCAACGGATTGTCTCAGGAGACTTACGGTCTAACTGGGAGAAGAATATTTTAAATTTCAAGTGCATTTCTTATTGCATGTAGCCTACAACATGTCTCGCACACAGTAGGGGCTCGATCCATTTTCACTAAATTTAATTCAGAAAATTCATAGTCTCCATCTACCCAGCTTCCCAGCATACTATTTCAATATTTCATCATAAAAAATACCCTATAAATCTGAAAAGAAGTAGCATGGTTGAGAATGTCTTTAAATTTTTGAGAGGTAATTCATGGTTATTTCTGTAGATAACAGATGTGGTGATGCTCACATTTGGCTGAAATCATGGTGTGCGAGTCACAGGAAATGATTTGTGTGACTGTCATCTGTCCCATCTATGAATCACAATTTCTCCTACAGACTGTTCTCAGCCCATACTCCAAAAATGAACATAAATCTCAAAACAGTAGATTCGCATAGGCAAGCTTAGTGTGGCTGAGCAGAAATACATGCATATTCATGAAGAAAAAGAGTGGATAAAGAGCACAGAAAGACGTATAGATAAGGATGCAGAGAAGACAGTCATCCATCCTGGACTCATGGTGCCTGCCGCCATGTACGGATGTGTTCCTTACAGGAGGGTTTGACAGTTTTACTTAATAATTCTCTGGTTTGCTTTTCTTTGTTTGCTTGTTTGCACTTTGAAAGGCAAATATGCTACATAATTTCTGAAGGATGAATTAGAAGGATGAATCACAACCATTCCTTATGAACTCAAACCTGAGAAGAAAGCAGTGCTTTCCAAAATATATACAGCCATATGGAGTTTGTTCCTCTAATTTTTAACAAAATCCAGCCACACTGCAATCATCACATAGCAAGCCTGTATTCCTTTCAACAGACTGTCATAGACAATCTTGCTTTTTCCCCAATTTCTATGTACACCCACATGCGTACATAGACAATTTCATGCTGATGGATTCTTGCTTGCCTTCTCTTTCTGCCGTAACTCTGCACCCACCAGCATTCAGTCACCCTCTCCTGCAGACGCCCACCTCCTCTCAAAGTAACAGCCTCGAAGCTTCCACGCGTACTTTGCTCCAAGCTCTTGTGATATGATCCAGCAGACTTCCACCGATGCATGCATGTGCTTTTATGTAACAGTCCTCTACGGGCTTCTGGTCAGTATCTTCTTTGCAAACATGAGCTAACGTTTTCCCTATCTGTCTCCATCTTTTCACTGTGCAGAAACCCCAGTGAATTAATTGCTGTACATCAAGTGCACATTTCGGGGCCGCATAAGGTCACCAGGCGTGTTCACCCACCTGATGGAAATCCACTGCCCACAGGGTGCTACAATGGACACCCTTTTCATGCAGTCATTTGGGTACTTGTGTTTCTGTAGGATACAGTCTCAGAAGTGAGCTGCCACGTGACAGGACACACATATTTAATTCAGGTAGAATTTGACAACTTCCTCTAAAAACCAGGTTGCAACAATTTATATTTCTGGAAATAATGTGAGTGCCCAGTGTCCTCCCCCACCCCCATACACTTCCTGCAAGTGCAAAGCATTTTTGCTGCTTACAGTTTTTACCTGTTTGTGCCAGGCATGATGGTGCATGCAGGCTGAGGCAGGAAGATCTCCAGTTCAAGGCCAGCCCGGTGAAGGTAGCAGCAAGACCCTGTTCTGAAATCAAAATAAAAACAAAAGGTCTCAAGTGGTAGAGCACAGCCTAGCATGTGTAAGGTCCTGGGTTCAAGCCTCAGCACTGCAAAAAAAAAAAATTACCACTTTGATGTACACTAAGTGGTATCCCACTGATAGGTTCGTTGGGGTTTTCCTGTCAAACTGTGGGTTTGGCACATTAACTCGTGCATTGCCCTCCTACCACGGGCTCTGCCCAGCCTCCATTTTTTCTATTTCACAAGTTGTCTTTTTCTTTGAGTTTTCAAAAACTACTCACATATGACCCAAGTGAGCAAACGCACCTTTCCATGTCCATCACTTCTGGGCACTTTGTTCTCAGAATCCTCGTGGCGTGGCCTCACTTCTTCCTCTCATGGAGTTCGGTGTTGGCTAAGACAGAATCTCAAACTCCAAGTACTAAAGCAGGAATTTTGTTCTTAGGACTCTGACGAGCCCAAGCTTGGTGATGTAACCCTGATGAAAGGTTTCGTCTTTGTTTCAGAAACAGCCCTCTGGTGTTAACTCATCCTCTCCTGTCCTCTGGTCTCCACGCCCAAAGCAGCCATCATTCTGAGCCATGTTCAGGTGTCCGCACATCTCTCATTCTGTGCTTATCACATGTTCTCTGAGGTTACAGACTGAATTGTGTCACCCCCCCCCGACAAATCCACATGCTGACTTCTGACTCGGCAGCTCTCAGCAGGTGGCAAGGGCTAAAGCAGAGTGGAGGTTGTCCTGATCCCATAGAAAGAAGAGACGCCACATTTTCTACATCCTTTATCTCAAGATGAATGCTTGATTGAGTTCTTCACATTGCAAACATGCATCAAAACACTACCGTTCTCTTCTGTCTCACCTTCCCAGCAGGATAATGAAATGCCAGAGATAAAGAGCAAAGACTTATTTTGGCCACAGTTTTGGAGATTCCAGTTCAAGATGAGTTGTTCCTATTGCATTGGCCTGTGGTGAGACACAATGGCGAGTGTGTGGCAGAGCTGAGCTGCTCACCGCACAGCCTGGAAGCAAAAAGAGGAAGAGGATGCGGATGAGGACAAGGAAGAGGAAGAGGCCAGGGTTGCACTACCCCCTTCTAGAGCTCCTCCACAGCCCACTAGCACCACCCTGGGGACTAAGCTTTAGCACACTGGCCTTAAGGGACACACAAACAAGAGCATCCCCTAGATATATACAGTTGTCATTCATCAGTAAAAATTGAAATGAATAAACAAGAGAAATGATAGAATTCACAAAGAAAATTACACTCAGTAATGCAATTTAACCATTCCAAAACGCATAGGTATTTTAAAACTGTGTGTTGTATACAAATAATACACACAACTTTATATGAGTTTAAAAAGAAAAACAAATTCTAAAAGTAAAAAAGAAGCTTCAGAGCTGTTCACACCTAGAGAAACTCCCTGTGAGGTCCAGGGAGAAGACAGGCAGGACCAGCCTGGGAGACCAGCCCTGCGCCCTGACCCCCAGGCTGTGACAAACACATTTCTGTGTGGTGTGTAGCAGCCTTGGCCCCTCGGCATGCTGACGAATGGAAATACGTCCTCGCACTCGTGGATACGTCTTAGAACATAGCATTTGCTCTTAGACTCATTCTATAAGGTAGCATCTTTGGGAGTTCCTGCAATGTTCCAGCACCAGCATATTCTGGGGCAAAGTCCCGCCAACTATGTGGGTCCCTGGTTCTTTCAGAGCAGCTGTGGGACCACTTGTTCATGGGATGAGACCATTTGTTGCTTGCCCTTTAACTCAGTGACAGATGTGTTCGCTCTCCTGACCAACCTCAGGACTGTGCGTGTTAACTCTCTCTGGGCTTTAAGAGAATTTAAGGTTGCAAATGACTTCTCAGCAGTTCTGATTGGTTTTGAACTGAATAAAAACACATAGAAATCTGGGGGAGAATGAGTGTTTTTCTTTAGTGAAATCTTCCCTTCTAAGAACCTGGAATGCATGTCCATTTTGTCAGAACGGTTATTAGAGTTTTCCAAAATCTGTAGGATGTTTGCTGCTTCTGTGCCCCATTTATTTAGATTACTGATCAAATCAATGTTTGCTAAATGTTACTGTGAGTGGACCCTTTTCTCCTGCCTTTCTCTAGATGTTTAATGAAATGTTATACACTGTTGAACATTAATTTTGAATACAACCTGCTCTGCAAAGATTTTTAATTCTAGTTTCTGTGTAAGCAGAGTCCCTTATTCTACACAGACAGTGACAAAATGGGAAAAGTAGGCAGTGTGCTCACCTGTGTTGTGTCCCCTTGGTTGTTTAAATGCATTGCATCATTCTGATCAGAAACCTTTCATGAATAATATGGCAACTGTGGGATGGCCTACCCAACTCCTGATCTCAATTGAAATTTTTTAGTGTTTTGCTGCTTTGATGATCTTGCTCACTCTGAGTTTGCGTTCTGTCACAAATACTCAGTCTATTCCTATTAACAGGGTGGCATGTAATGTTTTTGTCATGATATTATTTTATTACCATTTTATTGCTGTACTGGGATACACTGTGACATTTATAAAAGTCCTTACAGCATGTCATAGTTGAATTCACCCCTCCATCATTCTCCTTTATCCCCCCTTTCCCATTCCCAGAATAGTTTCAAGAGGTCTTTTTTTTCCATTTTCATACATGAGTCGTGACCACTTCCACCCTCCTACACCCTTGCCTTATATCCTCCTCCATCCCACTGGTACCAACCTCCAGATAAGATCTGTTTTGCCTTCCTGTCCTCCATTTTTCAAAAAAGGTATTTTTGTTTAAGATAGCTCTACAGGGAGTTTCACTGTGACATTTTCATGTATATATATATATATTATATGTATTAGAACTCAAATTGGTTCATGTGCTCTGTTTTTCTCCTTTCTGCCTTACTTCCCTTCTTGTGGTGATTTCAACAGGTTCCATGTAGTGATTGCATTCATATGTACTTTTTGGGAGTGCTGGGAGTTGAACCCAGGGCCTTGTGCATGCTAAGTAAGGACTCTACCACTGAGCTACATCCCTGCCCTTCCTTCTATCCCTAACCCACAGAAAGGCGTCTCAGGACTGCTGACCATGTTTTAACAAGCACATTTTAGCAACTCATGGTGTGACTATCTGAATTTTACCTTTTAATTTGTTGATGAGTGAACCATGCAGACATCTCCTGTACTGTATTTTCACTCTGGAAGTAAGCCCAACAGGCCAAAATATGCTATCCCATTCTTCCTGTACTACATTCTGTGTACACAACTTTTATTTGGAATTTTATATTTCTAGACTTAGGATCAATCAACCTAGACTTTTATCTTCATGGGCTTTTGATAATCAGGCTCGCTGACTAATAGCACAAATTATTCTGATGACAGAAGTTAGAATTGTCTGTCCTTCAAAGTAAGTTGGGTATTAATGACAAAGCATTTGATTCTGCTGACTTTTCCAGTCTCTGAACTGCATGTAGCCTGTTCAAGATCTCCACTGCTTAGAATTTCATGATTTCATTTTGCAAAAAAAGTTGTTTTCTCTGGGTTTTTAACTTTGTGCAATGGGGCTATATAAGACGTTTATATCTGGTGCCACAATTTCCTCCTCATTTCAAATCTAACATGCTTTTCCTCATTTTCTTTTTTCATCGGCTTTAGGAGATGTTACTTACTTCCATTGTTACCTTTTCTACTGTGAAAATTACCTTTCTAATATGCTATTTCCATTTCAGTAACTCGAGCTTCTTGCCTATTACTTCTGGAGAGAAAATTTTGGTCCTGGGTTTTTTATTATTTTGTTATTCTTTTGTACTTAATTCATTTGCGGTTAAATTATTGTGAATTAAAAATCTCCACTAGAAGTTTTATTTGGGAGAGTGCAGATTTTGCTGTTTCCCAGGGATTTAACATCAAACATACTCTATAAACTGTGGGATTCAGTGTCATTCTACGTGACCACGTGGCTCAATTTGCTAGTTGTTGAGGGCATTTTAAAATCACCATTTTTGCTATTCTAATTTTAGCTTTTTCACAGACCCTTGAGATGGGGGAGAATAAAAGTCTTTTTAAGCAACGTTAAGTTGTTACCTGTTTGTTGCAGGGAGGTAAGTCCTGATTGAAGCAGAATGCGGTGACAAAAAAAGCACTGCAGGAAATGTTGAGACGGACCCTGTTGTGTGGGGAGAAGGACTGGCTGGAGAGTCTGGCAGCTGACAACAGGACTGGGACATTTGCTTCCCTATCCCTAGCACAAAGAAGACAAATCCCAGACAACTGCATTTAGCAGTCAGAGGTGACAGGCAGATTTGAGTGCTCCCCAGAGCTGGCCTGTCAACTAAATAGACACCCAGGTTCGGACTACTAACGGTATCTTTCCATCTGTCTGAAAATCTCCACCTCGCTAAGAAAAAATAAGTGTAAGACCGAACACTTATGGAAGCAGCTGTTGGGCTCCAGATTACCAAAGAGAAAACTGAGGCACCCAGTTCAAAATGCTCACAGGTGGGCACCTGTCCTAGTAGTCATAGTACCTGCTGCTCCAGGACCCCGGCTTGCTCCTCTCCGCTGCACACCTGGCCATGATCAGAGCACCTACTGTGCATCCCCCGGTGCAGTTTGACAAGGACCCCACTCTCTGCTTCACTGTGTGCCTGCAAAACTGAAAGGATGCCTTAAATAATCCCTGGGTCGTTTGTAAACCAGGGACACCCTATGTCCTGCAGACACTGCCCAGGGGCCACTTTTCCAAACCTGAAGGGCACAGGAGAACTGTGAAGAGTGAACAATGCACTGTCTTTCTGAATTTTCTCAGATGGACAAATGCTTACCTGGAAGGAATGACCACAAAGCCTGAGGATCAGACTGTTAAGCTACACGGTGGCCCTTTGGAGCTCACGGCAGGTTTTACACCCTTTTTATTGCAGTAACCTCCACGGAGAGCAGCTCTGAAGCGAAGCTACTTTCCCATAACTGTCCTTGCCTTTTATTGTCTTTTCAAAAATACCAAGATATCAGACTGCAATATACACATAAATCAAGTTTTAATTGGAGTGACAGTGACTATTCCCACTTACATGGTGAAGATAATGAACGATGTACGCTGCCCTTTGTCAGAGTGAAAGATTTATAGTTCATTTTCATGGCATTTTAATCATTTCGTTCTGTTTTTTTTTTTAATTCAGCATATTAATTTGGAGAGACTCACTGGAACATTTAAAGTCCCCGTGAACTTGGAGAGAAACATGAAGCCAGCCACTTTCCTTACTCATCATAAGACAGCTGGGAAGGCAGACCTCGTGTGTGTACGTTGAACGTGGAAATGCCCAGAATGCATGCCAGGGATCACCCAGCAAGCAGCTTGAGGAAGAGGCTAATTTTATGCACTGTTATTGATCTGCAAGAAGAAGGAGAGACCCACAGAAGTACCTGACCTGATTCGCTTTAGTGGGCATTCTGCAGGAGTGAGCTCTGTGTTAGCTGGTTCTTTGGATTTTGCAGGAATCATGAGTTGAGTGGTGAGAGATGTAAAAGCCAGAACAAAAGGAAAATCAACTGTGAGGCACAGGATCACATGAAAACTGCAGCGATTCCCACTGTCAGAGGGGGTTTGGAGAGCTCCTCCTGGAAGGGCTTCCCAGGGAGTGGAGAGCGCTGCTGAGGGAGATGCCTTGCTATGTGGGCCTGAAATGGCTCTCCTGCACCCTCTGCCTGCGGAGGGTGCTTATTGTCTGCAATAAGATTCTCCCTCACCAAGCTTCGTAAGTGCAAAGAAGTGACAAAGTGCAAGTACCACGGCACAGATGAAAAGGGGTAAGAAGGTGCGGACGAGGGAAAGAAATATCCCCATGCACCCGCTTCCCTTCTCTTTCTCCACCCCACAGAGGATGGGGACACTGTGGTGCTGGCGAGGGAATTGCTACCCCTCCCTCCTCCAGGGCAACGCATCCTTAGTGACCCCTAAACGCTGACCAGTGGAGAGACTGGAACTCCTGATGTTCTAGTAAAACAATAACTCCTACCACGTCAATCAGCACTAAATGTCACTTTCCAAATGCAGTTTAGCAAACAGCACCCCTAACCCACATTGAGCCAGAAAACAATCTAGACTTCCCCCATCTTGAATTTGATGAACAGTCAGTACTCATGCTTCTGACAGGATTATTACAACTCCTGTGTGCTTAAAATATGCAATATTTTCATGGATATTTCCCTTTGGCTGAAGGGTCATTTAATTTTATTTCATTAACATTAACTTAAATTCAAGAGAAACTGAGTGAGCGCAACATTTATTGGGATAAAACTTATTTATTGGGGAAATGTACCACCATTCTCCATGAGACTGTAAGACTAAGCAAGGTTAAGCGCAGGCAAGCCCATCTGTCTTACAGTCTGGCTTGGTAAATGGGACAAGAAAAGGGGAGCAATAGTGCACTTTGTCTCCCCGAGGGAAGCTAATTGTACGCAGCATGCAACAATAAGATAATTACAACCTTGCTGACTCTTCTCTGCTAATGTGTCAGCCTGCATACTGATTGCCAGTCTTTCACAACAAAATATTGATTCTTTCACAATGAAAGCTCACAGGAAATCCGTCGCTGGGTGAGACGCTAGTGGGCAGCATTACCTAGCAGACTGCACATGCCATCATCATCCCCGGGACAAACTTCCCCAGCTCCTACTCACAGGGAAGCGGTGCTCCTCCCCCATAGCGGTCAACTCTCATTTTCGCCTCTAAAGAATGGGCCTCTGTCGTCCACCATTTCCATGTGTTAAGAGGATCTATGACCTAATCTCAGGAGGTCACCATCATCGCCACCATCAGATTCACAATCGCCATCACCACCATCACCATCACCACCATCATCACCACCATCACAACCATCACCATCACCATCATCACCATAATTACCATCACCACTATCACCATCACCCTTAATACCACCATCATCATCACTATCAACCTTACCACCACCATCACTATCACCCTCACCACCATCACTAAATTACCATCACCTACAGCCTGTAACAGGGACAATTAGGGGTTTTTTCTGCAGTATAAGGGTCTGAAATATGCTTGTTATACAGATACTTGTGTCATATCACCAGCTCTAGAATTTTTTAAAGATCATAAAAACACAAATTAAAATCAAATTCAGTAGACTTCCAGATGAATAAGTGAAAAACATAAGCACTTCACAATAGAAGGCCTATATTTAGATAGAATAATGTTCGAAGTGTCTGTTTCAGTGGCAATTTTTTGAGACAGGGTCTCACCATGTAGTCCAGGTTGACCAGGAACTCACAATTCTCTCTTAGCCTCCCAAGTGCGAAATTACAAGTCTACACCACCACACCCAACTCAGTGGTAATTAAATATAATTTTCCAGATTTGATGAGCTGAACATTTTTAAAGAAAAGGGCTGACTAAACTATGAGAAGGTATTGGCTTTCACATATTATTTTCCAAACAGATCTTGATTTATAGTTCAAAGTGAATTATTCCCTAAGAAGGAATAATTCGTTAACTTTTGGTGCTATCTGGACTTCGTTTATTGCGAATGAACTTCTGCAAGTAATTTAATAAGTTCTATTTAAATGAGTGAAAATTACAGGACTACCTCCATTACTCTGTCAAAATTAAAAGTGTTCATAGAGAAAAAAAACTAAAATTAAAGAGATCTGACTGAAAAGTAAATTCCAGTAATAGAAGAAAGGCAATATAAATGATGCACACAGATCAACCTGCTAATTCTAGTATCTACATTGGCATCACATCTGTAGAAAGAGAGAAAGGTAAATATACAATATGGCAGTGTGAAAAAATAGTTGAAACCATAGATCATTTGTAGGATGTGCCTTCTGCAAAGACACATGGCTACAAACTAAGAGCCCAAGAAAATCAGTGATGCCATAGTTGGTGTCATAGCAGTGGAATGACAGGAATTTTTATTAAGCAGAAACTGCTTTCAAATACCTATTACTTCAAAATTCTGGGGAATCCTGTTGTCAATCCCCATTCCTTTTATACTCATTTTTTATCAACTTGCTAAGAGCCTTCCTTTCATCCTAACTGCCTCCAGAACAGGCAGAAGTGAATGCCAGGTGCTGGGCTGTCTGGCCTTCTCGGCATCACACAAATAAGCATAGATCAGAGGCCCCAAAATTCTCCCCTACCATGCACAAAACAAGTTGATTCAAAGACGCCTGGCACACCATGAACTTTATATTGCGAATTGGTTTCTTGGCAGGGTACACCTCACAGGCTCTTTTATCCTGAAAAAATTATAGGCACTTTGATCTTTAGAATTTTGCTTGACTGAGATTTCTAATACCTGTCTGGTAGTATCTACCATGTTAAATAAAGAGGAGTCTTCACTGTGAAGCTTGGTTAACAGAGGAAGTTTCAGAGGTGAGGCTGGGGAAAGGACACACAGGAGGGCTAAGAATAGCACGTCACATGACGTATAAGAATTGGTGCCAAGGTAGACATTTAGACTAAGGACTTTCCTCCTTTTGCTCCTCTCTGGTTATCTACAAGTCTGACTTTACCCAGTGTGACTGTGTTTATAGGATAGCAGCTGCCATGACACTGCCAGTGGACATCAGTGACCCAGCTCACTTGATCCCCAGTGACCAAGATCATCATCTTTGAAGCAGAGCCCTGCTCCGTGGGACCTGACTTCCTCAAGTGACCCCTCCTTCCTTTCATGTCCAAAGAGTTGTTATTTTCATATTGTCATCATGTCCTGGATGATGGGTCATCTACTGAAGTACTCTGAAGCATCTGCGCTTCTGCCTGGCATGGTGGCTTCTGTCCTCTGTCTAGGGCACACCTGCAGGAGGAAGGTGACTTCCCACAGCTTCTGGAGAGGTCAGACCCATCTTACCTGCCTGGCTTCCTATCTCCAGTTCCTATTCAATAGTAGACACTCAATGAAGGATGCTTCGTAAATTCTTCTTTGATTCTTTAAAAGCCACGTGTCACTGAACAAGTTACAAATCAACCGAGCTGTCCAGTTAACTTTGGTTGTGTTCTGGCCATCATTTTCTGATGCGCTGTTCTGGTCTCTCAGTCTTCGAGGGACTCTTGGTCCATGCACATGACCTTCTTAACAGGACATGTTTGGCTTGTCAGGGAGCAAATCCCCCTTGCTCTTAGCAGGTCTCATTCATAATACCGACTTTGCACTAATTTCATTTCAGAAGATTATCTGCCTACAGACTTTAGCGTAGTCACCTCGTTAGAAATCAGGACTCACCTATTCTCCCTCCCCTAAAAATGTCCCTGTCTTCTGAGTAAGAATCATTCTCTTCAGGTGTATACTCACAGTCTGGGGCCATGCCCATCCTGGTGGGAAGAAGCCAGGAGTCCATGTTCAAACAATTATTTTACTCACTTGGCAATGCTCCTGTGTCAGCACCCCAGGAAAGTTAGTGGGTGACGGTTTTGTTTTTAGGTTCCCCACACCACCGCATCCTGCAGGTGAGTCATCTTATTATTCTGCCTTTGAATCTCTGCCATGATTACTTTCAAGGCCCATTATGATTCTTCCTCAGCCCCCACTCCCAGGAATTCTTGCCTGGAATTCTGGGCCTGTGGGCAGGTTGTGTTTTGTGACTTTCTACCCACAGGCACTCTCAACACCCTTCATGTCCGCACTGCCTGTCCAGAAACTGAGATGCTTACAACACCGAGTGCTTCCTGGAGTCCCACCTGTCCATGTGGTCCTTGTTTCTGCTTTACCAACTTCTGTCTGTGCAGTAGATAGATGAACACGAAAGCCCACTCTGTCCACTTGGGCCAGAGTTTCCAGTCATACCTCACAAGACGCAAGGCACACACAGTGGTGTTCCCGAAAAATAATGAATTACACATTCTGGCGTTTCTCCCCAAAATGTGCAAAGTCAGGCAAGAGTAAAAGCGAGAATCCACAAATCATCACTAAATGTTTTAAAGTGAAAATCAAGCTGACTGGAGTGAATGTTTAGAATCCCTACTCTTTCTAGATACACTTTTGTAATGTCCAGGAAGGCGACCAGGTTTTCACCAAGTGCTGTCTGTGTTCTCATCTCTGCCCAGCATGCAGGGGCATCTACAGTACAGCTGGCCCCTGCCTCACCACACTGAGGCTGTGATCACACACACCTCTGTCAATATGCAGACTACACGTCCAAGTTCTGTCCACCTGCCCTTTCCTCCCAACAGGTTATTTTGGTGCAAAGTGATGAAGTGATATGCCCCTCCACCAAGGGACCTGGGAAAGAAACCCAAGAGTCCCCATCACCAGGACCAAATTGGTCGGGAATGTCAGGGTCTCGGGAGCACACCGTTAGTTGTGCTGACCCACAGGGGATGGGTCAGGACATAGCTTGCAAGGGCCCAGCAGGGATTGGGGTGCTCCTGCCAGGACTCAGGGTAGAATTGCTCTGAGCCCCAGAGCTGGCTAGCAGAAAAGGAGCTGGAACCACTCAGGGAATCTGCTTGCCCTATCCCCCAAGGACAAAGAGGATGTCACCCTAGGCCACATAAGAGAGTCTCTTTGGAGGGTAACTCACCTGAGTCACCCAGTGGTGGCTGCCATTTGAAGGATGGTCAAAAAACCCAATGGACCAAAGAAAGCCAGGTGTGAGCCTGGCTCCTCACCCACGGTGGGTCTGCAGGCTCTGCACCTGTGAGACAGTCTTGTAGGAGCCAGCATCGCCCTCATTTGTACACTTTTCTGCATGTGCCTAGAGGAGCAGAACTGAGCGAGGTACACAATTGAGTCAGAATCACACTTACTGTGTAACCCCTTCAGAGCCCAGGGCAGCTCACGGGTGGGAGGGCCGCAGATGAGGTGTGGGACCTGCGTCCAGATGGCACCCCGTGGGGTGGTAGGATATTTTGTAGGTTCATAGGGGAGCTGCCACTGCAGCGCAAAAGTACAAATGTTTTCATTCCCTGGGTGTGTGTTTCTCAAAGTCAGTGACCTTGAGGACACATGTGCAGTGTGCAGATTCTGCCAAGCTGTGCAATTTGTCTGGAGGCTTGGTCTGTTGCACTTTGTCTTGTTCTGTTTTTAAATATTCCACCTTCCTCACACAGGGGACAAAGTCCTTTCCACTCTCGCGCTTTGGGACATCCCAACTGTGCTGCCCTGGCGCAGAGCCCTCCAGCACTGCGGCCAGCACCTGCGTCAGCTTGCCCCACACCAAGGGTGTCCACAGAGGGCTCTGCCTTCCCTGTGGGTGACTCTGTACAAGAACAAGGAAGAAATTAGCACAAGTTCATCAAATGGCTGAAAGACTTGCTAGTGCCAGCAACACAAGCTGTGGAAAATGTGACCTTTCATTCTTGCTTCATGTTTCTGAAGCTGACAGCTCATTCAACACAGATTTGGGACACTTTCAGGGGAATCACAGAAGAGGTTTTTTTATCAGTTCTTTAGTAATTAAGCATAACCTAAACTTGAGAAGACCAGAGCCACTTTCCTTCTCTTTACCTTTCCTAAAACAACAAAGGACTTGTCACACCCAGAATCTTACCCATTTCCTTAAAACTTGTTCAAATGTCTCACCATCTTTCGATGTCTCCGAGCCAAGAAATAAATTTATTCCCATCTTTAATCATTGAGTAGGAGTTCACCAGGGCGTTCAGTTTCGTATGCTAATTTTCCCTCAGTTTCCATCTTTATTTTCTTTGGTTTAATTTCTCTCAACTTCATGTTACCGTGCTGCACATATTTTATAAATTGTCTCTAAACAGTTTTGAAATAAGGGAAGGGTACGTTGGATAGATTTGTAATAGGTGATGGGTGGCATAAACCAATGGTATAGGTGGGTGACAGAAAGGAACAAGTGGAAAGGTAGATGGATGGTAAATAGATAGATAGATAGATAGATGACAGATAGGCAGATGACAGATAAATAGATGGATAAATAGATAATAGATATAAATAGATAGATGATAGATAGTAGATAGATAATAGATGGATAGATAGATGATTGATAGATAGATGGTAAATAGATGATAGATAGATAGATAGATGATAGATAGATAGATGATAGATAGATGACAGATAGATGGTAAATAGATGTTAGATAGATAGATGATAGTCAAGCGATGGATGGATACATACACGCATAAGTGATAGAATAATTTAAGGTGTTGTTGACCCTCTGGACCTAAGTGGAAGGACCAACACACAAGCCAGTTTCTCAGCATTTGTTAGTCAGTTTATGGCTGAGACAAAGAGGAAATCGGAATAAAACTGAGCAGAAAATTGTTTTTTTTAAATCCGTCTCTATTATTTTCTTAAACACTTGCTGCTTTCCATGTCTTAAATATGAGAATTAAACTCATGCTCTACGAAAGCAAACGCTATGCAAAGCCTGGCACGCAGTGTGTCCCTGAGCTGCACGCATGAAAAGCGTGAGTCACGTCAACCTAGGCCTTGCCTGGGGACCGGCTTCCTTTGTGCACTGTTGAAGTAAGCGAAATCCCGCCTGCTGCACTTTCAGGTCCGCGCGAGCCTCAGATGTCACCTCACGTCCTTGTCCCAATGCCTTGGACATTAATGTCGTTTTACCTAAGAACTAGGATCTCAGCACCACGTGCATAAATCAGATCAACCAAAGCCTGCCTTCCCGCCTTTCCTAAGAGGCCGAATTACGGACTGTTTGTTGATAGAGCAGGCGTGAAGTCCACAGTGGGACGGAATGAGGGCGGCTTGTCCTGCATCCCACGGGGAAAGTTAAAGACACACAGTTTCTGCTCTGCTTGGACATTCTTCCACCATCTCTGCTAAATTATTTTATATCTGCAATATAATATATGACAAATATTTGAGATAAGGGAACTTATGTCGCTGCAAACCATCCGAGTTCTCTCAAGGCTTTGCCACCACAAATAAAAAATGCTTACTTTTAACATAATTAATTTTACATTTATGTAGTCTATAACTATATCCTATTTTATGTATCATATACTTACATATATATAAGTAATACAGATAGAGAAATGGGTATGTGTTTATGATTCACAGCGGGGCAGATTTCTCTCACTTACGAGAGTGTGAGTTGCACCTCCCCGTGGCATTTCCACCCTCACACCCAGCGCGCTTTGGTCTTGCTCGCTCCTCTGCTTCTCCTTCTTGTCCCCCGCCCTCCTTGTAAGCAGTGTTAGCTGACTCACTGTTCCGTTTTCACACACGTGCTCTTCCATCACAGACGCCCTCCCTTCTCCTTCCCTCCCCTCATGTTGCACACTCATGTCATTCTTCTCTTTGATGTAAATCCCACATATGACAGGGAAAATGTTCGTCCTTCTCAGTCTGGCTTATTTCACTGAGCATCAGGAGCTCCAGTTCCATCCATTTCCCTGAGGTTGACAGAATCTCATTCTTCTTCAGGACTGAATAATACTCCATCGGGTGAATATACCACATTTTCTTTATCATTCGTCAGTTGATGGAGAGCTAGGCAGATTCCATATTTTGGCTATTATGAATAGTGCTGCTACAAACAGGGGTATGCAGGTATCAGATTTATTTTTAAATAATAAAAGACAATAAAATGTACAAAAAAAATTTGATTCACAAAAATAAACCTAGCTCAGAGCACTTGGTGAGCTTGTACATGACCCTGGATCTCATCCTAGCACTATGTTGAAAGAAAAAAAAGAATGGAAGAATGACACCCAAGCACGTACATCTCACCCCCTTCTTGGCTTTCTCCTCACTTCTCCACTTTCACATAAGTTAACACAAATTCCACTGATAAAGTTCCATTTTTAAAAAGTGTTTTTTAACAGCAGTCAAACAAAGCTGCAAACATTACTTTTTCTTTAGGACAAGAAGAGCTATGCTGGGCTAGACAGAATCCCGCAGAGAGAGGCTTCTGACTCCAAAAGGCAATTGCCCCGATGTCCTGAAGCCAATGCCAGCAGCCTGACACCCTGCAGTGCTGGATCACTCCTGCACTTGGAGTCACTGCTGGACCTCGGTGTATTTATAGGATATCCAGTTACATAAGACACACAAATGTAAATGTCTAGGCGATTGCGCTGACGGGGCGGTCTGCGGCTGAATGAGGCAGGACACCTGGTGTCCACGCTGCATAAGCTCCTGCTGATGTCCGCAGCCACCCTCACCCCCTCCATCACTGCCAGAGGGCTGGCACAAATATCCCCCACACAGCAAGCTCTTCCTTATCCCCCAGCCCAGGACTGATGCTGCTCTAAAAATACTCGTAAATACGCAGTGACAACACTGGATAAGCAACAGTCTTTCAAAGTGTGTAACATTTTCATTTAGGGCAGAGATTGTTAAAATCACATTCTTTTTAAAGAGGATCAATGTCTGCTCTTGACACGAGGATTTCAGGCTATCAGAAGTTGAACGAAGATGTCAGCTCCCTGGCGTAGTAAGTCGGGGAGCCCTGGAAATGTCTGGCTCGAGCTCAGTGAGAGGGAGTAGTGCAAAGTACCTGTTAAGTCTGAAGCTGAGGAAGTTTGGGAATTCTCACCTGTCAAGATCTACGTGATTCAAAGAGTCACACGATCGTGGCTTTCCAGGTCACACCTGCCACATCTTTGCTGGGATGGCATGCATCTGCTATTCCAGTCTCACGGAAGTGCTGCAGGAGGACAACCAGCTCAGCTGCACAAACGGACTCCAAGTCAGAGACCGCTGAGACCATGGACATGGAGACCGAGCACTGATCACAGCTGCTTTATGAGCAAGCAATGGGCTACAGCTTAGATTGTTTTCGTCATAAAACAAACGAGGGTTTAACAGTTAGTGCTGAACTCTCAGGATTTGAAGCTTGAAAGCAAACAACCACAGCAGACGAGGGTGGCAACCCATCAACCCGACCTTCTTCCTTCCACCAGCTGGGAGGATGCTGGCAACGTGGAGTGACAAAAGTGCCCAGAGGAGTCAGAAGCAGTCCAGCTAACCAGGTGGATGCCACAGGACAGCTGGGAAGATGGAGGCCATGCTCTCCTCACAGCATCCGCACAGACCCCTTTGCCCAACATCTGGGCGAGAATGACAGAGGATGCAGTGACCAGAAGAGATGGCAGGACATTTACCCCTCTGATGTGGGGAAAGTGAGGCAAGGAGCCTTCCGTTCAGGACAGTCATGGCTGCGGAGTGAACCACGGTGCCAGCTCGGACCACAAATGAACCAAGGCCTGTTTTCATTCCACCTGGGGAAGCTGGCAGCTTTCTCCTCTTCATACACTGAAGTGTACGTCTGCGCCCGAGCCTCTCCCCTTCTGCCATCTTGTCCCACCTCCTGCAAACCATGCCACCCCACCTGATGAGCTCCTTGTGATAGTCAATCTCCACTGTCAGCTCCACTGGATTGAGAGGCACCTAGAAGATTAGTGAAGCCCATCGCTGGTGGTGTCTATGGAGTTTTTCCAGAGGGGATTAACTGAGGGGAAAAGGCCCCCCAAATGTGGATGACACCACTCCTTAGGGTGGGGCCTAATCACGACAGACTGAAACCATGAGCCAAAGTGAAGCTTTCCTCCCTTAAGTTGTGGTATCAGGTATTCAGTCACAGCAACAAAAAATGGACCGATACACACATTGTCAGTCGTGAACCTGGGTCAAAGGCAAACATCTTGACCATGTCCCCTGGAGCTGGCCCCAAAGCCATCATCCCCTTCATCTTTGTCCTGAGAGCACTGAGTCTGCCTCTGCTGCAGCACACCTGCGATCTCATGGCCTCCTCACCTGTCTGTACGCCTGCCTCCCGGGAAGGAGGGAAGAAGGCTGAGTGACACTAAGGACTCACGTTCGAAGAGCAGTCATCCCGATTCAGCATGAGACTCCTCAGGAGGAGGGGTAAGGAAGCCCAAAGGCTGGACGCTGTGTCCTGAAGCGGCAGGTGGATGTGGATCACATGGCCTTAGGAGGCCAGCTAAAGCAAGTGGCCACACAGGCCTCCCCTTCTGCTCCCCTCAGGCCACAGGAGGAAAAGGCAAGGAGAGAAAAATGGTGAATCCCAGCTTAGTTTGCTTTGCCCAAGTCTACTTCCCCCAGTTGTTGGCATGGAATTCACCTTCCCCTGGGATTCTGGGGATGGCTTGTGGCAGAGCACAAGGCTCGTTCTAGAAAACGCACTGCTGCCTGACAGAGAGAGCAGTGGCTTTGGGGTCTGAGCCACACAGGAGCTGTGTATGAAACACCTGTGATGTGTATGAACAGTGATCCTCCTGTCTCTTTCTGAGTATCTGGGATTACAGGTGTGCACAATCATGCCTGGCCCCATGAGTATTTCTTATTGCAGATGCTAAATGCATCAGAAGCAAGATAAACTTATTGAGACTTGAACGGCTAGGTCTGTACTACACTAGGGAGATTTTTCTATCTCTGAATATATACAATGGACTTCAGGTGTATTCTTCAACCCTTTTAAGTGATATCCTCATCCACAATTTTGTTCACAGCTTGTTATGATGTAAATCTCTTTATGTCAATCCCCATCTTTATCAGCCCTCATTTTACTTAAATTATTCCAGTAGCCCTCCAATTCTGCACCATCACCTCGCTGTGGAGTGGCCAATTGCACTGTCCCACAAATAAGAAGCCTGGGGTCCATGTCTCGTGCTGAAACTCAGGACTTCCTCACCCTACAAAGTCTGGGCTCTGTTCTTGCCTGCACACTGAATGGGACCAAAGAGATGAAAACCCATAAAATATTCACTGTTACCACCCCCCCCAAAGAACACTTTGAGGGCATGGCCCTGAATTGATTTTAAAAACATTGTGTTTCAAAATGGCTTCCTCACTTCAACCTGTCTCTCCATAATTGGCACTCTCGCTGATGACAGTAATAAAATCACTGCCAATATCTGAGTGTCTCCTGAACGTCAGTCTCTGTGCTACAATGCTTAAAGTCACCTCCTGTACTGAACACCAGTATCTAGACCACAGGAAATATGAATTTGATGGTGTTTAAAGTTATTGACTAAAATGCCTGCATAGGATGATTTTTCTTTTCAATTGTATGGCATATTTAAAATGCATGGCATGATATTTTGATGTAGATATACCTAGTGAAATGACTACAGTCAAGAAAATTGCCTGCCTCCTATTGTGTCCCGTCATTATCTTTACTGTGCGACAATGGTGCCTAAAATCTACTCTCTTGACGGGTTTTCAGTATTCAATTCAATATTTTAACCACAGTCTTCATTCTGTATGTTAAATTTTGGGCTCATTAATCCTATGTAACTGTAAGGTGATTAGGATTTGTCTGAGAAAGGATTTATCTCTTCATGTTTGAAAGATAAAATTACTGGATGTAGTAGTCTCAGAGGTTTATTTATTTGTTTATTTTCAGTACTTCGCATATCTCTTTTCACTCCATTTTGCTTGCAAAAGTTTCTGCTGAAAAATCCAGTTACAATCTCAGGTGTGTTCCTTTGTACGTAACAAGTCAATTTTTTCTGCTGGTTTCCAATGTCTGTCTGTCTTCAGGTTCTCCGATCCTGTTTTCCACTGATTATAGCCTGCTGTCAAACCCTCTGGTGAATCCTTTAGTTCAGTTAGTGCATTCTTCCACTCTATGGTTTGTGTTTGAGACTTGTTTAGATTTCCTATCCTTTTTTGTGGTCCTGGGGTTTGAACTCAGTGCCTCACTATTGCTAGGCAGGTGTTCTGCCACTTGAGCCACTCTGCCAGCCCATTTTCTCTTTTTGTCAAAATTCTCACTTTGTCAATGCATTGCCCTTCTGACCTCAGTGAACATCCTCATGAGTGTGATTTGGAATTCTTTACTGGATATATCACTTATCTCCATTTCGTTAGGGTTAGTTTCAAAAGGTTTGCACTGTTCTTTTATTTGGAACAGGTTTTCTTGTTTCTTCATCTTCCTTGACTCTGTGCTGGTCTCCACACATTGGATGAGACAATGCTTCTTCTCCCGTCCTGTCAGATTGGCCTCGTGTAGCAGATGAGCCTCACCAGTCAGCCCAGCCAGTGATTCTGGACGCCTCTCAAGCCTTTGTTGTCTAAACCACTGTCTTTTTCACAGTAGTCCTAGGAAATAAGGATGTACCACATCTTACAGGATTGGACTCAAGATACAACTTGAAAAGTTGGGTGCTTAGTGAATGTCCCAGGAGTTTCTATCCTCAGGGGAAGCTGAGAGCTGGAGTTTATCTCTCACTCACTCTGCACTAAGTCAGGGACAGGATGTGTGGGAAATGGCCACACTCTCAACTAGACCCCGCACTCTGATCCCAGGCAGTGGAAGTTCTTGTGAACCTGCTTCAAAGCCATGCTGTGCTCTCTGCGATTTTCACAGCTTGTGAATGCTGAGTGCCTCTGCTTCCAGAGCAGGTGTTTTGAGAGGCAGTCCCTCAGCAGGGAGGTGAAAACACTGAGCTACGTGATGTGTGCACAAAGTCTTTCCTGGAAAAATCTGCAAGGCAGGATGAATGTCAGAACAAACAGAGGAGAAGTCAAGAGATGGCCACTCCTCCTTGGGCAGGCTCCTGGAGGACTGAGGTGACCTTCCCCAGAAGCTCCATGGTGTGGACTCATAGGAGCCTTACCTTCAGGCAGCAAGTGGAAAAGACAGACCCCTTCCAGGGAGAAACTGGAGCGGTGGCTGTAGCCTGTTCTCCAGATTGACCATGGAGCATGTACCCTCAGAAGTGTCTGCACACCCATTTAAACCCACTCCTTTGTTTTCTGTGGTCCAGGGAGACTCATGAAAGCCAAGTTTGCTTCCAGACCTGGGGGATTTAAAAGCCAAACTTTCCAAGACAAATTATAACCTTTTGGGTACTATATCTGTTGTCCATGCCCTCTTCAGGGAGTACTTTTGGGGTTCCCTCCCCTACCTGTCTGGTGTGGACAGTCATGGATTCCTACTGTGTAGGATTTCTCAAGTCCCTCTGGCTTTCTTTCAGTGGAAATTCATCTGTGCACAGACCTTTTAGTCTGTGTGCTTGTGGAAGAAGGGAGAGGCAGGAGCTCCTGTCTCACCAACTCGCCGAGGTCTCTTCTCCACGTCAGTGGGGTTGGAAGACTCCACACAGCTTTCTGTTTATCCAACTGTGTGGGGGGTTATAGTTACTGTTTTTGCTGCTTTTCTCTGTGATAATACAGACAATTCAACCTTGGCAAAGGGTTATGCATTACCTCCTGTGGGCCAAAGACTCCATTAAACACCAATGCTTCCTCAACAGCACAGTTCTGAAGTATTTCTTTTCTCTGGTTTTGAAAAAAAAAAGGCAAGGAAAATATTTTTTCCATGACTCTTAGGTCTAACTTGTTTACAGGTTGGTAATGGGAACATATTGAGAACCCTACTAAAATTTAGAAAGAGAAATTCTTTTATTTCACTCCTAAAGTCTACAGTAGACAAATAGGTGTTAGGAACTACACATAAGGAAATGCATCTTATTTGCATTTGTTTAAAGGGGCAGAATCATCTCAAAGGTCTGTGCAACCCATATCCATGCTCCTAAGGTAGGAATTCCTCTGTGGCCTCAATTTCAGTCCTCAGGTACCTGGAAAAGAGGCTGATGAGAGTGAGCAGGGAGCACCAGGCAGCTGGGGGAGAAGTCAATCCATTTGCAGTTTCTGAACATCAAAGATATCTCACCAATCACAAACCCCAGCTACAGGGGTGGCCAATGGCCAGCCTTCCCCAGCTGCAGCACAGCAGGCTTGGTCCTCCAGCTCTGAGTCCCCTGCACTCCCCCTGCAGCTAGTCACTGGGCTGCGAGGCTCTACTCCTCCCTCCCTTCTCCACCTCTGTGGCTGATGCCCAAGGAGCATGTCCCCTACCCATGCTCCAGATAGACCTCTTGGATGCACTGACTGAATATCCCGGCTCAGAACCAAAGCCCTGACGTCCACAGACATTCAGGTTGGGAAGAGATATATCACAGCTAGCGGCTGATTTCTTCAAGTACGGTGAGCGCCCTTGATTCTCCTATCAGGATAGTGGTTAGAAAGCAACATTTATGGGATCCTGTATGTGACATGCATGAGTTAAGTATTTTACAAATGCAGTCACATGTAGTCCTCACAAAAAACAGAGAAAAATGGTGACGTCGGCCATATTTACAATGCAAACTCAAAGAAAGAGGGCGGCTGGCCTCCATCACAGAACTAACAAGGGGCTGCAGAACACAGCACCCCGTTACACCCACGCCTGCACCCCATTACTCAGACTGTGTCCTCAGAGCTCAGCGCCCTGTGCATGACTATTTTGTGTTATATCCAAGTCTTGTCTCTCTCTGCCAAGGTTAGGAGTGAATTTTCACCGAAAATAAGTGCAGGCTGGATTTGAGCTCAAATCTAGAAGAGGTGACAGGAACAGGAGCCACCTCTGTCCCTCCCCAGCCCCTAAAACATGCGGCAATGATGACAACCTCCAGGCAAGCAGCTGGCTGGCTCACTGTGTGCTAACTGAATTCTGGCTGTGAATCATTGCAGTGTTTAATGTCTGTCACAGAAACATTTGAGGAAAGAGTGCTGACTGCCAAAATAGTTCAGTCTTCTTCAGACCCCTGTACAAAGAATGAGCTCACAAATTAAAGCCACCCTGTGGGGATACTTGAGTCTGAACGAAGACAAACAGCAATTTCATTGAGCGCCATGCATGTCTGCATTTGCAGGAGCCCCAGAGGCCCACAACCTCTAGACACCGTTCAGCTCAGATGGAACACGATCGGTCACTGGTCTGCACTGATATGCATTAGGCCACAGTTCCTTTCTGTCACACCAAGTGTACAGCAGCTTCTGGGGTGTGTCAGAGGTCCCAGACATCCATCTTTGTCCACCATGTTGGCACACTCTCCACAAGTCATAGTCGACCTAGCCAAACTTAAAATCTAGTTTTAATTCCAACTAGAGGTCCCATTAAGCCATTATCACTAAATACATATATATGTGTGTACATATATATATACATCAAAGGAACTGAGATAAAAAAAATAGGATAGAAGAAAAATAAATGACACAGCGAGAAAGTTAGCACCCAGCACACGTACATCTCGAAGACTACAAGCCTCTCATTAGAATGAGGTAGAGCTGTTGACACTGGGTTTTTCTGCAGCCTTATAGGAGTATAACTGACAAATAATAACTCTGTATACTGAAGGTGTGTACCTCGATATGTTGACACATTGCAAGATTGTCACCATAATCAGGCTAGTTAATAAACTTACGACTTCTCTTTTTAATAGTGAATCATTCCTACGGTTTGCAGGTTTGAATGGCCATATGTTTATAAAGAACTCATTGTCTGTTTGCATATCTGTCTGGGATGGAACGTACAATAGCAATGTAGTAAAGAAAGCCCATTTTCTTGCTCAGATTAATTGAGGCTACACCATTGTACAGATGCTGCTGGTTGGCTCGAACAGAGAAATGGAAGGTGTGGGGGGCCTGCAGGAAAACGTGGCGAAAAGCAAAGAGAGCAGAAAACAGGTGATGTGTGATGAGAACGCCAGCTTTTCCTCAGCTGTGAGGACTCCAAGCCCCATTGAAGGACAGTTCTCACAACAGGGGGGTCAAATATGAACAGGGTGACAGACTACCAAAAACCGTCAGTTAATCAAACAGTATGAACAATTAAGTTAAAAAGTGATTTCTGTGCAGAAATTGACACATGGTGTCTTAGACATCTGTTGTGTTAAAGGACAGAGTGGACAAAGCAACTGGCAATTGTGTTTAGAGCCTGGAGAATAAACACCACAACCCTGAACTCAGGAGTCAGGAGTCTGAACACACGAGGAGGATGTCTTATCGTTTACAAAGTCACTATTTAAGTAAAAACACAATTTTGCAAACTTCCTTTATAGAAAAAAACCCTGAGTTTTCCCATTTGAGAAACACGACTGACAAGGATAAAGTAGGAAAAAACTCCCTCCTACAACCCCCTACCAAGGTTGCTTCTTCGATGGTTTTGGTGTTTGAAGGACCGAGAAGCCCCGTGGCAGGAAGAGGGGACGGGGAGGAAGAGCTGGGCCTTGGCTAGGCTGGGCTCGCCGTGACAGCTAAGACACACTCAAGCTAAGGACGGATCTCAAGACCAAAGAAACAGAATCAAAAGCTGAAAGTCACCATTGACAAAAATGAGAACAGCCAAAATCCAGACTGACAGCACCAAACGCTGGCAAGGATGCAGCACCAGGAGCCTTCGCTTGTGCTGGGGGGAATGTGAAATGGTACAGCCCACGAAACTGAACCCACTTGCCGCACGATCCAGCAGTCATACTTCTCAGTATTTACCCAAAGGAGTTGAAAACTCATGCTTATATTCATGCAAAACCCCGCACACAAAGTTTACAGCAAGTCTACTCATAACTGCCAAAACCTGAAGGCTACAGACATGTGCTTCAGTGGGCGAATGGAAAATAGACTGGCTCATCCAGAACACGGGACATATTCAGCAATGAGAAGAAGTGTACTGATGGGAGGTGTGGCTCAGTGGTAGTATGCCTGCCTAACAAGCACAAAGACCTGAGTTCAAGCCCCAGTACTGCCAGGAAGAAGGGAAGGAAAGAAGGAAAAGGGAAGTGACTTCTGTCACTTGTGAGATTTTTTTTAACACAGACACTTAGCACTGAGGAGTGGGGAGGAAGCCCCAAAATCTAATGTGAGATGTCTACTGTCACATAATTCCTTTACCCGTGTCCTGGACGGTTCATTTGCAAATCCATCAAGACACATAAAGCTGGTAAGAATTGTAAAAAATGAAATGAACTTGCTGTTTGTAGACTGCACAGTTGTCAGCATAGCAAACCAAAGCCAATCTGCCGGTTGTTGGAACTGACCACAGAAGGAAGTGAGTGTGAGGACATTTGTCCTACAGCCAAGGCTGTGCCCTATGATATCCATGTGTGCAGGAATCCTAAGCAACAGGAACTCCGCACACAGCTGACATGCATAAATTAAGTGGTCATTTTGGAGAGCAATGTGACCACACTTTGAAGACAATGGTGCTTAATTCACCCAACAATTGTACTTTTGCATCTAGAACCCAGAAAGCTCTTCTAAATATACACAAAGACATGAGTAAGGATGGGCACTTAAAATACGGTTTTCAATATCAAAAAATAAGAAACAACCTAGTGCTCTCTCTAAAGGAACTGCATACGTAACTGAAGAGCAAACAGTAAGAGAATTCTGCGCTCTAACTTCAGCAGAACAAGGTGAATTCTGGAGAAGATGGAAGGAAAAGGTAGATTGTGTGTGGGTGGGTGCCCCTGCTTTACAATTTTCTTTTTTTTTTTTTCTTTTTAATTTCTAAAATTCTCTTTTTTTATTATTATTCCTATGTGCATACAAGGCTTGGGTCATTTCTCCCCCCTGCCCCTACCCCCTCCCTTACCACCCACTCCGCCCCCTCCCTCTCCCCCCCACCCCCTCAATACCCAGCAGAAACTATTTTGCCCTTATCTCTAATTTTGTTGAAGAGAGAGTATACTGCTTTACAATTTTCCAAAGTGTTCAGTTTTAAATTTTTAATATAAAACATAAGTAGATTGGCGTATAATAAACCTGAAAAGGAGAAAGGAAGGGAAGAAAAGCCAAGGGGAGGAGGGCAACCCATCGCCATGATTCTCCCTTAAAGCTTACCATACAGCACAGCGCTCGCGATGTGGTTAGACACAGGCAGGGCCAGCTCGACCTGGCTGGTAAAGTTCAATTGACGCAAATGCTTCTTTCCACGTATACCATGACCAGACGCTGGCGACCGCAAGTTTCCTCAACCTTTCCAGCGGCGCACAGCAGGCTAACAGGGATGCAGCCAGCAGAGGCTCCTGTGCTGGCTTCGCTTGTTTACACTTTCAGCAAGACCACCTGCCATAGAGGAGGGGAGGCAGTGAGTGACACAGGCGCTCTGCTCTCGGTGGGGGGCTTCAACGTGCAGGGACAACAAACAGGCTTCCTGTGTTGACTGACTGCACGTAAAAAATGGTTCTTTAAGTCTACAGGGAAACAGATGGTGGTGAGGGCTGATTCTTCTTCCAGGATCTTGTTCACATTCATTATTGAGCTTGGTAAAATCTCTCCTGGTGGAAAATTCCAGATAAAACTGACCTGTGTGCAGATCCATGAGCCTCATATTGCCTGCCCACATCCGGCCTCCCCAGCTAAGGGAGTGAATTCTTGCTGTAAGGAGCCAGTGTCCATCTGACTCTGCTTCACTAGCGCCTGGTGACACCCTCACAGCCTCTGGGGTGGAGGAGCGTGATGCCCGAGTCTCACATGCTTGTGGAATGAGTCCTGGCACGAAGGAAGGATGTCACCACTTGGATAGAGGAGGGACTGCAATGGTGACGGGTGCAAAGTTTTCCAAAAGCATCCATCACTCAGGTAGGCCAGTGGGCAGATAGAGGGACCTGTTTCTTTTCCTTTTTCAGTCTTTAGAAGGGAAAGCATGGAAGTAGGGGCCTGTGAGTCTTCTCCTATTTGAGCAAGAGCACTAGGGGAATCTTGAAACCAGAGTCCCTCTGGAAGCAGATGGCACCCTTCGGTGGCCTGGAAGGAGCGTGTCTCCCCCCCACCTGCTGGCCAGGCCCCCAGGCTAGACCATCTGGATGTGCAAAATGGCCTTCCCAGGGTGTCCACAACCAGAATCCAACCTCTTCCCTGAGCCCCCTCCAGTGAGCTTTGAGCTCACAGGCACTAGAGTCCTCAAAAGACAGTCTGACTTTTCTCCTGGATTCTAAGACGTGTGTGTGTGTATGTGTGTGTGTGTGTGTGTGTGTGTGTGTGTGAGATGGCCCCGTGGGCCATCAGCCATCCTGACACCCAAGCTGGTTCTCCATTCCAGCTGCTTGAGCCATACTTCTATCCTTGCTGGACTCCTCAGACATCACTGCAGCCTTTCTGAGTCAGCCCTGAGAGAGAGCTGTGCCAAGGCGATCTGTTTCTCGCCCTGCAGGAGCTCAGAAACCAGCCCTCCTTTACCTTGTGATGATCTGGCTTTACAGTCTGACTAGGGTGTGGAAAGACAGAAGTATGACGCCCTGATTGTTGCTGCTACAGACTGGTGTCCAGATTGGCAGAGGAGCCTGTGCTGTCACTGAGCCAGGAGACTTCAAACAGACCTGGGATTCCTGCCAGCAAGTGACCAGCACAGAAGGCCAGGAAGCTTGAGGATGGCTGTTCTGCAACACCCACCTCTGAGCTGCGTGACAGTGCTCGGCTGTCAGCTCAGCAAAGGCAGAATTGGGGTGTTGTATTTAGCAGTCACCAAAAGGCAAACGAAATTACGATACCCTAAAACCCTGAGAGGTGCCTTGGGACACCTTTGAACAACAGTTAGATGATCTGAAATAAAAAGCGAGGGTCCCGTGAACAGATGGAAGGTCATCTTATGGGAATGGCCAGTATCTGAGACAAGCTAACCTGGTTGAGTGGGGATGGAGGGTACTGGTGTGTTCGGGAATCGTGAAGGATGCAGGTGAAGTCCCTGTGCACACATGGCTGAAGCTCTTGAAGACAGCTGGTCCCACTCTTACAGATTAAGGAAACTGAGACACAGAGAAGAAATGCCATCTGCTCGAGGCACCCACCAGGCTCCAACTGAGCTGAGCTAAGCAAACAGTCCGCATTCTTCCTACACATCACACTGGGGGTTCTCCGTGATTTCAGCAAAATATTAAAAGAAATGAAAGGAACGATGCTTGTGTTACCAAGGAAGCAGATGACCCTCTTTAATAAAATTAAAGCAGAAAAGTCAATGTGTTTGCTTGAGGGCTGAAGAGGGGAGCAAAGTGATAAAGTTGGGGAAAGAGGGGCAAAGGGATACCGTGCTGTTCCTTTCGGGTCCGTAAAGCTGAACGGATTTAAGGTTCTCTTTTTTAATTTTCATTGTTAATATACTCTCTTAATAGGTTCCTTTAATATGCCTTTTTAATAAGCTCTCTTTGTTTAAAAATATGCCCATGATTCTGCAGGTAAAATGTAGGATTTAATCCATTTTAAGCCAGTGAAAAATGAGACTATCATATGTGATCTTTCATTCCATTCATTACTTGACTACACCTCAAAGAGTCAATTAACTGTTTTTTAAGATGACAGAGCTAACCGTGTTTACTCACTGTAAAACAGAAGCTGAGAGACCTTTCTAGTGCCTACAGCCCGCTGCCCCTCCCAAATCTACAGACTGGAAAGGTCTTTTTAAAAATCCAGAAGAAATGATGAAGGACAAAGAAGGACACCTGGGCAAACTCAGCTCCCTGAAGGCCCAGGAGGTCCTGCCTGGTCCCCTCCCCCGGCTGGGTGACAGCTTTGTAGCATCTCTTGCTTAATGTGAAAACTCCCCATGCCATGATTTCCAGTTTGAAAAGTGAGGGAGCCTGCTGCCTTCGACGTGCCTCTTTGAATCATGACATATTTAAAATTCATACCCCAAACTTAACAAGCAGAGAGCTCACACATTTTTATGGCTTCGGTGATGTAATAAGAATGTGAACAGCTCACAAGGTGTGTTTTATTCCTTCTAAGAAGATTAAGAAGCTAGATGATTGCCTTCAGAATGACCTGCTATTTCCTGGACACACTAATTTGCCAGGCCTGTCCTTGTCACTGGGGTGACTCTGATGCCTGTGAACAATCTTCATTGGCTAAGCCCTGCGTCTACACCAAGGAGGCCACGGGCCAGCGAGCAGCACTGGGAAGCTGTTGTCTGAGCGCCATCTAGTGGTTCCTCGGGGTGTGACCACAGGAAGCCAGGCTGGAGGAATCTTTCAAGTTCATTAACTTACTAAGGAGAATGGCTAAAAGACAGAACCAGTTCCTCTGAGGGCATGGTTTTCTTACTTTATCCCCAAGCCAGAACAGAGAGAAACTGGCAGCTTCCACAGGAAAGGAACTGAGCTAGACCTGGAGCAAATTTCACCACAAAAGCCAAGAGAACAGAGCTGCTCAGAGTCCAGTCAGGCCTGGCTTCCTGTGAGCCTGGAGCGCCAAGCCCTGCCGAGAACCCAGCCCTGGGCAGTGTTCATTGACATCCTTTCCCAGCAGACAGGCGGCCTCAAAGCTGACACAGGGGAAGCAGGGTTTGAGAAGAAAACCCCAGGCAGCACTGCCCTTCAGCCAGGCATGGGCTTGGGCAAGACTGGCTGGCGTCTGTCCCCCTGCCAGGGCCACACTTATGCTCCATGCCACAGCCTGGGAGGCCAGCTGGGCACTCCAGTGCCTGTGAGCTGCTGCAGGGGTGAACACTACAGAAATCGTGGCTCCCAGGCTGTTTGAAACTGGATCACACTATGTGTGCATAGGGTGGACATAAGCATCAAATAGCAGGTCACATAAAACCGAGTTTGGGGACCACTTCATATTGCAAGCATGAATGTTATCTGTAACGTAGTCATGAAAGTAGAAATTTGTAATCATTGCCAAAAGTGTATCCAAAATTCCTTTGTCTATTGTTAGGGTTTGAAGCATTTTAGAAAGAAATGAGATCCAGTCCCGGTTCTTTTGGTGGGACTGGGGTTTGAACTCAGGGCTTTATCCTTGCAAAGTAGTCATTGCATGGAGAGAAAGTGTAAGCACAGAAAGGGATGAGCTCTCAGTAGCTCTATGACTGTGTGTGAGTGATGTGAGAAGAGGCCGTGGACCTCACATAAAATCTTCCCAGAAGACGAATGGTAAACAAAGGTCAGGATGGAGCCCAGGAAGGAACCCCACATGTACGGTCAACTGGTTTTTGACAAATGTTCCAAGAACATATGATGAAGGAAGAACGGTCTTTTCAATAAATGTTATGGGAAAACTGGGGAATGACACTGGACCTTTTCTCACACCGTGTAGAAAAGTCTGCTCAGCCTGGTAAGGACCCTTCAAGTGTAAGACCTCAAACTGTGCAACCAATACAAGAAAACACAAGAGAAGTGATGGCAATGTGCAGCTTTTCCCGAGAGCCCAAAGCCCAGTCGCCATCAGTGGACAGTCAAGACGTCCTTCCCAGGTACGACTTCTTCACATGCGATCCTCAAGGGAGCAGAAACAGTGTCCAAATCTTCAGACGTCCGTCAGCATAACTACTGCAGCTGAGGGTGTGGGACCAGAGCACCAAATGACCTCAGCACCCAGATCGAGGTTTCTGATTCCATTCTCCATCAAGAGGAGTCAGAGTCCTTAGAAACACAGCTGTTCTAGGACTGGGGCAGGAAAAGGACACTGAGTAGCATGGGCGTGGAAGACTGATGTGTTCAACAAGTGTTGGGTCACAGGACCTGAGATGAAAGAGGGCCCCCTGGACTCTGTGGCCAGTGCCAGACCAATCTGACCAATAGGATACAACGCAGTGTTGGCTTGTCACCCGAAGTGTAAAGTAGAGCACGTGCACTGTGTGAATGAGAGTAAATGGCTAAGTAAGAAGTAAGGAGGGAAAATGGATTTTCTTGCAAAAGGGTTCCAAATATTCTACTTAGATCCTCGCTGCTCTAAGACGTAGAGTCTAATTCCACACTCTGTGCCCTCAGCAGGGGGTGGGGGGAGATGCTGACTCACATCCCCAGAAGAGACTAGGAAAGAAATCCGTGACTTCACCTGGAGAAGCTCACTGACGCTGCTCCCCAGGGGTGCGGCTTGACATGCCCGGGTGCACATGGGTGCCAGACACCCTGACTCAACGTGATGCTTTCTCCCAAATGCACACAGCCTCCCTCTACCCATGAAAAAGGGCGTCCCTCACACTGGATAGAAGAATGCTCCACAGGACACGTGGCCAGAATCCCTCAGTCATCAAAGCAAGAGACAGGACAGACTTCTGTCTCAAAGCAGGGGAGAGGGGGAGGTGACAACTAACGTGGCTGGTGTCATGGGTGGGATTCTGGGACAGGACATGGCACTGGTAGAAAACCAGATGCCATCCGGAGCTGAGGTGACAGTAACACACCCACTTTTTTGTGACAACTGCACCATGGAAATGTATGCTATGACAAGGACATTGTCACAGGGGTGTGTGAGCTCCCCGCATTGTCCTCACAAGTTTCTGTTTATCTAAGACTATGTGAAATCAAAGGCTGATATTTTAAATGTTAGGAGGAAAACTGGAGATAGTAAAATGATCACTGGTTCTTGGAGGTGGAGGGAGGATTTTCAGACCAATGAGGCGTCTGTGTAGGGCACAGTGACACACGTAGTGGATACATGTTCCTGACCAAAGCCAGTGCTGTGGTGCAGAGGATCTGAGTTTGTCTCCCAAGGACTCACGGTCGGCAGCGTGGTCCTAGGGTGGCTGTGCTGGGGGCGGTGGGACACCTGGTTGGTTCTCTCCAGGGTGAGCAGGTGCACCTTGCCCAGCTTGGCTTCCTGAGTGCACGTATGACCTCTGCTTGCACGCCCTTCCTCCACGGGGTGACATCCACCCTGAGAGCCTCCCCAGAGCCGAGTTGATGTCTACTCTGTCCTTGAACCTCTGTGTGACACCGAATGTCCTTGTAGCACGGGAAGTGGACTGACACCTGGACCACGGACTGTGGGTGATTGTGACACATCAACACAGGATGATCAATTGTGACAAATGCAATACTCCGTCGGGGTTGTTTTGTTTTGCTTTGTTGTTTTTAACCACGGGATCTCCCTATGTGACCCAGGTTGGCCTTGAACTCGTTATCCTCCTGTCTCGGCCTCCTGAATACTAGCATTACAGGTGCACACCACCACGCCTGGCTCCATCAGAATTTTAACTTGGAGTACATGAGTGGGAGCAGGAATGTGAAAGACTTTTTTGTCCCTTCGTCTCAATTTTCCTCTGGTCTTAAACTGCTCTTCAAAAAGTCTGTTTTTACAATATATGTGGTTTAAGAAATTCACAATGATTTAAATTCTTTCCTGCAAACCACAATTGCTAGACAGAAAAGAGTGCTCAAAATGAAAGCTAATTCTGTTTAACTAAACACATGTTGAGTACAGAAAAGTGTCCGTGCCTATGCTGGCAAGGATGCTTCTGGAGTTGCACATGAGAGAAAAAAAAAATCTTCTGCCCCTGGCCAAAACTCACTCTGCTGCTTCAGGACCTGCTCCACTGACCTCTGTGGCATTAAGAATGAGTTTAAACTTCAGAACAGCTATGGTCACCTTAGAAAAATGTAACAAAATGTCATAAAACTGGGATTGTCCCTAATGACCCAGAGCGATAAAATGTTCTTAACGACCCAAGCCTTTTCTGCACTAAAGTAACTATTACACTGAAATCCTTGGGCGGGAGTTTCATGCCAGAGGAATCTCAGCCTCTTTCCAAAAAACACGAAGTTCAAAGAAAAGACTTGTTCACCTTGTTCTCTCTCCATGGCTGTGACAATTGTCCCTTCAGACGAGTGTCTTCCTCCCTTTGGACCTCCTCCCTAATTAGCTAGCACACTAAGAACAAAGTCAGCCACACAGTTTGTTTTCCTCTGCAGAGGCTCTTTACTCCATGTACGAAATCCAAGTAACATTTCTGACGTCCACAAGACACACGCTTCTCAGGAATTGGGATGTGGCAGGTCCCTGTAGGCCGGGTGCCCAGTCCCACAGGGGGTTCTGCACCTCGCCTGGCTCTCTGGACTCTAAGTGCACCGTCCACATGCTGTGAAGGTGCGTGAAAATCCACACTGAAGCAAGCCCGGAGAGGAAGATAGGGTTAGGTAGGATTTGGGTACAGAGAAACCACAAGTTGCTTTTTAAAGTATTATCAGCCTATCGTGAAAGAAAACAGTATAACCAGGTAGCAGACCTCCACAGTGGGGTTCTGGAGCTGCCAGGCCCTGCAGGCACCAGCATCGCCCACCACTGGGCAGTGGCAGCTCCCCACAATACCACATGCTGGACACACTTGGCATTGCTCCCATGTGCCTGTGACTGTGACCATGTGAGCTGTCCCCTCCCCACCTGCTCATTCGCCTCATGTCCATGCAAACTGTTCACCCTGCAGAAAATTAGCTCTCCGCTTAGACATAAAATAATAACCACGAATGCAAAACTCAGAAGCCTAGTGTGCCATTGGCTATCTGCCCACACATGACATCGCTCAGGTCCTGGCACTCATTCAGCACAGCACACAGCATTCCTACAACTCCCAGGCTTTTTCTCCCGGAGCTGGAAAACAGCCCTTATTCAGATGCAGAAGTGGACGCAGGGATGAGCTTGGGTTTGGCCTGCTGGGGCAGAGAGGCCTCTGGGATCTTCTCCCCATGCTTGTACACACTGACAGTGACATCAATCTTCTCTCCTCCGTATTTGTTCTTGACGCTCATGCTGTACTTGCCGGAGTCCTCAGAGGTCACCCCCGTGATGGTCATGCTGACGTACTTGGCCTGCTCCACTTTCACCGAGAAGTGCCCGCTCAGCTCAATGTCTCTGTCGTTCTTGAACCAAACCACTTCGGGGTCAGGGTTTCCAAACACCGTGCAGGTCAGGTTCAAGGTCTTCGGAGGGAAAGGTGGACAGAGAAAAAGAGTTAGAAAAAGGCAGGTCCTCTGCTCCCTGAGGGGGGTAGCTGCTCTTAGTCATGCTTAGTGACATTATTCAGTCAACAGCCCTTTGTAGACTCAGGCACCAAAGGGAGCCAGGACAGAGGGGCCAGTGCCACACAGCTCATGAGAAAACTAGTGGAAATAGGTTTGACTGAATTTACTCCCAGGACTAACCCTCGCTGAGTCAGTCAAACAGGTGAAGGTGGGGAAATCCCCCAGTTTGCAGTCCGTTCCTAAATTCCCTATCTATTTAGACATATGGATCCCTCTTATCAATTCCTCTGGCAAATCCAGAGATCGTGTGAAGCAGTAACTGGGGCTCCAAAACGCTTGCTTGACGCCTGCTCAGCACCTGCCTTGGTCCACGATGGAGGGCAAACACCGCCCATATCCCAGTGATGTCATTTATGTGAGGCCCATGATGATTCCTGCCTGGGGCTCTCTGGGCTTCCAATAGCTGCTGAGGAGAAGCCTATACATTTTCCATTTGGACCTAAAAAATCTCTCGTGTTTTGGTGTCCCTATGACATTGAGTTAGAACCACTGAGCAGCCAGGGAAACTCCACTTGGCTATCCATACACCACTGACGGACAAGGAATTAAGTGGTTCCCGTTCTGTATCCCAACATGACCTTGGGAACTGGAGCAGAGACTTTTTCCTTTTGTTTGCTAAAAGTCGGGGCTGTTCACACAAGAAACGGGTGGCTTACACCTTCACACACGTGGGTGTGGGGGTGCAGCCTTCCTCCTTGTTCTTACCTTGCCTTCCATTATGGTCACCACATCAGGTAAGCCACCAATCACCTTGCCACGATCTGTAAGAGGAGGAACTGGGTTGAGCAGCATGGACAGGCCATTCCCGCAGGAGGCCTGCATGGCACCACGTGGCACCGTGTGGAAGCAGGGAGGGGTGTGCACACCCCAGGGAAAGGACATGATAGAAAAGTATAGGTATATCCACTGTGGAGGAAGAGACCAGAGGCCACGGGAATACAGACAAGGGGTAAATTACACTGTAAGGGGATGGGGTGACACTCCAGAAAATACAATGCCAGCCTGCTGGGGGGAGGAGGCCTCACAGCAGAAAGGAGGCAGGGAAGGCTGCATCCTGACTTGTCAGAAGGATGGGGTGTGGACATTTGGGGAGCAAGATCTCGCATGGTTGGGTGGGGGCAGGAAAGAGAAACAGGCCAGGCAAGGAGTGCGGTCAGGAGCAGGATGCACTCAAACCCGGACAGGAAGGATGCTGACTGTTCTCTGCTGCACAAAGTTAGTCCTGTGAGGTACCCTCCCTCTGCCCATCTAACGTGTACTTACTCTTCTCTGCAAATGCAGCTGCCCTGGAAATGACAGGGAAGAGAGAGGAGAGAATAAAGAGAGAGCACTGAGAAATGGAGCTGACAAAAGTGCCCCACACATTCCAGAGGTAGGCTAACGTGAGAGCAAAGAAAGAAGAAAATATGCTGGCTTCTCAGAATGCAGACCCTCCACCCCCACCCCCCAGGGCCAGAGGGGCCGTATCTATGCAGTCATCCCCCCATCCCTCTGTATCCAAGGGACACAGGCTCCAGGGCTGGCCCCAAAGACACAAAAACACGTCCCTTATATAAGTGACACAGTTTTTGCATGAAACCTGCGCACACCCTCCCACATGCTCTATGTCTTCTCTGGATTACTTGGAATGCCAATACAATGTAACTGCTATGAAAACAGTTGTTACATTGTATTGTTTAGGAAATGAGGACAAGAAAAAAGTCTATAGGTGTCCAGCACAGATGCAATTTTTTTTTTAAGTTCTTAGTCCTGTCTGCCTGGATTTGCAAGTACATAACCTGCAGATTGACTGTGTGTTCTTCCTGAAATCATCCTTGGCCATTTTGAGATGAGAAATGTGTCATCCAGAGGGAAGACGCAAGGAAGACTAATGTGCACCTCGAGGTTGTAGGAGGGGTCATTTTGCACCCAAGTCACCAAATGGTATTGGACACTTCAGGTATTTTTGAACTGAGTTTCTATCTTACTGGTCAACCACCCACTCAATGAAGGTACTAAATAACTTCATAAGGGCCAACAGCTGATCTCAGCTTTGGATACCCCGAGGCTCAGACTTGTTTGAGAATCTCAAACCATTCTTTGAGAAAGTTGATCTGTGTAACAGGTCACTGTGATTGTCACGTTTTCAGAAATTTGTCACTTTAATCATTTAAGGTACCCCAGGTTCCTAATGCCCCTAGAAAGTCAAGTCATAGGTGCGTTTCTAGTTCAGAAGAATGCCGGCTCTTCTGCTGCTGAATTACTTAAACTGCACTAAGATGTTCCCGTCCACAGCCAGAATGATTCCCCATCAACCAGACTCTCTCTGACAGAATAAAAACCAAACGTGTGCATCTTACTTGAGCTGCTGGAATTCTGCAAAGGCGTCGTCAAACGCTGGAAGGGAAAATTTCACAGTCAGTAAGTGCTTCAGACATTCAGTTCATGAAAACTGATAGTAACTGATAGTGAGTTTACAGAGCTAGCTTTCTCTGAATGAAAATTATAAAACCAGATGGATCATTTGCTGATCTCCTCTTCCCAGCACAAGGGGCAGGTGCCAACGCCTGCTTCTCCTACCTTGTCCAGACAGGTCGAGGGAGCGCTGGTGGTTGTCTTTGCCATCAAAGATCTCAAAAGTGTATTTCCCTTTGTCCTTCTCCGTGGGCTCACAGATCTGCAGCCATGCCATCTCCTCGCTCCCTCCAATCCTCATGTGCTCACTGGATGAAATCTTAGCATCTCTTTAAAAAAAAGTGACAGGGTCGTGTTCAGGTCACAGTGGCAGTCCTAACATTTCCATATGAGGAGGCCGCTCTTAAGCACTTGCTAATGTTAATAGTACAATAGATTTTTCTGGCTTTAACAAATTTACTAAGCATATCAGTAACTCAGACCTGACACCTCTTAAGATCAAATAATACTTAATTTTAAAGATACATTATCAATTAATATACACTTGTCACAGCATGATGGACTTCAAAACGCTCCGTACAGAATGGATCTTCCTCGCTGCATTAAACAATGGATGACGGTGTGGTCCAGCAATCCCACTGCTGGGTCTGTACAAAAAAGGGTTTAGAAGAGTGGACACACACGTGCCCAGCCACGTCTGCAGCAACACTTCTCACAACAGCCAGCCTGTGAGCCCACGTGTCCACTGAAGATGAGCTGATATGTGAACTGTGTTCTATCCATATGGTGGGATATTATTCAGCCTTAAAAGGGAAGGGAATTCTGGCACATTCTACAATATGCGTGAATCCTCAGGACGCTATGCTAAGTAAAATGAGCAGTGAGTAAGAGAACACTGTACGCTTCCAGCCCTGTGAGGTCCCTGGAGTTGTCACACTCAGAGTCAGAAAGAGGATGAGGAATGCCAGGGGAGGGGATGGCGGATTCGTGTTTAATGGGGACAGAGGTTCAGTTTTATAAATGGCCCACTCTGGATGTGGACAGTGATGGTGGCTGTACACTTACAAACGGCTACAGTGGTAAATTTTGTATACATGTACACTCCCACAACGTGTAAGGTTTGGGTAAAAATGAAGTCAGTGCCTCCTGACTCCACCACATCCACCACAGGCCAAGCTGACCCACTTACTGTAGACAAGAGATGACCTTGCAGAAGTTGCAGCACAGGCTCATGAGGTCAGCGTTTCAGGGCCACACAGGCTGGAACGCAGACCCCTTCTCTCATCACCAGCTCCACGGTGAGAGCTGGATGACTTCGGCCAGGTGGGGGGTTTGCAGAGCAAACCATGGCTTGTAAGCCTGGTCTGTAAGCAGCCATGGCTTAGCTGTGTTTCTTACCCCCGCCAACCTCCGTGTGCTCCCTGGCTCACCAGGTAAAAGATTTCTCCAGCCCTCCTCACCAAGACAGCCTCCTGCCTCATGTTCCATGGCCATATATCAAGCCCACAGTAAAAACACATTCTCTGGAGACAGAAGTAGCTCAGGTGGGTGACACTCATCTGTGTGTCCACAGACCACATTAACACAGAACACCAGAGTACCCACAGGGGTGAAGTTGGAGAAGAGTGGGGAGGAAACTGGGGCAGCTCCAAGAGAAGCCAAGAAGTGGGGCTGAAGGCCATCAGGTCAGAGCGCGTGAATGTGGACAGCAGAGCACTCCTAGCAGGAGGGCACATGGGATCCCGCGCTCTCAGGAAGGCAGAGCCCTGTGGGGGTCAGGGCCAGGAGGGCTGCCTGTGGCTTCTGTCCTGAGCTCCTGGAATTGGCTCCAGAGGACTCAGCCTCTCTGAACCTCTGTGTAAGGGACAAAGTAACGCCCACTTCACAGGGCTGTTCTAGGAATTCAGTGAGATGTGCCAATGCCTGGCACAGCCCACATCCAGAACTTGTTAGTTCACCCTCTTCTATCAGTGCCCCAGAAGCAAGGGGACAGGGAATCAAACTGCACAATCCCAAAAGGTCCCTCAGCCCAAGGGGGTCCGTTCTGCAAGTGACTGACCAGAGCCTGGTTAAGGGAGACCTGAGCAGCACAACCCTTTCCTTTGCCAGCTGTTTGTCTGCAGTCCACCCAGGCCACTAGGTGAGCAGGAGGGGTTATTCCCTCAAGACCCCATGACAGCAAGGTCAGCAGTCAGGAACCATGGGGCTTGAGAATGCCAAGTGCCCACAGTCCAGGCTGCCCCCCAGCAGGCCTGGCTCTTCCCTGCAGATAGCATGAGGCAGGTGTTACCCTGAGTGGCACCTGCACAACACCAGGCCTCCTGTTAGCTCACAGCAAGATCTCCATTACTAAAGTGATGGACAGGCCATTCCAGGACTCAGACCTCCCATCCCTACACACAAAGAAAAATCAGACTTCACACAGTGATTCTCGGTTCTGCAGAAAAGAAAAAAATCGTTCACTACAAATGCACTGTGTGATGGACTGGCCACTCCGTCCCCAATTCCAAACTGCCAAGAACAGTGAGAAGCCAAACAAATGGACATGGGCACCAGAAGAAAGGTCACAGCTTGGTTAAGGCAGCCTTCTTTGTCCCCAAAGGCACTTGAAGTCAATAGACAAATCAGCAAATCAGCAACCATAGACCTGTGGGGAGCTGAACCAGCTGTAATAGTTTATTGACAACACATAAGCCCTCCAAGAAAACAGCCAATCAACAAGCATACCAAGCCTCTCCGAGCACAGAAGCACGGTGCCCAGGACTGAGGCCTGGTCTTCCTGCCACCCTCTTTGTTGAGCTGTCCACACGAGGGTCAGGCTTGGCTCTTTACAGTTCACAGGGACACACACAGAAGCAGGTATCACCAATGATGCCGTTGGTGACTCTGATGCCAGAAGAGGAGTTTCTGTGAGTGGACTCGAGGATGAGGCCTGAGCTCTGTCCCCCACACTGCATCCCGCCCACAGTGACCAGGTGCTGCTTCAGGATTGTGATGTGCTCCCTGTCTTTCGAAAGGGGACGTTCAGCCACACCAGGAATCTGCCCTCTGCTCGGAAAGCTGTGTGACCAGCCCTGGCTCCTGAGAGCCAGCAGTGACTACACAGCCTGCTTACTTCCAGTACACCACGTGCTATGTGTGTCTGAGGGCTGGGGACGATGACCTCCATCAACTCAAGTCACTCTTCCTCCAGGAGCTAAATTATCCATGGATGGGCTGTGCCTATGCAGAGGTAGAAAGGCATTCAAACGTCTGCTGTGAGAGACGGAGGAAAGAAAGCAAGACTAAAATCCCTTCAGGAAAAGACAGATAAAAACAGACCAATCATCTTAAGCTGACACCCTGGAAATCAATATGGTGTTCCCCAGAAAACTGGATTGTTCTCCATACAACCCAGCTATACCACTCCTGGGCATGTAACAGAGACACCTGAACATCCATGTTTACAGTAGCACTATTCACAATACCTAAACTAATGTTAGGTAGCTAATGAGTGGATAAAGAAAATGTGGTACATGTACACAATGGGATATTACTCAGCCATAAAGAAGATTGAAATTACATTATTTGCAGGAAAATGGATGGAACCAGAGACCACTCTAAGTGAAATAAGGCAGATCCAAAAGACAAATGTTGTACATCTCAGGTGCAGAATCTAGACCTTAGAAAATGAATGAAAGGACTATAAACTGGGACTGTTTGGGGTGATGAAAGGAGAGGGCATAGGGGGTGAATATGATGGAACTATGAGCTCACTAAATTGTTTTTAAAGGCGGGATGGAAAAATAAGTAAAAAGAAAGATGGCGGATTTGAGCATGGCACATTGTGCACATGCATGAAAACACCAGTGTTTATACAATTAATTCACACTAACAGAAAGAGAAACCTTAAGCTGATAGACCACCAAGTTCCCACCTCATCAGCCACGCCACACACAGGTGCTCTAACACTTGAGTCATTCCCCAAGCCTTTCTGCTTTAGGTTATTTTTTAGATAGGGCTTTGCACTTTTGCCCAGGCTGGCCTTGGACTGAGATTCTCTTACCTCTGCCTCCCAACACAGCTGCCTGCACCACCACGCCCGAACTATACAGGATATTTTGATGAAACAAGTAGAACTAAAAGTGGTGGCTCATGCTTGTAACCCTAACTACATTGGAGGCAGAAATCAGGAGGATCAGAGTTTGAGACAAGCCTTGACAAAAAGTTAATGAGACCCCAATAAGCTAGGTATGGTAGCTCACGCCTGTCATCCCAACTCCACAGGAAGCATAAACAGAGGGTTGCAGGCCAGGCCAGCCCAGGCAAAAACACAAGACCCTGTTCAAAAAATAACTCAAGCAAAAAGGGCCGGGGGTGTGACTCTCCCTCTCTCCGGTAGCTCAAGGGTCCTCTGAGAATTCAGGGGATTTTGCTCAATCTCTACACTGATGTAAAATGTACTACCTGAGGACACAGGTGATGGTTTTGCTGGTTTTGTTTTTTCTTTTCTATGGAGACACAGAGAATTGCTTCAGTGACTGGGTCCCTTTGTGGTCAGTACTTTACCAACTGAGGTCTAGCCACGTCTGTGTGGTGGCCCAATTCCGCCCTGCACAGGAAAACAAAACCCTCTCTCTGGAGACCACTTTTGCTGAGTCCCTTCTGCTTCTAAATCACACAGAATAATTTCCAGCCCTTTCTGTGAGGTGGCACTGGCTACATTTCTTGACATACGACTCGACATTTTGGAACCGGAGAACAAACTTCCTTGCTTATGTTGGCAATTTGCAAAATTCTCCTCGCACCATATCGATCCTGTGTCTCCTGTGGACTGGCTTGACGTCAAAAGCCATCTCACATCTCAGCATTCATCCATTTTACTCTCCTTCCAGCTGCTGGTTGTAACTCGCTTCATAGTGAAAAACTGGAATTTCACCCAATGTCATGTTTTAGTGGTGGAAAATAAACCCATAATATAGTTCAATAGGTTGATATTGATATTATTCAGTAGTAAAATAATAAAATGAGCTAAAAGTCACATATTGTTTGCTTACCTATCGATTCAAGGTCTAAGGGTCATATTTGCTTATAAACGTTCTAAGAAAAATACCTGCTCTGTTGTATAACAAGTTACGTTTGGGAGGAGGAGATGTGGGCGTAGTGTAGTCTTATGAGTCTGGGATTTGCAGTGATATTTCCTTCCCTAGTGACCGCTCTGATCCAGCATTAAGGGTGGGTCAGACCTGTGGCCTTTGCCCTGTCTGTCTGTCATCAGCCCCCATCAGCCTTGCTGCTTCTGAGGCATTTGGGGACAGGGGCTCAGACGAGCTAGCATTCAGTTCGCCTCTTCACTCACTAGTTGTACAACTTCGTACAAAGCGACTCACATCTCTTGCACTAGGCCTCGGTGTGCACATGTGTGACTTGGAGGTGTCAATGTCCAAGTCATGGGGTGTTGACGAGGAATGATGTGCTCAGTGTTTAACTCAAAGTGGCTGCATGCCGGTGCTGACACAGAGCAAATCCACACACCTGTGCGCTCATGAAGGTGTGCACAGGCCCGAGCTTAATCTCTGCACCCCAGACCCAGCACACAGCACGGTCCTGTGAAAAGCCTGACAGTGTGAGGAAGGGCAGCCTGCCCTGGGCACAGCTTGTTCATGATGTAACATGAGACACACACAATGACCTGGAGTAGCCCACCACAAGACAAGCAGCCATAAGCCAGGAAGCAGAGAGAAGGGGGCGATGGATTTGATATCTCAGCCGGAAACAGGTTTACTCATTGCCTTAAAAACAAATCCTTATAACAATCACATCACAGAAATGACCAGAGTTTCGGTGCCCTGCCTTTAACACACACTCCTAACCAAGTCCTCAACGCCAACCTGTCGTGACTCCATCTGACACTGACACTGACGTCTCCAAAACACAGAATGCACGACGAGCCCAGATGCACTGGAGCCCGGATATGCATTATTTTATGTCCAAAGGTAACATCCAAGACAAATGCGTGGCACGTTAAAATGTGAACAGGGAAAAATCCAAGAACATATGTCCCCTTCAGAACTACAATTTAATCACAAATAGATTTGTCTAGACAAAATAATATTTTTAAAAATGAGATAATCATAACCACAACTTTCTGTCAAAGTATTCGCAGTGTGGCACTCTGGGGACAGTTCCCCGAGCAGCAGCAGATCTGGTTGTGACACCATTTACAATGGACCTGAAGATGCTGCCCTGGGGCCCTCAGGTTAGAGATGAGGTGGACAGAAAGGCAAAGCCCTGCTCTGCTGCCCCACCTCAGGCCCACCCTGGTCTGTGGATTGTCCTATAGGGATGGTGACCCTGACACAGAGAGGTCCCTCTCGCTGGCTGGTCTCAGCATGAGCCTGGAACACAGATCTGAAGAGCCAGACCAGAAGAGCCAGACCCCTGGGGGAGGAGCTGGCAGGATCTCCCCATGGGTGACTCATGGGGGCATCTCCTAGCATCTGTTTTAAGCAGTCAGTCCTGTCCCACAGGGAGAAGCATGACAGGGAGAAGCAAGCTGTTTACACAGCTTGGTCTTGACCCTTCTTCATTTTGATTACTGGGCTTGTTAGGGTCCTTGTCTTTTTACTCAATCTAGTGGGAACCTGTTGGCGGGAATCTGAGCCTGGTTTCTGAGCAGCAATTTGCTCACTCCCACATGAAACATGATACGAGCAGGGCCACCTCTGGTGCTCACCAGACTTGAGGAATTCGTCCCCAACACCTTTGAGCATTTTCTTTCTTGCTCTTTCACCCAGGCCCTCCCCGCTGCTGGTCAGCCATGCACAGCCAAAGGTTCTCTCAACTACTGGGAACTGCAAAGCCCCCAGGGCACGGAAGGAGCTGGGCATTTGCTGCTGAACGCCATGTATAGCCACGAGCCTGGCACGGCCACAGTCACTTGACCCCATACTTACTTGTGATACCAGTTGACTTTCATTTCCTCTGTGAAGTACTTCATGAAACACTGGAGTCTGATTCCTTCTGGGGTGCAGAGTATCTTCAGGGGAGAGGCAGATAATCCTGCAGAGGACAAAATGTGTCAGAACTTGGAGAATCATGTGTGCTGTGCTATCAGGAAAGCGGCCATGGCCAGACAGTGTAGGCGTGTCCATCTGCACAGGCATCCTTGTGTTCTTGTGCCTCCTTCTCTGCCACCTGCATTCATTAAACAAGCGTTTGTCACACCAGAACACTTTGAAGAGCCCTTGCTGAATACCAGGAAAGACACATCATTTTTGAACAGAAACTGTCTGCCCCTTAGCAGCCTGGTTTAAATGACAGGTGAAATAATGTAAATTACAATGTAGCATGGAAAATGCCATATTAACTGATCAGATCTTAAGCACTGAAGAAAAGGGAGATGAGGAGTTAGCAGAGTTGAATGCAATGGTACACGCCTGTAAGCCCAGCACTCAGGCTGAGGCAGGAGGATTGCAGGTTCCAGGCCAGCCTGGGCTACAAAGTGAGATCCTGTCTCAAAAAACCAAGGGCTAAAGCTAACCAAAAGATGCAAGAGAAAGACCAAAATTAATAAAATCAGCGATCGAAAAGGGGATATCATAACAAATATCAATGCAATCCAGATGATCATTATGGAATACTTTGAAAACTTAGATTCTAACAAACTGGAAAAGCGAGAAGTAAATAGATTTCTAGATGCATCTGACCTACCAAAATTGAACCAAGAGGATGTAAACCACTCAAATAGACCTAGAACAAACAATGAGAATGAAGCTGTAATAAATAGTCTACCAGACCTTCCAGGAAAAACCAACACCAACACCCCTCAAACTAGTCCATGAAAAAAGGAAAGGAATGCTACCAAGCTCATTCTGTGTGACAGTTTCCCACTGATCCCAAAATCAGACAAAGACACAACAATAAAAGAAAATTCTAGACCAATTCCCTTGATGAACACAGACCCAACACCTCTCAGAATACTGGCAAACAGAATTCAACAGCACATAAAACGGATCACACACCATGACCAAGTTGGTTTTATTCGAGCGATGAAAGTGTAACACAGCACATCCACTGAACCCAAGTCAAAAAACACAACCATCTCCATTGCTGCAGGATAAACCTTTGACAAAATTCAACCTCTTTTCATGACAAAAGCTCTGAAGAAACTAGGAACAGAAGACACAGTCCTCAACATAATTAAGGCTATGAGACACCTACAGTGAACGTCATACCAAACGGGGAAAAACTGAAACCATTTCCTCTACAGTCAGAAAGAGACCAGGGCCTCCACACTCCCACTCTTACTCAACACGAGGATGCTACGGGTTGCACAAGAAGGTGAAGGTGCTTAGTAACACTGAACTAAATACTTAAGACGCAAAATTTGTGTTTTCCCCCACAATGAAAAAGTAAATTAAAAAAAAAAATAAGTAACAGGCTTTGTGGTCACTTTTGTTGAGGGCAGTCAGTAAAGACTGCACAGCCCAGTCCCCAGCTTGACTCCCCAAACTTCTGCTTTCTCCATCTTGAAAGTCAGCTTTGAAAGGTGCAGAAGTTTCAGCAATGTACACACAGGAAACGCACCTCGTACGTGGCCTGGTGCAGGTGTGCCCAGCTTAGTTGTGTATTTAATAGCTGGCACCCATAGCATTACAGAACTTCAGGTCTGTGTGTGAACTTGGCTCTCGTCCAGCCCAAGTCCCTCCCTATGTGGACGGAGGCAGAGCAACTCCAACTACACCTGCGTCCGTAGTTATGAGCAACGAACTTGCCTGAGAGCTAAGCTTGTCCTTTGACCTTTGGACCACGAAGAGTAAGCCACTTTGTCCCGTGGCCCCAGGCCTGTGAAGCACCATCTGCTCTGTCATCGCACCACAGCCACTGGGGATGCTCTGGGTGGGATGCAGTGTCCAGAGGGTGGAGCCTGAAAAGCTAAAGTGAGGCTCCCATTTTTACCCGAGATCCCAGCTGGTCCTGATATTCAGACAAAACACTGGGGGTCCAAAAGAGGAACTGATTGTTCCCAAAGGTGAAAAATGCACAGGCTGTTGGTCTTAGAAACAAGAGGACACACTTCCCCATTCCCAGTAGTCAGAGAAGGGAAATTAGGTTTTAAAGCCAAAACAGAAAATGAGCAAATGCTTGTGCTTCAAAAAACACAAGAGAGCTGTGTGACAGCTCTTTTCTGCACTGACCTCTACGGTGACACTCGCTACATCAACCTGCCATGCCCTGGCTGCTGCATGGACCTCAGTGTGTGACCCTGGATGCCTCCCTGGGGTGTAGCTGGGAACCTCTCAGCAAGGCAGATACCCACTCCGGCAGCCTGGTGTGTGACATAGCCTTCCCAACCAACAGTCACTCAGCTGTCAGTGCACCACACACCAGGACTGGGTGCGCCTTGCCTTCCAATGTCTCAAGAAATGAGGCAAGCTCAACCGCATCCATGTCCATCACAAGCTAGACCAAAGTGAGGATCCTGAAAGCCTGTAGAGCCACTGTGAGAGGTGACAGGAGCCCATCAAAAGCCTACACAGAGCCAGCTGCCAGACTTAAGGCTTATGAACAGGGGCCATGACGCTGTAAGCAACCAAAAGAGGTTTGTGGAGAAAACAACAAGGATGACACCTGGAATGTTCCCAGGACAGCTGTAAATCGGCAAGGCTTTGTGAACTGTGGGCAGTGCCTCCATGGGAAAGAGGCTCAGCCAAGCAAATAGACAGGTTGAGTGTCTGTGTGTGCAAGAGAGCGAGTATGCACGAGTGGTAGGGGTGTGAGTGTGTGTGCATGTGCACCTATGCATGTGATCTGTGTGTGAGAGTGAGTGTGCATGAATTGTTTGGGGTATGAGTTGTGTGTTGAATGTGTGAGTCATTTGTGAACACGAGTTGTGTGTGCATTTGTACATATGAGTTGTGCATGCAAGAGTGTGTGTGTGTGTATGTGTGTGTCTCAGAGGAGACTGAAACAGCAACCATGGCTATTCCTCTAGCACACAGGTGGTGACAACCACACAGGATTTCACAGAACAAATGACTTCCAGCTTGAATGGAGCAGGCGCCTGGGGGTTAGCCTTATGTGTAGTAGGGCCCCCCCACCCACAGGAGGCTTGTTCCTGGGTCCCAAAGACTCCACTGCACCCTGCAAATGGGTCACTGAGGGGACACCCAACAGCATCAGGGAGGGCTGGGGCCAGGAGGGTAAGAGCCAGGCTCCTTTTCCTCTGAAATGTCACACAATGACTCCAGCAGAGCACATGAGCTCTAGGAAAGTCAAGGTGTCTAGTGATGGGGGGACTTCTGTGCCTGAGCTCTCCACCCTATCTAACTCCCTATATAATGCCATCCGTCCAGTGACGCCTGACTTGATTGATAGGGAGCATGAAAACCCCACCATCTTCACTGTCTGGTACCTTTCAGTGCCCTGGACTTGCTGTCAAGACATGGTGCTGCCTACTGTGAACTATGTCACACAGAGTAACTCCACAGCGTGCAAGAGCAAAGCTGCTCTGCAAAGGGCATGACTTACCTTCCCAGAGTGGTGCGCACACCCACAATAGTACATGACCCACTGATAGCCAGTCATAATAAAACCCATTCAAAATGGGTTTGACTGAACAAAAGTGGACTGTCCACCTCGCAGAGCTGTTTTGAGAAAGCAATGAAAAGTAAGCAGACCCTGATTTTCTCAAGAATGCCAGAGAGGCTTTGGGGGTCCTGGTGCTGCTGGCTCAGCACCCACAAGTGACCACTGCCTGCCTCGGCCTTGGTTGCTTCATCAGAAAGCATGAATTTTCCAATAGAAGTATGTACCTGTTAGCAGATCCCACTTTACAGAGATGAGCTATTATTATTGAGTTATAATCAAGATCTTTGCTCTTATCGTTTCCATGGAAGGTCAAATGGAGAGAGAATGTAGTTGCAAAGGTAAAAATAGTTTAATGATTATGACACAAAGTCAGAGTTTTAAAAATTCATTATTGCTTTCAACATTTGAAATAAAGACACCAAATGCAATTTTGGACACCACCCCAATGAACCAAAGATTCAAGATTGGTTCAAGATTCAATTCAAGATTGAAGCAGTGACTGCAGGGCAAGGGCAGACTGAGTTTTAAAGAAAAAGACGGGCTGTGGCTGTGACATGCCAAGCTCTGAAGAAAGCATCGCAGAGGCTGTGGGTGACTGTCCTCCTGCAGCCGTCAGCCCAAGGTCCTTGGACACCATCCAGCCCAGAACCTGGCACAGGCCGTGCACTGCAGCCTTTGGCTCTCCTTTGAGGGGTGAATGCCTTCCCCATGAAATGGAGATTTTAATCACCAAACGATTCGATAACCAGAGGGCATTTACTCACCACAGACTCGACTCATTGCCAAGACCATATCCTCGTGCACTAGAAGGGAAGGAAAAAGTTCTATCATGAGGTATAACTTTAACAGGAAGCAGCATTTTCAGTGCTTAATTAAGTTAACATAGAAAATTGTGACACTCATTTGAAAAATGAGTCATTAAAATGGTGGTATCTGTCCATAAAAGGTTATGTGTGCAACAAATCCTTGCCGCCATTCACTTGTTAAATGTGGACAAAGGTTTACTCAGCAGACATCTACCTGTGCACTGAAGTGAATCACTTCATCCAGGCTTCTGTCATTTTAATTGCATTAGTCACAGGACAAAGCTTGGCTTCTGATGAGGGATTGAAATGATGTCTCACGTAAGCCAAGATAGTATCATGCATTATTCTAACATTGAGACAGCTTCTTACGGCAACCCAAGTGCAGTGTGTTTTCTCCCATCTCTCATCCCGTGGGCAAAACGGATTTCCATCCAGTGGGATAAAGAAGATTGCCTTTACCTTTGCCAGCTATTTCAAGGACAGATACATCTTGACCTCTGTCATCTTTCAAGGTTGCCTTGTATTCACCATGGTCTTTCTTGGACAACTACAAGTAAAACACATCCCATATTTATGTAAAATCAGTACTGTGAAACAAAATGCCGTAAGTACTAACACATTTTCCTTACAAACCATGGGAATTTGGGTACAAAGTGGAAGACAATGCAGAATCAGCAAATTATTTGGTAGGGCTATCTTCCTTGTGTCTTTCATCTTATACTTGGTACACCATACCTTTGGTATGAGCAGTTGACAGACCCCCTTCTCCAGGTTTGGTGGGGTCTCAGTTTCATACAGCACATCATCCTTGAGCCATTTGAAAACCGTTTCTTTCTTGGTATTTGCAACCTACAAAACAGAAATCCTAAGCAGGTTATATGGAACACTCTGGTTCACAAAGGTACAAACCACAGCCCTAAAAACATTTAGGGTATAAACCACGCCCTAAAAAATACACCAATTTTCATTCCAGATGGTCACAGGCGGAGGTTCGTGGAAAAGCTGTCACTTCTAAAAGTGACAAATCACAAGGAGGACAGATGACCCTCATCTTTCTGGCCATGAAATTAGATGGTGTAAGAATCTTTTGGTTACGATGAAATGCCACTAATAAGGACAAGTTGTAATCAATACACTTTGATTTATAAATAATATAAACTTCTTAAAAGTCTATAAAAGTGCCTAGTGACTATTCTTTGGCAAAGTGACAGACCGTCCAGGGATAATGAAAACAGAGAGGACATTCCTTTGCAGAGTCCCACACAACTCCGTCTCTGGCTTCAGCTTCACCAGAAGCTAAATTTTGCAGAGCTTCAGGTAATTAAGCATTGTGACTCTCATGCTCCACCCAGCATGTCTTGTGGAGGAGAAAGCATTTGCTTCTGTGTGGTGGGGCGTAAGGCTCATACTGGACACCAGGAGGCTGACGGTCCTGCTGCACCCCATGAAGTGATGTCAAGGTAGAAATGACAAGTGGTTTCATGGTGTGACTGACTCTGATAGAGGAGGGCTATGTGTTTAATTTGTACACTACAGCGGTGTAATCGGTGGCCGTGGATATAATCCCGTAAAGCGGGGATTATGCCTTAGTCACCCTTGTCCCCCAGTGGGGAGCCTGCCTGGAACAGAGAAGTCATCCCGTAATGACTGAGGAACAGGTGGAGGAGATGCACATGCTGGCCTGGGAGTAAGGCTTCTCAACCAGCAAGAGTGACCACACCTCTGGGAGTGGACAGGAGTCTCACAGTTGTTCCTTTGTGCCAGCATTGTGTCATCCCCATTTCCATTTGCAGTTCAGCCACAACAGCTACCAGTCCGAGTTCAGTTTTCCCCTCAGCATTCATCAGAGATTTCTACACTGTTGGCCTTGTGTGCTAACGGGGCCTTCCAAGACCTTCGACCTCTGTCTGTGAAGCAAATCCTTAGTCTACTTGTCCCCTGGAGGGGTCTCATCTCCCTACATAACTTCTTTGCCCCTTCTCTGAACCTCCTGTGACTTCTCTCTAACATATAGAAGCTGGAAGTGCACAGGACCATCAGAGAGAGAGTAACAAGGTCACTGCTCCCATGTCACAAGCCACACCTGTCCCACCACGTAGGGAGAGCGCCTCAACCATCCTCCATGCTGGGTAAGACATTTACAATAGGTTTTTTTAAACATTTCCTTTTTGAGTGACTTTATGTAAAGTTTTAACATTGCCTGTGCCTCACATACATTACTCTCCACGTATGTGTCATGAAAACAAAGTCTGACACCCATCTGCCACAGCATCGTTGACCACAAAGCCATGTTGGAACACGGATTCCAGAACTGCAGGGTGGACGAGGACGCGCACGGAAAACACGTGAGTCAAATTGCAACTACTCACGTTGCAAGTCCTATTTATTCAGTTTCCCTAAATTCTGTGCTTAAAGATTTAGGAATCCCATTAGTCAGGGAGCTCGAGGTGCCTTTAAATATTTATAGATGGTGATACACCATTGAGATGCCATCGTGGCCCCCACATTCTCTGTGCCTGCCCTGGGGTACGTGAATGCCTGTGTGCCCCGGAGCTGTGGTCAGAAAAAAACAAAACCAGAGCGACAGTCCCTGCTCGTGCTGGGTTCTAAGTGGATGACCATCTAACGAACTGATCTGTGTAGTGTTGTCTAGAAATTCCACGTATGGCAATCACTTGAGAAAATCGCTGTTTTTCCAGCACAACCAGGGGAAGGACACAGGCCTCTTTCTCTCCAGGGGCGCAGGGCCCTCTTCCCCTTAACCATCTGTTACACTTTTCATTTGCTGAGCAAGACCTGTTCAAGTCTCCCTCTTTTCTTCTTCAAATCTTTCTCTCTGGGTCTTCCTTTAAACATGCTAATGCAGAAACTCCCTATCAAAAAGTTTAAGCATTTTTCTATAATTTATGACAACTTGGAGGGCATTAAATATAAAACCTTTAGCTCCCGTTTTCACTAAAAAAAGAGTAATAAATAGGAAATTGAAGATTAACTGTCAGCACTAAGGATGGCTAGGAAAACAGTGAGGAAATTAATTTAACCCCATGAATTACACGAGGAGTATCTGTTAAGCATTCACCTAGCTCAAACCCCGCACTCCACCCTCCTAATCAACCCTAACCCTAACCCTCCAGCTCTGCCCTCGGGGACTGGCCCCCACCTGTTCTGCCAGCCTCACATTTGCTTTGTGTAAAATGTACACAACATAAGATTTGCCCTTCTGTCACATTTAAGCGTATGGTTCCGCTCCTGCTCTGGGTCTTCCTGCCCCTATACAACTGGCGCTCTCAGTCCCCTTGCCCCACTCTGGAGTCCTCACCTTGTTGAAATTGCCATCTCTGAGGACAAAACAATGCACTGTTTATCCTATCCTCCCCAGCCCCTAATGCAGCGGAATCTGAGACTACAGCTCAGCAACAACTAAAGCTCAACATGTTACTGAATTATTAACACAAAACTTAACGCGTGTCTCATTCCCAAAACACGTCTTCTATTTCCTGATGAAGTCACACATGATGACGTCATGCTTTCTCACAAATTCACCTGCTAAAATGTTCAGTAAATATTTGTATGAAATACTCTGCCAAGATAAAAGGATATGTTTTCAAGTGGGGGTGGGAGGTAAATGGTAAGGGAGAGCAAGGGAAGGGGTTGAACCAACCAAAGTAAAGGAGACTCACAGCAGGGACACATTGAAAAACCCCTGTGAACATCGACTGAGATAGAAATAATTTAAGACAGGACTGTAAAATAGGTTCAGTGTGGGGGGTACTTGTGGGATGGAGGCAGGTGAAGGAAGGAATATTAGGGTGAGGGTATTTGGTTGATGGACATCATATACTTATATGAAATAGAACAAAGAAACCTCTTATAACAGTTTTAAGTGGGGTGGGGAGGGGGTCAAGGGGGAGGCTGGTGGGGGTGATCTAACCAATATACAATATAAGCCTGTTATGGACTTATCACAATGAATTCCCCCTGTACAGCAAATATATCCTAATGAAAAATTAATGGAATAAAATTAAATTAAATATATACCTCCTTGAACCTCCTTTGCATGTCACAACACTGCAATCTCATGAAGAAGAGACAAGTTTCTAAAAGCTGAAAAGTCCACTGGACCCAAAAGCAACTAGGTCTGTCCATACCTAACCAACTATGGCTCAGGAAACTGACCGTGCCGATGGGATCTGAGCACAGCCAGTCCCTGAACGGCCTCTCCACTGGGAATAAGAATGAGAGCCTGACCTCTCTCTCTCAACCTCCCTCTCTCTCACCTTACAGACAAGCCGGACCTCACAGGCTTCTGTAATGTCCCAGTGCAAATACTCAGCAAAATGAGGACCTAGAGAGCAAGGGGGGTGAAATTTGAGAAAAGGAAAGAAATTACATAAATAAGTAAATAAATATACGTCACAAAGATACCAAGCAGGCACACAGGTCATTCTTATTCTCGCTCTAGAGATGATCTGCTTTCAATCTTACTGAAAATGTATCCTTTCATAACAAACTTCACAATCACTTTCACTCCAAAAGATATTTTTAAAATGCAAACACATATGTATGGCGTTGTGTATCTGTGTGCATGTGTGTGTAGGCATGTACATGTGTGTATATGTATGTGTGTACACACACTTATTCACTGTATAGTTTGATACTTTTCATGGTCATGAAGTCAGCGCCTGTCAACACTGCTCTCCATTGGAACCTGCTCCCTACTGGGCACATTCTGATCCCTGCCTCCTGCGGGCTGTGCCATCTACCCCTCGTTAGGGGAAGAATGTTGAAATCATTAAATTCTCTTTCTCAAGGCATGTCTCTAACTGAATATTCAATAGCACACTAGATAAAGTCTATAAAGCAAGAGAACAGAGACAAGACGAAAAAAGAGCAGCTTGACCTAGCAACTCTGAAATCAAAGATGGGTTTACCTATGTTTTTCAAAAATATCAATCATTTCTACTTACAATAAATGTAGAAGTAAGCCATATGCTAATTATGCCATTGTCTCATTCAACACAAAATACAAAGCAGGTTTAGAAAGTATATAGTGAGCTGGCTTTACTACTTCAAGTAGTAAAATGCCTGCCTTGCAAGCGCGAGGCCCTGAGTTCAAATCTGGTGCCACAAAAAAAAGTATGCAGTGATTTCTTTCATAGAAGTACAATCTACAGGATTGGCTCAGGTGGAGCATGCAATTTAAATGGTGTCCCCTTTGAAAGGCCCTGGGGGAAGACCAGAGAAGGAACAGAGTGGACACTGGGAAAACCACATTCACACAGAGAGTGGAGTTGGTGAGGTGGGAGGTAAGATCTGGCGAAGCGGGGTACAGGTGAGCGTGCCCCAGTGGAGTTATTAACGTGTACTACGCAAAAGAGCACCTGAAATAAATGAGTGCTGCGGAAGAACTTTCCCCGCTGCGGGGTACAGGAGAGACTAGTTAGTGGCAATCGGCCCACAGCCTGGTCAGACGTCACTTCCTTCACGGGGATAAGGGCAGGAAATATGAACATAAAACTGTGGGAAGGGGGCTTTTAAATTAGAAGCAAGAAAATACATTGTGGAAAGACACAAAAAGGAGAAAGGAGAGCAGGGCATCCAAATTGCCACAGTACAAACTGGCCTAACTCTTGATCATCTCAAATGCCCTCAGAGTCGCTGGCATGGTGCAGGGTCCGCCCCGAATGAATATTCAAAGGTCAGTCTGTTCTGTGTGAGTGGGGGGGAGACAGTGGACTGCTTACCTTGCTTCCTGAGATACTCTTTCCTTTGAAACTCAGCTTCTTCGAGGACGGCCCTGAACGCTAAATTCAATATTGAAGAAAAAGAGAGATGAAATAGGTCTGCTTCTCTCCAGCCCAAAAAACTGTCTTAGAAGTCTCTCTGGTGGACATGTAAAATGTGCAAGGTAGCATACCATCGCCGATAAGGACCAGGGAAGATTGACTTTTGGCTTTTCCATCTTGAATCTGCACGGTGTAGGTACCTTCGTTTTCAATAGTAAACCGATCCATTACCATCTCAATAAGGCCAGTTGACTTGTCACATTTAATCCTGTGTATCTGGAAGCAATCAAGCAACAGGGACAATTATATAGTGACATCCCTTCTCTATAGGTAATAGCTGCACCGGATATTATAGCTTAAGGAATTGCAACACAGGAAACAGAATGAACTTTTATCATAAACCAACCATCAAATGCAAACTTTCAAGCTTCAGTTCTGTGACCAAGCCAGGCTTGGGGTGAGGGCCCCCTGGCAGCACAAAACGCCCCACACGTCTTCCCAGGAAGGAGCATCAGTGTAAGACACTCAAACTCCATGGGAGAAGATGAGAGCTGGTAACGGAGCCCCGCACAGAGGGTGACACGCAAGGGTCCCCGCACAGAGGGTGACACGCAAGGGTTCCCCACAGCAGCGTCGTCCTCAGCTCCCCAGGACGCACAGCTACAGTATTCCCATGGCTGCCACAGCCGGAAGCAGCCTGAGGTGAAGAAAGAGAATGTGACCTCCAGCAAGTGCCCCGCCTTATCTCTCTGTGACTTTCGAGGTGCCACAGGCTGCAGACATAACACGGGAGGGTGTCATCTACAGACGTCTGCTCTTTTTGGAAGAGCACGGAAACACTTCCTGCTGTCACAGCTCCAGCACTTCATGCTTCCCGCAGCCACTGCCCTGATTTCTGAGCCTGAGCCCCATTTCCTTGTGACTAGCCCCAGGGGAGACTTGCCCTGTGCCCTTGGGGCAAGGCTGGGTGCCCTGCCATGGGCTCGGTCTCCACAGTCAGCATGGACCCACAGAAGCAACCCCGTCCAACTGTCTCCTCGACACCTGTCTATCCTGCTAGCGGTAAGTCCTTGAGAAGGAGGGGTAAGTCTTCCTTATCTCTGTCACCTCACACAGTGCTAGGTAGCGCCTAGCCAACGATAAATACCAAATAACCAAATAAATGTCTGTCGCATTACTAGAGAGAGCCCATGCATATTAGCCTGCTTGCTGCCTGTGGCATTGCATGGTCTGTAGTCCCCCAATACTGGAGTGACACTGAGCAGAGCTTTTGGGGACATCCTTACTCCTCATGCAGCCCCCACCCTTGCTCATGGAGTGTGAAACTGCTCCTCTGTGTGCACGGCCCAAGGACATAGAGATGAGGTAGTGTGACCTCTGGCCTCAGGGACACAGTCTCGTGTGGAGATAAATGGATGTGAAGTCACACCACACAGCGGTTGAGGACCCATGTGAGAGGCGCCATTCTGGGTGAGGTCCAGCGGAGGCAGGTGGAGAGACCAGAATATCCTTTCAGCTCCAAGACCTGGGAAGCCCCTGGTCAGGCTAAGACCTTCCTTTGAAAATCAAGTGTCAACTGTGACTGTCTTAAGGGTCCTTCCTCCATCCCTTGTGCCTTCTCTCTCCACTTTCCTTTGACTCCATCCCTCACACCCCCACTACACAGGTAAGCAGGCACCTGAAGTGGCACCTTCAATGCTACCACCCATCCAAGCTCAGCTTGCCCAGACACTGCCTCTCCTTACGAACTAACAGGCACAGGAAATTTCCATGGGGCTAACGGATTGTATTTCATTCCACCCTTGGGTAATGCGTTAAAATTAAGCAGGAGCTCTGAAGGCAGAAGGGCCACATCCAAATGAGTGCCTCATCCTAACCGCAGCAGTGACAGGGAGGGGTGACAAGAAGGGTACCAACTCAGGACACTTCCTATAAAATCACAGGACTGACTCTGCTGGCCCTGACCACCCACACACCCCCAGAATAACAACAGGACAGCAGCCTTTGCTGTGGACGCCTCCTGATCAGAAGACTTCCTGATCTGAATCATGATCTGACATGTGAGTGTATGAGGCCTTTGGAGCAAGATGAGCAGAATAAAAACTAATAACCCATGGTGACATGGGGGACCCACCCTGTTGACACCACACTTCATAACCCCTACCTTAAGGACAATCCCAAAGAGAACTTCTATCTGTAGCCAGAAAACCAGCAATCATTTTCTGAAGAATCACATGTACTTATTTTCACAATGTTCTTCTTTCTCGTTGAGGTTGCCAATATCACAAGAGAGACTCAAACTTCACTCGGAGCTTCTCTCTCTGTTTGTTTCTTTTTCTAAGTTCTCCTGGACACTCGAGGCTCTGTTGACTGACCCCGGCATGTCCCAAGATCACACCTGGCTCCTCTACCTCACTTACGTCCCCAGCTCTCAGGACACAGAGGCAGCCTGGGTCCCCTTGCCTCTGAGTTCTTCTTCTATCCTCTACTCTGCAATCTGTCCCAACTACTTCAGTCTCTCCAAATCCCTGGTTTTCCTGAGGATTTCCTGACTGTCTTCATATCCCTCCTTCCATATTTTTCCTTTCATTCTCTAATTGAAGTTGTATTTGTCCAACTCTCTGATGGCCTGCCTGGGGACAAGGCTTATGTCTGGCCTTTGTGTCCCACTGCTGTGTGACCATGGCAGCAAACCATATCTGCTGCTGTCCACTGGGAGGGAAGATGGATAACCAAGTTCCTATTGGTTAACAGTGAGCTTCAGTTTCAGAAAATATGAAACATGACTTCCCGTTTGTAAGTGAATAAAGCCTGCTCCACCCTCCTCAGGCTTTATCTCCAGTAAACACAATAAAGTGAACTTTGCGGTTAGAAATCCAATGTTACTTCAATATACCAAGCAAACATGATCACTGAGATTTTTTAATGGGAACAGGAAGAGGAAATTGGTATGTCTGATGTGATAGAGAAGAGCAGAAATGAAGGCAAGAGCAGGACCTTAGCCAATTTTTGAGAGAGAGAGAGAGAGAGAACCTTAAGGAATGGTATTGATGACATGAAGACAAGGTGACGCTGGGTCCCTGTCCTTGGAGGCTCAGGCAGTTCCTGAAGGCACCAAACACAGAGCAGGTGGACAAGAATCCAGGAGCAAGCTCTACCCTGGTCCTGGAATCACCATAATGACTTGATATCAAGAGCAAATTTCAAGTTGCCTGGACAAATGTCCTGTCCTTATTAATCTGACACCATGCTCTCTTCAGAAACCTTAAGTAGAGAACCATGGGAACTTGCTCTAATTAGCTCTGAGCGATACAAAGACACAATTCTCCCCAGCCAGGTGCCTCCCAATGCAGCATGCTTTTCAATTTTCTCAGCTACTGCACCACAGTGTCTGAGAAGGTTTTAGGAAATAATTAGGCTTCTTGATAAGCCATTATGCAGCAAGATGAAGTTAAATGGTTTTACAAGGGGCATAAATACAGGCTTTTATGTGACGTTCACAAAGTAGCATCAATCTTCAAATGTAAAAGTCACCTGTGGATTGCTAATTAAAGAAGTGAAATAGAACAGCCATATTCCAAAAGAGTCGTGAGGATGCAAAGACATCCGTTTTTAAAGCAAGCTCTCCACAGCAGTAAGAAAGCTAATCACAAGATGCTCTGAAATGAGGTGCAATTACTCTGAATTCCATTTCATTTCATAGCATGAGCTCTGCACAGAGACTGCCCCAATTACCTCCACAGGCAGAGCTGCCCCAAACACAGGATGCAGCCCTCAGCTTTTCCAAGGCCCAAAGAAATGATGCACTTACACTCACCCTTCTCCAGCCACTGTCCCGTCTGTTTGTCTTATCTGTCATGGTTCTCATGGAATGGAAACCATGTGATTCTTGTCCATACAAGACATCTGACTCATAGACAGTGTCCGACTCACAGAGCTTCGCTAAATGCTCTTAGGCAGGAAGGCTGGCCCGAGGACAAGGAGTCCAGCACAGAGAAAGGGTGTGTGTGCTGCCCACACGGCGTGGCGAGTTCTCAACTTGAGCTTTGTTTGTGGCGTGAACAACCAAATAAGACCTTCAGGACTAGGCCATGTAAGCATGCCAACACCACCACAATGGCCAGCCAGGTAAAAAAGGGCAGAAGAGGAAAAGATGGCAGAGTTTGAAAGAGCCCAACCCTACTCCTGAGCCACACAGACCATCACACAGCTCATGCTGTGACTGGGTCCCCCAGCATGTATAATTAAGTAGACATATATCTAAACATTGGCGATGTCTTCTCAAATATCCCACAGCCAAAAACAGAAGACTGCACTAATTTAAAGATTCATATTATACAATTAAGAATAGATGTGGATGTGGCAATGCCTACTTGCAATGCCAGCATTGTGCCTTAGCCAAGGCAGAATGATCATGAGTTTGAGACCAGTCTGGGCTCCACAGAAGACCCTATGACCCTATCTCAAAAAAACATCAACAGCAGAACAAAAGCAAAAGTGCTTGTATTGTAGCATTGTATGTGTTTTTGACAGTTCTGTTTCTTCCTTTGTCTGGATCAGATCCACCCCAGAAGGGAGCTAAACGGTCCAAGTGTCCGCCTGGTGTCCTCAGTGGGAAAACTGCAGGGCTAGCATGCAGAGAACCATTTCTCGCAATAGGGCAAAAACTGCAAGTCTTCAGAAGCATTATCAAGTCTAAATAAACTGGTTCATCAAGGTCATTTCCCCATGTGACCCCAACCTTTCCCTAAGGCCAACCTTCAAGTCTCTAGACATGGTTTGTCATTTTTAATTCCAACAATGATTTCAAAGACTGGCAAAGTCTTGGTTAACCCAGAGGGAACCCCTGAACGCTGCAGGAACTCACCCCGGCCACCAACCTTCTGCACCCCACTTTCCACAGGGATGGGAACAAACACGGAGAGGTGACAATAAGCACCTGGCCTGCTCGACAAACTCCGGCTTGCTCCCAGGAACTCACCTCACTGTCAGAGACTTCCCTGTCATTGATAATGAATCGGAACTTGGCGTCGGGTGACAGGTGCTCAGCCTGGAGCCAGAAGCGAACCTGGCCCTTATCAAAAATCTCGTAAGCTAACTCTGACTTCAGAGGAATCGCTACAGGAAGAAAAGAAATCACCAGTCAATAACGTACAGACACTTGTGAGGAAGAAGTACTGCCTGTGATGGGAAAAAAAACGTTTTGAGAATGTGAAACCCTGGGGGCATTACACTGGGGTGTTACGGGAACCAGAGCTTAACAGTAAGGCTCCAGTTAGCCTGCCATTGTGCTGAAGCCTCATCACATCCACGGGCTCCCTGTGAGCTTTCTGGATGTTATCGGCGGCTGAAGATGCACGTGTTCGGCACAATTCAGCATCCAAGGAACGTGTTTGATGGCCATCTCACTTGGATTGGGATTGGTTAGGCAGGTTTTCACAGTATAAGCTAGCACTTGTTCTAAATGGGTAGTCAGAGGCCTAAGAAAGGCCGTCCCCCCAAAGCCAGCTCCTCGTGGAGCTCCTGATGCTGGAGCCCCAGGGTTTGCAGCTGTGCGCACGAGTGAGGCAGGAGGCAGACTTACTTGGGTTCTTGATCTCGTTGCTCAGGATCATCAACCGCTCAAGCTCTAGAATTAAAAAAAACATTTTCGTGGGTTTTGACCTGTGCATTCAGAAGTTTGCAAACAACAGCAAGGCAAAACAGGAGCAGAGAGGTTGCACCACCAGCATTTGTTTTGAGGACATGAAGGAAATTTGAACTAAAAGTGAGAAGGGAGCTAGCAGAGGGTGTGACCCTTCAACACATTCACAGGAGACTGGAACTGGGGTCTTCTGTATCTACAGAACCCACTTGCTAAGGGATAGCTGAGGGCAAGGCAGGCTGAGCTCAGGAGGCTGGGGCTGGGAGGCACGTTCCTGGAATCTAGAAGAGTCCACAGACAGAGGACAAGGGAACATGACCAGGGTGACCACTCAGACTCTAACTCCATGGGCCCTCTTCCCTAAGGCTGTCCTGCTGGCTGGAATGTGTATGGTCAGTGATTTCCTTCTTCTTCCAAAATTTCCTTCTCTAATTTTATTAATGTGAAGTGCACATCCCTCTCACCCATCCAGAACCTCACCATGGCACATTACCATGAGTGGAAAGGAAAAACAGGGTGCACCACTTATGAGAAGGTTTGAGCAAACTAACAAAAATTAAAGCTCTAAGCCACTTCTCCATCCCTTCCCCTTCCCTCCCTCCTTCCTTCCTTCCCTCCTTTCCTTCCTTTCTTTCTTCTTTCCTTCCTTCCTTCCCTCCTTCTCTTTCTTTCTTCCTAAAATTAGGATTCAGAAATGGGGTCATGGTCACGTGTATGAACATTTATTTGAAGTGAAAAGCGAAGTCAGACTTTTCTGGTGATTGGCGTCACAGTGAGCACCAGTTAGTTGTCCCTGTTAGATCTCCTGATGGAAATGTCGGTAAATCAAATGCACTTACATGTTCAGCTCCAAGGCTTGGCTTCAAATAGACTGAAATCTACTTATATCAAAAACCATGGTGGAAATTTCATCCTTTGCAACTATTTAACACTGAAATAAAAGGCACGTATCTAAATGAAAAGGCGCGTATGTAAACTTAAGAAGGCAGAGGAATGCATCACTCTTCAGAATTTGTCAAGGATGCTACGTGCATACAAAATTGCTGGAAGACCCCTGAGCCAGGGTCACCAGAGGCAGATTAGGAAGCCCCTGCTTGTCTGTGGCAGTGCACTGAGGACCCCAGAAGGGAGGGACAATGGAGCCCCTTTACTGCATCCTATTCAGTTCACGTGAGTTTACCCAGATTTAATCAACACTGAGCCTCGTGAGGATCTGTGTCTCAGGTGCTCCTCTCCTCCCAATTCCTCTGCTGTGGTTTGAGTGTGCACCCAAAAGTTCATAGGCTAAGCTCTTAATTCCCCATGCAGCAGCGTTGCTGGTGCAGCTGGATTAATGCTGCTCTCACAGGAGTGTGTTTGTTACAGGACAAGTGGAGTCCTTATAAAAGATGAATTCAGTGCTCTCACTCTCTCCCCTACCCCCATCCCCATGTGATTCCATCCACCAAGGAACAACACAGCAGATGCAACCCCTGGGTTGTGCACTCCCCAGCCTCCAGAACCACGAGCCAAACAGATCTCTTCATTATGAGTCACCCAGCCTGTGCTATTCTCTGACAGTGGCACAAATGAATGAGACACCACCCTCAGCCCCCATCCTGGGCCAGGTATCCTGGCCACACCTGAGCCTGTTGTCCACCAGACCTGACAACTCAAGGACTTGGGGCAGCTGGCACCCTACATCTTAACAGAGGACTCAGAGACCGGCAGAGATCTGAAATCACCCCCTCTTCCCTTCGAAGTGCAGGACTGACTGGGGAAGGGGTGCAGGCTGGACAGGAGCCCATGAGGTCATGCAGTTACAGGAGCAGCACCGCTCCTTTAGCCTGAGTCAGATCTGTGCACCACCTAAGATAACTGCTGCATCCCCCTAGCCACACCTCCCTCTGCTGTCCTCCACTGGTAAAGAAACAAGAGAGCGTGGCCATGACAGGTGAAAATTATCCACACCCATTAAGAGGTTTCTTCAAAGAAGGGAGGAGTCCTCCGTGGGGTGTGTCTCACTAGTTCCAAGGGCTTTTTTACTGATACACAACTTTCTGAACACCAAGCTCTGGAACTGCTCATGTGACTGACCCTAGAGCTTGGGTTCTGATGTACACACTGGAGCTGCACACAGCGTGTCCTGAAGTAGTGACTGCGTGGTGCAGAAACGCTTGGATTTGCTTCGTTTCCAAAGTAACTTTGGCTCACATAAAATTCCCCAAACATGCACCCTTTTTGTAGTTAAATGTGTCTTTAGAAGTGCAATAAAACCAGCAAATCAGCTCTGTGTCATGAAGATTATACCTGCTTCATCCAGAACAAAACTGGAGGATACGCCATCAGTGTCACTCACGGACACAGAATAGGTCCCTATGTCCACTTTGTCTGGATTCTTAAAGTACAGCTTCGAACTGAAAACAAAGAAGAGAAGTGCCTGTGAGTCTGTCTGTCTCCAGACACTCCCAGCACCCGATTTCACAGTGTGACTTACTGATCGCCCTCGGTGTGGACCCTGAACCGGTCCTCATCAGCGATATCCTCGTAGGACTTGCACCACGTGAACTGGGAGGCATCGGTCATCTCCTGGCAGTCAAAGCCCAGGTAGATGTTGCCCTTCTCATCCACACCGGCACTGATGTCCTTCGTGCCTGCAGAGAGAGAAGGCCAGGAGCCTCAGGAACGTGGTGTTCTTAGGGTTCTTTTTCTGGAGAGAAGGTGGCACATGCAGAGAGCTTATTTTACGCTGAATCATCAGGCCTTCTTTAGTGTCTACCCAGGACTGACTGAGATAGCCACGAAAGAGCACACACTTGAGACAACTGGTGGATGTGCCAGGGTCTGGCCAGCCATGCTGTTAAGTCATCACACTCTGTCCACTTCCTCTCCTGTGCCCTTCACACTCTAGAAAGCCCTGGGGCTGCTTGCGGGACTAACACCATCTCTCTCTGAGGTCTCTTTTGCACCCCCTATACACACACAGCCATGTTCAGACCACCGCATTTCACCCCCACAGGCACTTCATTCTCCACCATGGCTGTTTTGTTTCTCCCCAGGCAGAGAGAATGTTTGATCTTTATTTGCTACATTCTGACCAAGGTGACACCTGGACCAAAGCCTGCCAGTCACAATCACCTCCTAGAAATTAGGGACAGGGGGAGACACAGCTCAGCTCTGCCAGCTGGCAAGTGGAACTGATGCCAGGTAAGATAGAAGGTTACCAAAAAGATAGAGAAGCAGAACAGCACAATAATCAAAACAAATGGCCATAGAGGAGGGTGAGACTGGGGGAGGCAGACCCTGAGGTCTCAGCTTGTAAGCCCCATCACCTCCCACCTCCCAGGTGAACCCCCTCCCCCAGAGTATCCTGAGAGCTGGTCTTAGTCCCCCGGTAATCCCTGTGCAAGGTCACCTCAAAGGGTTTTTAGTTCATTGCTACCAAGGAAATCACCAGTGGCTTCATAACTTTCTGATAAAAATTCAAGCAGTGATTCAAACAATACCTTCCTTCCTGTGAATTATTTGTCCTCTCCAGAACAACCTCTACCCACAGTGCAGCCAATCAAACAAGCTCTCCTCCTGCCCAAGGATTTAGAACATACGCAGATCCCGAGCGCAACCTTCCTTCACTTACTAACCCAATCTGCTTAAAAACACAGCAGAGCATCATCCACCCAACCATTCATGCATCCAAACATACATCCATACATGCATGCATAACACATACATAACATACATAACACCTACATACATAACACCTACGCAACTGCAGGACACATACACTTACAACGCATATGCATCGTGCTCGCTCACTCCCCCACATCACTGCTGTTCTGTAACCTCCGAAATTCTGGGGGGCGAGAGGTGCAGGCTCACCTGGCCGGGCCTCCACCAGCACTGGTTCCGATGTGTCTGACGGCTTCCCTGGCCCGCTAGCATTCACAGCCCGCACTCTGAAGACATACGTGTGGCCTTGCAGCAGGTCACAGACCTTGAAACCACAAAGGAAACACGAGTGAGGGCAGATGACATGAAGACCACTTTGCTTTTGTTCACGTTTTATGGTGAACACATCTTCTCTCTAAAGAGAACTCCTTTTTCTGGCGGAAAAGCTGTACATGGTGAACTGGAGGAGCAGAAGACAGTGGAGAGTCATGCCCATGCACAACCTCGCTTACAGGAGTAGACATACTGGGTGCATCCTGTTTTATTCCTCTTTCTCTGCACAGTCTGATGCAGAATTAGGTCCTATCAACTAGTCGTTCGTATTTAACATAGTTCTACGGGACTAAGCATTATTTTCAGTGTGGTTTTTAACTGCAAAATCACCCTCTGCACACAGAAATTAAACCAGTCTCTTCTTATATACCCATCGGTGTGGGAGCTATCATCTGTATCATGGCTGGATGCTTACAAGTTCAACTGTTTTGTGAAGAAATGCTCACCGTCCTGGCCAAAAAGGAAATGTAAATCAAAACCACATTAAGATTCCACATCACCCCTGTTAGAATGGCTGTCATGAGGAACACAGCAACAAATGTCAGTGAGGATGTGGGAAAAAGGATCCCTCCTACACTGCAGTGAGAATGTAAATCAGTACAACCACTTTGGAAAACAGTATGGAGGCTCCTCAAAAAACTAAAGATAGATCTGCTATATGATTCAGCAATCCCACTACGAGGGATAAACCCAAAGGAATGTGAGTCGGGTTACAATAAAGACTGCACACCCATGTTTACTGCAGTGCTATTCACAATAACCAAGCTATGGAAATAGCCAAGATGCCCCACTACTGATGAATGGATTGATAAAATGTGGTATTTATATATAATGGAATTCTAGAAAGTCACAAAGAAGAGTGAAATTTTTCATTTGCAGGTAAATGAATGGAACTGGAGAACATCATCTTAAGTGAAGTTAGCAGGCTCAGAAGGCCAAAAACTACATGTTTTCTCTCATATGTGGAAAATAGACCCAATATGAAAACAAGCAATATTATGAAAAACAGGTCACACTAAGGGGAGGTCACTAATGAGAAAGGGAAGGTGAAAGAAGGAAGTTAAGAAGGTGAATATGGGTGATGTACTCTCTATACAAGCATGAATACAGAATTTTTAAACCTGTTGAAAGCACCATAAGAAGGGGAATATGGTAGAAAGGAGAAAATAGAGGGGATGAACCAATTCAGGTTATAATACATATATACATGAAAATGTCATAAGGAAACTCTCTGTATAGCTATCTTAAACATGTTTTTTTATGTAAAAAATGAGCAAAAGGAAAAGCAGATCCTGTTGGGGGGGTGGCACCAATGGGAGGGGGAGGATAACAGGGAAAGGGTGTAGGAGGGGAATATGGTGGAAATACTCTGTTCTCATGTATGAAAATGGAAAAATGAGACCTGTTGCAGCTATTCCAGGAATGGGGGTAGGAGAGATAAAGGAGAATGATGGAGGGGGTGAATTTAACTAAGATATATTGTAGGGACTTTTGTAAATGTCACAATATAACATTTAACAATAATTATTAAATAAATAAATAAATGTTCCTATTTACCAAAAGAAACTCCTTCACACTGAGAAACTGTCCTGCAGAGGGTGCTACCAAGTGTGCCTCATCCGTGTGCAGCGCTGCCTGGGGCAGCTGTGGCCTTTCTTGAAGGAACAGGGTGCTGGCTTCTGCATCTAAGCTGCACCCCAGCCCACCTCCAAAAGGAGCAGACCTCTGGATCAGGACAGCTGAACAGACTTGTTAAGGCACTTGAACTATGGGGTCCAAGGACAGTTGTCACAAGGGACCCAGTGAACGGCAAACCGCAAGTGTACATAGAAAAACTTGGAGAGAGAGAGGATGGAGCAATGTTTGTTGTGTGCGCATGCGTGCGTGCGTGAAGTCAAATAGACTTCTGCTGGTGATGGCAGGACCCTGGTAAGTGCAATGTGCAGCTTGAAGTGGAAGGACGGAGTGTGACGTTAATCACTCCTGCCCAGGGCACGTACGAGCGCGGTGGCACTGTAACGGTGTGGGGAGAAAATAGGTCAGCACAGGTTCCTGGCACAGGTGTGCATGATGGGAGGCGTCACCTCCTCCGGCTCATCACTGTCCTCTGCTGGAGCCTCTGCAGACGGACCCTGAGGTGAAGGCTGTCTCTGGGACCCGTACAAGGTCCCAAGAGTGTTTGAGTAGTTCACCTGGGGACTCTGAGCCAGTTTTCTACAGGAATCAAAAACGCTATCAGAGAAAAGGAAAAAATGAACACATCACCTTTAAATAACGATTTGGGGTTGCCGCCTCATTTACGGTCTTCCATTCTCCTGAATCCTCTTCCTTAAAATCCACCAAGTACCCAGACACGGGACTGCTGCCCGTATACACCGGGGCCTTCCAAAGCATCACCAGCGACGTGTCCCGGACCTCGCAGAAAGTCAAGTCATAGGCGGGACCTGGAATGCCACATGGAACCTGTGCCCTTACCACTCGGCAAAGCCCAACTCCCCGCCTGGACCCACTGCTGCCTGCAGAGGCCTCCCACACGGGCATCATCCTTTCTAGAATGTGCTCGTGAACCTGACACTGGTGCTGCAGGAGAGTCCAGCTGTGTCCCTGCATCCCCACACACCAGGCATCTGGGGGATGGTGAGTATAATTCACAGGTCCACATCGTTCTCAGCCAGCAGGTGAGCATCGGGGAGAAAAGGTGCAGGGAAGGGAGGTATTCGTGTGGCCACCTCTGGGCTGGAACCTCCCCTCCCGGCGGCTAGCACACGGTCACAGCTCTGCTCTCCAGAGACCTGTAAGTCCACAGGCATCTGACATTGACTCCCCAAGTCCACATGAGCTTTGGGTGGTAAAAGGAAAGGTGCAGTGGCCCAGCTTCTTCATGACTAGGTCCCACTGGGTCTCATGTGCTGCTGAGCCAGTTCTGGAAACTAGATGTCTTTTACCAATGGCTTTTCTAAAGGACCAAAAATAATTTAAACAAGTAGGAAAGAAAAAAGGAAGGAGGAAGAGAGGGAGAGGAAGGAAGGAAGGAGGGAGGGAGGGAGGGAAAGAGAAAGAGAGAAAGGAGAAAGGAGACAAGAGAGAAAGGGAAGGAAGGAAGGAGGGAGGGAAGGAGGGAAGGAAGAGAGAGAAAGGAGAAAGAGAGAGGGGAAGAGAGGAAGAAAGGGAGGGAGGGAGGAAGGAAGCAGTGTAATCTGTAGACAGTCTGACGTCTGACGGGGAGCTTTCTCAGCTTCACCTTTTAGCATTTTCTTTTTCAGAATATAAGCAAGTTACCTTTGCATTTAGTCTGAAGGGTTGGATACAAAGAAACCAAAGCTGTTTTAAAATGTAGAGTTATAGATTAATGTGGACCTGTGCCTTTCAGAACCGTAGGCCCAAGCCCCTGCAGGGCCACAGCTGACACACAGAGGGAAGCCCAGATGCTATCTGATTCTCAGCCTGTAGCTGGGCTACCTCAGTTTCCCTCCTGCCTGGGACTTTCTTCTTCCCTCCACTTCTCTCAGCTCCTTAGAAGCAGGTCCTGGTAATTGGTCAGGTACTACGTGCACATGGTCAATCCTGGGACACTGTCCCTGCCTCTGCTGCCTGACTTAACGGTCCCTTCCATGTTCTGCCTCCCAGCTTGCATTGAGATTTATCCCCTCCTCCCATCACCTGCTCCTGTCTGTGCCCAGCACAGACTTCAGACACTGCTGGTCCCAACGCCACAGTCTGTGTCACGTGAATGGTCACCAGATCATTGTGACAAACAGGTGGTGATGAGCAGGCCCCTGTGGCCAGCCCCCTGGTGAGGCAGTGTGTCCAAGAGGACAGCGCACCCAGAAGGACAGCTCACCGGGTTCTGGCATTGTCCAGGCCTCACACTTGAAGTGCTCGCTGGGGTCTGATGGCTGCCCGATTCCGGCCAGGTTGACGGCAGCAATTTTGAATTCATACAAGGAACCTTCTGTCAAGCCCTCCACCTGTGCAGATTTTGTTTCAGTTAATACAGGAAATAAAGGATAAGTTACGATCCACTGGGGAAACAAAGTGTTTGTGATGGATTTGTAAAGTGAAATATAAGTGAAAGGACTGTGTCAGCAAATGAGACTAAGTCACTCGGCCACTAAGGCCATTTTTGCACCTGGCAAGTCACAGTCACCATGCTAACCTCCATTCGCTTCATAAACGCTCCTATGGGGACGACAGCACACTTGCCTAAAGGACAGGATTGCAGCTCTAGACTGTACCCCAAGTCCCTCACTTCCCAGCCTGTACATCTCCTGTGAGACAGCTCATTCCGTAGGAGTAATGGGGTGAGCTCCAGGTGAGCTGAGCTCCAGGTGAGCTGAGCTGAGCCCCAGGGTTGCTGAGCCCAGGTCAGGTGAGACAATGCTCAGAGGAGGAACCAAAGGCTTGAACAAGTGAAAAAGAAACCCAGTTTGCGTCTGGATTCGACACCAGCTCTGTCACTCTCGGCACCTGAGTGTAATATGCACCATGGCACAAGACTGCAGAGGCAGGGTTTCCAAGAAAGGCTGGACAGCAATCCAAGAGCAGCACCATCCTCTCAGAAGCACCTGCTCAGCTCCACCTCTGTCCCAAGCCCTGAGCCCTGAGCCCTGAGCCAAGGGTAGAAACACACCTGGGCTGGTAACCCTGCCCTCCAAGGTTCAAGCTTAGAATAAGAGACAGGGTGGTTGTTGACTGCCTGTCAGACTCACTCAATTACTCTCTGCTCCTCCATTGTTTCTCAGAAGAAAGTTTCCTAAGGTACTTGCAGTCCCCAAACTGCAGGCTGTCATGACACTGGGATTTAATCCACTTCTGGTTCCGTACCAAACCACCTAACGCCACTGAACTCTGAACACTGAATGAAGGCGTCTGTCCAGAGTGCAGAGGACACCCAGGCAAAAATAAACAAACAAATAAAAACCAACCGTTATGATCCTCTCTTGGATGGGTGACGAATTGACCTCATGCCAGTTCTTGTGGTGAGCCTCGCGCTTGTCTAAGTAATATCCCAGGATGGCCGAGCCACCACTGAATTTAGGCACCTTCCAGCCAAGGGTCATCGAGTGGCCGTCGCAGTTCAGAAGCGTGATCCCGTACGGATGGGATGGGACAGCTGCAAGTACACACAGCGTGGAAGTTACCAGGGCCAGAGAAGTGTGCTCCCAACCTCACCGTGCGGCTGGCTCCAGAGCAGGGGAGGGGAGTGGGGGCCAGGGACCCGGTGCAGTGTCCCCGCACCTCTGGACTCGCCTTAACCACTGCTGCTGTTCTCATGTCTTCCTTTAAAGGGAGTGAGTAATTTGCACTCCCATGTTTATTGCAGCGCCATTCACAAGAGCTAAACTATGGAAACAGCCCAGATGCTCCACTATCGATGAGTGGATTAAGAAAATGTGGTATTTCTACACAGTGAATTTTATTCAGCCACAAAGAATGAAATTGTGTTGTTTGCAGGTAAATGAATGGAACTAGAGAGCTTCATGGAAGCCAGGCTCAAAGAGTCAAAGGTGGCATTTTTTCCCTCATATGTGAAGCTGGACCTGTAAGTCACGTTTCTATAAATAATATTATGCTCATATGTGTGTGTGTGTGTGTGTGTGTGTGAGAGAGAGGCCAAGATTGTATTAGTGTCTATCTGTGGGGACTACAGGAGGTGGGAGAGGGAAAGAAAACGTTAGAGAATGAGAAATATTAAAGAACCCATCCATATATGAATGCAATGTAACCGTTGAAAAATCAGGGAGCATGGAGAGAAAGAGTTAAGCAATGGGGGGTTAATCTGACTTAAAGCATGATATATACAGGCCTCAAATACTAAGGCAAAACCCCCTTGGATCACCAATACCCACTTTTAAGAAGATGAAGGGCAGGAGGGTAAAATAAGTCTTTTCTGGGAGTGGGTACCAGTGAGAGGGGATGGGTGTAAGGAAAGGTGAATGAGGGAGAATATGGTGGGTGTATTTCGTATTCATACATGAAAACAGGAGAATGAAACCCGCTGGAATTGTTCTAAGAAGGGGAGGAGCGGGGGGAGGGAGAAGGATGGAGGGGTGAATCTAAGATACATCGTAAGCACACATGTAACTCTCACAATGCATCCTTCCCCTCCCCTCCCCCTTACAACTATCATATGCTAATAAAAAATTCACAAGTAAATGGAGGGAACAGGTAAAAATTTAACTGTGCTTTCTAAAGGTATTTAGCAGTATCTCACAGATACGAGGACAGCAAAGTGTGTAATTCCGGTGTAGACCCTGGAGAAAAGTTTCCCTCTCTGGTCCCTGAAGAACGACCTCTGTGCAGGGCCAGAGGGGAAAAGTGTGACTGATTCTGGCAACTCAGAGAGTGCCAGTGTCCTGCAGGGGAGCAGGTCTGAGCTTCCCTCCCCGGCTTAAGTGCCATGTCTGGAGGGCATCTTCTGCTCCTACCAGCTAGAGCAGGAACATGGCCCTGCTTTCCCCTGGTCCTGCAGACAGTAGGTACATTGTCCTCTGTGACTGACGGGCAGGTGAGCCCTAAGAAACGCTTGAATCCTGGGCTTCCTTTCCTCCAGCAGGAATGGTGTCAAAAGGCAAATGGGAAGCCTGGAAGTCCCTGCAGGGGAGGTTGAGATTGCTCCTGCACCACCTGCAGTTACCAGACTCCACAGTCCAGGAAAATCTTAACTTCCAAAAATGTAGGTCAGTTTAATTGGAGATGAAATAAGCTTCTCCCAGAAGTGAAAGGACAGGACTGTGATTGAAAGTGTGTCGGATGTGACATTTGTGTTTCCAGAATATAATCAGCGACACAGAGTGCTTGAGAGGAAAGAACCACAGTGACAATTGTGAGACACTGAGCTCTGCACATCAGCTTTTCTAGGGACTGCACCAAGATTTTAGATCCAAATTGTCTTGTTTGATCAAAATGATAGACATTTTAAAACATGGCTATTCCTGGATAAAGCTACAAAGTGACACAGACAGGTGGAACCCTAAAATGTGTCCTACATGCATGTATTCTGAAAAGAGAAATTCTTGCACTACCACAGGTATTTTAGTGTGAGTGCCAGCATTTGGGAGCGAGTGGGACCTGCAGACATTTCCATCTTTGATCTGTATTTCGGGAGTGCTCGATCACTTCACACTGGCACCTCCAGCACCAGCAGCCAGTGAGAGGCATTCCAGCAGAATCACACGCGCTGTTAACAACCTCCATCCCCTTTTCCTCTGGTCACGGTGCAAATGGCATCATTATAAAATGACTACAAAAAATGACAAAATGCAGAGGCTCGCCAGCCCGTGCTGTACATACTGAGGGCCGCCTGGACCTTGATGGCGTCAGACTCCTGGGAGTTCTCGCTGGTGCCCACGGCGTTGACGGCCTTCACCCGGAAGATGTACTGCTCGCCAGTGGTTAGGCCGTGCACCACGAACCTGAGGGACACAAGTCAGGACATAGCTCATTTTACTTTTGCCCCTAGAGCAGAAGGAAAGAGCATTTTGAGCACCGCATAAAACATTCTCACTCAGACCAACAGGAAGTTTCAGGGCCTCGTGTCTGCACCTGTGCACCCTGCGTTTTCAATATCTGTGAATTAATTCACATTCAGGAAGGCACGCCCCACTTAGTGCTAGAGTCACTGGTTCTGAGGCTGCTTTGTTTCTACATTTTCTGGTTCCATCGGCCATAAGATAATATCAAGGTCCTGACCTGCAGGACCCCCCTGGATCTAAAGCTGACAGAAGGGATGACATCCTAGAGGGCAGAGACCAAGACCTGGAAGTCACACAGATGAGGCTGGAGTTCTGGCTTTGACACCTCCCAGACTTCATGTTCTCAGCCCTAAAACGCTTCATTTCCCATCTCGGGAACCAGGTTTAGACCTGCCTCACTTGGCAGTGAGCATCAAATGAGAACCAATATGGAAAGAACTTAGCCCAGCTGCCCTGCGCTGGCAAGAGCCTGGTAAATCTAAGCAATTAGTATTTACCATTTATAGTCAACAAAATATATAATCCACTTCAAAATCCCTGCACGAGAATCTGCATAAGTCTCTCACTCTGATGGATCTTTTGTATTGCTGGCCACGGATTGTCCAGCTGTCACTTGCCTCAATTATACCCCTTCTTTGCTAGCCACAGCTTTTTACGATGTCCTTTTAAAAAACAGACTTAAAGGGGGAAAATGGCAAAGCTGTCAGTACCAACCTACCCACAGAGGGATCCCATCAGCCACCTATGCTTTCTTTTGAAGTGCAGCATGAAAAAAAAAAACAAACGCAGACATCTCTACACCCCCAGCAGGATGCAGGAGTAAATGAATCCCAGATGCAAAGCTCTGTCTCGTCCTGGCTGGAGAATGGGTCTGTGTGTTGTGTGAACAAAGCAGGGCTGAGCCCACTCTGTACAAGTATTGTGATGTCACACTAAATCCCATAAATATGCACAATTGTTATTACATGCTAAAACTTTTTAAATGTGAAAGGAGTTGGGAAATTTTAGCTAGCATTACACGTGGTATACATGCCCTGAGTCATCACACTGCACCCATAAATTTGTATCATTGCTATTTAAGATAGAAGAAAGAATTCAAAACATCAACACAATAAAACCACTTTGCATCATCGTAGCCAGCTCCAGCCCCATTCACAGAAAGGCCCTGTGTACTAATTATGTCAGAAACATGCAGGCTGTGAAACCTCCCCATCCACAAACAAATCCCCTCAGGGGAGAGGAGCAGGGGTGGTGGCCAGCCCACCATGTGGTCAGCCCTCCAGAGTTCTACACCCCTCACCAGCTCCCCAGCAAACAGAGGTGTCCACAGGGCGTCCCAGGTAAGTTCTGCCTTGGCTGCTCACCCTGGCAGCCACTCGGTGCTCTGTGCTTTGCTTCTGCCCCCCTCCCCCGGAGCAGTGCACTGGCCTCGGGGACAAAAGGCAAGAGGGCACCTGTTGTATCCAATGGGCTTGTGGTTGCACGGCTCCCACAGGTTGGTCCCTGCCACACAGCAGTCCACGTAGTAGCCCAGCAGGTCCTCTTCGTGCTTCGGCCTGTCCCACTGCACCACGACTGACGTCTTGGTGTTCCGGGAAGCAAGCACCCTCCCCGGGGCAGAAGGAACCACTGCGGGGAGGCAGGAAGATGGGGAGGCAGGTCAGAGCAAGCTACCCCAGAGACACAGGGGTGCAAGCTAGGTTGGAGGTTCTGGATAAGGGCATAAGGGCTGGGCACAGCAGGGGAGGTGGGACAGCCTGCCACTCCCAGTATACCCCTGACTCTGAAGGAAAATAATTACCACCAAGAAATCTGCACCTCCATCGAGCTGCCAGAAAGGGTCAGGGGCCTGAAGAGTTTGCCTGACTACATAAGGCCATATTGAAATGTGTCAGATTCTTGGGGCTCTGTAAAGCGACTCAGAATTAAGTCACAATTCAACCCTCAGGCCTCCCCATCTCATGTCAGGCCCCAGTGGACTGTGGTCACCGGTCCTTTAGCGCCGATGTCACTACTGACCCAGAGCCAGCTGCCTGGGTTACCAGCCACCTCAGCCACCAACTGGATCGGCCAGACACCTGGGCTTTATCCCCATGCCTGTTAATTATTGTCACTTTTCCATGTGCCAGGAAGTGAATACAGGCCAGGCCTCTGCTGAGAGGGGCAGTGTGTCAGCCCGTAGTTCTGGATTTGAATTCTAAGGCCTTCAGTTAAACCAGAACCAGACCAGAACCAGGGAGGACCAGAAGCAGCCTGACTCTAGTCCTGGTGCCAGCCTGTCACCTGCTGGTTTTGATATCAACCTTTCTTGTAAAACACAGCATGAGGGGGAGGGGAGTGGAGTCCCAGCTAGGCTGTCAGAACAGGAATTCCGGGCACCAGACCCGTCTTGTGCAAAAGCATCAGGTTCCAGCAGGCCTCCTGTTAGGGCCACACCTGGCATAGACCAATTCGGAATTCCTGTGAGTTGCATTTGAAATCTTCCTGCAAGCCAGAGGGTGAGAAACTTCTACATTTAGGCCTGGGGTTTTTTAGGTGACCGTGGGGGGACATACTTTTCAACCTTTGTTGGTTTCGTGGAAAGAAGACAGAACTCTGAAGCCCCGTTGAGAGCCACCACACACAGCGACAGCTGTGTCCTTGTGAAATGAGGTTTTGGGCAGTGGCACTGACCATGACCCAGGTGGACTTCATCCATTCTCCAGCACGGCTCACCTGTTGTGTCCTGCGCCTGGATGGGAGCCGTTATCTCCGAGGGGTCGCTCAGGCCGTGCTTGTTGGCTGACAACACCCGGAACACGTAGGACTTTCCCTCAGCGAGGTCGAAGACGGCGTATCGTGGGGACCTCACGGCCGTCTGGGCATTAACTCGCTGCCAGCTGCCACTGCCCACCACAGACTGAGGGAGGCAGAGAAGGGGAATGAGGCAGGAGCCCAAGGTGAGGGGGAAACGGCAATTCAGGGACAAGAAGTCGGTTGTGAATTTTACAACCGTGATGCCAATTTGGAGAAATAGGTAAGAACTTGCCTGAGTTTGGAATTTTACTAAAAAATGTCTCCATTAAAGGAAGTAAACTGCAGAAAATATACAGGAACTAGTGTGTTGGTTGCAGTCTGAGTAAAACAGAACGAACTGTAAATAATGAAAGATAAATGAGAACATTCATAAAATTCCATTGCTACTCAGTGGTTCATATGTAATAATGTGTACCAGATTGCAGCTACTTACAGTAGTGAAAAAGTTTAGTCACCAACAGCAGAAGGCATGTGACAGTGTGCTCAGATACTGGAAAACATATAGCTGCTTAAATCATTGCATAAGGACACAACTCTAATGAGAGGAATATGTCATTTTGTGATGCAATGCAAAGTGCATAAAAAGCTTGTGGCAGGGATGAGTATGGTGACTCATGCCTGTAATCCCAACTAAGAGGGAGGCAGAGGTAGGAGGATTGAGGTCTGAGGCAGGAAAACTCAGACCTAACCTGGAAAATAAACTAATGCAAAAGGGGCTGGGGTGGGGGCGGGGTAATGGTTCAAGTGGTAGAGCACCTGCCTAGCAAGCACAAGACCCCTGAACTGCCAAAAACCAAAGCTTGTGGAGGAAGACTGAGTGTTCTGCATCACATGTTAAGAGTGGCTATTTTATATGATGAATTATTGGTGATTTTAACTCTGTTCTGCACAACTTCTCTGTAGTCTAACAAATTCCTACACTACATGTACAATTCTCATCCTTGGGATATTTAAAAACTCAGTTATGTTTGGGTTTTTTTCCTACAAAGATAAAATTCTCTTTTTGAAAGTAATTTGGGGGCAAGAAAAGAGGATGTACATTGATCCTGCTGACACCTACTGACAATAACCGGGAGAGTGTCAGACAGCGACCCGGGCTCTGGAAGTCAGGTTCATGGTTAAAGCATAAGTCTTCTTTCATTTTGGCAAGAGCAGAAGCCACTTTTTAGGAAGTGTTCATGGAAGCCGGTGCCCATGAAAAGGCTCCACTGGCGTCCTGAGGGTCACTCCCCTCTTGGCTCTGTAAGTCCTGTCTAGACAGCAGAAGGGCCACAGAAGATACTCAGCCCAGGCAGGCCAGAGGAAAAAAAACCATCCTGTACAAAGAGCAAGACCCTGAAGGAGTGTAGGCTGCCACGCCTTGTAGCACGTGTCTACAAGCCCAAGAAGGGCTTGGGGCCAAACCCAATTCCTGAGTCATCTGTCCTCTTAGGGCCTGCTGGCCGCATACCTGGGCACTACACAGCAGGTGCCAGGCCTGCCACCTCACACACAGGGCATCACAGAGCTCATCACCCACACATGGAGGATCACTCTTTGCATTGTGACCCACCCAGAGGAGAGAACGCTCGGCTGCAGCACACTTGGAGGGACACCCAGGGCTCACTTAGGGGAAATTCCATGTTGGCACCATGCACTCCAATGTGAGCTGATGGACAGGCCAAAGCCAAAGGTATTGTTTATGTCACTGCAGTTCACACTGCCTCGTGCATGGGCTTAGCACAGACAGAACATTCAGGAGCCATGGAGAGAGGAGCGAGCTGTGACTAGTGACTATTCCCACAGTCCTCTGGGGGACGTGAGAGGAACAAGTCACCCCAAGATCACACTATCGAGACTGGGATGGACCAGTCCCCATAAGCTGATTGCAGAAGAGTCCATGGCATTTGTCCCCACACCTGGTGTCTCCCAGCTCCAGTGCTAAGTGAAAATTCCAGCCCCACCAGGTCCCCACTGTGCACAGCACCCGGGGTCCAGACAGCATTGCTCACTGCAGCTGTGTGGGAGATCCCTCATCTCTATCAAACCACATGTCTGCTGGGCCACCACCACTGGCAGCCGAACAGGTCCCCAACAGGCTGGCTCCAAGATGGAGTCCTCCTTCTATGTGTGTCTGTGATGCTTGACACTTCCAGTGAGCTGAGAAATGAGGGGCCGAGGAAGTGCCTCCATCTGAGGATAGCTTCACTTGTGCTTTCATAAGACTAACAACCACATTGCCATCCAGTTACTGTGGTCAGCTCACCAAGCATGGCAGATAAACAGGGAAGCCGGGGGAGTCTGAAATACTCACTCCCATTCTGCTTCTGCTGTGCTTGTAGCATGTGCTCATGTAAGTGTCATGTCCCCTGCTGTATGTCTGAATTACATATTCCATTCTATTTCATATTCTGATATAAATTCAGTATCACAAAACAACCATACAGGGTTTGAAGGACTCTAAAGAGTAATAAGAAAAAATGCAGTGTTGGTTTTTCATTTGTGGCGTTGGCTGCACGTGTGTACATGTATGTGGGTGTGTGTGTGTGCCCTGAGCTGAAAAGTACAATCCATGTTGTAATTTGTGTCTCCAGGTCAACAAAGCCTTCTCAGCTGGCACAGCTCCCTCTACAAGATTGCCACCCAGTGGCCACTCGGCTTGCGTGCAAAACTTGAGTATGGGTGACCTGCTGCTTCCCAGGGACCCCTACTGTCTTCTGAAGCAGGAAGGAGAGTGCGGAGCCAGCAAGCCCAGCTCCTGGCTGGACCATGGGGGACCCAGAGGCCAGAATGCCGAGCACCAGCCCTGCTCACACAGGAGGGAGCAAAGCCCAACTTGAATACCTTTTCCCTCTAGTCAGTTTCCTTCGCAGAACAGCCCCTGTGGTCACAGCTCTGCCCCCACCTCCCGTAGCCTCATCTTAAGTGGCAGCATCGTGAGCTGTAGTGACTGATGGGGTCTCCGCCCCGCCATCAAGCACAGCACATGAGGCAGCGTGAGGTGGGCTTTGTCAGGAGCCTGGCGGCGTACCTTCTCGATGAAGTACATTAGCGGCTCCTTGCCCCGGGGAGTGGGGGGGTCCCAGCTGAGGACCACATAATTTCTGCTGATCTCACAGGCTTGCACGTTGGTGGGAGGTCCCGGAATCTGAACATCACCTGCAGGAGAAATGAACCTAGTGAGTCCCTGGACCCTCTGTCTCTCAGGTGCGGCCCCGAGCTCCAAAGGCTATGCTGCATTTTGCTTTGAAAAGCAAACAAACCCAGGACAGTTTTCTCAGAGTGAAAAAAACCAGTTATGGATCATCCTGTTCTTTTTATTTCTAATATCAACCAGCTCATAACAGCCTTGTCCAAAAGTCTGTTGGCATTTCTTCCAGATACTGGAAAAGATTTGCTCAGAAGAAGTGAGGAATCCAACCAGAACCAAGCCCTGACTGCAGGGGATCGGTATAGACGTGCAGGCACCAACTCCGCAGTGTGGAGGCTCTGCAGAGGTGACCAGGCCCTGATGATGACCCCAGCTGCTGGCTCCACACTGCGCACCTCCAAAGCACTTCAGTTAGACAGCACCTGCTATGGCACCTGCTTTTTCCTCCCTTGGAAGGCGTGTGAATGAGGCAAGTGCTGTGGTCCTACATCTGCAAACTTGAACTTATGAAATGATGTCAATAAGCTCATTGCAAATAACTGTAATGGAGTTTTTGCAATGAGGCCCCTGCTGCACCTGCCTCTCTTCCCACCCATGTCTTCTCGAAGTCAGTGTGAGGTGTTAGAGACTGGTGCTTCTTTATGAGAGAGTCTCATGGAGAGGAGATTTTCCAGACCCCTGGTTCCTTTAATTGTGATACAAAATATTGTAAGCTTCCAACTGGATTAGCACATGATTAAAATGGCTTGAACCATCCCTAGGACAACACTGTGCCCTTCACAATATCCAGTTGCCCCCTTGGGACCCAACTGCAGGCGAGGGATTGAACAGCCACATGGAAACAGTCACAAAACAAGATTGGGTTTCATTTCATGAGTCCTGTTACAGGGAGCAGCAACTTCAGAAGGAACTGGACCTGATCTAGGATCATCCAGACACTGTGTTGAATTTCAAACAAAGAGTTGGTGTGTCTCTGGGAAAGTACAGGGACAGACATGACTGCATGGAGTGGGGAGCAGCCCAGGACTCTGGCTGGCCTCCTTCAAGCCACACATGTGCGTCCACACCCACAGAGATCCAAGCAAGGACGTTAAAGTGGGAAGATGCCAAAATCCCAAAACTGCATTATCGTATAGAGTACCCAATGGCTAAGGGAGCAAACCAGGAGGACAGTGGGCACAGGGCACGAGCAGAGTGTGACCAGCAAGCAGAATCACACTTCGGAACAAACACATTGCCCTGGTTTTAGGCTCACAGTCTCTGGGAGCAGAGGAAGTGGAGTAAGAAACACTTTATTTGATGCCAAAGTAAAAAGTAAGAACCCAGTCCTTGTGAGCAGGGAGCCCCTCACAGAGACAGAATCTTTGAGTTCTTAAGACTTCCTGCAGCACCTTGGGGAAACAATAGCAAGACCCTAGCAGATCTGCAGGCAGCTCAACCCAGTCAGGGGAGGCCAGAAGGGCAATGAGCTGCATGCAGGTGCCTGGACCTGAGGGAAAATGACCAAAGGCTGCCCCAGGGCACCTGTCACTGTGGGCCAGGCACTGTTATAGTGATGTTACCTTTGACCTCCACTTCCTACCAGCAGGCTCTGGAGCCCTGTCCCAGTGAGCCATGGCGACACTGGGTAAAAATGGTGAGTGGATCCATGCCTCAGTGTGGAGCAGACTTTTGTGCATCAGAAGTAAGTTTCAGAATAAAGTGGTTTGCTTGCAACAATATTACATATACCACTATGTGTGTGTGTGTGTTATTTTCATCTGGTTATTATTATAAAGGCTTCTACATCCATCATTTTATTTGGCTCGGGGAATATGACAGGATCCTGCTCCAACCTAATAATGCAGAATGCAAGTCCAGATCCTTCCTGATCACACAGCCTCTGAGTGACCAAACTGGAGTCCCAGCCTAGGGCTTCTGATTCCAAACCTATGCTTTGGTCTCTCAACAACCCAAAGAAACCACGGCCACCCCAGGAGACATTGGTCTAAGCCAATGAAGCCCAAGACTGATGTGGAACTTGTAGAAGCCCCGAGATGCCAGATTCGAGGGGAGGAACAACCAGTAGTGAGGACGGCATGTTCCCCAGCAAACAGTACATGAGCTACAAATGATCCTGTCGGGGACTGTTCATTGAAGGCTCGGACACAGAAGAAAAAAAACAACCCCACTATATTCTACAAGAGCCTCTCCTGGTCTTACGGAGAATACAAAATTCATTTTCAGTGGAATAATTTTTAAAATACTGGGAAAGGTGAATAATATTAAGGAAAGAACCTTGATAAAAGCTAAAACGTTTGAAGGAAGGCACTAACAATCCAAGACCAAGATGATCAGAAAGACAGTGAGAAAGTTTAAAATACCCTAGGAGCACATTTTAACCAGCAAGAGAACTGAGTTTCTATTTCATTAAAACAGGTGCTAAAGCAATACTTAAAAAATACTTTAAAAAATTAGCTAAGTGAAGAAAAGAAAAAAAGGAAGTCCTTCATAGCAAGTTTCTGAATCTAGACACAGTTTGCTTAAAAACATTGTAAAATCTCTTTCCCTCTCTCTAAAAATCTTTTAACATAAAGGAGGTGTTGTTTAAAATGACCAGGATGAACAGATTAACCTTCTGACTCTTGTCACCATACCAGATTCTTATTTGCACAGCCAGTTTACTTGTGACCATGGACATTGTTCCGTGTACAAAACCTCACAACAGGACGGGAAACCCCATGAAGCTGAACTCCAGCATGAACCCAGGTCCCCGGTTTCACAATCCTCCATCCAGGTGTCTCGCCCTCCACCTTCCATGACCAGCAGCGCCTAGGAAATGTTCCAGACTATGAATAAAACACCATGATATCCAAGAATGAAGCAAACATAATGTTAAATGGGGGAAAATCAGTTTACATGGAGAAAAATAGAAAAAGGAACTTCCTAGTACCAAGGTCAGAACCAGGGAGCCAGCAAACTGCCGTCCCTAGGAAAGCAGACACCATCAGAAACCAGAGCCCTCACCTTTGTAACCTGGACCTCCACTCGCAGCTAGCTTGCGATCTCTAGCTTGCGATTTCTCCATCTGTAGAACCATGTCCCAACCCATTGCTGCCTATATTTTTAAAAATGGCTCACCTCCTCAAAAAGGCATAGTGGAAAGATTCCTGCCTTGGAAAGTTGGCCTTGCTATTTCACACACCCACTACTTTCCACAGGGACCTTTACAGAATTCAACTTTCATCACAGCTATGCAGCTTGAAGCAATTCACAGCTGCTCATTGGTACCATTGCTACCAGGTGCAAATTACTTTGTGTCCACCTGGGTGATCCAGCCAGCATCTCTCTACTGATCCTATCCCCCCATGAGGGTGACAGAAATGGCTTCTCCCCTGTCATGCCAAAAACTCACATTTTGTACAGGCTGGTCTTTGCAAGACCATCTTCTCTTCCAATATAGCTTGGAGCCATTTCTCAGTCAAATACATATGTTTTAACCATCAACACAAGATCAACAGCTTATTATGTATGGGGCATGGGTCAACCCCACCCAGGTTGTTTCCTCTCTTAGTTATTTATCAAGCACCTCCCTGGCTTCTGAGTTCTGGAGGCACAGATGTGGCTAAGGCCTCAGGGTCATCTCCACAGAAGTCTGTGCTCTCCATGAGGACCTTACTCCTCTTCCTGAGAAGAGTTAAGACTCATGCTCCTTCTGAGGTCACGAGGGAGAAGACACGATGAACAAGTGCCCATACACTGCAAGCATGAAAACCAGCCAGCAGACCTCCCTGGGCCTGCCACCATCTTGGGGAAGGGACATGTCAGATGGCATGACTTTAAGGAAGAGCTGGAAAGTCCCTCTGCTTAGCCAAGGACTCATGGAATCTTACTTGCTAATGTTTTTCACTCACTACACTCTGTGATCTGACAAAAGTCCAACTAAAATCTCTGAATTTCTGATTTAAAATGTTAGTCCTCCCTCTTAACCAGTATTTCTAGATGTCTCTGGGAGGAACAGTGAGAAGAAATTTTCACAAAACCAAACATAAATAAGAGAAGTATAAATTTTCAAACCAAGAGCATCATTTGACAGGAAAGTCTCAATGCATTTCAGTTAAAATGTTGGAATAAAATTTTTGCTTAAAAACAGTTAAAAAAAGAAAATGAGATTCTTCCACCAATGGACTCTGAGAAAGAATCCAGCACCAGCAAGTAACCAGCCTCAGCTTTGGTTTGGTTTGCATGTGTGAATCCTCGCAGAAATAGTGGAGTCCATGACTTAATCTTCATCCTTTCCCCTTGCTAACTTTCCTTAACTTTCACAGTCACTGAGCGTGCAGGCTGGAATTTTATTTTACATTTTCACACATAGAGTGTGTCCAATGTGTGTTCTTTCACCCAGCTCCTGTCTCTTAGCCACCACCCTCAACCCGTGGAGTGCCCGCAGCCGCAGAAGTGCAAGAGATCCTCACCTTCAAGGTCATCCTGGTACATGATGATTTCCTTCTCTCCCTCCAAATGAATTCCTGCAGAGAGAAAAGGTGACACTGAATTTGACACCCAAGGTTCCCTAAGGAAGCAAGTTTTTCCCTAATCCAGGGCAAGGTCTGAGCTGATGAGGACTCTGCAGTAATCACAGTTGAAAGTTTAGAAGAGCCCCCGGCAATAGTTAGCAATTTGCAGTTCTTTGTAGTGGATTGAAAGGACTGCAGAGGTAAGGAAAATGTCGTGACTCACTTACAGCCATGACAAAGGGCCAATCCCATTAAAGAATTGTCATTGTGTAAGATTAAAACTCAGACATACAGCAGCTTTGATTTCAAAGCCTTCTAAGTCCCCTTAGGTGTTGAAATTGTGTCATCAAGAACTGAAAGGTCCCTTCTGAGCCAATTTAACTGCTTTTACATTATCTGTTAAGCACAGGTGTCAGATGGCCATCCCCATCCTAAAGACACATTGGTGGAGACATCAGAGAACAGGAAAATAGAGCCTGGCAGCTGTGTTCGGCACTCAACGGCGTTCTTGAGGCTCACACGCAGTGGGGCAACAGAGAGCACTAATGTGGGAGGTACCTGAGCAGAGGAAAGACGGTGAATATAGCTGATGGAATTCTATACAAGTATGAACAGGGAGCCCTCAGACCTGCTGAACTCACCGTAAGAAGGGGACTAAGGTAGAAAGGAGAATAATGGGGGAGGAACCAATTTAGGTATAACATATGTACATGGAAATGTCACAAGGACACTCCCTGTGTAACCATCATAAATAAATAAAATGTCTTTTTTCAAAAATGTAGGGCAGGGAGGTAAAACAAGTCCTGTCTAGGGGTTGGTATCAGTGGGATGGGGGAGGCATAGGAAAGGGTGCAGGAAGGCATGTATGGTAGAAGTACTGTGTACACATGTATGAAAATGGAGCAATGAGACTTGTCAAGACTGCTCTAAGAAGAGGGGAGGAGGAATAAAGGAGAAAGAGGGAGGGGTGACTGTAACTAAGATACAGTGTAAGCACTTTTGTAAATGTCACCATGCACCCCCAGTACCATATAAATAAATCAATAAGTTTATAAATAAGTTTTTAAACTGACCATGAAAACAGCAACAACAAAGAATGAGACACACACAAATGGCCCACAGGTTCCCACTGCTGAAACCTGAAGGCCAATGGCCTACCTTGTAACCTTTTGAGGTCAGCAGGGTCAAGGGCAGCCACCGTGTCAGAAACCCTGGAAGGCCGGCTAATGCCTGAGTTGTTGACCGCCCTCACACGGAACACGTAAGACCTTCCTTCAAAAAGTCCCGTCACAGGGTATTTGCAGATCTTCACAGGGGCGTCATTGCACTGAACCCAATTGTTGGTTCCCACTTCACATCTTCAGACAAAAAAGAGAGAAAAAAAGGATTTACAGGTGTAGCCACATACATCGATTTTTCACAGAGAAATGTCTCACATTGACAAAATCCACGCTGTAAAAATATTGACATATAAATAGTAATATAACAAACTTCAAAAGAAAGAGCTACTCAGAAAATTTAATATCTATCTGTATATAGGTAGATATCCACTTGTAGAGATAGATAGACAGATAGATAGATAGCAGATAATATAGAAGATAGATAATGGATGGATAGATGGACAGATAAATAATGGATAGATGGATAGATAGACAAATAATGGATGAATGGATGGATGAATGGTAGACAGGTAGGTGGGTGGGTAGGTAGGTAGGTAAGTAGGTAGATACATACATAGATAGATACACAGACAGAATTCCTAGCGTGAGCGAGTTCATGCCATCAAATATATTTAGTCAAAATCTCCCCAGAAGGTTATTTCACATCTATCTTTGACAGTTCTGTTTCCCACGTAGGTAGCAAAGTCACCAGTGCTCTTCACTCCAGGTTCTCCTGGTGCTTAGGGCACAAACCACCTTCCCTCAGGGCCCAGTGCACATCTCACTAGAACTGAGCCGGGGATGAATTCTCACTAGGATGCTGGCTCAGTCTACTGAACAAAAGAGCATTTCTCATGTGGAATTGGGAGGTCTTTTGAAGATATTAAGTCCTGACCAGAAACCTGGAAATGCAGGGACAAGATTAACCTGGGTTTTTCACAGGTAAGTACAAAACCTTCACGTTAAATCCCCCAGAAGAAAACAGCAAGGTCAGAAAATTAGTGACTTTGAGCAGAGCACTACAGCCTCAGAGTTATGTGATCGTGTTAAAGAGAACTAACACCCCCCGCCAAGATCCACAATTCTTGATCAAATTTCTCTGGTCCACCAAGCCTGTCCCCCATTAATCAGAACCCAGGGACTCGACTCAGATCAAAAACTGGCAGCGCTCACGGAAGGGTCAAGGCCAGAAGGGGAAGTACCCCACGTTCTAGGATGTTCTGCTGCTTCAGTGTTTGTATGAGAGGGAAGCAGTGTGGACTTTTAGCTGATGGGGTGTGAAATCATTTGGACAACATGGCTGGAAAGTCATCAGATGCCCCTTGAGAATGGAAGATAGTTTTTGGCTGGTTGATTTGCTTTTTAATTCGCTCTGCAGATGTGTCCCTAACACCTCCAAATATCATCTCAATGGTGAATAATTTAGCTAAACCAGCAGTTTTGTTAGTAAAGAAGAGAATTTCATCTGCCTAAGCCAAAAACAAAAATCCTGCCATTTTTTTCTGAAAGGGGCACCTTATTTTACTGTGTAATACAGTAAAACAATCTTAAATTCCTACCAGGAACCCTCCCTTATAGCCCAGTGACTTGTACCTATCTCACTTCCAAACTCACGTTCTTTGACTACAATTTCTTCCGATGATTAAAATTTACATTTGAAGCATAAATTCCACATCTAATAAATTCCTGGCTCCACTCAACATCCTTCCCAGGCTCTGAGAGTTATGCCAATAAAGGAAAATCAAAGAGATTAAATAAATTGGGTTTGATCTAAATTTAATTCCAACACTTTGTGCTTTGGAGCACCAATTCTTTACATTAGAAACAAAATACACTTTTTTTTCTTTTGAGGCACTGGGGTTGAACTCAGGACCTCACACATCCTAGGCAGGTGTTTTTACCCACTTGAGCCACTCCACCAACCCTTTTTTGTGTTGGGTTTTTTCAAGATGGGGGTCTCATGAACTACTTGTCCCAGCTGGCTTTGAACCTCAATGCTCCTGATCTTTGCCTCCCAAGTAGCTAGGATTACAGGTGTGAGCCACTGGTGCCCAGCAGAAGACACCTTCTTAATAAAGAAAGAGGACAGAACTGTAGTGAACTGAGCTGGTGGTCTTCTATGGAGAGGAGGTAGCTGAGCACCCACCCTGCTACTCCTAAGCCCAGTCCTGCTGGGGCCATGGTCCTGGCCCTCAACAGCACAGGCCACTAGGTTCAGAGCCTGCATGGAGACCCAAGGTGCACTGATACTGGGTTGCCACAGGCCAAAGCACCTTCAATTTCAACAAAAAGAAACCGGTGGGGTTACCCTGGGCTCTGCCTATTGAGCAATATTTACCGATTACCTAGTGAACAGCATTGAATAACCAAACAGCAGTGATCACTAGAGCCAGTCGAGGTGGCAATGTCAACTTATGTTAATAAATATGTGCAAACGTGTGTCCCACTAAAGCATTTGCTCAAGCAGTGTTCCCACCCCTGGACGAGTGCCCACGCACTCACCGATCGATGAAGTACCCAATGACAGGGCTCTCAGTTGTCGTATTGGGTGGCTTCCAGGTCACGATGACATAGTCCCGGTTGGCATCGTAGCACTTCAGGTCCATGGGTGCCCCGGGAGCCCCTGTGACCAGTGGGTCAGCATCTGGGAGACACATGTGCCCGTCACAAACAGTGTGGGGTCACTGCAAAGGCTGTCCACAGCCCTCCAAACTCAGATGCCCCCTGCTCGGTTTGAGCCCCTGTGACCCCTCGTGTTCAAATTACTTGGATACTTTTTTACTCTGGTGGGTTGGTGTCAAGAAATTTAAAGACATTTATACATGTTTTAAAAACAGAGAACATTTCATCATCTAAAAAATGCTCAAGTCTGATTTTTCATAATTGGATCTAAAATTAAAGTTCACCTCTTAGTCCCATGTGGTCACATCATGATACACAGTCAGACTCGGTCCTTTTAACACCTGAGAAGTATCACCTTAGACACTTGCATATTTCAAAATCTTTAGACCACAGAGGATTTAATTCTTTTTCTAAAACGTGTGGTTAAATGTTTGTGTCAAACTATCCATTCATTTCACAGATGGCTTAAGATCATAAGATCATAACACAATCGGGTTTGTTTTCAGATCTTAATTACAGTTACACTGAAGTCCAGAAGAGCCATTCAGAAAGTTAACACACTGGACCTTTAATTTCCTTGTCTAAAATGCAGATTCACTCAGTAGCCATGGCTGTCAGAACCACAGCTGGGTAAGCGTTACAGGGTATCTTGTTCTTCTTCTCAGCAAGGTGTTCTTGACATTGGGCCAGATAGTTTCTCTGACATTCAAAATCTTCAGAAAGTAATCAGAATGGTTAAGCTCCCTGGTTTGTACATTATTTTCTTCCTGCTGTGTGCTGAGTAAGCACGGCAATTTAAGACAGTTGTGAAGATTGCATTTTTATGGGGCAAAACATTTCTTATATGCCAGAGGCACACAAGAAAATGGAAGGTGCATTTGAATGATGACCTAATAAAAACTGCCCAGCTCTGTGGAGGGGTCTAAAATCACAGACTGGCAACCTTGTGCGATCAGGCAAGATGTGCAAAGGTCAGACGTGCATTTTTGTTATCTAATGAGAGAGCCCTTCCTCTAAGCTCTGCTCTAACTACTGCTATGGTGAAAAAAGTCCCCAACTGATGGCATTCCTACGTCACTCTCGCCCAGAGCTGCAGGCAGTGGACAATGGACAGAACTCTGGAGCCCGGGTAAGAACAGAGCAGCCACTCAGGACAGACAACAGGGCACCCCAAGAGGACCTCGTGAGGATGAGGGACAACAGCCAGCCAGCCACAAGTGGGCCCTTGTGTCTCTGCAGTAAGGCCAGCTGAGCCCCAGGAAGGTGCTGCCCGGAGGGCAGTGTAGGGAGGGCTGGTGGATGCTGAGAAAGGAGACAGACCTTTTCCAGCTCAATGCACGTGGCTCCACAAAGGGACCTGTCAGGCTGTGACGCCAACAGAAATTAAGTCCCGGCTCCACCACCTTGGAGACAAGGTCAGGCCTCTGAGCCTCCCTGTCTTTGCATGAAACACTGAGAATGGTAGTAGTTTCTTACACAGTCACTATGAGAATTTCAGATCGCCCATGGATGTGTATGTATGCACACACCCATGCACATGTATGTACACACAAATGGCAGGTGCTTCTGCATGTGCTGGCTCAAAGTATATGTGCATAATGCCTGGTACTGTGCCTGGTGCACAATGAACTTTTCCTTTCACACACTGGGATTCAGAGCACCGCTCCCTGAGCCCATGGCAAGGACAGAATCAGGACATGGAGCTTCCTGACCCAGGACACTGGGTAACTACCACCTGCTGTATTTTGACAGTTAGCAGTGGTGAAAGCAGCTGAAGTCTCAATCAGAGGCTGATCAGCTGTGTCCAGAGTGAACATGGGGCACACTCGCTCTTAGGCTCCATTCATAAGTTCCAGCAATGGGACAAGTGCTAGGGACACAGAGGCCACACTTCTGATCTACACTGATCACCTGCTCGCTGTCTGACTACAGAGCTCTGGGAAGACCCGATTCCTCTCAGAGAGACTTACAATGAGCAGGACTCCTGTCCACCTCAGCCAGTCCTCCCCACAATGCATACTCAGCCCACACCCCCCAGCGCACCTCTGACAAACAGGAAAGCACTGTGATCGCTGACGCCTCCCCGCGACACGATCCTCAATGTGTACAGACCCTCATCGTCCTTGTTCAGGTGGCTGAAGGACAGTGAGGCCTGACCTTCTCCGAAGAACATCTTTGTCCACTTTGACTCTTTCACCAACACATCTGAAAGAGCAACACAATTCAAGGTTTGCTTCAGAAGTCATCCAAGGGCTCAAATAAGTCTATGTGGACATGGGAGCCAGCACCCAGAGGGACAGGACCCAGCCAGACCTCAAGGAATGCAGCCTCAGCTTCATAAAGTCTGAAAGCTACTTCATGCAAAACTCACACACAAACGAAGCACCAAAGAGGAAAAGACTTTCAGCCCAGAACCCAGCACCATGGGAGGAGCCCAGAGACAGGGCCCTAGCTCTGCCCGTTCACCATCCTGTCCACTCACTCCTTCACAACACAAAGCTGCCCCAAGCCCTGTCCTCTGCTACCCTACCAGGACTCCAAGAGCTCCCACCTGGACACTGCTTGGGACAGAAAATGCTCACCCCAGAGGCTGCCTCGGGAAGGTCCCCACCACTGAGTCTGAGAAATTAACAATAAAATTCCAACATTGATGGATCAAAAGCAAGACATTGAAAGACAACTCGTAAAGGAAGACATGCAAATGATGAATAAGCTTGTGAAAACAATGCTTAGGCTGGGCGCCACTGGCTCATGCCTGCCATCCCAGCCACCAGGAAGCATAAATAGTAAGATCCTGGTCCAAGCGAGCCCTGGCAAAAGTTATTGAGACCCCCATCTCAATCAATATCCAGGTGTGGTGGGTCACATCTGTAATTCCAGCTATGTGGGTAGCATAAATAGGAGGATCATATAGACAGCAAGACCCTATTTGAAAAAATAACTGAAAAAAGGGGCTGGGAATGTGGCTTGAGTGGTAGAGCACCTGCCTAGCAAGTTCAAGGTCCTGAGTTCGAACTCAAACAAATAAAAATACCCAACAGGACATTAAATAATACATTATTTTCTGCCTGCTAAATTTGACAAATATGGGGGGAAAAAAGAATAATATCCACCATTGAAAAGAGCAGAAAGACACCTTTCCCCCTGTGGCGGAGGAAGGGAGTGGACATACATCATAGCCCTGAAGTGCTGAATGCAGTTTGGACACCACAGACCCAAGAATCTGTCCCTAGGTAATAAGCAAAGGTACATGGTGAGGATTTATTTCAGAAACATTTATAACAGAAAACATACAGACCAAATGTTCCAATCACGAACATTCTGCTATTCTGCTATTCTGGTGCCACAGAATAGCAGTCCCAGAAACATGCGTGAAAATGAGATTTCTGTCAGAAGTATGCTCCCCATTTTAATGTACACATGTGGACAATATACATATCTTATAGCAAGTTGATCACCGTGACTTTGTAGTTGGAGACATTATAATTTGGGGGACACAAAGATATTGCACTTGGTATAAGAAAGAAAGAGCTATCTTTACAACTTCATCTTCAAGCCTTGGTATACACCAGACATGAACGTTACTTGGGGACGCTGTGGCCCACAGTGTATCGAAGCAGTTACGAGGCCAAAGCCTCTGTGAGCAGCATGGCAAAGGGGTAATAAAAATAAATATTTTAAGCTGTTTCATCCACTTTATCTTCCTGCATAGCTAATGGGATCAAAGGACAATAACTGTGCTAAATGAGGAGTTTGCACAGCAGCCATTCAAGGTAAGTGCAATAAGATACAATGTAATACAATGTAACCCAACGTAGTGCAAAACATAATCAAAAAGGGATTTGTGGGGGTGATAAGCAGATAGTGCAGACTGAGGGAGAGGCTCCCTCATTCTCTAACTGGTTGAGTGCGCTCTGTCATTGGGTCCCATAGGTCAGATGCCAGCTTAGTTTTCTCTGGGTGAAACAGGTGAGGACCCAGAAACTCTGAGGGTTCAGTGAGTTCTCTGTCCAGCAGGCCTGAGGTGGGGGCCACAGTGACATGCGTCTCACAGCTACATTGCGTTCCCAAACAATGCAGTGCAAGCCCTTGGAACACTGCTAAAAACAGAACAAAAGAGAACAGCAATACTAGCATAAGCACAGTTTGCTGTGTTGGAATTAAGTAACTCAGAGCCCTCTGTGTAACCATGTGCATTGAGTTAATTCGAATTAGCATAAGATGGTCCTTTCTATCATTTTTTTTATCCTTGACATGGATGGATAACACACTGATGTCAGGCTCTGGGCACCAAATTTGCAATGTCATATTGAGATTATTCCCGGAGCACACTCAGTCCTACTCCACACAGCCTGGGTGGCCTCATCAGAGTTCCCCCCACCCTGCCCCGCTTTCCATGGCAATGACCCCACGATGAAACCTCTCCACCTTGACCTCCTGCAACCTCTCTCCATGTCTCTCCTTCTCCATGTCTTTCTCTGTGTGTCTCTGTTCTCTGTCTCTATCTCTGTATGTGTGTCTCTCTTTCTTTCTTTCTCTGTCTCTCACTCTCTCTAGCTTTCTAGAGAGAGATTTTCTCTCTCCTTCTGTTCCTGCCTCAGACAGCATTGGCCTTGGCCTTCCCTTGGTCAAACAGAAGCTCACAGGTCACAACGCCCTCACAAACCTAACAGTTCTCTCCCGGTCTTGTGCATGAGGTCAGACGTGTAACCTCTGTCTGGAGCATGTCATCACTTCTGCCTCAGCTCAGCACCCAGGAACTCTTCCTCTGCACCATCTGTCAATAACCTTATCTTTTTCAGGAAGTTCTCCCGTCCCTCCAAAACACCTTTGGCTCAACTTCAGCTGATATACAGCCAGAGCCACACTTGGCAAATCATCACAACCTGCTTTACAGTGCACTTCACGTGCTTTAAAAAAAACATTGCTTTCCAATATTGCATATTTAAGGCTTGTAGAGTAGCTCAAGTGGTAGAGCACTTACCAAGTAAGGGTGAGGCCCTGAGTTCAAACCCCAGTGCTACCAAAATGTGTGAGTGTGTGTGTGTGTGTGTGTGTGTATACACACACATTGCCAATATTGCGGATTTTCCTGAACTAGGCTGCAAACCTCTTGTGAGCAGAAATATACCTGTTTCTTTATAAGTCTCAGCAACACATCAAGCTCTGGACAGACAAACAGGCAAAATAGACAGTGTGACTTAACCCACAGGAAAAGTTCCCTTCTGAAGCATCAGCCCGGAGAAGAGGAGGAGGAGTGAGCTCCCTCACACACACATGGGCTGACTGTGAGGCCGACAGCAGCCAAGGCACTGGGGAAGACCCCAGCTCAGCTGACCTCCTGCTTGACTCTGCCTCCTCCCCTGTCAGTGGAGTGCACCCCACACCCAGCATAGGGAGATTAAGCGAATTATCACACTCAGATCGCATGAGGCTCACAACAAAGTCTAGTGAAAGTCAGTTGCTGTTTCAGTGATGGAAACATGAGCATTCACTCTTGCTAATCCAGCTGAGACCTTCCTTGGAGCTATGAGTATCTCTGAGGGCTCACCTGGATTCAGTGTCCCTGAATCCTCCAGGATTTTCCAGGGTGAAGTTCTAGGTCAGTGTCAGGTTCAAGGTCTCCCCAACCCCTGGGTTTGCTTCACTGCCTACAGCTAACATGCTGGTAGAGGTAAAGGCCAAATGAGCTCCAATGTTAAAAGATCGCTCCTGCCCAAGGATTCGCAGGTGGCAGTGCTGGGGGCACCACGTCACTGGCATCCCCAGGCTTGGGAGCCACGGCACTCACCATCACGGTACCACTCAGCCCGAGGCTGCACCCTCTTCAGGTCTGGTGTCACCAGCAGCGTGCACTTGAGCGTGAGTGTCTCCCCTTCTCTTCTGAAGGTGACCCCGAATTTCTCCAAAAACTGAACCTCGAAGTGCGTGTATGGAATCACAGAGGACAGGGGCACTGCGGAGAGGGCAGCAGACACAGTTAGGCTGGGACATAGGACACTTGCTTCCTCAAAGGAGCGTGCTGTGCCTGAGGGTCTGTGTCCCCCATGCTGATGTCCTGGATCTGAACCCCCAGTGGTGTCAGGAGGTGATTAGGGTTAGATGAGCCCATGGTGGGATAGTGTCCTTATGAGAAGAGGAGGACACAGCGAGAGGCATGGACCAAAAACCAGGAGGTGGCCAGCCTCCCCAGAGCCCACCTGGCAGCACAGGAATCAGACTTGCAGCCCCCAGAGCCTGAGGAGTGAGGGTCTCCGTTAGTCCCCCAGCCTGTGGTGTATACACAGCCTCAGAGTCTGTCTTGTCGCTAAAGGCATGGCCATGCAGGGGCCACAGTGGACAAGAGCCACGAGCTCACTGCAGGAGCACCTCCCACCTTGGCACACAGGATGGATGTTGAAACAATCATGGCTTTTTCACCATCAGATACCCTGTGGCATTTTCACTGCCAGAATGTCAATCAGCACCAAATGAATGAACTAGATCCAGAGGATGACAGAGTAAACCTCAAGTGTGTATGCTGCTGGGGGGGGGTGGGGTACATTTGTATCAGAAGAAAATCAACAGTAATTCCAGTGCTGGACATCGAACCCAGGACCTTGCACATTCTGGGCAAGTGCTCTGCTACTGAGCTCCACCTCAGCCCTTAGTTTTTTGAGACTGAGACTCAACCTGACCTCGAACTCATGGTCCTCCTGCCCCCACCTCCAGAGGACTAGGATTACAAGCACGTACTATCATGCCTGGCAATTGTAAATATGTTAAACCAAAAAAAAAAAAAAAACCTATGATTTATAAATATGTGCTTGAAAGGAAAGTTCAAAACGAGATACAAACTTCAAGACGGTGACACCTACGATTCTTAAAAATCAGCTCAAGCCCTGTTGACCTGTGTGCTTCAAATGGGTTAATTTTGTACCTCATCACAGAGCCAATGCAGGCCACTGTGACAAAGGAGACTGGGTGGTGACAGATGGCTCCTGCACTTGGGGGACATGTGTTTGGGGGGGCATTAACAGAGAATGGGTGCGGAGACATGCACTACAGGATGCATCCCACACATAAGAAAAAAGTGCGTCAGACCTGCAGGGCGGAACAGAGCCGAGAAGACTTCGTGCCCGCCTCCCTGGACCTGAGGTGGCTGCACCTTACAAAAGATGGAGCGACATCCAGGGAAAGAGGGCATCCTTAGCACAAAATGTGGCACCATCATGCACTCAGGTCAAGAATCTGGATTGATCTCTTTTTCCAATTCAGAACTGAAAAGTCTCCAAGTGATGGGTTTACCACCGTTTAAAATCACCAGCTTCCCACAGAATGACAGGGGAGGAAACTGTCACACAGAAACACTGGCCAGGAAAACCTGGAAGAGGCTTTTGAAATGTAATTTTTTTTTAATACTTGAGCTAGATATTCCTGTTACGCCAGCTGCTCAGGAGGCAGAGATAGGAGGGTTCTGAGCTTGAGGCCAACCTGGGCAAAGTTAGTGAGACCATATCTCAAAAGCAAAAACAAAAGCAAAAGGACCGGGGTGTAGCTCAAGTGGTAGAGCACTTGTCTAGCAAAGGTGAGGCCCCGAGTTCAATCCCCAGGACTGATATTAAAAATATTTTTAAATTGTGTACTATGACACTAAACATCTTTCTGGACAAAAGACATCCAAATCTACTTACAACCGATTGGGAGTCCCACGGAGTGGAATGGCTCTTCATCTCCTCGGAACCCTGCGGGGATAGTTGGGTGAATGTAACCAAGAGAGACCACGGGCTCCCTCCCCCGACAGGCGCGACCCGGGCTCCCTCCCCAAAAGCAGCACGCACTTCTCACCACCACCGCGGCATTGGTTGATACTTGTCCATGACAGTTGGTGGCCACTGCCGAGTAGGTGGCTGTGTCATCAAAGTTGGCCCTTGGAGAGAAAAGGCAAGTGTGTAGGACTGCTCTGGCAGAGGATGACCTGAACTTGAACAAAAGCACTCCTCGAAAGCAAGTCATGTGATGACCTGGATCGTTTGTTGTGAGTGATTTGCTCTATCTTGGAACAGCAAGAGGCACACAGTGTTGTATTAATTATAGACGCAGATGAGCATCTGAGCCCTGAGCACCCTTGGCTTTGACCTTGAGAGAGAACAGGTGTGAACACTTTAGAAAATCCTTCATCTTATTCCCAAGAAGCCTCTGTTCCACTCCGGTCCTGTTTTTCTACTCCTGCAGAATCGTGGTCTTATCTTGTCAATGGGAGGTTTCTGTGACCTCCAACCCTAGCAGAATCACTCTGAGCTACCTGATTCAGGAGCAAGGAATTTACTGTGCAAGAAAGCAGAGCCTTGGGTCGGTGCGGCCCCTGTGCACCTGCCTGGGAGCTGAGAGAGAGCTGGTTCACAGTGACCCAGGAGCCACACTTGGTCCCACGCTGGTAGACAGTGCCTGTCATGGTCCACACCCTGAACATGATAACTTGAGAAGGTGGCTGAGAGCTCGTCACACCACAGACAGGAACCAGAGCTGTGTGTTGCACAAGGCAGAGGTTCTAAGGTATGGGCAGAGTGCCATTAACTTCCAGAAGTGAGCAACGCCCTGTTAGACAGGAGACGAGATTCTATAACCTGCCTCACTTCCACCAGGAATCATGTGTCCACTGGCAAGGGGAGATTAAGTCCAGAACCCCAAACACACATGCCCAGGTATGAAATGCCTGGGCTGGACCCTCCCGTGACATCACTGCACGCCTGGGAAGACCTTGACCAAAATGTCAGACCCCACCCCTCAGGTGCAGAGCTCCCGCTGCCCCACATCTGCCCTGCCAGAGACAGAGCTGCTTTCATGGTTGTGCACCACGTGACCGTGTACCACGTGACTGTGTACCATGTGACTGTGCATGTGACTTGTACCATGTGGCTGTACACACCATGACTGTGTACCACATGCCTGTGTACCAGGTGGCTCTGCACCACATGACCATGTACTATGTGACTGTACCACGTGACTGCACCACGTCGGTGTGTACCAGGCGGCTGTGCACCACAAGGGTGCAGCTGTGCACTGCCTTCCTTCAGCTTCCCCAGAGGGAAGTGAGCAGCAGGTGCTGCTGCTGACTGGGACTTGCTCACTGCAGCACAGAATACTATTATCCTTCCATGATGCTGTCACAAGCCCTGGAAAACAGACTTCACGGTCCTATTAACATGTGAGAAGCTAACACTTTGAGAAGTTGGGAAAACAAGGTCCACACATCTGCACAATTTGCATTCTTGCTGCTGGTTTCTCTCCAAGAGGTGGACCCTGTGCGAGATCCCACTGGGGGAAAAGAAATAACGCTGAAAAAAATCTCACTTTTCAGAAAGAAAATTCAATAAAGAATTTTACTTAATTCATTCTTAAATTCATTATGAAAATTACCTTAAAATTCATTAAGAAGCCAATGTTCCCAGGAAGACCCACTGCTGGAAGTCATTGGTACTTTTATTTTCTAGGAACTGAAAATATTCAGTGTCCCCAGTAAGGGGGAGAGAGGTTTCAGAGACCCATGCTACCAACTGGGATCCGTCCTTTCCCCCAGGAGTTCCTCCGAGCCAGCCTGGCCTCCCTTAAACACCATGACTCACGGCGGGGACCGCACAGCATGGCTGCCCAAGTGCGGCATGTCCAGTTCACCTCAAAGGAACACACGCTCGACCGACTGCAGAGCCCAGTGGCAAATCCACAGTGACCTGAGCTCCTTAGGACCCACTCTGCCGTGCAATTTCCAATCACACAGCAGGTACAGCCACAGCCCCAGGGGCAAGGTAACATGCGTGTAGAACACGTTTTAAACGTCCCACCGTGTGGATGCGCCAAGCGTCAGCACCGCTGTGACCTACCTGGAGTAGCGCGCAGAGCACACCTGGGCTGGGGAGGGGAGGGGGTGACTTCCCTGTGGTGCCTGTGGGCACTGCTTGCTGTGTTTACTCCGTGTCTGTGTTACTTCTTCTGAACAAGGACACCATTATATTTTCCTACATACATTCTCCAAACAGAAAGATATTCTTCTGGGATTAGCCCTAAGCCTTGCTCTACAACAACCCTGCCCATGCCCTGCAGATGAGAAAATGCTTGGCCAGCAACCCAAAGGCGAGGCTCAAGTATTGCAAAGCCAGGGCACACTGGGAAGACAGCATTCTGTGAGGATGGGGGAAGCAGGGGTGATGGAAACCTGCTGACCTGGACCCATCCAGGGACTGCACGGCCACACAGGCTCAGCCTGGGGCAGCATTCTAAGAAAGTGTCCGGCCCCAGGATGAAGGCCAGTCTTGGCCCAGCCAGTCACCCTTGTCCATGGGCTGAGTGAGGAAGAGATGTATACCTAGCCTGTGAGACCCCAGGCAACAGCACACAGCTGGCCCAGTGTGACCTGCAGCTGCCACAAACCTCACCTCCAACCGCCCAGAAATCCTTCTGGGTATTTAGCATAATGGTTTCCAAACTGTGTTCCTGAGTTTTCAAGGTTCAAACTCCTCAATGCAATGCAAATTTCCTCTTCAATATGCACTTTAGCAACGTTTAAAACAGACCTAAAAGCCAGTACTCAGGTGCATTTTCTACTCCTTACACTTCAGCTCAGTAACAGGAATTTTGGAACTTCATTTGTTTATGCTTGGGCCTCAGGCAAAGCATCTACTGCCTGGGTTTAATTGAATAATGTCCCAAGATTTCAAAGCAAAACTTATTTCCATCTGCAACTACTCTCTAGTGAACTGGAATTTTTTTTTTTAATCTTGGGTATCAGAATAAAATGCACAAGGATTCTGTGACTGTTACACACACACAGCCGTTAGCCCCGAGTTCTTGCTTCAAATCTGTGCTATCTTAGGTCAGAATGATGGCCCTTATCTGATGACTTTATAATAAATAAATCATGCACATTTTAAACTCCTGAAGTACATTTACTGAGACTTTACAATGGGCGACATTGATTGGAAACCTGTTGCAGTTTTATAATGCTATACTAATAGCATGTATTGTCAATTAAAATGGAGTAGCTGAGGGGCTGGGTGTGGTAGCTCACATCTGTAATCCCAGCTACTTGGGAGATGGAAACAGGAAGATCACAGTTCAAGGATGGCCTCAGCAAAAAGTCAGCCACAAATATCTCAAGCAAGCTGGGCTTGCTCAGCTGCTCAGGAGGCATGTGTACAAGGATCTCTGTCTAAAACCAGCACTGGGCCAATCTAAAAAAAAGAAAGACCCTATCTAAAAAGTATTCTAAAGCAAACAGTTGGAAACATGGCTCCCAAGGCCTGGAGTTCAGACCCCAGTACTGATAGGTACCAGACACAAGCAGTGGCCACAAGAGGAAGAAAATCATTTGTAATGAAACCCTCAAATCCACAGGTGACCAGTCTCTGCTAAGACTGAAGTACCCTGGGTCAGCCAGTCACCTAAAGCTTCATCCTTTCTTTACTCAAGAATAAGCCACCCCCTAAACATCAGCTGGGCCTGGGGCTGGGAGTGTAAGTTAACCAGACAAAGATCCAGGCCCAGGAGCCCCTCCCAAGGGCCAAATGGACCTGGGCCTGAGAATTCCTCAGTGACCAGTCCAGCTCTGAATGCACTGATGTTCTTTCCTAGTTAACTTTACTGTCACTTTCCCTATTCCATATCTTGCCTGAATTCTTCTCTGGACAGGAACTGAGGTTTTCACCAGAGCTAAACTTTCCTATAACAATAACACCAAAAAACCCATTAGCTGAACTTCTGGACCAGACCTTCAAAGCTATTCTCTCTTCTGTCTCCTGCACAAGGCCTCCCTGCCTCACATTCCTGCAGAACAGCCGGGGTTTCCTCTGAGGCCAGCACTGAGGGCTGTTCTGCTCCAGAGCAGGGAGGAGCTGGTCAAGGGTGCAGGCAAAGGACAAATTTGTCACAGGATGGACGAGGTGGAGATCAGAGTCTGCGCCTGCGAGAAGGATGCCAGCAGCAGAGCAGGGCAGCTGCCCATGCAACCTCTCCACAGGCTCCAGCTCCATCTGGGCCTTGAACATGGAGCAGTGCCACCTATCACATTAGCACTGACCCGCTGGTCAATTAACCCATTAGCATGGTCCAGACCTGGAGCGCAGTGCAGAGCTCCACCTTCCACAGGCCGAGTACAAAGGCACCGGGTCCTGAGAAGCAATTACCCAGAGCCAGGACCCACAGGTCCCATGCATTTGCAAGGAAGCCAGTGAGGGTGATAGGCAGCAGCTAGACATAAGTGGTAGCTACAAGAGGAAAAAAGGAGACATTATTGTGACTCGACTTCCCAAGTCCACAAGGACAGGTAGCCAGGCTGCCACAGGATGCTCTGAAGGGAACCACTCACTGAAAGCTTAAACCTCTCATTACCCAGGAGTAATTCACATCTTACACATCAGCCAGGCCTGGGGCTGGGCGTTTACACAGGTAAATTTAACAAAACAAAGACCCAGGTCTAAGAGCTGGAGAGAGCAGAGGAAACTCTCGATTAGAGCAAGGCTGGTAGTTTACACAGGTAATCTCTCTCACTTAACAAGACAGCAACCCAAACCCAATCATCCCATAGGGCAAATAAACCCAAAGCTACAACTTCTTCAATAAATACTCCAACTTTAAACCTGACCTGTTCTGACCCTGGAGACAGCCAGCCCACTTTCAGCCTGTTGAAAGCGTATTCCCTTCCTAATAAACTTTACTGTTACTTTCACTGAATCTTTGCGTCTTGTTTGAAATCTTCTCCTGCCAGACACAAGAACCCAGGTTTTTATCAGCACTACTGTTCCAGTAACAAGGGTATCCAGGCCTACTGACTGGTGTGGGGGTCCACAGTGGGTGCCTCCAGCTGGCCTGCTGGTGGACAACAGGTTAGAACTTCTGTTCCTCTTTACCTCATTCCTTGTGAATACGGTGTCCTATGCAAAATATACTGGAACAGAGGTACACACACAGCTTGTAAGGAGCATATGGACATGTATACTGAGAAAAGAACAAGAACTTGTCCTCAGCTGGAGATGTGGGCAGCAGGACACCTGGTGTGGAGGCTGAATGGGCTGGAAGAGCAGGGGACTTCTCCCATATCAGATTTTCCCCAAAGGTGACTTGGAGACAGAGCTCTAACCCAAGCCAGCACCATGTCCCATTAGGACTCACTCTCCCACTTCTTCCCCAGGCTACACGAGAGAAAACATTCAGCAAACCCACAGTCTAATTCTGGCATTTATTTCATGCTTCAAGAACTTGCAAGGGTTTTATTTTCTGCTTGGATGGGTTCCTAAAGCAGAGGGAGAGTTTTCTTTGGTCTCAAGCTTCCATGGGGCCCTCTTGTCTCCCCAAGTCTCACTGTGATGCTCCCCTGACACAGCTCATGTGAGAAACTTATATTGTTTCATCTGTCTTAGAGACAGGCGGACCACAGGTGAAGTGAATTCCTCGTGGGCAGCCAAGCTCCAGTGACCCACATGGTAAGCAGCGTTGACACTGAACTCATAGTTTAGCTTCAAGTTCAAATTAAAACTTAAATATCAAAGGCTACAAAGAAAATATAAGGAAAGTTTAGTCCTAAAAACATTCTGGAAGGAATGGTCAGTGGTCATGTTACTAATGAAAAGCAAGCTAGATCACTGCAAATCTTCCTAATGATTTGAGAACAACATAAAAATTCCTTGAAGAAGTGGGACTCACAGTATGGGTCCCAAGAGAAAATCTTACAAGCATATAAAATAGTGTCAGTCACAAGTTTAAATTCAGATAGTACCAAAGGGTGAGCCTGCTCCTCAGCACTTTGAGAATTCAGCAACACTGGCCAAATATTATTCATAGGAGCAAATGTCACTGTAAGGCAAGGAAGAGCTCATTCGCAAGCCAGTGCAGGGATGGGCAGTGAATTCCACACCCTGAAAATGACCTCAGATCAGATGACACGTAGCTCAGCACTTTGGAATGAACAGCTGAGCTGAGCTGAGCTGAGCTGAGCTGTAATTTGTGGGGTCTCCTCTTGCTCTTTTCCTGAAGAAAGTTAATGTTTCATCTGCTAAAAACACCCCGGTAGGGATAAGAATACTGACAGAGAGGTTGGTGTTGGGACTTTCACTTTCCCAAATTTCTCAAATATTTGCATGTTTCTGCACAAAGCAAGTCTATCACAGGATCTTGACCGTGGTCTTCTGGGGTCCAGTACCAAGCTAGCCATAGTCTATGCATGCACTGAAAGCCTTCTTATGCCCAATGCACAGTTTAAGTGTTGCCAAAGTGTGTCTTTTTCATTTGTGATAAAAGGAAATCACTTTTCTGCTTAAAACAATGATTAAAATACATCTTGGAAGCAGGCTAATCACTAACTCAAACTGACCTACCCACCCCACCAGTCAGAGCGTGCTCAGCCCAGAAAGCAAACATGGCAGAAGTCACTGCACTCCTTGGGTGAAAGCAAATGTCCTCTTCCAGACACTGGTTTATTACCTATTGGAACGCCCACAAAGTTTGGATATGGAAGGAGAGAGTCACTGTCTGAAGAGGGCAGCCAAAGGCACACATGTGACTGCCCTCCTAGAGATCCAGACAGGAGATCCACCCTTTGCTGAACCCACCTCTCCCCATGGCTGCTCCCCCCAGAGCTGGCACCCTCATCCCCAAGTGCACCTTCTCTGGAGCCCCCTACAGCCCCCAGCTCCCTCCCTAAGAGTTCATCTGTGCCCCCAGCCTATTGTATGTCAGAGGAACCCTTTTGAGATAAAGCCAGAACTGGCCCTCTCTCCTCAGCCTCTGGAATTAGCCCTTCTCCTTCCAGCAAAGCCAGCACCCTTGCCTGGCTCACAGAGTCCCTGGCCACGTCTCTGAACTGTTGTCTCCTGCCCAGCCTCCAGTCCCAGTGGCCCATGCACCTCTCAGAACCTGCCAGGGACTCCTTTGCCTGAATACTCACAGCTCCTGCCCAGCACCCCATCACCATCAAGCCTTGTGCACACGACTCTTCCCAGGAAGGTTGGCCCTGGCCCCATTTCAGCCTATGGCCCCAGCCTCCTCTCACAGCTGTGAGATTCACCTACACCCTGTGCAGGAGTGATGTCTTGGGTCAAAGGATAGCCAGCTCGGCTTTGATGGTGGGGAATGTAATGGCACCTGGTGCACAGGAAGTTCTCAGTGAACAGCAGAAGCAGCCAACCAGCCAAGAGGCCAGGGCCTGGAGCTTTTCTGGAGAGGCTCAAATCTACCTGGAGAAAGACGGTGATGACCCCTCTCAGATTTTAACCTGAGCACCACCTTCAATCCTTGCTCCATCCAGACTACCTGCAGAGGAGCCCTGTCACAGGAGGGAGAGGCTGGGTCCCTGCTGCAGAAGAGGAGTGACAACCACAGAGTGAAGGCCATGTCACCACCATATGACAACCTCCAGGCCATAAGGATGGGCCTCAGGAAGAGGCCAGCTCAGGCCTTGGCCCCAGCCCAAGTGGGAAAACAGGCGTTGCTGGGAAGGAGACACAGAGGGGGACATGAGGAAGCTCCAGGGGCAGGAGAGAAACCCAACCGAGGCCCTTGGAGACAGAGACTAACAGACAGCTATGAACTCAGCTGAGTCAGGCTCCTCGAGGCCTCCTCTGACCAGGCTGTCCCTGGGCAGGGCCTCAAGAACAAGAGTCCTGCTGGATCAGCTTAGCTCTAACCCTCCATCCATGCTGGATCCCCCGCCATAACTGAACAGGCTCCTCTTCCCCCTCCACCCCATATGGAATCTGATCCCCCTGCCCTGGGGTCAGCAAGAACCCTCCTAGGTTGGTTTAGGCAGAACCCCTTCCCCCAAGGTCTCCTCTGAGTGACTTTCCACCCCAACTCCACCTGCTCCCTGGCTCTGACCCTTGCTCCTAGCTGTGCTGGGAGCTGAGCCCACTCCCCCCCACTGCAAGGCGCCTGCTTGGCCTCAGCAGTCCCTCTCCCTCGAATGACGTCTTCTCTACTGTCCTTAGTGAGTGTCAGAATAATTCTTCCTTAATAAAACCCAACATATAAAAGCTTTTTAATTAAAAAAGAAGAAAATACTTTCATTACAACATGCATTCGGGTGAAAGCAGGGAGAATAAATATGTGTGCATATGAGTATATGTACACATACGTCTATGTGCACCAGTGTCTTGTGTGACACGTGTGTGACGTCATGTGATTCTTCCAATCTCCTCTGGAAATTACAGATGCCTTCACATCTGGCTGTGCAGCCCAAGCTGGCCTTGAACTCTCAATCCTCCTGCCTCAGACTCCCAAGCGCTGTGATTACAAGTGTGTGTCACCACACTTGGCTTTCGATTTCTTTTGAGTTTGGATGTTGATTATGGGACCTGGCCTCGGCACATGCTACCCGAGGATGCTCACCTGTTGATCTCCAGCGTGTGCACGCCGTACTTGCTCTCAATCCTGTACTTCCCTGGCTCGCCTGCCTGGCAGATCAGACTGCCATCTTTGTACCTGGTTATGGGAAACATCCATTTTAGGTTAAAGGCAGATTTATTTTTACAGCTTTGTCCTGTGTCCTTATTTCCCTCAAGTGTTTGCTAGTCTTTTTCCCTGCCCCTTCCCAGAACCACAAAGGTAGGGCGAGAACCTGCAAGGCTCTGACTCACACCATTCAGGAAATCCTTGACCTATAGCAGATTGTGCTGCAAACATCTGCTTGAACTTCTGGGATTTTCAGAAGTTATTCCATGTTAAAAAAAAAAAAAAAAAGTATAGCTACTCTAGCTAGGTCCCAGACTGTCCCATCAGGGGAACTGGAACACACTTGCTGAGGGAGTTCTGTCCTCTACCTGTATAGCAGAACGCAGCCGCCCACAGGATGGGCCTCCCCGGCACCCCCAGCCTCCTGGAACCACAGCTGGATGGAGCTTCCAGGTTCTGAAACTGCAGCTGGGAGTCCCAATCCAGGGCCCAGGTGGATGCTAGGTTCCAGCCCCAGATTTTGAAACAAGACCAGTCTGTGGGCTTAAGGATTTAATCCTCGAATTTTCACAGCCCCCAGCATGAGTCCTGCATAACTAAAGCAGACTCATGGACTTCCCACTCAGAATCAGCGATGATGCCCTGGCCTGGACAAGGGCCATGCCTCCAAAAAAAGGGTCGTTTCAGGGAACTGACTTTGAAGCAAAACACTCTGAAAAGCCTTAAAATTAAAATGGCAGCATACCATTTAAATGGACATTTCATAGGGGTTTTACACACATTTCCCCTCATGGGCTTCTGGCCTCAGTGCTAAGCCAGGCTCAGGCCTGCTCTCTCTCCACGAGCACCTTCCTCCAAGCAAAGGAGCCTGAGCCCAGCCGCTCACCATTGCACCACGGGCGTGGGGAAGCCTTGCACAGTGAAGCAGAGCCTCACAGACATCTTCTCCCAGACGGTATGGGACCTCAGCCGCACCAGGATCTCCGGAGCCCTGCTCATCCGCTCCTCAAACGAGTGTCTCTCCCATGCCAGCTTGTCCTCCACCTGCCCAGAGAAGTGAGGACGGTCAGGGTGTGGAAAGGCCTGCCACAGGATGGGTGACTCCATGTTCTGTAGTCTCTCACCTAACCGTGCTCATCTTTTTCACACCGGACCCAGGCAGTACCTTCTCTGCTCTATTCTGAGAAGCAACAGTACCCAGGGACTTGGAAAACGTCTCCAGGCCAAACCTCACCCCAGTCGAGGTGCTGTTCTACTCAGGATGCCACTCCACCATCTGCCAAAGGACCAATATCCACCTGCTCCACTCCCCCTCCATGTTCCTACAACCCCACCTCGCAAAAGCCCTTAAAACCTCACACCAATTACCCCACAGAGCTGATACTGCCTGTGGTGTCTGGCCCCTTTCCTCACTTGGAAAGTGAATAAAACTTTGCCTCTGCTTTAACTCTTGCCTTTGGGAAATCGTTCACACCCTGTACACCAGCCACGCAACTGGAACCTAACACACCGTGGGTGACAAGGCAAACCTCACTCCACCCATGCATCTCAGAGAGCACAGAGCCCCTACCATCTGCTGCAGGGAGTATCTGTCCAGCTTGTCTCGGGCCTGGGATCGGGCCAGATGAATATTCTCCTCCAGCTGGGCCAGCTCACTGAGGAAGCGCTGCCTCTTGGCCTCGCCATAAGCAGCCACATGGGATTGGTACCTGCAGGAGCCGAGAAGCTGCATTAGTCTCAAGATGCGTGACAGGTGTCAAGATGCACTGACAGACCAGGCAGGCCTCCCAGGATGCCCCTGGGGTGCAAGAAAATAACAGAAGAAAGGCTATTTGCACTTATGTTACCTCTTTCAAGAGTGTATTTGGTGAGTGCGCCAATGATGCACAGACGTTGCAAAGGGCGTGTGTGACTTATTAGTAAAGCAATGCCATCACTCATGGTTCTGATTCCTCCACCAGGAGAGGCACTATTGAAGTAGGTGGCCACACTTTAGAACTGTCAGGAGCTGCCGCCATGAAGGCTGTACTCTTGTCTGGCCACACTGAGCACGCCAGAAGGTATACCTTGGTATTGGAGTTCACAAGCAGCAAAACGCTGGCCTGGAACCCAGGAAGTTCGTCTGAATATCCTGGAAGCAGGGATTGGTTAGCTCTCCGTTATATGCACCAGACGCACGTGTAGGAGACACTCAGCAGAGGCTGCGTGCGTGGGGATCAAACGCATCACCTTTTTTGGTTTAAAGGGTTTGGCTACCTGGGGGAAAGGGGGTCTGATTCTTAGGCGCTGCTGGGCTGGGGGTGCTTGTGTTGCAGTTCTGAGTGATGAGATAATTTAAGGAAATGCTGAGCCCGCTGATAATTTAAGGAAATGCTGAGCCCGGTGGGTTTCCTCCTGGCAGCATACAAACACCACTGTCTCCCAGGAGGCTGCCATGTCCAAACAATCTGAGGTGAATTAAAGCCTTTAACAGACACAGATAAGAAATACATCTGTATCCTACAAAAGTGAAAGTACAGAAGGAGAGACTCCCAGCTGGGTGGCTCTCCTGTAATCCTAGCTACTCAGATGGCAGAGATCAGGAGGATCACAGTTCAAAACCAGCCCTGGGTAAACAGTTTGAGAGACCTTATCTTGAAAAACAAAATCACAAAAAAGGGCTGGTGGAGTGGCTGAAGGTGTAGGCCCTGAGTTCGAGCCCCAATTCACAAAAAAATAAGCCTCCCATCTTTGATCTATAAGTACAGAGATGATGGACGCCCCAAAGCCTCTTTGTGACCTCACACCTCCCCCAGCCCTGCCAGGTCCAGGGCTGCTTCCAAACCTGGGCTACATTTGGAGCCTGAGGCCAGCAACTTGGGGAAGCTGTGTGGTACAGCCTGGGAAGAAGACTGTACAGGACCCAGAGCTGGGAGACCATCAGGCTCTGCCACCAAGAAGCTTTGCAGTCAGATTGTGGGAGGGGAGGGGCCTCATGACCTTGTCTGTCCAGAGTTGTAGGGAACATTGTCCCAGGTCGGCAGTGGTGATGCTCAGCCTGCAACAGGTACAGTGCTCTCATCCAGAGTTCCATCTCATGGGACAAAGACCCCTCCCTTGGATGCCACCCCACTCCTCAACTCTACATCAAGCCACAGCTGTTCTCCCTTGCAAAGTGGGAGCCACACCCGTGAGCATCTACACAGTACAGTGGCCTGTGCCTGAGCCTCAACCAAGAGAGGAAATGCTTGCTTGCTTCACACCAGTACCGGGTATGTAGGACGAGTCCCAGAAATGTGTCCCCTAAGATTTTCTGTTGGAAGTGAGTCCCACCGAGTGACAAGGACAGGGCAGACAGATCTCCACGCCTGCTACCAACAGTCAAGAGATGCTCAAAGGAACACAATCCTGTCTCCAAGCTGTGTGAGAGCCCCATGTGCTCTTCACACTCAAGACTCTGGGCTTGTCCCCAGTCTGCAGCCTCACTGTCCCCTGACGTTTTATGACTCAGAATAAACATCCAGGCTGCAGTTCCTTCTCCCACCCCCTCCTCAGAGCAGCATATCAGGAAAATGTCCCTGCCTATCTGTGACCAGCCCAGCATGACTCCAGCCTCTGTCCAGAACCATGCCACACATCAGTAAGTGACAAGCCCCCAGGACAGGCAGGGCTCAGGGAGGACCATTTTCCCTAGGACAGCAGAAAAGGCATCTGAGAGACATTTGTGATGGCCATCTCTTCCAGAAGGGTAGCTGATGGTTTTCAGAGTGTGACATCTCTTCAGTGTTTATTTTACATGAGGTCGTAGGCAATGACACCAACTGAAGAGCCCAGAATTTCATCCTTCTGAAAAGACGGATTTGTAAGGGATGCTGAAGCAGCGTCTGCAGGGCGGTATGGGTAAATAACGCTCCAGGCTGGTAAGAGTGGAGGGAGCGGGAGTCTCGTAGTGCTCAATGCGCCTGGCCACTCACAGGCGCCCCAAGCACTCCACTCATGTCTACATTCAAAGGAGAGAACAGTAATTCCAAAAAGACCTGTCACGGGGAAAATACACACTGGGTTATGAGAATAAAACGGTGTGAGGCCAAGAAGAAGCCCACCATTTCACTGCACGTCAGTGGGTCAGCACAGGGCTGGCTGACCGCACTCCTGCGTCCATACACCCGGCCACAGGATTGACATTTCAGGTGGGCTGAGGGGCTCAATAAGACAGGACGGGCCATTGCAACTCCCAGTGTGGCAGTCAGAATGCCTACTGCCAGCCACAAACAGAAGATTTCCAACAGGCTGTCACAAAGTCATTTTTGCTGAAGCTGTATGAATTATGGTGGCCAGTGTGACCATTCAAGTTGACAGACGTTTATTTTCCCTATTCTACCAGAGGGCAGACTGAGGGACAGGAAGCTTCCTGTTGTGTTCAAGGTCACACCGGTGTCTGACACAGAGTGACACAGCTCCAGCCTCTGACGCCCATCCTCCAAACTTGTGTATAGGCAGAACTCTTTTAAAAACAAACTCCTGCTTAAAATTCCGGAGAGCGTGATGTCCACACTTTGAAGTGATCCTATAACCAAACAAGTCTTCACTTTGCAGTTAATTCTGTTTTCGTGGCACAATGTCACTAGGGCATTTAAAAGAGAACTCAAATTTTTAAGGAGAAGCTAAATCTCTTCTGCTGTGCATCACTGCACAGGTTGCTCCACCCTTATGCAACTTTCGAGAAGAAACGTTTGTCCAGCCTCGTTTTTCCTTCAGGTTCAGAGTGTTTCGCAGACACAGAGAAGAATTTCTAGAACTGGCTGGGGAGTGGGGGACAGCAGGAATAAACATGTCGCTGCTGCTTTCGTTCTTAAAAGTCTGGAGCAGACTTTTAAGTCAGCTGGTTTTTCACGCTGGCAACCATTTTAGAGCTGACGTTCTTGTCCATCCATCTCTTTCCCTCACCAGGCAACCTGCTGAGCCGACTCCATTGAAATGGGAAGGGTCACTGCTTACGGAACCGTCACAGCGCTCAGTGTCCACAGGGACAGCTGTCTGGAGGATAAACTTGCTGGAATTGACAACCGCACACCACTGTTCAACAGCCACAGAGGATGGGGATGGAAAATGAGAGCTGCCAACCTCAAGTGGCCGCAAAGGCCTTGACCCAGTGCAGAGTGTGCTGGAGCCCGAGGCCACGCCCACCACCTCCAAGTGACGGAGGCCACGCCCACCACCTCCACGTGTCTGAGGCCACGCCCACTGCCTCCAGGTGACTGAGGCTGCACCCCCAGGCTGCAGAGGGTTGGGGAGTCATCTCATTTTGAGGCCTGGCTGCCAGCGTGGTGGAGAATTGGCGCGTGCTGGAGCAGGCTTGGCTGTGTGCTCTGAGCCTCCCCGGCTAGCGCCCTGCCCGTCTCTGCCCCGGGTGCCCAGCCCGCAGCTGAGTTGAGTGCTGACCCTCGGCAGCCAGGCCACGAGTGGTTACCTGTGTTCATTGTCACGCTCATCCTCTTCCGACGCGCTCAGCCGCTTTGCACACAGCCGGCAGGTGGTCCCCCCGGTAGAGCTCTGGCTGGAAGCTCTCTGCGCAGATGACCGCTGTGTAAGGGACCTCTGCGTAGATGACTGCGTGGATGCTCGCCTGGACAGCGTGAAAACGTTCCGGTGTACAAGATCAGTACAATTTATCCCAGCAAACATGGCTTCCTTCTAGGCTCCACGCCCCCACGTGCACGTGCACATGGACACATGGCACACACCCATATGCACACATGGCTACACACTTCCACATGCACACAAACCCAAACCTAGTCCTGAGTGTCACGCCTTCCCTCCCTCTGTGCACTCCCCGGTGCTCCCTGTGGCTGTGCCCTTCCCTTCCTGCCAGCCATGCCTCTCACAGTCTTTCCTGGCTTAAAGCCACGATTATATATAAATCAAGGAATCTCCACCCCACTGAGGCTGTTGGGAGAGCTGCAAATGTTTGGCTATGTTTGTTACAAGGGATGGCAACTAACTGAGTGCCACAAGGTTTCTAAATATAGGGTGCTGGTGACATGTGGCAGGCACCTGGGCAGAGAACACTAGAGGTCGCTTCCTTCCTCCCACAGAACTTTACTGAAGTGGCAGATACACAGCCACACAGTGTCAGCATGGCAAATGGCACAGCCCAGAGGAAATGTCATCCTTCAGGGGCTGGGAAAGGAAGGAGTGACTGACCCCAGCTGCATTTGCAGGCAATAAGTCACGTGTCACACAGGTATCAGAGACCTAGTCAAGTTATCGTTAATATGGAAGTCCTTTCCATCTTTGCCTTGCCTCCACGAGCCCTGCCTGCAAACAGTCTTTTTGTTTTTCTCATTGTCCTGTATTTTTGGTGATCCTACTGCTAGAAGATATTTGAGGAAGAGAAAAACAATGAAGTCCCTTTGCAATTGCCACCAGAGGCTCAGCCAGTCCCTAAGATGCACAAGACCTGGTGTGGAACTCCACCCAGTGTGGCCACACAGGCGGTCAGCCTCATGGCACGGACAGGGTCCAGTTCATCTCTAGGGTGCAGGGGACCTGTGAGACATCAGACCCCCCCAATCAGAACTCAGCCAGTCTAGCCCGAGCATGTCAGCTTACTTTTTCGAAGCGTACTCATCCAGAAGGTATCTTGTTTGAATGTTACGATATGACTGGTCAAAGTGCTTGTGTCTCTTCTGGTAGAAAGGCACCGCCACCAAGGACATCTTGGGAGTTCCTGCGTGTGAGAAAGAAGAGAAGCACGTGAGCTCCTTTTCGCACAGAGCCAGGCCCGGCCATGTTTGACCTCACATTCTACATCATTCCAAAGAAAAGAATGGACTCTGACAAACCCCATTGGAGGAGGGAGAGGGAGGGAATGAAGGAAAGTTTACACACATGGAAGAGTCAGGAAACCTGCAAACTCCTTGGGCTGGATCCAGTTTCATAAAACTCAGAAGTGTAGGCTACATGTTCCATTTAATTGTAAAGTCAACAATATCTATATTTATAGCATACCTACTGGGTCATGGCAATGCCAAAAGCTATGTGAGTAGGGAGGATAAAAATAATTAAAACACAGATTAGAGAAATAACAAATACTTGGCATACAAGAGAAGGTATGATAAGAGCCACAGGTGACGACAGGAGATAGAGGATGACCTGGAAAGGAGAAGAGAGGGCAGCCAGGGAGGCCAGGCAGCAGGGGCATTGGAGAAGGGCCTTAATGGACAGGTGGCCCCAGAGGTGGGGGAAGGGGAGGAGGGGTATCCAAGTACAGAGATGAGGCTGTGGGTTCCATCACCCCAAAGGCTAATCCACTTGGGAGGCTTCTGGGTCTGCTGGAGGTGAAGGGCTTGACAAAGGCATCAGTCCCTCCCAATGCCATGGGTTGCTGGTGGATGAGCTTGGGGAAGAGGCAGGAAAGGGGGCACCAAGCCATCCTCAAAGCCTCAGGAATGTGGGGAAATGAGCAAGTTTGAGTGAAATTCTCCCAAAACAAGAAATCTTTGCCATCCATCCTTGCCTCTGGGAATTTGGAGCATTGTGAGTGTTACATATGGCCATTGGTTGCACCTGTCATCCCCAATAAATAAAACCCCAATATTCTGAATCATTTGGTCAGCTCATAAAAAGTCATGTAGAGATGGATTTCTGTCTCTGTGATCATTAACTTCCCAGGTAGACCCAAAAGAACTCCAAACTGAGTTTCACTTACGTCTTCAGTGTTTAAATTGGAATAACCTGCCCTGATTTAGAGAAGAAACTGTTAGGCCAGGCTCCATGGCCGCCCCAAGGATGCCACTCAGATGGGACAGTAAGGCTGGACATCCAGGGCTACTCAGAGAGGAAATCACCTTCGCTTCTGATTGCCATAAGTGTTCAGCCATCTGAACTACTGAGTTACAGTCAGGCATAGTGGCTCATACCTGTCTGTAGTCCCAGCTACTGGGGAGGTGGCGATTGGGAGGACCAAGGCTTGAGGCCAGCCTGGGCAAAAAGCTAGCAAGATCCCATCTCCACAAAAAAGCTGTGTGAGGTGTGCATATGGTATCCACTTAGAATCCCAACTAGTTGGGAGGCATAGGTAGGATTTAGGTCCAAGGTCAATCCCAAGTAAAAAGTTGGAGATTCTAACTGAAAAAATAAAAATAAAAATATCTATGAACATGGTTCAAGTGTTAGAGTGCTTGCCTAGTGAGTGGGAGGCCATGAGTTCAAATCTGTTCTGTAGAAAAAAGAACAGAAAAAGATAATCTACCGAATTACATAGTCTCGTGGTGAATTTCACTTGGATTGTGACTCCCTAGAATAGCACAGTGACAGATTCTTGGGAATTTTCCAAACCCTACTCCACAGGGAAAACAAAACACCAGAACCGAAGAGCCAAACCGTGCATGGCCACCCCCTCAAAGGTATCCAACCTCTGGGTCAGAGTCTGCATACTTCACACACTCACACCTCGGTGTCCCTCTTAAAACTCCTCGACTAGCCACCTCCCGTCCCTGGAGTCTCAACAGAGGCTCTGCAGTGGGCTCGTATACACTGGATTTGTCAGAACACAGACCCAACAAAGGGAGCAACCAAGACCTGCCTCTGCACACACCCAGGTTGGAAGGAGAAAGCTGAGGTCAAGTGCATTTGGATGTCTGATGAACCTAGGATCAAACTGAGTCCAGCATCGTGCTGTGGCCTTGGGCTAACTTCTAATCTCTTCAGCTCTGGTATTTCACACGAATCTCCATGTGCTTGACAGCGGGACCAGTCCCAGGTGTCTGTCTCTACTGTATGGCTGTTGTTACATGGAAGTCTATAGATAGGAAAAGGTGCCACAAAGATCCTCAACATGTTAAATCGTCATGGGATTCTCCAACGAGTTGGCCAATGGGGACCCATCTGTATGTGTGTGGTGTCTGTGTGTTCTCTGTGTGCGTTCTGTATGTGTGTGTGTGTTTGTTTTCTGGGAACTAAAGGCAGGCCAGAGCTAGAGAGGTGTCCACCTGGCAGCCAGTTCCTTCCCTGAGGTCTCTTCTCTGACGGACCTGCCCTGATGGAAGAGAGTCCTCTGCCGCAGAAGTCATAGCAGTGTGACACTATGGTGGCTATTGCACACTTGAGTAGGTCGGTGCCCTTGCCTGGGACGTAGGATGACTCTGATCTTTGTAGCCAATGTAGCTGTCCTTGAACCAGCTCGGGATGGCCTGTCCAACACCACACACCAAGAAGCACTCTGTATCACTGAGTCTACTGACACACTGCCGGTGGGCTGGAAGTCTTCAAACACTTCATGTGCGAAGCGCACGTACTTTGTAGTGATTAGCGAGAAATAGCTGGCTCCAAGTGTGCACACTTCCCGCCATCCTCACCTACTCGCAGACTCTCTCCAGGCGCCTTCGTCCAGGGCAACAGCCCTGTCTTGCCCTGATTCCCACACTTTCTCTGGTCACTTAGTGATACGTGCTCAGAGCATGAAATTCAGGAGCTTTTGGGGTTCTCTAAATGCAGTCACCTTCGGTTCATCTATGTTTTTAATCCAGTCATTGGGAGCCCCTGATATGTACAGGCCAAGCCTGAATCCAGGAACCACTGGGCTTCAAGGAAGAAACACCTTGGAGCTCCTGGCTTGGGGACATAGCAAGCTCAATCTGTGCCCTTGACCCCTGTGCCAGGTGCCCTCAACTCCACCCACCTCCTTGGACTTTTACCAGACTCACATCTGCCCAGACTGCAGGACAACAAGTCCACATGGGCCCACAGGTGTACTACAACCACCATTCCTTCTCTGGGGACCTCATACTTCAGAAACCATGACTGAGGCTGGGCTTCTCCCCCATCCGGGGCCAGAGAACCTTCTGGAGGCATTTCCCCTCTGCTCAGCATGGGGTTGAGGCTGCAGTCTGGGAGTCACGGGGTGCTGTGAGAACCGGGGCCTGGAGAGAACTCACCCACACTCGCTGTACTATAAGTACCTCACACTGTGAAGAGACATACTCTCCACTCTCTACCTACAAAGCCACTTTCCTTTTGAAGAAATCTCAGGCATGTGTTGAGGGTCCCACACCCATGAAAGATGAGGAAGAGCCAGGCTCTGATGGAGTCCCCGGGTGCAGTGGCTCTAGCAGGCCTGGATTCCTGGGAATCCGAGACTGTACCCCCAACCCCATGCACTGCCCTGGGGCCTCCGTTCACACCACTGCAAAACCAGTGACTGAATAAGTGCTGACAGCATTCTTGTAGCCTCCAGCAGTACGTATTGCGTCCATAACTGTGCTTAAGTGACACTGGAGGTGACGCTGCCCTGCCAGCACCTACCATCCCGGATGAGCAGACCCCGCCCAGATCACGCACAGCCGAGGCGCCAGCTGGTCTTCTGGCTGCTCTTACCCTCTTTCCTCCTTGGCCCAGCTCTGGGATGACACATTTGGGGACTATGACACCACCCTGTCCTCGAGCCTGTCCTCGAGCAAGCGGGGCAGTGTATCTGTGAGGTGCCTACTCCTGTCCTTCCTGAGAAGAACACTGGGAACTCCTCTCTCATGTCACCAAGCATGGTTTTAATCTGCAAATTCCAGTTCAATGCACTGACTCCATTTAACGAAAGAAACTGTTGACACGGTTCAAAAATGTCAAAATTGACAGACGCTCTGCATGAGAGCAATTCCGGGGGGAGGGGGAGGACGGAGAGGGAGGGTGGGTTGGCACACAGAGGTGGCCCCCAGTGGCGAAGCCCTGGGTTCTTGAGATGGGGTTTTTGGGGAACTATTTATCCAGAGGTTTATTCAAGCTACTCATCACCAAAATAACCACTTATTACAAAAAAATAACAAACCGAAATGACCCAATGAGAGCATTGGTGATGAAGCAAACATGGCTGGATGTCTCATCTTGGAATCTAAATTCTCCAGCTCCCTCTGTCAACCCTTGAGAGGCCTCCTAGGTGAGTGGGAAGCTCCACCCTGTAGCTTCGGGGAGACTGACTTGTTTCACTAAAGCTTGAAGAGTGTTAAATTAGGAAAAAAAAGTGTTCCCACTCAGCTTCCTGCCTGGGCAAAACTTCCAGCCACACAGAGCCAACATACTTCCCGAATTGAGAATTCAATCAACAGTTACCAAAATCCCGTGAAATTTTACCCACACAGTCCTCTCATTTTGCAGAAAATAGGTCCTTAGGTTAAGGTCCCTAGTTCATGTAAGTTTCTTGCAAATTCTCTGCAAGCATAACATTCTAAACCTCCCCCCTCCCCAGAGGACACTTTGTACCTCACCCCCAATTTTTCTTGGCCTGTCATCTGTACATTTGACTTTGAAGTGTCAAAGTCCATGTGCACACCAAATTGCAGCAACCACAGAGGAGAAAGGGGTGTCACACAGGAGTTGGCCTGGTCCCCAGGAACTAAGCCCTTGGCTCCGGGGACAGGTTTTATCCTAGGACCCAGTTGATAAAATATCACTTTTAAAGTGTCTTCGTTCCACGTGCTCTTTGGTTCCTGTTTTTCTTCTGCTCATAGGAAAGAATGTGAAGCGAGGAGACAGGAAAAGTTGGTTGCTTCCAACACTCACACCCTCTTTCCTCTCCACTGCCAGCCTGGCCCTCAAGTGCAGCCTCCACTGGCAGCGCCTGCAGAGCCCACAGCTCGCTCACTCTCTTTTGCTCTGAGCTGAAAGTCTGCAGGACACTAACTCCTCAAAAGGCACCAGGAAGAAAACAACCCAGAGAAAACTTTCTTCCCAGCAAACCCTTGAGACTCCTGCCAGGAAGAATTGTTTCTTTCCCATCCCCTAAACAGCCCTTGTTTTCTTTTTTACCTAAGAGAATAGCCCCATTTTTATTTTATCACTTTTCTAGAGTCCCCTCTCCTCACTCATTTCTAAGCTCCTCGTGACAATCACAGGCACCAATCCACTGATGCCAGGGAGGTAATGGGGAGGTAAGGACAATGCAGAAAACCCAGAGGGGATCTGACCTACTGTGAAGGGACCTCAAATAGCATGACAGTTAAGACCAAGGCTGTGGGAAAGAAAAAAAAAAAAAAAACAGTAGTTGAGCACAGAGCTTCATCCAACACATGCAGACTTCAGGTGGAATTATTCACTTTTTTCCCCAGCAGTAAAGCATGTCTGCAGTGGAGGGAACTAAGTAACTCTTCAACCTGAACTTGACCCACGTGGGAAATGGGAGTGCAAGCAACTTTGCACACCATGGTTCCTCCCCCGAAAGCCACAACCGGGAAAAGGCAAGAAGAAAAAGCACTCACCCAGAGCTGAGGAGCCTGGCAGAGCAGAGAGCAGCTGTGGCCCACAGTGGCTGCACTCCCCAGGCTGTGGCTGAGGACAGCAGAGCTAATTTCTCCCTCCAAAGTGGCATCCTATCCTCCCATTTATGGCTGGAGAAGACGCTATATTTAGGCACAAGACTGCCACTCCTAAACCCATACCTGCATCATAAATCACCAGCCTGCTCTGCAGAGGAGAAATGCCAGGTGCAAAGAGAGATCAGATTAGAAAGTGAAGAGACTCCAGTCTGAGCCCAAGTGCTCAGTTCTATCCCCTCAGCTACTGTCCACACCCGCACGCCATGCTTCAGACCCACTTCTCAGCTATGTTCTCAGTCCATGCTGTGAGGTCGCTGGGTCTCAGTCCTGAGCCTCAATGAGCACCCATCCCACCTGTTATCCAGGGCACCTGGATCCATGGGTGCTATCAGCCTTGGGTGGAGAAAGGAGTGGCCCTGTGCATTTTCTGAGAGTAAGTACGTGAGTGTTAGTTTCAGAAACTATCCCGATTTGCATCTGATTTTATCATGAGATTCTCCAGCAGGAACTGCCCATCTGAGCAAGAAGCAGGCCTGCTAAGCAAGCTGGGTCTTTGGTTTCTTTGTTTTTGTGGCACTAAGCTTTGAACTCAGGGCCTCCCACTTGCAAGGCAGGCGCTCTACCACTTGAGCCACACCCCAGCCTGAGTTGGGTCTTATTTATAATCATAGGCTGTGTGTGATCACTGACCTGCACAGATAACTGCAGGGGTCTGTCTTTCAGCACAGCATGTATCCAAATATAAATAACACACACCTGGCATGGTCACATCGCCAAGAGGAGGGGCCCAGGGAATGGCATGGCCTGAGGATCCAGAGAGCTGAATTCAGATTACAGCCTGGGAACTTCAGCAAGCCTGCCAGCCTCACGGAGCTCTCTCATCTCCATATGCAAAATGTGCAATAGCAACAATCCTGTAAACTTTTGTGGAAGTTAAAGAAAAGTGAAAAGTCCCTGGGAGCCTTAACCATAAACAAGAATCAGCAGAGGAAGTCAAAGAATGTTCAAACTATTAGAACGACACAGAGTAAGAGCCATCACTGCCCTCATCTGAGCACCCATTGGACACTTAATCAGGGAGCATTTTTTCCCTTACTCCCCTTACTACACCAATGACCTGTGTGTGGCTCTAGCTTAACATCACAGCAGCCATCTTGGGTCATAACTGCCATGATGGCCCCAAGCAGCCTTGATCAGGTTTTCCAGAAAACTATTAAAGAAGAAAGAAAAGGCAAGTTTATCTAGCAAAAATACCCTGGATGTCAGGAGGGCCCAGGAGGGAGGGAGCACAGAGAGGGGAAAGGGTCTTGCTGCTCAGGTAGACATCCCAAGAGTTTTGTCAAGGCCTGCCTCCTGCTCACAGTGTGACCACAGGAATGTTGCCTGGCCTCTATTTCCTGGTGTCTCCAATGGGTCCCCTGCATTGCCTCCTCAGGAAAGAGGATGGAAGGATATAGCCTGTGGCAAACATGCATCAGGTCCTGCTGTGACAAGGGCTAGCCCACAGCACCCAGTTCTCCCTCTAGAAGAGTGTGGCGGTCCATGGCTTTGTCTCTGCATCAATGCATAGTGCATGTCCACAGGGCCTCTAGGATAGAGCAATGGTGACAGCATGCACGTGTTGTTTTCATCTGCCACAGTGGCACATGGACTTCATGATCATCCTAGGAGAAATGGAACCTCCTGAGAGCCAATGACCGGACTAGGGTCAGCAGAAAGGAAGTGCTGGTTAGCTGACAGGTTGCATACTCCCAATTCTGTATGTCTCTGCACATATCACCGTAATTGTTGACAACATTTTCCTTTATTACACTAAGAGGCAGAGTCGGCCTAAACACTGAAAAATTGACCCCACTGTGAGCCCAAAGTTTCTAGCTCTGTTCTGATGTGTCCTCCTTCCCCTCTGGCTGCTGTCCCTTAATTCGGCCCATTTCTTTCACCTGTTGTGTGCTCTGCTAACACTGGGCATGCACCCTGGATAAGGCAGCAGCAGCAGCTGTGGTAGTGGACACCATCATGCGGTGTGGACACTGTTGTATGGTGTGGACACTGTGGCCATGGGTGCCATTGTGTGATGAGGACCACATGGCTGTGAGAAACATTGTACAGTGGGCATCACTGAGCAATGGGGACACTGTGGATGTGGACACCACTGTGCAGTGGGGTTGCTATACTGGTGGACAGTGATGGGCAGTGGGGACGCTGTGGCAATAGACACTGGGTGAGATGCCTTCTAGAGCATCTCCCCTTTGTATTTACCCTAAGTCAACCAAGCACACGTCCACAGAAAACCACTGTCAGTAATGAAGGTCTTGAGCCAACTCAAATTATTACAAAGTTACTGTGTTTCTTCCATTTCTGAAATATTTCCAGGAACCGTTGGAGAGAAAGCGCTTATTTCCTTAATTTGTTTTTCTCCATTTTACATCACTTTGACTTTATTTTGTGCCTCTTTAGTGACTCACTTAAGGCTAATGTCTTTGTGACATACATAGCAAATATCTTTGTGTCACTTCAAGTCCAAGTGAGGGTGTCCCTAGCTATGACATGTTACCCCAACACACAGCAGGGCACCCAGCAAATCATGGCCCCTTCTCCCTAAATCACAGCACAGTCTGACTGTGTGCTCAACACAGGAGTCTGATAAGCCAGCAAGTGAAAAATGAGGGAGCCTGAAAAACTTGCCTGTTAACTATAACAGCTCCAAGTGGCTCACTACTCAAGGGAGTGCACAGAATCTGCAAAGCTAAGTGACATTTAGTGGTTGCCTCAATGAAAAGTCATCAATGTGCATTTTTGCACGTGTGCACACACACATATATACTTTTTCTCCGTGGAACTGGCATTTGAAATCAGGGCCTACACTAAGAGCCACTCCACCAGCCCTTTTCTGTGATGGGTTCTTTTTGAGATAGGATCCTATGAACTATTTCCCAGGGTTGGCTCTGAACCATGATCCTCCTGATCTCGGCTTCCTGAGTAGCTAGGATTACATGGGTGAGCCACCAGCACCTGGCTATACACACACACACACACACACACACACACACACACACATACATACTTTAAAATTTTTTAAACACATATTTCTTGAGCATTCATGTTGTCAGTGTGTCTGCCTGTTTGGATGCTCTCACTAACTCTACAGAGTTGGTAGACACGATGTCAGAATTAGACCTCCAGTTTTATCCATGAGGAGATTGCTCCTAGTAGGATAACAGACTCACCAAGAGCAACTAAAAGTCAAGATAAAATATACATATAGACAGAGAATGAGATTAGCAGGCAGATGAATGAATGGATAGGCAAGTGGATAGATAGATGAGAGAGAAGTGGTAGATAAAGATGAAGAAAGGAAAGGAGGAAAGAAGGAGAAGAGGGAGAGAAGGAGGAAGGGAGGGAGGTCCATCACAGCAGCCAGGGTCAGGGTCAAGGCCCAGTCAGCATCATCAAACTCCTCTTGCCAGCTAGCAGAATCGTCACAAAGGTGCCACCTCAGTGGGGTCATGACTGACTTTGTGTTGAGGCTCTCACATGGTCTGAAAGCCTTGAAAATGAGGCTTTAATGCATCTAGATGCTTGCACAAACCCATAAGTGCATCAAGAACTAAGCTCAAGAATGTTTATAGGAATACAAGTACAACCAGCAAAATCAAGTCAGAGAGGGCCACAAAGCATACAACTTCAATAAAATTCAGTCTCTTCACATAGCACCCAAAATGCCCAAGTTTCAGTGGAAAATTACTTCCCCTGGCTTAACTTCATCTCCTGCACCACAAAGTCAACTAAAGCCAGAGTGCAGGACTCCATCAACTCCTGTCACCGTATGACAAACACACCCCTGAGCTAAGCATCCAGGTCCCCGCCAGCTGGAGACACTCATCCAAACCACTCCTGACATCTGCAAGGTCATCTCTGCAGCCTGCCCATGACCCTCTCTTGGGGACATGCCTAACACTCCCTGTCCTCCAGTCCATCCTATTGCTCAGCTGGGTCCTTTGTCATCACTATCGAATATCCTTTATATGTCACAAAGGGCTACGAGAACATCCCTTTCTCAGCCCCCTTCTCCTCCAGAAACCACTGTTCCTGTCACAGCCAGACTTTCTGGAAGAGGTGTGCACAGTCACACTTTCCTGTTTCTTCCCTGTGGCTTCTTCTGGCCTACCTGGTGACACAGATCAGGGGCTCATCTCCCCTGGGCATCCTGGAGCAGGTGTCAAGCCCTGTTAAATACTGTCAAAGCACTATTAGTGTTAACAAAAAGCTGTCTCTGGAGGCACCCCTTTAATATTCATTTATTTAAATAAGCCAAGATATCAAGGGCTGGGATGATTTGACCCCTAACAGATGACTGTTAGATCTTCTTGCAGCCCCAGCTTCTGTGAGCAGAGGACATCAGAGCCAAGCAGCACCTCTCTCTCAGACAGCAGTCTGTCCTCATAGGCCTGGCTGCTTTGAACACTTCAGGGACACCTTGAGGAAGTTACACAGCAACCACAGCTGCTTGCTGCTGAAGCACAACCGCAGTTCTGAAAGCTCTGACCCACAACTCTTTCACACAGCCTAAGCTGGACATTTTTGTTTGTTTGTTTCTTGTTTTTTTGTTGTCAGAAGCTATTTCTTCCCAGGGCAGAAGGGGAGCCCTTCCTCTGATGGCCCAGAAGAAATCTGTGATTGGTGCAAACACAGTCTTTCATTTGCATGAGAAACTTCTGTGATTGGTGCAAACACAGTCCTTCATTTGCATGTAGCAGTGAGAAGGTGGCGGAAGAGTTCCAAAGAGCAGAATGGGGTGCTGAGGCAGCAAAAATGGCAAAGGCTGTGAAGAGCTGAAGATGAGAAACTGTGATCTCTGGTCACTAAAAGAGCTCCAGGAAGCTGCCAAGACTTACAAGCCAAGGGTTCCAACACCCTTGGCTGGCGAGCTGTAACACCGGCTGCTATAGGGCTGAGGGTCCCAGCACCCAGTGCCCATTCAGGAGCTGTGACACTAGCAGCTGCTGCCTGCTGCTGCTGCTGCTGCTGTCAGAAGCCCAGGCTTACAACAGCTCCCAAGTGCCCAGCTGCTAGTGGTTAAAACCCAGAGCAATAAGCCTCTGGCCTCTAAGGCCCTTAGATCTCAGGACCTGGAGCCATAGCCCCTGGTCGGCCCATCCAGCCCCAGGGCCTTGGGCAGTCAAGGATCCAGGACTCAAAGAGCGTCTCCTCACCTACCCACAATTCCTCTCCAGGAAGAGCAGGAGGACTCTGGCCACCCAACTGGTAACACTGCAGCCATGTCACATCACTCACTAACATAACTCCAGGTCACCAGGGACCTCCATGTCACCAAACCAAAGGACAGTGTCAGCTCTCAAGTTTCCTGACTTCTCACCAGCCGTTGACCCACCTAACCACCTCCCTAATCAGCTTCTTTGGCCTCTGTGACATGTGCTGCCCGCTTTCTTTCTATGTCTGTCTTTTCCCTTTTCCTCTACCTTTTACTGGTTCGACTCCTTCACCCACCCTTGCATGTGGAGGTCCCTTCCCTTTGGATTCTGTTCTCCCTCTCTAGCAACTCACCCATGCCCAGTACCGGGATGGCTTCACGACCTGGACACCTTCCGGAGACACTGAGTGACATTGAGTGACTTCCATTCTCCTTTTGAACAACGCAATGGGAACTATGTTCAACTAGTCAACTTGACCCCTCCCGCTGTTCCCACACACGCTGCTCCCCACACCAGCCCTCCATCCAGTGCATGCTCCCCACCCCATGAGCAGCACCAGCTGGCAATTTTTAATACGTCCCACTCAGTTCTGAGTGGTTTTTCTCCTAAATATCACTCAAATCTACCCCATTATCATGAACCAGTCCTTTCTGCTGACCTCCTGCATGGAGACCGTGCAGCCGGCTCTGGATCCCAGGGCAGTGTAGCCTCCAGAGGAACTCAGTCATGTCTCACAACGCAGGTCAGACAAGTCACCCCAATGCTTGGAAACCATTCCTGTCTTATGATGAGGACCGGCACACTCACCTCGTGAGGCTGCCTGACCAGCTCACCATGTGGGGAGCAAGAGCCTTCTATCCCCACCCAGGGGTCTTCTACACCCCTCTGATCCCTCCCTCACCAGTCCCTCCCCTGTTCAAACTTTATAGCACAGACACTGGCCTTGCAGCTGCCCTTTCTAACTCCAGCTCAGGCTCCTTTGTTATACATTCCCCACCGAGCGACAGCCCTTCTTTCAGAGTCTGGACTTGTACCCCCAAGTCTGTCACAGGGACTGGTCCGCCATTCTCGTCCACCAGACTGTGAGCACTGGGATTTTCTGACTGTAAAAGTCCCAGGGACTATCTTAGACCTGGCACACAAAGTACACCCCAAAAATACTTGCTTTCCAAAGGAACAAACCTAATAGACTAACTGGCGTGCCTCCATTAACAGCAGCCAGAAATTCAGTGCTGATAGACTGGAGTTCTTCCCAAGTCTAAAACAATTAGGATGCTTGGTGTTTTGACATTACCCAGCGTCTCTGTAATGGAACCCAAAGGTTTTCCATATTATGTCAATCAAAACATATCCTAGGGAACCCATCAACAGATCTCAGCTGTGTACCTTGCAGGTGTCATGTGTGCGATCTGTTGGCACCACCTCCGCTATGTTCCTTGGAGTTGTGTGCCCAGATCACAGCGGCACACAGCCCAGAATGCAGAGCAGCAGGAGGCTTGCTGCTCAGACAGGGAAGGTGCATCAGAACAGGCAGGGATGAAAGTGCTCTTGGCTGTCAGGAAACCACAGAGGATCTGAAGACCCGGTGCGTGACACAGGGGAAAGCTTGACACTTAAATCACTTGCGATTTGTCCAGGGAGCCACACATTTCCTTATGTTGATGTGACCAGTGGTGCAATAATCCTGCAGGATGGTGAACCGTGAGCCCCCCACCCCACCCCACCCTCGTGCTAGGCTGAGCCTTGTGACGGAATATGTTCTGTCTTCCCGGATGGCCAGGAGACCATGCTGGTCCAGACCTGCACCCTCACTTTGGCTGAAACCCGGCACACTGCAGAAACTCAGCAGTTATATTTTCACAAATGTGAAAGCTTGCCTTTATCCTGTGAATTCTGACGGCAGCTGTCCGTCTTCAGTCAGGACTGCATTTGACCCTCAGCTAACGAGGAGTTTATCTCTAGTGGGGATTCAGCAACCACACTGAGACTGGAGGATGCTGGGTCTGACCAGAGAGGCCTGAGCTGTTTGTTCATTTGTTGCGGAGGCGTGTGCCCTTGGAGAAGCTCTTTAGCCGCCCTGGGCCTTGGCATCCTCATTCGTAAAGTGAGAGTTGGATTAGATGCTCCTGGTTTAAGCCCCAGCGGGCTCTCAGTTCAACCCTGAACGGCAGTGGTCAGGCCCAGGGCTGGCTGCACAGGCACGAGTGACCAGCTGCCTGGCCCCAGATAGGATCCAGGAAACAGGAACCAGGCATGCCAGTGAGATTCCATTATGAAAGCACTTAGAGCTCAAAGATTGCGACGGTGCACCGAGCCACATGTTCACAAAACACTGTAGCTGTCATGAAATCAAACTGTGAGAGTGCTCGCGGCTGGCCGGGAGGCCCTTTCCGGGCAGAGCATGAGGCGAACTGTGTGCCCTGTCCCCGAGAAGAGGGTGAGGTGAGCAGTGGGTCACCCCCTCCAGCCCTCATGTTACCTCTGAGGCCCAGAGAGATTGAACAGGCTGGGGCACATGGCGGAGAATTCAGTTATCTTGACTTCTGGGCCTCTCTGACTCAGCCTCCCGGGAGAAGCAAGGGGTACACAAAGCCAGGCCACAGTCGAGGCACAGCACCTGACTGGGGGGAGCCCAGGTCCAGGAAGTACGACAAGTGAGTTGTCACCAGAATGCTGAGTGGCTTCATCTCTGTTTCTAGTCACAGTTCTGGGCCAATGCCGTGACCTTGGCAGCTGGGGAAGCAGGGAGCGAGGAATGAGGGTGCGACACGGGGAGCAGAGAGACTGGCCGGTAGCAAGGTGTGTGAACAAGGCTGGGCAACGAGCGACCCAGCAGCCTCAGCTTCAGCAGCGGTAGCCTCCCCCCGGGGTCAGGTTCTGTGGTCACAAAGCCAAAACCACGCTTCATGTCTGCTTCCCTGGGCTTCCTGGGAAACTGCCATGGGTCCAGGTAAAGCTCCAGACGCAGCCACCGGCAGCTTCAGGCATTTCTCATCCTCCCAACACGACAGAGAATCATGGCGGTTCAACCAACAGGAAAAAGTGAGGCAAGGGAGTCTCCTTCTCAGGGCTAAGAACGCCATAGGCCTCAGACAGCTCGGCCTTTGGATTTCTCAGCCTAGAAGGAGGCTCCTGAGAGGCCCTGTCTCAAGGACAGGTCTCAGGTTCCTGTGCCCATCCATTGTGGGATGCAGCTGCTGTCCCAGGACACCTGCCCTAGATAACCTAGAGCATAAACACCTCATAAGTCACTTGAGTCAGCTGTCCCCACACCTGTAACACACCTGGAAGCAACTGGCCACAGGCTGAGTAGATCAGACAGTAGCCAAGCTAGAGGAGGTCAGTTAGGTATGAACTGATACCCAACACTGGCCCTGACTGACTGTCACCTGCCAGTTCTGTGACCTGGAAGCTTCCTAATACCCCAAAGGAGTTGACAGGAAGTGGTAAGAAAAGGGCTCTGTAAGATCTATCTCTTCCCAGACACCTGTCCTAACTACGCTGTCATCCAAACTGAGACCATCCCCAACGTGAAAGGAGGGGCTAGTGACCACTACTCTTGCCCAAGAAGCAGATAACCTCTGTCACCCTCATCACAACCAGAAAAATCAGCACATGATGACCACTCCAAGAATGGCAGTAGCTGTTATTTTAGGCCATTGTTGAACATTTGTGTTCCCCAAAATGCACATGTTGAGACCTCATTCCCCAGGTGGTGGTGTTGGGAGACAAGGCCTTTGGGAGGCCGTGAGGTCATGGGGGGGCCTGTGATGAGGTCATGGGGGAACCCGTGGTGAGAGTCCTTATAAAGAAGTCTCAGATTGCCACCTGTCCTTCCACCCTGTGAGGCACAGCGAGAAAGCGTCGTTTATGGGTCAGGAACCAGTCCTCAGCAGTCGGGATCTGGTGAGACCCTGGGAAGGAATGTCTGCTGTGTGTAAGGCACCCCGTTTATGGTGTTTTGTGAGATCAGCCTGAACAGACAAAGACTTTTTGTGTTTTGAAGAGCTGTACACATTTTAGGAGTCTAAACGCACTCCATTAGAGTGAAATTTAGGGGTGTTCTCTCTCTGTGTGATCAACTTCTTCCTCCAAGAGACCTTTATTTTTATTTTTTTCTTCCAGTTGTGTGATTAAAAGCTGAGTGAGCACAGAATTTTCCCCAGTCTCTGCACTTCCCTGTTCCATTGTCCTTACAGATATAGGGCCATCCCCGAAGTGTGGACTTTGTCGTTCCTTTTTCTTTCTTTCTTTCTTTCTTTTTCTTTTGTGGTACTGGGCCTACACCTTGAGCCACTCCACCAGCCCTCTTTTTTGTGAAGGGTTTTTTCAAGATAAGGTCTCAAGAACTATTTTCCCGGGCTGTCTTTGAAACTGATCTCTGCTTCCTAAGTAGCTAGGATCCCAGGCATGAGCACCGGCACCCAGCTTGTCGTTCTTCAAGCTTATTTCTTCTGCTCATATGCAGATTACAGACCCAAAACAAATGCAGTAATATTATTGGACATGGGTCACACACTAAGGGGAGAATGTGCACGGGAGGAATAGGAAAAAGGAAGGAAACTGAAACTTGAATATGGTTAATGTGCTACTTGTTTGGGAGTGAATATAGTAATCTTAAACTGGCAGAGGCCACTATGGGAAGGGGACTAGGAAGTAGTGAAGAGGTCTGGTAGAGATGAACCAATGTGGGTTGCAATGCACAAGTGCATGGAAGCAAACTAGGAATCTCTCTGTATAGTTATCTTTATCTCAAATTAGCAAAGACACTACGTCTTTCTTATTATCTCTTTTTTCTCTTCAACAAAATTGGAGAAGAGGGCAGCACAGGATCTGCCCAGAAGCGGGAGAGAGAAGGGGAGGCAGGAGGAGGAGGAGAGGGGAGTGGCCCAAACAAGGTATAACATGTAAGTAAATGTAAAAATGATAGAAGAAAGGAAAAAAAAAACAGACCACTTCTTCTGTTTCATAGGCTTTGTTCCTTCAGAGTAGCCTGAGTACAAATGAACAGATGTGGTCAAAAAACCCTAAGTTAACATGCAGGTTATTTATGTAGAGTTATAATTTCTGTCAGTTAGAGCTACACTTGCAGCCATTATGCCGTGAGTCTAAGAGTTTTCAAATACTCATAAATTAAAAGATAATCTTTCTGAGCCAAGTTGGAGAGAGGCTTCAGAAAATCGAGCATTTATTTTCAAAAGCAAGAATAAAGGTTCTTGCTACTCCACCCAGAAAGTCAGAGCTGTCTCATCCTCTTTGTATTGTTGCTAACTGTAGCTGGGAAAGGGTGACTAATAGACCCCTGAAAGTGCCCCTTGATTTGGGCTTCTAACAGATGACAGTTGAACTGAGGTAAGAGAAGTGGTGACATGGAAAACGGAACCTGCTTAGTGCTATGAAAAGCAAAGAGCATCCACTGCAAAAGTGGGTGTAAATTTACCCAAAACCCACAACATATAAACATCCATTATCAAGTGGCTGAAACCACTCCAGTTTTTAAATTCTATGTTGAATTTGGTTATTAATTATCAACACATCACAAAGTGCCCTTTTTTGAAGCCAAAAGTTCTCAAACCTTCCAGCCTAAGGAAATTTTATGTACCCTTAAAGATTATTTATATCCAGGCAGGCTCACACCTATTATCTTAGCTACTTGGGAGGCTGAGACCAGGAAAATTGTGGTTCAAAGCCAGCCCAGACAAATACTTCTCGAGACCCCATCTCCAAAATAACCAGAGCAAAATGAACCAGAGCTGTGGCTCAAGTTGTAGAGTGCCTGCTTTGCAAATGTAAAGACACACACACACACACACACACACACACATATATAGATATATAGATATTGGCCAGCTCAGTGGCTCATGCCTGTAATCATAGCTACTCAGGAGAAAGAGATCAAGAAGGTGGAGGTCTGAGGCCAGTCCAGGGAAAAAGTTAGTGAGACCCCCATCACAACAAGCAAGCTGGGCATAGTGGTTCCCACTTGCATCCTTACTATTCAGATAGGATTGGAGTCCAAACCTGGCCCCCACAAAAAGCTCAAGACCCTATCTGAAAAATAAAAGCAAAAGGGCTGGTGGCATGGCTCCAGTGGTAGAGCGCTGGCTCAGCAAATGCAGGCCCCGAGTTCAAACCCGGGTGTGGATCTAGGCCTGGAGAGGCAGAGGCTCTTGAAAGTCTCTGCAGGTCCAGAGGCTCTGCCGAACAAATGCTGCCAAAGTGCGTGTTCAGGTGTGTCCACTAGAGGGAGTGAAAACCACTCACTGGTCTTCACCCTTCCATGGGGAAAACCTCTATGGGTGTCAATTCTTTGAAGGAGAAATTGAAGAGCGCTGGACAGAAGAGAGGAAAACACACGAATTAAATATTATTATACCAATAATCTGTTGCAATTTTGAAAAAAATTATATTCGTCCTAACTTGGCATCACTAGCCAGTCACAGTAATTGTGTCCAACAGACAACGAAGGTGTTTAAAAAAAAAAGACAGAGGCTGGTAGGGGAGGTCAGAAGACAGGGACAAAGTCACAGTCCGATGGGGAGCGAGGTCTACTCTCTGTAGCACAGCAGGGACTACAGCCAACAGTGCTCCATTGTACATTTCAAAATAGCCATAAGAAAAGACTTCTGATGTTCTCTGCACAGAGAAGTCAGGTGTTTAAGGTGGCAGATATGCCAGCTTCTCTTACTTGGTCATTACACATCATATAAGTGTGTCAAACCATCACGCTGTCCCCCATAAATATGTGAAAGCATTTTGCATCATTTTTTTTAATTCAAGTTGACCACTGGCAGGCTAGTTATTTGTAACAATGCTGACACTGAAAATGAGTTTTAAAGAGTCTGCATGCACACACACCACACACAGTCACACACACACACACACATACACACGGTGACAGCTCATTCATGGGTCCACCTGGCTTGCATGAAGGTAATTTTTTAGATGACATTGACATTAAATTGGTAACTTTGAATTAAGCATATGCCCCTCCATAAAGCCAGTGGGCCTCACTGCATCTGATGACGGCCCTCAGAAGCAGAGAAGCTGGCCAGCAGTGACCATGGTCTGAGGGAAATTACACTGCAGTATTGTTTTCATGGTTTACTTTATTCCACCCAATTTGTCCAAACTATGACACGTTGAACCAAATAATTTCATCCCAAGAAAGTACAAGGAACTTACTTTTGAGTCACATCCATCTCCGAACTCAAGCTTGTAGTGCAGGAGTCACGGGGCAGGCACACTGGACCCTGCCCCCGAGGGCGGGACTCCTGTCTGCAGCGAAGCCTCACTTGGGTGCAGGAGAAGGAGAACCCCAAAGAGGGACATCCTCCAACCTGAGTGGGGCGTCCAGGGAGCCCCAGGGAGCAGCCAGCACCCTGTGAACACCACCCAGAGACAGAAGAGAAAATCCTGTGAAATCATACAGCTTGATCCTACCCTCCTCCCAGGACTTCAGAAAAGTTATTCTTGTTCTTTCTCTTTCTGTCTGTCTTTCTTTTTCTCTGTGGGATCGGGATTTGAAGTCAGGTCTTTGCACTTGTAAAGCAGGTGCTCTTCTGCTTGAGCAACTCCTCCAGTCTATTTTCTCTGGTTACTTTTTGGAGATGGGGCCTTGAGAACGATTTGCCCAGGCTGGAGTTGTACTGTTGTTCTCCTGATCTCAGCCTCCCAAGTAGCTAGCATTATAGGTGTGAGCCACAAGTGCTTGGCTTCTTGTTCTTATAAATTTGTTGTATAAAAATGGGGAACAGAAACTTATCAATCCCACAAAATCCCTATGTAAAGAAAATAAAAAATAAAGGAACCACTTAGAGATAATAACACCACACCAGGAAGACACACTCAAAGAAACAGCTAGTAAAGACATGAAGAAAAAGATGCAGGCGGAGTGGCTTGAGTGGCAGAGCACCTGCCTAGCACGCATGGAGCCCTGAGTTCAAACCCCAGTACCACCAAGAGAAAGAAAGAAAAGTACACAATATGTGAAAGAACACATTAAAGAAATAGAACTCCATGATAAGTTAACACCACAAGGAAAATTGGGGGAAAATTTTTATCATTTTAGAAATAAAGCCATAAGGAATACAACAGTAAAAACAAGAAATAAATAATCCTCATGCAAGAGTAATAGAAGTCAAAAAGAGATAAGCAAATTTAAAATAAAAAGAAATGCACTTTGGAGTCGTGTGCCATTTGTCACTAAATATTGACTCAGAATGACCAGTACCAAGACACAGTCCCCCAACGAGGCCATGTGGGCGTCCACTGCACCCCTGGGCAGCCACGCTGTAGGGGAGAGAAGACACTTGTCCTCCTACACATGCAAGCTGGTAAATGAAAGCCAAAGGGTGAAACATCGCCCCTACTCCTGCTCTCTGTTTCAGCTGGACCAGGTGCTCAGCCTCGGCGCATGGCTTCCTGAAACATTTCTAGAGTGTCCACGGGTTCGTCCTGTCCTTGAACACTTCCGAGAGGGCTCTGGTGCCACTTTGACCCTACTGTCCACATTTCTTGGTCTATAGGAAATTGACATACATAGCCTGGAGCGACAGTATTTCTCTTAATTCTGGTGACTCCTGAAGCTTCTTTTATCATTGCTTCTGTACGCGAGGAGATGGAGGTTTGCACGGGTGACGTACATCTTGGGGCTCACACATGGAAGTAAGAAAGTTCAAAGTCGACCTAAGACGGACTGGAAGTGTGAGCTCCTTACACCCTTCTGTCACCAGGCCTGCTCCAGCTGAGCCAGGCCTGTCACCAGTGCCTGTGGGAGCCCTAATGTGGAAGCCCTAAACCTGAAGTGAGTGTATTGGTGTCAGAGCCTACAGGAGGCAAAGGCCAAGGTTAAGTGAGGTCATGGGGTGGAGCCCTGACCTGTAGGACTGGTGTCCTTATAAGAGCAGGAAGCCAACGCCCTTTCCTCATTCAAGGACAGAGAGGAGTCACACCTGCAAGCCAGGAAGCAGCTCTCACATGGAACCAAGTCTGCTGGGGGCTTGACCTTGGATTTGCAGCTGGCAAACCATGAGAAATCAGCAACCAGATGACAGCGCTTTGTTATAGCAGTGGGAGCTGACACACCGACCGTGGCAGAGTTTGTTTGAGTCTCAGTTCTCCTGCCATCTCACAAGATGTATTTTACAAAGGTGAGTGGCCCTGATTGGGTGTGTACACAGGAGGACTCATGCCCTCAGGGTAGGGGGCTGTGGACAGAAGGCTTCAGGTCTGTCCACCACACCTGCCAAGCAGCAGTGCTCAGGCCAAAATGCTTCTGTGTTTTAAAGGGTTGTGAAAACAGAAACAAAGAAAACCTTCTCCACAAAATGGAAATGCTTGCTACTGGCCTTGTCCAAAGCTTGCCTTCCCTGGTCCAGGTGGTCCAAGTCACAGATTTGTTTATTTGCTTTTCCTGCTTTAGGAGCAGAGCCTGGCCTGTCACACAAAAAAAACAAGTTCAGAACAGGTTCCAAAGTCACCTCAGCCTGGGATGCTTGTGGCCCTGCCTGAAAAGCAGCATCTCTTCCTGTGGCCTGCTCTGATATCTGTACAGACTTCACACACACTTTAAAATCCTCGGCACCCTGCATTTGACACAAGTCCGAGTGTGAGCAAGCAAAGATCAGAACTGTGGCATGAATGCAGCAAGAACGCCAAGTCCCCAGAGCAAGGAAGTGTGGCACCTGGAGCTGAGCGAACTGTCCTCCAAATAAAGTTAAAAGCCAATGATGTTTTAACGGCAAAACAGCTCTGAGGTATGTGAACTTCTATTTGTAAACTACAAATGAAATATTTTAGAGATAAAGGCTTGAGAGCATTGGAAAATGTCACGAACAATGCATCATTAACTGTTTACAAAAGTACTAGTAAGGAAAAAAATCCAGAATGCTAATTCTTCTTTTTGTCTCCAAATGTCAGTTGGATTCACTGCTACCTGACTCTCAACCATCTCGTTTCGACATTCCAAACATACACACAAGGAGGACACCAGCCTGTTATTTCAGTGCAATTAAAGTAACCTATGATATCCAGGCAATTTAGTTTGCTTGTTTGAGAGCTCTGGGAATGGCCACCTGAGGGCACAGCTCGTAGTGTTTATTTGTTCTTGTCAACCAAGACAAGAGTTGGCTGGATCAGTAGATTTTCCCAGAAGCAAAATTCTGTGTTGAAATAGCTGAGCCACACGAGTTAGAGGTACTGCATACTTGTCTATTTATTTAGGAGGAAAACAGAACTACAGTCATGCAAAGGCCATGATGTTTGTAGAATCAACTCATCTCCCTAGTGTGGGCCTCGTAGAATCCCAGAAAGAGAAAATAATTCTAGTGATGGTTGGGTACAGTCCATCATTACAGATAAGAAAACATCCACACAGAGCCGGCAGCACCACATCTGCAGCTCCTGGGCCCCAATCCACCAGGTTCAGCCTCCAGGAAACCTAGAGACAATGTCCTGGCTTCCTCAGGCCAAGGCACAAAAATCCTTAACTTTTACCACAGTCTGCTGCTCCTGGAGTCCAAACGTGACTTTAAATTCAAGGGCAGTTGCAATATGGAAACATTGTCCCCAAGAGGAAAGGATGCATAGAGATGTACCTCCAGGAAGCATCGCAAAGTCTTGCCAACCTAAATGATGGTCAGAGAGAGATTCTCTAGAGAACACTGATACTTATTTAGGAACACACATGCCACAGTGAGCCTGAGCCTGTTCAAGGAGGCAGGGCGGGGGAGTTACTAACAGGAAACTGAGGGAGGAGGCTGCATCGGCATTTCAGGACAGTCATCCTTAGCCGTGGGATTAATAAGGAGGCAGGTGCCATACAAGGCTCAACGTCCTTCCAGAGCATTTTCTGGACAGGGCTCAGAGTCTGGTTCTGTAGCCCAACACAGTGGATTCAGATCCTGGTGAGTGCAAAGCCAAAACAAGCACTGCAGAGAAACAAAAGAATGGAGAAAGCTGTATTTATTACCTGCAGCAGGTGAGAAGAGCCCCGGAGTTATTTCCAAAGGGTTGCCTTCCTAGCAGCACAGAGGCTTTATGGGGGCACCTACACATATTCATACAGGAACACCTTCGGGGTGGGCACAGTCATCAGCATGTTCAGTTTAAGGCCACAGTTCAAGAAGGAAAGGTGGTAATCATATTTTGGGGCTTGCATGGCTCAAGGTCGTGGAGCATATGTCACTAGAAAAGGGCAGGCGTTCACCTCATGCTTAATGTCGCTGTGGATTACAAAAGCTAACCTTTCTTAAGTCTTTTTTGGGGGGAGGTGGTTCTGGGGTTTGAACTCAGGGCCTCACACCTGCTTTGCAGGTGCTCTACCACTTGGGCCACTCAACCAGCCCTGACCTTTCTTACAATCTTTTCAGGTTGCTCTATTTTTTCCAGTGGTGGAGATGGAACCCAGAGACTTGCAAGCCTTCCACCACTGAACTGTACCCCAGACAGGCTGCTAATTTTTAAGCTGCTAATGCTACATAGAATTTTTCTGGCCTGTCCTGAATAATTCTGGGATGGTATTTGGGATTCTCCAAAGAGCATAAACTCCCTATGGATCCAAGGATCCGCCAGGCCCCTCATTTGCTTTCAATCCATCAAAACTGAATGTAAGCCAGGTGTTGGTGCCTCACACCTGTAATCCCAGCTACTTAGGAGGCTGGGAAGAGAGGTCATAAGATCCCATCTCCAAAATAACCAGAGCAAAATGAACTGGAGGTGTGGCTCAAGGGGTAGAGTGACTGCTTTGCAAGTGGGAAGTCCTGAGTTCAAACTCCAGTCCCACCAAAAAAAAAAAAAAAAGAATGTGCAGTTTACACCCCAGCAGGCACACCCTGCAGCCGCTGTATTCTCAGCACAAACACCGTCACTGTGGAATCTCCCCCTCACAGCATGCATTTCGAGGAAGATAAAAACTCATCTCAGGTCTTCAATGAGCAAGCACGATTGCAGAAATGCCATGAAAGTAATACCAGATGTACCTGAAGTGCGTCCGAGAGTATCTCACCCGCTTCAATTTGTTTTTAGCAGCTGTGCTGTGATTTAAAACGTTTTTTACTTTTTTCTCTAAGTCAATGCTTCGGAGGTGCAATGCTTCAAACTCACCAGGAGGCGGCAGTGTCGGTCATGGCTCTGAACCTCACCGACCTTGACCTGCGATTTCTACAGCTGAGAGATGAAGAAAACCAGGGCCTCACTCTGAGTTGCATCGCTTCAGAGCCAGCAAAGCCATTCTCTGCATTTAATGCTGCTTACTTGTTTTCCAAGAAGAATCCGGGCCTGCCAGAAATGGCACAGAGTCTGGGGCTGGAGGTGTGGCTCACATCATATAGCATCTGCCTAGCAAGCAGAAGACCTGAGTTCAAGGCCCAGTAAAGCCAAAAGAAGAAATAAAGAAATGGCAGAGTTCTTTTAACGACAGACAAAACTGCCAAAAAAGAAAACCCTCCTCTTATACTCCCTAGAAGCCCACAGGTGCTGCAGGCTGAGCTTCTGTGTCCCCAAATCCATGTGCTGAGGCCCTGGTGCAGGCAATGGTGTCTGCGGTGGGGTCCAGGGTGGACAGAGCTCAGGGTGACCCAGTGTGGAGGTGTGCATGGCGCCTGTCACGGCAGGCCACAGTGACAGGTGGAACTAGGTACCAGGGAGGCAGCGCTGGTCCCCAGATGCTTCCTCTTCCTTTCTCTCTGCTCCTGGGCCACCACGAGGTGAGCAGATGCCTCCACTGGACTGAAGACTCTGCAACCATGAGGCACAAAAATCCTCCCTCCTCAGGTACTGGTCACAGCAACATAAAAGTGACTCATGCAGGGCCCATCTGTGTGTGTCCTGCTATGTGCACCCTGTTGCTGAGAATGTGGGCCTCACACATGCAGTCACCGGGAATAAGGACGGGCAGCTGGAAGGCAAAGAACTGCTTCCTCAGCCACGATTCCTAAAGCAGAGAGTGAGTGAAGAAGTAGGCAAATGGCAACAGAGGATTGATGAGTGTCCTAACAAATGGCCCAACCACTAACTTCTACTGAGAATGAGATTACAGAATGACCAACTGGACTGGTCACAAGCTGTCCTGTGCTGTGATGGCCAGCACAAAGGGTGGGGCTTGAAAATGATATTGGATCGCTGACCTCGAGTTCGTGTCTGGACAAAGTTGATGATTGAAGATGCTGGACCAGGAGTTAATAGTGAAGCAAGCACAAAGTTTTTGATAGGATAGCAAAGCTCCCACGTGGACAGGAGAAGCTTAGGAAAGCCAAGCCACAGTATAGCAGGAGTCTTGCAGTGATGCAGGGCTCTGCCTGACTTAGGTCCTCCTGTCCTATCTTGAAAGTGTATTTGTGATTGGTTGGTGCCTAGTCAACTCTCCACTGAACCCAGGTACCTGTCTGTCCCCATCCTTATGGAACAGCACATTCTGGGAAGGTCAGGTCAGCTTGTCCTGGCCGTGGGGCCCATCACCCATGTCTTGCAGCTGCATTTTGTTACTTTGGTGAGAGGTTTGTTATTTCTCTGAAAAGCACTTTGTCTTTCATGCCCTTTCAGATGTCTGCTTCTAAAATGTCTCCCTTAATGTATGAAAACAATTCCATTTACAATAGCCTCAAACAAAATCAAATGCCTAGGTGTAAACCTAACAAAAGATGTGAAAGACCTCTACAAGGAAAACTATACACTTCTGAAGAAAGAGATTGAGGAAGACTATAGAAAGTGGAGAGATCTCCCATGCTCATGGATTGGTAGAATCAACATAGTAAAAATGTCGATACTCCCCAAAGTAATCTACATGTTTAATGCAATTCCCATCAAAATTCCAATGACATTCATTAAAGAGATTGAAAAATCTACCATGAAATTTATATGGAAACACAAGAGGCCATGAATAGCCAAGGCAATACTCAGTCAAAAGAACAATGCAGGAGGTATCACAATACCTGACTTCAAACTATATTACAAAGCAATAACAATAAAAACAGCATGGTACTGGCACAAAAACAGACATGAAGACAGTGGAACAGAATAGAGGACCCAGATATGAAGCCACACAACTATGAGCAACTTATCTTTGACAAAGGAGCTAAAAATATACAATGGAGAAATAGCAGCCTCTTCAACAAAAACTGCTGGGAAAACTGGTTAGCAGTCTGCAAAAAACTGAAACTAGATCCATGTATATCACCCTATACCAAGATTAACTCAAAATGGATCAAGGATCTTAATATCAGACCCCAAACTCTTAAGTTGATACAAGAAAGAGTAGGAAATACTCTGGAGTTAGTAGGTATAGGTAAGAACTTTCTCAATGAAACCCCAGCAGCTCAGCAACTAAGAGATAGCATAGATAAATGGGACCTCATAAAACTAAAAAGCTTCTGTTCATCAAAAGAAATGGTCTCTAAACTGAAGAGAACACCCACAGAGTGGGAGAAAATATTTGCCAGCTACACATCAGACAAAGGACTGATAACCAGAATATACAGGGAACTTAAAAAACTAAATTCTCCCAAAACTAATGAACCAATAAAGAAATGGGCAAGTGAACTAAACAGAACTTTCTCAAAAGAAGAAATTCAAATGGCCAGAAAACACATGAAAAAATGCTCACCATCTCTAGAAATAAAGGAAATGCAAATTAAAACCACGCTAAGATTCCACCTCACCCCTGTTAGAATAGCCATCATCAGCAACACCACCAACAACAGGTGTTGGCGAGGATGCGGGGAAAAAGGAACCCTCTTACACTGTTGGTGGGAATGTAAACTAGTACACCCACTCTGGAAAAAAATTTGGAGGCTACTTAAAAAGCTAGACATTGATCTACCATATGATCCAGCAATACCACTCTTGGGGATAGACCCAAAAGACTGTGACACAGGTTACTCCAGAGGCACCTGCACACCCATGTTTATTGCGGCACTATTCACAATAGCCAAGTTATGGAAACAGCCAAGATGCCCCAGCACTGACGAACGGATTAAGAAAATGTGGTATCTATACACAATGGAATTTTATGCAGCCATGAAGAAGAACGAAATGTTATCATTCGCTGGTAAATGGATGGAATTGGAGAACATCATTCTGATTGAGGTTAGCCTGGCTCAAAAGACCAAAAATCGTATGTTCTCCCTCATATGTGGACATTAGATCAAGGGCAAACACAACAAGGGGATTGGACTTTGAGCACATGATAAAAGCGAGAGCACACAAGGGAGGGGTGAGGATAGGTAAGACACCTAAAAAACTAGCTAGCATTTGTTGCCCTTAATGCAGAGAAACTAAAGCAGATACCTTAAAGCAACTGAGGCCAATAGGAAAAGGGGACCAGGAACTAGAGAAAAGGTGAGATCAAAAAGAATTAACCTAGAAGATAACACACACGCACAGGAAATTAATGTGAGTCAATGCCCTGTATAGCTATCCTTATCTCAACCAGCAAAACCCCTTGTTCCTTCCTATTATTGCTTATACTCTCTCTACAACAAAATTAGAGATAAGGGCAAAATAGTTTCTGCTGGGTATTGAGGGGGGGAGCGGGAGGGGGCGGAGTGGGTGGTAAGGGAGGGGGTGGGGGCAGGGGGGAGAAATGAACCAAGCCTTGTATGCACATATGAATAATAAAAGAAAAATGAAAAAAAAAAAAGACAATGTCTCCCTTATCCAAAATGGAGTCACCACTGTCATCTGTTGGGACAGTCCCCACCAGGGGCTCTGAAGAGGCCTTGGGGAGGTAACTGGCTAAACTGGCTGGGACTAGGGCGTATTAGGATGCAAACCTGTTCTGAGGAAGTCACTTTCATGTCTGCATCCCATACCCAGCACCTCACACCTTGCTGTTCCTCTCTCCCAACCACAACTCAAGGACTGATTGAAATCATGACTTTTGGCACTCATCCCTTCCTAGAAACCTCTGACACATTAAACCCAGGCGGAGGGGCTTATGAGTTGTGCCACTAAGTGACCAGTTACAGAAAGGCACTGAGAGTTAAAGACAGACAAGAGACTAACAGAGATAGACTGAGAGAGAGAGAGAGAGAACCCAGGAAAGGACCAGATGACTCAGGTCAATGAAAGAGCCAGGACTTTAGTGACAGGTCCCTCAGCTGTCAGGTTTGGCCATCTCATGATGGGGACACAGCCAGCCACCTCCAAGGAAGCCCTTTCATAGAGAACAGAGTGTAAGGAGTTAACTAACAAATATCCTTTCCCACACTGGAGCGACCACTTTCAGCAGCAGAAGCCACTGGGATTTTCCTAATTCGCTCCCAGTGCCACGATGGCAGAGGAGGAAGCTGAGAGGAAGTCGTTGGAGGGCTGAGCAGAGAAAGAGCGTTTGTGTGCCCGGCAGCACACGGCCATCGTCCCACACAGAGCAGGACAACGGGCGGCTTCTCTGTCTGTTTTGCTGTCCTCTCTTGGACAGAGGAAGAAAGCGCCTTGTGTACCGAGAGAGGCCTGGGGTCAGTGATGTCAGGGACAAAAATCCCTGGAAGTAAAAGGGGCAGAAAGGCAGGAAGAGTGTGGAGAGAGAGCAGAGCAAGGTGACGGAGCAGGTTTCCGCAGACTCTGCAGAGCTTCTCTGCATGTGTCAGGAGTCCTGAGCCAGCTGTCCCCAGGGTCAGACCCGTCACCCCTGGCTGCAGGGTTTGCAGCCTGTGGAGACCTGAGCACCCGGCTTGCTGTGGTGATCACTGGGGATGCTGTAAATTACTGGGGGTTCCCATATGCTGAGGGTTGATGTGAAAGCAAGATGTGGCACTTGTCATGGTCTAGCTCACACAAAGGGAAACTGAGTCAGGGCAGTAGATGGAACCCCATTTCTGTCAGACAAAGTTTCTACTCAAATCTCAGCCACTTAGCGTGCTTAGGTGTCAAAATGTCTAAACAGCAGGGCTGCAGGGCAGCCGGGCAGCTGGAGATGAACCCAACGCTTGACCTCATTGTTCCCAGGAAATCCCTGGAAGGAAAAAGCTTTTTCCCACAGAATTTGTACCAAGTTATCCACATAAAGGGCCAGAGGGTCTGTTGTCCAAAACCCAAGAGAAAATGTGACTGTCTGCTTTCCACCTACATTGTACGCAAGTGATGATGCAATGTTGAAAATTGATCAGTAGAGCAGGCGAGTGTTTTCAGAATATTATTTTCTTCTGAGACCGAATGCAGGACCAGCTGTACCATATACCGTTCCACGTTTACGGTTATGTCACAGGAGCCAAAGGGTGACGTAAGACTTGCAGGAAAATGCATGGACTGAAATTTGAATCCCTCTGGTCTCCAAGCACCCCGCCAGGTCAGGACACTCCAAGGTCAGGACACCCACGACTGCCCAGCTCTGACCTGGGGAGTACAGAGGGCAGGGAGGTATTTACAAGAACGCAGGGGCATGAAGGACCCAGCAGACCTCTGTAACCCTCCAGCAATGCTGTTCTGTGGACAGAGCAGACCTTGAGCCACCTCCCCCTGCCTCATCACTCAGCTTCAGTCGTTTGGCTGAACGTCCAAGTAAATTTTTCCTGATAGCCTTTCTGGGTTTTGTTTTCTGAAGGCCATGTAGAGTTATAAGGAAACACTGTTACACCCTGATGCAGCTTAAGGTTTGCACTGCCTTTCATTAGAGCTTGCTCACTCCACTGGGTCAGATCAGACACGGCCACCTCTAGTGTCATGTCCTGTGTCCCCCCTGCTCACACACACACCCTGGCACCCCAAGAAGGTTTGCTATTGTTTGCACCTAGTCTGTACCACTTGCTTGGGTAATTGACTTGGACATCCATTTCCACAGCTGTGCCAGATGTTGTGGTACACACCTGTAATCCCGGCAGAGGCAGAGGCGGGAGGATTGTGAGCTGGGACTAGCCCAGGCAAAGTTAGTGAGACCCTGTCTTAAAAAAATAAAACAGAAATAAAAAGGGCTGGGGGTGAGGCTCAACTAGTAGAGGTGCCTGGGTTCCACCCTCGTACCCCCCAAAAATAGAAGAATATCTTCAGAAGTTTCTTATACACAATATGTTATTTGCTTTTACAAGAACCTTACAATTAAGAAATGAGAGCATTTATGTTATTGTCTACTGTTAACAAATGTTAAATTTTCCCTTGTCGAACTGTTAAAAGAGTCATCCCAAAACAAACCATCAGGAAAAAATTAATGGATTTGACATTCAAGTTAAGGATGACCATTCAACAAAAGACCTCCCCACAACTAACGGGTTGAGATGCTAACGGGTGGCTGAGAGAACGGGTTTACATCACTAAGTCCTGCAGAGCAGAAAGACCCCCGGCCTCAAGAAGCATGCATGGAGGGAGATGAATGAAAGGGCCGAGGGGTGGGAGGGCTGATAAGGCATTCTGCCCCCCCCGTGAGGACGAATGGAAACTGAACACACTGTGGCCCCATCTGAGGGGGAGGGACAGGGCCCCGGAAGCAAGTGCTACTGAGGAAGGGCCTCGCGCCTGTTCCTGGGGTGGGCAGACCCTGCACAGGCACGTGGACGTGGTGTCACGTGGTGTAGACCTGTGGCTTTATGTCCAAGATCCCAGGGATGTCCCCAGAAACCTCGCCCCGGGGCCTAGGACGACGTCTATTGCCACACTGGTATGGACACACCTTGAGGGCCACCCCAAGACAAATGAGGAACAGGCGAGCTTATGCCAGGCAGGCCAGGTTCTTTATGGGTCTCTCTGGCTGCAGCAGAGTTGGTTTGTTGAGCTGAGCTGAGACACCAGCCGGGGCACTAAGGCAGCCACGTCCAGCAGTGCTAAGTACATCCGCCTGGTACAGATGTCCACATCACAGCTGGCACAGACGTGGGGACCCTTGGGATGGACACCACGGCCCTGCCTCCACTACTCCCAGTAGAGACCCAGATGGGCTGAAGTCCAACATCCCGCCTGGAGGACCTAGGTGTTCTCGGTACAAGAATCTAGGGAGATCCTGGGAGGAGGACGGGAAGGCCAATCTTGTCATTGTCATAGGATTGGCAGGAGCTCAGCAGGGAAGTTCTGCTCTCCAGCCCCTCAGAGAATGTCACTACAGCACAGCAGGAATCTTGCAGTGCACAGTTATTCCCATTGGTTACAAAACATTAAACACTGTATCCATTTGAATGAAAACCTTCCAAAAGAGAGCTACAAGAAACACCTCCTGACATGCACAGGAATCTCAAAAACACTGCTGTGGGAAGGAGACAGCTGCACAGTGGATACCCCATGCTTTAAAAAAAAAACTTAGTCTTATTAGCATATATTAATTAATTGTACAGGCGGTCTCACTGTGACATTTCCGTTTACACTTACAAAGAACCTGGGTTAGGTTCATCATTCTCCCTCATCCCCCTCCCCCACTTAGAACGATCTCGACAGGTGTCATTGCTCTATTTCCATCCCTAGGCTTTTTCCACAACATTCATACACAGGCAAACTGACCTCAGATTACCAAGGGCAGGTCAGCAGCCCCCAAGGCCAGAGCTGCGGGGATGGACGGCAAAGAAGCATGAGGGGGAGTTCAGGGGTAAGAATTGCTCTTTATTTTGGCTGTAGTGTGATTACTTGAACGTATTTAGCTTTGTATATATGCATTTTGCAGAAGCCATGAATTGTGTGCTGCAATGAGTGTATTTGATCAAGGTAAATCACACCTTGATAAAGTTGATCTAAAAGTCACAAAAGCCTGGAAAAGGCATATCTGCACAAAAACCCATACACAGATTCTTATAGCAGTTTTCCTCCTCATTACCCAAACTCGAAGCAGTCAGGTTGTCCTGCAGTATGTGAATGAATAAATGAACTGGCACATCCAGTCAGGGAAATATTACACAGCACTAAAAAGAAACGCAGTCTCCAGCCATGAAAAGCCACAGAGGAAGTGAAGACTTTTCCATTTCTCAATGACACAATATAAAGTTTATTGGTATATATTGACCTGATTCGTGCTCTGTCACTCACCCTGAAGCTTTTTAAGGGCAGGTTTCCAACAGAAAAGTCATAAACCCTCTCTCAATAGTGTGTGAACTCGACTCACGTTCATGTTGGGGTGGGGGGCAATGGGTGGCAAAGACGCCTGGAGTTGCTGTCAGCCAGATGTTGAGTGTGAGCAAGGAATCAGGAAAATAAAACACAGGGAGATGAGTGGGGCAGGCGGGGGGTGGCTCAAGTGGTAGAACAGCTGCCTAGCAAGTACAAGCAAGGCCCTGAGTTCAAACCCCAGTACCACCAAAAAAGAAAAAAAATTCTCCAGTCTCACTGAACAAGAATATTAGATTTATAAGAATTTCATCTGCCCCAAATATTGTTAGAAGACCCATCACCTCCACCTCTGTGCAAAAAGCCTGGGGTTTTCTGGCATCACAGGTAATTTAATATTCTGGTGTGTTACCAACATCCTCACCTCAGGGGGGAAACACTGAGGCTCTGGAAAGTTCAAGTTCATTGGTACAGAAAACGCATGCAAGGAACAAAAGACAGCAACCTCAGGCTGCTGGGCCTCATCCGGCCCTCAGCAGCCATCCTTTTCCCCAAGAGGAGGTGAAGATTTAAGAGGAAAAATAGTTTTTAAAGATCTGTTACAATTTAACAGTGGCTTCTCCGTGCTCCTGTCAGGTACAAACCAAAGAACTTTGGTCTGCAAGTGCTCTCAGACTGATTTCCCATTTGTAGAAAGTTCCATGGGGGTGGAGAAAGGCTGTGGGGGCCAAGGAAGACAGAGGACCGACCGCAGGGAGCCTGCCTTGGAGGAGACTTGGGTGGTGATGATTGATCATAATTTCTGATGGGTTTAAGATGCGACTTACCATCTGGTGGCAGTGACTGAGTGGTCTGAACTGCGAATGCATAGGATCAAGTACGCCATCCTCTTCCCCAGCCTCCGGGTCTGGCCTCTGCATCATTGCCACAGAGTCTTCTTCTCCATCTCGGGCATAGACCTGACCAGGCCTGGTGGTGCTGGGCAGGTGCCCGTCCCCTCCTCCACCCATTGCAGGGTCTGTGGTGCCAGTGGGTTATAGTCAAAGCCACCGGGCTAGCAAACGTAGGGCCTGGTTTGGCAGCAGCCCCTTGCCTAACCTTCTGACCCTCTCTGCAGCCCCAGAACCAAACGCAGCTGTGTGGGTGACCTCAAAGCTCCAAGAGGCTCTAGACCATGGAATTGTCCTCATGTCACACACAGAAAGGCCCCGCTCCTAAACACAGGCATGCCCTTAGGGGACAAAACCTGCACTCATTTCCAGGTGGAAGGGAGGGAATCTGTCGTCTTTCCAAGCTCACTGTTCTCCCCGTGAAGGAATATGGGAACTGCCCCCGCTTCGATGCTGGGCTCCCCACGGGGCCCTCTGCTTATGCTCCCCCCTCCCCCACCTCTGCCCCATGAGAAGCAGGACCTCTGTGACCTCCTGAGGATTTGTGGGCTCCCATCTCAGGAGGACGCTGCAGCAGCCTCTGCCCAGGACTGGGTGAGTCCCTTCATCCGGGGACATTCACAGCCCATCTGCTGTGGAGCCTGCCCAAGTGGTGACCAACAAGTGGCTGGGTCTCCTCTGTGTGGCTGCTGAGCCTGTACTGCTGGAACTGATCTTCCTGGGGGTGGGCAGGAGGTGGTGAGTGTCAGGTCCCCTCCAGCCCTGGTGCTTTGGATATCAGTGGGAGGAGGTGGTGCTGGTGGAGGGGAAGGGAGCACCAGGAGAGACCTGAGAAGCTGCAGGTCCCTCCAAATCTGCCCCAGGAGGAGGGTATGACTGGGGCACTGACTTGTCTTGTGTTTTGTTTCATGAGTTTGCTGTGGAGAGAGACTTGCCCCGCCCCCACGTCAACCAGTCCTTCACACAGCACGTCCCTCACACAGATCCACCCAGCCCAAGTCCAGGGACAGCCACCCCCTTCTCTGACTTCCAGACACCAGCTGGGATTTCCCATGCCCTAAATCACCCCAGATCCAGGGACCCAGCACCAGAGCCCACTGGAATTAGTCAAGCCAGTGGATCTTGAGCTGTGTTCCTCCTTACCTTGTTTCCCAGGGAGGTCCCTGTTCCCACTCTGGCCTTGCTCCCCTCACCCCTGCCTTGTCCACCCTGGTGTCCCCCACCCCGGCCCTGTGTGGCATGTGGTGATCCTCACTCCATTCTCTTCCTGTGGCCACACTGTCTTCCCCATCCTGCACACAGTGTGCACATCCTCAGAAAAGCAGACTTCTCTAGCAATCGGGGCCATGACCTGGCTGACCAAGGAGACAGGTAAAGGGAGAGAGGACAGGCACATCACATCATGAGGCAGCTGCGTGGAGACACCTGCCTGCGATTTCAGATTCTGAGCTGGAGGGACCTTCAGGGGCCACAGAGAGGACGGCTCAGTGCGCAGATGGGAGGCTAGCCCTGGGTCTCCATTCAAGTTCCCGTGAGGACACACCTCACTGGGGTTCTGCCACTGGGAGAGGGAGAAGCAGGCACAGCAGGATTTCAGGGACACTGGCATTTTCCACAGTTTATTTCATCTTGGCATAGATTGACATACGTACAAGGTTTTACATATTTATGCCTAGGATTTTAAAACTCAAGCATTATAAATACATCAACTACACACACAGTAGCAGCCGGCCTTAAACGGATGTAGCTCATCTTAGTTGGTGGCAGCAGGTATACTAGTGAGGACTAGTTAGCGAGTACCAGTCAGCTCTTTGCCAAGCACTGGGGAGTGTGGATCTCACATCGGAACACATTTAGACTTCACTTTAATCCAACTCAACACACAAAGCCATGCAAAGCACCTGCCGAGACAGGTCTCTTGCCAGGTGCCTGAGCATCGCACAGTCCAGACCTCCTCATGGACACAGAAAAGGCGTGAGTGGCATGACTGCTGAAAGAAACCTGGATGCAAGGAGAACACCTGCACACTTCCTCTTTTAGTTCAGTCACTATCTTTTCATGAATGATAATATTGCAAAAGAAAGGGAAAACTTCAAGACGATATGTAACATCAAAATGAAACTTTCTATAAGCTGGGGAAGCTTGTAAAACGAAACACAGCACACAAGAGCACTCTGGCTTCACTGGCCACTAAGATGTTACAAATGTGTCCTGATTGTGTCCTCTCTTGACTTCAGCAGAGAGCAAAAGACCTCATTCAATTTCAACATGTTACAGGAAGTTTCCTAAAACACCAACAGATAACACAGTTACCAGAGTTACTAAAATGGCACCAGAAATTAACAAAGGGAGCACATAGTTCCTTTCTTGCTTTAGCATTTGTAGCAAAAGTGATACAGCTTACAATTTTAACTAAGTAGCAAATGACTTTCCACAGCATTCATTTCATTAAGGGAAAAGGAACTAGTGCCTCCTTTGCCTCAAAATCCAAGTTCATGAAGTGACTGAGAGGCAATATCAGAGGTGGGGCCTGTTCCCATGACAAAAATCAAAACAGAAAGAAAATAAAGCCGTATTAAGCTTGGTCCCTTGGGTTCCAAATGAACTTCGGTGGACAATACAAATCGTTGCTTTGTCGACTAACCAAAAGATCAAGCTTTCGGGGACTTCACATCTTCCCCTTAAACTGGCACTGCTCTTTATAAGGTTTGGAAATGACAGCATGCAGGGGTTAATTTCATGAGAGTTATGGATGGAGGTCACAAATGCATCAGCCTCATGTGACTCTGAACTGATGGTCAGGGATATTTTCACGCTAACCGTTTTTCTAAAGGCTGTTGGACCTCGACTTAGAACACCATGTTGGATAAGAAAGGACGCTGCCTTGGGCCGTCACACACCTAGGGACAAGTCTCAGTGATAGGCCTCCCCCAGCACCTTCAAATTACTACCTTAGACGTGTGGCTTTTCTGTTTGCTCAATACGCATTCTTGCTCCGCACCCCAGTGGCTGGTCGGTCCCCAGAAGCAAAACAAAATGGTGCTTGTGAGGAGTCAGGGCCTCTGGCATTTGTTTCCTGTGATAGCACTAACTGGAAATATGACACTTAATATTATCTACGTTTTCAAAACAGGTTGGCCAGACAGCCATGAACGGTTAACGAATTCTCGGGTTCATTCCTTTCACTGGTTCTACAGCTTCCTGCGTGCCATGTGACAGGAGTCTCTGCCAGTCCTCACAGGAAGACACCAACCTGGCACAGACTCTGCTTTCTTAGGGGAGTGACAAAACAGTGATAAAGACAGAACTGCAACCAGGCAAGGTGCTGTGCGGCTGCCCACACCTGACACCCAACGCTCTGCTCTCCTGGGAGATTCCACCCTGGGTGCCCAGTTTCGACAGTGACCACCACCAGAATGATCTCTCAAGAAAACCACAGTGGTAAGCGTTTTATGAGTTTGATACTGAAGGAACGAACATATTAGCCTGGACCCATTTCATATAAAAAATGAGCATTAGTAAGAAAATTCTAGAGGAAATGTACACATTATAGAATGTACATTTCTTTAAAAGAACACAAGTTGTTTCCTCTTTCTATAAGCATTTCTTCTACTGCCATTTCTCCAGCATACTCCTAAAAGCCAGTATGTCAGACTTAGGACTATCCCAAGATGATTACACATCTAATAAGATGTCTTTGACTTGGAGGAATCACGAGCAAGCAGACAAACCCCAGAATATACTCTAACTGAAACTGTGAATTCCATTCCCCTTGTCATGCATAAAATTCAGGCTGATCACTTCTAAACACACTTAATTGAGGCCTTTCCTAACCACAGACTCTAAAAGCATAACCTATTTCCCAATCCCTACTGTTTCCTACAGAGGCAGCAATTCCCACCGCTGGGTTAGCAAGCCAATCCTGTTAGGGTAAGAAGGACTCCATTTAATTGCGCTCCAGCCTTTCAGTGTGTACGAGGACGGACTGCACTGAGAATCCAAATCCGTCTGCCGGTGTTTGTGAGCTGTGTATTTTGTCCTCGTACTCTTAATAAACAGAAAGTCCTGTCCCTACATATTTGAGAAATAAATGCCCTAAGAAATAAGGAAAATCAACTGATTCGTTTTCGACCCTTGCACTTTGTCAAAGTAGCAAGTCTCAAGTCAATTCTGTTAGTGTACTTTGGAACTCAAAGCTGGACAAATGACACTTGCCTAACTACATCCAAGATACATGTTATTTCCTTTTGTGTCCTTAATATGCATGTCACCCTGCCGTGTTTCCCTAGAATGACTGTAAAACTGCATGCGCTCCTTCTGAAGTATGTTTCAACACATAGTTAAAACATGATCAAACAGTGGCTTCAAAATGTGCCTTCATCATTTGTTTTTAGAACTGTCAAAACATGATTTTATCTTTCTGTTTACAGGAACAACAGTCCTGTTTAGGATGGACACACAGCACCCAGTGCTGCAGCTCTAAATCATACAAAAGTCCTTGCTGGTGGGCTTTTCCTGATCAGTGAGCTTATTAAAATTCAAATGGTGGTAAGTCATAGCTGTGGTTACCAGCACCTTCTCCCTGAAGAACACAGTCGACCTCAGGATGTGGATGGTAGAGCTGGCCTGGCAAAGTGTGGATGGCACGGCTGGAGGCATATGTCTATGGCTTGGCACAGGAAATACTTCCCGTGACTGAGGAACTAAAACCATGTTGGTATCAGAGATTTACCTGTAATGTTTGGTAAACTACTCTTTTTTGGAGTTGAGCCTACCAAAATTTGGGCACATAGTAGCATAAACTTTTTGAATAGATCACAAAGGTCTTTACTTATCAGTTACAATTTTACCTCAATCAAAAAAAAAAAGTTTCAAAGCCAGCCCCTGGCAAATAGTTCTGGAGACCCTATCTCAAAATTAAAAAATCACAAAGGGCTGGCAGAATGGTAACAGTGCCTGCCTAGCAAGCGTGAGGCCTTGAGTGCCGCAAAAAAAAAAAAAAGAAAGAAAGAAAGAAAGAAAGAAGTGAAGTCCCCAAGTTGCACTAGCCTAGGCCTACTTCTGGGCCCACTCTGGCTCTGTGGCCTTCTAGGCCACCTGGTAAGGACGGAATTCTGCAGAGGCAAGTCTGGCCCCTCCTCTCCGCTCAGCAGCCCAGGGCACACCCCAGGCACCAGCTACACCTGCGTGCACCCTGCTGACTCCTGGGCCCACCCCTGCACCCTGCTGACTCCTGGGCCCACCCCTGCACCCTGCAGCTCCAACTGTTGACTCCACCCCTTCCTCCCTCAGGTATCCTGCAGCTGACCTGCTAGGCTATTTGCATACGTGTTATGCCGTGGAGCCCACTGAGCAAAGTGAAGCAAAAAGGAATCCTGAAAGGAAAAGCAGCTCTTAAGACAGCGTTGCAAAAACGTCATCAGGGCGTGCGAAGCTTCTACCCTCAAAGCCTGTACAAGGTGCAGCGTGGCCACCAGCTCACCCCACCACTCTCCCTCGTTCCTCGCCCTCCCCTTCCCACTGAGGACCCCAGCCCACGGGGACCGTGCCTTTGGTCCCACGGCCTCCCAAAGGAGATGCCCAGTTCACCCCCACCTGCCCTAGGCTGCACCCTGCTCCCCCCGGTCCGACTTCTCAGGCAGGTTGAGCACAAACGGGAAAAGCACACCCCGGACGTCCAGGGGGGCTCCAAGTGACTCCGGCTCGAAAGTGCCACCGGTCCCCGTGTCGCCGCTGGGCTCGCCGTCCTGAGAGGGCACGAAGCGCCAGGTGCCCGCACGGCTCACGCAGTAGATGGTGCCGTCCAGGGCTGCGCAGCGGAAGGGCTGCAGGCCAGCGGGGGCGCCCGGGGGGCGCAGGTGCGCCGCGCACTGGCTCCACTGCTTGGCCAGGCAGTGGTAGCGAAAGACGCTGACCCCGCCGCCCGGCCCGGCCGCGGCCTGCGTGTCGCCGCCACGGCTCCCGCATAGGTCGAAGCGGTAGATGAAGCCGTCGAGGGCCACCATGTCGGCGGAGCGCTCGCGGCTGCTGCTGCACGGGCACTCCTGCCACTCGTCGCGCCGGGGGTCGTACTTGAGCAGGCGATAGAAGAGCGAGCCCCCGGATACGTAGATCTCGCCGTTGCAGGTGGTGGCCTCGTGGGCCACGGCAAAGGCGCCCCGGGGCAGCGGGGCCATGGGGGCCCAGCGGTCGGCACGCGGGTCGTAGCGCTCCACGCTGAGCAGGCACTCGCCGCCCACGGCGTACAGGTGGCCGTCCAGGGCCAGCAGCTGCAGCTGCGAGCGCGCCTGGCGCAGCGGCCGCACGGTGCTCCAGCGATCAGTAGCCGGGTTGTAGCAGAAGACCTGGTCGGACGGTCGCGCGCGGCCATCGGGGCCCGCGGGCGCCACGCCGCCGGCTACGAAGAGGTAGTTGTAGAGCACGCAGAGGCCGCAGCCGCGCGCCGGGGCGCCCTCGGGCAGCCGCGTCAGCTCGCGCCACTCGCCGGGCCCCGCGCGGAAGCAGTAGACGGCCGCGTCGCCGCGCGTCTCCGCGTCCCCCGACGGGCTCTGCGGGCGGCTCCCCGCGCGCTCCCCGGCCGGCCCGAGCGCGGCGGCCAGCAGGCAGGCGCGGCCGGAGCGCAGGCGGCGGCGCAGCAGCAGGTCGCGCTCGGCCCCCGACAGGCGCCCGAACACGGCGGGCTCGCGCAGCACCTCCAGGTAGTGGTCGCTCATGAAGCGGTAGGCGGCGTCGCGCAGCTCCGCCAGCCGCTGCCGCTTGGCCGCGCTCAGCACCTCGTAGCAGTTGGCCAGGCTCAGCTGCGGCGCCACGGCGTCGGTGGCGCGCTGCGCGGCACCGGGCAGCTGCAGGCGGCGCGCGCCGGCCACCACCTCGGCCACGTTGTCGGGCCGCACGCCCGCCATGCGACCGCTGTACGCGTCGGCCAGCAGCAGGCGCAGCGCCGCGAAGCTCACGCCCTGCACCCGCAGCACGTCCCGGGAGGCGCGCGCGCGGAAGTAGTCGCTGCGCGCCGCCAGCACCGCCTTGTGCGCCCGCAGCCGGCGGCCGGCCACCTCGATGACCAGGTCGGGCTCCCCGTGCGCGGGCCCCACCCCGGGGGACACAGGCACGAGCTCCCCGAGCTCGTCCAAGGACGCGGGCTCTTCCGGGGACTCGGGCTCCGGTGGCGACGCGAGCTCTTCCGGGCGCGCGCGCTCCTCGGGGGACACGGACTCTTCCGGGGACGTGAGCTCCTCCGGGGACGCGGCGCCCGCGCTGCTCACCTCCCACTGCGTCTCCACCACGCGCCGGCCGCTGCGGCTGGAGGTCGTGGAGGCGGCGGCGCCCTCGGCGGCGGCGGCGCGCGACTGCGGCGGGGAGTCGTCCCCGGAGCGGAAGCACAGCGACGCGCGGAGACTGCAGGGTGTCTGCGCTGGGGACGCAGCGTCCTCCCCCGCGGCCGGCAGCGGCAGGCTGTCCTCTCCGGGCGTCCCGGCCTGGCTGCGCGCTCCGTGGGCCCCGCGGACGCGGTCATCTCCCGGGTAGAGGACGCAGGGGGCCACCGAGTTCTCCATGGGCGGGCTGTGTCCTGCGCCACCCGCACGCCCACTGCCCGCTCAGCGGCCCCTCAAGCCTGCTCACCGCTGAGCGTTGCCCTGGGGTCGCTAGTTCACACCCTTTTCCTGGCACGCGATCAGATTTCACTCATGTCCCCACTTTTTTTTTCTTCGCTGCTCACGCCGCACCCTTCTCGCCCTTCCCACTCCTCTCCCGCGAGGAGGGCTGCCCGGCTCTCACTGATCCAGCATTGGCCAGCGCCCACTGCTTCAGTCCGCCAGGGGACAGTCCTGGGCTGCAGCGCTGGCTTGTGGGGGCGCCTTCTCTGCGGAACTGGTGCCTGGCGCGCCAAGGCATGCACTTCAGTCAGTGTGTACCCACCTTATCGCTTCGCGTCACATCCCTGCCGCCCCAAGGACAAACAAATCCCCGAGGACTGTGGCCCAAACTCTAGAACCCTGAGTTCGACTCCATTTTCTTGTAATTAAACCCAAAGGTCAGCTGGAGGGTATGTGCCTGTGCGGTGGCCTCGCAGCACCGCAGGTCTGCATCCACACCGGTCACTTGGGGAGTCACATTCCACTTGTCAGGCGGGTGTCAGGAAACGCAGTTCCTGTGCACATCGGCGGCCTTCCTCGTTTGTCGTCAGGACCTGCTGCCTCTCTCGCTTCCTTTGTCCAATGTCAGCTGTTTCCATTTTCTTTCCCCATAGGCTTCGCGCTCCTGTTTATGGAAAAAGAGAGGGAAGACGAATTTCATCGGTGAGCACGATCAGTCCAGGTTACTAGGGTCCTCTGCGCCACTCCCCCGGTTTCCTATTACACACTGGGTTCTGGTGGTCTCCAGCACCATAAATTTCCACTGAGAGTTGGTGAACAGGATATGCAGAATTCTTTAGGAAAAACAAAAGCATCCTTTTCACTTCCTCTCCTGATTTGAAGGACTAGGAAGCCCAGTTTACCCAAACATGGTTTTAAATATGTTAGATTGAACCCAATGATGCTGTGAGTTCTATAAAAGTGTCAAGGTTCAAAGCTAGACGGGACCAAAGGTTCTAAAGACCTCATCTCAATGGAAAAAAAGCTGGGTGTGGTGGTATATGCCTGTCATTCCCATGATGGCAAGAAGCCAAAATAGGAGAATCATCTACCAGGACTGCCTGGGCAAAAAGCAAGAGGGTGTCTCTGAAATAACCAGAGCAAAAAAAAAAAAAAAATTCAAACCCCAGTACCACCAATAAATAAAATGCAAATTAAAAGCCAACTCCTTTTTGTTAGTAAGAAAGTACAGCTGGGCTATGTATGTCTGATTTGGTCCTCTTTCAGTCTTTTCAGCGCAACTGTTTCTCATTCAGTTACAACACATCTTTGTTGAAAGGCGCTAGGACGCTCCTCTGAAATCTGCCTGGACAGATAAACTGCAGGCCTCCACATTTTACACCTATTTGCTCATTCTTGGAATTGAGTTGACAAACCTCAGAGAAGCAATGATCCAAACAGCCTAAATGCGGGGGAGGGGGAGAAGCCAAAGCAAAGCACCTGAAGAAAGGGGAGCAAGTGCCCTGCAAAGGACACAACAAAGTATCTTCCTTAAAAGGTGGCGCTTCAGTGGAACTGGGAACCTGCTGGAGGACACCTGAGTAAAGGGGAGCTAAGTTGCACTGTTTCCCAAAGGAAATGGGTATGATGGTGCTCACCTGTGACCTCAGCTACTAGAAAGGAGGTCAGGAAGATCGAGGTTCCAGGCTTGCTAAAAAGGATTTAACAAGACCCCATCTCAACCAAGAAGGTGGGTGTGGTAGTGTAAGCCTGTGACCCCAGGCTATAGGGAGGAGGATTAAGGTCTGAGACCCTGGGCAAAAAAAGAAAAAAAGAAAAAAAGAGGAGACCCTACCTGAAAAATAAAGGAAAAAGAGATGGCCACTTGTGGCTCAAGTGGTAGGATGCTCACCCGACAAACATGAGGCTCTGAGTTCACCTCAACGCCACAGTCCCCAAAAAAGAATTTTGGTGAGAAAAACATCCATAATGCTAACATGCCCCAAGCTCATTGCTCTGTAGAATGTGTGCTGTCCTCTCAATGAGCTAAAGTGGTCCTCACCTTCTGACGCTCTGCTTACCACACATCATGGTCCCCATAAGTGCTCAGGACGAACCAGGCACATCTGCCTGGCCTGCCTTCCTGCCACTTTGTCCACCGAGAAGACTTGCTCATTCCTCTCAGAAGTGAAAGTCTTCAAGTTGGAAATGTGAGACGTTCAATTCCCTTCCTGCTGGGTCCCTCACGGGTGACATGTGGCACCCATGCTGTGTGCAGGACACTGGTGTAGGATCCTTGGGGAATGATGTTGGGAAGGTTAGAATAAGCTGCATCCCTGGTCCTAGGATGTGTGGGTCACAGAGGATGCTGACCCAACACGGGACACACCCACCAGATGGCCTCCCACTCCAAGGCGTCACTGCCTCATGATGAGATGAGGACAAAACCTGTGCAGAGGAGATGGCTTCAGGTGCCTTTTCCTCTTAGCTTAGTCACCCAAGGGCAAGAGAATTAGGACATACTGCCCGTTGCACACAGACTACACAGGAACCTTAATGTCTGAAACAAAATCAAAGCTGGGTGCCTGGTCCCTTACCCTAGCACTGCTTCTGTAAAATATAGAAGACCTTAGAAAACCAATCTAGTTCTTTTTTTCTTTCACCCTGGGGTCTCAGAAGTACCTGGTTCTCTGGCCGATGTCACTGGAATGCACAGGCAGAGAAGCCTGAGTGTCTTCTTGTCCAGTCACAGCCTCAGCCCTCAACAGATGCTGAAAGCTAGATTTGGAATTCTGTCCTTTAAAATCCGGAAGACACCGTGTAAAGGCTGAGAGAACGTGCAGCATGTATCTTATTGTAACTTCACCTAACAAGTCTCTGTGCTGAAGTAGGTGTGGTCTGAGGCTGTGGGCCGTCCTATCTCAATAGCAGGTGCCCTTTCCTTCCGAGAAGGAAGTCATCTGGGTCCCTGGGATGGACTGGCTCTTACCCACTCACCCAGGAAAGGCAAAACCCCATCACCTGGGAAAGTCGATCGCTGTGTTCTTAGCTCTGTTGCCTTTCCTCCCAACACATGCATTATTAAATGTCTTTTTGAGGGATACTTCTGGCAGAGGTGTGGTTTTCCATGTCCCACTGAATGTGCTCACTGTCCCCATGTGTCCCTCAGCATGGGTGTCAGGACCCCTACTCAGTAGTCTGAGCATGGCTCAGCTGCAGTCACACTGTGAATCCCCAGCAGGGCCTCTCTCAGCCATCCCTAAGCCAGCAAGGCTGTCCACCATACCCCAGTGAAGTTGGTGCTGGATACATAAATGTCAGACATGTTACAAGGTCTTTGATGACCATGCAACCCAGCTGTCCTCCACTGAGGCCAGGGCTGCACTTCTGAGCTCTGCTTCCCCAGCGTGGGGAACAGTGGCTGTCATATAAGATTTCAAACATACAGAACAATAAAGAGAACAGTATGGTCAAAAAAAAAAAAAAAAGTTCTGAGAAATCAGCAACTCTGCTGAGACCATTTATGTCAAATTCCTGTGAACTTCTGGAAGCCAGGATCTTCCAAAAGGCTTTGTGCCTGGCTTTGGAACCAGAGTTGCTCCACGGTGCTCTGGAGGCCCCACAGGGTGCCACCCTCATCGCTGTGCAATGACTGAGCTCCTGCCTGACCAAGGCATCAGAGGACCATCCTCCTAGGTGAGGCTCACGGAGCATCTCCCGAGCAGCAGGTCTGCAGGTGTCACAGCTGGATGGTGACAGTGAGCAGTCCAGCTCACAGCTGGATGAGAGATGGGAAGAGGCTTCCTTCCCACTGCCGTTGGGAGTCATTTCACAAGAACGCAAGAGCATGCCTTAGAATATCAGGTTTTTTTGGTTTTGGTGGTTCTGGGGTTCAACCTCAGGACTTTGCACTTGCCAGGCAGATGCTGTAGCACTCAAGCCACAACTCCAGTCCTATAACTTAATCAGAGTAAGCCAGGCTCAGAAAACCAAATACTGCATGTTTTCTCTCATATGCGGAATTTAGTACAAAAAATGTTACATATATTTATATGAACACATATAAATGATTCTAATTGTGGCACTGTGGGGGGGAGCGAGTGAGAAGTGGGAGCGGGAAAGAGAGTGATGCAGGTGAATGATACCAAGATACATTGTGTCACTGGGAGCTGGTGGCTCACGCCTGGGATCCTAGCAACTCAGGAGGAAGAGATTAGGAGGATCAAGGTAAAGGCCCTGAGTTCAAGCCTCAGTACTGCAAAAAAAAAAAAAAAAGATACATTGTGTCTGTGTACGAAGCTAGTATAATGGAACCACTAAAAACTTTATAAAATGAGGAAGGGGAAAAGAAAAAATAGAGGGGTTTATAATTTGATCAAAGTACAATACATGCATGTATGAAAATCTACAATGAATATACACTAAAACCCTTTCTACAAAGAATATACACTAATAAAGTTTTTTTTTTTCAAGTTTCTGTTTGTTTCTTCACTAGCGATTTGCCAGTATGGACATTAGGCTCCACATTTAAGGTGGATTTTAGCTTATTCAAACTTGCACATCATACTTTATTGTAATACCAGTTGCTTAAAAGAGTCTTTCTTTCAAATAGTGATAGCCGGCTTACTTTTCTGTCGTCAGTAGACTGAGGGAGCATATGCAAACTCGTGTGGTATCACCTGCTCAAAAGACACTTTCCTGGTGTCTTCCACATCACTCCTGTCTCCCCCACACCTGGTCACAGGTTCCCTGGGAACGGGGCCTCAGACTATGGTGCTGCCTCATAGCCAGAATTTACAGTCAAGAGCCAATAAACTGAGACCTGGCTCCACAGACTGGTAGATGGGACACAGAGCCATTGGTCCCCAGCACGCACCGTCATCTCATCCTCCACCTGCCAGAGCCTCCCCAGTGCTGAGGAGCTCAGGGAATGACCTGGAATGGCCTGCACCTGAGGGACCACACGGGGCATTGGGGGCTGTGTGTTTGCATTTAGGGCCTCTGCCCAGGCAATTCGCTGCCTCACGGGCCCATCCTCCTCCAAGCAGGGGCAATTCTTCCTTAAACTCCTTGCTCCAGTTACTACTGTCATTGTCACTGCTCCTTTGGGCATGGAGGACATCTCATTTAGCTCCTTAAGTGGGTGCCAATTTGTGTGTGTGTGTGTGTGTGTGTGTGACCATAAAAAGTGGAAATTATAGAATCAAAAATGATCTTCACTGGGCCACCCCAGCACGGGGCAGGCTCTGAAAAGGTGGATGAATGAATGATATTGACTAGAGAAACAAAAGAGAACTTGGAAAGCACCCAGATAAGACCATGTAAAAGCAAGTCCTTAGACACATGTAGCACAGCGTGCACTAAGCAATTACCCGGGAAACATGACAGGTCCCGCCAGGGGTGTTTCTCAGTTCGTGGGCATCTGTGGATGCTGCGCTGCAGGCAGCTTTCTGCACCTCTTGGAGACTGGGCTGATGTCTAGTTTCTAAAACAAACACATACTGCTTTCGAAATCATAAAAAGTTGCAGATCTTAAAATACAGACTATCTTTATAAAGAACCTTAAATCCATAAAGGATGAAAACAAGGGCAGGGGTTGGGATGGTGGTGTTTTACTCTTTTTATGTTTTTTTTAAATCATGAGCGTGTATGATTCTTAAGTCCTGTTCCTGGAACACAAAGACCACGATGTTCTCAGAACAAAATCTCTCGTCACGTCCATCTCCAGCTGCCTAGGCTGCTTCTGCTCCTTCTGAGTGCAAGGTCTCTCCCAGACCTCCCCACTCTCCCTGGGCCAGTGGTGTGGTCCGAACATCCTTTCTGCCCTCACCTGTCCTGAGTACACCTGGGGAAGTCACAGGTAACAAGGTGTCATGGTTTTCCACTGTGTGCATTACTGTCACTGATCTCCAAACCACCAAACCCAGGGCAGGTGTCACTCCCCCATTTACAGCTCAAAAAGTCAATGCTTAGGGTGGGGACATTTCCCCAAAGCTGTGCTTCAGCAAGGGACAAGTCAGCTCTCCTGAACAGGTGCAGCTGCATTCCAAGAACACGAGTATTCTCTGGGAAAATATCATAGCACCTTCCAGAAGGAAGAATAGGCTTTGAAGTCAGAATTCCTAAAGCAAAATCACCCTGGGCAAATTGTGTACATTTCTGGGTGTCTCCCTGTGGGACCCACCTGTCATTCTGTAAGGTTAAGCGAGCTGATGCGCTGATGTTGGTGTGGCTCCAGTCTGTCTGCATGTGTCTCAGGTACTCTGGTTGGTGTCCAGCACATGGAGACATGAATGTCCTGTCACCAGCTGAGACCCAAGGTGATTAGCATACTCATCTCTAAAATGGAAATGGTGACCCAGTGGTGCTGCTGTGTCACTCCCTCGGTGTCCCCTTGGGGGAGAGTTCTATCCCTTGAACATTCCGTAGGCCTGTGGTACTGCCTGTCACAAGACCATGACTACAGCCACAGCAGTGGACACCAGCACCAGCCCCAGCACAAACAGCAGGCCTACACCTGAGCCATGCACCAGCCTTCAGGGTGATGCAGGGGACAGTGCCTTGCCTCCATGTGCCACCAACTGGAATCGTGGGAAAGCTCGTCTTCAGTAGAAAGAAAGAAACTCAACACACAGGTAAAAGTCTAAGAAAAGGGAAGAGCAGGAACTAACTCCTGGGCCAGGTCACACCCAAAGGATGGCTTTACCCGGCACTCAGGCTTCTGAGGTCTGTGACCTGAGAAATCCTGCTCTGGCTGAAGCCAGCACGAGTGGGACTGCAGTTCCTGGAAATTGAAATGGTTCTAACTGAAATCAAAAGCTGGCCCCCCTTGGGTGCCCTAGGTTAAATGGGGTACTTTTATAAGAAGCCCAGCACAGGAGAGCTTCTGCTCCCAGGAAGCCTTCACCAGCACAAATGACAGTTTTTACCAATGACAACCAATCTCTAAATTACAGAATGCTCCCCTACTTGGACGAGGAGGAGCCAGCACCCCAGGAGCACTCACCACGCTCCCACAGCTGTGTCCTCATCCCACCACTGAGGCGTCACTTCTTTTTGGCTAACAGGGCCACAGGAGAGAACAAGCTAACTCCCACTGACCAAGAAGCTAGGGGATTCCAGCACCCATGGTCTCACCCCCAGATGGGTGCCGAGACACTGGCTGGGATCAGGTCACTCAGTGTGGGAGGGAAGACAAGATGTCAGTCTTTGTGCCTGGGCTCTTACCTGTCACCAGCTGTGAGCTATCTGGAGGAACCTGTAAACCATGCAGAGGTTACAGTCAGGTTATGAAAAATCGACTTACTGATGCATCCCTTTATCAGATTATGGAGTATTTAAAATTCAAGAGTTCTGAGAAAAGGCTCTGGTACTCAGAGTAGGCTGAGTAGCCTGTATCCTAGCTACTCAGGAGGCACAGATCGGGAGCATCACAGTTCAAGGCCAGCCCAGGCAAAAAGCAAGATGCTATCTCAAAAATATCCAACACACACAGACACACACAGACACACACCACAACACACACGGGGCTGGTAGAATGGTAGAGCACCTGCCTAGCACATGTGAGGCTCTGAGTTCAAACCCCAGCACTTCAAAAAAAAAAAAAAAGAGTTCTGAGATAAACACAGCACTGAGCCCCATCACTCACAAGAAGTTCCTGATGTGGTAATCTACCCCAAGTACCACTCCTGAAGGCAGAGGAGGCACATAAAACCCGCTGCAGGGGATGGGAGCATGTGTGCAGACTTGGTCTGCAGTGAGACTAGACACGGCAGGTCTGCCAACCTCATTTCCAGCTGCAACAGGGTTGAACTCACTGGAATCAGACTCTGAAATATGGAAAGAAAAAAATGTTTGAAAGTAAATCTGTGTGTTCATTCAAAAGGTGAGCGTTTGTTAAATTCTAGACTTCTGTCAGGTCCTCAGGGTGCAGAGAATTCTGAAATCCCAGCAGTTGCCTTTCCTGTGGTTCAGATCCAAGAATTACAGACTCAGCCAAACATAAAGTCTGAGCACACAGACCCTACCCAGAATCAGAGAGGCACACAAATTGCTAAACTATCCTGAATTTCTAGCTATGAGATCCAATTCCGAGCAGCATTTGGGTCAAGCTAAGGTTGAATGACCTACCAATGACGGTGCTGGCATCAGAAATGAGAGGTTAACTGGGCTGAATAAAGCCTGCAGCTGCCCAGCCATCTACTCAGACTCCATGGTTATTCAACACTGGTGAATAATTAGCAATATTCATTAGCGGATGTACATGGAGCCAGGCAGGAGCCATGTGGAGTTAGTCCTGGCCCCCATGGAGCTCACAGTCATGTGAAGAGGCAAACCGTCCACATTCCAGTGGACGACACACCATGGTCAGTCGCACAAGCAGAACACAAACAAGGCCTAAGAGACCCTGATGGAAAGATGTGGCCCTGATCTGGGACAGGACAGACTCCACCAAGAATAGGCAATTTATGCTGAACCCTCAGAGCACAGTCTAACCAGCTCCCAACTGAGAATGACTGGTGGGACGACAAGAAGCCAGGGGGTTTGCAGACAGACCCTGGGTGACCAGAGTCTTGTCACCTCGATCACAGGGGAATCAGCGATGGCTTTTAAAGAAGACAGCAGGGATGTGATGGACTTAGCAAGATGGCTGAGTCCTTTCATACAAAAACAAAGAGCTAACCTACTTTCAGTCTGTGCTACAATCACTACATGTTGAAATGAATGAATAGGTTTACAGCTGTCACTCAGCTAATCTCAGAACCACAATTTTGAATTTTGAAAGTTTTCAGCTTGCAGAAAGTCACCATAGAGTGCCACTTTTGCATGCTTTTTAAACATAAAAATGCTGTATGTCTTTAACAGAAGTGGAAAGAAACAGGAAGGAAAGTGAGGCAGGATGGGGCCTTCTACAGGGGAAGGGGCCAGGGTGCTTCCACTGCTGTGGGTTTCTCGTAAAAGTTCAACATCAAAGGCCAAACCATACCCTCTGAACCTCAGTGGGACACCTAAGTGTTTGCTTCTATTACATGGTTTGTGGTGTTTAAAATGCTACTCCATGGGCTTACACAGCCACCTTGACCCATCAATGAAGTGATCTAGCTATGTTAAAATCTAGTGCAAGGTGTGTGATCTTAGATAAAATAAGTAAAATGACAGTATTCAACAGACTTCATTGTTCTCAACGCTGGGTAAGTTGAGTGACTTATCAGTTACTGACAGTTCCAGGAACTCTAAATAAAAACTGTCATTTCTAAAGTGCTAAGTTCTTGGTTTTATAATAGCAAGACTTGGGATAGCAGAGTTGGATCTGTCAGGAACATGCCCCCCTGTTTACCCACCATGGCTGGTACAACCTCCAGCTTCTGTGCTCTGCTCTGTTTGGGTTAAGAGTTGACAGAGTCCCTCACTCACGGCCTCATCAAAACTGTCTGCATGGTTCTCACACATAGGATGGTATCAAGCTGGAACTTCCTGCTCAGAGTTAGCATTTCCCCAGCAATAAGCATCAGTTAACTGCTTCAGGTGCTGGGACGACACCTGATTCCGTTCACCTCAGGTACAGCTCTGAGAGCTGCACTTCCTGTTTGGATGTCCAGCAGAAACCACCCAGCAGAGATGAGAGGTGAAGACAGCAGGAGAGATGCAGGAGAGCCTCACTGTCTTTTCTCCACCAACTAGGTGGCTGGACACAAGCATCGATTTGTTTGTTCATTGATGTTGCCATCTTAATCACTGTGTTCAAGGGGAAATCAAGACCTGTGGTCTGACGGGTAGGAGCACACTTAGTGTAAGAAGACACAGTGTCCTGTCCGGGTCCTGAGATAGCTGGGTACTGCTACAGATGCACCCTGTTTCTACGATTACGCCGAGAATGAATTGGAGCAACTGCGTTATCACTTTCTTCCACAAGCTCACTGAACAACTTTGGCACAGATTAAGGTTGCCAACATACGATCTTTACTTCCCTTTTTTTCCCTAAAATGCAGGTTTGAAGTTAATGGCTGCAGTGCATCCAGGGTGAGAGTGACCCATTCAGTCTCAGATTACTTTGAAAAGCAAGGGTCCCACTTCAGCAAATGCAAAGTCAGACATCCTCACCAGAGCCATGAGGCTGCAGGAGCTCCGGTGTAGATTTTCCATCCCTCCGAAAGTCCCCAAGTGCACAGAACAGGTGTAAAGCAGTAAGACTGGCAGTTGTACTAAGACCAGGCGGCGTGGGAAAGGGGTAAAGCAGTGAGACTAGGTGGTGTGACCCTGGCAATATGTCTCTGCAGAGAACCCCGTGCAGCTTGGTCTTCTTTCCCAATGGGCCCCTTAGGAGGAATACTTAAACCACGTGGTAGGGTGGTAGGGGGTCCCGGCATTAGTGCCACCTCCCTGGGAACAAGGCCTCACAGAGAGTATGCCCAATGCTCTGTGGCCTCCTACCAAGAAGTCTGTGTTTAGCCACTGGTCACCTTCTCTTTTGGGAACCAGTCCTGCCACTTGGACAGGCCCTTGGGGATGGGAATCCTACAAAGGGACTTCTGCTTTCACACAGGAACTTCTGTAGACCCAAAAACATACTGTGGACAACGCTGTGTATGAGAACACCATACTCACCAAAGGGCAGCAGAAGAGACAGCCAGACACAGTGCGGGACGGAGCAGGAGAGCATCAAGAATGTCAAATTCCATGCTCTGAAAGGTGACACAGCAATCGACCCAGGCAGATAGTGGCCTCCAGCAGATTCCTGCTGCCTGGGGTCACATACAGCCTACATACCATAGGGGACCAGCCGCCCTTCCAAACCAAGCCTGGCCACAGGAGAATCAAGCCCGGCAGCTGGCACTGGGAGTTTGCTTCTGACAACCCGATCTCTGCATTGTTATTGCTTCCTGCACCACACGAAGCTTCTTTGCCTGGCTGTACTGAGTTTGACTTAGCCTGTGTCTCCCTGTCCCCTCATCTTCATGTCCTAAAGGTGAAGTCTCTCCTACAGTGAATAATTAGGTCTTATTTTTAAAATCTATTCAGCCACTCACCAGAGCACCCTACCACTATCTCATTTTCTTGTCTTTGTTCCTTTCTCGCTCTCCCTCTGTCCGCCTTGGTCACCAGGTGATTTTCTCCGGGTAAGCTGATTGCTGAGTTTTTACCTGTGGTGTATCCACTGGAGGTTTTGCTGTCTGTGATTACCATAAAGCTCACCTGTGAGGCAGTCCCCTGGGAACTGTCAGAACAAAGCCTCAGTGGCTCCTCAGTGACAGCAGGGCCTTCAGGAGTTCTAAGAGCTGTTTTCACAGCAGCCCTGCAGGGAGTAGAGACTCAGGGATGGCATGAATCCCAGGAGATCCACAGAAAACTCATGACACTTTTAAGCACTTGTATGGGATGAAATGCTGTCAGCTCTGCCTAAATGGAACTGACACAGAACAAGAAGAAAACAGGCCACTGGATTCTCAAGGTACTACAGGTGGGACCCAGGCCAAGAAAAGGTATCAGCTGTAAACAGGCATTCCCATGGAAAAGAGTGACTCAGAGAACTGAACCAAAAGCCAAGAGCCCTGAGAGTCAGCCCCAGAAATTGGAGTGAGCCCCAGAAATCAGGATGAGCCCCAGCCTGTGTGCACACTTGGTCCATCTGCAATTCAGGACTGCTACAAGCCAGCAACCCCACCTGTCTCCTGTCTGCCCCCCACCTTCTGAAAAGGTTAATGGTGGTTAATCTCAGGTGTTCACTTGGGTAAACCACAATGTTCGGATACTCAGTCAAACACCTGCTGCATGACACTAAGCATTTTTTGAAGTCAAGGTTAACACCTGAATCAGCAGACTCAGCCAAGCAGGCTGCATTCCAGAAGCTGGCTAGGCCTGGTCTAGTTGATTGAAAGCTTCAGAGAAAGAGACAGAGGTGTCTTCAGAGGAGGGAATTCAACCCCAGATGCCTTCAGACTTAAACACGCCAACTCGTCCCTTGTCCAATCACCTGTCCTATAACTGAATGCTTGGGACTGGATAATTTATAAAGAATAGAGGATTACTGAGTCAAATCCTGGGCTGGGAAGTCCAAGGGACTGGCACCAGGACCTGCTCAGTTCTAGTATGGATCTCAAGTTCCCTCAACTCGTGACAGCAAGCCACGGCAAGCTGCCTGCAGGAGAGGCACACCACCAGGGTGCACTTGCTTCACATGGCTGTGGGTCAGGGGTCATGGGTCCTGGGAAAGGGAAAACTTGCACAGGACAGGCATCCATCCCTTAAAGACTAAACTGCCTCTACAGGCCTCAGTTACTGAAGACCACGTCTCAATGTGAGTTCTGTGGGGACAAACCACATCCAGACCTCAGACTTGGGCTCCAGCCAGCTGTCCTGGCCTGCACACTGGGGCTTGCATCTCCATCTGCACCAGCCAGTTCTTTAAATCAATTAACCAACCCATCATCGCACAGGCACATGCACACAATATACTCACACATACATATGCACACACATGTACACAGAGATAAATGCACATGTGTGCACACACACACACACTCACTCACCCACTCACCATTTGCTGTGTGTGTGGTCAGGGAACACTGACCAGTTCCACACAGCAGTTACCCCGTGCTGCCCGTCACACCGTGTGCGGTCAAAGTCTCACCTCCTGGGTGGACAGGACTTCAGAAAGCAACACGTTCCCCTCTGGTTTTAATAAGAAGGACTTAAGCCTGAAGGCCAGCTCTGACATCATGAGGATAAGATTTGGGGACTGTGGTCTTTGTCTCATGGGAGGCAGTGAACTTGCCCATTGTAGACCAGACTGTGGCCAGTGATACTTTCCAAAGATGGTCCTGTTGATGTGTCCTTGGGGAGTGAGATGACATGACTCTCTCCAGAGTGTTGGCATACCTGTCCTTCCCCCCGACCCAGCAGGTGTGGCTGTGATGGAAGTGACACCATGTGACTGTCAAGACTCCTTTAAAAAGGCAGTCCAAGTTCTACCTGGCTCTGCTTTCTTGGGACACAGTCCTTAGGGACCAGGACTCAGCATGGAAGAGGTCTGGCAGCACGCACACTCTGAGCCAGAGAGCGGTGGACAGAACAGAGTGACACCGCGGCATGCCCTAGGGCTCCCAGCCACTGCAGCCGGTGTTTGAACCACCTCTGCCCAGACCTCCCACAAGTGAATACCAGCTTCCTGTGATTCGAGCCTGGTCTTCAAACTCCGGAATTTGGTGCTAGATGGCAGAGGCAAGCTGTACCCACCCACACTGCAAAATGAGTGCTGTTGTTCTAAGCCACCAAGTTTGTGGGACGGTCTGTTAAACAGCCACAGTAACCAGAACAAAGGTTTTGAGGCTCAAATAGAGAACTGTGCACTGCATCCCATGGCAACAGGGAACTACTGAGGGCTCAGCATCATAAGATTTGTGTTTTAAATGACACTGAATACGCACCAGGAACCAACCAGAGAAGTTGTTGCCATGCCCACTTAGAGCCCAGCACAGCAGCAGAGACGAGGAAGACAAGGGCTATACATACGGCAGAAGTAGATGCCAAGGCCGTGTGACTCCAAGACCTTATAACAGAACAATGACAATGACACCGAACTTGGTGCAGGACCCCTCATTTACAAAACAATTTATCTGCACCATCCCACTTCATGATTTCACTGACTTGGGGTCTCGGTTTTGTAAACTGATCCACCTGCTATTCCATCCAGTCCTCAAGTGCAAAATTCCCACAATTGACATGAGTTAGTGATTAAAACTAGCTTACCTTGCAGACCCAAGACCATTTGCCCCAGGGGCTCCCCAATAGCTTTCCCCGCTGGACCATTTCAGGCTGCAGGGCCTTTGCACATGACTTTCCTGCAAATGCCCACACCACCTTCTCAACCTTCAGATCTCATCCCCAAATCCTTTGTTACAAGCTTTTGTGGGGACTTACTCCTTTCCTTCAGGCACTAGCCTGTTTATTACACTTGCATTAACATGACCGTGCTGATGTGCCTGACCCACTGGAGGCATCAACAAACACTCATGAGATAAGGAAATAAAGGCTGAATACTTCAAGCAACACATGCACAGGACATGCAGGGCTTCAGTTCCATTCCTAGCAGGAGCCTGGTCATTGGCTAAACACAAACTCCTAAAATTTTTTCTGTTATCCTAAAAGTTAAGTGCTCTGCAAAAACTGCACTAGCCCCAACACTGTAATTTCAGCAGCATCACAATAACGCTCAGAGAAGAGCCGAAATCAAGGCCACTGCTGAGACAGTAACTCCTGACCCCCAGAGCAGGACAGACACTGCCCTTCGCGACCCCGACGTGAAGGAGGATGGCTAGTCTCTGGGGGAAAATGACTGCTCTCAGGCAGCTGTGAAGCGCCCTGGCAGAGGTGTGCCCTGGTGGTGGGTGGACACAGGCCGGCTCCGAGGCCTCAGTACCGAGCCCAAACGCTTCCAGACCTGCAGGAGCTGTGTTACTATGGAGCGGTTTTGCGGTTGGTGCTTAGTCAACCACACATCTAATCGCAGATGGAGGCGCCTGCAAAGGGAAAGCCTCTTTGTTTGGGAATCAGGCAAAGACCAGGAGAGAGACCTTTGGGGTCCCACTGTCAACGCCATGACTGGGGCACATGTGAAATCCAACCAGAGCAACAGGCTCTCTGCAGCAGCGTTCAGAGCTGATGTGGCGACCCCCAGACTTCCATCCTCCCAGGGCAAAGCCCTCCGAAGGTCAGCTCAGGGCCCGACTCCACCAGGGCCAGACCACAGCAAAATGGAGCCATGCTGCTGGCAAGGTCTTGGGTCGGTTGTCTAGGGTCCACAACATTTAGCTGTGTCCTCTGCTCCTCCTCCGCCCTACATGGCCTCAAACACTGTAAGCAAAATATTGTAACTGTTTCCTTTCTGTGCTTGCTAGTGACAAGACGGGCCGCGCCCCGCAGCTGGCAGGGAAGCTCCAAAGACTTCACCCCACTGAGAGCTTTGCTCCGTGATAACCGGAAGGGAGCTTTGGTATGCCAATAAGAAATGCCACAGCGCGCAGGGACGCCAGGCGGTCTCCCGGCAGCGCTGGCTCACTGGAAAGCTCCTTCTGCAACAGCAGGGCGTGGGGAGGAGGGTTCTAATAATAGGAACTATTAACTCAGGATGAAAGGCTGAAGGGCTCCATTGACATCCACTGGGTTCCTAATTAGAGCCTCAGTAATTGCGATTCAGCGGGAAGTTGGGGGTGGGGGACTGGGAACCCGCAGGGAAGGGCGAACTGTTCTCTGGGCGCCCCGGACTTCAAAATGGGCTCTCTCGTGGGCCGAGTAGGAAGAAGAGTAGGAAGAAAGACGCTATGGCACTGGTGTGCCCTTCTTCTAGCCCCTTCAATAGATATGGGACGGGCACAGGGAGTGGTTTTGTGGGAAGCCAAGACGGGTGGGCTTGTTTTAAAGCCCTTTTGGAGAAAAAGGCAAAGTCAGGAGCACTGCGGGATTCGCGCAGGAGCGCGGGGGTCCCTGGGCCGCAAAGGGGGGCGGGGGGAGGGACGGCAGGAGCGCTGCGGGGAAACCCCGTGCCCTGCGCAAAGCCCTCAGCTCCAGGCTGCTTAGCTGACGGCGCAGGCTCATTTAAATGCAGCGCGCTTTCTTGCCGGCAGTACCGCTCCCCGCCGTGATGGCAGGCACGTACCCGCACAGGCCACCGAGCGTCCCTCGCCGACTGGCTCCGGGAAAGAAAGGAGTGGCGTGCAGTGGCCGCGCACCCTGCTCACCCCGTTCAGTGGCAGGAGGCGGCGCGGGACCAAGCTCGGCCCAAACCTGTAGCCAGTTCTGCGCGCTTAGGCCAAGTCTGGAGAGGCCGAGGTCCCGCACGCTGTGGTGCAGCGGGTCCCCAGAAGGAGACCGGGCGCACGGCGCAGGGGGTTGGAGCGGCTGCTCCCCACTTCGTTCGGGGCCCCGCGGGAGCTCGGCACGGACTGGGCCGCAGGAAGGGCACGCACTGGCCGCGGGCGGCTCATTGTCTCCGGCGGCGCGCGCCGCCCTCCCACGCCCCGCCGCGCGCGCCCTAGAGAGACGTGGACAACAAGCACCCACTCACGGCCACACTCGATCCCCCGGAGCAGGGATTACCTCCCACGACCCCCACGGCACTGCCCCTTCCATTTCCCCCCCCCACCGAGCTGGAGCAGCCCCCGCCTCCTGCCGCCCTCCCCCCGCCGTCCCTGGGCCCTCTCGATCGGCGCCCCCGCCAGCCGCTCCAGGTCCCTCCATCCTCTATCTCCTGGGGCGCCTCGGCGGCCGCCACCCGGCCCCTACCTCGCCGCTCTGCGCTCTCCCTCCACCCCTGCGCCCACCCGAGCGCAGGACGCGCAGCCTAGCCGGGGGTCTCCGGCGCGCATGCGTACGGGCCGCTTCCCGCGCACCTGTGTGAGCGCGGGTTGGGGGAGGGGGGTTGTGTGAGGCCTGCGCGCACCTGTGCGAGCGCCGCGATCCTCGGGTCCTTCCTGCCGCCTGTCTGCCCCAGGCTCCTCCGAACCCGGGCAGGCCGCCGGATTGGGCAACGGCCCCGCACTCCCGCGTCCGCCGAGGCCGCCCAGCGCTCCGAGGGCGCGGGAGCTGGGCGGGGGCGGCCGCGGGTCCGGGCGCGCGTGCACCGCCGGGCCGAGCGCGCCACCTCCGGGCTGGGGTCTGCGGAGAGAGGCTGCGGCGCCGAGCGGGCCTCTAGGGCGAGCGCCTTCTGCGCCCGCCCGCCCCGGAGTCTCCGCGATTAACCCCTTGCGGGTCCCGGAGCCCGAGACTCCGCGCTCCCCCCGCGCGCTCCCGGGAGCCGCGGGACCTTCGCACGCCGTGGGCACCGCGGGACCTGGGCCGCGTCCCGCGTCCCGCACCCCGCACCCCGAAGGGCGCGGAGGACATGTGCCCACGGCCCGAGGTCCCCTGTGGCTGCCAGTGCTCGGGCACCAAGGGCCGCACGCTGTTGCTTGACCTCCGGCCACCCCATTTCCTTTGGATTTTTGTAAAAGTAGGGATGGCGCGCTGTCAACACACTCAGTGGCTAAAAACTTGTTGCCTGCACCCTTACAGATTCTGCCATTTAAAGAAAGTTCGGACACCGAAGCAGACCAGCAGGCGGAACTTTTCCTTGGATCTAGAACCGGGCCTTCCCCTCCCGCAATCCCGGCGGCGCCAGGCCGGAGCTCGTGGCTGTCCCACCCGCTGCCCGCGGAGACAGCGCGACCGAGCGCCGAGCGTGGGTCTGGGGCTGCGGCCGCTCGCTGAGTTCGGTCACCGCTTCACCCCGTGGTCAATGCTGGCTTTAATGGTTGTATGCAGATTGACGATGGGTAAATTTCCATGAGCACATTTCATTCCTCCTTTTTTTCTTTCTTCTCTTTGCTTTTGAGAGTCCCTGCCAGTTAAATGCCAATAGCTGAATTGTCCTAAACCCTTTCATTCAGTTGCCAGGAAAAGCACCCAAGGACTTAGGTTCAAAGGATGCTGAAACCGGCAAACTCCTGGGATTAAAATTACTCATCAGCTGATTGCACAGAAACAGGCCTTCTTTGGGTCAAAATAATTCCATCCTAGTCCGTTTTTTTGTTATTAATTTACTCCACAAATATTGACGTCTCCTGGGATCTTTTTAGTGCTTCACTATTTACATTTGGACAGAGAAAGCATTTAACTTTATTTCCCCATTCTTTAGAGAGAAACTTCTGGAGACTGGCCTGACCCGTGGCTCCAGGCTCCCTCTCGCCCCATACCACCAGCACCCCACTTTCTGCAATCAGTGACGCTGTGCAATCTATCCACCCCCCCACCCCACCCCCACTGATTTGACAAAGGTTGGTGTGTGTACACTAGTTTCTTCATTTTTGAAAGAGTGAAAAAATAAAGCAAGAACTGAAAATATCACCTAGTAGATGAGCTTTGCGTGGGTACCCCACGTTTCCTACTTAAACGATCCATTTCAAAGACAGACTGGAATTCCAATAAAGCCAATAAAATATGCAGAGAAATGTGTTCTGTGGGTTTCTCTGGGAGCTCTTTGTATCCTCCCAAGGCCCTGAAATTGACCTGGGGTATGATAATGACAGGAAGGAAGGGCCTGTCTTACATAATAAAGCAATTTCGACAGTAATAATGTCTCATTAAGTCTCCATGCCTAAGGAAGAACTTAATAGCAGGACAGTCTTAGGAAAGCCTGCAAATAGACCACCATGTGAAACTGTGCCCCCAAAATACAAAGATGACCTGTCTGGAGGCAGTGGTTTACAGTCTGGGATTCTGGGTCCCACTATCTGGGGTCCTGACGGTTTTCTGCTCAGCACGGTGGAGACAGCCAGTGCCAGCATTCGAGTTCCATGGAGGGGACCACAAACCCACCTCCTGCTCTGGTGGGACTCCACCCCTTTCTCTCTGCTTCTGTCTCCTGTTCTGGGCACTGGGTTTAGGGAAGCAGCAGCCCCACACTGGGCACCACTGGGCACCACTGGGCACCTTCCTCTGGGAAGCCCACACCCATCCCTTCTGACTACCATTGCCCCTGATGGGGCCTCAGCACAGAGTAGTTGGCCCCTTCCACGCACAGCACTAGGGAAGGTGGCAGTCATGTTCTGACCTCTCGCCCCTCTCAGGAGAATCAGGTCCTGTTGGGGAACAGGGTGTTTTGTGCCAGGCTGATACCAGACCACAGGCAATCCCCACAATGCTTTTAACAGCCCATAAGATTTCATGCACTCCCTCCCAAAGTAATTAGATTCCAGGAACTGTCAAGAATGGTGCCAGTTGCAATAAGTACTTCCAGCTTCTTGGCACCGAAAAGTAATCAGAAGATGTGTGTTGGTTTGAAACACTCTCCACTGGTTCATTTAAAACCCTCTCCTTGTTGTATAAAAGTGCAGTTGTTCCCGTGGGAGTCCCTGAAGTCAACCTTACCCAATCGGGCCTACCCTGCAGGGCTGATGAGCTCTGTGTTTAAACTCTTGGGAAACTGCTGAGACACAGTGAGCTCTGTTCCCATAGGCTGCAGACCTGCCTCAGAACCTTGTACTCGGGAATGATGTGAAATACCCAAGACACTACTGATTGCAGACTACTGTAGGCACACAGGTGACATGTGACACTACAGGTGGCACCTGGTTTGAGATGATTCCTTCACTCTGCAGATCTGAATGGAGGAGATACTGTACAGCTTAGCTCTGAACACCCCAGGGCCCAGCACTGTGATAGGATGAAGTCACGCTCAGTGGTTATTGAATGAATGAGTGTTTAGACTGAATGCCTGCTGCTCGTGGTCCTGGCCTTGCTCTCCATGGACTGCAGACTCTCCTTCAGCAGCTTGCAACCTCTCAGGAGGCAGGAACAACTTGTTAAGTGTGCAACTGTTACAATCACCAATGTCCTACGTGTTACCTTTACTAGCCGTAACGCCGAGACAATCTTTTATTGGAAAGTGAGTGGAAATAAGCTGTTAATATTTATTTTAAAATACTCTCAAGGACTATCTTCATGATGCTGGAGCAAGATGTCTGCAGCTGACTGATCTCACATGAGTCCGTAAAGGATTTCTGTGAAGTGTAGGTCCAGTCTATGGAATGCTGGGAAGTGGGCTCATTACAATGAGGAGGAGACTTCAGCTCTCAGAGAGTTCCTGTAACTCAGTCAAAACGAGGCAGGAATTCTCATCCTGTCTAGTCCAAAGCTGAGTTGGTATTCATGATGCCTGCAAATGAATCAAGAGGTCAGTGCTACAGAACACAAAGCAAGAGTCCTATGAGCACAAAACCCCAAAGTCGTATACAGAAATCAGCGTGCTAACTGAAATTAGCATTCCCTCATATTTGCAGCTTAAGTTCACCGTGTTGATTTTTCCCCACTCCTTCGTGTCCTGAGTGAAAAATTAAATGTGTAGACTTAAATGTGCCCATGAGCCATGCCTCTTAAAGTGGTTTGACTCATCTGAGATGGCAGGAACCCCGAGTACTTGGTCAGTGGCCAGGTGGGCTCCAGATGGACAGTCCGGAGCAGTGTGGAAGCCTGCACTGCAGACGGTGGAGACCCAGGAGCCAGGACATGCAGGTGCCCACTACCCAGGCTGGCCTCAGGCAGCCAAGGTGCATCTTGTCACACAAACCTGTTTTAAATCACACTGCTGTGACCAAAAAGAATTTTGGCCGTGACTTTGATGCCATGCAAGACTTAAGACAAAATCCGGATAAAAATAAGTCTGATCAATAGCTCTAAAAATAAACTACAGATCTGTGATCACTGATTCTAAAAAGACTACTAAAAAGTCCAATTTTTCAAGTCATCTTTAATACAGGCTTAACTAGTAAATCAGAAGTGTAGATTACACAGGCCCCTTTGATGGTATATTCCTCAACTTAAGTCATTGTGATAAGCTGAAATCCTAACCCCATACCTAAGAATGTGTCCATATTTGGAAACAGGACTTTTGCAGAGGGGATCGGGTTAGAAGGCGGTCCCTAGGGTGAGCTCGAATCCTGTGACTGACGTCCTAATGGAAGAGGAGACTCAGACGTAAGACACACAGAGAAGACATGTTGACACAGGGAGAAAGTCGCACGTGGAGAGAGGCAGGGCTTGGTGTTGGGTGTCTGTGCCACACAGAGAGCTGGGACAGAGGAGGCCCCACCCCCAGGGCCCTCTGAGTGGGCGGGACCTCGGGGCGGGGCGTTGGAGGGGGCGGGACCGGGGACACCTGGACTGAGGCCTGTGCCTGCAGAACCATGGGGAGGTCTGTCTGCTGCCTGCGTCTGTCTGCCATGCTGAAGTCTGTGTCCTTGTTGTACAAGCAGTACTTTCCAAGCTGCCCGGGTGACAAGCATCTTATTTTTGCTTTCTGTTTGTTGTAGACTGTTTTCAATTTACAGTAACAGCAACATTTGAAGAAGGCATCTAAGGGCTAGGGACATTGCTTAGTGTCAGACCGCTTGGAGGCCCTGGGTTCCATCCCTAGCACCTGAAGGGAAGGCAAAAAAACACCATAAAAAATGCAAAGCCAGTACTTGATGTTAACTGGGAGAGGCCACTCTCAGCCCAGTGCTCCTGGGGGGTGAGCCACACTACACCAGGTGCAGGACAGCTGGGAAGGGCCCCTCCTGGAAGGCCTCCATGTGTGTGTTTGTTTCTGAAAGCTGGAATTTCCTCTGCACTCTGTCTTTGCAGTGTCTTGATGAGGAAGTAAGCAAAACACTTGTGAAAATGTAGTGTGTATGTGTGTTGGGGGCAGGGATTCAGTGTTTGAAAACAGGTCTAGACCATTTCCACAAATATAAGTGGAACCTAAGCTCTTGGCAAACAACATCTGGTCTTCCGGACAGACAGACTCATCTCTGTCCAGCTGCTCTCTGGGACTAAAGTGTGACAGTTTGCAAAGTGCCAAGAAAGCACTTCTGAAAAACCCTAAGTCACCCTTGCTGGCCTCTCCTGAAAACCCCAACCTTCCAGGACCCAGGGAGCTCTTGGCTTTGCACTTGCAAAGGTGCCAGCCCTAATTAGCCCCGTGTAGCCTCTGGCTACATTCCCAGTGTCCTGGGAAGTGGGTCAGCACTGGCCCAGGTAGGGGAGGTCCCCCTCCCTCTGTTGCTTCCCCTCCCCCAGCATCCAGAGGCTCTGTTCTCCAGCAGGAGAACCAGGAAGTGAGGAGGGTGGGGAGCACCCCCCCTTCCCAATTTCCCTGGTTTCCCCTCAGGGGCCAGCAGGCCATTTGGAGGCTGAGAGGGGAGCCCTAGGTCTAGGGAATCGCAGAGCTCCCCTCCTGTCTCCCATCTCCATCCTGGAAAGTTTCATTATCTCCTGTGCAGCCCAGGGGATGCCACCAGCTTGGGCCTGCCATTCTCTGGGGAGTGCCATAGCCATCCACCTCCATCTGCCAGTGTCCTTTGCAGCCCCCCATGGTACTTAGGAAACCTAAGCCCCACCTCTGGTGGCCATCAAAGGTTGCATGAGAGTGACTGCTGCCCAGCCTCCCTGTGTGGTCAGGGATGTCCCCTGCCCCCATCCAAGCTTTCTCTACCTCTGCTTCCACCCTCCAAGCCAATGTTTCCCTGAAACCTCTTCTGATCCTTTCCCACCTGGAGGGCAGCTGTGGATAGTTTTCTGGTTACCAGCTCTGACGACAGGATTAACCTTCTCCCAGGGGAAAACGTGACGGTACCCACAGGCACCGGAATGGACGTGCACCTCTGGGTGTGTGTGGCAGAGGAGCTGCCCTGGACACGGGCGCCCACGCAGCCTGAGTTAAGGATCCTTGTGCTATGGTTTGAAGGTTCCCACCCAAGCTCAACTTGAAGCTTAATCCCCACTGTGAATTGTTAGAGGGCAGAAATTTAACCCCAATGTGGCATTTTAAGGTGGGACCTCAAGTGGTGACTGGGCTTAAATGAGGCCATTAGCAAGGGCCCTAATCCAACAGGACTGTGCTTTTTATAAGAGGAGAGGGACCAGCAAATGCTCAGTCCCTCTTGCTATGTGACAGCTGGGATTCTGCAGCGTCCCCAGCACGAAGGCCTCACCAGAGATGGCTGCCCAATCTTGAGCTCTCCAGCCTTCAGAACCGAAACCAAACAAATTTCTTTTCCTATTAAAATTCCCAGTTACAGCAGAGAGTGAACTAAGACACCTCGTGTACAGAAACCCTTTGAGGAACTCAACAGTGAAGCCTACTGAATATGTGGAAATCTGAGTCCAAATTTGCCATTTGTGCAAATCTGTGTGTCCATATGTTCAGTGTGCTTAAAATAAAGTCTACTGGAGGAGCTCCTGCCAGCAGGAGTCATTCTTTCTCGGCTGACTATGAATCCATACTTATCCCTTCCCTACATTTACCACCGCAACTTGCCAACCTTCAGAAGCTTGTATGGGTTTGGTCAGCCCCTGCTCATTTGCATGAAAACTGCATTTCGTTACCTAAATGACAGATTTTAAAAATTCAGACCAGAACAGCAGTGCTAAAACAAGGTAGACACAGTGAGAACAGGAGGACATCTGAAAACAGACCAGGAGTGCCAGATGTGCAAGCAAGGAGAAACCGAGCCATCACTTTCTGAGGGAATGACGACCCCAAAGATGAATCCTCCATTTCTGAGCTCACTGGACTTGGTCCCAGCATGGGCACTGGTGATGTCATGGCTGCCTGGGCCTCACAGGACATCTACAGCTACCCAGTGAACACCGTGCATGCCGTGCCATCCACCTCCCTGTACCTACCCTCTCCCCCACAAGTAGTGATGACTGAAAATCACTCCAGCATAAGTGTTACCCCCGGCCCACCCAGTAGTTAGCGGGGGGGTCATGCCTGGTTCAGACCTATCGACCTGGACATAGAACAGGAATCCCACGTACATTTTTGGACACTATAAAAAAAGCACTTGTTTTCCATTAGGAGAAAATGGATATTAACCCTCTGTCACTTGCCTCCAGAGAACAATTCTCTCCCTGCTCCCCTTCCTGAATGTGTGCCACATGTCCTCTTTGGGCCAAGGTGCTTTGAGGCTCTCCTGTCACTGACTAAGAGCTCTCTAGGTCTTCCTGGTGTGCTCAAGGCCTATGACCAAGGAGGCTTGTCAGTCCAGGACAGGCTGGGCCAAGCCAGCAGTGACGGCCAGCAGCCCCTCAGGGTCTGGGTTGGCCCCTGACCTCACATGTCACCTCCCTGCAATTCTAGAATCCTGTGAACAGTGCTGCTCTTGAGCTCCTCGAAGTGCAGTGACCATGCTCCTCTGTGCAGACCCCACACTGGTGCCCATCTGAACCAGAACTCTCAGAACCCCTGTGTGCATGACTGCTGAGTTAAAAGGGCCCAGACCCCAGGATGTCGCTGACTCGGTGGGTGGTTCTGTTTGGTTTTTGCTCCAGTCCATTTGAATCTGTTTTGTGCTCTGGGCAGAAGCCAAATGGACCAGTTGGACCACGGAGCTGAGCCCAGTGCTATTTTCCATCTTGACTCCCCTGCTCCCCGCCCCCTCATCTTGGGCATCAACCCCAGTCCCTTTGCTGGAGATCCCAAGGACACTCGGACCCCTGACAGCCCCAGCCTGGGCTGCGGTGGAGCCAGAGCCAGGGAACAGCCTCTATGCTCCCTGGCGGGTCACTTTGGCAAGATTCCCAACCTCACTGAGCCACATGTCCCTCCCTTCAGTGTGAAAACCGAATAACCTCACGTGGAGTCATGTTACAGCTACACTGAGCATGAAGGACACTGCCACGTCAGGGAGAGTCCCGGGTGGACAAGCCCCTTTGTGAGTCCTTTGGTTGCTCAGTTACCTTGGGGCAGGCAGGGCATCTGACCCTCATCTTACGGGTGAGAAAATGCCTGTGTCCGTGGGCACACTCGTGTGACCCATCCTGGCAGAAGCCCTCTGATTCTAAGGCTTTACTCCCCTGCTTGTCAAGAGTTAATTCCTTCCCAGAGCCATAGGGAGCCAACGCAGCCCAAGTCCAAGGTGGCCACCAGCTGTCTCCTCTCTTTCCACTCCAATAAATATTGTCTAAACAGCCCTTTGCAGGAGAGCAGCAGTTATTAAGAAGAACAAGCATGTGCCTGTGGGTGAGTGTCAGCTTGTGTGTGTACGTGTGTCTCTGTGGGAGGTGTGTGTTTGTGTCTGTGTGTAGGGGGTATGTGTGTCCATGTGTGTCTGTGTATGTGTGTCTGTGTATGTGGGGGGTATGTATATGCCTGAGTGTGTGCCTGTGTGCCTGTGTGTTTGCGTATGTGTGGGGGGCACGTGTGTGTCTGTGGGGGTACATTTTTGCATGAGTGTGTGCAGGCGTGCCTGTGTGTGCATACGTGTCTGTGTGCATATGTGTCTGTGTATGTGTGTGGGGGGGGTATGTATATGCCTGAGTGTGTGTGTGTGTGTCTGTGGGGGGTACGTGTGTGCCTGAGTGTGTGCATTTGTGCATGTGTGCATGTGTGTGTCTGTGTGCATGTGTGTTTGTGTATGTGGGGGGCACATGTGTGTCTGTGGGGGTACGTGTGTGCCTGAGTGTGTGCATGTGTGTGTCTGTGTGTGTGTGCCTGAGTGTGTGCATGTGTGTGTGTGTTTCTTTTGTGCACGGAGGGGTAGGGGAGAGCCAGAAAGGAGAAGTGGCTTCTGAAAGAGCGAGAGCAGCCTGGCGCGCTGCATCAGCTGACATCACTGGTTTTATGGAACTCTCTCTCTGTCTCCTGGGGAGACTTGGCTTTGGGAAGCAGGGTCTGCATCCCAGCAGGGCCAGGGCTGCAGATGTGAAAGGCTTGAAGAATGAGCAGAGGCCCTGCCTGCCTTCACCCTTGGGCCACAGGACATGTGTTCAAATGCTGGGTTCTCCGGGCCTTACATCGTCCCCCCGCACCCACAAATCCCCAAGGTATGCCCAACAAGACATGTTCCAACCCCGCAAGCTGAGCCAGAGTGTCAAGCCTCCGGCCGTCCTCCACTGGTCTCCTGGTTCTGCTGCACCGGGGACCACTAAGTCCTGGGTTGGGAGCCCTGCCTGCCTCCTCTTCCACAAGGTGGCCTCCGTGCTTGAGGCAGTGTTGGGTGCAGACCACACACATGGACCGGCCTCAGCTGAAGAGTGGAGCTGGTGGAGGCCTTGAGCCAGGGAGGGAAACCCACATCTCAAGTATCGATTCCAGGGAGAGAAAGTCTCCCAGGCTCCAGGGGGAAAATGGCCGGATGGAACCAACCTGCAAAGTATCTGTCTGGTCTTCCGCAAAATGACCACACTCAATGCTCGGCGATGTTCCCTGCTGGCCTCATCTTAGCCAGGCCACCCTTAGTGATGCTCCCATGGGAGGAAGTCCCTTCGCAGTTCCCTCAGGCCACCTGGTGCGGGAGTACTCAGTCCCGCGGCCACAGTTCACTTCCACAGGGCCTGCTGCACGCTGTCCGGTTCTGGGGCCTGCTGAGGGCTGGGATCTGGATGATGGTCGGGCCACCTGCTCCTGCCGCTTCGTGTGCCTGCTCCATCTTGCAGTGGGCAGTTGCTGTAGGGACAGCAACTCCTCGGTTTAATTCACAGGGCAGCGAGAACCTGTAAGAGATGGCAGGCTTGTCTCCCCCTCTTTTACCCGTCAGAACTCGCCCCAGAGCGTGGGATTTGGAGCTCTGATGGCATTAGTGCCTTCGTGAGAGAGGACAGCTGCTTCGTCTCCTGCACGTGAAGACACAGGGAGCAGCCGCCTGCCAGCCGCCTGCCAGCCGCCTGCCAGCCAGAAAGAGCCCTCAGCAGAAGCCCACCGGGCCAGCACCTTCGCCTCCCACCCGTGAGAAATGAGGTGACGGCCGGGGCCCCAGCCTTGTGATGCGTTTCGGCTGCACGAGCCCGGGCAGCTCCTGGCCAGGGGCTCCAAGTTTCCAGGCCAGCGGCATCCAAGTGCTGGTGTTCAAAGGGTCAGTCATGTCCCCCTGCGAAACTCAGCCTTGCTCCGTAGACAGATCTGGTGGTCAGGACTGGCAGAGATTCCACGCCCCACACCCACCCTGTCGGCTACCGGTGACTCCACGCAATGGATCCCCGGCGTCCTGAGGGGACTGTGTGGCCCCTGCACCTCACGGTGACCGCACCTCATGGTGACCTCACCTCACAGTGACCACGCCTCACAGTGACCTCACCTCACAGTGACCGCACCTTACGGTGACCGCACCTCACAGTGACCAAACCACAGTGACCACGCCTCACAGTGACTGCGCCTCACAGTGACCACGATCACAGTGACCACACCTTACGGTGACCATGCCTCATGGTGACCAAACCACACAGTGACCGCACCTGACAGTGACCGTGCTTCACAGTGACTGCGCCTCACAGTGACCACGCCTCACAGTGACCACACCTTACAGTGACTATGCCTCATGGTGACCAAACCACACAGTGACCGCGCCTCACAGTAACCACGCCTCACAGTGACCATTCCTCAGTGACCGCGCCTCACAGTGACCAAACCACACAGTGACCACGCCTCATGGTGACCAAACCACACAGTGATCACGCCTCATGGTGACCAAACCACACAGTGACCGCATCTCACAGTGACCGTGCCTCACGGTGACCGCACCTTATGGTGACTGTGCCTCATGGTGACCAAACCACACAGTGACCACACCTCACGGTGACCGCGCCTCACGGTGACCGCAGAAGCCTCTCTCTCAGCCCCAGTCTGAGGCTGTGTCAGCTGGAGCAGCGTCCATCCCCACGCGCGTTCCCCTCACACTGTGCCCTCCTGGGTGACCCCGGGTTCTTACAGACCAGGTAGCCCAAGGTCATTGGCAAGGTCGTCCAGCCGAAACTCCGTAGATGACATGGACTATACCAGAACGTAGATTTAACGGAGTACTGAGGCGAGACGGTGTGTCGCGCACAGGAGGCAGTCCCCCTCTGCCTGTGGCTTCAAGAGCACTGCTGAATGGGCCGCCATGTCCATTTGTTCCAGTGACACTGCTGGCGCTGCTCTGGGCAGCTGGGGATGACACGCAGCCCGTGTTTGCAGGGTGGATCCCGTGACCTCACGGGATGGGTGGAGACGAGGACCCGGCCGTCCTCAGGCTCCAATCTCTGCGGAAGGAGAGACGCGTGGGGCACTCAGGGGCTCCCACCTGAGCTGTTAACAGGATGGGTCAGGGAAGCAGTGCACGGCTTTGTTCAGCTGCCCCGTCTGTCCACGCCAGGCACACACTTGAGGTACACAGGACCATGGTGAGGAGGGCTTGAGCTGCGGGGTCTATGAGGCCCCTCCGCGGCCACCATGGTGCTCTGCTCACCGTGGCACAGCTCGGAGCCATGCGGCCTGCCCACGGTCTGCAGGCAGGGCGGGGCTGGAGGAATCTCAACACATGCCCGCAGCCATGCTTTCAGGGTCTGTCGTCGAGTGGACCCGACTGCTTTTCCAACCATCAAGGCACGGAATTCACTTGGACATGGGACCTGGGTGGGGACCACGTTTCTGATGGGAGTTGACGCTTCCCACACCTTCTCGTCCTAGTCAGGGCTGCAGTGGCAAAGTGCCACAGCCTGGGTGACTTGTGAGCAACAGAAACGCATTGCTCACTCCTAGGCTGGAGGCCCAAGGGAGGGCCCCTTCCTGGCTGCAGGTGGACTGCTAGCAAGCTCACAGGGTGCAAAGCGGGTGGGAGAGCTCACTGAGGGCCCTTTTCTATGGATATTCATTCCACGCATGAGGACTCAGCCCTTGTAACCGAATCACTTGCCATCCCATGAAGACCATGTTCCCTTCAGAGCTGGGATTTCAAAACCTGAATTTGGAGATGAACGCAAACATTCAGTCCAGAACCTTTCTGCTCGCCAACTGTTCATATCTTCAAGTGGAGCAACTGGGTCTCCATCTGATTGGACTGCAGGAAAATTAAGACCAGGCATCTCCCAGAATGCCATGGTCTGATGTAGTTTTGCTTCCTACATCTTTCAGGCTCATTGTGCAGCTGGCCACCAGGGAGCGCAGCTCTGGGGAGCATCTCCTCATTAGCCTGGCCTGGTGAACACCATAAAGATGCAAGACCCTCCTCCAGGGAGGGTCCTGCCCCTCGATGACCATCTTCTTGCCTCCTGAAGAGCACGGTCCAAGACAAGGCCTCCTGCTTCACTTGGTAACTTTAGTCTAATGTTATCAAATTCCTGATATTCCGACCTCCCCTTTGCTAGGATGGGGAAGCACTGTGGCTCCCAGACTCACATTCATGCTGCCCATCCCGCCACCCAGGGTTCAGGAAACTTTCACAGGTGACCATTGGGAAGAGCCCCAAGCATCCCTGAAAGAACAGAGGTCACCCTCTCCCATCCACAGCCAGGATTCCTTCCCTTGTCCTCTGGGCTCTCCTAATTGGCCTGATGTACCCTCCTCATCCCTCTCATCCAAGGTGAAGGTGTTTCTTCTCCCCTCCTCTGAGGGGCTGGGCTGAGCCCTGGCTGACCCCAGCAGAGACAAGGCCAGGGCATGGAGCACCAGCCCTGAGTCCCCTGGTGAGCCTGTCCTTGCTCTGGCCAGAGGATCTGCTGGTGCTACTGCCAGTGACCCAGAAAGACTTGGGTCTCCTTGCTGGCATCCCTGCACTTGTATTTCCCTAGTCCTGGGGTCTCAGGGCCCCTGCTCCCTCTTTGGGTGTGGCTGTGACATGGGGCACCTGTGAGACTGCCTTGCATCTCCTTTGCCTCAGTTCCCGGAAGTGCTTTCATCCACTCTGTAGGTGCGTTCCTTCCCATGCCCCAGGGTTCCCCCCACACCCTTGGGGGGCAGTGGGGTTGAGCTTGTTCTCCTTACCCAGCAGCAGTACTGTGCTGCTGTGCCATCTAAGACTACTGCTGCCCACACACTGGCTGCACAGCCCCCAGCTGCTGCCACCTCCTCTGCTCTCAGCTGGACTCATTCCATGACCACAGCTGGCATTCAGTGACCCAGCTCCTGCAGGTGTCGGCCACGCCAGTATCACTGGTGGGCTATGGAGTCCCTTTGGGCACTCCTGGTACTGAAAGCCTGAGTCTGTGCTCAAAGATGAATTTGAGGCAAAGCTTATGATGTTGTGCTTTACTGGAAGGTGCAGTCCAGGACAGCCAGAGAGGATAGAAAAATGAGCAGAGGAAGGGCAGAGAAGACAGATGACTGCGTTTTCAAGCTGCTGCAACTTCACAAGGTGGCTCTGTTATGGCCTCGCACTGGACGCCTCAGATGCAATGACGGCACTTCAGCACAGTGTGGCTGGCAGGCAGGAGAAAGAACCTGACCACCCTAGCCTCCACTGACCAACACTTGCCCTCCCATGGTGTGCCAGGTGCCGACTGGGCCAGGAGGCAGCAAGAGATGCCCAAACCTGCTGGGCCTGTCACTAGCACTAGCGAGGCTCCCGGGAGATCTGCAGAAGGGAGGAGGCCCCTGGGCATGAGTTCATGATGTCACAAAAAAATTTTAGGATACATCAAGGAAGAGACTTAAAAAGTTCATCAGTAAAACACAGATAGAGACAGTACACAGCCCCGACACGGGTGCCGGCACATCTGGTAACAGGTGCCCTGAGTGTGTTACCATCAGGGGAATGCATGGTGAAAAAGGAGGTTGGGGGTTGGTTTGAATTCACCTTGGGGAAAGAGCTCCTCTTTGCTCTGACACCTGGCATAATTGTCACTGCTGTTACACTGTTGTACCAGTTGGGCCGAGACTTCAAGGTTTTCAGACTCATTAAATTTGGTCATTAAGACCTAAGAGGTTGGGTCCTGCCAGGTGCTCCCTTCAGGAGAGGTGTTCATCTCTGCAATAAGTATTTCCCTTTGTAAACTCTTCTTATGCTCAGGAGTCATTTTTCCAAGAGATTTTTTTCCCCCAGGACAAGAGTCTTTCTTTAAGACATGCTTGCTCAGTTCCCAGAGCACACTAATTATTTGGGCAAACTGTCAAAGTCAGAGAACTGCTTTTTCCTTTTGTTCTTTTTACTAAATGTTGCAGTGTAAGAGAAGTCAGGCTCCAAACAAAGAAAACGGTGCATGTGTGTCTTTAATCAAGTCATTTATTAATACAGTGTTTACCTCTGAGGTCCAAGCAGCCGTTTCCCAGGCCTCACTTCCCCTGACCTGGTCCTGACTCAGGCCCACCAACCTCTCTGGGCCCTGTGGCCACTGCTTGGAGTGTGAGTGGTTGTGTTCAAGCCTGGCCACGTCCCAGGGTAGGATGGGCACAGACAGGAGAGGGGGGCAGCACCATCACTGATCCAGCCCGAGGGTCTGTGGGGCAGATGGAGACAAGGACACTAGGGTAGACACAGATAGTGTGCCTGACTTCTCATGTGCCCTGTGCTCACTGTGGTTAGTTACTGGCCAGGAAGGCTCTGCAGAGAAAAGACCCCAAAGCATTGCTGTGTCCACTGTCCTATCCCCAGCACCCTACAGAACCTGGTGTCACTTCTAACATACCTGAAGGACTCCAGAAGTCAGCTGCTTACTAAGTGCGCTGGCTTTCACCCTGCCTTCTTCAGCAGCCGCTGTGGGTATGCCTGTTCCCCTCACCTGTGGTTCACGCCAGGCAGGTGCTATGTGTTGACGGCAGGGCTCACTGACCACAGGCACTCACCTCTGACCCCCTGCAGGCTCTCCAGCAGTCTGCTTCTCAGGCCTCTGGCCTTCCCTGTTCTCAGAGGGGCCGGAAAGGTAGCGAGCAACCAGAGGTCACTCTGCGCTGACTGTGTGGAGATGCTCCTGGCCTCGGTCTCTGGTGCTTATACCCCTCCTTTCCCGTTCTAGGGGGAGTTCACCCCTCCTTTCCCGTTCTAGGGGGAGTTCACCCCGGCCTTGCAAAGCATCCGTAAGATGGACATTTTCTATGACATTAGTGACGTCACACACAAGAATGGGCACAGGCACGAGTCTCAGGAGGATCCCAGGACCCCTGGGCGCTGTCTTCCACCTGCATTGCCCCAGCTGGCCATGGTGATGCCAAAAGGAGAGAACAGGCGGCCGTTCCCTCCCCTCCTGGATGTGATCGCCCTCTTGTATTTTACAGGGAGAAAAAGGCAACTTGTTGTATTGTGTTCTTAAATAACAAGACTTTATTCATGAAATGAGATAGCAGCTAACAGTTAAGAAAGCCTGGCGTGTGCATGCAATTTGGAGAAATTTGGCCAAGTTTCACACTGGCATTTTTAGTCATCTCTAAAGTGCTGAGAAATTCCTTTCTGGTGAACGCCTGTTAGGCCTTTTTTTCCCTTGTTATCCATCCAGTAAAACATCAAAATGGAAGGACAGGTGGTGATTTCCAGTTCAACGTTAACATTATTTAAAATGGGAAGGCAAGAATGTTTGGTGATGACCCTGGAATCTAAATGTTGGTAGCAGTGAGCATTTTGGTTGAAAGCAGAGACTATTAAACACTAGATAATATAATGACTCAAATGTTAACTTAAGTTTTTGATAGAAAATTGCAATATAAAAATGCTACTTTGTTAAAATACACAGCCACACATCAGTCCACTTTGGAAAACCCAGTTCCCTTCCGAAAGCACAGCCCCGACAAGACTACAGTGTGTTACCTGGCTTATTACACTATTATAAATCTTGTTTTGGAATTTAAAAATGCAGAATATAAATAAAAGTGGTGAATCTGAGTCAAGTGAAATCATTTTAAAAATTGTTAATAAATTCCTACACTATTGAATACGCTACATTTCCCCACAAATCCTCTAAGTAAGAAGATACGAGAACAGGTTTGGAGCTGACGAGGCTGAGCACCTTCATTGCCGGTGGATGACAGCGGCCAGTGAGTGTGGTGGTGGTGTGGCCTCAGCGTCACTCAGTGACCCAGGACCTGTCTCCTCCGCGTGTCAGGTGTCAGGACAGCGCTCAGCTGTGGGGAAGAGCAGGTGGACCTGCAGGAAAGCCCCTGACGTTCTGCACTTTGCTTTCCCCTGCCGTTTCCAGTTGGCCCCTGGCAGTGTGGACATGGCCTGAGCTCTCGCCTATGCTGGGCCGAGTCCCTGACGGCCACTCTGAGGCCAGGAGGTGACTGCCCCCCTATGCACTGAGCAGCGGGATCTGCCAGACCATCACGGAGGACATCACTTCCTCCTGGGGCTGCCGGGCCTTCTTGTGCACACGCCGGTGGCCCTGGCCACCACACACCACTAGCACCGAGCTGGCCTTGGCTCTCCTGGACCTCTGTGCCCTGCTCCTGCAGTAGGCTGAGGGGTCCTTCAGGAGGTCACAGACACTGCTGTCCTCAGACCTGTGTTCGAGTGAGCTGGAGCCATGAGACAGGCTCAGTGACCCAGATGACGAGGACAGGTCGCTCTTCTGAGAAGTCAACCCCAGAGTGTCTCCCAACCAAACAGCTGTGTCAGGGTCACTGTGACTTGGACGGGAAGGGGGGCCCTCGCCAGGGAGCATGTCCTTCTGGTCTTCGCTCTGGGGCTCAGGGCCGGGAGGCGGGCTGTCCCTGGCTCCATCTTGGTCCTTCTTCTGCAGTGTGGTGGCTGTGACAATGAACTTGACAGGACCCTGGTGTGCATGGTAGGACACCATGCCTCTTCCTGAAGGGACAGTTCAACAAGTGTGAGAACAGACAACATCGTGCAAGGCAACCGAAGCACAGGTCACCATTCCACCAGCCCCCAACCAGAAGCCGCCATGAGTAACGCAGAACCTGGTGGTGGTGAAATGAGAATGCTGCTACATCACAATCCCGAGAGGTTCATCGGTTTCAAGGAAGCCTTAGAAATGACAGGTTACTCCAGAGGCACCTGCACACCCATGTTTATTGCGGCACTATTCACAATAGCCAAGTTATGGAAACAGCCAAGATGCCCCAGCACTGACGAATGGATTAAGAAAATGTGGTATCTACACACAATGGAATTTTATGCAGCCATGAAGAAGAATGAAATGTTATCATTCGCTGGTAAATGGATGGAATTGGAGAACATCATTCTGAGTGAGGTTAGCCTGGCCCAAAAGACCAAAAATCGTATGTTCTCCCTCATATGCGGACATTAGATCAAGGGCAAACACAACAAGGGGATTGGACTTTGAGCACATGATAAAAGTGAGAGAGCACACAAGGGAGGAGTGAGGATAGGTAAGACACCTAAAAAATTAGCTAGCATTTGTTGCCCTTAATGCAGAGAAACTAAAGCAGATACCTTAAAAGCAACTGAGGCCAATAGGAGAAGGGGACCAGGAACTAGAGAAAAGGTGAGATCAAAAAGAATTAACCTAGAAGGTAACACCCACGCACAGGAAATCAATGTGAGTCAATGCCCTGTATAGTTATCCTTATCTCAACCAGCAAAACCCTTGTTCCTTCCTATTATTGCTTATACTCTCTCTTCAACAAAATTAGAAATAAGGGCAAAATAGTTTCTGCTGGGTAGCGAGGGGTAAGGGGGGGTAAGGGAGGGGGTGGGGGAAGGGGGGAGAAATGACCCAAACATTGTATGGACATATGAATAAAAAAAAAAAAAAAAAAGAAATGATTGGTGCCAGTGGCTTACACCTGTAATCCTAGATATTTGAGAGGCTGAGTTTGGGAGGATTACAGTTCAAGGCCAGCCTGGGCAAACAGTTCTGGAGACCCCATCTCCAAAATAACCAGGATGAAATGGACTGTGGCTCAAGCAGTAAGCACCTGCTTTGCAAGCATGAAGCCCAGAGTTCAAACCCCAGTCCCACCAAAATAAATTAAAGATTATTCAAAATATGAAACTATTTTCCTCAGAACTCAGTTCTAAAACTCATCATGGTACTTCTGAGGTAATAGAACAGTTACTGTGCAGGTTTTTTGTATGAAATTCCTTCTCAATGCTCTATGGAAACATAGCTAATTTTCCTAAATCTTGACTAAAAACTTAAAGGTTGAAATGCGTCAGTTTTAGGAATAAAATCCCTACACTACTGGCGCTTCTGTCATTTTTTTTATTGCAAAAAGTTTCGGGGTTTGAAAAAAATTAAACCTACAGTCTTAATTAAAATGAGGACTTTTCGGTGAATTTTCAGGTGCTGTGACTCAAACTCCTCATCAGAGTCAGAAACACCTGAAGTTCTCCTGACCAAAGACCACCAGGTGCCCAGCTTCCGTCATGGGGGGGGTGGTTAACAGGCCGTGCCCTGGGCCATTCACAGGTGCTGGTCACTAAGAGACTGGGGTCTGGGTCTGTGCTCTTTGCACAGAATGATTTCAGGTTGAACCCAGGCCTCACCATTACCATCACCATCAATCTGGCCAAAGCAGATTAAGTTATAAAACTGTTCTCATGGTGAGATTCCATCCTCAGTGAGCAAGTAAAGCTCACCCAGGGCAGAGCCAGCAGCCACAGGTGGTCACACACAGTGAGGGGACAGAGGAGGGACGGGGTGCCCACACAGTGAGGGGACAAGGGGAGGGGCGGGGTGGTCACACATGGTGACAAAGGTTTGATGGGTGCTACGCCTGGGACATCTCAGTGACCACTGGTGAAGATGCACTCCAATGCGCTCTGCACTCCAGCAGCTAGACACACCTGTGCAGCTGTGTGCAGAAATGGCCACGAGAATACTAAAGGAATTATGTTATGTGATCAAAAAGCTGGAAACAAGTGAGTATCCACCACCCATGGAGCAGGGCAGGGTCCTGGCCTCTCAAAGGCCCACCAAGGGCATGGATGAGGACAGCAGGCACGCAGGGAGGAGCTGCAGAAACAGCACTGAGAAGACAAATCCACTAGAGAAGGTGCTTGCTGTGGGGCTGTGGTTGACATCACAGAAACAGGAAGTCGAGAACTTTTTTTATGCACAACTTGGTGAAACAGATGAAAATCACTGGAGTGAGTAGCATAAAACTCGGGGTGGGGAGCAAAGTGTCTGGGAAGGACTACGGCTGCATTTCCTAAGCCAGCTGGCAGGCAGGTGGCGTCTGCCTCACTACCGTTTAAGCTGGACAGCCTCAGTATTTACACTGCTGATAAATGCAATACTTAAATCACAAAACCAGAAATTAAGCAATGAACAGATCTGTAATCCTTTGTAATCCCTTATTCCTAACAGGGACACGCCAAAACACACCTGTGTCTAAACCAACGGTGGGGGGTGGAGGAATGGGGGGCAGCTGGAGGCAGAGTAGGGCTGGGCAGGGCCCTGTTAGGACGGAGCGATGGACTGAATCCTGGCTAACACACTGCTGAGTTCCCCACAGACCCTTTGCTGTCAGCCATTCCTCCCGGACAGAGAGTGTGGTCAAAAAGAATTTCACGTCTTGGTTTTACTTAGCATAATGGCGCCATCAGCATCTCTCAGAGCCCTGCTCTGCGGGGACTCTAGCCTGCTTCTCCTCACTTTGGACCCTCAGGCTATCTTCCTTTTCGTGCTGTTGCGATGACATGCTGAAGAGGCTGTCCCTGCACCAGGCTTGCTCCCACACCGGGCACTTCCTGAGACAGCTCCTGAGTGGGAACCCAGCTCTGGCTTTAGGAACACTTGAAGATCAAGACTCGTAACACCAAGCTGCTTCCCAGAAAGGCTGTTTATCCAGAGAGCAAAGAGAAAGGCCCCGTTTCCACCGAGCCAGGCCCGAGGCTGACGGGAAGTAACGGGGCAGGGACAGAGATGTGAACACGTCTTCAGAATGAGGTTCTCCTGAGGCCCCACCATGGCAAACAGAAAGTGAAGTACAAAGGGGCAGTTCAAATTTAATAGGCTTCTCTACTAACTATTTACAGTACACTAAAAAATCCCAATGATGAAAAAATGCATGACTGCTCCCAGGGAGGGGCTGACAGGGGTCAGTGTCCACTCACCAGTCACTTTGGGGATTCCCTGCAGACGAGGGACTGGCAGGGCCACAACAACGCCCAGGCTGGTGCCAACCATCAGCAAGCCATGGCAGACGAGCAGGCTGGTCACAGACAGCCGCTGGTGCCCTGGGCGAGAGAGGAGAGAGACAGAGAGAGACAGGAGGGGACAGAGGTGTATGTGTGCAGCTGTTTCGTGCAGCGGTGCTGGGAGGGCAGCGGGGACCAGGTACACTGTCTGGAAATCCCCCAGTCTCCCACTACACTCAGCCTCCTGCAGGCCGGCCTGGGAGCAGGCCCACCTGAGTGCTGGGCCTCCCTCGACCAGGACCTGAGGGAGGCCTGTCACTGCACCTGAACTGAACAGAGCACTCTCCCAGCTGCTCTCTGGCTGGCTCTGCCAGAGGTGAATCAAACCCCAGAACCATCTATTTAAGCCACGAGCTTCTGCACAGTGCAGCCACGGGCACGCACACAACACACCCACACGAACACACCTCCCAACGTGCCTGTGAGGTACCTGTGCACACCCATGAGCACATGCCCGCAACAGGCACTCCCATGCACAAGCACAAACACCCACACACAGTCGCCCTTCACACATGAAAAGCCATCTCCCACGGGCAGGGGACTTCTGGTGACACTCCACAGCATCGTAGGAACGTGAGGCTGCCTGTGAGGCCTCCCAGGTGTCTGGGCAGAGAACACCTCAGACACGATGCCAGCAACAGTGGGGACACCGGCACAGGGCTGAGTCAGAACGGCCTGTGGCGTCCTGGGTTCTGTCCTGTTGGGCTTTCTTTGCAGCCAGGGGTCTGACAGAGGCCATGGAGACAGGGCAAGTGCACCGGTATGTGGCTCTGCCACTGCACTTCCATCACAAGCAAGGCTTCCGAGCGGCTAAGGGAAGTCCTGGCATTTCTAACTGGCCCTGAAGCTGACAAGCACGATGGCACTGAGTTTGTGTGTGAGGTGTACAGTGGCCCCGTCAACCTCGCTCGATTCTTGCTTTCAGCAGGTGTACAGCTGGGTTCGATGTCTGCATTTGATCCAAAGTTCACCTTTATTTAAAGAGCCCGAAAGCAAACGATGTAAATGCCAGGCCCAGGAAGACTTGCTCTCTGAAGTCATTTATGAGGAAGCATTTAGGCAGCAGCAAAACTAAGTAACTAAACAGGCTCAAAACCCAAATGTGTGCGTTTCTCCTAAACACGGACTCGTGTCAGTTGTCAAAAGCTGAACGGCGTCGATGTTCTGGGAATTCTGAATGTTTGCCCTGTTTTGACTGGTGTGGGGGTCCTGGAGACGGATGGCACACAACTATTCTGCATGTCACCGAAGTGCCTTTGTTTCCAAAAGCCACAAGAAGCACCGAAGCCATCAGGACTGGTGCCCAGCACCCCTCAGGGCTTCCACGTGGGCATCCTCAGCCCGTCCCAAAGCCACGAAGCAGGGAAGACGTAAGTAGAGAACGTAGGCTTCCAGTGAGTTTGAGTAAATCCCTGAATGTAAGTAAATTTCCTTTTTAGAACACAAAAGTGCTGGAAACCATTAAACCAGCAGCCTGGCTGCTCCCCCGGCCCCGCCGAGGCCTCGTGGCCTTGGCTCAGCGCAGGGCAGGACAGCTCTCGGGCCTGCACGCTGACCCTGGGCTGGCTGGGAGGACCCACGTGGATGTGGAGCGCACTGCTCTGCAGCTGCCTAATCCGACATCCTAGAGAATTTTGCCTTGGGAAACGGAATTCTAGTTCACTTTTCTACACAGAGAAATTTCTGAGGTGAATTTTCCTCCACAGTGAATCTGTCCTTTTTTAAGTGTTGACTCGGGGCTTTTAAAGAAAAATCTAAAAACGTTTATTCTAATAAACAACTCCACTGAGAGGCAACTGATGCTGATACCTGGGCCTCTGAGTGGTCTCTCTCGACAATGAAGTTACATTTGCCCACCTCAAACAGGTCTTCACAATGCCTTTTCCTTCATTAAATCACATGAGGAAAGACTTCCAGCTGCGAATAAAAACAAAACCCAATTTACCTTCAGATGGCGAAGGGGAGAACTTCACTACCTGTTTTCAATCTCCCTGGGAATCTTCCCCTCTGCGTGAAGCAATACATTTAGAGACGTCCATTTGTCATCGGTCTTCAGATTCTAGACCCACATTATCTTAAGTGCAGTAAGAACAAGGAGGGTGAAAGCAGGCGAAACCCAGATACCAGTTTTTTCTAACTGGTTTGAAAGCGTTCAGAAACCAAGTCTCAGGGATGCCTGTTGCCTCCATGTTCAAAGCCGGCCACGACTCTTCATGTTTCGGTGACTGGCTGCGTTGCTGCTGCCATCCTGACCATCTGTTGGAGGACCTCGGGCAGGCAGGGGAGGACGTGAGTCCCAAGTGTGCCACTGTGTACCGTGGACCTCCATTCATGAACAGCCTGACGTCGTTACCGATTTCCTTGTGGCGTGGTCTGTGGTATTCACAAGTTACACTGACTTTTTTAATGGAAGTTTTGGCCATTTTATTTAAAATGGTCACACCACTCGTGGAGGCTACATTGACCAAGTGGGACACAGAAAGCTCAGTGTGACCCACCACCTTTCCACCATCATGTCCTGCCTGGGGCACTGTGGATGATGCAGGAAACACTGTGCCGTGTGTTTTGCACCAAGGGTGGACCGTGACTCCATCCTCTCTACCCCAAGAGGAAGTCAGCAGACAACAGCTGACAGGACGCACGGGATAGGCCACCTGTGTCTCACAGCTGGGGGCGTGTGCAGTTTGGTTTTATTACGTCCCGCACAGGGGTTATTTTCACAGAACACTGGAAACACAAACTCCACTCACACTTGCCGGCCTTCCCTCCAGCAGCTGCTCTGACTGTAACTGCAGGGGTAAGCACCAGGCCCAGCCAGATGCATTGTGTGTTTGGCTCTTGGGAGCCGGAGCCATGCAACCTCGCCTGTTTCCCTGGAGGGTGCAGGGTCAGGTCCTAGGGCCCTCAATCACAACACCCGTCACCACCCACAAGGACGGAGCCCGGAGCAGAGAGCACTCCCTGGCCAGATGTGTGCGCATTGTCAGTCCATGAGTGTGACTTGGTCCCCCTTGAGATGACCACCAATTCCAATGGTAGACACCTTCCTGGCAGCCTGTGTTTCAGAGAAAGCCCCTCCTCCCCAGCAGCACCAGCTTCCAGAGCTGGAGACTACGCCATTCTGGCTTCCTAAATAGAAACGTATGTTACACAGCCTCCATTTTCCTCACTAAAAATATCCCCCAACATGCTATCAATGATTTGCACAGCCAGCAGCGCCACTGAAAGAACAGCTGTCACCGCGCTTCAGATGCCTCCATCCTATGGACCTGGGGTGAGGGCCCCTCAGTGTGTCCTTGGCTACTGCCTCTCCTGCCTCGGCCTCCTGGTTCCAGTCACTTTGCCTCTGGTGTCTCCACCTGGCCCTTCATCCTCATCCACACTGGTGCATGTCCACACACACCGGCCACACACTGAGACACGTTTATACATGCTGGCCACTCACACAGGTCACACATACAGGATACATGCTTGCACACTCCACCTATGCTGATCTCCAGCAGCCACTGGTTCATGCAGACACGCGGGACCTAGCACGCTCACACGTGGAAGCTACACGCCTACACGAGGTGTGTGTGCACACAAGGGCCCACACCCCACGGGCTGTGTGCACTAGCCGCACACTGCTCACCCCTCCCTCAATCTGCTCGTTCTGTCCTCTGCACCCCCCCACCCACCCATAAACCTTTTCCTAGTCTGTATCCTTCAACTTGTTCCCCAGGGCCGTTGGCATGGCCACCTGGTTCAACCCACAGGACTTCACTCTGGCTGTGCTCACCGTGGAGGGAGCCGGGGCCACTGTTCCAGGGTGAGGAGCCTGACACCTCTGCAGGCCCCCATCTGCCCTGCACTTGGTGGAGGCTGTGCACAAGGGGTGGTGATACTGGGAGACTTCTCTCCCTCTGCAGGTCTTCTGTCACCTCTGCTCCTCACCTGCAGCACACTGTGTACAGGGCAGCGACACAGGGACAGCTTCCCCCCCCACCACACCCCCTCGTACCTGGCAGCATGCTGTGCACAGGGGCGGCGATGTTGACATCCTGCAGGTGCTTCAGCGTTTCCGTGTGGAAGAGGCGAAGGGTGGACCCCGAGGTGAAGGCGATCCAAATTCCAACGCCAGCCACGGCCATGTGGGAGATGACCATCCCTTCCTCTTGATGGGCCTCCAGCTGGCCCTGGGGTCAAGAGATAGTCATGGTGGTCAGGGGTGCTGCTGGAGCAGATGGCCCAGTGTGCAAAGCCTGCTGGGCCACACAGGGAGGTAACGGGGATGGCGGTGACCATGTACATGGAATCCTCACCACGGGGGCAGCAGAAGATGAAGCTACAAGTTCAGATGATGAGGAGTGCCTGGTTCACGAGCTTATGCGTGGCAAGCACATGCCTGATGTTACATGCCTCCTGACCAGCCAGTCTGTGCACCACTAGCTGCTGTGTGGACACGACCTGCCCTTCTCCACCCAGCTGGACGCCTCCTCTCCTCCCCCTCTCCTGCTGCTGCACTACGTTCACCACTGAGGTGCATTTAGGGTACTTCCAGTTGTTAGGGACACCAAGTAATGTTGCCAGCCATACAGTGAGTGCTCGCCCTCACGCCTCACTCCCCTGGAGGGAAGCCCTTGCAGTGGGACAGCAGAAGGAGCGAGCTCTGGGAACACTGACCGGCAGTGGGTGATTCTGACTCCCACGGAAGCCGGCTCAGGTCCCCTCCACCCGCCAAGACACGGACGCCCCGTGCTGCACAGTCGCTGGCTGGACAGCACTGAGTGTCCTTCCTTTGCCACTCTGGAAAAGGACACTCCAAGGTCCGTGGTGGCCCAGGGTCAGGAGAGGAAGCATCAATGGAGGGAGCAGAGGGGATTTTCAGGGTGACAAACCACTCTGTGTGATACTGCAATGGTCCATTCACATCACTGCACATTTGCCCAAACCCGCGTGGTGCCACACCAAGCATGGACCCTGATGCACCCTGTGGACTCTGAGTGTTGATGATGTGTCAGCATGGGTCCACCGATGGAAACAAGCTCCTTTTTTTTCAATCTCTTGCCCCAATTTTGCTGAGAGCCTGAATCTGCCCCCCAGATAAGCTGTGTTGGTAGAATGGCACCTTGCTTTACTGAGCAATGCAGTTACCAACAAGGCCGAGGGCGAGTGGCTTTTTCTGTGACCTGCCCTTCCAGGTCCTCTAAACGTTTTCTATTAGGCTGGTTGCCTTTTCCTTAAAGTTCAGTAAGAATTCCTGGTGTGCTAAGCACAGTCATTCTTGGTCATACATACAGGGAACATTTTCCTAATTTTTAAAGTAAGTATCCCGAGGTGCATGTATTTGGTATCAGATGAGAAAGGAACGACTTCAGTTCACATTTTCTCGCTCTATTTATGGCGACTTCTGAGGATCTGGGTCCCGGGAGAGGCTTTCTTCACTGCAGTGACAGACGCCTTCCCTTGGTTTTTATCTCCTCAGGGTAGAGTTTTGCCCTCAGGGTAAACTCCAGCCCACAGCAGTGCTCAGAGGCGAAGCTGGGCTGGTCCGATTCCTCACCAAACAACGCATTCGCCCGCTGATGTTGCAGAAATGTGACTGACTGGCCAGCGAGAATCAGACTCGAGCCCAGGGGGCTGGAGGAAAGGAAGGTTTATTTTGCTAGTGAGCCAACACCTGGGCTCGAGTCTGTCAGTCAGTCAGTCACGTTTCTGCAACAATGTGAAATGACCCTTTGGTCAGCCGCTGATTTTCCATATGGCCTCGAGCGCTCCACGTCCACCTGGATAAGCTTCTAGAGCAGTGTTTCCACTGCCTAGCAGGTGAACAGTGAGCAAGTGCTGCTGTGGGTAAGTGACTTGAACTTCCTAGCTTATCTATCTGACAACAACGTAGAGGGAATTTTCTTTGCACACGGCCCCAGGGAAGTAGCATCCCCGGCTTTCCACTGCCAGAGGCTGAGCGCGACCCCAGCTCCCGGGGTCACCTGGGCTGCTTCTGAAATGTGTCATTTCCACACCGAGCAGTGCTGGAGACGACTTACCTCAATGGCATGGGTCTCGGTGCTGACCATGGACACTTGACCTCCAGATGCTGCCCACAGCGTGTCCTCCACCAGCAGAAGACTTCTCACCGGCAGGACGCCCAATTTTATCACTTTCTGAGGTTCTGAATTCCAGGATCCATCTTAAAAAAAAGTATTTCCTTTAAACTCACGCAAGTTCAGGTGACTGCACACAGGGACAGAAACGGGATCACAGACCACTTTAAATAACAACCAAAATATCAACTGAAATCTTCCTTCCAGGTGTGCCCAGGTGCCAAGCACTAACCCCATTTCAACAGGGTGGCCTGGGGACGATGACAGATCATGGCTGCCGGGATGCTGCCTTTGGGACCCAACTGGGTCACCACTGACATGTGTCAGACACACACTCGTTTACCCTCGATCTCAGTTCCGTATCCGTCAGATGGGGACAATCTTCCCACCAGCTTCGAAGGCTGTTCTAAGAGTTGGAAATGAAAATGAGCCTTGAGCAAGGCTGAGCACAGGACCTGGTACACTGCTCAGTAAACACTGTCACTTCCAATTCCAATACACAAGGCAACTTGGTCCTCAGCAGGGACACACCCGGGTAACTGGGCAGGGGTTTAACTTCCCCCATTGCCTGCGTAGGTTTAAAATATCCCTCCACATGTATATCACAAGGAGACTGCCGCCGAATGTGGAAAAGAAATCAAGACCAGACAGGAGAAAGAGGGCCCTGCGTGACACTGCTGTCGTCCCCACCCATCCCTGTCCCCCAAGCCAGAGACCCACGATGAGGCCTACCATGCTTTAGACGAAGTGAGCCAGACACCGTAAGATCAGCGCGAGATCCAACACAAATTTTAAAGTGGCTGGTGCAATTAGCCTGTCACTATTATGACCAACCCCTCAATTGTCTAGTCATTCATTAAGCCACCATGCTTCTGGAGGCAAGGACGCAGTGCACCAATACCTGTGGCTTCCTCACTAAATATGCATCCTTTGCCCAAAGAAGACAGCGAAGGCTGGGCTCTTCCTCTGCCCAGGTTTGGGGCACGAACCTCTGATGACAGAGGGAGCCAGGGTGTGCAGTCGCCAGAAGGCCGCTCTGTGAACTCTGGCTGTGGTGGCTTCTTGTCATAGTTCAGCTTTAGTGGGAATTTTGTGTCCCAACTAGGCCAGACGATGCTGCAGGACAGTTACTAGGCCCATGGATGCTGGCCTGCCTTTCACTTAATGTCGGCTTAGTACATCATTATGTGGGTAAACATGCACTCACATCAAGCGTGCACACAGGAATGCAGATACACGCATGCACATGCATAGCACGCAAACATGCACGTGCCCTCACATTCTCCCGCACACACACATGCGTGCACACAGGAATGGAAGCACACACATGTATACACACATGCCCTCGCATTCGTGTGCACACACACATGCATGTGTGCAAACAGGAATCCAGGTACACACATGCCCTCACCTACACATGCACACCCTCATGCACAGGTGCACACACCCTCATCACAGGTGCACGCACATGCACAGGTACACACACACGCAAACCTCACGCACAGGAGCACAACACTCACACAAGGTGCACTCACACACAGGTGCACACACCCTCACGCACAGGTGCACACACCCTCACACACACTCACACACAGGTGCACACACCCTCACGCACAGGTGCACACACCCTCACACACACTCACACACAGGTGCACACACCCTCACGCACAGGTGCACACACCCTCACACACACTCACACACAGGTGCACACACCCTCACGCACAGGTGCACACACCCTCACACACACTCACACACAGGTGCACACACCCTCACGCACAGGTGCACACACCCTCACACACAGGAGCACAACACTCACACAAGGTGCACTCACGCACAGGTGCACACACCCTCACGCACAGGTGCACACACCCTCACGCACACTCACACACACCCTCACGCACACTCACGCACAGGTACACATTAATGCACAAGTGCACACACCCTCACGCACAGGTGCACACACCCTCACACATACTCATGCACAGGTGCACACACCCTCACACACACTCACGCACAGGTGCACACACCCTCACACATCCTCACGCTCAGGTGCACACACCCTCATCACAGGTGCACACACCCTCACACACACTCACGCACAGGTGCACATTCATGCACAGGTGCACACACCCTCACGCACAGGTGCACACACCCTCACACACCCTCACGCACAGGTGCACACATGCACAGCCTTCCCACCTGGTGCTCACAATCCTTGGAAGCACTGCAGCCTCCCCGTGAGGGAGTGACAGTCACTTGCTCCTAAGGGCACACAGATCTGAGGCCATGGGGAGCTCCACCCGTCCAACGGTGCTATTCCTTTGAAACAGGAGCTCAGAGATCAAAGGCGGGATAGCCTACTGTGACAGTCCACTTTGGCAAGGGGCCACTTCACAGCAACTGGCCTCTGTTCTGGGCGGTTAGGCTGCCTTCCCAGAATGTGCACAGTTTCCCTGGGTGGGGCGGCGTTCCACGCCAGCCACTGAGCACGTGTGGACATGGTCAGCAGAGCTGCTCTCAGGATGACTTTTTCCCAGGACTCCCCCAGGCAACCCACACCGCAGGCCGACTCCATGCTTGAGGTGAGTAGCACCTGACTACCTGGGCATTTCCTACCGAATTCCTGACCTCCAGAGGCCTGGTATGTGAGTGTTTCCCAAACAGCTGCCTCCTCTCTCAGTGAAGGCCACGACCTCCAGCCAGCCACATTGTCCACCACTGAGAACATAAGGACAGGCTGAGTATGGATGCTCAGGCTCAGGCTTGCAGGCCTGCCCACCAGCGCTCAATGAGGAAGAGGTTGAAACCCCTTAGGCAGACCTCCTGACCCTGCTGAGACACAGCCCCTGCAGGACAGACCATACCAGCACTGTTGTGATGCCCACTGCACAGCCCAGCGCAGGGCCAGCCACAGTGCACAGAGATGAGCACACACAGCCTTAAAGGAACTGGTCACTGAGTAACACACAAAGGACAAAATGGCCCATGCACAGGTAAGAGGGTCAAAGAATAATCATGTGAAAACACTGAAAAGAAGCAGGTGTGGTGGTGCATGCCTGTAGCCCCAGCACTCAGGAGGCTGAGGCAGGAGAATCACAAGCTTGAGGCCAGCCTGGGATACACAGTGAGACCCGGAAAAAGAGAAAAAGAAAAACCCCAACAGGAAAGGTTGTCACAAATAGAAGAGCTGCTCCTATACACTTTGTCCCTGTCCCTCTGCTGCCTCTGCCTGGCAACAAGGAGCAGCAGCCTCTGGACTCAGCTCAGCTGCCTCTTCCACCCCAAAGTCCCTAACCTGAGGGGCCCAGGGTGGGGCTCAGGAGCAGAGCACTCGGCAGGCATGAGGAAGACCCAGGTTTGATTCCCAGAACAGCATTTAAAAAAACAAAACCTAAAACAGTAAGGCCGGCCCTTTGCAGTCTTTCTGAGCACCTTGATATCCCCACCTGGGCTGTCATGAACAGTATGTCACAGCTGTGGCCCAGATGACCAGCCTGGGGTCACCTGGACAGAGCAGACAATCAGAACCTCTCCAAGGTGGGAGCCAATGTGGGGTGGGTGGGAGGTCACCGTCCACTGGAGACACCTGCCCTGCATGGGGGTGACTGGAGGGAACCCTGGTGACACCACAGCCTGTAGGGCAGGGCGGGGGAAGGGAAGCCCCGCCTTGGCTCCCGTGCTCTGCCTCCTTTGGGTAACAGTGCCACTGTTCTTACAAACCTTGAAGTGGGACTTTCTTTTCTCCCTGACAAAATATACTTCACTATAGCGTGAGGACGCTGTCCTGGGAACTGCTGAAGTTCCCCTACAAACATAAGAAGCTGCCCCTGGGGCAGCCACACACAGCAACCGGGTCGAGTGAGGGCCGTGTAGAGTGCCAGAGCATCTGGCAGGGAGGGTGGGCTCCCGAGCCCCCTGCACCCCACCTGGATGAGAGGAGCCACCCACTGTGAAGCGGGGAAGAGCAAGCCCGGGAACAGGCACCCCACCGAGTGGTGATGCCAAAACTCTCGGGAGGCGCTCACGAGAGTTTTGGCATCCCTCTCTTCACCACCGCAGGTTCAGGAGTCTGTGGACAGTGAGGGACAGCGGACAGCAGGCTGATACCCTCTCCGCTTCAGTGCTGGGAGGACCAGATGGGAGACAGAGAGCCATGGGCTGGTATAGTGCAGTCCACGGAGAAACTGTGGGGTGTCTATGGGCTGCAGAGCCTGTGGCCTGAGTGGCCCTCCCCCGGCTTCCCCAGAGCCCATCAGGACAGCCAGTGAGACATGGCCATGTGAGAAGAGGACTGGGTGGTCTGCACAAGGGGGGAGCTAAGGACGTCTTGAGAAAGAAGGGTCATGGGCTCAACACCCAGGAGGACCCTGCCCAGGTGGGTGAGGCCAGTGGACGCAGTACCACTTGTAGGCACCACCAAGAGGCAAGCTTGACCTGGATGGCCACCAGGAGCCCATGTAAAGGGCAGAAAGGGGGGAGGGCTGGGGAGGGGCCAGAGAGCCGAGAAGAATGCACGGGTGTGTGCAGAGCCCAGGAGGGCGAGGGTGGGGGCTTCAGACTCAAGTGGCGTGAGATCGAATCCCTGTGCAGTCCAGAGACGTCACCAAGAGGCTGGCTTAGGAAACAACTGCCCGTGTGTCCATCAGTGGCGTTTTGGAAAGGAGGAAGTTACCCAGGCCTAGGACCAGGGGTGACAAATGCTAAGGGGAGGGGAGACGGATGTGCCCACACCGCCCCAGAGACAGCCAGGGCTGAGCACCATTACCTGTGGCCTTGGTGTAGCTGGCCACTGACCCGTTGACCAAGCCAGCGTACAGGCCCTGTGGTGAACAGGCCAAGCTCATGACTGTGGACTTCTCGGGAGTGAAAAAGTGTTGAAGCCTCACTTTCTTGGAGCCTTGGCTGCTTTTGTAAATGGAGATGCTTTAAAAGAAAGACACAAGTTAGCCGGTCCGTTTGCTTGTGTGAAAGCCTCACGTCGCCCCGTCCTCCTCCCATTCGGGGACATGCTTGGCTACGCTTTGAAGTATTTGCAGCCACTCTGGTCTCTTTCTTGTATTTTCAGTGAATGTTCTGAGCTATGAATCTATCTCAGAACTCTTTAACTTTGCGCTAAACAGCGTCAACGTTCAATGTGATCGTAACACGGGCCGTGGTTCTGCTTTATTCTGAAATGTAAGGACTGGACTTGGAGACGCAGCAATAGAAATGGTCATTTCAGGAGCAAACGGCACAATGGAAACCTTCCCCTGTAATAAACTGCTTTCCTCTGGGGCTTCCTAGACAAATGCCCACAGCCTGACTCAGTGGTACGTTCAGAGTGCAGCAACCCTAAAAACGCCCCCTTGCATCCCATATTCTCAGCGTTCTGCCCAGCATCTACAATGAGGCCCCCTCCCAGGACAGGCCCCACGGCTGTGGACGCAGCCGAGGGTGACCCTGGCCACACGGGCCGTCCTCTACCTTCCTTCTTCCGTGCCCAGACAGATGGTGGGCACGTCGGAAGCCCTGGCGGCCGTGGGCTCAGCGTCCGGGGCTGCACTGGGCTCTCGGGGCTGCTCCTCCACGGGAATGTACACCATGCATAGGATACGAGACTCCACGTTGAAGCACTCGATGACTTTGGGGTTGGAATTTTGAAAGGAGACGATGGCAATCTGACCCATCTGGTTGCTGCAACTTCCGATCTGAACCGGGAAGGGAGAGGGGAGACAATGAGCAAGCGGTGGGTCACGCCTGCCTCTGTGACCCACGGACACCTGACCTATTGAGGCATCAGTCTTCATGTGGGAATCAACGCACGTGGAAATCCAAATGGAACATCAGTGATCTGCTAATATGACTCCTTTTTCTTTTCAACAGGTTTAATCAGGTTTTTAAAAACAAAGAGCATACTTTTTTTTTTTAAGTTATAGCTGGGCGTGGTGATGCACACCTGTAATCCCAGTTCCTCTGCAGACAGAGACAGGGGCATGGCAGATTTGAGGCCAGCCAGGGCAGAGTTAGATGAGATCCTTGCTCAAAAGCAAAATAAACACAAAGGGCTGGGGGCGTAGCTCTAGAGGTAGAGCACTTGCCTAGCAAGTGCGAGGCCCTGGGGATAAAGAGAGAGAAAGAGACCATCCTGTGCATTAAGAACCAGCTACCCATCAGTACACGGTGACAAAAGCTTAGGCGCACTCATTTTACAGTCCCAAAGAGCAAACTAATGTTGATTTTAGGAGGTTAACACCAATGTTTAGCCAGCTCAAGTCTTAGGTAAAACAAACCTTTGAACTGAGAACAACAGAAAAGAACGCAGTCCGCGGGGGCCAGCCATACAATCCTATTTTAAGCTTCCTACCATGTCTGGGAGGACAGGCGTGTACCACCACGCTCAGGGTTTTTCACTGAGAAGGGGGTCTCACAAACTTTTTTTTGCCTGGGGTGACGTAGATCTGTGATCCCCTAGTCTCAGCCTCCTGTGTGGTTTGGGATGTCAGGCACCTGCCACCATGCCCAGCCATCTCAAAAGGTTGAGATGGGGTCTCACAATCTTTTTTGACCAGGCTAGCCTCAAACTATGATCCTCCCAATCTGCACCTTCCGAGTAGCTGGCATTACAGAGGTGAGCCAGCACAACGGGCTGTGGTGAGCATTTCTAAACTAGTTTTCCTACATCAGGAAGTTCTGGGGTGTCAGTGTTCACTGGAGGAACACTGGGCGCAGTTACTTCCCTGAGTGCTACTGAAATTTAGTTTTGGTCACGTGGTCACTCCTCGTTCATGGATCTGGTTTGGGCGGTTGGCTCACTGGGTTTTTCCTGTCCTGATTTTGAGCCTGTTGTTACGTCCTGTCTCTCCTGCATTTGTCCATGCTGCAGATGAACGCCCGCCCTCCTTTGACCCTGCCTGCCTCAGCGGCGGGGTGTGACCAGGAGAGGGGTCGGAGCACCAACACCCACAGGCCTCCTGGGAAGGAAAACACACAGCTCTCCTCAGGTTCCAGCCCGAGGGAATCCAGCCTCTGCCTGGTTCCCTAGGTGGGCACAACTGAAACACCAGACAACCAGCCTGCTTCATCTTTAACGGTGACAGGACAGACGTCAGCCTGGAGCAGAGTCCAGGGGGGCAGGGGGCAGGCTGAGCGTGGACCCGACGCCCCGGCCCGAGGGATTCCCCTGCTGTGCCATAAACACGCCCGACATCAAGGCTGTGCATCTGGAACAGGCTGACCTTAACCTCTGAGCCTCCAGTGTAAAAAGCCAGCCGAGTCTCAAAGGGAGGAAAGTCCACGACGTGGAAAAGGGTAAGATGACTACTGGTGGAGCCAGCGATCTTTGCACTGAACTCAAGCTGTCGAAGGGCAGATGGAAAAGCAGAGAAAGGCGTTCGATGCCAAAGAACCCCTGTCTTCCCGAAGGCCGCCAGCCCCGCCACAGAAGCCCTCCATTCAAAAGTCAATCATGGAAGCGGCTGGAAGCCGGGCTTCTCGTCACGCTGCCTGCGCTGTCACTGCTTTGTGAGCGTGCCCTGAAAACAAGCAAAGACTCACCCACAGGAAGCCGTGTGCCGTGGAGAGTGAGTCCGGCTGACTTTCGTTACTTAGGTAAGGCTCCGGGTTGTAAGCAGCACACTCGATCTGAAAGAGATCAAAAACCAGACACTCACAAAAGGGGACCCGGGCTTCTAGGCTACGTCAGGTCCTAAGGGGAGGACAGCTTCAACAGCTAACCCAAATTCCAGGTCGATTACCTTCCAAAGATGAAAACAGCAAGGGCAAAAGCTTCACGTGCACCTGCCCCACAGTGTCCGCAGGGACAGGCTCCCCAGGACATCTACCCGGGGTGCTGAGACCCTTGGATGCGCATCGAGTCACGTAAAATGGCGCCACGTATGCACGTAAAGCCTCACACATCCCGTATGTGCCAAGTTTTCAATACAGGCGCCACCCACCCATGTTTTCCATCCTTGGTTGGCTGCATCACGGACAGGGAAGCCACGGGCACAGTCACGTCTCAGACGTGAACCCCGAGGTGGCTTCAGTCCGTGTTGTACTCTCCAGACCCCGTGGCCCGTCAGACAGGAGGGTGTAGCTGGTGACATGGCATGTCCACCTGGCCTCCCCACGGGCGCATGGTGGGACAGGGCAGGGGCTCTGAGACTCCCGAAGGTGTGGTCATGGGAGCTGCAGAGAAGCCCAGGCCAGGCGAAGTGTGGGACACGGAGGAGCGAGAGGTAACAACACCGACTTTGTTTTCAGAGGCAGGGACATGGACAGGTCACAGGTCACAGAGTCACTGGCGCTGCCGCAGAGGCCCCTGGAGGTGTAGCTGCTTCAACACAGGGTGGTCACCTGTGTCCAGCACACAGGCCTGGAGTCCTGACCCTCTGTGCAAACAGATAACCATCACCACGCTGCAGCATGGCAGGGTGACAGGTGTGACACAGGCCTCCCGACTGAGTGGGGAATGCCCGGAGCCCGGCAGTTGTCCCAGTGACCTCAGTGGGCGTCAGGGACGGTAGCTGAGCCCCACTGTGGCTGCAGACGACAGCAACTTTGAAGATTCCTCAGTGCACGTCCCCCTGAGAACCTCCCTGGAGAGCTGAAGTTCTGACGCTGGCCCACACCCATGGCCCCAGGAAGCCTCGGGCCCTCACCTTGAACTCGGGCTGCCTGGCCACCATCACTGGCGTGTGTCCCACGAGGAGGGGGTGCGTCTCCTTCTTGGTCTGGTTCCCGTCATCGCCCACGCAGAACCAGCCCAGGTGGTTCTCCTCCTCTGTGAAGACATTCGGAGTCCCGGGCGCCGTGAGCCGGACGCCCGGCACTGACTTTGTCTCTCACTGCAGGACACAAGTCTTTCTCAGCGGCCTGCTGCAGACTCGCTCACTGCTTCACCCCAGACGGCAGTGTGCCTGGGGCCGGTGGCACCACCCTCTCCCTCCAGCCCGAAATGGCGGGCAGCGTCAACCCCACAGGACTGTCCCCTCCATCCCTTTTCCTGGTTTCACAGCACAGACGGTTAGATTCAAATAACAGAGATGTAGTGGGAACCCCCAAACACGCGTGATGGTTGATCTTGGTCCCCAGCTCGATACGGACCGAGAGCTGCCTAGGAGACGGGTGACACACACCCTGGGGTGTCTGGGCGGTGTGTCCAGGATGACGGGGTCGTGAGGGCTCTGACCCCACGAACAGTGTAACCCACTGATGGACTTAAAACCCAAGCAGCCGCTGGAGGGTGGGGGAACCGTGGAGGGCGGGGTCTTCTGGGAGGAGGGGTCACTGCGTACATGTCCTTGGGGCTGCATCCTGTTCCTCTGTGCCCCCCCTGCCCCAATGGACTGAAACCTCGGACACTGTGGTGAGCAAAATAAACCTTTCCTCCTCGTAAGTGTTTACGTCGAGCATTTTGTCACAGCAACAGGGGCTGTAATGCTACGGATTAAAAAGTGCAATGAGATGGAGTCATCTGCTGCGACAGCAAAAGGGCCCTCCTTAGCTCTGAAGGCCATGGGCTTATTTTCACGTCCTTCACGACAGCCAGCAGCCTCCTGTTTGCTAAGTCCCTCAAAACCTAACTCAACAAACTGAGCTACCCAGGAAGGGCAAAGGGTCGGGAAGGCTCCCCTTTCATGATAAAAGTCCTTTTCCTTCCACTACCATCGCTTGCTAGGGGACAAGCAACACTCACTTCTCTTTTATTCCCAGATAGCATTTCAGGTTGTCTACACCTGAGAGAGACTTCACAGGTGCACACAGCAACAGGTCTGTGTGTGAATTTTACTCACCCAAGGCTAACAGGACAGAGGAACAAGAAAGCCCCCAGGGTCACCGCTACACACAGCAGACCTGTGTGGAGCTATCCTGGAGCTGGCCTGCACTCTGTGTCATGGGAGGGGAGCATGCAGCCGGGACGCACAGTGGACGTCCTGCTCCTGACCCACACTGGGGCCTTAAGCCCTGACCAGGACCCCGGCCTTGAGGGCCACACCTGAGCTCTACAGTCACAACTGAAAGCACGGCTCCGTCTCTGCAGCCCCTGAATTGCAGCATGAGTTTGGCAATGTCCCTCGTGCCGGGCCGACTCTCCCGGGTGAGGCCGTTCCTCGCTCCTGCATTTCCTCTGGACCCGAGTTTACGGTCACAGTTGCTTTCATGGTACAGAGGAACTCATGCGACCCAGGACTCCGAAGCGTCCAGTCTCGCAGAGCCGACCACGGCTTACCAAGGGCGAGCTTGGCCATCTGCAGGTGGCTGACCCAGGACTCTTTGATGGCAGGGGTGAACGTGTTGAACACAGCGGTGAAGAACGTCGGCCGCCCAGACCTGCCACACACAACAGCGAGCCGTCACAGGCGGCGTCACAGCCTGCTTTGCCGTCCGGCAGAGTCCCCGAGCCAAGGACGCATGTCATGACAGAAAGCACCGTCTCTCCAGCACTGGCCCAGAGGGTTCCGTTTTGGAGTTACTCACTTGTCCTGCTTCCCGGGGAGCTGCAGCTGAATTCTGCAGCGGTCGGCGGCTCTGATTTCATCTTCTTTCTTCAAAATCAGTCTTTGCAGACCTGACGTCCAGTCGTGGGCCACCGACTGGTTTAAGTTCTAGGAAGGAAGTGCACACACACATTCTCAAAGTGTTCACAGAAATGCTGCGGAGCTGTCACGGGAAAAACTCAGGGCCCAATAATACCCATATCTCATCATGGAAAAGACTCCCTGGGGTTAACCGCACCACGGGTGGCCAGGACACTTGTCAGACAGAAACGGTGCTGGAGGGTTCTACAAAATCAGACAGTGTCCGGCCCAAATCAGAGTGGGCCTTAAAGTCACCTCAATTCTCACTTCTGGACCACACAGAGAAGTAAAAACAGACCAGTATGGTAGCTCATACTTATAATCCCTGCTATTCGTGAGGCAGAGAATGGAAGAATCACAGTTCAAGACCAGTCTGGGCAAAAAGTTAGAGACCCCCATCTCAACAAATCATCTGGTGTGTGGTGGTCACTCCTGTAATCCCAGCTATTTAGGAGACAATAGGAAGGAGAACTGTGGTCTGAGGCTGGGCTCTGAGCAAAAATGTGAGACCCTCTCAGAAAATAACTAAAGCATGAAGATCTCGTGGCATGGCTCAAGTGTTAGAGAACCTAACTAGCAAGTTTCAGGCCCTGAGTTCAAACCCCAGCACCAAAAAAATACCCCTTCATTTCCATAAAACTGCTCGGGTTACCTGGTAATTCCCTTTGAGGTTTCCTATCAGCTGAGAGATCTGGCCGACAACATTGAGGTCGTGCAGAAGGTTCTGCAGATCTTGATACAGCTGTCCTGGCCCCATGTAAACTTTGCCTGAAATAAGGAGAAGGACAGACAAGAATAGTGGGGACCAAAAGCCTTGAACATGGCCTTTGGGAGAACACTAGGGCTGCACCTTGGGGAACCAGGAATCCCGCTGGCTCGACACTCGCTGTCCTGCCTTATCCAAATCACCCCGAATGTCATTTTCTACCCTGCAGTCAACATGGCTCCCACTGAACCTGACCTCCGCCTCGGGGACGGTCCCCAGCCGGGGACAGGCCCTCAGTCTGTCTCTGCTCTTGCGACCTGAGCCTTTCAAGACACTGGGGAGTTGTTCTGTAGCTTCAAGGTCTGATTTGGACTGGTACTTTGCCATTGCTACCGTTTTTTAATATTTACGTAATCACTGAGTAAGAAGTACTTAGAAGTAACCTGAATCAAATTTTCATTACCTAGGGTCAGCGAAGGTCAGACAGTCTGTGACTTTCCCCAAGCTAAAGAAAGCAGGAGTGGAAGTGGTTTCTGCCACGGTGTCACACGGCCTGGGGTGCACGCGCCCTCCAAGGCCGGCCCCACACCTTTGGGTGGGCTGCAGGAGCCAAACCCCACAGCAGACCTGTGACACCCAGACCAGACGATCCACCCCAGGAGTAGACTGTCCGGAAGAACTTGAACTCAGAACCGCACACCTCGCCCGTGCTGTAGACCAGTGCGTGGTAACGCCCAGCCTTCTCCCATGCTGCACAGAGAAATCGCCAGCAAAGGGAGCCAGAGCTCAAACGCAGGCACAAGAGTTCATTTGGGTCAAACGGTGACAGTGACTTGGTCCCTACAGGGCGGCTACCTGAGGTCTGGCCAGCCACAGGGCGGGAGCCCACCAGGGCCTGCTGGGTTTGAGGCTCTGCTGTCCACGTCTTGAAATTCTTCACAATTCTGAACGAGGGACCCGAGTGTGCATTTTGTACCAGGCGAGCATGTTACGAAGCGTGTCAGTGTGTCTGACGTAATGTGCAGGTTAAGCTGAAGACTTCTGTAGGGCAACGCTGCAAGCAGGCCACGGGTGCGTGCAGCTGAAGCCCCGCTCGCCCGAAAGCTGGGGTGGTCACCACCGCTTTGCCAGCACAGTGCGTCAGGGACGTAATTGCAGGGACACTCAGGTAGAGGCGGCCTGAGCGCTACACCTGACAGACGCTCTCAGTGAGAACTTAGTGAAAGTGCCAGTTACCTTTGCTAGCTCACGTCTGTTTCTCAGTGTACTTGTAATCATCAGTCAATAAAAGTACCCTTTTAATTTTGGTGTGCAGCTCTTGGAATATCAGCACACGTGCAGCCATGTAACGTCAATCAGCCCACGCCACGGTTCTGCGGCCCCCGGCACAGCCCTGGGGTCCCCGCCATGGCTCTAGGACGGACTCACACACAGCTCTCCCACCTGCAAAGATTCCCTCACTGTCCCCTCAGAGTCACACCGCCTCAGCCCCGCCCGGGCAGCCACCAGCACGTTCTGTCTCGCGGTGTCCCAATCTGCTCCTGATTGCCTGTGTCAGAAGAACCCCTTGGTTTTGGAGGACCAGAGTCTAGCCTGACCACAGCATCACTTGTCCAGGAAGCAGTGGCAGAGCACTCTGCGTCCCGTGTCCATCTGCACCCCATGTCTGTCAGTGCACGAATGCAGCTCTGCACACATGTCCATCTGCACACACATCCACCCGCACGCAGACACAGCTCTGCACCCCGGCGCCCAGAGGACTCAGCTCCAAGCTCCTGTCCCATCCCTGAAGCACACGTAAGCTGGCAGTAGTTTCTCAGCTAGTGAGTCAATCACCCCCGCCCTACCCAAATAATTTGTTCCTGTTAGAAACACAGAAACATGACAGCCAACGGCTCCTAAATGAGTTTGAAGAAAAGAATTTAAATTAAAAGAGGAAATTGGAAGAAAAACAATCTTTTCTATCAAAGTACATGTCACCCTCTTAGATTACTTAAAATTCCTCAGGTCGCCATCTTAGGGGACTTGCATTATTTAAAGGGCTCCTGTTTCTTTTGGATTCTTGTACAGCCCTATTGCCCACCAAATTACGTGCCCTAACCCATCCCCCAGGCCTTTTAGCCAATCAAGAAAGACTGTAACCTTTGACCTGGACAAATCCCAGGTGAGGGGCAGATACAGCCGTGTCAGGGATGTAAGGAGGAGCCACTGTCAGCCATTGTGTGCTCACGTGCTTGCACCTTTTGATCAAAAGAAATTGCTTGTCAAGACTTTGTCTCCTGTGTGTCTGTTTTCAGCACAGGAGGGTCTTTAATGCCAACAATTTGGGGGCTCGGTCCCGGATATTACATTTCGTCCGAGAACAGGGGCCCCCGGCCCTTCCCTAGGGAGACCTGTCCTGCTGCCTGGTTGTGGCAGCCCCGAGGTTCAGCTGACAACGACAACTTTCGGGATCTGTGAGTGATCATGGACTCCAGAATTTCTTGACAACGCGGAAAAAAAGAGCTCTGAAGACAGGGGCCATGGTGACCATGTAAGTTTTGTGCACAAACCAAGACAAGAAACGTCACGGGAGGGACCAAGTAATGTCTTGGTGGTCGGGACACTGGAGGCTGTGAGATGTGTGAAGGAGACGTGCTGGGTGACATGCAGGAAAAGCAGAGTCCTGATCTTCAGTTCCGAGGTGACCTCATACTGTTTAAGGTGGAATTAGACTCAATCCAAGTCAGCAGCTTATACTGACCCGCCAGCTACCAACGGGTGACTCTAGCTCCCACGAGGGACACGGCCAGAGATGGACAAAGAGAGAGAATCAGAGTGCAAGAAACCTCCAAGGCAAAGGGGGGGTTGAGCTCCTGATAGAGCACAGTCGACCAGAAGGGAGAAATGGGAAATAAAGGCAGCAAAGACAGGGGCCAGAAAACAAAGGCCCAGGATAAGATACCATCTGAGAGCCCCCTAGGGAAGATGTGAAAATATTGGGAAGATAGCCCCTGTACTAAAGGGGAAAGAAACAAAGAATGGTCAAATACTGTTGTTTTATCTGGACCCAAGAACTGATCTTAAAGCCTTTGGGTTTTTGGCCAAAAATTTGGGTCTGCCGAGGACTGGGTCTGTCAACTATGAATTCAACATGTAAACGACAAGAGCCCATCACTTAAGAGGAGATGGAATATGCATCTGTTGGAGACAAGTCCTGTAGCCCTGTTTCCACTTGAAGAAAAAAAACCTTCTAACTGGGCTTTTCTCTCCTCCCTCCCCACTCCCCCTTCCCCTCTTCCCCTTCCCTTCTCCCCCTTCCCCTCTCCCCCTTCCTCACTTCCCCTTCCCCACTTCCCCCTTCCAGCCCTTCCATTTCTGCCTCCCTTTAACCTCCTGCCCCTTCCCTCCCTACCTGAACCCCCTCCTTACCAAGACTTCAAAGGGAGTTAGAACAATGTCATCGAGACACTGAGAATCTAACTTTTCCTCAGTCTGAAGAAGAAAAACCCCACTCCCTCTTTCCTCTTAGGGAGATTCCCCTCGGAGGAGGTGAAATTGGGTTTCTAAATGCCCCTCTCACCAACTCTGAGGTCCGAAATTTTAAAAAGGAGTCACGACCCCTTCTCCAGGATCCCTTCGGGGTCTCAGAACAGGTTGATCAGTTTCTGGGACCACAGATAGATACTTGTGCTGAGTTAATGTCTATTTTGGGAATTCTCTTCTCAGGGGAGGAAAGAGCCATGGTCCATAGAGTGGCAATGGCTATCTGGGAGCGTGAACATCCCTGGGACAAAGTGTCCTGGCGGCTGATGTTAAGTTTCCTAGTCAAGATCCCCGATGGGATAACAACACCCCAGGGCACTGAGAAAATAGGAGACTTGAGAGAGTCGATGATGAGGGGACAATCAGGGGGAGGTGATTAACACGACCATTAGCTTTATAAATTTCCTGGGAAGCGGGGACTTCGTATTTCAAAGACTAAGTTACAATTTGCTGAGACTGGAGTAAAATATCTGGGACATTTGATCAGGAAGGGCCAACAAAGGATTGGTCCAGAAAGAATAGACTGGTCTCCCACTCCCAGGAACAGAACAAGAATTGAGAAAGTTCCTTGGTTTGTGGGATACTGCTGGTTGTGGACAGACTCATATGCCCTTAAAACTAAATCTTTTTATCTCAAATTGACCCAAGAGGAGATAAGAACAAGCAGATGAGCTACTTATCACAGCACCAATGCTAGCCTTGCCCTCTCATGAACAGCCTTTTCACCTCTTTGTAAATGTAAACAAGGGATTGCCCTTGGGGTGCTAACCCCAAAACACGGGGATCAATGTCAACCTGTGGCCTTCTTATCTAAATTCCTAGAACCTGTCACCCGAGGTTGGTCTGAGTGCATTCAGGCAGTAGCAGCTACAGCCCTCAACTGAAGAAAGCAGAAAATCACCTTTGGGGCAGTCTAGTTATTAGCACTTCCCATCAAGTTAGGACAATCTTAAACCAGAAGTGTAGACGGAGGATAGATTCCAGGGTCCTAAAGTAGGAGGCTATCTGGATAGAAAACGATGACCTGACTCTAACTACTGATGGGGCCCTAAATCCAGCCACTTTCTTGGAAGGGGAGGCAGAAAGGAGGAGCCCCACACATAAATGTTTAGATATTATTGAATACCAAATGAAAGTAAGGCCAGGCCTCGGGGAAACTCCTCTCCAGACCGGGCTCCATTTCTTTGTGTGTGGCTCCTCTTGGGTAATTGGGGGGAAAAGACACAATGGGTAGGCCTTGACTATAATAGAATCAGGCTGACTCCCTAGCAATTGGTCAGCACAGACGAATTGTTTGCTCTAAATCAGACTCTTAAAAAAATCAGCCCACTAAATTTGTCTTAGAGACCAGATTACTTGGATTAAATGCCTTCCCACAGCACTACTCAGGATAGGGACGGCCCCTCGGAAGGACACTGGCCTCTCCCCTTATGAAATGTTTTATGGCCTTCCTTACCTTAGCTCTGTTACTGATGTGCCTTCCTTTGAAACCAAAGAATTTTCCTCAAAAATTATACACTTGGATTGTCCTCTACCTTACTTTCTCTTAGGAAAAAAGGATTGTTAGCCACAGGCTCCTCCACTTGACCTTCCCGTTCACCTGGCACCAGCCTGGCAGTCATGTGCTAACCAAGACCTGGAAAGAAAATAAGGTCGAGCCAGCTTGGGAAGGGCGCTTCCTGGTCCTGCTGACCATGGAGACAGCCATCCAGACCGCAGAGAGGGGGTGAACAGGGGTGGGCTCATCACACACGGGTAAAGAAGGAGCCCCCCCCCACCCAGAAGGAACAATGGACCGTGCTCTCACATCCAGGTGACACCAGAGTAACCTTAAAAAGACTACAGTGAAATTATTCCTTCTCTTTCACCTGGGAAATGGTATGTTTATTATTAATGTAACTCAGAGTACTTTTCCCTTAACTGTTGAATTCAATGCCTGCCTTCCTCATGGAGACCTTACATCCCAACTCCAGCTCCAAGAATACTCCTTTTATATGTGCCCCATCCCTGAACCCACAGGGGAGCCTGGTATCTGTCCAGAGTGGACAGATGGGGGGTTGAAACACTGGGTATAAAGGATACACTTCTCCCTTTTATGACAATCCTAAGGGCTGGGCCAGACCCCAGGGCACTGGAAAGACTCCAATTTCCACCATCCAGAACAATCGACTGTCTTTTAACAGACTACAGTAGAAATTACAGCTGTTTCAGACACACCCCTCTCCTTCTTGCAAAGATAAACAGTGTGACCCACTTAGATTAGGCATAGAAAGCTCTTGGAGTATGACACGAGAACCATCCATATTTCATAAATATGGGTTGCCTCAGGAACAGACCCTTTAGGTGCCTTGAGCTCTGTCTAGCTTCCAAACTCTCTCAGGGGACACCCAGTTCTACCTCCGCACCAACATTACCTCCATGTTTCCTCCACGTTTATACAATAATCAAACTCAGGTAACCACAGTAGAAGTCAAGGACTTAAGACAAAATGTAGATACAAATGCTTGGATGGAATGGATAATAATTCTGTCAGCACATTAAAGAAGAGCGATTGCTATGTTTGCCCTACTGGGAGGCCAGTCTCAGGTGGTCCCGTTTCCATTAGGATGGTCCTTGGACCCAGATGGAATGTATTGCGTATTGGCTGTGTTGCAGGACACCAAAGCTTGGGGCAATGAATCCTGCGGGACGCTGTCACTACTGTTCCCATTGGTCAGAGGTCCTATGGGTCAGCCCCCGAGGACTAGGAGGCCACCCACCCTAGATGTCAATTATGTGTCATGTCTCACCAGGCGGGGGCACAACTGACAAATGTGGGAAACCCGGCAGGATGCAGTGAAAGCCGGTCCTCCAACAGCCTCACAAACCAGTCAGCGTACCTCCGCACAGCACCAAAACCGAGGAACAGGCCAGACCCGAGTGGGTTGAGAATGGGACACAGTTTAGGAAAGAATTATTTTTGTTTTCTGGCAAAAACGTATTGGTCAACCAAAAACCCTCTGTCAAAATGTTTGTTAGACTTGAGCTCCAGGCGCCCAAGTTGTAAATTCTGAACCGGTTCTCAGTTGCCGGGCTGGCACATAATGCCTGCCTGTCTCTGGCTTTTCTCATGGACACGACCTGTTTCCATGGAAATCCCTGCAACAGGCGGGGAACTCCGGGGTGTCAGTGGAATGGAATCTGATGTGACAAAACGGGCCGGGGCCAGGGAACAGGTCAACAGTAACAACACTTCAGCACCCTCGCTGGAGGGTGGGCTCCTTGCAGATCCCAAGAGCCTCCCACCTAGGAACCCATGACCCTTAACAAGACCTGAAGTGTCCCCTCTGCTGGCTGAGGCATCTGGGCAGGCGGTATCTGTGGGACAAGCAGGGGTAGAGAACAAGGACTCTGAAGCAAGGCCAGGTGTGGAGGCACACGCTTGTAATCAACACGTCAAGGCCAGCTTGGGCTATGTAGAGAAAACCTGTCTCAACGCCCACCACACCCCCAAAAAAGGACTCTGAGGCAGGAACTGAGGAGCACTTGGTGCCTTTGCGGGGAGGTAGGAGATGCAGGGTCAGATGTGGAGTGGGGGTGGGGGTGGGGTAGAGGTATAGGGTAGGGAACAGGTGCAGAGCATGAGGGCAGGGCCCTGGTGTACACGGGGGGTGCAAGGTGCAGGTGTAGAGGCACAGGCATAGGGTGAGGGGCACAGGGCTCAGGTGTAAAGGGAACAAGCAGCCCATGTGAGTCCCACAGGCCCTCACACAGGGTCACTCAGAGCTGCTTGTCAACCTCTGTTCCAGAGCGAGCCCTGCTTCTCAGAACTCCAGCCATCTTCCTCCTTGTGAGAGCTGGGCAGGGATCCAAGGGGCAGTGGCCCTGCCTAGCATGGTACTGGCCGCTGCCTGGCCTCCTCCTCCCTCTATCAGCGTCCAGCCTCCACCTCTGCAGTGCAGCATCTGCACACCATCTCCTTGGGGTCTAGGTTTCGTCCAAGAGCAAGGGTGGTGTTATAGAGTAAAGGAAGGCGACAAGAAACCACCCTCTGAGAATGACGTGGACAAAAAGCCACATCCCCTCACAGTTGGAAACCAGGTCTGAATGTGCAGTGTCGCTGTGACAGACAGAAAAAAGCACCAGGGGGACAGGACAACTCCAGATGCCCCACAGCCTGCCAGAGCTTCCTGCACTGTGACAGAGCAAGAGCAATGAAAAGGCACAGCCGCCGTACAGGCAGAGACCCTGGCTCCTGTGGCCAGCACTCCTGAAAGCGCTGTCTGGAAGCAGCTCCTGTCTTCAGTTAGCGGGCAGGATAACTGACTCTCGCAGTTAATGGACAGCAAGAGTCATGGGACTATTTTGAGTGGGGTTTTGTACCTGGAGAGGAATAAGGGTCAAGTTCAACCTTATTCACATATTCTGTATGTGAATATCCAAGTTTCCAGCACCATTTGGCAAGGAGTTTTGGACAAGACACCGAAAGCACAGGCAACCAGAGCACAGAAAGACAAGTGGGGTTCTATCTACACGCAAAGGAAGCACCCAGTAAAGAAACCACCCATGGAACAAGTAAAACTTCTGACAAGCAGCATCGAGAGCATATGAGGAACTCAAAAGACTCTGTAGCGAAAGCTGCACGAACCCAGTTTAAAAATGGGTGAATTACGTGAGTACAGGAAGTACATGAAGATGCTCAACACCATATCCTCAAGCCATACGTGGAACCCCACTGCTGGTCTCAGTGAGCCCCGGTTCTAGGAGATTCCACTTGGGCCGAGCCGGCACGAAGGCACGACGACACAGAAGGTGGCTAGCGTTTCTCAAGCCGTGGAGGGGCAGGCCGGCTCGATGCCGTGTCCCATGCAGGTCCTGGACGTTGGCGTGCAGGTGCCCGGGATGACTACGGCCTTTGCTCACTAAGTGCTGTTAGGAAGAATCTCGCTAACTGCTCAGGGCTGATGCCATGACTACTACTTCAGTGCCTTCAGAGTCACTCGAGCACTGCTTGGGGGGTCGTAGGGGGCAGTGCGCTTCCCAGGATGGCCAGGCACCAGGCACAGTGGGGCACGAGGAGACCCTGGTGAGCAGAAGGAAGCAGGCAAAGGCCCGGACAGGGGGCCAGGGAACTCCCGGACTCCACGACAGCATCACGTGGCCGCTCGAGCCCTCAGGGCTCCCCCGACTGGCAGCCAAGGGGAGGTCAGGAAGGTGGTCCACTCAGTCTCCATTCACAGCTAACCCTCACATCAGTCACTCTGTTGCAGTCTGCTCCAGTGAGCCCCATTTTCCTGGATGTGCCCTTCGCACTCCATAATGACCACTCAACTAGTTCAACCACAAAACGAGCACCGGGACGCAGCTCGGTGGCAGAACACACAAAGTCCTGACTTCAGCCCTCAGCACCCCAAAAAAAAAAGCAAGCAACAAAAAATGGTAAAATAGAAAACGTCTAGGAGTTTATTACTTTGGCCCCTTCCCTTTTATTTCAGAATTTCTCTTTAAAATTTACTCAGAACAGGGCTACGTGAGGTGGCTCACACCAGTAATCCCAACTATGTGGGAGGCAGAGATGGGGGGGACCACCAGGCAAAAAGGGAGACCCCCCTGTAACCAACAAGTCAGACGTGGTGGTCCAAGTCTCTAATCCCACCTACTCCAGAGGCACAGGGAGGAGGACCACGGTCTGAGGCCAGGCCAGGAAAAACACAAGACCTTACCTGAAAAATAACTAGAAACAAGGGCAGGGGCGTGGTTCAAGTGGCAGAGTGCCTGCCTCGCAAGCCCAAGGCCCTGAGTTCAAACCTCAGCCTGCCAAAAAAACCAAAACACACTTAAAGTACTTTGGAGGCCAAGCATGAAGGGCAGGGTCCTGACATCCTCACCACCTCCCTGCTGAGCCAGGCAGCCCTGGAGCTTCACCACTGCTCCCTCACGGTGACACTACTGCTTAAGTGGAATGCTGTCACAGACCATGTCTGCAGCGCCCCATAACCCTTACTGAAATCCCCTCGAGGTGCACATGGCCTCGGAAGGACTCACCCAATGAGCAATCACAAGCACTGAGAAGGTTGTCAGAGACCCCTGCATACCAGGCTGAGGGTGGCACAGGCCCTCAGCGTGGAGAGGCAGGGACAGGAGCATCACTGTGCCTGCATGGCCGTGTCACAGAGTTGTGTGGGCGGGCTCTGCATTCAGAAAGAGCCCAAGCTGGAGCTACTTACTGCCCACGACGTCCCACCTGCCTCCTACCATGGCGCCAAAGAAGACAACAGGGTATGAGGGGTGCTGAGTGCCAAGACCCCCCCACCAGTGCCCTCTGCACATGGCACCCCACCCCTGAGCTGTCCCACCGCTATGACAGCACATGCAGGGCTGTCCCCGAGGAGCTGGGGTGACAGAGGAGCTCATGTCCTCCAGGCCTGTTCTCTGCACACAGGGGCTGGGAGGCGCAGAGCCAGGCATGAGGCTCGGCAGAAGCATGGTTCTGCCCATCCCTCTGCCTGTGTCAGTCTAAGAAAGTGAAAATATTTTTAAATGCCAAAATCAAGAAAAAAAGCACACAGACATGTTTTTACACATGGCTCAGAACTTAAAGATGTTAGTATTTTGCTGTATTTCCTTCAGATGTTGCTTTTACCAAATGTTAAGGTGCCAGGTGCCCTGTGGCCTCTGTTGTTCTCGGGGTCAGAGTTTCCACTACGGCTCTGCCATATGAACAGCTCCAAACTCCAGGCTCTTAAAAGCTTACCCTTCCTTATGACAAAGGACAGCCATGGTTGGCCCTGCCCCCTTAACTTTTAAGGATTATGTAACTACCCATAAAGTAACAGGGCTGGTTGTTATAAAATCACTCAGAATTTGCACATGCGGATGAGTGGGCTGGCCTTAAAAACACATTGTGCTCTCAGTTCCCAGGATTCGGGGCATCTTGCTAGGAAGTGCTTACAAGATCTGCGATGTTGTCAGTCTCAGACTGTTCTCCTAAAACCCCTGGGCCTGTCTGCTAAAGCTGGTGTCCCTCCTGCTGCAGGAAAGACCCTGCAGAGCGGGCCTGGGACACCTCCCCTTCCTCTCCAGGCTCCTGCCTAGACGTCACCTTGCAGACAAGGAGTGCTCTGTCATCTATTCTATTTGCTGAAAGTGAATCAGGGCCATGAAGACTGCTCAGCTACCTGCTCCTGGCACGGGATGGCTGTTTTCTCAGGCAGTGACCTCCCAGATGGAGCACAGACAGCAGAAGTGACAGACAGCAGGGCCAGAAAGGCTCCCCCAGAGCAACTTGCCGGACCAGGCCTCAGAGGGTGCAGTCTTTCTCTTCCCCATCAGCGCAACTGGAAAAGGCAGTGAAGCCTTCAATGACCCCAGGAAAGTGCACAGTACTCTGAGAAATAACTTCAAGGGGTGGAACTCAGTGGGGGTTAACGCATGTGGCAGACGTGTACCCCAGACCCTGTTTTGGGGGACAGAGAGCTCACGGGCACAGCCCCTGCTTCCCCACCTTCCCCAGCAGCGGTTGCTAGGCAGTGACACCCACACTGTGCCTCCAACACCAGATGACAGACCAGCGCTGCCAAAACCAGATGCTACAGAGTCACCAACGGCAAGAAAGTCACACAAATGCATAGCAGAACGGGAACTTCCAGCTAGCTTCACAATGAGTCTGGCATAGCAGATGCAAGGGAAGGAGAAACAGAGAAAGAGAACACCATAGCGAGCCTGACACTGGTAATGAAGCCCTGAGGATGTTGGGGCCACCCAGGTGGTGTGACCCAGGGTGGGCCACAGTCCTAGTGCCACACAGAAGGGTGCTTGATTCCCTGACTGCAGCGTGGCGTTGACACGGTCAATACTGTGAGCCTGACACCAGACACAAGCTCACCTCTGACCCCAAAGACAGGCTGCAACACCTCCCACCCCAAGCTGGTGAATCCCCTCTCTGCATCCAGACCTGAGTACACTGATCGGCCAGCGACCCGAGCTGTGTGTGAAGCACTGAATCCGGCGTGTGTGAGGCACTGAGTCCAGCCGTGTGTGAGGCACTGAGTCCGGCCGTGTGTGAGGCACTGAGTCCGGCCGTGTGTGAAGCACTGAGTCCGGCCGTGTGTGAAGCACTGAGTCCGGCCGTGTGTGAAGCACTGAGTCCAGCCGTGTGTGAGGCACTGAGTCCGGCCGTGTGTGAAGCACTGAGTCCGGCCGTGTGTGAAGCACTGAGTCCGGCGTGTGTGAAGCACTGAGTCCAGCCGTGTGTGAGACACTGAGTCCAGCCGTGTGTGAGACACTGAGTCCGGCCGTGTGTGAGGCACTGAGTCGGCTGTGTGTGAGAAACTTGAGTCTGACTGTGTGTGAGACACTGTGTCTCACTGGGTATGAAGCAGACATGTCTCGCTGTGTGAATGCTGTAATAAAAGGCAGAAGTTTGAGAGACCAGCACATGCCACAGAGAACTGTCACATTCGTTCATCCTCGAGTCTGTGGTGGCCCACCTCTCTCATGAGAAGGGGCCTCACCTGTCCACTCCCTGTGGACCCCAACCAGACCCCCGAGGACTTGCCTCAGAGGGGTCCCTGCCTCCCAGCCAGAGGCATGTCATCCTTGCCACACAGCAGTGAACCTTTGAAAACCACAGGTGACAACACTCTGTGCTACCGAAACCCCACACTAGCGACCTGGGCATGACTTCTCTTTCTCAGGGATATGGACTCAACTGCGTGAGATGACAAGCGTGTTAACTAACAGGTTGTAGTCATTTCACAGTGCAGACAAGTATCAGACTCACCCATGCATCTTACACACATAAAATCTCATTTGTTCACTGTAACTCAGTGAGTTTGGGGAAATACAACCTACATGCAGAGTGACCACACAGTCCTTTCTTCAAAGACTTAGCAATAATTGCCAATTGTAAAACCGAAGCCAAAATTTCACCAAAGTCTCAGACAAAGGATAAGGTGGACGTCCCACAGGTTTATATTCTCACAGATGGACCAGGATCCCAGGAGCACTGTGCCAGCTACGCGGTCTGGTCCTTGGCTGCCCCAGAGCCACCGCTGCTTCAGGAGTGCCATGCTGGAGACCAGGTGCAGCTGCACGCACGCATGGGTGAGCCAGCCCAGGGGGGCTGCCTCCACCCACACAAGCTCCTCCTCAGCCCCTCGTCCTAAAGGCGTCCTCTCTTCTTCAGCTGCTAAAGGATTTGTCTTTGCTTCCATTATGGGATGTGTCCCAGGCTGCAGCATTTGTGTGTCAATGAGCCTGTCCACTCTGGCCATGAGCTGATTCAGGACAGCCCAGTCTGTGCCTCCATCACTTAGGGATTACAAGGTGAAGGAGACAAGTGGAAGACACCACCTAATCAAAATGCATTATCTCCCCATTCATTCAACAAGGGAAGTCATAAAGACTAGAGAAACGCAGAGAAGAATCAGCTGCCTTCAGATAGTCTTTCACACACCCTTAAGTTACCAGTATCCTCCGTTCTCAGTAACACTACACCAAGAGGCGTCAGACCCTGCCACCACCCTCAGTAACAAGTCAGTATAGGACACGTGCTGCCCGAGCATGGCGTCAGCGCAGAACATGGAGCAGAACAAACTTCTTTTGAAGGCAGAACAACTTCTTCATGCTCTAAGACAGTGTGCAAAAGGATGCCATGAAGAACGGCTCCTGCGGAGGCCAACGTGCTTCTCCATGGGACAGAGCACAGCAGGCTGTGTCTTCCAGCATCTTCCAACTGCCCATTACCCTAGGCTCTGATGGCAAACGTTCCTCCTGACACTCTGAGGACCAGTCCGTCCTCAGTGCCTCTCTCGCCGCTCACAGCATCTCAGGCTCAGGTGCAAAGTACACCTGTTCCGGTTTGTCCATCCATGGTTTCGGAAAGTGATTAAATCATCTGTACTGCGATCTTAAACACTGCTAACTGACTCTAACCTCATTCTAAGCTCAGTACGCATCACAAACCGAAAAACACAAGAAAACGTAAGGTTGTGTGCAATACTTAGAATTTATCTTGTGACTCAAAGTCATCCACCACTCTTCTGTCTTACGTCGTTTTGAAAATGTGGGATATAGTTTGATATTTTGGTTATTAGTTGAGAGACTTGCCTCAAAAAAACCACGAAGAACGTAACATCATGCTATGAAAACGAGCCTATTCAGCAGCTCGCCAACCCGAATGACTGTCCACGCTGGGGGCGGGCGGGGGGCGGGGAGAGAAAAGCAGAAGAGAGTTCAGAGCAGTTAGAGCTGGCGCTCGCTACACTGTGTTTTTGTGGCCCAGGCAGATGTGCACATCCGGCCAGAAAGGCTCAAGTCTTCCCTGCTGCTGTCTTGGATCACGTGAGAAACAGATTACTCTGACAGGTTAAAGCTCATTTAAGGCATGAGGTTTGCTGAAAGTTCCATTTGGTACATTTTTGTGAGCATTGGGGACTGAAAGCAGGGCCTTTCTTACCACTTGAGCCATGTCCCCAGACGCTCAATTCAGAGACAGAGGCCAAGAAGGGAAAAAGCTTAACTAGCCTCACTGAGCATGGCAGTGCTAATCCCAGCACACCAGAGTCAAGGCAGGAAGGTCACCAGACGCGGATAGAAATCTGCAGCCTGGGCCTGGAGATGAGGCTCAAGCGATAGAACGCCTTCTGGAAAGCACCAAGCCCTGACTTCAAATCCTGCACCTGTCTGACAAATGCCAAGCCCTGAGTTCAAACCCCTGAACAACGTTTCGTAGTAATAATTGCATAGTGACTTCTATGCAATGCTGAGACTTTGCCATCTCTCAGTAGGAAGCTCCCAAGTTCACGCTGCAATTCGGTACCAGAGATACTACCTGAGCCTGAGTCCTGCCCTGGTCAGCAGGCAATGCAGGAGAGGTACTTCTAGTGGCCAGTGTGTAGAGGAGCCCAAGGTCAAAGCATAAATATGGGCTCTGGACTGCACTGCCCTGACAGGTCTACTGTGTCAACCTGGTTCTAAACAGAAGCATCAGAGCTCAGGCGGCCGCGGCTTGCAGGGCGTTGGCACGTGTCACTTACGTGGCTTCACGTTTGCCATCACCGCCAGGCTTTCAGGCGAGTGCACAGCGGAGAACCTGCAGTGCTCTCCCGGGCCAGGACTGCTGCTGTACTCGATCACATCCACGTGTCCCAGGGGGACACTCCACTTGAGCAGGTACCTCTGGCTGGTCACAGCATGGCTGTCGTGCAGGCTGCTGGAACCACAGGAGGACTGTGACTTTGTGAATGACAGGTGGATGCTTGTAACACTGCCCACCCTCAGACACCACACAAGGAACACTCTAACTGTGGAGTTAGACTCCTGGCTTTCTTTCTAACAGCTGCCATGGGCTCCATGGTGGGCCTCCAACTGGATGAGTGCAGGAACCCTCCCAGCACTCTTAGCCAGACAAAAAAATTCACTGATAATGGGACGTGGTACCTGCCCAGCAAGTGCAAACAAAGCTCTGAGCTCAAACTCCAGTACCACCAAAAAAAAAAAAAAAAAAAAAAAGACCTAAAACAACAACAGAAATACTTACAGAAGCAGCTGAGGGAAGAACTCGGCCCAGAGCCTGACCTGCAGACAGGAGCTTCTGCCGGCCAAGGCTCAGCCCAGCCCCCCGTCCCTTTAAACTAAGCGTGCTTGCTACACGTCTCCCTCAGTGGCAGGGCTGGGTGTGCTAGCAGAGCGGCTCAGCTTGCCTCCCTTGCTCTGGATGTACATGCATGTCACTAAGGCCAGCACGTCCTTACCGGGAGCTGACCGTGGCACACATCAGCACGTCGTTCAGCATGAACAGCCGGCGCTCCTTGGTCTTCATGATTTCTCCTCTGTCGTTGTAAACGGTCTCTATCACATCATCAGATCGGATGAGGTACCGACTTCCACTGCTGAGGAGCTGGATGTGCAGAAGACATCTGACAGTCACCACAACCCCAATGTGAAAGGATGTGCAAAAGTCTCACCCCTCATCCCTCCCACTCCCCCTCAGGCATGGATGCCCTGGGTTTACAACGTGACTGTGAACTCCACATCTCACAGACATGCAGTCTGTGTGGCTGCACTATGCAGAGAAGGATCTAAAATCCCTGCAGAGAGGATTCCCACGCTGAAACGGTGGCTGGCACAGTCCCTGCTCTGTTCACCTGTCCTCACACTGCTCTTCCACTCACTCCAGCTCCCGCACCTCGGTCAGTGCGGCCTTCTCACTGACTTTCTAAAGATGCTCAGGCAGCATCTGCACTTCTTACAGATGCTATGCTGTTCCACCAAGACAACCAGGGCACAGGAACGATGTTCTGTGCCGGTCAGTCCCATGGCACGCCGCCCCGCACTGCGAACAGCGTATCCAATGGGAAACGCAGCGTTCTCAGCCCAGGTGATTGCTGCCACCTTCTGATCCCACCCCTGTGCTGGACGCCAGCCCCGCAGCTGGGCAGCCAGGCCGCGTGCTCACGTGTGCACGCCCGGGCTGCGGGCCCCTCCTCCACCCACACGTGCCTCCATGCCCTCAAGCACCAAGAACGCAACTGATCGCAAGTCCCTGTTCACAAAAATTCCACATGAATCATGGGGAGACTGGGGAACCTGCTGCTGAAAACGCTGTCACAAAGTTCCCAGAGTGAAATTACTGGACGCTATGATGGAGAAATTACCCCTACTGAGAAAAAAGAGACTGTGGCTTTAGCACGACCAACACTGCATGCAATTAGGAACACCTCCCCATGGACCAGGCCCTGCGTGGGCATGGGAGGCCCACGCGGATCAGCGGGCTCCTGCGGGAACGCATGTGCTGATACCAAGCTGAAACACAGCCGGCAGAGGACCCACCCTCACCCTGCGTTCCGCACGTCACTTTCACGACAAACGCAGCTTAGACACGCACTGCTGAAGCAAGCGGGGAATTCTGAAGGCGAAGTTTAGCTAAAAAGTTGCTCTCAGCCTCTCTGGGGTCCGCGCTCACCCGGGAACTAATGCCCCCAGTGCCCTCCCGAGGACAGCGCACAGCCCGCCGAGCCCGGCACACCGTCCTCAGCGTCCGCCACCCCGCAAGCTCCCGTCGACCCCACTTAAAACTCTGGCCAAGGGCAACGTCCCACATGACTGTTAGTAAGCGGCTGAAGTGACGCTGGCTTGTTAGTACGAAGCAGAAGTAACTTCAGCAAGGGTTGAAACACATCTCTGTCAACCTTGTTCAGGTATCGCTCGTTTATGGCTTTTGCTATTTGTTTGATCTCACAGCGCTGGTCGGCATCCCTCTTCCTCTCGTTCAACTTCTCCGCCAAGGTTTCGAGCTCTGTCAGCGCCATCTGAAGGGGTAGCCGGTCGGGGTGTCCTTTGGAAGTGTTCTTCAGCATGTCCTGTGAGCGAGGAGGCAGAGCGTGGGCCGTTACCACACCCGTCTCCACCGCACAGGTGCAGGTCACTCACGGTCTGACCAGAAGGAAGCATCGCACTCGGGAGGGCGGTAAGCTGGTGCAGCACCAAGCAGCTCCGTGTGCAAAAAGTGCAAGAGGTCTATAACCGGCGCTGCTGGTGAAAGGACAGCGTCTGGCAACGCAGGACTTGCCGCCGTCTCGAGGGTCTGCACTGTGTCTAGGATTAAACGTCAGGCTGTCTTCCTTGATGTGCAGGACAGATGCACCAACACATAAAGGAGTCTAGCTCCTTTTTCAAAACAGCAGTTTCCCAACACCATTAAACACCTGCGTGCACTCACCCAGCAGGGTCTACTGTCCCCACACTGAAAAAGTAACCTGGCCTCAGGGGGCAGAGCCTCTGTGGATGCTGCCACCGTGCGGGCAGACCTCAGTGTGCCACCACAGAGAGACCTCGGTGCACCGGGCAACAGTGCAAGGTCCCACCTCAGACTGTCATAGTCCATCGTGCCTCACACACACCGCCTTTCCCAAATTGGAGACTGCAGCCCCGTGTCCAGCAGCCCCAAGATGAAAGGCCCATGACACTGACTGCCCAACAGCATTTGTCACTTTGGATCTCGGTGTCACATTTTAAATCTCACTTGTGTCAAACCTTTTCACTGTGATGTGTCTGTTATGGGAATCTGTGAGCAGCGGTCTCTGACGTTACTATGTAACTGTCTGCTTAACGGTGAGGCCCGTGACCCTCCAGCCTGGTTAAGGACCTAGTCCTACAAGAGCGGTCTGCTGGCTGCCATCCTCAGCAAGGCTGGGCTCTGTAACGTGAGGGCCCTGCCCTTGGTGACAAATGCTGCTCCCCTCGAGCTAACGCTGTTGTCAACACATTACAGCTCAGGAAACACAAGCAAAACAAGGCTAAAACACAGGTTGGATGTGGTGGGGCACACCTGTAATCCCAGCTAACTGGGAAGTGGAGGTAGGAGGGATGCAGTCTGAGGCTGACCCAGGCAAAGTTAGTAGGAAACCCTACTTGAAAAACAAACTAAAAGCAAAAGACTGGGGTTGGGGGGGGCTGTAGTTCAATGGCTAGAGTGCTTGGCTAGCAAGCGTGAGGCTTGAGTCCAGTCCCCAGCACCACAAAACAGTAGATAAACAACAATTAAAAAATAAAGACGAAACACATTTTCTGGATACTTTGGTATTAGAGAAACAACAGCTTGTGCTATCAATATTCTAAAACAGAGTAACTGTACACTCGAAAACGTGAGATATCAGAAAAAAAAGAAAAATGGCCTATTAGCCTAACACAGAAACACTTGATATCGATATTCTAGCGTTTTTCACACTTTTATGACTACTTTTAGTTAAAAGACACATTTCACACAGATTTGTCTGGATAGAAAATAAAAACCCCAATGGACGGGGCCTCAGCAGTGCCTCTCAGATGCCCGCTCACCTGGGAGGGACAAACCCTGCTCATCCGGCAGCCATGGTACCAAGCCGCGGACCCGGCTGGCTGTCCTGCAGGGACAGCAGGGACTCCATGCAGGAGGAGGCCTGCGGGGACACCTCTGAAATGCATTTCTGCAGTGCTGGTCACTGAACCCAGAGCCTTGTGCAGACTAGGGAAGCGCTCTACCCAAGTCAGGTCCCCAGCCCTCAAACACACGCTCTAATGCAAGCCCTGGCGGCACAAGGTTGAGTGTCAAGACTTTGACAAGGCTAAGTGCACTTTGGGGCTCATGTGGACTTGGTGGGGAGACAAATGGGCTGGGCATAGACTAGTGTGTCACACGAGAGGGCTCAGATCTGCATTGCAGGGATGGATGGATCCCCAGAAAACACTAGTGCCTCCCAGTTCTGGGGGCTTGTTGAATAACTCAATGACTGACATAAATCTGCTTCTCTGTTTAAATCTGCTCCTAGCTTCCCAAGCCTGTCCTCACACACTGGCCCAGAAGAGCAAATCCCTTTTCCACATGGCTCTGGGCTGCACGTGGCTGCTGACAGCCCCACGAGAGCACCGGCCAGGGGACACGTGACACCCTCTGGGTAAGGTCGCCCACTTACAGGTGGGTGCTGAGGCTCTGCAGCTGCCTCTCCCACCCCTGGCCTTTCATGTGGAGTAGCAGGTCCCCCCCTTGATGGACAGCCGAGGCGGGGACCGGAGGCAGACATACCTGCAGCAGGAGGATGAACTGTGGGAACCGCTGGATGGGTTTCATCATGAGGCTGTAAAGGGTGACCCGGTCTGGGCTGCTCTCCTTGCTCTGCTGTGGGGACATTTGGCTTGTCACTGCAGCCAGTGGGACCAGGCTGTCCCAGCCACATGTGGAGGGCAAGGACGCAACTGCCCAGCTACTCTGGACCGGCTGCTTACTATAGCTCACCACGGAGAAAATGCCCTCAGATGTGTGGGAAGCACCTTCTACCTGCCCCAGAGGACTTGCTGTCCCTCCCTGCCCTGAGGGGTTACATCTCACTGCCACAGGCCCTGCTCTGGGAAGGACAGATTCCAGTATCCCTGAGTGTTGGGGCTGGCCAGCAGGCCGCAAGAGAGGACGGTCACCTCTCCACTGCTTAGGGCGGAAGGTTCCTCCTGGACCCTGAGGACACCTTAGCCCACCGCTGAAGATGTCACCAGGCAAGACCACTGACAGCCTGAGGCTGGGGCAGCCTTGACCCTGGGCAAAACCTGGGGCATCTCCATTGAAAGGAACCATCCAGAGGAACAGCCTGGCTCAGAGCCTGTGTCCAAGGCGGCCTCATACCCTAAAGACTGATGGTCCGGGGCTGTGGTCACTGCCACACCAAGGTTGACATCCTCAGCAACTTCGTAACAAAATCTTAACTCCGTCGTGTGTGCTTTCCCCGCAAAGGAATGAGAGACTGGGACAGCAAAAGGACAAAGTGGTGTGCCTTCCAGAGCTGGGGTACAGAAGACCTCTATGGGCTGGAACAGCGGGGCCACTGTGTCCATCAGGAGCAGAGGAGGGGACGAGGTTCCAATTCAAGAAAATACTGCCCTGTATTCACTCACCCCAGGTAGCACAAGTTTCTAAGAACAAGGTCCAAGTAACAAGAACTCTGTGTTCCAGGGTCTTATAATGCAAATGAATCAGGCTGGGTGGGTACAGCCTTTAAAGGGACTCTCATCTGCTCCACGTGCAGAACCCTCCTCTGTCCAGGTCTAGACTGAGCCCTGGCCCACACCAGCGGCACAGCCAGACGCCAGCAGCGGGAACAAGACCCTGTTCCGCCAGCCTCGAGGCTCTGCCTTCCCAGGCCTTTGCCTCTTGTTCTGAACCCCGAGTCCAGATGACCCCCCACCACCCGAATCCAGATGCTGGAGTTCCCTTATTCCTGACATCAAGCTGAGGACAGGAAGGCTAAGGCAACTCTGGGGTCTGACCTCACTTCTTCCTGTGAACCCACTTTTAAGGAATGGGCAAATGAAAATTATTCAAAAAGCTGCATTAGGCCTGAAATTCACCTTCATTTCAAGGCTATGCCCATATCCCGGACTCTGCTGGCACTGAAACCCTTGTAATATGTGCATTTAGAGGCAAGGTTTGGCCAAGTTTCATTACAGGCACCTTGACTTTGGGATTCATTATGAGAAGTGTTAAAGAAAAAAACGAATGTGCTTACCTTTAAAAATTCAAGAAAAGCAGGCTTGGTGGCACATGTTTTCCTGAGGACTGCCATAGCAGTGCTGAAATTGTTCACGTACTCACTGTAGGCACCCAGCACCATGGACTTGGAAAACTGAAATACAAGACGACTGAGGGAGAAGCAGTGTGGACAGTTCAAGTGCTCCCTCTCTGACCCAAACAGAAGGCCCGAGGCCGCCCAGAAGCGTCCCTCCAGCCGGTGAACTGTGACCCACCACAGGGTTAGCCACTGTGCACAAGGCACATCCTCCTGCCAGCCTGCTGGGAATGCACCTGGCTCTGCAGACCCCACATGCTGTCAGGAGTCCCTCTCCAAACCTCACTAATCTGGGTTTAGGTAAGAAAGGACCAGACTACAGACAAAAAAAGGTGGTAGTTACAGACACCCTTCTTTTAACTTCCTGCCGAGTATCCCCTGGGGTGCAAGCTCCGGGTGAGAACAGGGTCACGATACAAGGTCCCTGGAGAAGGCGCACTGCCAACCCCGGCAGGACAGGACAGGGCAGGGCAGGGGACTGGCTGCACTTCTCCCGGCTGAGGTCCATCCGTGTATGGTCACCTCCCTATGTTCCTAAAATCACAAAGGTTTCCAGAGGCAGGAGTGTGTGTCCTGGTACCAGCTTTTAGAGATACAAACTATCTGCTCTTGGGGAAGGTACCGCGCATCCTCAGGAACGGCCAGCAGCACCTGCGGTGTCACCCGTGTGACTGCTGCCTACTGGAGCACACGTTCACCGAATCAGAGTTTAAAAAAGATTGTTTCCACCTTAAAACGTGTTCCCAAGGTAGACAATTTGTTTCCAAGATAACTTTTTTTTTTGGTGGTGGTACTGGGGCTTGAACTCAGGACCTTGTGCTTACTAGGCAGGCGCTTTACCACTTGAGCCACGCCTCCAGCCCAAAGGTAGACAATTTGAAGCTATTATGCATCACAGGCAAAAACGTAACAACAAAGTAAGCATCCAGTACTTTTTTGCCTGTCGCAGGAACCGTGCAGTGCATTCTGCAAATGCTTCGGCAACGACTTCCAGTTCCACAGCAGCTTCAAAGCACCCTGCGATGCACACACCTCAGCAAGCACTCACACGAACGTACAGGACAAACGCTTTCTCCAGATGTGGGAGCGCGCGCCTGTAATCCCAGGACTTGGGACACAGAGGCAAGAGGATCTCAAGTTTGAGGCCAGCCTGGGCTGCGTGAACTTTTAAAAAATTCTCTCAAGCTTGAACTCCTCACTACCTTAAATAATTAGAGAACCAATCTGCTTCATCTGTGACCTTCCAGCTGAGACAGAGATCTAACCTTCATGCACTAGGCATGACTTGTGCAGAGCAGACATACAATGACACAAAGGGACACGGGCCAAGGATCCCAGAGCCGCTGCTGCGACACTGCGTCCTGTGTCACAGTGAGGGCCAAGCCTGGTCACACAGTAAGAGCTCCACATCAAAGAGGAAAACTCGAGGAACCCGCTGCCTTTCCTGCCATTCCCAGGCAGAGGGCTCTGCGCACACAAAGTGAGATGAGTCGGGGTGGGGGGCACATCCAGCAACAAGAAGTGCCACCAGTCACACAGTGGTGCACCGGGCATGAAAAGGCCAGGCGTGGCGGGCCACGCCTGTAACCTCAGCTACTGAGGACGTGGACATTGGGAGGGTGGAGATTCGAGGCCAGCCCAGACAAAAAAGTTCCTGAGACCCCATCCCCATCCCAATCAACCATCCAGGTGTGGAGGTGCACCCCTGCCACCCCAGCTCCATGAGAACTGTCCAGGCCGGCCTGAGCATAAACAAGAGACCCCATCTCAAAAATAACCAACACAAAAGAGGCAAGAGGTGTGTGTGGTAGAGCACCTGCCTAACAAGGGTGAGGCCCTGGCTTCAAATCCCAGTATTACCACAAACAGTAAAAATAAACATAAGTATCTTTAAACCTCTCCAGATACGCCTTCCGTCCTGAGCCTGTCCGAGTGTCCCCCGGACGCACCCTGCCCCTTCCTGCGTCAGCTCCAAACCACATCCTGACCCTGACCCCACGTGGAGACCCCGCCCGTGACAGGCACCCTGTGAACAGGCCTGGGGGGGAAGGCAGCAAGTTACCGAGGCCACGAAGACGTCACCGATGGTTTCCACGGCGTCCCACTCGGCCACGCGGCTGGCCAGCGCGATCTGGAACATGCAGTGACACTGCAGGATCTCCCTGATGCGGTGGAAGACTGTCCGCAGCTTCCTCTCGCTCAGGACCCGTGGCTCCATCGCCGACAGCGGCTTCTCGTAGTGCTGAGCCCAGCAGGTGGCATCGGCCGGGCCGGAGGAGGGGACATGTCACTCTCCATGTACACAGGGATGTTCGTCCCAAGACCAAACCCCTGCCGCCGACAGTGATGTGCAGCCGTGACACTCACACGCTTGAGGGTTTTATGCTTATGAACTATGTGCACACAGCCTAAGTGATCACACAAATGCCCACAAGGAAAGGGATGACCCAGGGCACGCGGTGAGGGGACACCACGTCGAGCTACCTCCACGATCCTCTGCAGTGCGCCCACGTAGTTCTTCTCGCTCTCCACGATGGAGCCCAGGATATACCGTCTCACCACCTGCGGGACGTGAAGACAGGCAGTGCCAAGGCTTCAGAATCCCACAGCCTTTTTACGTCGATGTTCAGGTGCACTGAGCAAAAAGGGTTGTTTTTAAACAGCAGGTAAAGGAAGCCTCCAAAGGCCTTCAAAGTATTCAAACAGAATGCAAATTAAACACATTACGGGGGCAAACATGCTTCCCCATTAGCACAACTGCATTCTTCTTTAAGCCTCAAGTTACACCTCCCAACAATAGCACAAAAATAAAATTATAGCACTAAAAGTAATTCTTTCCCTTATACAACGATGAACTGAATGAGCTGATCTTATTTTGTGCCCAACACTATGTTAGATGATATTTCATACAGAAAAGCAATTCCAGCCAGGCACTGTGGCTCAGGCCTGTAATCCCGCGACTCAGGAAGCAGACATCAGGAGGGCTGAGGTTCAAAGCCAACACAGACAAAAAGTTAGTGAGGCCCCCATCCCAACCAATAAGCTGGGTGAGGTAGCAAGCCCTGTAATCCCGTCTTCTACTGGGAGGCATAAATAGAAGGGGTCAGGGTACATGCAGGCCCCAGGCAAAAACCTGAGAGCCTATCCAAAAACTAGGGCTGATGGAGTGGCTCAAGTGGTAGAGCACTGGGCTAGCAAGCACAAGGTTCTAAGTTCAAACCCAAATACTGCCAAAAGAAAAAACAAAAACAGTAATTTCAGTCTTGACCAAATAAAGCTATTTGCAACAGTTATCTAAAATCATGATTTCAGCCAAAGTTCCAGAAAACAAGGGTTGTGGAAGGAAGAGACAGACCTGTGACCACACAAAGAGACGCCTGCACTGAACAGCACGTCATTTTCTGATTTTCTCATTAAAATCACAAGGATGTGGAGAATAAACTTGTGACGGGAAGATGCAGAAGGCCAAGCACACTGGACGCTGGCACTTTCAGAGGCCTGGGCACATGCCAGCCAGTGTCACCTGCCATTAGTGCTGCTAAGCATGCACACGCGCATACACACACGTGTACACACAAGCACGTGAGCCCATGTGCCAGCACACCTCACCACAGCGCACACAGCACACACTGCGTGTGCACACACACACACACACAAAGCCCATGTGTACACGGGCACACGAGCCAGCACACCTCACCACAGCGCACACAGCACACACTGCGTGTACACACACACACAAAGCCCATGTGTACACGGGCACACGAGCCAGCACACCTCACCACAGCGCACACAGCACACACTGCGTGTACACACACACAAAGCCCACGTGTACACGGGCACACGAGCCAGCACACCTCACCACAGCGCACACACGGCACACACAAAGTGTCCAGGCCTTGCCACTAAGGGACACCATTTGAAGACACTGCAGCGCCCCCTGGGGGGCACACCGAGGATTTCCACCCGGAATCCCTGCACAAACAGATGCCAGGGCACCAGTGGTTGTTTATACAACAGGAAGGAGGTCTTGTCCGTTCACAGAAAGGACGACATTTTTACTTCACAAGACTAAGACAAAAATAAACCCTTGCAGGGTACTAATGGAACTGATGTATTTTATAAAAATACAGGCGTGGTGTGGCTGGGGTTAGAAATGCACCCAGAGGATTAAAACGAAGTCCAGCTTGTGAGCAGCCCCAAAGCCAATCATGACCTTGGCTGGGCAGACCACGCACTTTAAAGCGACCCACCCAGGCTGTCCTCCCTCCAAAACCCAGATTCCCAGTCGCTCTCCTGGGGCTCCTGACTCACGTTACTTGAAGGTCAGAACTGTGAACTTATACACGTTTCAGCTTCGAGACACCTAGAAATCGTGTTGGATGAAATCCCATTATATCACACACAGCTGCCACCTCGCCGGAGGTGCTTTGCTAACAAATCACCCTTTACAGTCTTATACACTTCCGCTTCCTTTGCAGCACCTGGGGCAGGCGTCCTCGTCTTTAAACGCTGTGCACAAAAACCAAAGGACATCTGTAACCTCCGACCCCCAGTTTACCGTCACCCATGCCTGGGTCCAGGACGGTGACAGCCAGGACCCTGCATCCTCAGGAGCCAGGGCACTTTTCAAGTAAATGACACCCTGGAGAAACAAAGCTTTCCCTGCTCCTCTCAAATCTTAGTCACGTGACCTTCTTTCCATTCTTGAAAGGAAAAAAAGGATTCAAGCGCATCAAAACCCCCAGTTTGACCTTTGAAGACAGAGCAGGAGAGAATCATCAATGCAAATCACAACTGCAAGAAGCAGTATAGAAAAATCCAGAAGCCCTCACACCGGTAGGTGTGAAGTCAACACCCCACTCTCATCTCCCCAGGTCAGAGCTGGGAGAGACAGCTGTCCAAACCCTCATTCACACACTTCACAGACGGCCTTCATTATGCCACAAGAGTTGACGTCCCCATTTCACTGAGGGGAAGGGACGAGACAGTTCTAATTAACTGACCAACGTGACCAGGCAAATCCCAGAGGAGGACCTGGGGTGGACTCAGGCCTGGTGGGCTCCCTGGACAGCTGTTTCCACTGCACAGTGACCCGTGAAAACCAAAGGCCAACACAGACTAACTGACTTCATCAACATGAATGGCAAGAGGCTGGAGACGGATAGGGCGTTAACACCCTCTGCTCAAACATCCTTCAAGGGGTTTCCAACACACCCACCCTGAGCTGGACTCTTAATCACACCCCACACCCCACTGACCCCCTCCTCACACCCCTCTCACCCCACTCACACCACTCACCTCCTCCTCACGCCCCACTCACCTCCTCGCGCCCCACTCACCTCCTCCTCACGCCCCACTCACCTCCTCACGCCCCACTCACCTCCTCACGCCCCACTCACCTCCTCACCATGCCCCACTCACCTCCTCATGCCCCACACCCCACTCACCTCCTCGCGCCCCACTCACCTCCTCCTCGCGCCCCACTCACCTCCTCCTCATGCCCCACTCACCTCCTCCTCGCGCCCCACTCACCTCCTCCTCACGCCCCACTCACCCCACTCACCTCCTCACGCCCCACTCACCTCCTCCTCACGCCCCACTCACCTCCTCACGAACCACTCACCTCCTCACGCCCCACTCACCTCCTCCTCACGCCCCTCACCTCCTCCTCACGCCCCTCACCTCCTCGCGCCCCACTCACCTCCTCGCGCCCCACTCACCTCCTCGCGCCCCACTCACCTCCTCCTCACGCCCCACTCACCTCCTCGCGCCCCACTCACCTCCTCGCGCCCCACTCACCTCCTCCTCACGCCCCACTCACCTCCTCCTCACGCCCCACTCACACCACTCACCTCCTCCTCATGCCCCACTCACCTCCTCCTCAAGCCCCACTCACCTCCTCACGCCCCACTCACCACCTCCTCGCGCCCCACTCACCCCCTCTTCGCGCCCCACTCACCTCCTCCTCAAGCCCCACTCACCTCCTCACGCCCCACTCACCCCCCTTCGCGCCCCACTCACCTCCTCGCGCCCCACTCACCACCTCCTCGCGCCCCACTCACCCCCTCTTCGCGCCCCACTCACCTCCTCGCGCCCCTCTCACCCCCTCCTCGTGCCCCTCTCACCCCCTCCTCGTGCCCCACTCACCCCCTCACGCCCCACTCACCTCCTCACGCCCCACTCACCCCCTCCTCGCGCCCCACTCACCCCCTCCTCGCGCCCCACTCACCCCCTCACGCCCCCTCATGCTCGTTCGACTCCCCCACCACAGGGTCCTGGCCCAGTCCCACCGCCTGTGTGAAGCTGCCCTCCTCCTACCATGGCCAGCACTGCCTTCTTGCCTCCCGCCCTGCACAGGAGGCCGTTGCTTTTAGTCTCCATGCCTCTGTTGACAGAGCAGGATCCAAGCAGCATCTGCACCTTTGGCCTCCACTGTCGTGCAGAGATCCTGATATGGTCAGTGTCCAGCACACACTGTGCCTCAGAGCCTGTGGTCACGTCAGTAGCTCCAGCCTCCCCCTCCCTCTTTTACAACTCCAGCTACCTAAGACGAGTGGGAAAGTGACCACTTTGTTCCCGTGACAATCTGTTAACAATCCTCCTCAGGCCAGCAGCTCAGGTCACATTTCCACAGCTGGACATAAGAGAGTGGTTAGGAGTGGGCTTGTGGTCAGAGAGAGATAAAAACCAGACTCTTCCATGAGTTGCTGTGGGACCTGGCTGGGATTATTAAGTTTTCAGATGCTTGTTTGTAAAACCACTGACGATGCTCCAAGGATCACGTGAGATGAGGTCTACTGGGGACCAAGTTCGCACGGGCGCCTGTGAGGTGCCCCATAACCACCCCCCAGGCCGTCTGCGCCTCACCTTGTCACACGTGCAGACTGCTCGGTTTATCTTCGCTGTTTTCTCATTAATCCCAGCTCCCTTGGGTCCCTCTTCAAGCCCAGTGAAATGGGAGCTCACCCTGTGGGCCTCGCCATTATCACCAACCTCCAGATACACCTTCTAATTGCTTCCAAACCGACCTCAACACCTGGCACTTTCACGTTGTCTCCCTTTTGTCTGTCATGCTCTGAATCTACCTGCATTACCATCACTCCGTCTGCCTGTCCATCAGTCCACCTCCACTCGTCATTGGTCTCTGTCACATGTCTTCTTACGTCTACACATCTATCCTATCTGTCCATCCGCCCACCTCACCCGCCATGATTCATACCACACCACCCACACGGCACAGACCTCCGACCCCACTCTAAAGCTCACCCCTATAATTAAAGCCCCACAAACTCTGGCACTGCTGCTAAGTTTTCTCTTCCTTTTACCCAAAGATAACCAGATGGAAACTTGTTCTGCCTTTTCCTACCTATTGTCAGGCTTTAAGAAATGCATCCAACTCATGAAAAATCTACCTTTTCATCTTAAGCTCCTATGAACACACGAACTTTGCACACACCCATGTACTGTCTTTTTGTAAACATGTCATCAGTACAAACAAGTGTAAATGACTGCCACAAAGAATGTGAGTTCCGCACACTTCTCACAGCGAACATATTTAAGAACCAGGATGTCACCATTCTGTCTGCGAAGCCATTCTGTCAGCCTGAGCTGAGGCCACAGCAGAGACCAGGACCCCAAACCCTTCTGTTGTGCCCACCATTAACCTTTCATTTGCTGGAAAGCAGACATTTACAACTGGCAGGAAAACCTCAGTCGTTAAAGCTAACCGGGCCATCCTGGTGCACAGCACCTGGGCATCACCTGCTCACCACACCTGTTGCTGAGACAAGCCCTCGGGCATCGGGGTCAGGACGGCCTCTGGGTGCCTGCAGTCCACGTCTATGAACAAATTCTGCTCTTCTTCAAGACCAGATCTGTGATCTTAAAAAAAAGAAAACAGCCAAAATGCACACATTTCATGCTGAAATTCTGTGTTTTCAACATTACAGCACTGGAAACAAGGTGTCCAGTAAGTCTTTCGTGTAGACCTCAAATTCACATTTCTAACCAGTTATCATTAAACTGAGTTTAACAAACCCAATAAAATATCCTTCCTATGAGGGTAACATGGTATTGGTATTTGAAATCTTCAAGTTTACCTTCAAAACGCAGAGGTAACCTGACAGCTAACGGCGAAGGTGCGTCTTACCCTAGGCCACACTTCAACCAGACAGAAAGACAGCGCCTGGGAATGGCTGAGACAGACACTCACCATCAGGGGAAGGAATGTGAGTCCGCAGACCGAGACACCTGCACCCCCATGATCACAGCAGCACTAGTCACAGTAGCCAAGCTAGGGAGTCAGCCTAGTGCCCACCAACTACAGAAAGCTTAAAGAAAATGTGGTGGATATACGTAATGGAGTATTAGTCAGCCCTAAAGAAGGAAACTGTGTCATCTGCAGGAAAATGGATGGATCAGCATGTTCAGTGAAATGAGCTGGACTGAGAAAGGCAAATGCTCCTTAAGAGCAAATGACGGGAGTACAAAACAGGTTCTGTGGGAACCAGAGCAAGGTGGCAAAACAAAAGGATATGGTGAAAGGGGGATATAGTTTATACACATGAAAAACCTGTTGAAAAAAACAGCAATCAGGGAAAACTCAGGTGGGACTCGGTGAATTTCTTGACTTTCTGTCTGCCTCTCACTAGAAATCTGAAAAGGCAGTTTTCCAAAAATAATAATGTTTAAACCAAAACTAAATTCATTTTTAAAAACCAGAGATAGCTAGCTATGTTAAAGACCGCACAACATGGCTGGGGACAGATGAGCACAGAAACTTTCAGGGCACAGAAACCTGAGCTCTGCTGGTTCAAAGATCCCAATGCCTGGCAGCACAGACAGAAGCTGAGGGTCTGTAAAACCCTGCAACATCCCACTCCTTGCCTGGAGACTGGACGGCTGGGTTGGCGGGGCTGGGGTGGCGGGTCTGGGCACGGAGTATTCTTAAGGAGGTTTCTGGGTAATTCTGGGTATATCCAGGACCAGGAACACTAGCTTAGTCTGAAATGCTCACTTGGCAGCTTGGGGAACAGGGAGGTAAGGCTTAGAGACTGGCCTGTCAAGCTGCTGTACCCCTCCAGCTAACCCCAGGGACCACCCTCAAGCCAGAGATGAACCCCACCTCATCTCACAGGTACACCCAGCCCTGGGGGCCTCTCCAGTCCACAGATCCCAGCTGAGGCCTGGGGTGGGGGTCCAGGGTGGGCATTTCTGTCGGGTCCCCAGAATCCAGGACCTGGACCACGGTGACACAGACTCACTGTGAGCCAGGGACCCACAGAACGCAGACCCAAGTCCCAGCTCTTCCCACCTGGTGCCCACACACTGCTGGCACCTCGGCCAGGGCACTGGTTTGACTGCGAGTATCCCAGGGATGCACTCGTCTATCTCCTTCACCAAGGGAACACGCTGGGTCCCAACTGCCTCCAGCAGCTTGTGTGAGATGCTGAGGACTTTGTCAGCATTGGAAAGTTGAGGCTGGTGAGCCTTAACTCCACGACATGTGGGGTCCCCAGGCTACTCCTGAGCAGACCCGGGGTCACACAGTGTGGACAGACGGCAAACGCTACACATGCACCAACATGGGACGTGAGCACCAGAAATCACGCAGTTCCCACCCTCCCTCCTCGCCACAGGATGCTTGGTCATTGGTGCTCAGTGTAGACAGACGGCAAACGCTACACATGCACCAACATGTGTTGAGCACCAGAAATCACGCAGTTCCTTGCCACAGGATGCTTGGTCATTGGTGCTCGCAGGTGTAGGGAGCCTCCTCCACCCTGAATGATCCCACGCCTGGAGCTCAGGGACAATATACAACGCCCCAGACGGTCTTTCACACACAGGCTGCACAGGTCACGGCCCGCTAGGGAGATTCAGGAAAAATATCTCCACTATAGATCCTCCCCTACCAGCATCGTTTCTAAAACCTGTTTAGATGGACACCTGCTGGCCTACGACTTCAGTCCTTGCAAGCAGGGAGCTAACACACAGTCCATGTCACTCACTGCCCAGCTTAGGATGGGTGAAGTAAGTAGGGATCCGTGCTGACCCCAGGGGCTACAGGGAAGGCGCCCAGTAATGAGGCCAAGAGGAGACCATGGGGAGAGGTCGGCTGCCTGGAAAACTCCTTTACTTTTCCACTTTGGGGGACATGTCCCTTTGTAGCCTCTGTCAGTGATTCTCAACACCCACAGCTACTTGGGGTCCTTGGCCTAGAACAGCGAACGCCCCCCTCCACGTGGGAGGCGGGGACAAACCCTCTCCCCCAGGGTGAGAACCCTCCATGCTGCCCCCGCCAACGGAAGGCGGTGCCCAGCTCGGCTCGCGTCACGTGCAAACCCACAGGTCCCAGACCTTGCGAAATGAAAGACTTGGTCCTGATGAAGGAGCGGCCTCTCTTCACGGCGGCCTTGGTTTTCTCCAGCCCGTCTTTGGTGCCTTCCTTGGCCGCCTTCATGAGTTTCTGCATCTGTGGGGCAGGGGCAGCAGTGAGAAGCAGACTGGCTCGACACAACTCGCCGGATCTAATTTACTGGTTTTAAAAGAATACTGTCAAGTAGTCCTGGGCCCGAAACGTTACCTGAGCTTGGCTTTGCGGTTTGGGGAGGGCCTTCTCGGTAGTGTGTGTGGCTACTTGTTGTTTTTGTTTTGTTTGTTTTAAAAAAGGGAAAAAAAAAACTTTGAAGACAGAGCTCCTTTGACAGGTCACAAATGTTTCCTGCTACATTTAAGACTTTATTTTTACTACACTCACTTAGAAAACTCAGGTCTTTGCAGGGGAACCCGGTGCTCGAGGGCACAGTGTCAAATGGCTTGCCCCACATTAAATGGCTCCATTCAGCCTCAGCACTCTCCAGGAGTCCCTCCTCACATGTCCCAGGCACAGCTGGCCAGCTGCTCAGAGCAGCCACTTTGCACCAATGGTCACCAGACGCAGCCCAGAATGCGGGAGCTGAATTTGGCAAGATGGAGCCGGTGGCTAGAGAACACTTGGGCACGAGCTGCGTGAAAGTCAGGCAGCTGCCACCGCTCCTCAGATTCCAGCCCGAAAGACCTCGTCCCCCGGGCCGGACTTGGCTGGCCCTGGTTCCCTCCAGCCAGGGCCGTGTTTTAACACGCACAGTGCCACTGGTGCTGGAGAGCTCAGAGCATCAGGGCTAGCATATTATTCCTGATCTTTAAAAACCCTGACGTGGAGGTGGTGGCCAGTGGACACTGAGTCTTCTTTCAGAGAAAACCCGAGTGTCCTGTTAACAGACAGTGGTGTCCCCTCATGCTGACCTCTCAGAAGGAGAGCACCCTCTGCTCCCGACTCACTGGCTTCAGGGCTTCTGTGAGTTGTCGGACACTTCCAGCACTAGCCTTGCCCCTTGGAGCCCCTGCTTCCCAGTGCCGCACGCCCGCCTTCAGGATGTCCCTGGCACAGGACAACCTAACTGAAAGTAAACGTCTGCCCACCCCCCACCAAGCACTTCAACTCTCGCTTCCACCTGCACAGCCCTGTCTCCTACGTCAAAAACACCAAAGCCACTCTCACTCACCAACTCCTGTGTCCCTCAGCCCCACACGACCTGCCCCTCGTGTCACTGGCAGCTTCTCCTGTGCCCTCTTTGTTGGTACCCAGGGGCCTCGTGCTCACCTTCTTGCAGGCATCCAGTCAGCCTCCTGCCCGGTGCCTTTCCAAGCCCTGCTCTTTCCTAACCCACACCTGAGCAGCTGCACCCTGGCCCAGACTGACCATCAGGACCATCAGAGGACTGCAGGCTCAGGCCCCCAGGGCCCCGGCCCATGTGAGGTGAAGTGAATGACTTACCCTGGGCCTCATCCTGATGAAGGGCATCTACCTGACCTGTCCCAAATTATCACCTGGTCTTACTTCTTATCCTCCTTACACGTGGCCATACCTCCTTGGCCCTGGGGCTCACTGTCTTCCGCATTTCTCAGCTGGACTGAGCTGGGCTCCTGCAATGCACAGACCCTGCAGCCTCCAGGAAAACTCCAGATGGTGGCTCCCCCAGACTTGCCACCATGTCTCTCACTGTACTGCAAGGGAACCAGCCAGGCCCCAACGAATGGTGGGATGGCTCCGGGATGGGGGGGGCCGCTGCTACTCGAGAGCCCGGGGCACTCAGAGCACACTAAGAGCAGATGTCTAGGGTCACGAGCAGGTCACCCCGCACCAAAGGGACAGAGGTGAGATGAGGAGAGCATTACTTGACAGTGCCCTTTTAAAACACATCTCAGGAACTGACCGTCACAACACCCAAACCCAGCAGTTCTCAAGCTTTTTGGCCTAGAAGCCCTTTGCTCTGCTAAAGCTCATTATTAGCAGGGTTTTTCAGTGGTGTTGGGGATGGAACCCAGGACCTCGTGCCTGCTGGCACACACTCTACCCTGAGGCACACCCCCAGTCCTTAAAAATTATTGAAAACCCCGAAGAGCTCTACTTTATCTGGGTTTTGTTAATCTGATTGTATTGGAAGTTGAAACTGAAAAAAATTAATGCTGTCAGCATTCATTTAGAAGATAAAAAACCTATTACATACTATCCTAAATAACACATTCATGAAAAATTACTGTATTTTCCTAAACAAAAAGCTGCTGTTTTGCGTTTCTGGGACTTTCTCTCACTTTCAGACACAGCCGTACTCCGCACTCAGATGTGATGACACACTACTACTACCTGGAAGAGGTAAGTAACAATGGCTCAGAATGGACATGACCCTGAAAGCACCTGGGTGACCGCAGGAGCCCGAGCCACACTTTGAGAACCACTGTTCTGGCATAAGTGACCACTGCAGCCGCCTGGTTGTGTTCAGCACGGCCTGCTGTGAGCAGGCGTTTTCAAACGCGGGTCAGAGACCCCACACTACCTTCCGCTCCCGCCTGTGCCTGGGCCGCTGCACCTCCACGGCTCCCACCGTGCTGGCCACCAAGCCTCTCATCTTTTCCTCACAGTGCGCCTTTAATCGGCTTAGGTCATGAGAGAGCTAAGGCACAAAGAGACACAAGCTTACGTGAGGGACAGTGCCCCTCCTGATCAGAGCCCCCAACACCCTGGCCACACGGGAGTCCCACGGCCAGTCCCGCTGACCTGGGAGGTTAAGTGCGTGTACACTGCAGGCTGCTGAGCAAGTCAGCGCCCAGGACCATCAGTGTCAGATCACAGTCCATCCTGACCAGTAAGAGTCACGGGTCACACACTGATTCACACTGGGAGTTCTTTCGTGTTGGTACCCAAGGGCAAGACACCTGCATTCAGGTCCACACTCTGTGTGGCTTGTTGGGGACTACCAGTCTCCAAGCTGCCTTCACAGCCTCTCCAAGTGACAGGCTGGCTGGGGTTTCCTGGACATCGGAACCCCAGACACCACCGGCTCACGTGTGTACGACCAAGCCCACTGCTCCCCTGGGGCTGTTTCTCACATCAGCCTTGACGTGGGCACTTTTTAAACAGCATTTAATAAAAGTGGGAGGCCATGTCCGAGGTAGTTTTAGAAACATGACATCTTCACCTAGAAAATCTGTACTTCTACAGAGCAGCCTTCCATCCCTGACCTGGCCCTGGCTGTCAGGGGCAGTGAGTCATCTCAACCCATGTTCCCAGGCACCCCTCACCCAAAATGCTCCACAGCTGAATTCTTTAAAGACCTCAGGCATGTCTGCCATGGCGTATCCAGTCAAACATCCCCCTCAGTTATGAGCTCCAGAGCTACAAGTACAGCTCCATCATTGGTGAAGTCCCTGTGGTCCTCTGGCACAAGTAAGACAAACCGCTGCTCCTGGAGAAGCTATTTATAATCAGAGTGGTAGAGTGACCACGGCAAATCAGTCATTTCTTCCTGGGAGTCATGACCCATGTTTAGAGGGTGTGAGAATTCTACGGAACCTGTAACAACATGGAAACCAGGCCAAGAGCATCTCAGGTTCCTGGGGCCCCTGGGGGCAGAAGTGGGGATGGTCACTGTCACAGTGGGAGGTGACAGGTCTGACTGGCTGCCTCGATGAAGACTATAAGCAAGCTGCCTGTCGACCTCACACAGGAAGTTCCCACGGCCACCACTGTGACTGCACAGGTGAGGCCCAGTCCACCCTTCTACACATGGCCACGAGAAACCCTACCAACCAGGATATAGTGGCCTGGACAGCCACAGTGAGAACCCCACAGAGAAATGTGCCTCAGCAGTGGCACCAGGCCTGTCCTACAACACCCAGTCCACAATTCACTCTTCAGGGCTCCCCCCTCTCTCCTTGGACCCCTAACCTCATAAGTTACCCAACACAACATAGAAGTTCCCTGTCAGACAAGATAATCCCAAGGCAGCTTAGGAGCTGTGTTCGCACATCTCCTGCACACGTGCAAGTGCTCACATTCAGGGCGTCACGTGCAGGACGCGAGGCTCACCTGTCTGAGGGCATCCCACCTGCTCTCTCAAGTAGTCCAGGTGGGGTGACTGCCTGGGACCTTCTAAGGGACTTAGTTTCTAAGTCTAGCATCCCCATCCTCAGTGTGCACTGTGAAATAAGGTACACCTCTCCTTTGTCAGTTTCTTAGGTATTTCTGAAAGTGTATGTCAATCAATGTCTTAAAAGTAAGTACCATGTGAATCAAAATCGTGCTTCCCAGCCCCATTCCCAGGTTATCGGAGCGCTCGCCCTACATGTACTCAGGACACTTACTTGCTTTTTGTGGCTGCCACGCAGGAAGGACCTGGGAATCCCATTCTTGCACTCAGAGTCACTCTGCTCTTCGTAGCTTTCAAACTCACTTGAGCTCCACCCGTATTCCAAAGAGCTGTTTCCACCTTCGCCTCCATTCTCCACATCGTCATAGATCATTTCATCTGGACGCACAAACACCAAGATGAAATTCAAATGAGAAGCAGGGTTCACTCACCTGCTTAAGGTTCGACCTTACCATCTGGAGTTGGGGTGGGGTTATCAGAATAATACAAAGACCACCACAGCAGGTACTCAGCCAAGCTCCCTGGTGGAAACCAGTTCTTAGAGCCCCCTCCATGCGGGCAGTGAGTGACTTCAAGGTCAGAAAACTCTTGTCAGGTGATGCTGATGGACCCCCCCCCACCCAACCCCTGCCCACATGCTAAGGACCAGCAGTCTATGGACCCCACCACCATTACACCAGGTGACTTGCTGACAGTGGTAAATCCTCCATGAAGTGGTAAACTCCTTCTTTACACAGATGTACTGAACATAAACAGAGTGGACAATGGATAGACGGCAGACAGGTGGACAGACACGTGTGCCCATCTGATTAGCAGATGGTAGACAGGGAAGCAGAGACTCCAGATGATAGCTGACGGGTGGGCAGGCAGATCCAAGGGTGACAAAGAGCTCTCCAGATAGCTGGACGGACAGATGAGAGACAACCAGGTGAGGCTCATTCTCCCTGACCCAGAGCATGTGACAGAGGGGACCTGCCCCCCAGGGGGCTTTGTGAGCCCAACACAAACACGTCAGCAGCTGATTGTGTAATATTCCTAAAGCTTGTCAAAGAACGGCCTCTTCGTTCTGTTGATACTCTATCATTTTGTCGTTCTGCTTCACCACTTTGCCCTTCCATCGTCTCCCCTCAACTTCGCTCCATCTGCTGTGCTGTCCTTTGTAACTGAGCTGTGTCTGAGCTCACCACGTCTCAGTCGTTTTTAAATATACACTCTTCTGTCTACAGCTTTATTATTTTAAATCTGCCCCGTAAGTTTTTAGATCAAGTCGAAATGTTCGATTTCCATTGTTTTCATCCTTGACTATTAGTGATGTGGTGTAACTCGATTTCCAAATGCTTCTGGGGTTTTATTTTCATTCATTTCATTAGATTATCACATTTTGAGACCCAAATATCAATTCTTTGGCATTTAGAAATATTCACTTTGAAGCATACTGTACATTTCAGAATGCACAATTTCAGAAATATTCCATGTTTTAAAAATGCACATTCAGAAACCACCAGCTCTGAGGTTCTATGTAAGTCTTTTTAATCAATCATGCTAACCTTCCACGTGTATTAATTCTGTATTTTGTGCCCAGACAGTGGAGAGAGCTTTGTTAAAAACCGGCATTCCAATTTCGCCTGATCAGTTTGCTTTGTGCATGGGGTGCCTCTTGGGCGAGGCGCACGCAGCACACATCTGTCCCATTGCTGGCTCGTGAATTACTCCATGACTCTGAACCAAGGATCTTCACAGCTTAACACCTAACGTGTGATCGTAGCCATGTCGGCTGCACTTGGAGGAATTAGCCGTCCGTTTCTTCTCCCGCCCGTGTACTTCCACACGCTCTGTGTCCTCACACACCTCTCGGGAGAGCAAGGCTTTGCTACCTTGTCCAATCCAAGAACTTCTCTTGCTGCCAGTTGGAGCCAGTATGTTCAGACTCGTACTGCGTACTGCCTTCCTTTCACTCTTAATTTGTTTTCCAGCTTTGGGCGAAATCTGGTTTTGCTTTACTGGTTTAAAAATGTATTTCTATTCCCTTGGCAGTCGCCCATAAAATAGACACTTGACCTCTGGTAGCCAAGCAAAACCCCCAAACCAAGACAAACTAACATCCACCCTCCTCCTGAAAATGCACTCAGTGTGTGGAGGGCCCACGGCGCCCTTCAGTGACCCCAGCCCAGGGCTCAGCCTCCTTCAAGTGGATGGACGCTACCTGTGCTGTCCTGGTGGACGTTAGGTTTACTCACAAGTCTGCAATCTACCTGTCCACTACCCTTTCTCACTTCCCATTACTTCAGTGTAGGTTCAGTATTGTTTCCTTGGAATAGCACATTAAACCCCCCACCCCAGTCTTTGTCTGATAGGCTTTTTTATGTTTTAACACAGGGTCTCACTAAGTCCTTGAACTCACAATCCTACCTTAGTCTCCCAGGTGCTGGAATTACAGGTATGCACCACCACACCTGGCTTGTCTTCTTCTTTTAGGAGGACTGTAATTTGGCTACATATGGAAACCTGGGCTGAGGTAGCATCTTCCTTCCTTGCTTTAAGAACAAAATCATCTGTTGGGATGTCTGCTGCTTTTTTTGGTGGCACTGGGGTTTGAACTCAGGGCCTCGCACTTGCTAGACAGGCACTCCACCACTTGAGCCACTCCGCCAGCCCCGTTTTGTGCTGGGTATTTTCAAGACGGGGTCTCAAGAACTATTTGCCCGGGCTGGCTTCGTACCTCAGTCCTTCTGATCTCTGCCTTCTGAGTAGCTAGGATTACAGGCCTGAGCACCAGCACCCAGCCTGTTTTCACTGAAGATCAGCGTTCTGCAATTTCAGTTGCATTTGCCTAGGTCTGAGCTGATGTTTAATGAATCTGCTCTGAGTTTGCGTTTTTACAACCTGAGAATTTAAGTTTTCCTTTAATTCTAGAAATTCTTGATAACCCTTTCTTTGAATATTATCTTTTCCCACGTACGTCATTTGTAGATATACGCTGGTGCTTCTCAGTCTCCTTTCTCTCTGTTCCTAACTTCCCATATTTCTGCTTCAAGTTGTAACACACACCCGTGTGCACATGGACACGAGTACACACACACCCCAACCCTCGACCACACCACGGCGTGAACCCAAGGAGCACACCACACTGGTCACTCTGCACCCACACGAAAGACTAAGCCACATTTCCTAAGTTCGGTCCCAGACAAGATCAAACCTGGTTCAGAGTCTGAGTTTTCCCTTGGGACATCGTCGTAAATCGCTTCCTCTGGATCTGCAGCGAGAGGAAGGAAACATTAAAAACTGACCAGAGACAAGAGTGACCAAAACTTCCAGATAGTGTGGACAATAAACATGAGTACTGGGGAAATCTAGACAAATTTCACACTGGAAATAAAACTGCTGACAAATAGCTAATGACCATTTCATACTGTGATGACCCTTATTCGAGAGCCCCAGGCACAGCCATCTAACTACGCTAGGACCTGGCTTTAAAAAGTCACAATTAAAACACAGAAGATAATAGAATAGTTCCTAGCAGCTAACATGGCTCGGCCTTAAGTCAGTCACGTGAAACAATCACCCAGAAACTAGGGAGCCAGAGGTAAAGAAAAGCATAATTAGAAAGTAATCTTTACTTTCTGCCTAGAAATTAGAAACAAGTAAGTCTAGCTAAAAAGTCTCAGCTCTTAAACTACACGTGGAACCCCAGGTCTGATGTGCCGTCGGGCAGCAGGCCAGCTGAACCACCTACCTCCCCAGTCTCCCAAGGAATCACAAGTGAGAAGTTTTGCAGGTGTCTCAAGTGACAAGCTGGCTGTGGGCTACAGGTCAAAGCACTGCTTCCCCATTCTATAACCTACAACAAGGCCAAATCCACCCCAGAAGGAAACCTCAGGAAGGAGCAGGCTGGGATGCAGAGCTCTGATGGATGGTGGGAAAGGAAATGCCAGCCTCAGAGAGGCCCGTGGAAGTTTCTGCACATACAGCTTCTGCTAAAATTTTAATTCCCAATGCGCTGTTACAACACTGCCACCTGCTGCAGGCCTGCGCGAGCTCACAGGGAACTGGTGTACTCACTCTCCATCCATGCAGTGTTGGCAGGGTCGGCCGCCCAGCGGGCCAGGGCGCTGCCCTCCTGGCTGCCAAGATCACCGCTGGAAGGAAACAGACCGTTACATGGGGATGTGAAGAAGCGGAGGCACGTGTGTACATGTGCACGTGTGTGCAGGCTATTTGCCTGCTAGCTGTGTGTTTTCCCTGCTATGAGTGCAGACTCCCAGGTTCAAGTTTTCATTCTTAACTCTTTCAGCAAGCGCTTTCAACTGCCCCCGAGAGCACAGCACAGTACCTGGTACTATGGGGTCACAGTGGAGTGGCCTCCATCCTGCACTGGAGGCCTGGATTATTTTCCTGTCTCCCCTGTGCCACAACTACCTGGCAGGACTCCTGAAAGAGGACTCGGCTCCTGTCACCCTCTCCCAGCTGGCACTGGCCCTGCACACACAGAAGTGACACCTGGTGGCCAAGGCCTTTGGTAAAAGGGAGCCACACACCCAGGCAGGGTGTAGACAGGACAGGGCCCGAGAGCTCAGACACATGTGAGAGCACACAAGGGCCACTGAGTCCAACACCCAGAACACAGGCGCCGTCCAATGCCCAAGCAGAGCGGCGATGGATGATACCTGGGTGGAGGGTCCTCAGAGCTCAGAGAACTGAGTGGGCAGTCTCCCATGATTTCCGGTGTTTCTGCTGAGGAGAAAGAAGTGACGTTTTATGCCTGACAAAAGTGTTTGTGCCGTTGAGTTTTACCCTTAAAATGATTTATTTCCCTTTCTTATCAAAAGGCTGTTACCATAAAGATGATTAACTGACGCTTTAACATGTCTTTTAGATAAAATGCACTCAAAATATGATTACAATAAAATAAAATGAAATGTGAAATACCAAGGACTTATGACAGACAAAACAAAAAGTACAGCCTGGCAGGTCAGTCAGGCTGCAGTTAGAGGCAGCAAGGCCTCCACCTTCCATTTTCCAGGCTCTGTGGTATTTCACTACCTGAGCAGCCTGCAGGGGTATCCACCTGGCAAACCCAATGGTCATCAGACGACAGACAGCAGTGTGTGACAGCCCCGCTCTTACACACAGGCCCCGCCTCAGCCCTCCTCGGGTCTGACTGGTCTTTTCCTACCGTATGTTTCAGTTTGCAAGTGCTGAGCACGTGACAAGGCCGGTCCATGTCCCACAGGCTCCATGTACTCATGCAGGGGGACATGAGCAGACAGGCAATGAGCGGCCTGAGAAGCAGGTACAGACAGAGGTAGACCTCCAGCTGGGACGGCAGGTGGACAGGAGATGCACCCACCGTCCTCAGGTGGCCTCTGTCCTTGCCCAGCAGCCCTGTGCAGGGAACCCCTTGGTGTGAGTTGATGCTGCCTGGCCAATGGCTGGTGTGATTCAGCAGGCTGGCAAAGGTGCTCATGATGGGCCTTCAGAATGGACTTGCTTTACCAGCAGGTCCTGGACATTCCTAACTGCCCAACAGCTAACGAAGTCCAGGAGAGTCGACCCTGTGCAGTCAACGAGCAGACCTCATCCACAAGGGCAGCCTGTCACCTGGGCTGCGGCCACTAAGCTCGCGGCCACATAATCCACAGAGGTGCAGGTGTGGGAGCTGCCACAGGAAAGGGACGCACCCCCTCAGACGTGGCCTACCCAACTGGCCTGCTCTCACTCTCTGCTTGGGCTCTTGCTTCCAGGAAATGAGAAGCAAGCTCAGTGTACCCCAAAACACGAGAGCTCTGACTCAGGAGGTGGGAGCAGTGAGCACACTTGGGACACGGGACGCACGAGCTCTCAATGGCAGAGGACTGATGTGCCAAGTGGCCCTGGCCTCAGAAGCCCGCTGTCCCTGGGGGAGGGGGCCTGAGTAGGAGTTGCATCCCGGGACAATCCTACAGAGCTCAGTGGCCCCCACCGCCAAGGCAGGTCATGGGCACCCAGAGCTGAGAGGCTAGAGGGCTTTGAGCCTAGGTCCGAGATGAGGCACCTCGGATGGGTGCTGCATTCTCCAGCCCCGTCTTTCTCTGCTATCTTTCCAGGTACAATGCAGAAGCTCCCAGGTGGGCAAGCTGCTCTTCTCATGAAGTGAGCTGAAGGTGAGGACGGACCACTCACGCAGAATTTAACTTGCACGCAGGTGAAACGTCCAGAAAAGGGCTGTTTTCTTTCCAGTTAAAAGCAATTAAGGAAAAATCTGTGACAAAAACTCTTGTCTCTGAATGCTGGAAATCAAGGTTCGTAGGATGGATTTTAACACAGATTTTCCTGCCAAAACTGGCCCAATGCTGCCTTACTGTGTAACACAGAGGAGGCCAGCCACAGGGAGGGAGAGAAAATTACAGAGGTTTTGTGCTCAGAGAAGCACTTTGCTTTTGTCAAATTATTTTTTTTAAATAACCAAACATCATTTAAAGTAATTAATTTTGTAAATAATCTGGCATGATTTTAAGACAGTCAACCAAGAGCCGGTAGTGAAACTCATCGTAATGAACACTGTTGTAGGTTCTGTTTGTCTTATGTTCCTGTTGCTGAGGACAGTGTCAGCAACAGGAACAGACTGCTCTCCAGAGTGGAGAGAAGCAGACGGAGGGGCTGAGGGCATGTGGGGGCCAGCACGGGGTACAGGCCAGAGTCCTTCCAGGTGCAGAGAGCAGATACTCACATGCCCTCAGAGCTGTCAGACAAGACGCCGAGCCTTTCCTTATCTGCCTCCTGTCACAGGAGACAGTGGATTTGGGTCTCTTTTTCCAGCCTCACAGATATACACTTAACGGTGGAAAGGAAGAGGTAAGAGCAACAGAACCATCGTGTTGCTGAGCAAAGGGACAGGCTACATACCTTCCTCCTCCACAGACTCAGCACGGATGATGACAGGGCTGGAGTAGGCCGGGGGCACCAGCAGCGGCAGGTTGGAAGGAACAGCGTAGCCACAGGGCACAGGCACCGAGTAGCCGCTGGGCACATGCAGCCCCACCACATCTTCCTCCACATTTGGATCAGGGCTCGGGGGCTGGTCCTCCTGGAACGGTGTGATGTCGATGACAGAATATGGGTTCACTTTTGTAGTGATGGGTTTGGCAGGTTCTGCCATGGTGGCCCCATTTCTACCTCCTGGAAGATGGAAAGACAGGTGTCAGTAAATGGCATTCCAAAATGCTGAGGTCCCTCACGGCTACAGCCAAGTACACAGAGACCCCAAACTCTCCATCCAGCACAAGGAACCCCGCATTCCCAGATCATCACAGCTGATCACAAGGCCAGGGTCCACACAGACAGGCTGGAATGGGTGAGGCCACAGTACCACCTCCGGGCACAGGTGAGACAGGCACTGCCTGGGGGCTCAGGATGTTTGTCCAGTGAGACAGGCTGGAAGGTCATGGGACAGGTTCTGCAGACAAGGTCCCTAGACCTCAGCTGGGTCTACACAGCCCGCTGATGAGTGTGTGTAGGCCCCCATCCACCTCCAGACTTGAACGTGAACCTTGACGGTTAATTCACCCCAAATGGCATTGCGTTTTTAATATTTTATGTAACAGTAACATGGTGATGAGGCAATTTCTGTTAGGAAACAGCAGTGCCTCTGTCTCCAAAACGTAAGTAGGAAAGGAATGTAGAATGAGATTGAAAATTTGGGGGAAAAGTACAAAACAGCAGAAGAAACTCAGCCAAAGCTGAACAAAGTTGGTAAGAAGCCAGGAACCTCCCTAGCAGCTCCTGCCAGGCAGAAGAGGAGCCCAGAGCCATCTGCAGCACACAGTGGGTGTGGACAGCAAGTGGCCAGCAGGACTCACCTGCAGGAGACACAGCTCTCCCTGCTTCGGGGGTTTCACCTGCCTCAGCACCTCTCACCCCGGGGGTGGACGGGGCTTGTCGATCGGCTTCGGGAACTTCATCTCCACTGTCAAAGTCGAACTGTTCTCCCTCCTCCTCTTGGTTGTTATTGTTATCACATTTCACTTCATTTTCTAGAGTTTAAAATAACATAAAGCACAGGTTTCCTGTTCCTGGCATGGCATTTATTCCTTCCTGTTCAAGGACAAATCCAACAGAAGAGGAGAGACGGGGCTGCTGGGCAGGAGCCTGTGCAGCACAACCAGGCACTCTCCTTCTCTTTTGTCTTTCGCCTTGTAGACATCCATGGGCAGTGAAAGGACATCTCTGCCTGCTTGCTCAGCCACCTCCCCTGCAAGAGTCCTGGGGAGCGGTGTGCCTGCACAGGTCACTGCCCGGACAGAAGCCCATGCTGCAGGGGGGTGAGGCGCAAGGGTGACAGGCACAGGAGTGAGCCAGGGCAGTGCATCCACAGGGAGCCCTGGCCACTCATGCCCTAAATGCTCTCTGGCCAGCAGCAGAGGGCTGCGGTGTGAGCAAGCCCCCTTTCTCTAAGTCTGCTCCAAATCTGACATAGCTCTGAAGACACGAAGGAACTAACACCCCAAGAGCAATCTCAGAGGATACTCACCCTCACGCTCCGAGGCTGTTAAAAAGGACCGCATTTGATTAAAATATGAGCGCTTAATTCCGCCTGATTTCTCTCACTTCATATGAAGGCTATTTGCTTTTTGCCTTGTTTCTTAATGTGCTTTACAAGTGTCAGGCTCCAAACAGCTTCATCAGCAAGCGGCCTCGTGCCCACCAGCCTGGCCGACCCCACTGGACCCGGGGTGTCCTGTGGTTCGCGGCTGCACTGCTGAGGAAGGAGTCCAGGCACAGGCTCCCGCTGTGTGCAGGACCCCCGGGGGAAGGGGCCTGGAGCGGGAGTGTGCAAAGACTCACAAGGCCTTTGGTCACCGACTCTTCATGCATGGACATTAATATGGCAGTAGTACCCATCTCTCTTGAAATCTCATTTGGAGTGGAATTTGCCATGAATGAGAGAGGCGCTGGTGGCCATGTGACTTTAACATTACCACTGCTGAGCTTTGCTTTTGGAAGTATCTCAGAATGTCTTCAGGCACAATTGGTTTTAACCCAGACCTTCCTACAAGTTAATTTCTGTGCTTCACAAATGCCACCTGGCTGAGTCCTCGTGGGGTGGAAAGCCACCCGAGCCCAGCTTCTATCTTTTACTTTTAATGTTAACTCTCTCCTCAGCACTTCCAACACTGTAACAGTGTCTGCCACCTTAGGCTGTACCCACGGCAAGACCGTGTGACATGGGCTGAAAAGATCCATGCCAGATGAGCAAGGAGCTGGCCCAAACCCACGCACAGAAACAAGAGCAAACCACGGCCCAGATTCTGGGTCTCACAGCTTCAAAAATCTCCAGAAGGTGGGCTTCCCATCTGAGTCCTTGCCCTTCCCAGGAATCTCAAAATGGTGTCAGTGCTGCTGGCCCTCAGGGGCACCTCTTGTCCTGCTGGCTTCGTCCACCTGTACAGCCTTGGTCATTCATGACATCTCTGAGTGCCTGATTCACTTGGGGAACAGATATGACTGCAGCTGCCACTGTGTGTCACAGGCTCTGAGAGCCAGAGCATCCACGCAGTGGACAGAACAGGACAGGAGTACCAAAGGCTAGTCCCAGGTCATACAGGCTAATCTCTCCCAGCCCGCGCTCCTAACAGCCTGAGAACAGGATCAAGTTTCCCAAGAGCAACAGGAAACCATGCTAAAGGCCGGCTGTGGAAAAGTTGAGCACAGAGGCCAGCATCCACTGGCAGGGTCTTCCGTTAAGGAAAATAACTGGCAGGCTCCCCTCACACAGTCTCTAGTACTGAGCAGATGGGTGAGGAAGTCTGTGGCCCTGAGCTGCCCCACGGGAAGGAAGCAGGAAGCCTGGAGTATCACCCTGGCAAGGAAGGGTTTATACCTGGACACAGTCCCTCTTCAGCACCTCCTCCTCTGATGCAAGTCTGATTGGATCAAGGGAGGGAAACCTCAGGGGATCTGAGACACTGTGGATAGGTCACCAAATAGGCTCTGTGGTCACCCAGTCATGCAGGTACAAGAGCTTGGGGGAAAAGCTGTCGCCCCTTCCTATGGCAGTGACAACCTCATCCTCTCCCTGAGACGCTCTCATCAAAGGGCCTGCAGTGTACTGACTCCAGAACTATGGCATCCTCACTAAAAGTCATGGCCACTACAGGCTCCAGGGACACCAGGGTGGAGGCCGAGACATACCTGTGGGAACAGGAGGAGGCAGCTCTCGCTGGTCCATGTCAGCCCTCGTGGCCTCTGTCCAGGGTGGGTCAGGGAACAGGAGCCACTGCAGACAGAGACATTGCCCTTCTCTTTCCAGGAAATGCTGGTCACTCACTCAGTGCAGGGCTTTCTAGTAATGACCCTGAAACAAGGAGAAAGGTCACATCATTCACTTGCAAATCTCCCTTGAAATAATGGAGCAAAACAAAACAGTTCTCAGAATGATTTCACCTGGAGTCACTGCCAGCAGTTTATTTTGCAACCCGGATTCCCAGTCCAGACCCAACACCCCAAGACCCCCACTTCAGTCCACACTCAACTCCCCCAAGACCCCCCTTCAGTGCAGACCCAACACCCTAAGACGCCCCTTCAGTCATTGCTGAATTTCATGTCATGGTTTCAAGGAGAAATCAACACAGTGAGAAAGTATTTTTGCTTCCTGCTCCTTCAACTAACACTTTTTAAGGGTTTTTCAGAGACTTGCTGGAGATAAAGAACAAAGTTACCATTTTCTTAGCTCCCTTTGAGCAAATGTGTAACTAAACTTTCTAGACTCATCCAAACTTTCTAGACTCATCCACAAGCCTGTTTTTTTTTTTCCTTTGTATATTTCTTTTCCATCTGACCCATGCTAAGACCACCCAATGCCCACCCTGGTTCTGCCAGCACTTCCAGAAGAAAAGCAAATGGCTGGAGACCCTTCCTGGTGGCTTTTTGCATTATCTGGAACCCATGAACAGGACATTCCATGTCACAGCTGCCCCCACTCCTCTTCCACTCTCTTCTGCCCACACCAGGACTATTGCTGTGCTCACGTGCTCCTCACTGAGAGCAGACTCAGGAAAGGCATAGGGGCTGGGGGGCAGAGCTTTGGACTTTGCAAAAGTCCATACCTAAGACACCAAGCCAGCCCAGAGAATTCTAACTCAGAACTCATGCTTGCTTTGACACTTTCAGGAAACAAACAGTGCTCTAGTTAAGAGGAGCTGGTGACATGTCCCAAGCCTGGCAGCCCCTGGGACGCAGAGAGCTTCTGTCTGCCAACCTCTGGTATGCCACTGCATGGGTCTTCAATGCTGCCCCATGCACTCCTCACCCAGCTTCCCTCACTCTCACTCTCATGGGTACTGGAAGCCACTTAAATGCCTCAGCCGGAGCCAGCAGGCTGCTCTGAACAGCTGGGCCTCCTCACTGGGCAGCTTGTGTTGCCTGAGTTCAGGGAATTTCACCAACAGACATGCACAGTCCACCCTGCCAGTATCTGCCAGGCACAATGGCAAAGGTGCAGGCAGGCTGTGGTTGTCTCACCTGTTGACCGCGTAATCACAGCTCCTACGAGTGGGTCCCATTATTATTTCAGATGGAGAAACTAGGATTGAGAGGGCTTGTGAGATCTACCCAGGATTATACCTGAGGACAGGTGTCTGCCCTTCCACCTGCCAGCACAACCTGAGCAAGAGCCACGATTTCTGTGCAGCCCCTGCTTAGCCTGGAGCCCATGGGCTGCAGGTAACACGTCTTGTGCAGGTGATGAAGACCGGTGCCTAGCATCATGCTGGGCACACGGACCAGCCATCACTGCTGCTTGTGGCAGGAGCAGGTGCTGAGGCTGCTCAGCTCCAATGCTGCTCTGCCTCACACCCACCACCCTGCTGGAGCTCCCACAGCAGGAGCTAGAAGACATCCCTCCATGAAGAGCAGAAGCAAAGCAGTTCATCTTCACTGCAGAAAGTGGTGGTTTAGTGCCCAGCTTTTGGCAGTGGTGCTCAGACCACGACAGTCACAGTAGCACATAACACAGGTGGAAGGCGTCCTCGGAAAGAAGCTGGACAAATGGTGCTTCCAACACACAGACAGACAGGAAGCAAGGAGGATGAGGAGGGCTGTTTCATCAACAGATATGCACACACACCCATGCAGTGCTGCAGAACCACACAAGTTCTAGAGTGGCATGCTCTGTAAATGATGGAGGCACATGTGTGTGCAAATACACACATACACACACAGAACACTGGAGATGCCATGGAATGACACCATGGAGACGACCCGGTGGGTCACGGAAGGACACAGTAAGGAAAGGACAGGATTGAGGTGGCCTGAGCAATTCCTGGCGCCTCTGACGCTCGCTGGGAGGAAAGCACTCCCAATCCTCGTGCCATTTCCCAAGGAAAGAATACAAATTCTGAGTGCACACTTAGGCATCCTGGGAGTTTCCATGATTCACCTTTGCTGGAGAACTGGAGCCAGACAGCTCGAGATGACCAGAGGTGCTGGAGGCTCAGTCCCATTAGGGAAGGAACACGGACCAAACTGGGTAGCTCCTCAGTGGGCCCAGCCCTGTGCCTGTCCTTCCACAGGGAACAGGACAGATGAGTCCAGCCAACAAAAGCCCTTGACCTCTGCAGTCCTAAGAAATGGAGAAGGAAGCAGGCAGTGCCTAGAGCACTTGTGGCAGGAGAGACAGCCTCACCATTGACAGTATCAAGGTCAGGCAGATCACGACCAAAACTCAATCAATCACTCGCAAACACCAGTAAGAAAAAAGACAAGCATAGCCAGGGGTGTCAGTAGGATGTAGAAAAAAAGCAAAACTGTTCTGTGCTCACTGCTTACCTGAGGGGTGAGCGACGGCAAGGGGCTCACCCTTCCTATCAGCAGGCAAAGCAGTCATATTTTGCCTGGAGTCTGTTGAAAAACAGACATACCACGTGGCACGCTGCTATGTTACCTTGTGTCTTGAGCCTGAATGCTTACTCATTTAAAAACAATTTCTAAACCACACTGCAAGGTGCTCGAAATGCATGTACACGGAGTCCGACCAACGAGAAGACCAACCCGAAACAAGTCTGCCTGAACTCTTGGCAACAGCTGACCTTTGAGGTCATCCTGGCTGGCTCTCAAACAGAGCCTACCATGTGCAAGCTGTCCTGGAACTTCCAGTGTACAGCCCCAACAAAACCCACACCACACTCCCAGGGAGAAAGACACTCTCTGCTCCTCACCAGGGATGAGGAGAGAAGCCCAGAGAGGGCCCACTGCCCAGCTGGTGAGCCTGACTCCAGGGCAGTGCTCCTGCCCACTGGACAGTATCAGGCAGGTGCTCTGGACTCCTCCTTTGGACCTCTGTGTCCCTGGAGACCTCACTCCTGCCTGAGCTGGACACTTTCTAGGGACGAGCACAACAGCTGCTTTTGTCTCCTGCACCCAGAAGGCAGCACAGCCACATTTCATGGTACACGGAGAAGCACACACCCTCCTGCCTGCCTGCCTGCACACTGCTGGGGTGCTGAGAACAGAGGTAGGTTCTCCTGCAATGCTGGGCTTTCCAGAAGCATGGAGCACCCCACTGCCCTGCAGCCTGGGACTTCAGTGCCCTCTCTAGGGCCGGCATGCATGCCTGACTCGGTTGCATTCTGCAGATGGCATTCTCACTGGAGAGGCTGGAACCGCAGCCAGACCAGGCAGGCACAGAAGAGACCGATCAGGGCCAGAGCCCGGGAGTCTGCGTTTAGAACTGCCTGAGAGCATGAGATAATACCAGCCTGGACTTCGGCCTTTGTTTGTTCCACTGCTGTCATCTTCCAATTTAAGCATCATAATGAAAGGTCTCACTGTGCACTTGGGACTGTGGTTTTAAACAAGACGTCATATTCAGTCAAAGAAGCCCAGAGACACTGGGCGCTGTGTGCTGGGGACACAGCAGCTCCATCTGACACAGCCTACCAAACTCAGGGCGGTCATCACCTCCCAAAGTCACTCTTCTTCCTCATGGAGGCACACCCACATCTCACTTCTGTGGCATCACGTAGCTGGGTCTTCTAGGAGATGGACGGTCAGGGAAGGACCTTGGGGAGCTTCCAGGACCACATGTGCACCACAAGCTCCTACAGGCCAGGAAAACGGACGTCCTACCAAGACCCCACATGCTGAAATGTGCAGAGGACAGAGGGTGGACACACAGCCCTCCTGTGCGGGCTCTACTGTACCAGGCACTGACCCGCATTGACTGCTGTAACTGAGAGGTCACGGAGGACGCCCCTACCTGACAGCTGCCTGAGGCCTGGGTGACTGGGCCTCACAAGAGCCCCGGGCAGGGCTGGCAGGCAGAACAGTGTCTTTCTCACCTTCATTTCTGACGCAGCTGTGTTCATGCGGAGCACAGGCCTCGTGTGTCCTGGGCCTCGTGCTGGGTTTCCTGATGTTTGTCCTTCCAGCCTCCAGGCCCTGCAAGGGTGAGGCAGCCAGGACAATCCTGAGTCTACGCCAGACTGAGCCAGTGTGGGGAACACCGAGATCACCGCCAGAGGCAGGTCTAAGGTGGTCGTCGCCCAGCAATCCCTGGACAGAGGGCCTGGCTCAGAGTCAGTAAGGTCCACGTGAGACTTGGGGGCCACTGCCCTGCAAGTCTGGGGACAAGGTGGCCCCTGAAGCCAGGAAGCCAGGGCAGGAGCAGAGGCCGTGGGCCAGGGGCAGATCTGGGGCTATGCAGTCTCTGAAGTCCCCAGGGAGAGGCCTGAGGCGCCTCATGCTCACAAGGCGCTAAAGCAATGCAAAACCCATGAGGACCAGTGCTTGGCACAAGTCTTTTGCAAACAAAGCACTGGCTCTTCCTCCAGAACTTTCCATAGCAGACTTAAAGCTTATGAAAAGAGAAAATCCAGAAATGGCTTCTCTTCCACACGAAGGGAGCCCGGGCACCCTGGGAAGGCACAGTAGGGACCAGGGGTTTCAACAGGCCACTCAGAGAGTGCCATGCAGCCAGCATGTATCTAAGGTGATGCCTGCTCACGCCGGATACAGACTAGTCACAGAGCTCCATTTACTCTGCAAAATGCACAGTTCATCAGCTCACAGCACCACGGGGACAGCCGGTCCCCAATGTCAGCCGGCTCTTGTCCCAACAGCCAGCTGTGGTCAGTCACATATCCTACAACTGCCCTGCTGCTCATGTGCACACGCACACACTTCTGCCCAGCCCTTTCCAGGACTTTCTCACCTGAAGACTGCGCCCCCAGTCCCTCTCTCACTGACTCGTTCCGTCCTCTCTCTCTCCTTCTCTGCTCCCAGCCATGGGGACAATGGTGGCAATCCTCAGGAAAGCACTAACTTGGGCCTGACTGAAATACGGTTGCAGTGATTCCTAACAACAAGGCCTCATTCATGGGCCTGAGGCAAAACCCTGGCTGTCCTCCAGATGAAGCACACGCTGCAGAGGCCACCAGGGACAAGGTGGGTGAGGACCGGCAGGTGGGAGTGGGGTGGCACCGGAGCTGGCAGGGACTTTGGTTGGTGTAAGTCTGAGGAAAGGCAGCCATGGCCCACAGAGGGACGCGGTACCAGGCCCAGCCCTGGCCCCTTCTGAGCCACAGTGCCCAACCTCTAAGATCTGTGGCCCCAGGCCTCTGCACCAGCTGTGCTCCCATGATGCCCTGGCCCAGACCTGGGGCCAGGTCCCTTCGGGGCTGGGAGCATCACTCACCCGTGGGGGCCCTTCGTCCTGCTCAGAGCAGCTGAGATGATGCAGGGTGCATGTATTTGGAGACAATGCATTGGTCCAGCCCAGCACTCTCTGTCCCATGGCCCCTTCCCAGAAGCAGGTGTGGCTGGTGACAACTACCACCAAGAGTGTTAGCCCAGCACTCCCTAAAACACTGTGTGATGCACAAGTGAGTCCACAGGGGACCCCCAGGTACTATCTGTACCTCTACCCAGGTGGAAAACGTGCATTCAGTTGTTTAACCTATGTGAGAAATAAAAACTCAGAAATGCACCTGGCACCTGCTCAGCAATCACAAACCCAGTGTGGAGAAGGCAGGGAGGGAAGAAGTGAGGGGCACGGTCAGTTGTGGGCACAGCCAGGGCCATAGCCAGCCAGACCTGACCTGGCTGCTGGCCAGCTTACACGAGCTCTCTCTGAATCCGGCCACCAACCAGCATTTCCACACCCAGGCCCGGAACCCACCAGCTAAGTGAGTGCGTGTGTGCGCGTGCGTGCGTCCTGGAGCCCAGCCTGAGCCTCTGCATGAAAATGCACTCCCTGCAGTCCTAAGTGAGTCACCACACCCAGGGATGTTCTCTGAAGCCTCAGACCACCTCGATCAAACCACAAGGTCCCGTTACTACAACATCCCACGTAGTTTGATCGTTACCTTGCTTGGCAGTATGGCGACAGCCTTGCACACTTTTTCCGTGAAACAGGACGTTAAATTCACAAAACAACAGAGCAAGTCAGGTGCTGGTGGCTCACGCCTGTAATCCCAGCCAGTCAGGAAGCAGAGATCAGGAGGGTCATGGTTCAAAGCCGGCCTGGACAAATCGTTCACGAGACCCTATCTCAAAAATCCCTTCACAAAAAAGGAGTGGAAGCGCACCTGCCTAGCAACCACGAGGTCCTGAGTTTAAACTCTAATACCACCACATAAATAAATAAATAAAACAAGAGCAGAAAGCTTTCCATAGAGGGAAAGAGTCATCAGACCTTCCCAGCTCAGTGGACAGACCCCTCTGTGGCCCAGCCTCTCCTCAAATATGAACTTGGACCTTACAGCAGCATCCCAGTCCTTGCTGGTTCACTGCCTGTGATGTCCCAGGCCATGCCCAGTCCGAGAAGGTACAGAAGACAACAGAAAAGGGGAATTCGAAAGCTGACCAGGGATAGAGCTGAGTCAAGCCAAACCACCCTAAATGGACAGAGGCGAGAAGGGGACAAAGGGCAAGACAACGCCTGAGTTCCTGCTGACCATGGGCAGTCATACCAGCCATCTCACGTGTGAAAGCCCATTCAAACTTCCAAAAGTCACTTACAGACGGGACACCATGGCTCTGTGATTTAAGTGATGCGAGAGTTGCCGTGGAGCTGCAGTTCCTCCTTCAGTCACCAGTGGGGTCCCCTGTCTGGGAGCTCACAATCCAGTAGCAGCATGCAAGTGGATGGGGTGTCACAGTTGTCATAAATGGCTGCAGAGAAGGCAAAGGGATCCAGCTAAGACAACCTCTGATGGAAGGAGCTGGTTGGCCATGCTTGCCAAGCTGGAGAGCCACGAGGACTTCCTGGAGGTGGCCCTGGAGCCCAGCTCTGCAGAAGGGGAGGGCGCTAGGCTGGGAGAGGTTTGGGAACAAGCATGGACAGGCCACTGGGACATAGGAGCAGGCAGCCTGGATGTCCCTGTCCAGGGCATGGGTGGGTCCTTAGAGCAAAAGGGATCCACACCCAGGGCTTAACAGGGCCAAAGTGGGTCCTGGAGGAGGAGGAGGTGGAGGTGAAAAGGGGTGGCAGTGTCCCCAGGAGGGCTGTATGACTGGTGAAAGGAGGGATGGCAGACTGTGGGGGTCTGCAAGTCCTGGGCTAGACTTCAAGAGGACAGGAGCACTGATCCTCAGCCTGGCCTTGCAGCAGTGCATCTGCAGACTGAGTCACGTGCAGCCCTCAGAATGCTGCTGTCTAGAGGTGCCAGCAGAAAGGGTCCAGGCCACCCCCATGGCAGACTACGACCACCCTGTCCTGCACCACTCCTCCAACCCAACAGTCCGGAGGAAGCCCACATGGCACAGGCTCCTGGTAAGACACCTGTCCCTCAACCCCAGGGTGTCTTTCCCTTCTAGTGGATTCTCATGGACTCTGTGCCACTGTCCACACACAGACACCAATGGACAGAGAGCTCCAGTCCAGTCCTTCCCCACCCACACTGAGGGGGAGCACAGCTAGACAACCAGCTTGGACACATGGATGGACCCTCAGGCCTTGGGGTTGAGTGGTGCAGACTGGCCAAGTGCCAGCCTCTCCTTCTTCAGGTGGGTCTGAGCCTCACTCCACAGCAATGCTCCTGAAGTGTCGCCATGGCCAGTAGGACTTCTGTGGACCTGAGGTGGCTGGGCAGGGCAGGTGCTAAAAGCTACACCTATGCAGGCCTCTGGTTTCTCGCCACTCACTCTGAACCAGGTGTCGCCTTCACCCCGATGCAGTGGCCCTCAGTGACCTGCACTTGGCCTGGTCATCAATGACTGCGTAAGGCCACAACCACTGTCTGACTCAACCAGCAACAGGACCTGATACTCCCTTTCCGGCTGCTCCTTCTGCTGTGTCTCAGGAGGCTGATAACTGCATCCCTCCTCTCTACCTCCTGCTGCCCAGGGCAGTCCTGACCTGCTCTCATCCACCTGGGTGGCTCCATGCCACCTGCATATCCTCAACCTCCTGGTGCAGGGTTCCCAAGCACAGCTGCCTGCTCCGCACCCCGGAAGACACCCGGCAGACCCTGCCCACCTCAGACTCAGCAACTAGCCCAGCCGACCACATCTCCCTGCTCTCCTCGCCCACAAACCCAAGGCAAACCCAATTAGCTCGACTTCAAATCCATCCACATGCTGACTGGCACAGTTGCCTCCCTGATCCATACCAGCCTCACCTCTGCCCAGAGCCACTGCAAACTCTCAGGGAGAACCTTGGCCTCCACCTCTGCCTCTGCACAGCTGTTCCAAGTGACACAGAGAACAATCCTGTGGGCACGCCAACAGGTCTGCCCAACACCACACTGTCGCACTGGCCCTCCACGTGCTGTCACCCCGACCCTCCAGATGTCACCTTGGCCCTCCTGGGTTTCCCCATACTTTGCTGCCAGCTAGCACAAAGTCCAAGCAGTCCTTTCCTTCTGCACTCCACTCCCTGGCCTCGCTGCTCCTTGGACATGCCTGGTGGAATCAGGGTCTTTGTACATGCTGTTTTCTTGCCCGGAATGTCACCTTGGCCCAGTCCCTCCACCCTCAGCTCTTGATCAAATTATTCCTTTAGGGAGGACCTACCTGGCCCCTATGTAACCTGCAAGTCCCTTCCTGGGGAACCTTCTACCCCACTCCTACTTTTCTTTCCTCAGCCCTTCCATCAAAAGCACCACAAACTTTACTTGTTTGTGACTGCCTTTAAGCACGAGGATGTCAGTCCACAAGAACAAGGGCTCGGCCCACATTACTCACTTGGTCAGCACTTGGTCATACCGCGCCAGTGCTCCTCCCGTGCCCCCCACTTCCACATTTGTGAAAAGATTATTAAAAATTAACATAAAGACATGAGAACTAAATGATTTGGGAGAAACGGAGGCCTCCTGTGAGCAAGAAAGTCCCAGACATTTCATCACCCCCGAGGCTTTGTACAGCCCCGGTACCCAGACAGCAGCCATGCCCAGGAAAGGGTGCCTACTGGGAACAACAGCCTCAGCCCCAGGAATGTCAGCCATGTGCAAATGGATGTGGGTGTGAATCCGTGACTCTCTGAGGCTACAGGTAGGCACACGCAACATGCTCCCCTTCCCTTCAGTCTGGAAAGTCACCAGGAGTCCCAGTGTGTCTACAGTCACAATACAGGACAGAAGCAGCCTCCACAGTGGGAGCTGCCAGCTCTCCAGCAATGCCAGCAATCACCACGGAGACGCACATCCTGGAAAACACAGACCTCTCCTCCCCGTCGCTGCAGCCACCTGTGCTAACTTTCCCGACTGTGCTCGTTGCCTGGCACGACGCTGCACCTTTCATTCTTTACTACGAAATCACTGGGAGCCCAGCGTGTCTGAACATTATTCCAGGAGCGGCTCGGCAGGTGCCCCAGGCTTCATGCACATTCTTCCACTTCCAGACCTGGACCAGGGCTGTAAGTGGAAAATTGTGCCTCTCTCTAGGCTCAGACCTGCGCAAGAGTTCACATTTGAGCTCTGAATGAAGAGTGGCCTGTTCTGCATGACAGGATCCAAGCTTCAGAGACTCCCTCCCGCATTGCTCTGTATAGGGTGTTTTGAGGGGAGGGATTTAGAACCCACCCAATATTCGGGAGCCCCTCTGCTGAGGCAGGTAGCCTGCTGAGCAGCATGGAGGCTGCAGCTCTGCTGTGTGGGCTGCTTCCCCCAACCTGCTGAGTCAAGTGCTTGAGAACAAAGCATGAATCACTTTCTTATCATTGGTGCAGCCAGCAGCTGGCCAGGGCCAAGGCGGGGGCCGGCAGTGGGAAGGAAACAAGCTGGCCAGGCCCACACAGAGCGGAGGTCACAGCAGGACCTTGCAGCATCCTGCCTGCCTGCCTATGAGACCCGAGACCCGCTGACCCAGCCAGGCTCACACACCATCCGGCAATCACAGATTCTCACACAAATCCAGGCTTCTGGGATGCAGTCACCATCACTTCTGGAATGCCCTGGGCTGTGTCCACACTGGCCCACAGGCATCCCACCAGGGCCACTCAGTGAATGCCCAACATTTTCAAGCTTCCTTGGAGCCACAATGGCTGGCCTCATGGAACCAGCCACTGCCCAGCTTGCTAAAAACCCAGCTGCACATCCTCTCCCAAGAGCAGACCCACAGTCCTTACCTTTGAACCTCTGCTCAAATGGGCACTGAGAATGCTTCAGCAATTCACTTTCTCATGTTCTGATGGCTGAAACCAGAAATGTGCAAGGAAATCAGAAACCAGACGGCAATCTCTCCTTTCTCTTCAGAAGAAAGCAGACAGCAGACTGAAGCAGTCAGTGTGCACAGTTCACTTTTATCAAAACATAATTCCTGACTAGCTACTTGGGAGGCAGAGCCCAGCAAGATCACAGTTCAAAGCCAGCCTGGGCACATAGTTCAAGAGACCTATCTCGAGAATACCCAACACAAAACAACAGCTGGCTGGTGAAGTGGCTCAAGTGGTAAAGCACCTGCCTAGCAAGTATGAGGTCCTGAGTTGAAAACCCCAGTGCCACAAAAACAAACAAACAAAACCCATAATGGCTGGGCACCTATAATCCTAGCTACTCAAGAGGCAGAGATCAGGAGGATTGTGGTTTGAAGCAAGACCGGGCAAATAGTTTTTGCAAGACCCTATCTTGAAAAAAAAAAGAGCTGTTTGGCTCAAGTTTGTAGGCCCTGAGTTCAAACCCCAGTACCACCAAAAAAAAAATCAACAACAACAACAACAACAAAAAAAAACACATAATGCCTGGGCAAGGGGTGTCACTTGTTGGTAGAGCACTTGCCTCGCATGCACAGGCCCCTGGGTTGCACGGTGAGAGTGCATACACACATACACATGCCTATTTTCTTGACCTTTTCTGTACAGTCAGTTCTTCATCATCGACACCAATGAGACAACAAAGGCTCACATTCAGCTAGCTGTGTGACTGAAGCCTCCCTCCAGGTATCATATTGCAGGTGAATACCCACACTGCTTTTCTCCTGAAAAACATGACATCGAGGATAAGGATCTGTTTCCCAACAGCTTCACAACACCCCCTGGCCGTGACCTCATGACCTCACCAGGTGAAGCAGCCCATACCTTTGCGAAAGGACATCCCACTCATTCAGAGCTCTCTACAGCTCTGGGTACAAGGTCCAGCACTTCAGTAGAACCTTGTTCTGTCAGCAGAGCTCCAGCCAGGACACCACATGACCAACTGGCCTCAGGACTCGAGTCCGGCATGGCCGACCAGCACCCCAAACCTGTGTGGGGCACTGACCAGATGTGCAGAGCCCCGCACTCTACCCACGAGCACAAACAATGCCGTGCCCTCAGCTTCCTCACAAGGCCACCACACAACTGTCACTTTTTTTTTTTTTTTTTTGAGACAGTGTCTCACTATGTAGCCCAGGGTGGCCTCGAACTCATGGTCCTCCTCCTCAGCCTCCCAACTGCTGGGATCACGGGTGCACCACCATACAGCTTTGGTTACAGCTTTGATTCATATTTTGTGCCATGAAATCACTTCCTGTATCAAAAGGTGACACGTGAAAGACAAAAATATCAAATCAAAGAACATTTAAAGATAGTCTACATCATCTCCCTTTGCTTAATACGAACATAAAAAAACAACACACTAGTAACACTGTGCTAGCAGGTATACATCAATGCCATAAGGAAAACCAAGAAACAGCAAGAGATGGAAAGAAAAGAGTAACAGGTGTGCTATGAAAAATGACCGCTTAATTTTATAATCAAGATTTTGACTATTTAAATGCGGAAAGAAAGAAGCAAAAACAAATTCCCAGGCCCAGCAACTGTGGGAATGCTGAGCTGGTATCCAGAGGGAGACCCACAGGAGCTGTATGGACGAGGTGGGGGCTGCGCCTGTTCCCACAGGCGATGCTGCATCTGTCCAGTTGGGCCCTTGGTTGTAGCTCAGGCCCAGCCCAGCCCAGGCAGGGCCCAGACAAGGCCAACACCTTACGCTCCCAGCAGAGCTCTCTAGAACTGTGCCCCCCCCCCCGCCCCCAGCTCTTCCCAAATGACACCCCAGGAGGCCTGGCCAATGAGAAAGCTGTAATTCCACCCCATCAATGATTGACAACTATGTTCCTCTCCATCTAACTCCCTCCCCCCAACCCCACCTTTCTTCCCAAACTATAAATTCAGTCTGAATGTTAATATACCCTGAATATCTCCAGGCCTGAATCTTTCATTGCATCCATTCTGTTATGAATTCTGCAATTAAAGAATGATGGACTGTGCAATGGAGGTTTCTCACCTTTTATCATAAGGTTTTCATGCTGTTATTTGCAGACTAAAGCTTCCATGGTTGCTGCATTTTCATTCCACACTGGTGGTGAAGAGCCTTTTAGTTTAAGAAGCATTTTCATACACATGGCCTCCAGCAACTTCCCAAGCAACAGTCCTAGCCAGAGTAGAGCAGACTCCCCACAGGCCAGGCAACACTCACTCTGCCAGCATCCCTCCCACCACCATTAAGGCATATCTGGAACTTCCAGAGTTTGTCTCAACTTTGCCACCAAGGACCTATACAGAAAAGGAGGCACTGAAATGTCAAACATCCAGAGGGTAAAACTGGTCAACTCGAAGGCCAAGCACCCACTTTGAAAGACAAAGAGCTGCTTCTAGCTGGGGACTACTTAGCTCAATGGTAGAGCACAGGCAAGCCTAGTGCCCAGAGAGTCCCCGCCTGGTCTCTCACTCCTCTGACAGTAACTGGAGTATCAAAGATGACCAGCACCTTAGAAAGGACTCTGTGGAAAGTGACGGTATACAATGTAACTTAGATGCAGTCACTGAAGGCAATCAAACAAACGTTGTTGGGGTTGGAAGGACAAAAAAAATACACAAAGTGTAACCCTCTATAGCCTTTGCTAATAAAAGTCCTTTTTGATAAAAGAGATGTTCAAGCTGTTGTTGTTACTGGTTTCTTTGCAGTGCTGGGGATTGAACTCGGGGCCCTCCACTTCCTAGGGAAGCACTAGCCCACTTGAGCCACACCCCCAGTCCTTTTGTTTTTAGCTTGTTTTTCAGATTCAATCTCCTGATTTTCTCCAGATCAGCCTTGGACCTTGGCCTTGGCCCTCAATCCTCCTACTTCTGAGTAGGAGCTGAGATTACAAAAATGCACCCAATAGCTGAGATTACAAAAATGCACCACAATGCCCTTTTTTTTTTTTTTTGGTGGGGGAGACAGGGTCTCACCCATGCTGTCCTCAAATTCAAGATCTTCCTACCTCAGGCTCCATATATATATATATATATATTCTTTTTTTTAATAGTAAGTGAGGCTGGAGATGTAGCTTAGTGGTAGAATTCTTGCTTAGCATGCACAACGCCCTGAGTTCGATCCCCATACCATTAAAAAAAAAAAAAGCAGTGAAAATGTTACCGTCTGTGATGTTCTACCTACAGGGAAACTGAGGAACTCTTGCGCAGAATGTGACACTGACATCTCCCAGCTTTGCTTGTGGCCCAACCACAGAAGACAATGAAAGGCTGTTGCGATTTGAATTAGAACTTTTACGTTTAGCTGACACCACGCGGTGTCAGAGTGCGCCAAGCATGTCTACTGTGCCTGGGACCCACCCAGCACCCTACTAAACACTGACTCAGAGTTTCACATCCAAAACTTAGGGTCCCACAAAGTGTGGGGCCAGAGGGAGTGAGCAAGGCACCTGTGACCTAAAGCGGACTCACCCAGGATCTGCCTGGATTCTTGCGCAAGGATGGGCTGCCAAAAACAGGAGCCACCTTCACCCTAAAGTGGACTTCAGGGCCGTTACTACCCGACACGAACAGCTCAATGGGTCTTTCCGCACACAACTTCAATGGGGTGCGCTCGACCCTCGTCTCCAGGCCCGGAGCCACGTGTTCCTCCCACACATCCCTCCCTGACTCCTGGAGCCCTGGTCCCCTACAGTTATCCTCAGGACACCGCTGAGATTGGGGGCCTGCTCACTGGCCTGTGTCCAGGGACACCCGATGAAGTTGGGGGCGCTACTTGCTGCCCTATGACCAACGACACCTGCTTAAGTTCGGGGGCGGCTCGCTGCTGTCTGTGGCTGAGGCGGGGGAATCACCTGCTTAACTTGGGGACTGGTCGCTGCTCTGTCGTGCCGGGGGCACCCAAATTGGGGGTCTGAAGTTGAGGGCTATGCGCTGCCCTGTCTGTGCCCGGGACGCCCGCTGAAGTTGGGGGGCTGCTCGCTGCTCTCTGTGCCACTGACCCCATACGTTCCTCAGACCTAGGGTGGGATCTTCGGGGACCCGGGCAGAAGAGCAACTTTTAAAGGACACAAGAGGCCCGCGCTCGAGCGGCCCGGGGGCGCGCCCAGGACACTCACCGAGGGACGGGGAGCCGTGCGCCGTCCGCGTCCGCCGGCCGTCCCGCACCCCCCGCCCGCTATGCGCCACGGCTCCGCCCGCGCTGGGCGGAGGCTCCTCCCACCTCGCTGTGATTGGCCAGCGTGGGCCGTGACTGATACCCATTGGCCGGAGCGCCTGCCCGTTACTCGGCCACGTCCCGCCCTCGCGCCCGCGCATTCCTGCGAGGCCACGTGGCCTCCGCGTTACCCCCACCCCCCTCAGCCCAGCGCCCCGCCCGGGCTGTGCGCGCGCGCGTGGGAAGGGGCTCCCTGCAGACCGCGCCCCAGAGCATCCGCGATGCCCACGGACGCCGGGTCGGTGGGGGCGTCGAGTTGACATGGTGCCGCGTCCCCAGCATCCGCCCTCCCTGCGCGCCCCACCCCCCGGCTGGGCTCACGTGGGCGGAGAGAGCGGAGCGCCCCCCACCCACCTCGGTCCCCGCCCCCCAGTATCCGCCGCTCCCTGCACAGCCGGGCCAGCCGGGGAGGTCCTGGTCCCGGCCCCGGCCCGGCCCCGGCGAGTCCGCGGCAGCTGCCCTCGGGCCCGCCAAGGGCAGGGCGACGGGAATCCAGACATGACTTCACCCACCTCTCCCGCAGCTTTGCAGCTTCCCCGGCACCAGGAGGCTCTCCGTGGCCCCGACCTGTGGCCCGGAGCCTGCCCTACCCGGCCGGCTTCCCCCTGCTGACCGCGCCGTGACCTCAGGGAGGGGGTGAAGGGGGCACAGAAAGTCCTGCAGGTGCCAGGTGGGAGCAGAAAGACCCTGGGATACTCAAGAAGAGCCTCTGTCTGTACTGTTCAAAATGCTTGTGCTGAGCACTTGTTTTATAATTTTGAAAGAGAAGTGAGTTATAACTACTACTAAAAGAAGAAACTGAGGCAAAACAAGGGGATTGGACTTTGAGCACATGATAAAAGCGAGAGCACACAAGGGAGGAGTGAGGATAGGTAAAACACCTAAAAAATTAGCTTGCCTTATTGCCCTTAACGCAGAGAAACTAAAGCAGATACCTTAAAAGCAACTGAGGCCAATAGGAGAAGGGGACCAGGAACTAGAGAAAAAGTGAGATCAAAAAGAATTAACCTAGAAGGAAATCAATGTGAGTCAATGCCCTGTATAGCTATCCTTATCTCAACCAGCAAAAACCCTTGTTCCTTCCTATTATTGCTTATACTCTCTCTTCAACAAAATTAGAGATAAGGGCAAAATAGTTTCTGCTGGGTATTGAGGGGGTGGGGAGGAGAGGGAGGGGGTGGAGTGGGTGGTAAGGGAGGGGGTGGGGGCAGGGGGGTGAAATGACCCAAGCCTTGTATGCACATATGAATAATAAAAGAAAAAAAAAAGTGTTTTCATTCATTAGTGGGAAGTAGCAATGGGACTATTTCTCAGGGATACAAAAAAAAAAAAAAAATCAGAATGACCACTGAAGAATGCTACCTGCTACCACAAGGCAGTTAGCCAATGTGTACACCATGCCAGACTATTCCTTCTCCCACCCCAAACTCAAATCGGAGAAGTTACAGTCAGAATTTTAGACGTGGCAGGCCCCTTGGAGACCTCTAATCCCAACCACTCAGTAGGCAAAGCCATATAATCGATGAGAATTAGACTTGCTAATTGTGTAGGAATGGACTGAGTTGTTTCCAAATGCTGTGAAGACAATACATGAATCGGTTGGAAAAGATAATCTCAGAGACTTTAGGATTCGAAAACTTATTTGGGGTTTCATTTGGTAACTTGTTCAAAGGTCTGCTAGACAATTTACAATCCTGGGCAACAGTTCATTTACTCCACAACGGGAAGAAGGTGTGATATTCTCTAAAAGGGTGGAGCAGAGAAGAGGGGAAATAGTACCACGTGTACAATAGTACTGTGGGTGAGCAGCCCCCTGACTCATGGCTGAGGGAGATGTCAGTGGGAAGGACCCCCAGGCAGGGCCTCCAGTAGGGCTGGGCAATAAAGACTCTTTTGGGGCTGGAATCCTGTCCACTCTACTGTAGTGATCTTCAGATACATCACATTTTCCTGGGCAGAGGGTGTGGCTCAAGTAGTAGAGTGCCTGCCTGGCAAGCCTAAGGTCCTAAGTCCAAAACCCCAGTACCACCAAAAGCAAAAGAAAAAAATCAGCAGGGCTATAATCTCATTCCCAAATGGAGGTGGTGCTGAAGTCAGTAGAGTGCCTGCTTTGCAAGCTCAAAGCCCTGAGTTCAACACCTCTCCCCCCACCACACACACAAAAAAACCACTTTGACAAACCCAGAGGTGGAAAAGTTGAGATTTGCCTTTGTGATTCCCTCTTTGGCCCATGGGATATATATAGGAAATTAGGTTGAATTACCAAACATTCAGGGACTTTCTCTTTTCTTTTTATTATCAATTAAGCTTAATTGCACTGTGACCGAGGGATGTAATCTGTATGGTCACACCTCCAGTCCATTTTGCTGTGGTTATTTTGGAGATGGGATCTCATGAACTATTTTCCCAGGGTGGCCTCGAACTTCAATCCTCCTGATTTCAGCCTCCCAGGTAGCTAGGATGACATGCCTAAGCCACCAGTGCCCAGTGATTTTCATCTTTTAAAATCTGTGCAGACTGGCTTTGTGACCCCTCATTGTCTGTTTTGGTCAATGTTCTATAATGACCATTTGAAATGTCATCATGTCCTGTTCCTGTCAATGAAGTCATCCCGTACTGACTGCTTTTATCTTTTTGCTCTTTCGGACACTGAGAAAGGTACATCAATGTCTTCAACCATGCTACCTACCCAGCATTCTACAAAGTAAGAAAACCGAAGTGCAAGGATGGGGGGGCTGGCACCAGTTATTCACAGACAATGTGAAAGCCCAAAATCATCAGGAGTTTGAGCTCAATCATAGACGTAAGTGTAACAAACAATAAGGAAACGGTCTTATCAGCCTTCATAGGACATGAAAATATGCTGTTTAAAAATGATTAAATGAGCTCCATCGAAATTTAAAATTTCTCCACATCCCTCCAGCTCTCCCTTTCCAACGTGGCCGGCAGAATGGCTCCTGCAAAGAAGGGTAGTGAGAAGAAGGGCCATTCTGCCATCCACGAGGTGGTGACCCAAGAATGACCCATCAACAGCCACAGGCGGACCCATGGAGTGGACTTTGACAAGCATGCCCCTCGGGCACTCAGAGATCTGGAAATTTGCCATGAAGGAGGATGGGGACTCCAGATGTGCACATGGACACCCAAAGGAATGAGGGATGTCCAATCCCATATCCACGTGTGGCTATCCTGAAAACGTGTGAGGGTGAAGTCACCAAACAAACTATGCGTTGGTGACCTATGTGCCTGTTAAAAAACCAAAACGTTCCGAAACGTGTAATGTGGACGAGAGCTAACCGCTGAGTGAAAACGAAGTTATAAAACTGCAAAAACATCATCATTTCTGCTGGTCTCATGACATCGTTAACAGGAACAGGCAGGCCAGGTGGGGAAAATGTTACTAGACGCATCTAACAAAAACCTGTTGTTTCCTTTGTCTTGTACTGCTGTAGCAGAGTGTCCGAGACAGGGTAAGGTATAATGGAAAGAAGTTAATTTCCCACAGTTCTGGAGGCTAAGAATCTGGCAAGGCCCTTGTTTCCTCGTGATCCCATGACAGAAGAGAGAGGGAGAGGGAAAGAGGGAAAGAGGGAGCTCACCTCCACCTCCTGGGGCATAGGGGCCATCGCCCGGAAGGCAGTGCCCCATCTCCCCGCACCTCTGCCTTAGGGATCAAGTTTCCCACACATAAGCTTTGCAGCTGCATTCGAACCATAGTACACGTAAATAAAGAGCTCTTGCAAATCAACAATGAAAGTGGACAAAAGACATTAAAAAAAAAAGATGACAAAAAACTATTGGTGCCCAATAAAAACAGGAAGTGATGCTGAATGTTATTAATTTCAAGAAAATCCAAGTTAAAGCCAGTGAGCTCCACTGCAGCCCCGGGAGAATGACTGAGATGGGAAACTAAGGCAGCAAGTGTTGCTAAGGATATAGAGGCTGGGACTTCTGCAACCCGGGTGGGGGGGGTCAGGGGCAGGGTTGGGGGTAGCCAGAGACCACTGGGAACAGCTGTGGGGCAGCCTGTCCATCCTCCGTGATCCCTCTCTCAGGCCTTACTCAAGGTAAAGGAAAACGTGAGCCTCTAAAGAGACTTACAAGCACGCTTGCTCATGACAGTTGAAACTGTTCAAAACCAGACACCACCCACATGGCATCGGCAGGCGAAGGCACAGACCAGGTGTGGCCTCTCCGTGTGGTAGAACACTGGTCAGAGACAGGAAGGACCAGGGTGACGGCAAGTGCATCACAGCCACTATGCTGCATGAAAGTCACAACAAGGCAGGTGTGGCGGGCGAAATTCAAGAAAGAGCTAACCTTGACTGTGATTATAGGAATTAGAACGATGGTTAATTGAGGGGATTAACTGGGAAAAGACGTTAAAAGAATTTTTTGGAGAGGAGTGAAAATGATTTGAGATGCAGACACACAGATGTGTTCACTTCTTAAAATATTACAGAGCTGAATACAAGTGGGTGTTTTATGAGGTGTCCATTACTTTATGGTCTGAATGTGTTCTCCAGCATCGATATGTTGAAACCTAATCACCAATGTGGTTGCTATTAAGAGGAGGGGTCTTAGCTGGGCACTGTGGCTCACACCTGTAATCCTAGCTACTTAGAAGGCTGAGATCGGGAGGATCACATTTTGAGGCTAGCCCTGCCAAATAGGTCAAGAGATCCCATCTTGAAAATAACCAGAACAAAAAGGGTCAGAGGTGTGGCTCAAGGGGTAGAGCAGCTGCTTTGCAAGTGTGAAGCTCTGAATTCAAACTCCAGTCCCACCTAAAAGATTTTTTTAAAGGGGCGGGGTCTTTAGGTGGTGGATAGGTCTTGAGCCCTCTGCCCCCCCCATGGAACTAGCTCCTCCCACACTTCTTGTGCGTCCTTCCCTCCGACATATGTGAGGACACAGCATCAAGGCACCGTCTTAGAGGCAGAGATGCCCCTAGAAGCCATGGATGCACCTTTCCTGGCAACTTGACCTTGGACTTGAAGCCTCCAGAACCCTGAGAAATAAGTTGCTACCAACTACCCAGTTTAACTAAGGAATTTATTATAGCAGCAGGAGCAGAAAAAACCGTTACATATCCATAGAAAGAGGTTTTTAAAAGCTGGACTGACGCTTCCTAAACATTGATTCACTTTGTTAGTTGGGTGTAAAATGCCCCTTTATTAATTGAAAACTAAGCAAACTGCAAGCTCTGCACGTAGTGAGAAGGTAATTTATACCAGTTAGGATGCTCAGGAAGCAGAGAAATGGCAGGACAGTATTGCTAGCTCTGGGTCCCTTTTCCTACTTTCGTCTCCCCTGCAGCGTCCATGAGGTCACTGTGGCCTGGAGCCCGAGGACAGTGGGCTGGACCCAGGGCTTGGCTCTGTTGTCATGAGGTAGGCCTGGAGTGACTTCTTCCCTTCCACTACCAACCGGTGCCTCAGGCTGGGATTTACTGTCCCATCCTGGACCTTACAGGAACTGGGAATGCTCCCTGTTAGGGGCGAGAAGACAAAGGGTTTTGTGTGCACAGGGCCTCACAGGCCCTCAGGACATTTTGAAGGAGGCTGAGGTTCTATCTGACGGGGGTTCTATCTGCATCCAAGTCCAGGGCTGCTTACTGGGTTCATATCCCAGGTACATCACTTGCCCTCTGCACCATGGAACCTCAGTTTCTTCAATAAAGAAATGGGTTGGGGACAACAAAGTGTCCCAAAGTGACAGAGCACCTGCCTAGCAAGCATGAGGCCCTGAATTTAAATCCCAGTACCACCAAAAAAATAAATAAATAAGTAAAAGAAAGAAATGGGTGAACAAACTGGGTGTGGTGGCTCATGCCTGTAATCCTAGCTACTTGGGAGGTGGCGATTGGGAGGATCAGGGTCAAGGTCAGCCCAGGCAAAAAGTGCAGAGACCCCATCTCAACCAATAAAAGAATGTGGTGGTGCATGACTGTCATCCCAGCTACTCTGGAAGCATAAATATGAGGATTGCAGTCCAGGCAGATGGCAGACTCTGGCATAAATTTGAGATCCTATTTGAAAAATAAGTAAAATAGAAAGGTCTGGGGTAGACCGCCTGCCTAGCAAGCCCTGAGATCAAACCCCAGTACTACCAAATAAATAAATAAATAAATAAAAATACAAGCAAAAGAAGCAGGCAGAGCATTACCTAGCATGCTGGCTGGCCCGGGTGTCACCCTGAGCAGATCCCAGTTCCCAGGCAGACGCCGGTCTTCACTGAGCCTCAGTATCTCCGTTGTAAAGCTGGGCCATCACAGGGCCAAGCAGGACCTGCTGCAGAGGTGAGAGGTGCCTGCCCATGACCACTGGGATGGTTTAGTGAGTCATGGGAGTACGTGGGAGTACAGCCAACAAGTGCCCCTTGGCAGACAGCCCAGCAAAGACTTGGAGTGGACAGACCTCCCTCCAGGGTGACCTTGGGGCGGAGCCTTGGCTTTCACAGGGTGCACAGGCCCTGGGCACACCCGCAAGTCGTTCATTCTGTGCCATTTTGAAGTGCCCTTGCAGGCTCCTTGTGTGCCTGTAGGTCATGGAATCAGCAGGTGCCACTGCCTTGAGGCTCTGCGGGTCCTCAGGCGGCTCAGCCTGGCTGCTGCTGTGTGGGCCTCTTTATACCACACAGAACTGGGCAGGTGTTGGGTGGATACTGGAGGAGAAGCCTCTTCCCCAGCCCTGCCCCACCCTGATCATGGCCTCCTCTCCTCCACAGAATGCTGGCTGGGGGACAGCCTGTCACCTGCAAGCCTGCCTGGCCCACATGCTGCACACGGCCTGTCTCCTTCCTGTGGGCATCCCGGAGTTGGTCTCATGCCAGGGACAGGACGGTGTCCAGGACTTAGAGAGAACAATACTACCCGGAGGAGCACTGTGGGGAGAAAGGGTGCAGCTGCAGGTGCCTGGTGAGACTCAGTCACTAGAGCTCGCAGTGCATCCAGTGGAGTGAGTTTCTGCTCAACTATTGCCATTTGTCCTGACAAAAGTTCTAAAGTGAAACAAAACCAAACAAGTACAATGACATAAACACCACCAAATATTGGTTAGGATGTCCTTCTGACTGGACAGGCGGCCCTAGCAGGAGGGCCAGGCAGGGGCGGGATTAGTGAGGATTGGCTTGGGGTTAGAGCAGGGGGTGGGTTTCCTGGGGGAAGGGCAGATCTGGGTAGGACAATTTACTTGCACTCCTGATTGTGATGAAGGCTTCGCATTACAGCTATAGACCTGCACACTCACCGCATCACACACTTTAGCTGTGTGCGGTTCATCCTGTATCAGTCGCCCCTCTTTAAAGCTGCTAAGATGAGAGAAATGGTGACTGAGAGCAACCCTGCTCAGGATGCCCTGAGTTTTGTTGAGGCCTTTGGAAAAACCACCCTCAGCTAACATTCGAACCTCCTAAATCCCCCTCTTGTCCTATTCTTAGGAATCTAGTTTGTGGATTATGGTGATCACTATCTGTGATCAGCAGCTGGGTAGGTGATGTCCTGTGGACCACTGTGCAGGGTGTGGGCAGCTGCTGGCTGTCCTGGACTTCAGGACCCTGACCTCCATCTGTTAAATGCCCCTGCTGACAACCCAGCTCCACCCCCGGCGCCCTGGTGAGGACTTCTTTCTTTGCTCACGGAGCTACCTTTTGGGCTGGGTGCTTTCCAGCTTCCCAAGCTGAGTCTGTGTCCCCTCCCCTCAGAGCAAAGTAGAAATGGGAGAAATGGGAGCTTCCTCGCTGAGCTGCTTCTCCATACTCTCCTGAGGGTGGTCTAGTGCAGAGGACGCTGGGCATGAGTGGCCAGTCCTCTCTTCCACAGAGCAAGCAGAGGCACAGCTCCTTTGTCCTCCTCTCAGGGGCCAGTCACTAGAGGTGGCCCTGCATGTGTCACTCAGCTCCAGGTCTGGCCGGCTGGCTGGGGCATATGGCTGAGCTTCAGAATTGGAGATGGTAGGTCTTGGCACAGGCTGCTGCATTCCAGGCCATGCCCTTGGCATTTCTTGTCCCAAAGATCTCCGTTTCCCACCCCGCCCCCACTCAGGGCCCTTTGATGGATCCAAGCCACAGGGAAAAGGGAGGTAAAAAATTAAGAAACAGAGAGGAAGCTTTGGAACCCAGAAAAGATAAGGCCAGACTCTCACTGATGCTCTTTCAAGGGGTCCATACAATCCAGTGGGAGAAGGACACACTGTTCCACCAGGAAACAGTGGCTTTTTGTTTCCAGAGCTCTTGCAACAACTAAGCCTGTTTTCTTGCTTTACTTAGTCTCAAATGGGAGGGTGAGGCAAAGGGCAAGAGAAGTCTAGGAGGAGAACGCAGCTCTCCAGATGACCAGAGCACCCGTGGGGCCCAGGAGGGATGGACGCAATGCCTCCATGTGAATGTGCCCCTTCAGCACATGGCCCAGCAAGGCTGGGAGGGGCTGCAGACGCCTGTGCCCCCCACCCTCGTCCATCCTCCACGGCCCTCTTCTCTGTCTACCAGCCTCTGGCAGAACAGCCCAAGGTCTGAGCAGCTGTGACGGTAAGGAATGCAATGGCTAGGGGAGAGACTCCATGATATCTCTGCCAGGACAAGCACATCTGCAGTGCTGGAGCACAGGCAGAGGACCAGAGCGACAAGATAGGTGATCGGGACAGTGGTGATGCAAGGGGTACTGAGGCAAAATGCTCTGACGCTGCATGTGTGTGCATGGCTGGCTTGGATCTTCCTGCCCCAGCACCCTGACGTTCTATACTGCTCACGAGGAAGTGATTCACCGAGCTACGTTCTGGCATGTCCTCTGGGATCACACTCACGGCTAGCACCCTGACAATTCAGCAGTTACCAGCCCATCCCTAGTCCTTGAGGACCTTCTAGGAAGAGCCCCGGGGACAGGATGGAATGGGAAGGGGAGAGGGAAAGAGCTAGATGTGGGGAGACTCAAGTAACAATGGTGACTGAGTGCCAGGGGCTAAGGAGAGGAAGACGGTGGGAAGGGGCACTCAGAACAAAAGTCAGAGTCCACTTCACCTAGGAAAATGGGGGCTGGGGGTGTGTACCTCTTTCCTCTGCACAGACACCAGCAGGTGGCTCCTGAGCCCTGATCACAGGGAGCAGAGTGCCCAGCCTGGCTCAGAGCGCCCCTCCACCCTGCACCCAGAGTGTAGTTGGGCATTGCACCACTATTTCATTATTTAAAAAAAACACAGTTAAGCAAGGTGTGGTGGCCCCTGCCTGTCATCCCACTTATATAGGAAGTGGAGGAGGATCTGGCTTGAGGTCAACCCCAGGCAGAAGCATAAGACATGTCTGAAAAATACACTGATACATAAAAGGGCAGGGGCATGGCTCAAGTGACAGAGCGTTTGCCTGGCAAATGAGAGGCCCTGAGTTGAAATCCCAGAACCGACACACACAGACACACACACACACACACTCTCACACACTCAAGCCTCATTTCCTCACTCAAAACCCCACTTCACCCCTAGAAATGAAGTCAGCAAACGCTGGGGCCCTCTCCTCTCAGGGCTGTGTCTGTCCTCCAGTTGGGTCCCCTCCTCCACTCTAGACCCTCACAGGTCTGGGTTTTAACCTGTGAGGTGACACAGTGGTGGCCATTTCTAAACACTTCAGTCATTGTGGAATTTAGTGCAGGTGTTTTTACAGTGTCAAAAAGAGTCACAAATTTTTTTGTTATAAAATTTTTATTAGGATATATTCATAATAAGAAAACAAAAAACTAAAAAAGGAAAAAAAGGATATTTTCATTATGGGGGGATTCATAGTGACAATTCCGATTAGACTTATATTGTACATTGCTCCCATCGACTCTCCCCCTCACCCCCTCTTCACCCCACTTAAAGCAATTGCAAGAGGTTTTAGTTCTGTTCCATATAGGTATATGAAGTCCATCTACCATACCATCACCTTAATCTCCTTCCTTTACCCTCCTACCTCCCACTATACCTCCCCTAGATACTAAATTTTTAAAACATTTTTCTGTGGCCCACTTAAAGAGGTATTAAAAGTTTTTTCAAGGATATCATACTGTATTGCTCAGTTATTTACATAACTTCCTGTTTTACTGTGAAATGAAATATACATTCAGAAAAAATTAAGAAAAACCAAAAATCTCATAGATCTACAAAGTCAATGGCATGCCACCAGGTCACACAGACACCTGTGACCAGAGCCCTGGTCTTCCTAACTGCAGCTCTCCTCACGGGAAGTTTCCTTGGTTTTTTTGGCCAGCTAACCCAAAACCTCACCTTACTTTCCCAGAATGCCCCAGAGCGAGATGATACCAATCCACTGTGCTGTTCATTTGGGGAATTCTTTATAGACCACAACCCAACCTCTCCCTTTCTCTGGTTTGCCTGTCACTGACTGAGCTCCTCACACACCTGACAACCAGGTTCCTGAGAAATCAGACTTTATCAAAGACTAGGGTCAGACCACTTGTCAATTCACCAGTCACAGTTATTGTCTGTGACAAGTACATGAAACGTCAGAGTTGAGGTGTCAAGTTTATGGATAAAATGCGCAGAAATGCTAACGAAGGCATTGAAAAACTCTGGTTATGTGAGGCACACAGGGTACCGATTTACGTCACTTCCAGTGGCCTGAATATGGTTGTGGAGTTTCTGTTTGTTATTTTGTTAGAGTTTGAACTCAGGACCTTGGCTTGCTAGGCCGTTGCTCTACCACTTAAGCCACGTGTCCAGCCCTTTTTACTTTAGTTATTTTTGATATAGGATCTCCTGTTTTTGTCTGGGCTGAGACAGTCCTATTTATGCTTCTCTTGTGTCTGGGATGTGTCTGGGATGACAGGTGTGAGCCATCACACCTGGCCTGATTATGTTTTTGAGGTGGGGAGAGAAGTGAGGTGCTCAAGAACCAAGAGAGCTAAGGCTGGGGGCTGAGGTACCTGGACGGACGATGGGCAGGTGGAAGGCAAAAGTCGTGGGGGGATAGGGTGGGGATTGGAACCAGCAGAGAGGACCCAGGGGACTCTGTACCCAGAAAGGGGAAATGTTGTAGGGACATGGGTGGGCTGGACCTGAGCCCAGCTCTGAGAGGAGGGAGAGGCACTGGTGGTTCACGGATTGAATTTGCAGGACCAATGGACAATTCTGGCTGCAGGTGGACCACAGACAGCAGGGCAGGGATGGCCGAGAGGGAGAGCAGGTGGCAGATCTGGGCAGGACGAGGAGGGTGCAGGGAATGAATGAAGCCTCCGTTCTGGAAGATACTGAGGGCTGAGGCAAGGGGAATTGTCCATGGGCTGGAGTGGGTGTGAGAGAAACAGGAGAGGAAATAAATCCCAAGAGTATAGCTTCCCTGGAAGGAAAGACGCTGCCACTCGAGACAGAGGCAGCAGGAGGAGTGCAGTCAAAGCTGCAGTTGATGACAGAGGCTCCAAGTGTGCCTGCAACACACTGGACAAGATGCCAGGCAGCACTGAGCTAGGCAGGCCTGGCCAGAGACAAGATTTGGGGAGCTTTCAGCCAAGGAACAGATGAGTCAGCCTGGGAGGAGTGCGCAGAGAGAAGAGGTTTGGGAAATGATAGTGGAGAAGATGGAGGCAGGGGGAGGAGTAGAGGAACAGCTCCAGGACCCCAGGATGGGACAGGCCTCCAGGGAGGAAGGCCCAGCAGAGGAGCAGCAGTGACACACACACACGTGGGAGAGGGCCTGGGAGGGAACAGAATAGGAAGTGGCATTGGGTTCCAGATGCCCCTGTTTTCTTAGGGTGCAGCATCTAAGATTAGGACACTGCCACAGGTACAGCAAAAGAACCACGAAAAATAGGAAGATAGGAAAGCAAAAGGATGCCTCGAGGGGTGATGTGGCCGCTGGACAAGGACTGTCTGCCTGGAAGCTGGGGATGAGGGGATTGGGGTTTTTATTAAACAAGGTAGGGTCCCTAACTGAGGCCTTCCCCTTATGGGCCTCCCCAAATAGTGGCTGCCTGGGTGTGGGAAGGCATAAGCTTTATCATCTGCCCTTTCTGGTCACTGTGGAAGGTGACAAGTCCAACTTGATAGTTGGTTCAGGTCCAGGGTGTGGCCATCTGGGGCTTTAGAACCTTGTAGGGCTGGTGGTGTGGCTCGAGTGGTAGAATCCTAGCAAGCATGAGGCCCTCAGTTCTTGAGTTAAAACCCCAGTACCACAAAGAAAGAATTAAAAAAAAGATCTTTGCCGGTGCCAGTGGCTCACGCCTGTAATTCTAGCTACTCAGGAGGATTGAGGTTCAAAGCCAGCCTGGAGAAATAGTACGATAGACCCTATCTGGAAAAAAACTAACACAAAGAGCTGGTGGAGTGACTCAAGGTGTAGGCCCTGAGTTCAAGCCCCAGTACCGCTAAAAAACAAAAAAGAAAGAAAGAAATCATGTAGCCCAGGGCATTCCCCATCCTGCTCACGTCTGCCAGTGGTAACATGGCCTCTGTGCACGGCTTCCTTGAGGCAGTTTTACTAAAAAGAGGAGAATTGCCAGCGGCTGGAGGTGAGGTTCAAGGATGGCTTTAACTGTAGCAACTCACAGCATGCTGGTGGGTGGACCGACATCACCAAGTTGGAAGAGATGACTGTGCCAGGAGGCCAGGAGAGCAAGGCAGCTGCCTGGGCAGATCCAGGGCGCTGGGCTGGCTCCAGGTGAGGCCCAGGCAGGGCAGTGCATGGTCTCACTTGTGGCCACAGCAATATATTTAAAGGACAGAAGACACAGATTTTGTCTTTGGAGCCCTTCGGTTATTTATTTATTTATTTACTAAACCCACAGATGCAAAGTCTTTGTCTGGCAAAACAGGTGAGAAGGAGGTACTGCTGGAGGCTTGGGAAGACAAGAGGCAGGCTAGCAACAGGGAAAGTAACCAGTCATGGGAAGCCCTTCTCTTCTGCAAAAGGTCGCCCCATGCTCAATTCCTTCTCCCCACCCAGTACCATCCTCAACATCCCCTCAGTTGTAAATTCCTTTGCAGACTAGGAGCCTCTTGGGCGGTTTGGACTGGAAAATGGCACATGCCCAGTAAAGGGGAACTTGTCCTCAACTGGACTTCTCAGACCTGTCGGGTGAAGCCCTCCACTTAAGACCTTATGAATGTTGGTCTCACTCACACAATTAAAGAGCTTGTCACTCAAACCTGTCGATCACCCTAGCCCCTCCTCCAAAGACCGCCCAGATGTTTCCTCTCTGTTGCCCTTACAACTTGTATATTGCCCTTTGAACAGACATTGGGGCGCCTGTGCCATCTGGTCAGAGCCCACCGCTCTTTCTTTTGTGGTGCCTGAACTTTCCTTTTCTTTCCAATAAAACTCTACTGAGGTTTTGCAGTCTGTATCTCTGTCCAGTTCTCTGTTCAGGAGTTGCAAGGACCTGAGGTCTTCTGATCCAGGGTCTTCTTAGACCACCCATCTGCGAACACGTGGGTGAGGTGGAGGGAACATGGGGGACTCAGGAACTGCCGGGCAGCAGGCCTGTCAGCGAGCGAGTGTGTTAGTGTGTTGATGTGACTGGGGGGGTTGCCCACGTGAGTGGGTGTTAATGTGACTGTGTTAGTGGGAGTGGGCGAGGTGTGTGAGTGTGCACGGGCCTGGATATGTTGCTGTGTGTGCAAGTGTGTGAGGACTCGTAGTGTTAACGTGGGCGAGCGGAGATGAACGCACATTGACGTGAGTGTGTGAGTTAATGTGACTTGTGTGCGTGTGGCTGTGACGTGTGTGTGTGCTAGCATGGTGATGGTGTGTGGGGATGTGACGATAAGGGCGTGCGGGTGAGTGTGAGTGAATGAGAGCACGGGTGAGTGTGCAGGTGTGTTAATGTGACAATGTGTTAATGGACCTATGTGTGCACGTGCACGTGTGCCTGTCTCTGGCTGCCCAGGGGTTCAGCAGGACAGTGTCAGGGCACCTGCCCTGAACGAGGCAGGAGGCAGCAAGGGCTGGGCATCTGCCTCCCCTAGACTCTGCATCTAAGGAGGTGAAGGACAGGTATGGTGACAGCACATTCCCTGCAGGGACCAGTGGTCGAGAAGATGACTGGACTCAGTCTGGAGGGGCAGCACAAAGGTGAGGAAGTCTCAGAGGCGAGATTCCTTCCTGAGGGATTAAAAGATGCCCGCGGTCGATGGCAGGCCAGTGGTTTATACTGCCCGAGGGGGTCAGGGAGGACGAGAGTAACCACAGTCAATGGGCAGCCAGAGAGGAGGTCATGCAGTCGGGGCAAGGCGTCCCAGGGCAGGAGGGCGCAGGAGGACAGCAGGTACAAGTTACTGTGAACATGGAGGGTGGAGACACCTTGCCTGACTGAGCAAGCCAGCTGGAGGAGCACAGAGCGTCCTTTAGAAGGCTGTGTGGGGACATGCTGGGGGCTGGGCTACAGAGAAAAACACGGGGAAACTCTAGGCCCAGACCCAGGCACCACGCTGACGTCTGAGGCTCGTCTGTGGGCGCACACACTCACATCTCTGTGTGAGCTGTAAAGGGTACATCACATCTTTTCTTGTTACATGCTCTACAGAGAGGCCACTTGACCTGCTGCCACCTGGCCCCACAGTGAGTAGAATGGCCACGTTCAGTGACCTACCCGCAGTCCCTCGGTACTGTCTGAGCAATGCCAGGTCCTGAGGTTTGGGATGAACGATGTGACCGTCTGTCAGGGGCTGGGTGCTCCTGGCTCTCGCCCTGCACTGTGCGCCTCTGAACTCTCGCTGCAGGGCTGTCTTTGGTACAATGGCCCTGCTGTGTGGTGCGTCTTGGTGTGGAAGGGCTGTACCGGCCCTCAAGGTGGCCATTGGACAGAGGTCTTTGATGGGAGGAACCCCGTCCCTCCCCCACCTGCACACAGGAGGTCAAGGACAGGTCTCGTAGGAATCAGCAGTTGCACAATCTACAAATTACAGTTATTTTTTAAAATAAATTGTTGGGAATTTCATTGTTGCTCTACTGCTGTTTTAAATTTTGGATAATAGTGAAATCAAGGCAAATGATTTAAAATAAGTCCAATTGTGTATACTTTATGGCTTTTTGTGTTTTTGGTGGTACTGGGGTTTGAACTCAAGGCCTATATGCTTGCTAGGCCCACACTCTACCACCTGAGCCACTGCACCAGCTATTTTTTTGTGTTGGATATTTTCGAGATAGGGTCTCAAGAACTATTGACTGCGACCCTTCAGATCCCTGCTTTCCGAGTAGCAGGGATTACAGATATGAGCTACCGCATTTGAACCTCTCTCTCTTTTTAAATAGCAACCACTGTAATGGGTGTAAGGCGGTATCTGTGGTTCTGATTTGCAGCTGTCTTTAAGGACCGCCCCCTCCAGTTACAACATGGGGGTTAGTATAATGGTGTGATGAACTCTCTCTCTTGACAACTTGTTCTCAACCAGCACAAATTCCCCACTTGAAAACAGAAATTAAACAAAAGAAACTGCCGGGGCTGGCACAGCAGTGCTGTACAGGTGCCCACACCCACGGCCCCTGACCCTGTCAGCCTGTGACCTGACGTGGCCACAGGCGATGCAGCCCATTGCCCTGGGCCATCCGGGTGAGCCAGTGTCATCACCAGAGGACCTTGCAGAGCCCCTGGCATTTCCAATGGCCCCTCTCCTAGGCATCACACCTCTTGCAGACCCTTGCAAGAGGACATAAGTTTATTTACGGCAACCTTGTTTCTAAGTGCAAGGCTAAGATGGGGCTGTTAAAGAATTCTGCTGGCGGGAGTTTTCTCAATGGACTCTTCTCTTCCTGCACCCCCTCCCTCCTCTTTTCCTTCTTCTCCTTCTACAGGATCTTGCTACATTGTCAGGGCTTCCATCCAACTCACAATCCTTCCACTTCAATCTCCCTGACAGCTGGAATTACAGGTGTGTACCACTGTGCCTGGCTGGCTGAATATTCCTAGGCGAAAGAAGCAAAGTACACCTGCTTTCTATGCACAAAACCCTGAATTTAAACCCCAAGCCCACCAAAAAAGAAAAAAAAAAAAGCAAAATACAAACGAATAAGCTGCTGCCTTGAGAAAGGCAGAGGGACAATGAGAAAACATGCTGTATCTGCTTCGTTGTGCAAAAGACCTAAATAATTAAGCACCCCGTGTTCAAGTACACGCAAATGTTTCAGAGGACATCTCCAAAACTGACCTATAGTCAATGCGATGCCTACCAAAACTCCAGCTGCATTTTTCTTTTTGCACAAATTGACAAGCCTATCGTAAAATTCCTATGGAAATTCAGAGCACCCAGAATAGTGAACACAATCTTGAGCAGAATGAAGTTGCAAGAATTTTGCAATTTGAAACTTTAATGCTACAGGAGAGACATGCCGGTCAGCCCTGGGGTTGGGAGTCCAGAAAACATCGTCCATTTAGGCCCATCGGGTTTTCATGCGGGTGCTGTATTAGTCTGCTCTGACTGCTTAACACAATACTGCAGTCTGGGTCTTTATTTCCAATGCTTGTGGAGGCACAAGACCAAGATCCAATAGTGAGGCCGAGACCCTGACCTGGGCGTGAGACCAGGGCACGCGCAGGTCCGAGACCAGGCATTGGCCCAAGACCTAGGCCCAGGCCTGAGACTCAAGACCCACATCCCAGGCAGGAGCTGGAGATCCAGACCTGAGACCCAGGAGTAGGCCAAGACGCAGGCCCAGGCCTGAGACCCAAGAACCAGGCTCAGGTCTGAGACCCAGGGACAGGCCCAAAACCCAGGCACAGGCCTAGGGTCGAGACCCAGGTGCAGGCTGGAGACCAGGCACAGGCTTGAGAAAAGATGCAGGCCCAAGACACAGGCATAGGCTGGAGACTCAGGAAGACCCACATCCCAAGTGGAGCCTGAGAATCAAGCAAGGCCTGAGACTCAGGAGCAGGCCCACAACCCAGGCAGGAGTGCAAGACTCAAGTCTGGGTGGGCCCAAGACCCAGCCCCAAGTCTGAGACCCAGCACCAGGACAAGGCCCAGACCAAAGCCCAGGCTCGAGATCCAGCACAGGCCTGGAACTTGCACAAGCCTAAGACCCAGGGTCGTGGTTGAGACTTAGGCCCAGGTGTGAAACTGAAACTGGAGTTTTGGACCCCAGGCTCAAACTCCTGAGATTCCGTATGCCAGGTCCAGCTACTCGCCCCTAAATGCCAAATAAACAGGCATAGTGAAGCCAGAGAAAGGAGGTTTATTGCACAGCTCGGGACATGCCATGGGAAGAGGCAGAGTGAGCTCTCAGCTCATCCTCAGCCATCTTTGGGGTACAGACATGAGATAGGTTTAAGTAGACAACAGAACTGGGGCAGGGGACAAAAGGTACAGTTAAACAGTCCCAGTCACAGGTGTGTTCTGGTTGACCATAATCTCAGTCCAAGGTTTCCCAGAGGGGTGCAGCATCATCACCAATGAGGTCATTGTCCTCATTTGGAGGGGTATCTGTCCTGCAAGTCTCCACTCTTCCTTATGGGAAGTTTCAGTCATAAAGACATTATCAGTTCTGTCCTTTCTGAAATCCAAGGTGATTCAAAGTGACTACAAAGAGAATGGCTTAGCGCAAAGACAGATACAAAATGGAGGCAGGGATGCCAAGCATCTCCTGTTTTTAGTTAATTTGTGGATCCAAGTAAGGAGTCAGTGCTTTTCAGCAAAAGCAATTTGAATGCCTCTTACAAGACCGTGCACAAGCCTGAGATCAAGGCCTAGAACCAAGACCCAGGCTCAGGCCTGAGACCAAGGCCAAAGACCCAGACCCAGGCCAGAGACCAAAGCACAGGTCTGAGACCCAGACATGAGCCCAAGACCCAGCCCTGGGCCTAAGACCCTGACCCAATTCCCAGACACAGGCTGTAGACTTGGACACAGCTCCAAGACCAAGAACAGGCCAAGACCCAGACCTGGGCCTGAGACTGGGTACAGGCCAGAGTACCAGGCCCTGAGCCCTAGGCCGAGCCCAAGACCCAGGTGTAGACCCGAGGACTAGACCCCGGGCCTGAGGCCGAGGCCCAGATGTAGGCTCAACAGCAGGCACACACCCAAAACTCAGGAACAGACTGATGACCAAGACACAGGCCTGAGACCCAGACACAGCCTTAAACCCAGGTCCAGGCCCAGAACTCAGTGCAGAACCGAGGCCCAGGTATAGAACTGGGGCCTAGGCCAGGTCTGACACCGAGGTGCAGTCCCAAGACAAGGCCCACAAACCAGGCAGTAGTCAGAAATCCAGTCCCAGGGGCTAGTGGAGTGGCCCGTTGTGGAGCACCTGCCTAGCAAGTGTGAGGCCCTGAGTTCAAACCCCAGTACCCCCCCCCCCAAAAAAAAGCAAGATCCAGGCTGAGGCTTGAGACCCAGGCACAGGCCATTCATTTTCTGGTTTTCAGGAGAGAGCACTCAGGAGAACTTCAGTCCCATCCTGGGCCACCCTGTGACCTCATCTGACCCCAAAGGCCCCACCTCCTAACTCTGTCCCAGCAGGGTCATGACTTCAACCTCTGGAGTTGGTGAAAATGTGTGAAAGCTGATTGTGGTGACACTTTCAGTTATTTGAACACTAAAACTTTGCATGGATGAATTGTATAGTATGTGAATTGCTGTTCAAAAAAGCTGTGCAGGAAACAGGAGGGTGTGACATTTCTCTGAGCATAGTTTTTTAAATAGTTTGACTTTTATAAGCATGAAATAAACACGTGTTGGCAAAAATCCCACAACTGAATATAAGCAAAAAATCAATGAACCAAACGCCTTCCCGAGGATTAGATGTGTGACTCACACCTGTAATCCCAGCTATGTAGGAGGCAAAGAGTGTGAGGATCATGGCTTGAGGCCAGCCTGGGCAAAAAGTTAGTGAGACACCCCATCTCAGTCAATAAACCTGGCATGGTGATACACTCCTGTGATCCCACATGAGGCCATAGGTAGGATTTTGGTCTGTTGACCCCAGACAAAAACATGAGCCCCTACTTGAAAAATAACTAAAATCACGAAAAGTCTTGGGACATGGCTCCAGCAGTAGAGTGCCCAGCCAACAAGCAGGAAGGACAGAACAGCTCACTTTAACACTAACTCAGGGCCTTGGCTTCCGAGATCAGGCCTCTCCACAGAGGCATTTGGTAACCACGCTCGTCCCGTGGCCTTCTGAGGGGGCAGCTAGGGCAGGACAGAGCCTCCACACTCTCGCTCAGTCTGCTTTGCTCAGGACAAGTGCACAGGCTACATCTCTGTTCCCACCCCATCCTTGGGCCTCATGTCTGTCCCCATGGTGACAGGAGCAGGTGACCCTGCAGACAGCATGACTGCATATGGACCAAAAGGAGGCAGGAAAGCGGGGAGGCTTCTGGTGTCCAGGCTGGCCTTCCTTTGGCTGGAGAGCACCTCAACATGACAGGGTTGCCAGGGAGACAGGACACCACAGCCAGCTGAACAGACCGGGGCTCATGGTGGCGGAACAAAACTACAGTACCCATAACTAGCTCCAAACTAATGAAAAGCCATTTCAGGTGAAGGAGTTCCCCAAGCTTCACTTTTTTAGCAGCCTTGTTCTTTGCACTTGAGACAATCATGAGCTAACAGAAAAATTCATGTTGGGTGGGGGGGGGAAGGAGGGGGGAGGTGGCGCCACTCCCCAGCTCCGCATCTGCACACGAGCTCCCTGCACCCCACCACCCTCGCCCTCCGAGTTTGTGTCTGTGGAGAGGGAGTGAGTACCCGAAGTCCCTTGAGACAGCAAAAGCTTTGGCTGGGAGGTTCTGTGTTCTAACTGGGATTTTGTGTGTCCTGTGGTACTTCTGAAAAACACCGTGAACTGTGACAGTTACAGGGACTGTAAACTGAGGGTGGGGACTGTTCAGATCCGAAGACTTGAAGTTTAATGACTAATGACTGAGGCTTTAGACACGGGTTAATTTCTGGAATCCTTGGACTGACTTGGGGTTTCAGGGATAAATGGCAAGTTAGCAGGAAACTCAAGGCTGAGGATGACTGGGAGTACCGAGAAACCCGTGCAGTGCAGGAGCGTGAGGACTCGCTGGGGGGAAGACAAGCACATTCACATCCTGGCCACCGAGCTCTCAGCCCTGTCTACAGGGCCACAGACGTCCGGCTCTCCAGGAGGAAGGGTGGGGTCCTTTCCTGTGGACCCGGCTCAGGCTATGAGGCAGGGAAGGCTGCCAGTCCCCAGACGCGCAATGTAGTCAACCAGACACTCAACGTGGAGTTGAGTCATCGGAAAAAAGCAAGTAAGAGATTTTTGAATTTGTCACATCACTGGGTTTGAAATGTGACTAGGCAAGTAGATTTCGGTTACTAAATAATAATGTGCATAGTACATGTTAGTTTCTGTAAACGGGGAAATTTTCTCTTTCAGTAAGAGAAACATTGAATTACTATGTTCTCCCATTAGAGCAAAATGGACAGATAAGCATTCAGGGCAGGCTGGTTGCCTTCTGTTTACTCTCAGGTGAGTCGAGATCATGCAGCCCGAGGGGCACTGAGCAGGGCTCCTGGGTCGGGCTCCATCCTCCTTCTCCACCCCGTTCTTGAGCACAGACCCTCGGCAGTCAGGTCACCCAGGCCATGGGCCACCTGAACATGCAGAGCAAGGCCTGAGGCACGAAACTAGACACCTGGTTTTCAGAAGAAAAGATGGAAGCAGCAGGGGGAGCTCCCTGGCATTCTGTTCCCAGAGTTCTTGCCACCTAGCCCAATCTCAGGCATCTGTGCCTGGTCCCCAGGGCCACTGCCTTTCAGGCACCTTGAGGTACAGCAGGCAGCTCCAGGGAGCCCCTGGCCAGGGAAAGCCTCGACTCTGTACTACCCTCCCACCTGGGCATGTGGGGTGAAGTGAGCATCCTGTCTGTCCTGTGAAGGCCACAGTGGGATCCCATGTAGCTGAAGGCACTTCTGACCAGCTTCTCCAGCCCTGTGCCACTGTGGCTGAACACGGGCTACAAGTGCAACCCATAACACTGTGTGATGGCAGGTGAAGTCGAGCAGACCTGATGACATGGTGAAGTCTGTCAATTGGTCACAAAGGCAGTGACAGGGTTCATGCAGTGCCACAAACACAAGGCTTTCAGTCTGTAAAACATTTAGGGCATATTCAACAGAAGAAATGTGAGTAGGCCATCAGTTCACAGGTCAGAGACTCACTGGCGTCCACACTACTAGTGAGAAAGGAGAGGATGATCCTATGGACCCTACACAGTTCTCCTGCTTGCCAAGGTCTGTCCCCAGTCCCCCTCTGGGTGGGGCAGTTCTCAGACCACCATTCTCTGTAGAGTGTTGCCTATGGCCACCCGACCAGGCACTGTGTGTGGGGTGGAGCTGTTTCCCAGCCTCCTCACTCTGCCTCCTTATTTAATATGCCCTTGACATATGTCTTCCATTGCCCCCTTGGGTTTGCCTGTTTTCTGGCAGACACATGACACCACTCACCTGCTCATTAACTCACCACTTGGTGAGCAGCTGCCCCACACCGGGCATGACAGGCACCTGGACTTAAGTCAGGGAAAAAGGCAGAGCTCATGAAATTTGACTGGTGCAGGAAGGGCTCTTCTAGCCTCATCCATCCCTCTGTCACTTCCATCATGTGAGAATGCAGTGCTTCTCCCTCCCAAGGATGCAGCAACACCATCTGTAAGGAGAGGCTGGGCCCCTCCCTGACACCCTGAACCCACCGCCACCTTGACCTTGGACTTTTGGCCTCCAGACCTAGGGCAGTCAACCTCTGCTCTTCATCAGGGACCCAGTCAGCTCTTGTCACACCAGCATGGTGGACTGAGACAGAGGCGTCGTCAGGTCAGCACAGGCTATGTTTAAGACTACAAGTTTTTGTTTTCTGCGGTGCTGGGGTCAGTGCATCCCTAAGAGCCCTGTAGGTCTGGTCCCTGGCTAGCTGCTGCTGCCAGCAATCGCCACCTCCTCCAGTCTTGAGCTTCCCCAGCTGCACAGTGGAAGCAGTGGGCCTGCTGCACAGAGCTGTTCGTACAAAGATGGGATGTTGTAAGTCACCTGGCACCATGCCTTGCAAAAATGAACGCCAGCAGCCTCTGTCACTAGCTGTGTTGTAGCAACTCTGGCAATACTTTGGAGAGTCTGAGGGGTACTAGACCTGCAATAGGTTTGGTGCTAAATTAAAGGGGGCCAAATAAAAGGCATTCTGTCCCACTGCTTCCAGTTACTCAACTAAGTTCATTTTATTTTCCAATTTTGAAAAAAACATGAGTACTACAGAGAATATTTCTCTACCCAAAACAGAAAGTGCTGTGCCAAGTTACTGCACCTGGGTCAGGCTGGAGAGCCTGTGACTGGCTGGGGCAGAGCTGATTTCTACATTAGATACCTGTCATCAGGAGGGGTAAGCAAGGCCAAACACTGCCTCTCGTCCAACTTCCCAAGTGATGCCAGAGCTCCTGACTGTCAGATGAGCTCTATCACCAACATTTGCTCTGACTCCTTTCTTGCAGTGCTGGGTATCAAACCCAGGATCTCATGCACGCTAGGCAAGCACTCTACCATTGAACCACTTTAACTTCTTTTTTAATGTTGTGGTACTGGGGTTTGAACTCAGGGCCTACACCTTGAGCCACTCTACCAGCTCTTTTTCTGTAAAGGGTTTTGTCAAGATAGAGTCTTGTGAACTATTTGCCTGGGTTGGCTTCCAACCGCAATCCTTTGATCTCTGCCTCCTGAGTAGCTGGGATTACAGGTTTGAGCCACGGGCGCCCAACTGCCACTCTGACTTGTAATAGGATGTGTGAGTCTCATGGGACACACCTGTAGCTGAATAGTGGCCAGGCTCCCACCTGGCTCAGCACCACCTGCACTGTGTCCCACTCCAAGACACATCCACTCACATGGCTGGTGAGGAGTGATGGTGGCACACAGAGACATGAGAGGGGCTGTGCCAGTCTCAGGCAACAGAGGCACAAGCCATTGGATTACATGTCCCCAAAGCCTTCTCACCCCACACGCTGTCTCCACGCTCCTCACAGAGGCTCATGGTCTGACAGAGTGGACTGACTGAGATACTGAATGGCACCCAGCCTCTGTAGACAGATCACATGGCCACTAAGAAATAGGATGTAAAGCATGAACCTCCAGGGAGCCAAGGTCCTAGCAAAGCTCAGATGAAATCAACTCAACTCTGCAGACTGCAATTTGACACATAAAGATTTAAGATCACATTTTGTTTTTCCAAGACCTAATGCACTCCCAGGGATATGACCGGGTAGGTAAATTTAGGAGACAGGAAATGATATCCCGTCGGGTTCTGTAAACAGCAGTCACTTTATTAAACCCCTGCCCAGCTGAAAACCACCAGCTGCTGCTGATTCCACAGGAAGTGCTCTTCGGAGCTCTTCAGGACCATGGGGCTTTCAGCTGATAATCTCAGAGGGACACAGTTTAAATAACTTCTAAGAATGAGATAAATGAGTACTATACATCTTGATCTAATTGTAATCAATAAAGTTAAAGCACTAGTAATCAAAATGTGCCCTTCTGAGAGCTCCAGGAGACACAGCAGTACAAGTCACACGATTCTGGGAGCAATAAAACATGTTTCAGCAAACACTTTTCCAAAAGTGCTTCTAATAAAAATAAACTTTGAATTTCAATTGAAACAGTAAATAGGACTTTTGCATGTCTCCACTACCACTGCTAAGTTGATGCATAATTCTACCCAGCCCAATGCAATGAAAAGAGCGTCACGGGGCCCGTCACCAGGTAGTGGCCGACCAGGGCTGCCGGAGGTCTGTTCTAAGCATCTCTGGATCCAGGACCACTCGAAGCTCGTTGGGAAAGTCACCACTGCCTTTCAATGAAGTCTACAGAGAAACACCAACTGAGGAATTGGGATCTAGTCTGGGCACCCCTGGGCAACTCAATTAAAAATGGCTCTAAAACCTGGATTAAGATGATTGCTAAGCATTTTTGTCAACTAAACAGTAAAATGTCAATAAAACTTCCTCTTTTTAAAATAGGTCCCTTCATTTTAAAAAAGCGTAAGATTTCAGGTCCACGCCCACATCAAGGTGGGCAAGCTCCAAGGGGCTCTGCTCCTGAGGCTGCTGCTACCTTGGGTGCCACTAGATGGCACTGCTGCACACCGGGTTTAACAGTCCATATGCTGGGAGGTTTTGACAAGGGTTAAAAAAAAAAAAGAAATCACATTATTTTCTTAGGTTAACCCTTTCCATCTAAAAAGAACATGACTTCTGAATAAGACACACAGAGTCGACCACACCCGATGGGGCACTTCCTTGTGAAGTCCCTTCAAGTTTCAGACAGCCTCCCCATGCTACACTGACTGTCAAGGAAATCTAGACAGAGATCTGCTCCTAAGGGTGAATCAGGTCTGGATAATACTTTGTGGCTGCTTGAGAGTTAACACCAGTAAACAGAGTTAGTATTCGCTTGGGTCTGTGCCCATTCACTACCTTATTTTTAAAACAATCACTATTTGCAGAGCTTCGCAGGGTGTCCTCCTCTGCTGGCATCACTGTCCATGTCCCCAGGCACTACAGCCTCTTCTTCTGCAGCACCTGGCCATTGGTCCTTTCTGGTCGGCTGCTCTTGGGCTCTGGCTGTGCAAAGTTCCAATCTACCGGATTCAGAAGCTGCTGGGTCTTCTTGTGGGTCCAATAGGGATTAAGAAGTAGTGTGAGCAGAGCCAACCCAACAAGGAACAATGCAAAGTGAGGCAGGTACAGGCTGCTGATCAGGCTGTCCCAGTGCCAGAAACACACCCACCACATGTGGTAGGTGAGGACCATGCGGCAGTGAAACATGTGAATCATCACCCACTGGTTGAGCTTCCAGAGCAGAGTGGCAGAGCAGCCGGCCTGCGGGGATAGAGCAGGTGAGAGCTCAGTGCGGAATGCAACCCATCCTCACATCCCAGGAGGCATCTGCACCCTTCACCAACCCTATGCTGGCCTCAAAGCAACAGACTCACTGGCCTTGCTCTCCCTGGCTTAACTGTGAGGACTGCCTGAGCCAGCAGCCAGCTAGCCTTGAGCCTCGTGGGCACCTGTCAGTCCTGCAAATGTAATCCTTCCCAACATTTTTATATAGAATTTGCACATATGAGCAAACAGGCTCTACTTTCCTAACAAGAGCAGAAGACACATGCGAGCTGAGCTCACATTCCCAGACCCTTGGAGGAGACTCTCACAAGAGGTGGATTTAGGATGGAATGTGTGTTCTGCTTTAGAGCACTTTTATGCCAGAAGGTCTTGGATGGAGGTCACAGCTGCCTTAAAATTAGGCTAAATTTGCACTGAACGAGTAGTAGTCGTAGGTAAAATGGAACAGCTACACGATGCCTCAGGTCACGGACACAAGGGTGGCCAAGCCAGGCTGTCCCCAGCAGGCCAAGGCACTGCCTGGCATCAGTTTCTCTGACATCTTCCAACTGCCATCCTGAGCTGCAGACTATGGAGGCAGCTGCTTCTACAACAGGACACTGCTGCTCTGCATGTGCAGAAGGAAACTGAATGGTTGGGGACCAGAACACTGGACACAGGGCAGTCTAAATCAGGACAGGAGGCAGGGACGGGCACATGGCAGACAGGGTCATCGGGATCTCGGGCAAGGATGGTTATGTAGCTGTCTCTTCACCTCCCTGAGAATAGGGAACCAACTTCTGAAGTCACCAAAAGAAGGAAATGCTGCTCTTGCATTCATATCATAAAAAAACATGTCCAACGCCTTGCCCTCACTGGTGGCTATTTTGGGAGGTGGTAGAAACTGCAGGGAGTGGGGCCTCGCTGAAGGAAACAGGCCACTGGGGGCGAGTCTTTGAAGGCAATTATCTGGTCCCCAGTCTCCTCTGCTTCCAGTCTGCCATGATGTGAGCTGCTGAGCTTCACCACACCCTCCCTACCATAATGGACTGAAACCTCCAGAAGCCTTAGCTAAAATAAACTTTCCTCCCTTAAGTTGTTTTCTCAGGTACTTTGGTCACAGCGACACAAAAGTAACATATCTGGTAAGGTCTCCCCAAATCACTCCTGCCCAAACACCTCACAGCACCCAACTCTCACACACAAATCTCTCTGATTCCTCACTGAACTGCTGTGGGCACCTTTTATTTTCTGTGGCTACCCTGTGACACCCTGTGATGGTTACGAGGGTGCCCAGCTCACTGGCTCTTGATCACTGGCCACAGCTCAGACGGGCCTTGTGGCTCCTTACACATTCTACTCTGAACCACAGTGGAGCAGCCTGGGATCCCAGGTCCTGGCAGTGACAGCCACAGAGACACAGCTGGTGCTCCACAAATGCTGTTTTGCTGCTAACTTGCACGTGATGGACTCCCACCATACATCCAGCTAGGACCCAAAGGCAGGGATGACATTTTATGATCACTTCCTTCCCAAAGCCTAGCAGTGCTCTGTGAGGAGTGCTGAATAACACAAACTATTTGGACAATGCAATGTGTCATAAAAGACAGCAAGGATCAATGCTAAAAACACTTTTTATAAAAAGTGTAACATGAAGGGCATTTTGACATCAAAGTGAGAATCATGATCCTGTATGGAAGATAAACATTAAAAAACATTTCAAACCCAAAAGAGAAGTACTAGACAAGTCACTATGTTAGGTGCCAGCACTTTTGGTCACCAGTAAAACAGGTGGCTGGGGACCTGTGTGACCTGAGAGGAGCATGGCAAGGCCACCTGCATGTGGCCAGTGAACGAGGGTGAGTGGGTGTGCTGGCCAACAGCACTTATCAAAGTTAAAATGCCAAAAGTTAGGTGTGTATACATACACATCACTTAACTTTTTTTTTTTTTTTTGTGGTACTGGGGTTTGAGCTCACAGACTGCACCTTGAGCCACTCCACCAGCCCTATTTTTGTGAGGGGTTTTTTGAGATAGGGTCTCGGGAACTATTTGCCTGGGCTGGCTTTGAGCTGTGATCCTCCTGATCTCTGCCTCCTGATTAGCTATGATTATAGGAGTGAGCCACCACAACTATTTTTTAAGTACTGAGAAAAAAAAAGTAATGTTTTCTAGGACACGCACTCTGTCCACTGATTCCCCAGACCCACTGAACTTCAGGAGCAGGTGCCTAGAGGCTCAGAGTTAAGGAATGATACTGGGCAGGCTGCAATCAGCTGCTGGTGAATTCTGGCAGGCCCAATGCACCAGCAGCACCTGCACAAGTGCCTGCTCCACGCAGCTGCTGGGCCTGCCTCCATGGGGGCACTCACCTTGAGGAGCATCCAAGAAATGCAGGTAAAGGGGGTACTCATCTCCAGGAGCAACGTGGTCATGGCGAGATAGTGGCCAGCTCTGAGATTGGCAGCAGAGCCAAGGAATCCAAGAAAGGCAAAGAGGTGGTGGACAACCAAAAACAAGTCAAAAGTCTGGAAGAACAGGTTGGAAAGGTGGACAGCCACATTTTCAAAGAAGAAGAAGCCGGTGGCTGTGGTGATATGAAACCAGCACCAGCTCTGTTGGCCGAGCGCCTTGTCAGCTTGCAGCACTGAGTCCCCCAGCAGAGCCCACAGGCCTGCAGCTGTGCTCTGGACACCAAAGACGGCACGTGTGGCTGCCAGGTCCCAGAAGACCTTCTCTCTGGCTGCCAGAGAACGATAGGTGGCATTCAGTGAGGATGAGAGCTGATGGCAGACTACAAAGACGCCCAGGTAGAAGACAAAGCCTGCGACTGCCAGCGTCGAGCGAATCTTCCAGGAAGCATAGTCCAGGTCAAAGACGCTCTGTGTTGAGCCCCCATCACTCACAGGAGTCATCCTCCTCAATTGCACACCAAAGCAGTCCAGGGGCCAATGTTGGGCTGCTGGACCTGATGTATCTTTTCCAAGAAGACAGTCCGTGCAGCTGTCTCTTCATGCATCCACCTTCAGGCTGAAGGAGAAAAGAGAATTTACCTTATGCCAACTCAGCAGAAGTGCGACAAATGGCCACCCTAGCAAGGACACCCAGAAGGGTTCCTTTCAGTTCTTGCCTTATTCTTTCGTACTTACAAAGACACAAACACAGCAAGACAACATCTACTGGAAGTATAGGAGAATGAAAGAAAATTAACTTGAGACAGAGAGGCACAGCCACAAACAGGAAGCAATAAAGTTTTAACATGAACACATGGCCTAAGCTCTTCCCACGGAATTCCACAAACTAGGCTCTAGGTTTCGTGGTGGTCTGCTAGTTAGTTGCACAATTTAGAGGCCATAGGATAAAACTCACCTCAACTAACTGCAAATACACTTTGTTGAAGCACTGCACTTCTAGAACACGAGGCAAGAATGCCAACCTGCTCCGCTCCAGGGTTTGAACTCAGGGTCTAATGGTCACTAGGCAGGTGCTCGACCATTTGAGCCACTCAGCCACCCCTTCTTTGTGCTGAGTTTTTTCCAGATAGTATCTTGCAAACTATTTCCTTGGGGCTGGCTTCAAACCCCAATCCTCCTGATCTCTGCCTCCTGAATAGCTAAGATTCAGGTGTGATCCACTATGCCCAGATGGTAAAGCTATTTGTGGGCTGCACCATATTTTGGTCACTGCCCAGACACAAGGATGCAGGGTCAGGCATGCCTGGGCTCAAATCCTACTCCATACACTGGCCACAAAGCCTTTGGACTTCTCTGGACCTAGCTTCTTCATGAGGACAGCAGACCAGAGCACTGGAGGAAGAGGAGATGTCATGGGACTATGGCAATGCCTGGTGTATGATGCAGGCCAAACATCACTCCAGGATTTGGAACTTTCTGAGTGCTGACTCGTACTAGAAGAGGAAAAGTCCTCGCCTCACCTCAGTGACAGATCACTGGCAAAATGCAGATGTATTAACAATGCCTTGTACCAGACACACAGTGGCACATGGCCATAGTTCCAGGATGCAGGAGGCTAAGGTGGGAGGATCACTTGAACCCAGGACAATGTGGCTGGGGCAACACAGAGAGGCCATCTCAGAACAAAACAAAACAAGCCATGTGTAGAAGGTGTAAACAAAACATGCATTAATTGTGTTTAGACTGGGGTCCCATCCTGGAGGCATCTCTCACTATGTCTGTGCAAATATCCCCAAACCCAATAAAACCCTACATCTGAAGCACTTCTGGACCCAAGCTTTTTGGATAAAGACGCTCGACCTGTAGGAATTTCAGCGAGTGTAGAATGATTATCACCACTGTTGTTATAAACAGTGGAGGGGAAAAAAAAGCCCTCAGGTTGGGTCTGTTACCTTGCAAGTGGCCTGAACTCTGTTCTCAGGGTCCCATCACCTAGAAGGGCACTTCAGTACCTATACTGCTAGGCCACCAGACCACCAGGAGAGACCCCTTGACAGCTCCAGGGCTCCAGGCAGCCTCACTAGTCTGAGCAAATCCCTCTAAATGAACCCGTTCCTGCCGGGGACACAAAACCCTACTGGCCTTCCCCAGCTCTCCACAATGGTGACGGTTCCCAATCCAGGTGTGGGAAAATCCCCTCAGCTGTGATGAACATGAAGGCTTAACCCGAGGACCCTGGATATGGTTCATCAGAGTCCTGCTTCAAAAACTCACTCTCCTATTAACAGCGGGGCCTGTGGGCAAGGAAAATATTGTGAACCATGTGCATTCTGAAAAAATAAGTTCATGGAATTACTGACTTGTCTCTGCAACACTGTGAAAACAGAAGCTCATTCTCCCATTGTTGTGTTTGTGCTGCTCACAACCATTTCCTGTTCCTGACAACCTGGAGACTACATTGCATTTCAACAGCCTTAAACCTCCTGCGCCACATCAGGAGATGGTGGTTCACTTGTTTTATTGGCTACACAAGAGCTTGTCCTAGGAACCTGTGCTCCTATTCCTCACCTTATTTCCTTGACTAACACCTGGCAGGGCCTCCCAAAGCCAGTAGCATAAGTCTGACCTCCTGCCTGGGACCTGCAGGCATGGCCCTGTCCCTTCCTGGCTCCACTCTCAACTTCCCCTGCATCTCCATGCGGCAACTTCCAGCTCTTAGAAAATGCTGAATTCTCCCAGCATCTGGGGATCTGCAGGTGTCCTTTGCCACTGGCTAGCTTAGAAACAGGTGCTCCCAGGCCATGGACTGGGATACATGCCTCTGCTGTATTCCTGGATACATCTCTTCCACTACTGAACCTACAACTGCTCAGTTAATCCAGCTCTGCCAGACAAGCCTCCAGTGGGTCTGCTGGCGTTCCTGGCCTGACACAATGTCTGGCACATAGCAGGCACTAGTAAAATACTCATTGAATGCTCTAAGATTTTAAATTATGCTCAAGTGGCCCAATGTACCGAACTTTAGAACTGTTTTGTTTGTGAAACTGTAAAGGCCAGAGTCTTAAATTCTCAACAATGGAAAATAGAGGCCTTCTGGGCCTGTGATTTATAGAACCAGCACATGGAGTTGGCCACTGAAGGCAGCCTCAGAAGCCAGGCCTCCTTGTCCTTCGTGTATAGGGTGCACCTGGCATGCACCCCTCAGGGAGAGGGACCTCTCAGCACCCACACAGGGGAGTGAAGACGCCTTCACAAGGCTGTACCCTCACTGTGGGAGGCCCCAGCAGCGAAGGAACTGAACCAAGAGGCACCTGGGCTGGAGCTGCTAGCCACAATATACCAGAAAGTCACTCCCCTAATCTCCATGCCCACACCTCAGGACACAGCAAGTACTAACTCACTCGAGCCTGTGCTAAGTCGGACTTTTGAAGCCCACTGCAAATGACAGAGGAAACACCTATAGCCTCTGAACTATCGGGGCAAAATTCTCGAAGTGCTTGTTTGTGTCTAACTGTCCATGCTATATGAACACAATTTTGGTTGGGGAAAAAAAAAAAGACCAAGTTCACGTTCACGTCTTCCCACGAATTCTGGGGGCTCCACAAGCATTCTGCTCCTAGTTTGTCTTCAGGACAAGCAGTGCTCCCTTCGCGTGACGACCAGGAGGCTTCTCTGCCTATGCCAATACCCTGTGGCTTATCCTGCTGCTTTCCTATCCATCTCCAAAGCACTGAAAGTTACTTTGTACTCAGACCGAACTGAGCATAGTACCGAAGGTCTGGCAAGAGCACCTGGCATTGGCACAGGTCTGCTCCTTCTAATCCAGGCAGGTTTTAGGTGCAGATCTGTTTCAAGCCAAGTCTAGGGCTAAGGAGAGGAGACTGATCTTCAAAGCTAGAGAATTCCAGAGGCCTCACTCACAGGCACCCCGCTAAACTGTTACCCTGAACAAAACTGCTGACTGCTGAAGTACGGACTCCTCCCCAGATCCCTTCTTGCACTTTCCCATGTGTCAGTCACCAGACCTGGTTGCACTTCCCATTTTGCCATGATTGCATCGACATGGGCTTTGCCCTGACATGGCGACCCCATCTCTGAGAAGCTCTACTGAGTCCACTTCCAGGCACAAGAACAGTGCTGCTTCCAGGAGGTTCTGGTTTGGTCAGGGTCCAAGAGACCCGGGGGCACCAGAACCAGAGGATCAAGAGCAGCCCAGTTTGCTATGTAGAACTTAAGAAAACAAGTTTCTCTCCTAACCACACTAGACCCCAGTGTCTGACTGTGTGTAAGAAACACAGACCAGCAGCAAGGGAAGTACCGACTATGTGCCAGGCACATTCAACTGGTTTGCTGCATCTTTACCAGAGAGAGACTGGCTCCCAGGGCTTCAGACCTTCTGGGCACCTTTTGGAGACAGGACCACACTTACAGGAAACACTGTGGACAGACTGGTCGTGTGCTGACACAGAAGCAGATATGCAAGAGTGGAGGCCTGGCAGCCCTCCTGGTTCTGGCAATCCCAATTAGGTAAGAAATAAAAGGTTATAAACTCAGAACACCTATCCTTCATGCCATGTCAATTTCCTGGTTCTGTGTTCAGACCTCAGGGGTGTCTGTGCTCCCACAGCCATGTGCACACAGCTTCTGGATAAGACTGTGATGTTGGTGTAACAGCACCAGTCAGCATTCCAAGGTGTGGACACAGAAACAAGGTAAGTTCAACTGCCCGAGCTATAAGGGTAGGCCAGGCCCCAGCTGCACGGTGTCTGCCTCCAGCTGGCCAGCCTTGCCTTCCCTGGAGTGCTGCAGAGCCCTGGGACCCCTCTGCACTGCTACAGCGAGACAGCTGTGGTTTGCCCTGAGTCACCAGGTGGGCACCCCGAGAGGTGTGGCTGGGCCTCACTCTGGTAGGCAGCTCAGACTGTGTGAGGTGAATTCCAGTTCTCCTTTTGAGTCTATTTCTACTCCCCTACTCAACCGCATTTCTCTCACCCTAGAAAGGCAAAAAGGGATGCTGAGGTCACCACCATTCCCCTGCTGCACACCTGCCTTTCATCAAGCCCAACTCAAGGACTACCCTTAAGTATACTACAGTCAGCAGCGACTGCTCCTTCCAGGGGTAAAACTGGAGATCACTCAGCCCTTCACTTCTGTGGAGCCAGGGCCAGGACAGAAGGGAGGCTGCAAAGGCTACTGGCTCCGCTCAGCTAGAAAAGCCCCTGACTACAGGTCTTTGTTTCCTCTGGGGAAAAATGTCTCACCAAACCTTGTCTTACTCTTTCTCCTATAACCTTTACTGGCTTCGGCTGTTCTACTGCACTGAAGCGTGCCTTCAAAATATTCTGAATGAAAACAAATTAACAAGAGTGTTAGCCCAATCTGCAGTGTGACCCAGCAGCCACATCAGCAGGAAGTAGGATTAGGGCCCTTCAGCTCTGTCTGCATCTCAGAGCCTCTGGCTCACTAGGGATACCAGCACTTTTGTGTTTGGTTAATATAACTCATCCAAAACCTGAAATGACGTCAAAGGGCTGCAAAGTGGCTACGTGTTGTCTTTTTTGCCAAGCCAGGTCACTGCTTCAGAAAGGTGTAAGGAATAGGAGTAAAAACTAATTGTACTATCTACCACTGACTGATCGGCCCCAACACTCCACAACCTGCCAAGCCAGGTTAACTGAGAGGACACTGAGAAGATCAGGAACTTTCCTTTCCTCCCAGAAGGAACCATAATCCCCAGAGCTGTGGTTTCACTGCTCACTGGAATCCTGCCAGCTCCGTACCTAACCCAGAACTTAGTTACTTTTACTCACTCACTACAGGAACCCTATTTCAGTGTATTCTCTTGTGAACTGGCATTTTAATTCTGCTGGATCTTTCACTGATGACTTAAGTATGACATGAGATGGGCTGCTGGCATACTTCTAACATTTTGAGACTTACACATGGATAGGTGGTCAAATATTTTCTCAAAATCAAAAGGAACACATGCTTAATTAACAAAATAATTTAAAAAAAGAAACAAGCACGACAATACAGAAAAAAACCTGGTTACCTATTCTCCTACCCAGCTCTAAGTTCTATCAGTTTTTGGTGCCTGCTGGGTAAATTTTTCTTGATACAAATTTTTTTCATAAGAAGGGATAAAAGCACACAAGCTGCATGTCTCTTTCCTTTTAGCAGCATATCATTACATCAACCCTCTTCCGCAGATAGATACAGAGACCCTTATCTGGATGTGTGCTCATTTACCTACCCAGTGTCCTCACAGTTTTTCACTACCATAAAATATTCTGGGCTGAACACATCTGAGCCACTTAGGGAACCTGCTACTTCAGCTCTTTCCAGAGAAACTACGTCCAGGTGGAATTCCCTAGTTTCCTCCATAACAACCAAGGGCCTGGAAGCCAGGGCTAGTCTGCTGTTGTTGATTCTGCAAGGTTGGGTAGGGAGTGAACACTCTCCTGTTTTCTCCGTAACTGGCGTTTCCTTCACCACTGCTTTACTTTGGCACAATCTCCCTGAAAAAGTTTAAGTGAAAAACAAACAAACACAACAAAATAAGGAAATGAGACAAGCAGAGAAAATAGTTACAGATTTCACAGGGAAGGTAAATTCAAACAGAAGTGAGCAACTGCCACGCCCCCAGTGGGTAGGAAATGTCTTCTAGCAGAGCCTGCAAGGACGCACCGGGGCCACCTGGACCTAGGGCACAGGCCCTCACACCCCAAGCGGACCGGACTCCGCAACGGCCATGCGCCGTGCTGACCCGGCCTGACACCCCAACCACTCGCACCCTGGGCCGACCGAGCCCCGGGCCTCGGCCCCTCGCATCCCAGTCTGACTCGGTCCTGGGCCCCAACCACTCGCACCCACGGCTGCCCCGGCCCCGGGCCGCGGCCCCTCGCTGACTTCGCCCGGCTGCCCCGGACCGTGCAGGTCGCCTCCTCCCGGGGCCGGGCGGTGACAGTGGCTCTGCCGTCAGATGCACACAGGTGCGCAGCTCTGACTCGCCGCTTCCGCACTCAGGTGAGCGGACACCTGCCCATCAGCTGATGCAGTCGGCGTCCGCGGACCTCGCGCGCCCTCGGCTCGGCGCGACGCACGGGCACGGAGGGAGGGACGGCTCGGCCATCAGCGGCCAGCAGCAAAGTCCTGCGCCGCGAGTTCAGGGGGCTCCCGTGGCCCTCCGCCCTCACCAGGGCCCACGCCCTCACCCGGCTCCCGGCAGTCGGTCCAGCCCGCCCACAGGGCGCGGGACTCACCGACAGCACTGTCGCACACTCAGGACCCGCCGGCCACAAACACGAACTGCGCAGGCGCACGGCGTGGGCCGAGAGGCCCCGCCCCTCCCGCCCGGGCGCTACCAAGGCGGGCGCAGGGGACGCCAGGCCGTACCACCCGACCAGGCGCGGGGGGACGACGAGCCCGAGGAGTGTCCGCAGGAGGCTGGATTGACCTGAACTGTCTGTAGCGGGATCCTCAAGCGCCCCCTTGTCCCCTTCGGAGAGCCCTTGACAGGGACATTGTCCACGCAGGTGCACTCCGGCGGAGACCCCTCCACGCGGACCCCTCCCGGGCCGCCTGGGCCTGCGAGGGTGATGCAGGAAGCTGGACCGCTGCACGTCCGCGGAGGGGCGTGGACGGGTGTTCCCGGGCGGGGTCCGGCCTGGGTCTTCCAGGCGCCGTGGGAAGGGGACGTCTGCGCGGGTGCAACGCGCGCCACGCGTTCCCTTGGCAACGGGTGACTGACGGGCGCGTGCGGTCCTCCGTACCCCGCGTGGTGGACTCACATAGTGGTCCAGTCAGGCGTCCAGACAGGGCAGGGACCTGGCCCACGAAGGATGGCGTTGGGCGATCAGCATCGGCCCAATGGCTTTGAGTAGATTGCTAGGCGAGCTGGAGCCGCCCAGCCTAGAAGAAACCAGACCTGTCCCAGAGCAGCCGGTGGCACCTGGTCAGCCTCTGCCCCGGGAGCTTTTGTGCAAGGTGCATGCAACAATGATCAGGTGCTTCCGAGGGAGCCCAAGTGTCCATTGGACCCGGAACTGAGACTGGGGCAGTGCCCTGGGAGAATCCTTTATCTCACTGACTGCCTTCATACCTGTTGCTGTTTTTGGTTTTTTTTGGGCGGCTTTGCTAGTTTGAACTCAGGGCCTCACTCTTGCTAGGCAGGACATCTTACCGTTTGAGCCACTCCACCAGCCTGCCTTCCTTACTCCCTCCCTCCCTCCCTCCCTCCCTGCCTCCCTGCCTCCCTGCCTCCCTCCCTTCCATCCACACTGGGGTTTGAACTCAGGACCTCACTCTTACTAGGTAGGCAGTCTTACTACTTGAGCCATTCCACCAGCTCTTTGTGATTTTTTTTTTTCTTTTGTGGTACCAAAGTTTGAACTCAGGGCCTACACCTTGAGCCACTCCACCAGCCCTTCTTTGCGAAGGTTTTTTTTTCAGGATAGGGTCTCACAAAATGTTTGCCAGGGGCTGGCTTTGAACCTTAATCCTCCTGATCTCTGCCTCCTGAGTAGCTAGGATTACAGGTATGAGCCACAAGTGCCTGACAGCTATTTATTTTAAAATATTTTATGTGGTTTTATTTAATATTTTAGTCATTTTGAAAACTGTCTCCTGCTAAAATAAAAGCAGCATGAGGGTAGGGACTTGATTTTGCTCACACTTTTCTCCCCACACTAGAATTCTACCTACCTGGTACTTAACTGGTGATCGGCTAATGTTTATTGAAAGAATGCAAGAAATGAGATAGATGAGAAGCATTTGGCCTGTAACAAGAAATCTTTATCCATCATGCCTGCCCACCCCCACCTTCAAAAATGTTGACTTAAATTAAAAACATGATATGCTTTTCTTTTTCTTTCCCTGTTTCCTTAGGGTGGTATTATATGTAAGTATTTATCAGGTACTTGTTGCAGGCAGGAGCCTGGGCCAGAGCCCTCCAACTTCATCCTCCATCCATCCTGGCTGCATTCCAGGGGTGCTGTTGGGCTTGACCTAGGCAGGGGAGGCTGAGGCTTAGAAAGGTGAAAGATACATTCCTCAGCTTGGATATAAATACTCCAGGGGTCTGCCTTCTGCGTTGTTGCTGTTAGTAATTACAGGTCAATCAGGACAATCATCTTTGTGAAACTGATTCCTGTGCCTACTGTCACCACAGTGGAAGCCGGATGTTTACAGGCTAGTCATTCTCCTCCCACCTGCCCACCTGGCTCCCTGCCCTCCTCCCGCCACAATTCCAGTAACAGTGAGGAGTACCCTTCTAAGCATCCTGGGAGTCAGGCACCATATTGCACCCTGAGTCCATTCAGATGTAGTAGCTGCCTGTTCGAGGCACCATCACCCATTTCCATAGGAGAAAACAGTGCTCATTGGGGTCAGGGTGAGGTGCAGCTAACTGCACATCCATACAACTGCAGGTGACAGCTGGATTTTCAGATCCTAAATGCAACGAGGCAGGCTGGGCGACCGTGGCTCACACTTTTAATCCTAGCTACTTGGGAGGCCAAAATTAGGAGAATTCTGATTCAAGGCCAACCCAGGCACATAGTTTGAGAGACTCCAGCCCCCCAACTCCAAAAAAATAACCAGAGCAAAATGGACTGGAGATGTGGCTCAAGTGGTAGAGTGCCTGCTTTGCAAGTTCGAAGCCCTGAGTTCAAACCCCAGTCCCAGAAAGAAAGAGAGAGAGAGAGAGAGAGAGAGAGAGAATGCTGTAAGGCATTCAGAGAAGACAGTTGAGATGCCTTTCGTGGAGGTGGTGGTGCAAAGAACGCTCATAGCAACGTTTGGCTGTTTCTTTAAGACAGAGATCAGCAAACAATTGGTAAGGTTCCTTTTCTATCCATTTCTTTCTCCTGAACTCATCAAAATGGCCCAGTTCTCAGAGGAAAATATCTCAGGATGAGAGAATTTACAGATGCATGTATAGCAGGACTAGAAACTGCCTTTGCTGAAAAGCACCAACTCCTCACCTGGGCCAACAAGGTAACTAAAACCGGGATGAAACGCTGGCTTCATTTTGTATCTGTCCCCTTTCCCGTTGGGTCTGACTCCTGCGTAAGTCTGCACATAGGCATGTCAAGCATTCTAGGATTATCTCTGAAAGCTGGTGACACCAAACCTGTCTCATTCCCCCACAAGGCTGGGTGACAGAGATAAGAGTAACTGAAGGGACTGGAGGTGTGGCTCAAGTGGTAGAGCACCAGCCTAGCAAGCCCTAAGCCCTGAGTTCAAACCCCAGTATTGCCCTTGCCCCCCCCACTCCCCCTCCCACAAAAAAAAAGAGTAAAGCATCTCACTGTCAGCTTTTTTTTTTTTTTTTTTTTGTGACACTGGCATTTGAACGCAAGGCCTCATGCTTGCTAGGCAGGCGCTCTATCACTTGAGCCACCTCCAGCCCCACTGTCAACTTTTGTTAAGACCTGCTCCACACCTGTTTTCTGACCCCTGAAGAGCTGCCCAAGAGTCTCCGGTCATTATCTTAACACATAGTCACCTGGGACTCCAGGAACAGCAGCGCCTCACACACAGGTCACCCCATGATGAGATCACCCCCAAGCAGGAGCAATCATCTCATGGGACCCAGATTGTCCCCTCAAGCAATAAGGACTTCAGGCCACCTTGCAGAACCAGAACTGGGTAAGGATCATCCAGACCACAGTTTGCCCAAGACTGCTTAATTTTGTGTTCCTCTTGTCCCAGTCCCAGTTTTTTTCTCTATTTAAAACTATAACTCACATCAGTACCCGAAAATGGGTCCAAATGCTTATCTAGCTTCCCCAAATGGCCATTTTGATTAAAGTCTCTTCCTGCCTTTTCACCCATTGTCACACACACCAGGCGTGTTTGTTTTCTTTGGGTGAGTGACTGGACATGACCTTGTAACCCCATAGTTGGGCCTCTGGCCTGGGACTCTAGTTACACCTGGAGTCATTCCCCAGAGAATAGTTTATCCTGGACACAGGAGTGATAGACCACTGTGCTTCCAAACAGCCCCTTACAGGAACGCCGGCCTGTGACCTGCTGACAACAGTCGGCAGCGAGCAGAGAAGTCTTTGGATCTGTGCAGGTGGTCAGCTTCTCAGTCTAATGTGGCAGATGCTTCTCCAACTGGCTCCAGCAGGAGCCTCTGAACCTGAACCTCGGGCCAGTTTCGGCAGGAGCCCAGCAGGGCCAGGTTAGAGAAAGTGCTCAAACTCCTCATTAAAATTCCTCTCTGCAGGCCAGCTGATCAGTTTTCCCTCCAGCAAGAATCTTGTTGAATCCATTGTGTGAGATCAATGTTCCCAGACTCGGTGTTTCCTCCCAGTAATTTTCCAGTTCCTGGTCTGCACTGTCTGTCCAGTGGAGTCCACTCTTGCCCCTGCTGCAGATCCCCACTGCAGTGTCCTGACCACTGCCACAGTGGGCTCCTAGTAAAGCCTTGCCACTTGGAGAAAGGGCCATGAAAGGGGCTGGAGGTGTGCTCAAGTGACCGAGGGCTTGCCTAGCAAGCACAAGGCCCTGAGTTCAAAACCCCATATGGTATACAAAAAAGCATCATGTATAATTTTTCTTCTATGTGGCAAATTAAAGCTTTCACAAAAAATTGTCATAGGCAAATAAATAAAAAAATTGTCATAGGAAAATAAATCTATGACTATTCCTGCTTATGTGGGAACTCATGCCGTTTCTTTTTCTAAAAAGCATATCCTGAGAATCCAAAAGACTGAGCCATAAGCCCAGTCTCTACAAAGGGCTCTAAACTTCTTGTGGCAGCGTGGGGGACTGGCTTTGTCACCTTTCAGCCAGGCTTGGCCTTCCTGAGCCACACCTGTAAGAGGACCCGGTTGGTTCACTGTGAGCCTGAAGCCAACAGTGGTGATTATCTTAGTCCACAGAGAACCCTGGAGTCCTGGCTGGCCAAAGACATCGCCTTAACAGCCAGCTGTATGAAACACCCTGATAAGATCAAGATCAAGGTGAAAGAGGGCTATGAAAGCAGGCTGTGCTGTGTGCTACCAGGCACCTCCCCATCTAGGCCATAGGCTCCCCCGGGACATCTGTAGATATCTGGAGACTCCTGTGGTTTTCACCATCTGGGGGGAGCGGTGCGAAGGTGATGGCCTCTGGAGGGGAGAAGCTGCCAGAGTTTCATAGCACTGGGTCAGCCCATAGCAGGGAGCATCAGCCCAGAGGGCCAGCAGGGCTGAGGGTGAGGAGCCCTTCTCCAAGAAGAAGACGTGACTGAACACTGCAGCTGTCGAGGATAACACTGTGCTCCAGGTGACTTTCCACTGCCCCACTGTAGTGGCTTCCACCTGATACATCTCAGGAAGTCACCAAAAAATGGGACTCAGATGGCCCAGTAGGTTTTGGGGCAACTTTTTTTTTTAACTGCGTGCTAGGGATCAAGTCCAGGGCCTATTATGGCATGCTGGGCAATGGATTACTGCTCTGCTGTATCACTCAGCCCCACCCCAGCCAGAGAAAAAACTCTTTTCTTTTTGTTTTTTGAGATGGGTTTGTACGGATGTTTAAAAGCTGCTTTTGCTGAGGAGCACAGACTCCTTACTTGGGTCCATGAGCTAACTAAAGGCAGGAAACTGTTAGATGATTGCAAGGCATCTTTTCCAGTGAAATGGAAGGAATGAATAGACAGTGGGAAAAATGTAATCAGAATTATAAAATGGGAAAACTTGGTGTTGCCAGCCAGCTTGATGGTCAGTTTACCTCCCTTGACCCTTCAGTTTCTACGTCTTATCTCTGACCACCAGAGAAGTAAGCATGTCAGCCAAGACACACATCTTCTGAGATGTAGCTCCAGGCACCTGGAGAACCAAGGCCAGCACTTATTCTGGGCCATGTTTTTTGTCACATACTCAAACCTAGCTCCTGGACTCCCTTTTAGAAAGTGGACATTTTCTCTCAGAAGTGGGACAAGAGAGCTTTGAGAGGTTGTCTCTCCCTGTCCTCTTCATCTGATAAATAATAAGCCTTATTTCCTCTTCCTCAAAACCCTGCTCTCATTATTTGTGAGTTAGCATTGAGGTCAGGGACTGGCTTCCTAGTAATAGGTTCAAGCTATGGTGCCCATGCTAGCCTCAAACTGCTGGGTTCAAGCCATCCTCCTGCCATGGTCTCTGGAGTAGCTGGAACAGCAGGTATGAGCCACTATGCCCAGCTTAGGGGCAACTTTGAGAAATGCTTAATTAATTTTCCAAGATACATACAACCACTTTTTTGGGGGGTCGGGACTGGGTTTGAACACAGGGCTTCACACTTGCAAAACAAGCGCTCTCTAGCTTAAGCCACACCTCCAGTCCATTTTGCTTTGGTTATTTTAGAGCTGGGGTCTCATGAACTATTTGCCCAGGCTAGCCTGTAATCACGATCCTCCCTCTCAGCTTCCCAAGTAGCTAGGATTACAGGTATGAGCCGCCAATATCCAGTCACATAGCCACTTTGATTTACTTTTCAACCCACTCACTATTTTAGGGACAAACTTACAGGCTCAAACCTAGCTTCTCCTCCCAACCAACACAAGGCATCATGCGTTCTGAGTCAAATATTTAGGCACACAAAAGAAATTCTGTGGGGTTTAGTGTTTCGAAAACATCACATAGAAGGTCACAAAGCAGGCAAACCCAACAAGTAGCACACCAAGTTAGTATATTTGTTAATTGCCAAACAAGTAAAACTTACCTAAGCGTGTTCTTTCCAAATTTTCCTCCCAGGCACTTGCGTTGGGTTTAGATTTGTAGATAAGGACATAAAACTTTGGAATAGCTGAACAGAAGCCTCAGACAGTGCCTAGGAAACAAAATTCCAGTAATGCAATTATCATGAAGGGACGAGGCTCCAAACATCCTTCCTGCCGACAGTAACCAGGGCATCACACATCTTCTCACGCGTCAGCTAACAGAGCTGGTTTTGATAATGACTGGGCAGGCCCTGGGTTCCTCAGGTCAAGGCTTGAGTCACCCGACATGAAAAGGGCGTCACAGGATGTCTGCTAGGAAGCAGGTCCCAGGCCAAGGGATGTAGTTGTTATGCCCTCCCCAAGGTTGGCCCCAAGCCCAGTTGTCACACCTGTTATTGGGTAAGTCGGTCAAGGTAAAGAAAAACCAGGTGATCCGGTGTCCAATGGGGCCTGCATGGTAAATGGGCTGCCCTGGGTGCCATGACTCAGTTGGTAAGTGAGCACGGAGGCTGGGGTGCAGGTGGAGAGCTGACGTCCCCAGCAAGCCAGCACTGGAGTGAGGCCTTTCTGCTTCGTTCCGCCAAAGGACAGAATCATACCAATGTAGTTTAAAGCCTTGACCTGGTTTAAAAGATTTGCAATTCTAGTACAGGACAAGGATGAATCCATGAAATAGAGCACATGCTGCCATGAGCCAAGCAGAGAAGGTGCTTTACAGACAGAAAGGGCTGAGGAAAAGCAGCATGGAACACAGAGATCTATCATTTTAGTTACTGTTCTCATAGGTCAGGCACAGGGACACCGAGCAGCAGGAAAAGACCTGTTTAGGGGCTGGGTGTGACTAGAGGTGGAGCTGGCCTAGTCTGCCCAAGGCCCTGGGTTCTGAGAAGGAAAGAAAACTGCCTGGTTACTCTTTTTCTTTCTTTTCTTTTCTTTCTTTCTTTCTTCTTTCTTTTCTTTCTTTCTTTTCTTTCTTCTTTCTTTCTTTTCTTTCTTTCTTCTTTCTTTCTTTCTTTCTTCTCTCTCTCTCTCTCTCTCTCTCTCTCTCTCTCTCTCTCTCTCTCTCTCTCTCTCTCTCTCTCTCTCTTCTTTCTTTCGTTCCTCCCTCCCTCCCTCCCTTCCTTTTCTTTCTTTTGATTAAAGCAGAGGGGACAGCATCACTGCAGCTCTTCAGTGTCTTGCTGACTCAACTGTCCTGTTTGGGACATTTGACTGTTACCTCCTGTTTCTCAGACAGTCAGAGTCGGTTCTCATGGATGACAGAACCTCAGCAGGAGTCCTTTTGATTTTTACTCTGAGCTGCTGGAACCCAACCCAGGAGTCTTGTCCAAAACAATGGCTTCCTGCCAATTTAACAACTATCTCCTGTCATGATATGTCAATCGTGGAAGTCAACTAGCAGCTGACTTCTAAGCATTCAGGAGCATTTAGAAGCAGGATTCATACAGGGCACAACCTATTTGATTTTTCTTTTCTTTTTTGCCCCCAGAAATTAACAAGATGATTTGTGCTTGTGCTGAAAAACCCTACGACACAGATATTAGGTAGTTACTACTTCGTGGAAAACAATGAACATGCGTACAGTTTCTTAGTTTATAAAGTTTGCTTTGTAGACATTATTTTGAGGCATGCTCAGGCATATTAATACAGTAAGTGACAGACATGCCACTCACTGTGTGACTGTATGCCATAACTCAGAGTCTGTCAAGGGGAGCGTGGAGTAGAAATTTTCCCCACTGAAGAACTGATTATTGGTTCAATCATAGTGTTTGTGGGTATCTGTGTCTGGTTGTGGTTTTCATTTGTTGTGTTTTATTTGGCTTCTACATCCTGTCTGATAACCCTCCCAGGTTACCAGACATCTGGACACAGCAGGGATTCTTTCTCCCTGCACAGGACCAACCCGGAGCCCCATGCCCTGTTGATCTGGCCCTTCCACCTGTAAGACACTAGTCTTCCTCCTAGCTGCTGAACCCACATAAACTCACAAATCCAGCCCTGGCCGGCCATTCCCTGCAGAAATCACATACAGCTTCTCTCTCTTGGGCTCCTGCCACCAGCGGGCCTGGGTGACCTGCATGGCACAGTGTGCCTCCCGCTTTAGAGGTCTGGGAGTAGAGACCTCCTTCATGAAGTCTTCTCCATGCCTGTGTCTTGGCACAAACCTTTCAAAGTAGTCTGCTACGATTTACACTGACATTTTCAGGAGAACGAATAAATAGCTCCTTCAGGGCTTTAAAAGCTAATGAAAACAAAACAAAGACCAAAACATCTTTAAATCCAAGCAAAAGCACCACCATCAACAAGAAAAACCTTTGCGTTGACAAGGTACTGTTAACATTTTATGCAACAGAATGTCAATAGTGACACCTGCGTTGTTTGGAAGCAGGGTCCAGGCTCACTGTGTGACATTTTGTGCACTTCATATTCTAAATTGGATAATAAGTCTGAGTTCAGACATTTCCCCCAAAGGGCTTGTTTGCTAAGTGGTGGCGGGATGATCACCCTCCCCATTCTGATGGCACCCACCACCCCATAACCTGTCCACATGCTGGAGAAGAGGGAGTGAGAGACCTGTGTGTGGTCGTGGACCATGTGCCATCCATCCTCAGAGCTCTGCTCTCTTGTGAGGTGCAGGAGCCTCAAGAGAGCCACTCACAGAGATGAGTACCTGTGGCCCAGGGTGGTGGCACCATTCCCACCAGAGCTGTGCCAACCATGCACCCTGCATTGAGGGACTCTAAGAACACACAGCCGGGGGGCCACAAGTGCACCATTGGGTCCTGCTTCCATTCAAGAGTCTTGTAATGTGTGGCCTCAGAAGCAACCTACAAGCAAAATGAACCTGTTAGTAACAATCATATCAACAGTAAAAGCAATGGCTTGTGAGTATGTAGTCATTACAGCAAGCCTGTGCTGGCCTATTATTCCTTGTCCTTTCTTTGTCATATATGTGAAGTTTAAAGATATCGAATGACTTATGGTCACATAACAGTAGGAAGCACAGGACATTTCTGGGTGAAATCCAAGATGCACGAATAACATTCATGGTGAAGAGGACGATAGCCTTGAAACAGGGTCATAAAACATGGTAAACTGTCAATTAAAAGCTGTAACCTCAGACAGAGCTGTGAGGAATTGGCCACTAGAGCCATGCAAAAGTTCAGGACCTAGATAAAAGGCACCATGCAGAGATAAGCACCCATTCCTGCCCTTGTCTCTACTTGTAAATAAACTTTCCAAAGCAGGTCTCCCCTGCTGACCTTATCTAGACAACATTAGGTCCCTAGCTCACTACCAGCCCAATTAGCCTAAACAGTGTTAGGTCTCTAACTCACTGGTTAGGACACCATAACCTTAGCACATTTTTGTAACCTGATGCCCTGCACTGCCTTTTAAATATCTTGTGAATCCTTTGTTCAGTGCTCAGACACAGGTACACATCTGAGCCCGCTGGTTTAAAAATAAAATCTGAGTTCTCCACTCCTCTGAGTGTCACTTGGTTTCTCATCTGACTATACGACCACGACAATGGCACAAGTCATATGAACACTTGAGAAACATAGGTAAGGCCCTGTCAGAAGTCCACTAGCTCGATTGTGTGTAATAATAAGATAAATGCCCCTCTGGGCCAGCAGAGCTACATAAGCAAAGCAACTGACCAACTTGCTACAAAGACAGAGCAAGTTCTTTGGTCACAGATCGAGTTAAAGCAGAAAGCTACTGGTAGAAATTAAAAATCTCTGGAGGCTAGCGGCAGACACTTGGTTACTGACAAAATATCTTTTAACTCTCTCTAGTTTTGAAGTAATCAAAGCACATCTAGAAAACAAATGTCAGTATCATAAGAAATCAAGATATTCAGTCAGTAACACTTTCATTTGTGGAAATGTGTGGAAAACTGTTGGCAATAAATCTGACTATGCAGCCAAGAAGGAGAAGGAGGAGGAAGACGAGGAGAAGGAGGAGGAAGAGGAGGAGGAGGAGGAGGAGAAGGAGGAGGAAGAGGAGGAGGAGGAGGAGGAGGAGAAGGAGGAAGGAGGAGGAGGGAGGAGGAGGAGGAGGAGGAGAAGGAGGAAGGAGGAGGAGGGAGGAGGAGGAAGGAGGAGGAAGGAGGGAGGAGGAGGAGGAGGAAGGAGAAGGAGGAGGAAGGAGGAGGAGGAGGAGAAGGAGGAAGAAGAAGAAGAAGAAGGAGGAGGAGGAGGAGGAGGAGGAGGAGGAAGAAAGAAGAAGAAAGAAAGAAGAAGAAGAAGAAGAAGAAGAAGAAGAAGAAGAAGAAGAAGAAGAAGAAGAAGAAGAAGAAGAAGAAGAAAAGAAGAAGAAGAAGAAGAAGGAGGAGGAGGAGGAGGAGGAGGAGGAGGAGGAGGAGGAGGAGAAGAAGAAGAAGAAGAAGAAAAGAAGAAGAAGAAACCTGCATCCCCCGGGGCCTGGTGGGTTTCTCATGCCAAGATGGTGGTCACTCCACCCACCTGCACATCTGCATGTGAGCGGGTACAGCAGCCCGGAGAGGCCCTGTTCTCCATGTGAGCATCCTGGCGGCACAGGGTGGGCATTAACGGCGAGGTCTCCAGGCCAACCGTGAGGTGAAGCAGCCGTGGCCGAGCTCAGGGTGCTTCCTGAGGGCCGCGGCCCTCCGAGGGCTGGAGGGAGTTGTGGGTTCTGGAGTACAAACGTGGCCAGTGAGGTGACAGACTCTCACAGGCCATGGGCAGGACGGACACCCAGACGGGAGGGGGAAGCAGCTCTGAAGGAGCATGTCACCTCGAGGTCTCTCTGGAGCCACAAGTCTGCTCTGCCACTCGTGAGCGGAGCGTGAGGGCTCTGGAGCAGTCGTGAACCTGCGGATTCAGACTGGATTGACTGACCGTGCTCAGTCTGTGCAGCTGCTGTAAGAAAAACACCACGGGCTGGGGAGATTATAAACACCAGACATTTGTTTCTCACAGTTCTGGAGGTCAGGGCGTGACATTCCGGCCGGTGAGGACTACTTCCTGGTGAGTGGATGGCACCTTCTTTCCGTGTCCTCACATGGTGGAAGGGTTGGGGAACTCTCTGGGGTTTCTTTATAAGGGCTTCAACCCGTGGCGGGGGCTCCACCCTCATGACCTTATCACCTCACTAGCACTTTGGGGTTGAGGATTTCAACACGAGTTTTGAGGGGTCACAGGCTTTCAGATGTAGCAGGGACTCATAGCACTTAACATCTACAGAGCACTTTAGTTATGTGGGGTGTTGGCAATAATGGCGCCCATAGGTTTCAGTTCTTACTGCACCCTTAAGCCTCCGCTTTCCAGGGTCACGGTCCTGCCTCAAGTCTAGCTTGAACCCTCCTTGTGCCCCAACCTGCAATCAGCATGCACCATAAGATCCTAACCAATCAGATCATGCTGAGTCCCACCGAGGGGTATTTAAGCCCCTGCCCCTCTCTCTCTCTCCCTCTTGGCTCCCTCTTGGCTCTCTCCCTCTCCCACCCAGCAATAAAGAATCTCTTGGCCAGATCACTCCTCTCCACGTGGTCATTTTTGGGGCCTACATTTCCAACATGGGGTGACTGTGAGCTGGTGTCCCTTGTGTCTGCCTGCAGGTGTTCATGCCCTGTGCAGCCCCTCCCTCCTTAGCTATATGGCTGGTTTTGACTGACAGGACCTTCACAAGTGTGACACAGCAGTGACCCGGTGAGGGTGCACGTACCCACTCACGGCACTGCTTCCCCACAGACCTGCAGCCACACAGTGGGATGTCCAGGCATCGTGGAGAGAGAGGCTTCGTGTGAGAGTGAGTGTTGAGTGAGTGAGTGTGAGTGAATATGTGAGCATGAAAGAGTGTGAGAGTGAGCGGGTGTCCGTGGTGTGTGTGAGGGCGAGTTCGTGTCTTTGTGTGTGGGAGTGAGTGAGGATCGACGTGTGAGTGTGTGTGTGCGAGTGTGTACGCGTGTATGCGCATTTTTGGGTGAGGGTATGTGAGGGTGTGTGCGTGTGACCGTGTGTGAGGGAGCGTGAGTGCGCATGTGTATTTGGGAGGGAGGGATGGAGTGTGTGTGAGTGTGAGTGTCAGCTGTGGAGACCGTGTTCTCTGTTGGGTGCACAAACCTTCGTGAGCCCCTGGGGATGTGCTAATTTCCATGTTTCACTTCTTCTTGCTGTGGTTTTGATGTGGTTTGAGTCCTCAAAGACTTCTGTGTTTAAATTCAATTCCCATTGGGAGGATAGAAATTTAAGCTCCAAACTCTGTGGTGTTTAGAGGCGGGTGTTGGAAGGTGGTTGATATTAGGTAAGATCATTGAAAGGCCCCATGATTAATTACTGGAGACAGACAGAGAGACAGGCACACACATACACACATGCTCCCTGCCTCTCACCCCACATCACCTCTGCGTCACCTGGGACTCTAGCAACGGGAAGCAATCACCAGTCCTGGCCTTGGACCTCCAGAACCTTGAGTCCAAAAGACTTCCCTGTTTAAAAACCTATCCAATCTGGGGAACTTTGCCATTGGCAACAGAGAAGGATGAATACCCTTTTTCTTCCGAATGGGGCTGTTGACTGACCCCGCCCAGGGCTGGACAGCAAAGCCACTCCCATCATGGCTGTCTTTGTTGAATGTTAAAATACTCCAAACCAGTTGTAAAGAGCCGATTCCCCGAGCCCATAACCCAGGTGAAGGTCATGCTGGACTCATGACTGAGTGCTGTCCTGCCTCAGATGTCTGGGATTTCGAGGGGAAGCACTGAGCCTGCCGCTCTGTGAGCGTTTGCCGTCGTGCGCCTACCCTTTTATTTTACAGAAGATTGGATACTCAGTCTTCGTGTGTTTTACGTTAAGAGGGTAGATAGAAGGTTAAGAGTGATTAAGTTCTTAACTGAAGTGCGTAATTAAAAAATAATTGAAAAGAAGCAGAGATAAGGTCTGCCAGGGTTTCCTGTCATTCCTCCTCATGCTGAAAAGTTATTGTAAATTTTAGAGAATTTACCTTGAATGCTCTTGTAAATTAAATCTTGTATGCAAATGACTCAGAGGTGAATCCAGTAAAGGTGGAACAGGGAGTCACCTAGAAGCTGTCACCACCGATTCCAAGCCCAGCCCTTTTATTTAGCTTCTTATGACAGTTTTGGCAAGAGACTTGAAATCCCTGTGGGCTTTGTGCAGAAAACCTGCAGAGGATTTGTGGCTGGGAGATGCAAGGACAGGGCTACTGTGTGTGGCCAGGGCTGCGGGGCTGCTGGAGGGAGATGCAGGAGGTCACGGGCTGCTGGGAGGCATGGAGGGGGCCCAGCACCTGACCTCAGCCACTAGGGCAGCAGTGGGAAAATTAAACCCCAAAGCGTGGACATTATAGATAAGACCGTCTCGAGAGCCAGGACACTTCCAGCCAGGGGCAAGGTGTCCCTGGGTTCTTCCCAGCACTGCCAAACTCATGAATAAGTAAATATTTATATATATCTACACACATATACACATATGTGTATGTACATATACACATCACTGGACACACTGGTGCACCCGTGTCCCAGCTCCTCAGGAGGCTGAAGCAGAAGGATCCCTTGAGCCCCGCAGTTCAAGGCCAAGCTGAGCAACATTTGAACACATCTGGTGGTCATTGCTACATAGCCTCATGGGGCAAGCTGGGCAGGTCCCTTCATGTGGGAGGTCGGAATGGCAACTGTGGGGTCAGGCTGTGCGCAGGCCCCCAGGATCCCTGAGTCATGTGACAAACAATCTGGGGCTGGAATAGGAGGGATTGTGGCGTCTTCCCTACTATAGGAGGAGAGAGGAAGCTTCTTTATTTTATTTTATTTTACTTTATTTTATTTTATTATTCATATGTGCATACAAGGCTTGGGTCATCTCTCCCCCTGCCCCCACCCCCTCCCTCTCCCCCCCACCCCCTCAATACCCAGCAGAAACTATTTTGCCCTTATTTCTAATTTTGTTGTAGAGAGAGTATAAGCAATAATAGGAAGGAACAAGGGTTTTGCTGGTTGAGATAAGGATAGCTATACAGGGCATTGACTCACATTGATTTCCTGTGCGTGGGTGTTACCTTCTAGGTTAATTCTTTTTGATCTAACCTTTTCTCTTGTTCCTGTTCCCCTTTTCCTATTGGCCTCAGTTGCTTTTAAGGTATCTGCTTTAGTTTCTCTGCGTTAAGGGCAACAAATGCTAGCTAATTTTTTAGGCGTCTTACCTATCCTCACCCCTTCCTTGTGTGCTCTCGCTTTTATCATGTGCTCAAAGTCCAATCCCCTTGTTGTGTTTGCCCTTGATCTAATGTCCACATATGAGGGAGAACATATGAGTTTTGGTCTTTTGGGCCAGGCTAACCTCACTCAGAATGATGTTCTCCAATTCCATCCATTTACCAGCGAATGATAACATTTCGTTCTTCTTCATGGCTGCATAAAATTCCATTGTGTATAGATACCACATTTTCCTAATCCATTCGTCAGTGCTGGGGCATCTTGGCTGTTTCCATAACTTGGCTATTGTGAATAGTGCCGCAATAAACATGGGTGTGCAGGTGCCTCTGGAGTAACCTGTGTCACAGTCTTTTGGGTATATCCCCAAGAGTGGTATTGCTGGATCAAATGGTAGATCGATGTCTAGCTTTTTAAGTAGCCTCCAAATTTTTTCCAGAGTGGTTGTACTAGTTTACATTCCCACCAACAGTGTAAGAGGGTTCCTTTTTCCCCGCATCCTCGCCAACACCTGTTGTTGGTGGTGTTGCTGATGATGGCTGTTCTAACAGGGGTGAGGTGGAATCTTAGTGTAGTTTTAATTTGCATTTCATTTATTGCTAGAGATGGTGAGCATTTTTTCATGTGTTTTTTGGCCATTTGAATTTCTTCTTTTGAGAGAGTTCTGTTTAGTTCACTTGCCCATTTCTTTATTGGTTCATTAGTTTTGGGAGAATTTAGTTTTTTGAGTTCCCTATATATTCTGGTTATCAGTCCTTTGTCTGATGTGTAGCTGGCAAATATTTTCTCCCACTCTGTGGGTGTTCTCTTCAGTTTAGAGACCATTTCTTTTGATGAACAGAAGCATTTTAGTTTTATGAGGTCCCATTTATCTATGCTATCTCTTAGTTGCTGTGCTGCTAGGGTTTCATTGAGAAAGTTCTTACCTATATCTACTAACTCCAGAGTATTTCCTACTCTTTCCTGTATCAGCTTTAGCGTTTGGGGTCTGATATTAAGATCCTTGATCCATTTTGAGTTAATCTTGGTATAGGGTGATATACATGGATCTAGTTTCAGTTTTTTGCAGACTGCTAACCAGTTTTCCCAGCAGTTTTTGTTGAAGAGGCTGCTATTTCTCCATCGTATATTTTTAGCTCCTTTGTCAAAGACAAGTTGCTTATAGTTGTGTGGCTTCATATCTGGATCCTCTATTCTGTTCCACTGGTCTTCATGTCTGTTTTTGTGCCAGTACCATGCTGTTTTTATTGTTATTGCTTTGTAATATAGTTTGAAGTCAGGTATTGTGATACCTCCTGCATTGTTCTTTTGACTGAGTATTGCCTTGGCTATTCGTGGCCTCTTGTGTTTCCATATAAATTTAACAGTAGATTTTTCAATCTCTTTGATGAATGTCATTGGAATTTTGATGGGAATTGCATTAAACATGTGGATTACTTTTGGGAGTATAGACATTTTTACTATGTTGATTCTACCAATCCATGAGCATGGGAGATCTCTCCACTTTCTATAGTCTTCCTCAGTCTCTTTCTTCAGAAGTGTATAGTTTTCCTTGTAGAGGTCTTTCACATCTTTTGTTAGGTTTACACCTAGGTATTTGATTTTGTTTGAGGCTATTGTAAATGGAATTGTTTTCATACATTCTTTTTCCGTTTGCTCATTGTTAGTGCATAGAAATGCTAATGATTTTTCTATGTTGATTTTATAACCTGCTACCTTGCTATAGCTATTGATGATGTCTAGAAGCTTCTGAGTAGAGTTTTTTGGGTCTTTAAGGTATAGGATCATGTCATCTGCAAATAGGGATATTTTGACAGTTTCTTTACCTATTTGTATTCCTTTTATTCCTTCTTCTTGCCTAATTGCTCTGGCTAGGAATTCCAGTACTATGTTGAATAGGAGTGGAGATAGTGGGCATCCTTGTCTGGTTCCTGATTTTAGAGGGAATGGTTTTAATTTTTCTCTGTTAAGTATAATGTTGGCTGTAGGTTTGTCATATATAGCTTTTATAATGTTGAGGTACTTTCCTTCTATTCCTAGTTTTCTTAGAGCTTTTATCATGAAATGGTGTTGGATCTTATCAAAGGCTTTTTCTGCATCTATTGAGATGATCAAGTGGTTTTTGTCTTTGCTTCTGTTAATGTGGTTTCTTACGTTTATTGATTTTCGTATGTTGAACCACCCCTGCATCCCTGGGATGAAGCCTACTTGGTCGTGGTGAATAATCTTTTTGATGTGTTGTTGAATTCGGTTTGCCATTATTTTGTTGAGGATTTTTGTGTCAATGTTCATTAAGGAGATTGGCCTATAGTTCTCCTTTTTGGAGGTGTCTTTGCCTGGTTTTGGGATAAGTGTAAGACTGGCTTCATAAAATGTGTTTGGCAGTTTTCCTTCCCTTTCTATTTCATGGAACAGTTTAAGGAGGGTTGGTATCAGTTCTTCTTTAAAGGTCTGATAGAATTCAGCAGAGAATCCATCAGGTCCTGGACTTTTCTTTTTGGGGAGACTCTTGATTGCTGCTTCAATTTCATTTTGTGTTATAGGTCTATTCAGGTGATTAATTTCCTCTCGGTTCAGTTTTGGATGATCATATGTATCTAGAAATCTGTCCATTTCTTTAAGATTTTCAAATTTATTTGAATATAGGTTCTCAAATAGTCTCTGATGATTTCCTGGACTTCCCTGGTGTTTGTTGTTATCTCTCCTTTTGCATTCCTGATTCTACTAATTTGGGTTTTTTTCTCTCCTCATTTTAGTCAGGTTTGCCAGGGGTCTATCGATCTTGTTTATTTTTTCAAAGAACCAACTTTTTGTTTCATTAATTCTTTGTATGATTTTTTTGGTTTCTGTTTCATTGATTTCAGCTCTTATTTTTATTATTTCTCTCCTTCTATTTGTTTTGGGATTTGCTTGTTCTTGTTTTTCTAGGAGTTTGAGATGTATCATTAGGTCATTGATTTGGGATCTTTCAGTCTTTTTAATATATGCACTCATGGCTATAAACTTTCCTCTCAGGACTGCCTTAGCTGTGTCCCATAGGTTCCGGTAGGTTGTGTTTTCATTTTCATTGACTTCCAGGAACTTTTTAATTTCCTCTTTTATTTCATCGATGATCCATTCTTCATTAAGTAATGAATTATTTAGTTTCCAGCTGTTTGCATGTTTTTTGTTTTTACTTTTGTTGTTGAGTTCTAGTTTTACTGCATTGTGATCAGATAGTATGCACGGTATAATGTCTATTTTCTTATATTTGCTGAGACTTGCTTTGTGCCCTAGGATATGATCTATTTTGGAGAAGGTTCCAGGGGCTGCTGAAAAGAATGTATATTGTGTAGAGGTTGGATGAAATGTTCTGTAGACATCATTAGGTCCATTTGATCTATTGCATATTTTAGATCTTGGATTTCTTTATTGATTTTTTGTTTGGATGACTTATCTATTGATGATAATGGGGTGTTAAAGTCTCCCACAACCACTGTGTTGGCGTTTATATATGCTTTTAGGTCTTTCAGAGTATGTTTGATGAAATTGGGTGGTTGACATTGGGTGCATACAGGTTGGTGATTATTATTTCCTTTTGGTCTATTTCCCCTTTTATTAGTATGGAATGTCCTTCTTTATCTCATTTGATCAATGTAGGTTTCAAGTCTACTTTGTCAGAGATAAGTATTGCTACTCCTGCCTGTTTTCGGGGGCCATTGGCTTGGTAAATCTTCTTCCAGCCTTTCATCCTTAGCCTATGCTTATTTCTTTCGGTGAGATGGGTCTCCTGTAAGCAACAAATTGTTGGATCTTCCTTTTTAATCCATTTCGTGAAACGGTGCCTTTTGGTGGGTGAATTAAGTCTGTTAACATTAAGCATTAGTACTGATAGGTGTGTGGTGATTCCTGTCATTTAGTTGTCTTTGTTGTTTGAAGGTTTGATTGTGTGTACCTAAGTTGAGGTTATTCTCTACTGTCTTGCTTTTTCTTTTCCTGTGGTTTGGTGTTGCCTGTCTTTTCATGGTTAAGTTGGGTTTCACTTTCTGTGTGCAGAATCCCTTGAATAATCCTTTGTAGTGGTGGCTTTGTGGTCACATATTGTTTTAGTTTCTGCTTATCATGGAAGACTTTTACTGCTTCATCTATTTTGAATGATAGCTTTGCTGGGTAGAGTATCCTGGGGTTGAAGTTATTTTCATTCAGTGCCCGGAAGATCTCACCCCACGCTCTTCTTGCTTTTAATGTTTCTGTTGAGAAGTCTGCTGTGATTTTGATGGGTTTACCTTTGTATGTTACTTGTTTTTTCTCTCTTATAGCCTTCAATATTCTTTCCCTAGTTTCTGAACTTGTTGTTTTAATGATGATGTGTCGTGGGGTAGTTCTATTTTGATCTGGTCTGTTTGGTGTCCTGGAGGCCTCTTGCATTTGCATGGGAATGTCTTTCTGTAGATTTGGGAAATTTTCCGTTATTATTTTGTTGAATATATTATGCATTCCCTTCGCTTGCACCTCTTCTCTTTCTTCGATGCCCATGATTCTCAAGTTTGGTCTTTTTGATTGAGTCGATAAGTTCTTGCATTTTCTTTTCACAGGTCTTGAGTTGTTTAATTAATAGTTCTTTGGTTTTTCCTTTAATTACCATTTCATCTTCAAGTTCTGAGATTCTGTCTTCTGTTTGTTCTATTCTGCTGGATTGGCCCTCTGTTTTGTTTTGCAGTTCTGTTTCGTTAATTTTTTCTGAGGTTTTCCATATGCTGGGTGGTTTCCTCTTTAATGTTGTCTATTTTTGTCCTGAGTTCATTTATCTGTTTTTTCATTGTGTTCTCTGTTTCACTTTGGTGTTTATACAGTGCTTCTATGGTTTCCTTTATTTATTCTTTTGCTTTTTCAAATTCTCTATTTTTGTTGTCTTGGAATTTCTTGAGTGTCTCCTGTACATTTTGGTTGACCCTATCCGGTATCATCTCTATAAAATTCTCATTGAGTACCTGTATATGTCTTCTTTTAAATTATTCTTGTGGGCTTCATTGGGTCCTTTGGCATAGTTTATCTTCCTTTTGTTGGAGTCTGGAAGTATCTGTGTTCTTCATTCCCCTCTGGTTCCTGTATTAATTTTTTGCTGTGGGGAAACTGGTTTCCTTGTTTTTTCTGTCTTCCCATCACTGTCTTTGGTGTTGTCACTGTCCCTGTACTGTGTGCAATTAAGTATTTTCTAGCTTGTAATAATAACAATGGTAATATTTAGAATGGAAGGGTGAGCAGAGATGGAAAGCAAGAAGTTAAAGAAGAGGGAAAAACAAATACACAGACAAGAGGGAGAAAGGAGAACAAGGTTTCAGACAAGAAAGTTTCAAAGTTATAAACAGGGAGTGTTAGTGTACTAATTGACAGTAAGCTGAACAGACATTAGAGAGACAGAGAGAGGATTGAAAATCAAAAATAAAAAAAAATAGATAAGAATAAAAATAAAAAATAAGTAAATGAAAGAAATATCTATATAATAAAAATGAATTAAAATAAAATGGAAAATAGAAAATTAAAAAAAAAATGAAAAACCAAAAAACCAGAAAACCTCCAAGTTCAAGTGCAATGAAGTTTCAGTCTTAATAATTTGGGTGTCTGTCTCAGTCTCCAATCCTGGAGATGGTGCCTCAGATGTTGTTCTGTAGTTGTCTCATCAAAGGGGACGCATAAAGTAGAATAAAACTACACACACACACGCACAAAAAAAAACCCCACCAAGTGTTCCAAGTTCAAATGCAATACAGTTTCAGTAAGTTTTTCCACTTGCAGGTGTAATTCGGTTGTTCTCTCATCAACGGTAGGGAGGAAAAGGAAAAAAAAGAGTCTGGAGACAGTTCTGAGAATGGTATCTGTGGCTGTAGCTTGCCTGCCCACTGCTGTCAGCCTGCTGTTGCTGGCGGCGTTATTTATGCAGATCTCTGGGGTGAGCTTAGCACTCACCTGGCCCTGCAGGATTTGTTTGCTCAGAGTTCTCCTGTGCGTGAGCCTCTGCTACAGGCTTTCCCCTTTCCAAGCACCGGGGAAAGTGACACTGCACCCGCGTTCTCAGGCCTGCGTGTTTATTTACAGTTCATGTGGGAGGTGGGTCTTCCCCCCTCTCCTGGGCAGTTTTCCTCCCACTGCCACTTTCACAAGCTTTCCTGCTCCTGATTACTGGGCGGTGCTGCTGCTCCTGCCAGCCACCATGTTTGTTTACAGTTCACGTGGGAAGTGGGTCTTCCCTCCTCTCCTGTGGAGTTTTCCTCCCTCCGCCACTCTCACCAGCTTTCCTGCTCCTGGTTGCTGGGCTGTGCCCCTACTCCTGCCAGAGCCTCTCTGGCCCACCCGGCTTGTTTATTTATAGTCCCAGGAAGGATTCCCTTCCCCCAATCTTCAGCGCTCAGGGCGCCCCACCCTCTTTCCCGCGTGTCTTTATTGCTCTTATTGCTTATTAGTCAGTTTCTCTTTTTTCCCCCGGGTGGAGGTCAGTCTGTCCAGGAGGCTATGCTGCTCTGGCCCAGGCTTGTCTGTGGGAGTACCACTGTACCGCGAAGCTCACCTGGTCTGCGTCTTCCCAAGCCGTCTGGGCGCCAGCGACTGGCGGCCCGGGGGGCCCTCCTGGTTTCTCTGTTTAACATGAAGTGGAGATGCTCTGCGCCGGCTGGAGGTGTGGAGGGGTCTAAGTTATGCCTCTTCTCAGTGATTATGCCTGCAAAGTGTGTCTCCAGCATCTCTCCAAGATTTCACTATAGGAAGTTCGCTTTCTGCTTCCTCCCTGTAGCCGCCATCTTGGAATCCCCCAGAGGAAGCTTCTTAATTTCTGTGCTGCCAGGTGGTGTACAAGTTATGTGTCTATATCTACAATCACATTGGTCTCTATAATGTGTATGTATAATATGTAAAAATATTTGTGTATATGTATATTTATAATATATATATGTACACACACACATGCACACATACTTAGAGACGGAGTGACAGGGCTTGCCTCAAACTCCTGGGCTAAAGCCGTTCTCCTGCCTCAGCCTCCCTGGCAGCTGGGACCGTGGGCGCAGTGATATAGGTATGCATGGAAATATATGTGTATTTACATACATACACATACATATTTTTATTTACTTATTTGTCAGTGCTGAGGGCCTCATGCCTATTAGGCAGGCACTCTACCATGGAGCCAACCCCAGCCATCTACAGTTTTAAAATAAGGAACTAGATCTGGGAATGTGGCTCAAGTGGTAAGAGACTCTGAGTTCAAAACTCCAGTACCCCCAATAAAATGAAATTAGCTCATGAAATCTTGTCATGAGCTAATGACAAGTGTCATGTCAGAACTGCAATGTGCCACTAGGCTTGTGTGCCCTCCAGGCCAGAGGCCTGCCCACTCTGCCAGGGCAAGAATGCCAAGGTATTTCTTATGCCAACCCATTCAGGATCCTTCACCAAATCCCAGTGGTCCCCTGAATACACACCTGATTCTCAGTGCCTAAGAGGCCCAAGGTATCTTGTAAGGATGAGGGCTGCTCACAGCTGTATGGACTTCACCAAGTTCAGATGCAGCATTGTGAGTTTTGAGTTGATGGTGACACCCTCAAGATTTTTACCTACTGCATCGTGTCCTTGGAAACTCACATTTTATAAATTTGCGCAGTGGTATTTGTGCATGTGCTTTGGGATCTAAACCAACGAAGGCCTTGGTGCTCAGGTAGCACTCCTGAGTCCTCCCTGTGCCTCTTATACACCAAGGCAGTCATGAGGAAGGCCCTGAGGGAGGAGGCAGGAAGCTCTGCTATCATCACAGTCAGCAGTTTGTGACTCAGCCGATCACGAGACTGGGGCCAGCAGAGCCGGGGGAGCCCAGTGCCCTGCTTCCAGGTTCCTGGTCTCCCAAACAGCTGCCTTGTAATCTCCCTGCACGTGGGTTTGTGGGTGGAGTGGGGAGACAGCTAGCAATTCCTACAGGTTCAGGCAGGTGGCACTTTGTAATCAAGCACGTTGGTGCAAGATACTCAACTTGTCTTATTTCAGCTCTGGGGAACACAGTTATTGGAATCTTAGTACTGTTTCCTTTCCTCCGTGTTTGCCTTATTTTCCTGATATTTCTCTCCACATGGGTGGGAAAAGAGGCAGTTTAGGGTGGATAGAAGTAAAATTGAGAAGAGAAAGAGCACGAGTGGACGTCAGTGCACATGTCAGCATTGAGATTCAGCGTGCAGTTCAGTGAGCCTCTTGGTCAGGGCACCGAGTCCTGCATAGGCAAGGCCAGTGATGTCAGGAGGCCTGAGTGCACGGCCCAGCTACTCTCCTCAGACTCTTATCGCACAGCCTGGTTCTGGGATCTCTTCAGGCATGCCCCATTCAAAACTGGCCTCTGACAGCAGTGGCAAATCCAGGAAGAGACAGGAAAACTCCCTCAGGACTTTGCTAACAAGGCCCCTCAGAAAGAGAGAGAGAGCAAGTGAGGGAGTTAGGCCTGGCCAGAGACAAGGTGCAGTCACCCTCACAAGGTGTCTGGACTACAGGACTCAGGCAGAGCAGACTCTGTTCTTGTTTTTGGTTTGCAAGAAGCAATAAGTTGGAGGCTATTAAATTTTAATTTTTGGTGCTGGAGATTGAACCTTGCATATGCTTAGTACTAATTCTACAGCTGAGCTCCACCCTGGCCCCTGGAGGGTGTTTTTAAAATAATGTTCTTTAATCACAAAGCAGATACTGTCAAAGACTGAAGACTTAAACACTTTCATGCATGAAAACACATGACAATAAAACAAGAGCAGGTAGCCACAACTCCGCATTTGGCCATGGCCTTGGTTCTGCCCTGTAACACAGCTGCCAGCAGTGAAAGACAGCAGCTGAGGGATTGGGAGGAAAATGTCACCCACCAAACTAGTGTCATCACCCAGCCTGTCCTCATGACTGCACCTCTGAGCTGAATTCAAGGCTAGCACGGAGGAACGGATGTGCTCTTCCTGGAGTCACTCATTCCAGCTTCCTGAGTGCTCACTGGGAGCCAGGGCAGTGCCCAGGGAGCTGTCTGGCTTTTGGTGAGCTTGTTTTTCTCTGGACACATGGTGGGAGGTGTTTGTCCTCCTCGTCATTCTTGCCCTTTGTCCATAACATGCCAGGGACTGCGTCGATGCTGAGGGCAACAAGCCAGCTATAAGCACGACATCCAATATGAGCTCTCAGTGTCCATCCCTGCAGGATCCGGCAGCATGCCTGGTCCTGCCCCTCACCTTCTCCCAGGAAGACTTCCGGTGCCACACACCATTTGTAGATGTGACTGTTGACCTCAATCTGTGTTTCACACCCGGGTCAGTGTTTATTGACATGATGGGCTCCCCTCTGTCTCCCTGCTTACACAGAGGTGGTGACCTTGGGAGTAGAGAAGCAGCTTTGAAAGGACCAGCCTACTTTCATTCACTCCTTCTTCCCCCAGTGCTGTCTACAGAACCTTCCCCGCTGCCCAGCTTTGTGCATCATGTGCTGTTTTTGTGCAATGAAATGCTGCCTGGCTCTACAACAGTACTAAAGCCAGCTAAGATCCTTAAGAAGAATTGCAGTTTTTGTCCCTTGACACCTGGCATCCTGTCCCACTGCACATTTCTGCCAGGAAACTCCTGTGTGCCATGCTAGGCCATCTGAGGGACTGCTCTCCACCTTCCACCTCCTCTTGTCCTTGGGGAACCTGTCCCCTCCAGCCCCCTCACGAGGAGCCTCTTTGCCCTGTTTGTCATGCTAGCTGCCTTGAGTGAATCAGACAGGGGTCTTTATCAAATTGCTGCTTTGTCTCTCTCTCTGTGGTGGCTTGTCCTGGGGTGACTTAGCTGATCTGGAGTTATACCTCTCCGACTTCCCTTCCCTAGTGGTTCCAAGTTCCTGTTGGAAGGAGGAAGAGTTCCCACGACATGGAAGGTGGAAGTGAAAGTCTTACTGCAGTACTCATTTGGAAACACCAAGCCCCACTCGCCCCTCACAGGACGTCCTCCCCAGGCCACCAATACCATGAGAACCTTCATACATGAGTTTGAAGACTGCATTTTTGGGGTTCCCATTGGCTTGGATCAGAGAAAGAGGATGAGCTGGGACACAGTCAGTCAGACGTGGAAGGAGGAGACTGGGTCTGCAGTGGACGTCAGCTTCCCCACTGTTTTCAACACAGTAGAGGCACAGTCCACTGTGCTGAGTGTCCAGTCCAGAGGTCTTTCGGCAATTTACATTAGTGCAATCAGATTATAAGTCACAGGAGGAGGACTCTTGTCTTATCAATCGTTTCTTTGTCACCTGTGGATTCTGAACACTGCTTCTCAACTAGCAAGTGACATCTGAGGTACTTCTCACACCTGAGGACCCCATCTTGGGACGCTGACAGGTGTGCAGCCTCTGCACACTGTCCAACATGGGCTCCTGTCCCATTGTACTCTGACCCAAGCAGGCTGCTCCTCTGACCCATCCAGGACAGGCTGAGCCGTTCCAGTGTCAGGTCCTTTCGGTTTGCTTCTGTCCCTGCCGGGATCTTCTTTCCTAAGTCATCCAAAGGCCACCAAGACCACATCCACTTACCCTTAGGTCTCAGCTCAGGTGGGGAAGAGTGACTTCCCAGGACAGTCATCCCTAGGGAACAGCTTTGTTCTTTTCTCTGCCTGACCCTCATATTTCCCTTGGACTATGGCAGGACCGAAGTGGGTGGGTGCCACACAAAGCTGGAATAACCTAAGCATCCTTGCACAGAGAATGGTAATACATCACCCCAGCCAGCCACTGCCAGGAGAGGGGACCTTACCACACAGAAGGACTGGTGTTATAGCCGTGGCTGGCTCTGACCATGGGAGCTTGGTCCACACTGGACACGGCCAGTGGAGCCTAACTCCTCTTCCCACCAGTACCACTCATGTCTCTTTTCAGAGGAGATGTACCTGGATGGCACAGGACAGAACTGGGGCTTCTCCAAAAGCTGGCTGACCCAGGTGGGGAGAGGAAGAGCGCTCCAGACCCTGACACTGTACAGTCCTTGAAAAAGTGCACCTTCCTGTTCCCTGGACCACAGGAGAGCCCGCGCTGGGAAAGTCCAGCGTGAGGCTGATTTCTTGTTGTACCCTGCCCTCTCCATCAGGCTTCTCCATTTGGTTTCTGTTCCCAGCTGGGCAGAGTCTCTCCCCCTCTCTGCTTCTCCGCTTTGTGATTTTACCTGTCACCTTCTTTTCTGCCACTGTACCAGAGTGAGGAGGTGAAGACTCACTGTTAGTTGGGCAATGATTTGTTCTCCCAGTTGATTTAAAAACGTTTTAAAGAAAAGTAATGCTCACTCGTAAGCATTTATATTTTCATTCACAAGTCTCTTACTGATCTCTCCTAAATAGACAACGTTTTGGTGCTAAGCAGAGGCCTCATGTTTGTCTATTATTTTAAACAAGTAGGTAAAATATACATGATTTATGAGAATTCAACTCACCTGACTGACTCCAAGGATTTTGGAGTCTTGTGAACAGAGACTCAGAAAAAATGTTCTGAAACCTGATTTTTGATGGTTTCATAGTAGTTGATAATGAAATCATTTCTAACTTTTATTTATAATACGTTTTCTGTGAATCCATACTTTCATAAATTAAGTTCATAAATTCCTATAGATGAAATTTGCAGAAAGCAATTATATGTGACTATTTTAAAGTGTTTTGACATGTATTTCCAAAAATTATTCTAATATATATGATTATGTCAATAATTATGCCAGAAATTTTATGAGAATACTTACTTTTCTGAATCCTTGTTATTATTTAAAAAGTTGTCTAGTGAACTGGAGGTGTGACTTAAGTGGGAGAGCACTTGTTTTGGAGGTGCAAAGCCCTGAGTTGAAACCCCAGGGCTGGGTTGGCGGAGTGGCTCAAGTGTTAGAGGGCCTGCCTAGCAAGCATAAGGCTTTGAGTTCAAACCCCAGTACCACCAAAAAAAAAAAAAAGCCAAAAAAACCCGGTCTTCCCAAAAAATAAATAAAATAAGAGCGTGCCAATTATGCTGGGTGTGGTAGTACACACCCTTACTCCCACACTTGGGAGGTTAAGGCAGGAAGGTTGAGAGTTCAAGGCCAGTCTGAGCTAAACAGCAAGACTCTGTCTCAAAAAAATTGCTTATTGGGTAGACCAAAAAGCAGTCTTATTGTTACTCGAATTCTGTTTTTTAGTATTAAAAAGTCAGTTTTGAATCATATAGCACTTCCATTTGCTGACTCCAGTGGGCGCAGAGGCCAGTAAGACCTCCTGCTTCTGAACTTCAGCACACAGCCTCGTGAGGAACCTGAGATGCTGCGAGCCTTTGGTCTCATCTAGTGGGTCTCATTTCATTGCTGGAAGCCAAAAATATCCTCAGGCAACTATGTTAAGATGTGCTCTGCTTTAGAAACAAACTTGCTTCTGAAATCTCATCTCCTTTCCTAGCTCTTCTTCAAACAGGGTCTGTAAACAGATCTGCTGGTGTCAATTACTCATCGCGAATAGAGAATTCAGTGTTAACTTCTTCATGGTTATTTCTGCGAAAGCAGCCCAGGCTTTAGAAGAATGTTCCTCAACACAAAAGGCTGCATATGACAAACCTAGATCCAACATCATATTAAATGGAGAACAGCTGGAACCGTTTCCCCTTAAAGTCAGGAACGAGACAGGGTGTCCACTCTCTCCACTCCTGTTCAATATAGTTTTGGAATTCCTAGCCAGAGCAGTAAGACAAGAGAATAAATAAGGGGGATTCAAATAGGGAAGGAAGAAGTCAAGCTATCCGTATTTGCAGATGACATGATCCTATACCTGAGAGACCCCAAAAACTCTACCAAAAAACTATCAGAAATCATAAACCCTTTCAGCAAAGTAGCAGGACATAATATACAGAAATCAGTAGCTTTTCTACATACCAACAATGCACAGACTGAGAAAGAAATCAAGGAAACAACCTCATTTACAAAAGCCTCCAAAACAATAAAGTACCTTGGAATAAATTTAACAAAAGAAACCAAAGAACTTTTAAATTAAAACTATAAACCATGGAACAGAGAAACCGAAGAAGATATCAGAAGATGGAAAGAACTTCCACGCCTGTGGATTGGTAGAATCAGCATTGTGAAAACGTTCACACAAACAAAAGCAATCTACATATTCAGGCTTTAGAATAGGGGGCTTGCAGGGAATTTACCTCCAAACCCGTTCCCTGGCTTACCTCTGGAGGCTCCATTGCTCGTGATTCAGATAGAGACCCCTGGGCACTTCACAGGCAATCGCTAGACTGGATTAAGTGGGTAGGTTAGGGGTGCAAAAGCCTCTAGAATTTTGGGTAGTTTGGAATAGTTTATGGAATTACTTTCTTAAAAAAATAGCATGCCATAAAATATTAAAAAAAAAAAACCCAAAGAACCCAATACAAAGTCATCTCTGATACAGCTGAAACAAGCTCTTATAGTAAAGCTTTCAAAACATGTAATAGTTTTTTTTTACAGAGTTCCTGGCTGAGTGTGTTTGGGGAGCACAGAGCCCTTGAAAGTCTTGATGTGGAGCCTTGGGAGGGAGAAGAAGTCCCAAGTTGCAGTGGGAATCCGGTCCCGGGTGTTAAGAAAGGAGCACTGTCCAGAGGATGCTCTGTGAAAACCCCACTCCTGTTTTGGGCGGGGCTCATGGGGACAGCTGGCCAGGCTCAGAGCTCTGGCCTCGCACCTGTGTGGTCCATCGCGCCAGGCTGTAGCCAGTGCTCAAGGTCTGACAATCCCGTGACCTGTCCTGTTCCCCAGTGCAATGCTGGCCTAGAACAGAGAAAAACTTTTGGTGTAGCCAGCTTGAGTGCTGGCCAGTTTATTGTTCATTCATTAAACTGACATTTTCCCCCCTTTTGTCTACATGCTGGAGAGCCCAAGGTTATCTCCCTTTACTCCTCAGTTAAATGGGACAGTCTTCTCCCCTTTATCTCTCTCTGACCACCAGAGCAGTAGACCTGTCGCCAAGACATTCAGCTTCAGAGAAGTGCCACCGGACACCTGGAGAACCAAGGCCAGCACCTGTTCTCAGACTTACATTTCATCACATACTCAAGCTGAGTTACTCCCCCTTAAAAAGTGGACATTTCCTCTCAGAAGTGGTCCAACAGATCTTTGAGAAGTTGACTCTCCCTGTCCTCCTTGTCTTCTGATGAATAATAAACCTTATTTCCTTTTCCTCAAAGCCCTGCTCTCATCCTTCCTTCCTGCCAGGGCAGGGACTGAAAGGTGCAGCAGTGGTGAACTGCAGTCACTGTCACAGCTAGAAGCCATAGGAGGAGAGGGAGGGGGCTCCAATCAGAAAGCACACTGTGAACTGGACAAGATCCCACTGACATTGTTAACCAGGAGCAGCGGCTGGGGAATTTAGATTTCAGAAGCAGTGCATTGCAATGGGTGGAAGTTGATGTTTTATCAGATGCACAAGAAGACCTAGAGGACGATACCATTGCTTGTGATAGGAAGATAAGGCAGAGAGGAAGGGGTGCCAGCTGCCATGCCACAGGTACCCATCCCAGGCAGAGTCTCAGTTCAGACTCGAGCTTCAGGCTGGTCCTGAGTGTGGGGAAAAGGAGGAAGCTGGGGTGGGGGCTGGAGAAGGGAGCAGGGCTGGCACCTGCCGGGGCCCAGAAAAGCCCAGCAGGGACAGGCTGGTGTAGAGCAGACCTGAGCTGTGGGAATCAATAATACAAAGTGATGTGGATTTTTTTTTTGGAGTGAGGGTTTGAACTCAGGACTTCCCGCTTGCAAAGCAGGCACTCTGCATCTTCAGCCACTCCTCCAGTCCGTTTTGCTCTGGTTATTTTGGAGATGTGCTTTCATGAACTATTTTGTCCAGTTTGGTTTCAAACCTCTATCCTCTATCTCAGCCTCCTAAGCAGCTAGGATTACAGGCATGAGCCACCTGTGCCGGGCTCGGGACGTGAATTTTGAACATGGTCTGCATCTTTACTGACTCAGCCAGGCAAAATGTGTTGTTCGTATAAAACTGAATCTCTCATACTCTGAATTGTTAAAGACCACAGCGGTGTAATGGGACCATTTGGAAACAGATTTTCACCTGCATTGAACTCTAATTGTTCACGCAGATCCACCCAATTTCAAACTACAACGAAGACTCAAGAACAACGCCACTGAGAACTGTGGATCTTAAATCTTTTCCTCTTTCCCGATGCTCTTCACTTTAATTAAGAATCAAGCAACAATTCTCTAAGTGCGTGAAGTCATGCTAATTTGAGAGTGAACAAGATAAAAATAATAAAAAAGACAGAGCAGAAATCTTATCAATCTCATTTTCACAATGCAACTCATTTAAAATTTCAAATGATGGAAACAAACTGAAAACCTTTGAGTTGTTGCATGTGACATTTTGCAGGCGTTGTCTCTTCTTTCTTTGCTCATTTTTAAGTAATAGGTTATTTTTTTTGAGCAAGTTAGATTTACAAAAGAATTGAGCAGAAAGTGCAGAGGGTTCCCAGTGATCCCCCTGCCCTGCCCAGTTCCTCCATGCTGATGTCTTGCACTGGTGAGATACAGTTACATATGACAATTGTTGACACATTGTAATTAACTAAAGCTCCTAGTTTGTATTTTGGTTCATTACTTTGGGTGCTGTGCATTCTGGGGGTTTCGACAAATGTCAGCAAGCAAATATCCACCTCCGCAGTATCTTAGTGTGGTTTCCCTGCCCCAAACTCTCCGTGCTCCCCTGTTCATCCCTCCTCACCCAGCCCCTGACCACCCTGACTGACCTCTGACAGTCTCCATAGTTTTGTCTGTTCCAGGATATTCCATGGTTGGATCCACACAGCACCCAGCCTTTTCAGACTTGTGATCAGAGGACAAAAGAGGGAGGAGGGGCACCAGCTGCCTGTGCCACAGGTGTGACCAAAGGCAGAGGCTCAGTTCCGGAGACTGTGGCTTCAGGCTGCAACTTGTGTGTGGAGAGAAGGAGGAAGATGGGTTGGGGAGATGGAGAAGGGGCAGGGGTGGCACCAGAGAGGAACCAAGGCAGGGTTTTCACTTCTTAATATGCATGAAGGTTCTTCCATGTATGGCTTTGTCCCTCATTTTTTTTTAGCACCGAGTAATATTCCACTGTCTGCATGGATCCGTTTGTTTATCCACTCACTTATCTTAGTCACTTCCAAGTGCGTTAGCTATGAATAAAGCTGCTGTATGGCAGGGCTGTTGGAGTGACTCAATGGTAGAGCACCTGGCTAGCAAGCGTGAAGCCCTGAGTTCAAACCCCAGCACCACCAAAACCAAAACATCCATAACATCCACCTGCCATAAACATCTACGTGCAGGTACAGATTTCAAGTACCTGAGATTTCAGGTAGAGTCTGAGAAACAGGGATGCTGGATAGGATGGTAAGTTTCTTTAGATAATTCTGAGCATTGTTGGTAGGACAGACTTGGTCTTGTGAATGTCCGAGATATTTTATTTAAAAGGTCTGGATTTGTGTTTGGTTCTAGGGCTCACGAATACCTTTGGGTAAGGTTAACACAAAAGCTAACGTTTATTTCCTTAAGCATTTTTATTAGTATTTAGTAGTTATATAGGGGTTTTGTTGTGACACTTGCATATCCACACATATTGTGCCCCGGTTCGGTTCTTCCCCTCCATTAGTCTCCATTTCCGCCACTGTCCTTCTTAAAATGACTTCAACAGCTTTCAGTGTTCCATATGCATGCACAGAAAGACCTCAGCCACACTCTCCCTCCTTCACCCTCTGCATGCCCCCTCCCCTCCACTAGCGCCCTCCCCTTGCCATCACCTGTTTTGCATTTGTCCTTCATTGTTTAGGCGTCTGTTCGTTGTTCAGTGGATTTTGTCTGGGTATTTTACCTGTAAATATATTGTGCTTAAGTCAGTCTAACCCTCTATTACTCTTCCTTCTCCTTTGATAGGTAACAGTGAGCCATGAGTGATGGGTGAGGCAGGAGAGATAGATGAGGAGACAGGGAAATTATATATTTGTAAAAGCTTTACAAAAAGCCAGAGCAACTGATACAAAAACAGCCACTCTCTCCCACTTCCTTTTAGATGTTTAAGTCACAAGAACGGGGTTATCTGTATTCCAGGATGATCTGTATCCATGTCTCTCTCTCTCTCTCTTTCTGCTGGTTCTGGGGTTTTAACTCAGGGCCTCATGCTAGCTAAGAAAGTGTTCTACCACTTGAGTCATTCCAGCAGCTCTTTTTTGTGATGAGTTTTTATTTATTTATTTATTTAGTTTTTGAGACAGGAGTTTGTGAACTGTTTGCATGGACTGTCTTCGAACTGTGATCCTCCTAATCTCTGCCTCCCAAGTAGCTAGGATTACAGGTGTGAGCCACTGGCTCCCACCTGGTCCATCTTTCTCTCTTGGAGATGTTAACAAACTCCAAGGCTTCTTGGATGGGTGGAGGGACAAAAAGAATGAAAGACATGGCTAGCAAATGGAAGTCCTAAAGCACACCTGTTGTCCCCGTGATGTGAGTAGGCCTGGATGACACCTCCCTGTTTTAGCATCCATCTCAGTCACCATGTGGATTCTTCCAGGTCTCTGAAAGTGGAAGACTAAGAGATGAGGACCGCCATTTTGATTCTCACTCCATTTCCTGCATGTAGAGCAGGAAATGTTTCTTCTTTTTTCTCATTTCTCCCCACTTTTATCCTGTTACACTAGATTCCTTTCCTAATAAACTTTACTTCTACTGCTACTACATTTTTGCATCTTGCCTGAGCTCTGTATCCTCCTAGTTTCTTCAGTTATTTCTTTAGATATTTAGCAGTCAAGGAAGAGTATGCAATACTGGTAACTCCAATGCCCAAGACTAGTAAGGCAGTGGTGGGCTCTTATTTGTTGGTCTAGGCAGATCATAGGCAGAGGGGGGAACTAGAAAGGGATGGATGATGGTTGGCATGACAGATATTAGGGTTCAGGTGCCTATCCAATTAGGGGGCCTGCAAAGAAAGTCTGATGACCCACAAAGAAAATAGAATCCTTCAGATGGGAGAAAGCAGGGATGTAAGTAATGTTGGTGTAAGCCTGGAGGGGGTGTTTAATATTTTTCTGGGTAATAGCATCAATTGCAGCTAGACCAATGCCTGCAAGGGGGGAGAGGCATGCTGTCTGGAATGGGAGATGGCTGGCACTTTCAAATCTGTATTCCCAAGCTGAACGTTGGTGATAGGGATTATGTCCCCAGGCACAAGATGGGAGGACTGACTGAGAGAAGAAGGGACAGAAGGTGAAGTACGGAGCTTGGTCCGGAGTTGGGGCCCCTCAAGCCACTGTGTGCAGAAGTTCCAGGAGCGATGAGTCAACTGGAGGTGCTTCCCTTAAGGACCTTCCTTTCTTTTTTTTTTTTCATTTTTCTTTTATTATTCATATGTGCATACAAGGCTTGGGTCATTTCTCCCCCCTGTCCCCACCCCCTCCCTTACCACCCACTCCGACCCCTCCCTCTCCCCCCCAGCCCCTCAATACCCAGCAGAAACTATTTTCCCCTTATTTCTGATTTTGTTGAAGAGAGAGTATAAGCAATAATAGGAAGGAACAAGGGTTTTTGCTGGTTGAGATAAGGGCGTTGACTCACATTGATTTCCTGTGCGTGGGTGTTACCTTCTAGGTTAATTCTTTTTGATCTCACCTTTCCTCTAGTTCCTGGTCCCCTTCTCCTATTGTCCTCAGTTACTTTTAAGGTATCTGCTTTAGTTTCTCTGCGTTGAGGACAACAAATGCTAGCTAGTTTTTTAGGTGTCTTACCTATCCTCACCCCTCCCTTGTGTGCTCTCGCTTTTATCATGTGCTCAAAGTCCAATCCCCTTGTTGTGTTTGCCCTTGATCTAATGTCCACATATGAGGGAGAACATACGATTTTTGGTCTTTTGGGCCAGGCTAACCTCACTCAGAATGATGTTCTCCAATTCCATCCATTTACCAGCGAATGATAACATTTCGTTCTTCTTCATGGCTGCATAGAATTCCATTGTGTATAGATACATTTTCTTAATCCATTCGTCAGTGGTGGGGCATCTTGGCTGTTTCCATAACTTGGCTATTGTGAATAGTGCCGCAATAAACATGGATGTGCAGGTGCCTCTGGAGTAGCAGTCTTTCGGGTATATCCCCAAGAGTGGTATTGCTGGATCAAATGGTAGATCGATGTCTAGCTTTTTAAGTAGGCTCCAAATTTTTTTCCAGAGTGGTTGTACTAGTTTACATTCCCACCAACAGTGTAAGAGGGTTCCTTTTTCCCCGCATCCTCGCCAACACCTGTTGTTGGTGGTGTTGCTGATGATGGCTATTCTAACAGGGGTGAGGTGGAATCTTAGTGTGGTGTTAATTTGCATTTCCTTTATTGCTAGAGATGGTGAGCATTTTTTCATGTGTTTTCTGGCCATTTGAATTTCTTCTTTTGAGAAAGTTCTGTTTAGTTCACTTGCCCATTTCTTTATTGGTTCATTAGTTTTGGGAGAATTTAGTTTTTTAAGTTCCCTGTATATTCTGGTTATTAGTCCTTTGAGGACCTTCCTTTCTTAAGGAAGGGAAAATCTCTTTCCTAATGTTGGTCTTGTTTGCATTGGAGATAAGTTCATTTACTGGGTCATTTGTTACTCCAGTGGACAGGTTGCCTACGTTGAAGCAGGTCCCATCGTTGGGGCCCCTTCTGGAGATATTGGGTTGATCTGCAGATAACTTGTGGGGTTTTTATTGACTTTTTTTGTGTGTGTGGGGGGTTAGTGGTAGTACTGGGGTTTGAACTCAGGACCTTGTACTTGCTAGGCAGATGCTCTGCTTCTTGAGCCACTCCACCAGCAGGAGTTTTATTGACATTGCCTTGAGGATGCTTTCAAACTTCGTGTTGTTCAGAGTCACAGTGTAGGACACCACCTGGCTTTTGTATACTCAACCTGTGTGTCACATCACGTGTTAGTTACAGGAGGCCTTGCTGCTGTTTCTTTGGCATTTTCTACATAGACTGTTGCCTTTTACAAACAAAGGTAGCTGTCTTGTTTCTGCTTCCTTCTCTGTGCATGATTACTGCCTTTGCTTACCGTGTTAGCTCGACTTGTGTCGATGGCAGACTCAGTGAGTGTGGACGTGCTTGCCTTGTCTCTCATCGTAGTGGGAAAGGTCCACTTTGAAGTGATAGTTTGTCATTGTTACAGGCAACATTAGCTGTGGGTTTCCTTTTTTTTTTGCAGATGCTCATTATCAAGTAGAGAAGTTGAGGGAGTTCTCTTCCTTACTCCTAGTTTGCTGAGAGTTTTTTTTTTTAACTACGAACAAACAAGTGATTTTGTTAAATATTTTTTTCTGTTGCTATCATCATATATGTTTTTTTCTTCTTTGGCCTGTTGATGCAATGATTCTGTTAGTTGATTTTGAAGGGCTGAACCAGCCTGTATCCCTGTGGTAAATCCCCTTTGGTTGTAGTGTGCTATCGTTTCTACATATTTTTTAGATTATTTGCAAGTTTTTTTCTGAAGAGTTTTGCATCTGTCTTCATGAGGCATCTGGTCCCCTTCATTGTAATGTCTTTGTTTGGCATTGGGGTAATTCTGCCTCGTGGAGTGAATTTGGAAATATTCCTTGTGCTGTGTTTTATGAGGAAATTACAGAAAATTGGCATACTGTCTTTTAAAAATATTTGGTATTATTTACCAGTAAAGCACACGGCCTGGTGCTCTCCGTGTTAGAGGGTTTTCAGTTATTAGTTCAGTTTCTTCAGTAGACTCAGGCCCATTCAGCTTTTCTACTTTGGTGATCTTGTTGGGTTATGTCTTTCAAGGCATTGCCCCTTTTCATACGAGTTACCTACGTAGGCACAGAGAGAGTGATGATTCTGTTATTTTATGGTATTATGTATTATATTATTACAGTATTAATAATATTAGTGATATATTATCCTTGCCATGGCCAGGGACCAGTAGCAGTGGCTTTCATTTCATTTCTTTCATGTTTTCTCTGTCTTCTTTTTTCTCTTGGTACTGGGGTAGAATCAGGGCCCTGTGCACACCACACAAGTGTTCGTCCACCATCGCTTTTTTCTTTTTTCAACTCTGCTTGGCTGGAGGTTTATCAATTTTATTTCAAAGAACCAGGTTTTGGCTTCATTGAATTGTCCCTTATTTATTAATTGTTTGCAATTTTGTCAGGTTCTTCTCTAATTTTTATTGTCTTTCTGCTTGTTCTTTACATTGGATTTAACTTTTTCTCCTTACAGTGTCCTAAAGGAGAAATGTGCATGATTGAGTTTGGATCTTTCTTCTTTTCTATACCTGTGTTTGATGGCACAGCTGTCCTCCTAAGTATGCTTTTCATGCATCTGAACATTTTGTGAAAGTTGTACTTTCATTTTCATTTATTTTATTTTTATTTTTCATTCCTCTCAAGACTTCTTAGACCCTTGTGTTATTTGGAAGTTTCAGCTCCAAGTGTTTTGAGATCTAGCTATCTTTTTGTTATGGATCTCTGCTTTAATTCACTGTGGAACCAAGTGTGCTCATTGCGTCATTTATATTCTTTTAAATTTGTTCAGCTGGAGATTGATGTCCAAAATGTGATCTCTCCTGGTGACTGTCCAGTATGACCCTCTGTGGTCATTGATGAAGTCACCTGCAGGTGTCCAGCAGATCCAGTTATGTCTCTCCTAATTTCCTGTCTGCTGGGTCTGTCCATTGCTGGTAGAGAGGTGCTGAACTCTCTAACTGTAATGATGGATTCGTTGATCTTTCCTTACAATTCTGTCGGTCTTTGTGTCTCTGAAGGGTTTGGCACAGACACGTTAAGGACTGCTATGTCTTCCTGGATAACTGGCCCCTTTATCATTACGTGATGTCTTTCTTTATCCATGATACCTTTCTTTACTCTGAGCTAGCTTTGTTTGGATTACTATCAGCATGGTATGGTATATACTGCTTTATTCCTTCACTTTTGGTGTCTATACTTAAAGTGCTTTTCCTTCAGTCATCAGTTGGGTCTAGGTTTTAAAAATATTCTGACAGTCTGTCTTTTCATTGATATATTTGGACTACTGGTGTTTAAGGTCGTGGCTGAGGGGTTAACATGTGCTACACTTATCGTCTTCTAGTCACTGTCCAGCTGTTTCTGTTTCACCCATTCTTTCTCTGCCTTCTCTGGTGGTAATTGGACATTCTATATGATTTATTTTCTCTGTTCCTCTTCCTGTCAATTATGCATCTATTTAGTTTGCCTCTGACAATTTTTTCTCAGAAAGGTCTGAAAAGATTTGCTGTTTTCTGTTGGTTCACCTTTTTTTGTTGTTATTGTTGTGAGGTCAGAGTAGTAACTTCTAAGTGCGACACCAATTGCGGGAGAAACTGGAGGTGCTTGGGATCTGCCTTGTGGGTTTTACTTAGATGGCTCTGAAAATCCCCGGTTACCTTATAGTAACTTGAAATGAATTCTGTGTTACTTGCTTTGCACTTTCACTGACTTCTGGGCAAATAGTGTTAAACCGCTTGCAGACAAAGTTCCAACTGAAAAGCCAAAAAATTTAAAACCTTTTTTGAAGGATTATAGGATTAAGAAAGAAAATCACATCAAGCTTTTTTTTAAAAGTTTCATGTATAATAGAAAGAAATGCATGAAAGACTAAAGTATGCTTTATGTACTCTTCATTTAGTAGCTTGTGTTTACAACTCAATTTCTTAAGAGAAAACTTTAAAAAATCTTGATTATAACTGAATGAGATAATCAGAAAGGATTTGTGAGTGGGCTGTTTTCTCAGATGGTCCTGCTAATGTAGAATTCATGCACTTCAACCAATTAATTGTTTGTAGGAATTCCGAACCAAGAAGTAAATTTCACCTGGGATTAGGATATCGTCTTCCCTGCTCTGATAGTCACTACCCTCTTCACTCTGCCTCCCTCACCACTGCACCTCCAAACTGAGCAGGCTTTGGGGGAGGGCAGCAGTAGGGGTAGGGGCCAATTCAGGACACTCTGTCCCATATTCCATGTGCCTGAGGACTCACTGCGGTACTAACCATCATCTGATGTTCCTTACAACTCAAAGGGGTGCCAGCCCATTAACTAAGTACTGTAGTACTTATTAATTTTAAACACAGTGATCTGAGCCTTTTTCACACATATTAAATGTGGAGCCTTAAGGAATGTCCATTTCTCCTAAGTAAACAGAGAAACTGAAGATATTTCAACAATGAAATGTATAATGGAAGAAGAGTGTCAGTTTTTTCTTGGTAAAACTCTTTGGTCTGTATAATTTTACTTAGTTTAAAATAACACAAAGAATTCACTCCAATAAAAAGGTGAAACATTACTTTTCTCAAAAAATTTAATTGCAGAATTATTTACAGGAGATGAGGGTCAGCAATACAGAAATCAAAGGAAAGGCATTGCCAGAGAAGAGTTTTGGAGAAAATGATGAATACATTTTTTTTTTTTTTTTACAATTAGCTAAAAGTGGAAAAAAAATCATGAAAAAAAACCTCCCCCCAAAGCAATCTTAAATGCCTTAAAATAATGACCATTCTGATAAGAAGTTATTAGCAGGAAGACACCATTGGACGATGGATGGCGTACTGAACAGCTAGAGCAGGTACACTGCATACTGCTAAATAGGGCTTATCAAAAGAATGTAAAAGCATGAGAAAGAGAAATGACACAAAATAGGTTATAGTTCTGGTGAAAGCAACTCTGTACAGGTGTTGGGTATTTGGCACTCTGTCCATCCTCATTGTAGATATGATTTCATATGTATATTTATTTATATATATTTATATACTTTTGTTTTAAACGTTAACTAAACAGCTACTTTCCTGTTCTAGCATTCCTTAAATTTCTATACAGGAGACATCTAACTTAGTCCTCAGGCCACACCTGGGTATTTTGGCATGTGGGATGGAGTGTCTGTACAGGAAAGGACCTGTACCAGGGAAATGGTTTATCATTTGGAAAGAAGACATGAAAGTAGCCCAGTTCTTGGGAAAACCTTTTGGAATTCAGCAAACCAATCTTCAAGCGGAGTGAGGGAGATATTCATGCTGAGCCCTTTGAAAGTGATGGGACCAAGTTATTAAGAAGACTGGGGCTGGGTGTGGAGGTGAGTTAGGGATAAATCAGAAAACTAGTGAGTGACTTTCACAGGTCCCATAATCGACCTGGCTTCCTTCATCACATCCAGACATGTGCTGACTTACTCCCCATGGAGACCACGGGCTGCTGAGGAAGGTAAACAGTCTTCCTCTTGTTAGCCCCTCTCCTCAATTGAGCACAAGGCTCAGCCTGAGTCTTTCAGGTTCAGAATAAGCACCAATGATGAAGTCTCCTAAAAGCTAAGAAAGAAGGGAGATAAACCCCTGTTACCTAGGTTTGTGTCTATACAAAATCATTTAAAAAGTAGTTTTGTAGTAGGTAATTAACATTTCCTCTGCAAAGAAGTCATCTGTCAAATGTTTAGATTGAAACATGAAATAATTTAGTGCTGGATAAAAATGCCAGGGCTAGGACACCTACTTATGAAACTGTGACTTCTTGTCACCATGGCAAGAGTGAGAAGAAGCAGTTCCTCAGTGCACCCGGGGGCCACTCTGCCTGGCTGAGGTGACCAGGAGCAGGATGGGGAAGCTGGAGCGAGTGGTCAAGTCCACACCTGGCAGCAAATGACCGAAAAGCATGGCTATGCCTCATCCTGCTGCTTCCAGGGTGGATTTTCCTTTTAACACCTGTTCATGTCATCTAAGAAGCAGCTGAACTTCTGCAATGGGGAAAATGGTGCCAAATTGGGGTTGGTGCTTGGTTCTAGTTCTAGGAAACATCTAGAAATTGAAATCACAGCCAGCAGGAAAGGAGGCCACCCTCAGGAAGCTCATTTTCACCTCCTGAAGCAAGTCTCATTGTCATTGTCCTGCCATCTTGACTCTCTTCCAAATGTTTATGGCCTGCTTTGACTTCTTCCAGCACCCCACATGATCGAGGGGGTGAGGATGCGGCATTTGGGAGGGAGGATGAGGGTCCATAATGACCCTAACAATAATATACTTTTGGCGTGCCCTTTCTTTTTGTTGTTTTTTGGCAGTACTGGGGTTTGAACTCAGGGCCTTGCCCTGGATAAGCAGGTGCTCTACCACTTGAGCCACACCTCTAGCCTACCATGCACTTGTGAGCTCAAAGACATCACAGACAATATGTCACTACTCCTTACATCACATCTGAGAGGGAAATGGGGACAGAGCTCTGACCCATGTCACAGAGGAGACAGGGGAGACTTGAAGTGAAGACAGGTTGCTGACTGATGCACGAGACCAGGTAGCCTGACAAACTTCCTGGAGTTTCCTGGCAACTTATTCACTTCCCAAACATTGCAGCTGCAATGTGGCTGGGCAGCTTGCTTAATGTAAACATAAGGGGACTTTCCTGAGTGCTTTGTTCGCTGCTCCCGGCTCGTCCTAACAGTCCACTCTGGACACCTCTTGCCACGAAGGCGCAGGGATCTGGTTTGAGCTGACGTGTTTGCATGTTTACAGCAGGCGATGCAGAGGTGAAGACAGAGTGAAGTTCACTGTCCACTCCGTCAACTCAGCTGAAGATGCTTACTAGTCAGAAAGCGATTGTATTCTTGGCCTCCTATGCTTGTGGTTTTCCATTTTATTTTCAAGTTTGGAACCCTGTGTTTGACCCAAACCTACCAAGAAGTATAAACAAAAACATGGATAAAAATAAGAGAACCTCCAGAAATTCCAAGAAGGTGTAGTTTGAGGACCATAATAACTGCAGAACTAACTAAGATACTTTGCTTTAACTACCTGATTAGCATGTTAAATTTCCATTAAAAAAAAAGTTCAGGGTTCGAGAAGTAGATGTCTGGGAGGTGAACACACATGAAAAGGTGGAACTGCTGTTTGGGGGAGGCGACTCTTATTTCAGGTTTCAGGGCCGGGCCTTTCCACACCCAGTGCTGTTCTGGGCAGTGTATGTTCACACCAGCACATCCTCCCACGTGTTTCCAGTGTCCTCCTCCATCCAGTGTCTTCCTCCTTCTAGTGTCCTCCTCGTCCTTGAGGCAAACAGGGATGTCCTTCTGACTAGTCAGCCAGGGCTGGTCAGAGTGGCACAAGACATCTTCTGTCACCATGACATCCTGGGGCACCTGTCGGAACTCTGAACAAAGCTGACTGACATTACTTATAGAAAGTTGTTCAAACCTGACTCGGGACTTCCTGAAACAGCCTTTTCCAAATGGTTTCTGATCCTTCAGGGCCACAGGAGGGCTGCCTCAAATCTGAAGGCCCTGCTACCAATTGCAAAAGACCCCCTGGTCAGTTTAGAGTACACTGTTCCTACTCCCCAAGGCTTGGCCCAAGCTAGACAGCTGTTCCTAAGACCCGTGCTGGGCAGTTGCTACAGGTGTTTGGACCACTGGTCTATAGTACCACTGTACTTTGCAGAGAAAGCCCACCCTGGGGCAGGGTGCCTAGCAGGACGTGTGAGCAGCAGAGACGAGTGAATTCACAAAGGCAGTGGAGTTTAATTAAAGTGATGGAAACAATGGTTGCTTACTATGGTATTAAAAAGGCAAAAATTATGACAGGCAGAGAAGTGACCAAACCCATGCATTTGTGTGCTCTGCAGAAACTTGGCCTCTTCCATGAGGGCTGGGGGTGTGTGTGGGCCCCTCTACTCTGATTTTGTGATTTTATTTGTTTTTAAAAGAGGCAACTGTAAATGTAATTTGTACCTTTTTTCTCTAATAATATACCTTTACATTAAATGCTTGAAGTCGTCAGGATTGGTTTAGAGTTGAAAGCATGGACATGTCCTTTCAAATAAAAATGTGATTTTTTTGGTATACAACAGTTCAGTGCTTTATACACCATTCGAGGATGGTGATGCAGATATGCTGAGGAAAATATAGTAACAATCATTCCTGATGACAGCTGGCCTCACATCAAACACACAATGGCCACGGGGAGATGAGTAACATTGAGGACGGTCGTGATAACAGGCAGCGTTCTCCCGTCCTGGTCCTGCTCAGGATGCTTGTGTTTAATTTCGGATATGTGAGGAAGGGATTCCTCTCGGTGACCTTCGGTTCTTGAGTAACCGGTCCTGTCGCTAGGAGCACAGGTGTGCGGCTACAGAGAACACTGACTTTCACCATGACATTCCGGAACACTGGGTGTTATTATTTTCAACCGTGTTCTCAAATCTACTCAGTCTTTCATTAAAATGTGTTTTAAATGGGATGAGAGGACCACACGAGAGCTCTACTCTACATACCTTCTGGACACGACGGAAATCAGCCAGCTGGAGGGAGCAGTGCACGTGTCAGGAACAGTGTCATTTTTCTTTGCGTGCATGACAGGTAAACATGGCTTATCTTGTTCCTTGACAGAGTGTCACCTGCATGAGGACTGAAGGCATTGCACTTGACTAGCGAACTCGAGCAGCTAACACTAGTAGCAGGTGTTTATTTACACAGACATTAAATAATCTTCTTTGGAACCTAGTGAACCTGACAGGGGTTCATTCTCCACTTCAAGTCAGGGACCACTGTGCAACTTTGTGGCAGGTTAATTCGATCACCTGGGTATGGTCTAGACCAAGACCTTTGGGATTGTCAAATAAAACATAAAAAACTAATCCAAATCTAGCAAACTCTTCATTCAAGTTGGGATCATAGAATCTGGGATCTAAGACAAATGGTTGTTTAATTGTGAAAGTTGTCTCTATGTGTTTTTGAATAAGCTTCAGGAAATGAGAGAACACATCGGCTGCCAGGAGATAGGCGTACGTGGGCAGGTAGCGGCAATGTGAACATTACATTTCCTCTGTCTGGGGTAGATGCTGATCCTGCTCGTCAGCGGTCACTTCTACAGAGCAGTTCCTTTTTAAAGAATGTCATTTTCAAAGTCTAAAATGACAATGCTTTAACACAGCAGAGTGAATACAGGAAGAAGATCGTTATTGTACACTCTTCAGGGTTTAGGTATTTATTTAGGTAGAAAAATGCTTTGAACACTGGGGAAATAGGATTCAGTTATAGAAGAATATTTCAGGGATTTTTTTTTCTTTTTTTGCATTTTTCAAGGGTATACATTCGTGTGATTTTTGCTTCCAAATATATTTTAAGGCTGTTTGGTAAAATATATACCAGATATGAGGCTCAATTTACAGGGTTTTATTCTAACAGGGAATTCTTAACTATTCAGCTTTAAAAAAGTAAAACTTTGAAGCTTGACATGCTGCAATATCAACTGTGCCCCGAGAACCCCATGCGTGGTGGAGAGTGGATGACGAGGAAGGACAGTGCAGCTCACAGATGCCCAGCCCAGCTCCTCACGGAGCCCAGCCGTGACGTCCTCAGGCTGCACAGGGGCTGGGTACATTTTAAAGTGCCATCACAGAGAGAAAACAAAGTGCTACAAAGCTTTCCGCCTATGGTTAAGCACACTGTGCTTCTTAAAGCAGCAAGAAGGAAGACCTGTCATGGTGGGGATGTCTGAAGTGCTCATCCTGCCTGTGTCTTGGGGAAGATGAGGGCTCTGAGGTCAGGATCCAGTGGGGGGTCTGACAGACTCTTCCTTCACAGGCATCTGGATTGTGATATGGAGCTGTGTGGGAACAGCGATTGCCATGTATAAATTTAATTATACACAGAAAGCCTATTAATCAGAGCTGTCCCCCTTTCCTGCTGGCCTTCAGAGTCATGGACATATTCCACAGTTGGAAATCACCATATGTGACCTTTTTTTCCCTTCATGTCTAACACAGGCAAGAAGTATGTTCTTAACTTCAGCAATACTGCATAGGACAAAAGAATTCTGGAAAAATACAAGTATAGACCACATTTTTTCTTCACCATTGAAACTGAATGTACTTACCACTCACATTCATATTTCTTATACTTTTTACAACATCACAACTGTCATTTTAAACAAGCAAACTTTTTTTTTTAAAGGATACCCTGAAAGTCAACTGATAGGGCAGTTTGAGAATGTATATAAACGTATATAAAAAAAACCCCACATGTAGCATAAGCGGTGAGATTTAAAGAAAATGATATATGTAATGTTTTAAATTCAAAGGGATTAAAAAATATAATGACTGTTTCATAGAAGTGGACAATTTTTCCTCTGTATTTGTACTCCCAGACTTTTCTAAGACTCCGGTCCGCCCCTTCTCACCACTGCTCCCTCCTGGGAGCCACCCAGGTCATTTTTGAATGTGGGGGTGATGGGCTGGATTTTTTAAAGGGGGTTCAGACTTGTCTCCTGGCTTTGGAGAACCATACAGGGGGAGCTTGGAGGTTAGAGAGACCCCTTTTCATTAGCACAAACTCGACACAAGGAACCTACTGCTTCCTATGGTGACCTGGAGGACTAGGATAGCAGGGCAGGGGTCAGGTGGACTGAGGGAAAGGTACCTGGAGGTTATGGGGGATGGGTCTGTCTTTCCTGCCCTTCCAGTTGTAGCACCTTCCATTTGGGTTGTCTAATGTCTCTCGTGAACGGTGAGATGCACCCTTTGTAGTTATTAATCTTACCCCTAGTTATCACACGATTTATAAAAATAGAAATAACAAAGTGTAAGCTGGGGTCCATCTCCAGAGGCGTTCCTGTGGTCCTCTGAGAACGAGGAGGGGAAGCCAGGTCTCACCAAGCCTGTCCATCAGGACCGAAGGTCAGTGTCACGGCCACCTGTGAGAAGAGTCATTCTTGCCGTGGGCTGGGCACACGGGGGTCAGCGTGTCCACCGTGGCTGCGGTCAGCACACACGGCAAGGGCGAACTTGGTGGAGGAAATGAGACAAAACAACCAGGTGGGCAATAAACTGTACAAGCATCTGGTGAGAAAGCCCGAGGCGGCACAGCGGCCGCCTGGTCCTCAGAGCCGGGTCTGGGCCTCGGGGATGTAGATCTCGATGCTGTCCGCGCGCTCCGTGGCGGAATTCTGCCGGAAAGAGGCCGCTCTCTTGGCGGCCATGAGCCGTCTTCGGGCCTCTTGACGCTGTCGGTCGGGCAGCTCCAGGGACCTTTCCCTTGTGATGGGAAATTTCCCCTTGGGGGGCTTCTTTGGTATTGGAGGGGGGACCTTTCTTTCTTCCTGAAAAGCATGACAAGTGAGAGTGAGGTCAGAGTGAGGTCAGAGTGAGCCCCGACCGTGCTGAGCTGGGAGCCCTGCTCCGTGCGCCCCTGCTCCGTGCGCCCCTGCTCCGTGCGCCCCTGCTCTGTGCACGCTCCAGACCCCCAGCAATGTGGCACTGTGCGTTTCCTACTGGGTTCCTTGGCCTTTTACTCCTGTGGTGACAGATCTGCCTTTTAGATGACACATGGCTTTCTAAGTGCCCTCCAGTTCTTCAGAGGGGACAGAGGAGTTTGGCCGGTGTTTAGGAGTAAGGAAGCAAATTGCATATATCAACAACTGACTTCTCTGTAGCCTGAGTGTTAGAGGACACCCACCCTCATTCCCACCCTCTCTGAAACACTGTCCTGGCAGAGTCTGGCAAACACCTCACAGTGACCATGGTGCTGTCACCCAACATCTGAGTCATAAACTGTGGTCTTTGCAGCCAATTCTGGATCTTACCAGGGTAAGGAGGCCTTAGCCAAATTCTTATTATCCTAAAACCCCATCAACGCTGACAGTATTTATGCATACGTGATGATTTTCCACTTGCTTAGCCAAAAAGATCCTGACCCTCAGTTCATATTCTCAAATAAGATCAAAATACACTCAAGTCTTTTTCAGAAATAAAAATTTCTCAGCTCTGCAACAAACAAGGAATAGAAGTGAAGGGTTTGCAACCACCAGCTCAGCACTTCTGAGAAGCAACATTGCATCTGGGCCTGACATTGGACTTCTGCCTCGCCATGGCTTCCTTTCCAGGAAGGGCACAGGACAAAAGCAGACAGCCAGCCTTTGGGGACATGGTGGCTCCACCTGTGTGTCTTCTCCCTCAGGCAGTTGCATAAGCCTGATGCCCACGGTGTACCCAATGCTGGGGCCTCAGTGGATGAGCTGCTGTCTGTGTCTGACACTTTGTTCCCATGGTGTGTTTCACAAAGACTTAGACCAGAAGCAATGACTCTCTCCTGGCTTTCTGGCATGCCTCTAAAACACTGAGTAATTAATTCATCAAAACCTTTCAGCTATTTGAAAATGCAGTTCCTGCCTTAAGCACACAATGTGTGACTTCCTCGCCTCTTGGCAGCCTCTGGAACACTCACCCATGGGGATCACACCTAGCATTTCTTGTGAGAGTTCCATTTTAAGGGGCTTGAAAGCCCGCAGGCACACTGTGACCCAGACGGGGATATTGGGGCTATGCAGAGCCTGGAGCCCCAGAGGCATTCAGAAGGGACAGGGGCTTTCTTTAGGGTGCAGACCCCCGCAGCTCTGTCTGTCCAAGGCTGCTCACTTTCTGCACTGGGGGTGTGTGTGGCCCCAGGGACAGCCATTTTCACTTGAGAATCGTCCTCTCTGGATAGCCTGGGAAGATGGGCTCCTGTGTGCTTTCAGTTATAGAGTAAGGGAGATGGGAAGGAATTACTGCATGCATGGAGCTCGTTGAAGGAGTTCTATTTTGGTGTTCTGCTGGAATAATCTTTTCACTTTTGATTCACACTTCCTACTGCCTTCACCTCAAAATGAAGCCAGGGCCATGTGAACTTGCTTCTGTCTCACTGAGGCTTCTGTGCACCCTGGCTTTCCCACACCCCTCCTGTCATCTGGTACGACAGGGTTGTTTGCCATCCTTGGTGGTATCTGGATGCTGGCCTGGGACACCCTCTCTGCTGCTCCCCGATGGCTCCATTTGGGGAAGTATAAAAGATGATGACCTGCACTGGCTTTCTTTCTAGCCACCCAGCTATCTATGCTCGCCTGTATATTAAACTCTACCTCCCCAAAGAACTCTGGATGAGCTTTCCTTGTAGCTTTAATTGACAATGTCTGCCTAAAAATTCTTCTGCAAGACTTGTGGGGGTGACTCGCCCTCTAGCTCTACCAGGATGATGTCTTCAGCAAGACGTGAAGAACCAGGGTTCCGATTTAATGCAAATTTACAGCCTCTGTGAGGGCTGAGGCTGAAGATCCTGGAAGACCCCGTCCTCAGATGGATAGACAGGTTTAAATTTTGTCATGTCTCTAACTCCCGACATACACCTGGAAGGCATATTTGAGTAGAAGATTGTCACTGCAGTTACACCTAAAGCTTCCTAAGGGAGAGCATCTTAAATATAATCCAAACAAAAGGTTGATGGAAATAATTCAGGGGGATTTATCCCTGTAAGAAATGAGACTACAGATGTGGCATTGGCCAGTGTCTCTGAGCTGTCTATGTGCCCCCGACACAGCGAGAAGGACAAGGCTGCTCCCATGCCCGCGACTTCCACCCCACCTGTTTGTGCACATGTGTCCACGTGCAGGCGAGACCTGGTCCCGCATTGCTAGCTAAGGGCCAGGAGCCCCCTGCACACCAAGCTTGCCGCAGCCCATTGCTGCAACTGGATTTGAAGCCAGCAGGCAGAGCTCGGGCCATCACACTCGTGGCGTGGCGTGGCGTGGTTACCTTTCTTTCCGGTGACTCTACGGTCTTCCAGTCGCTGAGCTTCAGCTGGTGCAGCTCGTCGAACTTCATGCTGACATCCTCAACGGACAGCTGCAGCATGTCCCAGTAGCCGGCCAGGTCCTGTGACGTCGGCCTCGGCATGGCGCTGGGGTCCTGTGGACACACATCCGGGATTAGAGGGCTGCTCTTTTCCATGGGCACCTTTCAAGGAATGGGAGTAGAGGCCTGGCTCATTCTAACACCGAAGCAAATAAGGCCTGCCATGATTGGATGAAGGTTACTTCAGCACCAGTGTTTGCCAGTGGTTTAAAAATACACAGCACATCCCCTCATCGTTCTGGGTTGGAAGTGCGGGGAATGGGGTTAAAATGAAGGTTTTAGATGCCCGGTAGCTCACAGATGCAGCAGGGCTCTGTGGCTATTGAGGTGGTGGAGGTGGTGGTGAGAGCAGGGCCATTTGCCCACTTTGGTTTCTTTGGGTTTGTGCGGTGGAGGTCTTAGGTCAATGATCCTGATAGAGGTAAAGTGGATTTGGTTTACTGCAAGGTGCAGACAGCACAGGCGGTTGATCCCCTGCAGGAACAAACCATCTCACTAGCTGTCACCAGCTGCTGCCACCCAGCCACATGTTCCTGAGCTGTCTGTGGCCCAGAGACGAGCTTTGTCCCTACAGATCCTTGGCCCCACCAGCTCCTGCCCTGAAAATGCTGGTTCTTTGTTCTATCTCAGATTGGTAGCCTTAAATAATCAGACGTTTGCCTGAATTTGTATAAAGTGTGCAATTTTCAGCTTAGTCTTCAGTAAGTGACATTGAGCATGAAGTGAACTTCTTCAGCTGGCATTCCTTTAATCTGACTGACACCCATATCACCCATCTCCTCTAGGCAATGTCTCCTCTCTCCTGGGCACCCAGAGGGCCATCTGCACTCCATGAGGGTGTAAATGAGCAGATTACACTTTTTTCTCTGCAGCGCATGGGACTTTCTCCAAAACAGGTCATGTCTGAGGTCATAAAGCAAGCCTCGATTAAAACAAAGAAACTGAAGATCCTACCAGACCACCATGGCAAGGAAAACCATGAAAGCCACTCAAACTCAGAGATTGGGCAACATGCTCTCTCTCTCTCTCTCTCTCTCTCTCTCTCTCTCTCTCTCACAGCACTGGGGTTTGAACTTAGAGCCTCACGCTTGCCAGGCAGGCACTCTACCACCTGAGCCATTTCATCAATTTTTTTGTGTTGGTTTTTTCGACATAGGGTCTCGAGAACTATTTGCTCAGACTGGCCTCGAGCTGTGATCCTCCTGAACTCTGCCTCTTGAGTAGTTGGGATTATAGAGGTGAGCCACTGGTGTCTGGCAAGCACCACAGCTTTGAATGACCTGTGGGTCATTGAAGAAATTCCTAGATTCAAATGAAAATGAGGACACAATTCACCAGAACCCATGGGAAGAGGGAAGGTTATAGCCATGACTCCTACATTACAAAAATAGATCTCACACAGACAAGCTGAGGATTCACCTCAAACGCCTAGAAAAACACCAACGACCCAATTCAAAAAGTGTTAGATGGGAAGAAATGATAAAAATCAGGGCAGAAATCAAAGAACTGAATGATAGAATGAATTAATGAAACGACAAGTTGGTTCTCTGGAAAATAAAGAATATCGGCAAACCTTTAGCCAAATTAACTAAAGCAAGAAAGGAGAAGACCCAGAATGAATAAAATCAGAGATGAAAAAGGGGCTGTTACAGCAGACACCAATGAAATTCAGAAGATCATATGGGAATTCTTTAAAAATCTATAATCTAGCAATGTGGAAAATGAAGAGATAAATACATTTCTTGACACATATGCCCCCCTCCCCAATTGAACCAAGAGGACAGTAACAATTTAAACACATCTGTATCAAATGATGAGCTTGAAACAGTTGTAAAGAAGCTCCCAACAGAGAAAGTCCAGGTCTGGATGGATTCACTGCTGAATTCTTCCAGAGCTTTAAAGAACAAACACCAACACTCCTCAAATTATTCCTAAAGTACAAAGAAAAGGAATAACACATTCTATGAAATCAGTATTACCTAATACCAATGAGGGGGGGGGGGGAGAGAAACACGAATGTGTAAGTGGGCTGTCTGAGGGGAGTATGGGGGCAGGAGATGGAAGGGAATGACAGAGGTGAGTAATATGAAGACAATATCACGTCATGCACTGTAAATTGTTGAATAATAGGGGAGAAGGGCAATAGAAAAAAGTAATGGGGGTTAATCTGATTAAAGTATGTTGTATATACATGTCTGAAATACCAAGACAAAATCCCTGAAATATCAATATACACTGAAAAAATGAAGGCCAGGAAGGTAAAACAGGTCCTGTCTGGGGGTGGGTACAGTGGTAGGAGGGCAAAGGAGAGGGTGAGGGAGGGCGAATATGGTCGATGTACTTTGTGTTCGTGTGTGGAAATTGAGCAGTGATCCCTGCTGAAATTGTTCTAAGGAGGGTGGAGGGGGGTCCGGAGCAGCCGCTCTCTGTTTGAGCCCATTCTTCCTCTGAACCACTAGAGGGTGACGTCTGACCATGCAGCCCCAGAGGCACCCTGGCCAAGCAAGACTTCCCTGTGAGGATGGTGTGTGTCCAGGGCAGCCCCAAGAATGAGAGAGCAGAATCTGTCCAGGATGATCTGCCCTGGAATTATGTCATGAGTCACCTACATCCTCCTCACCTTGGCGGTATCTGGGAGGGGTCTGGCATCTCTAGGGTCCTTCTTTGGACTTAAAGCTTCCAGCTACTAGCAATGCTCCTCTGACCTATGAGGGGACAAAACACCTGTCCCGTCTTTAGCAGGCCTCGCCTGCCAGCCTCTCTCAGACCATCGCCTTTCACGGGAAGGGTTTCAGACTTTTTGACACTAGTCCTGAAGAGAAGCCAGAAGAGGAAGTAGCACAGCCAGTATTTCTGGACAACAAAGGCATCAGAGATACTGGGATGAATAATTTCAAGGCTAAATCAAGCCGCCTCTCGTGGGGAGGTGATGAGCATCTCACAGGCTCGAGGGTGAACTTTGCAGGTTGTCTGTCCTGTGAGGCTCCAGAGGAGACACTGAGGCCTCTCCAAGTCTGCATAGCATACCAAGTTCCTTTGTGGCAAAACCAGTTCCCGTGAAGATTATGCGTGGATGGCAGGAACGTGGGTTGTGACATGGCAACCCAACACTTACAGGCTTTGCTCAAGGACTCAAAACCTCCCGTTCCCTTTTTAAAGTGCCAATGAGACTTTATGCCATAGGTCACATGGGGGTAACTCTAAGCCTCATGATAAATGTTAATGGATTAGTTAGAAAATGTTAGAAAAAAAGGCTTCAACAACGCAGTGAAAGATGGGGACCAGCGGGCCGAGGAGCCCACTCTTTCTGCATGTCCACGTCTCTGTGGAGTTAACAAGCAAAGCAAAGCACAGCCAAAACACCTGTCATCGCTGCTGTGACCGGCCAGGCGGAGACTTTCTTGCCTTCACTGAAAAACCTTTGGTGTGAAAACAATGCAGTGTTTTTATTGTAAAATTATTTATGAAGTCCAAGATGAGTAGCTAGTCATTGCTCAGGGAAATTTCTCAGGGAAATTTGTGTGTGTGCCTGTGTGAACCCTGGTGTACATTATTATCTACATACGAGTTTGTTACACATACCATGCGTGTATGCAGATAGGTGCACGTATAGATTAACATCACTCCTGTACAAAAACAACACGCACGTGAGTACATTACCAGGTGTGTATGGGAGTAGCACATGCATTGTTTTTCTTTCCCTTTGGTTGCCAGGAAGACTCAGGATTAGCGCCAGCTGCATTCACACATCTAGTTCATGGTATATTCATTTACATCCTGACTACAAAATATAAAGTCCAAACTATTTCTAAGATCTCCCTTTAATCTCTTTACATGTAGCTGTTTCTGTGTCTTTATTCCATGTCACCTCCGCTCCTTTTCTTTACTTATAACCTTGGGCTGTAGTGGCGATTTACTTCTCATCTCCTCATCGGGTTTTTTGGGGAGAAAAACCTCTCTCCATGCTCCAGAAACCCCAGCGCCCCTCCACCCATATGCCCCTCCTAGCCTCAGCCCTGGCTGCACGTGTAGACCAGGCTGGGGCTGTGGGTTCCTTAGGGCCAGGCCTGGAGTAGGTCTGGTGCACCTATGGGACCTGGGGGCTGGGGTTGTAGGTCACCGGGGCTGAGTTTGTGGGTCCAGGGCTGGGTCATGTGAACTTGCTCATATCTGCTTGTGTACAGGTAGGTCAGCCAACAGAGAGACCATGAGGACATGCAGTGGAGCTCCTCATCTCTCAGGTGACCACATCTCCCCAGGCTTACTTACCATGTTCTGCTGGCAGAGCCAATAAAACTGTTGGAATTTCTGCGACATGAGCAGCTGGGCGCTCCCCACGGCACTCCTGATCTTCCCGAGAACTGAGAGACACAGAACAGAACAGACTCAGGACAAGAGCAGCAAAAACAGAAGCAGAGCACCATGTCTGGGGAGCCTGGACCATGTAAGACACATCACGGATTGAGGTTTTCACCCATTGGCTTCCTTTCCAATTCTTGAGGAAACTCAAAAATGACCCCATTCCCGATATGTGAATATTAGTTTTTGGTTCAGGGGACAATTTAGGTCTCAGAGGTGGCCAGTACTGCAGGGTGCTCCTTATTTTGGCATGGAGACTGCTTCAGTGCTGATCGTATGAGCTGGAGGGTGAGTGGTGTGTCCTCAGTCACCTCTTATGTTGTCATGGGCTCCGGGAGGTTTACTGAACTCTATTAAGATGTTAATTCTTGAATTTTGGGAGAAGCACTTTGATATCTGTTATCTCGCCGGATGCAATAGAAGACTCTAGTGAATTGCCGGCAACTCTGTCACGGCAATGGTGTGATGTACACTTTAAAGTTGGCGGAGTTATGCAGAGGCCACACAGGGATCGTGACTAAGAAGACATGATTCTCATCTCGAGACCCACAACAGGGTCACGAGTCACGCAGCAAACTCACAGCCTGCTGGAGTCGCTGGTTTATCCAGGGGTTCATAATGATGACTGCTTGAGTGTGCCATGATGTGTGTGGCTGTTTGGTAAATCAAACAGCACATTTGAAATTGCTAAATAATATGGTTTTATCCATGCAAAGGATTTAACAAATTAAAGAAAGGTAGACGTGGCCACTTCTGGATTTAGACTGGACAAGAAAAAGACTTTGTCCCAGAAACAGAGGGGAAACTCTCCCTTCTCCAAGCACCTTTAAACGGCCTATTCCCCCTTCTCTGCTGCCAGGTCCTGTCCTGGGTCTGATGTGAGCACAGCACTGTTGTAGAAATGGTAGCTTTGTAGACTCCAGCTCACATGGTCCTCAGAACCACTTGGGAATTGACCAGCTCCTCTTCTTACCATCAGTGTGATTATCTTTGCTAGGTTCCATTTGTCAGGCTCCTGCTATCCACAGAGTCTGCAGAGAACAGTTGCCTGTTTTTTCTGTTCCTGGGTCACCACTGGGCTGGGCTGCCACCCACGTGGCAGGGTATGGATGACCTAACTGTCTCATCAGGCTTACTTTGCCTGGGTGTCACTGGGGCCCCCTTCCAGCTTGGGACTTTCACAGGTAACCCTCTATCATGGAGGCTGTGCGTGGAGCTTTGCCTACTTCTAACAGCCAGTGAGTTACTTCCACCTGCTCAGTGTCTCCTCTCTTCTGGGTCTGCCTCAAGAATCTTTGCTGAGCATAGATAGCTACCCTGCACCAATATTTAAAACCCAGAGCGTTGCTAGTTTGGCCTTGCTGGAAGACAGCTGTGGCAAGCTCCTGTCTGCCATGTTGGGGATAAGTGGTCCAGGATGGGGTGGGGACCTGTATCCTGGAGATTTGTTTCCCAGGAAAGTCAAGGTGAGAGCTCTGTCACCACGTGCTTTGGGTTTTGTGCACGTCAAGATGAATGTGAATGAATGCTCTGTGGTTTTATCTACAGCAGTTAGATGACGTAGTTTCTCAGAGACAGCACAGATCTGCAGAGGACTCTACATGCCTGCTGGGTTTAAGACCACATCTCACACACGCCCAGGTGGTGCCCAAATGGCCCCTGGACCTGCCTCCATCATCCTCCCCATCATTCCAGAGACCCACACTCCAGTCCCTTAGCACACGTACTTCCTCCACGGTTATTTCCCCAAATATTAGTGATGTTAACAGCCAGTCTCAAAGCTAATCTGCAGATTCTGATTGACAGCCCAAGCTACAGCTGCTGCATGTACTTCCGCCTAAGCCTGACTTGAGGGGAAAAGGAATTATACAGAGTGGGCAGAAAGGGCCTTAATATCCACATGACAAAATCCTACGAGGCTATTGAAAAGGATGTTCCAGAACTGATGGATTTGAGAAGGCGTCTGAGACACTGTGATGGAGGAGGCACTTACAGAGCAGCGTGTACATGCCTTTATTTGAAAATGGGGCTCTGGCATTATAGATCATGTGCTTTTGAAGTTGACTTTCTCCTGAGCAGGACAACAGGTGCAAACACTTCTTATTTAGGTGCATTTTCGTAGTTTTCTGCAGCATGGAAAATTACATATATACAGATGATCTGAAAGAAAAGCATAGCAAACGCCTCCATCCCCGGGACACACAGCCAGTGACCGGTGTGTGTGTGGTGTCTGCCATGTGCCTGCGGGTTCTCTGGGACCATCTGAGAGTTTGTGGTAGCTGGCACTTCACCCCCTGTCCTGTCTAATCAGTGTCATCCTCATTCCTGAGAGGTCAACAAGTCTGACTTTGCCTAATTCTAGATTGCTTCGGGATTATTAAAACAGGCAAATTACACATTCTTTCAGGCTTAGGAAGAGACAGCAGAAGGTTGCAGGTGTTGATACCTGGACCTCCTGGACTCTCTCAAGGGGACGTGCTGTTTCTAACCGGCTTCCTTCCCACCACCCCCTTTGATCTGATTTGCAGCCAGATGGGCCTGGAGGAGGGGGAGAAGGGCTGGGACACAGGGACACAGGAGGACCCTGGCCATGGTGTAAGGTGAGCATCCTTTCCCGAAATGCTCAGGCGAAGAAGGGTTTCAGATTTCAGAATTTGTTGGGATTTTGGAAATTTGAATATAGACAAGGGGATATCCTTGTCTTTTAGACTTGTTTACCCAAGTCTAAACATGAAATTGGCTTATGTTTCATGTACACTATCTTCACGTGGCCTGCAGGTAATCTCATCCACTATCTTTGACCTGACTGTGCCTGTTTTGACTTTGGCCTGTCACAGGAAGTCAGGGATTTTCCATGTGGCATCATGACAATGCTCAAAAATTTTGAATTGTGGAGCATTTTGGATTTTTCAGGTTAGGGTGCTCCACTGGTACAGGGTGGAGGGGTCACGGTTCTGGCTCAGGTGAGAGGAGAGGAGAGGAGGGTGGGCAGCCAGGACGAGGAAGGTGTGGGTGGACAGAGTGGGGTCTCGACGGGGAGAGAAGGTAACAGCTTGGTTTGTTGACATGAGGCTACCACACATGAACCTCACTGGGGCCGCAGGGAGGGACCGTCTTTGCCTCCGAAATGTTGAGTTTCTACGTCTTTCGAATTCCATGCACTGAGTAATTGATGATAGTATTTAAGAAGGGGCTCATTTTAGCAAACTGCTGCTGCAGAAATATAGAGGCCACAGATAAGTGCACATGACTGACTCAACTGTTTTACATTGTAATTAAAAGTCAATTAGGTTTACAAAATTTGAAGTTTTCATCCCTAATTTTCACAATCCTTTTTAAAACAGAATTCTGCTGAAGAATTCATGCAATGGGCTTCAATTTATAATCTTTAGCACAACATGAGAAGTTGGGCAGCACTTGGTGTTGACTTTTAATGTAGTGGAGAGCCATTAAAAAGGCCATAAATTGAATAGCGTCCAGGTGAGAGGAAGGACGTCAAAGAGTGCAGGCAATGCTGGGCTTGTGAGCAGCAGGGGAGTTTTGCTGCTCAGTGAAGGGGATGATCCTATCTGATACCTGTAATGTAAGTAGCTTCCCATAATTGCAGGGAATTTGCAGTGAAAATTCAATTTATTCCTTTCACTATACTTCCCTAATTTTGGCATAGTTTGAACGGTTTTCCTCTCAAGGCTGCAGATAAGGACTAGTGCTCATCAGAATGCAAATTTACAAAGAACCTGGTGGAGCCTTTGCTTTTGATACACTAAGAAACTTGATTACTTTACTTGGCTCTTTTAATTTATTTTTCACGCGTCTACTATAATTTGCAATTCTATGTAAATTTGCTACGATGTGCCAGGACATTGACACTATTCTGCTGTTCCAAAATTCCAAGTGAACCTCTGTAAAACCTGCAGAGTTTGAAATGGTCGTTGGGACGTTTATGGATTTTCTTGGGGTTCCTTCATGACTAATTCTGCAGAACTGGTGTGGGTCCATCTCTGTTTCCTGTCAGGTTCCGTGTACACGTCCTCTTCTAAGGCCACCTGGTTGCTGGGGTGTGTGGTACATCTGCACAGGTACTTAGTGAGGACTGTGGCCATTGGGCACAATTCTTGGCCGGGATTCTGTTGGATGTCTGCAGGTCGTGGACGACTGTCCATCATGTTACATGAGTGTCCACCCTGGGGCCAGCAGCCGCCCTGTGCACACAGCAATCTGCTCTGCTCAGATGACCACCATCATTTCTGACTCTTCAGTGTGTTTTGGTCTCTGCTCATGTGAGGCATTCTGGGTCCACTGGAGACGAGGTGTCATTTATTTCTCTTTGGCTTTGTCCTCCTCGCTTACGTGTTGAGCATGTGTCCTGTTCCTTCTTGGGGTCATCCCTTTGGTCTGTGTTGGTGTCCCCTGCAGCTGCTGGACAGCCCCACCCAGGGACAACTGTGCTTCATCATGGAAGATGGCCTGGATGACTGAACGCCATGTGTCTGACCTCAACTCTGGCATTAATGTGACTCGAGAGGCAGGTGGTCGTTGACTCGTCCTGCCTGAAGGCTTCTCAGTTGTACAAGTCTCTGAAGGTCCTCTCGGCTCGCCTGTGGCTTTGGGTTTGCAGTAAGAGAACATTTAGATTCTGAGCTTCTCAGGGAGGAGTTGTTCAGAGCAGGATCCCACAGCACCATTTCAAAGGCCTATCCTTGAAGACCTCGTGAGGGTCACGGCTCAATCAATGCATTTACCGAATAGCATCTTTGTAGTCGTGGCTCAAGCAGTAAAGCATCTGCCTAGCAAGCTCAAAACTCCGAGTCCAAACTCCAGTAATGGAGAAATAGTCTTTGAGACTTGGAATGGTTGTTTCAGAATATGTTCTAAGTTGGGTCCACCTTGTACCCACTTGGTTTAACAGAAGGACTATAAAATCCTACACTCTTGCTTTGTAATGGTTTACAGTGTCTCCTGAATATTTCTATTTTTGTATCGACAGTGGGAAGCCTGCATAGTGTGACTTAACGGGAACTAGTTTGTACTTGGTTCATGATAGTTTCCATTAAACACAGAGAACGGAGTAAATCTAGATCAGTTCAATCATTTCAGTGGAGTGCGATTATAAAATTATAGTGTAGGCAAAGATTATTTCACCTAATGGAAATTTCAGTATTCAGAGCTCAGGGTTTTCATTTAATTTGATCTTTATTTTTTTTAACAATGTTGAGCCCAATGGCTCTCTCTCTCTTGCAAAAATTAGAACTAGAATTGGAGGTTACATCACCTTTTAAACATTATTAGAGAACTATCTGAACTCGATGAATATTGTATGAGTTTTATGCACCAAGCGTGCAGATGAGAGGTGTGAGGAGAGACCTGTCCCCTCTGCCCACAAGAAGATGGTGGTGTCCGGGACACTTAAAAGCACAAGGACATGTCTTGAGTATCAAGTGCATCCCTGTTCCTGTGCTCCAGGCTCGCAAAGTGCGGTGTTTGGTGGTTGACTAGCAGGTGGAGAGGACACAGCCAGGGTCTGCAGAGCAAGGCTGCAGGAGACACCTGGCCCCACACCTGAGGATGATTCTGTGAACACACTTTACGAACACATTAGATGTGACCGCTGCATTTCAGGGAACTTGAAATCACCTATGACAGCAAAATGGCAGTGACAGTGCTGTCCTGTCCTTTGAGGGACACTTGTCCACCCGGAGTTCTGAGAGGTGACCAGCCTCTCTCCACAGGTGGGTGTAAAGGGTGATGTTTTGGTGGTTGTCTTCTCAAATTGGAGTTTGACCACAGGCCCCTGCTTCCCAGCTCTGTGCCCCTCTTGAGTCCTGAGTCTCCCTTTCCTTCAGTCTCATCCGACTGCTGGGCCATCTTGCCCAGCATGAAGCCGCCTACCCCGCCAGGCCACCTGAGAATCTTGCCCATTGGATGCATGCCTCAAACTTCTGCTCCTGTTTTCTTTTCTCCTTTTCATTTATCGTTTTTAGACTTCTGCACTTTTCAAGCTCATGCTCCACCCTTTTCTTACGGCGCCGATGCCCTGCACTTGTGCATGTGGTTTTTTCCGGTCCTGTTTCTTTCCATTCTCAGGCGTTATGCCGCATCTTAATCCTTTTTGTCTATTGCAGTGGCTTGCCATAGTCAATATGCAATAAATCCTGTTGAGTGTGTACATCAGTGGGGGTCCCTGAGATAACCCAAAGGTTAAAAAAAGGCTAAAACACACATTTAAGGAAAACAGTGGGGTCAGCAGCTCCCTTAGCACTGTCTCTTGCAGAGAAAGGCGTGCTTTCCAAGTGGCGAGTCAGCCAGGCAAGAGAAGCTCCTACATTTCATATGACAGTGGATCTTGCTGCTGACTCAGCCATGTGTACAGTACTTTCTGGCATAATTTCTAGAATTTCCTTGGCTGTTCCCAGAGAGAAGAAGATCATGATTCATGACCATGTTTCAGCATCAAAGTCTTTAAACTATTTAAGTTCTTTCATCCTTTGTTGAGAAAAAAAAATTAGTCCCTAACATTTTGCTCTTAATTTCCAGTGGCCCAGCACTGTGACCCTAGTAAAGGGATGCTTTTTGAACCACAGATGCTATCACAGCTGTGGTTCGGGGTAGCGACGCCACATTTTCTAAAACAGCAGAAGAAGGTGGCGTGACATGGGGCAGAGGGGCTGCTGCACAGGGAGGAAGTTCCCAGAAACGGAGACATTTGATCCCTAACTTCAGATGCACAGCTTGACTTTCAATCAGATGCTTGACATTGAGACCTGGCTGCATTGCTATGCCTCGTGTGTTTGGACAGGTACTAAGTTCTCAATACCTCTGATTTCTTTTTTCCTTTTTAAAGGTTTTTGTTGTGGCTGGGTTGCGGTGCAGGAGATGGAATTTAGGTGCTGCTCGTGCTAGGCAAGTGGTCTACCACTGAGCTGCACCTCAGCCCTCAATGCCTTCTTTCTTTGTTGACAATGACGTCCTCTCATCTCCAGATGGTCTCAAATGCAAAGCACTTAGCACAGACCTGGCATATAGTGAGCATTCAGCAAGTCTCTGGAAAAATGAAAGTATCCTTTGAAGATGGAAAATGATAACAATATCTGTGTTATCTTACAAACACAGGAACGAGTGCCAAAGTATTTGTACATTCAAAGAAAGACCAGAGCCTTTTAAGTGTATCCCGAATAGTCCTGATTCAAATGATGTCAGAATAAAATACTATCGACATTTTATGGAGCTGAGACCTAACAAATGTTGTCTCTTTGTGAATCAATCAATCTCTCCCTCTTTCTCTCCGCCTTCCTCCCTCCTTCCTCCTCTACTTCTATCCCCAGCCTGTGGTGACCACGCTCCCCGCTGACTCCATGTCTCAGATAAGTTTCTCCTTCTCAAGCAGAAGGAGGCAGTTGGGGTGCAAGCTGCTGTCCCCCTCTCTGTGGGGAGGCAGAGACCTGGGCAAGCCATGAAGGTCTGGACAGGTCAGTGTTGGGGACACTCAGCTGGGGAGATGTCACAGGTGGCATCCTCACCATGGTGTGGGAGCTGAGCACACTATCTTGGTACTAACTGAGTGACTCTTATGGAGCTACGAATTTCCTGGCATAATGCCAAAGCGAGTTTTGCTAAACATAGACAAAAAGATAAAAGCGTTCCAAATGGAATGTGTCGGAAGTCAAGAGAATTGGTAAGTAGATTCTGAAGAGTGTTAAGCACAGAGCATCACCTATTCCCCATCTACCGAAACAAACAAACCCCGCAGAAGAGGCTGCTAGAGCCTCTCCTGTATTTATGCTGTTCGTGGAGGTGAGTGGACATGAAGCACACTTAGCTTCTCTCCCTCGAACACCGGTGGGTCTCTCCCCATTCACTCAGACATCTGCGTCACTGAGAAATCCCCAGGGCCAGCCTGGGTCCTTACTTTCCTCCGAGAGGTCGTTCTCCTCTGCTTCTCTCTCCATCTCTTTGCACCAGCCTTCCATCCTCTTGGTCTCTGTATGCAGCAGTTTCAAAAACCACGAGCCATCCCTGCGGCATGGGGACATCCTCCCGGTCTCCACTGTCTCCAGGGATGGCTCCAGCCAGGGGTCAGGTGGGGGCAGGGTGGAGGTGTCCACCTGTGTCCTGTAGTCCTCTCTGTAACTGAAGAGGCCTTGGGTCCGCACAGTCCTCACTGCCCCATACTGCGTCGGGGTGCTGGGCTCCGAGTGCCGCTGGAAGGAGGAGCCAAACTGCAGGCCCTTGTCCTCCATGGTGATGTGTCCCGGGAAGCCCTCCAGCTCCAGGTCGGCCTGGACAGCAGCTGTGACGCTGTTGGAACGTTTAAAACGTCCATGCCTGGAAAAGAAAGGAAGAGGGCAGATGGCAGCCTTTTCCTACAGAGAGCTCACGGGACACACCCGAGCCGCAGCACTGAAGACCCAAGGGCAAGGCTGTCATGCTTCTCCAGTCATTACGCTGCTGTCTGAGCAGCTGCCAGTGGCTGAACTTGAACCCGTGCCTAAGTCTCAGAGTCAATGATACCCACTTAGGATTTCAGTGCATTGGATGAATGATGACAGTCACATGTTCAGTGATAGCTCTCTGTCCAGAAATGGTACAAGCCAACTCTGTAAGTCACGTGTGAAACAGAGGAGCTGTGAGTGGCTTTTCTTGTGCGAATGAGTCTGCATCATTCCTTGTGTCTGTGGCTTCCAGATCCCATTTCAAGGCCTGGGTGACTTCCCTATCGGGATAACTTAGCTCTCACCCCCAAAATAAGCTTGACTCAGGCAGGTGTTGCAAGAACGTCTCCATTGAAAATATTAAAGTGCCACCCGTTTCCACACGGCTGGTTACAAGCTCATAAAATCAGAGCCTGAGATGTCTGGGTGAGAGCCCTTTTGTGTAAGGTATGCATGAGTCTGCATGTGTGTAGTGGGTGTGTTTGTGTCCCTGTGTGTGTGTGTGTGTGTATGGTGTGTCTGTGTCTGTGTGGATGCATGCCTGTGACCCTCAGTGCTGACCTTATGCTTAGCTCTACTGGCCCACAGACAGGCACAGCTGTGTGTGAGGCTGGGAACGTAGTGGCCGCTTACATCCTTTGCTGGTGACACAGGGACAAGAGAACACCCTGGCAGAAGATATGCAGGCTCCCTGAGGTCTGCTTGGAAGCTCAGAAAGCTATTAGCTCTTGTTCTGAATTTCTTTGCCATCAAAATCTTTGTAGACTGGGTTCTGAAACCCCTGGGAGGGCTGTACCTGTGCACAGCACCCACCTAGGGCCCACTGCAGTGAGCTGAAGTGCTCTCGGTGAAGTCTGTCTTATGCAATTGACATATATATATATATATATATATATTCCTTAGATACAAAATAAAGCTGTCATTCTGCCTTTGTTACCTTGTAACGAAACAACACCACTCTAAGGGATGTCTCTCTGTGTTTTATATTTTTAAGTAGTGCATTTGAAGGGTGACAATTCCATGACACAGCTGACAACTGCTTCTCTCTTTCTCTCTCTCTCTGCTCTGTGTCTATCTCCATGTCTGTCTGTCTCTCTCTTTGCTTTTAGCACTACAAGGTGAGACACACATTTGCTCCACCCTCAGCCTGTCTTTTTCTTCTTTGGATAAAGGACTTTGACTTCAGCACCGTCAGCCACACTGCTTTCACAGGTAGAAAATTACTTGAACGATACAAACGGCAAAGTGGGAGTGGACGGCCCTGTGTCATGAACCGCGTGACCTGCTGGAGGCTAAGGTGGCCGGCGTGTAGCGGGCGGCTTGGGGACGGGAGCTTGTAGGGGCTGAGTTACCGCTTTTCGTCCTCCACTTGCACGCCGACTGAGTGGTACTCGCGCAGGCCGTGGCTCTCTGTGTCGGAGTCTGTGGCTGTTTCCACCTAATTCAACACAGAACATCTCATTTTAGAGCTGAAACATGGGAGCTAGGCCGGGGGCTTTTTTTTTGTTATTTTTGTTGTTTGTTCATTAGCTATAATTAATTATGCATTTGTTCAATTAATGCAGAATGCACTTGACCCAGCAGCATCACAGACAGAGGGAGATGCACTCACGTTGGTGTGATTAGGCCGCTACTGGGTTCCATCAAATTTTACATAACTACTTGAACTCCAGGCTGCACTTCAGTCTACTAAACATATGCAAATAAAATTGCTCAGTTCAGCTCAGGCAAAAAACAGGTTTTGCTGGACTGCATTATTACGGGACTTAGAAGCTCTTATCACACCCTGCAGTGAAGAGAGGAGGGGCGCGAGAACCAAGCATGGCTAACGACAACAGAGAAGCCTGTTCGTAGAATGTACTGATGGCTGCATCCACACACAGACATGGGAAGGGAGCTGAGCACCCACGGAGACACAGAGGAGGCTCTGCCTGTGCAGCATGCGGAATGTCCCACTGCTGCTGGACCGTCAGCAGGCAGGGGCGGGTGAGAGCAGAAACCCAGTGTCCTATGGGCTCCTCACTGTGGCCACATTGGTCAGAAGCCCCCCCAACCCACCCCCCCGAATCACCCACAGGTGCTAATGGTCACCAGCCACATAAAGTTATCACACGCACGAGGACATTCTAGCACTGAACACTTTCCAAAAAAAAAAAAGGAGAAAAACCCTGGCAAGTCTCAGTAGGAAAAGTCTGGGTAACGGAGGTTAGTGAGGCTCCAAGTTCCTTCCAGCTGCTGCTCTGTTCCTTTCTTGATCTTACCTAAGACGTCTGCAGGACCTGACCCCAAATGGAAATGTTGCAGCTGAGGGTTGTTTTTTTTTGGCGGGGGTGGGGAATGGTGGTACTTGGGTTTGAACGCAGGGCTTTGCGCTTGCTAGGCAGGTGCTGTACCACTTGAGTCACATCCCCAACCTAATTTTTAAAACACATTTTGTTTTCCTACCACTCATTTTCAGGAGAAAGTGCACACCATGAAACAAGCATGGTGGCACTGTCTCCCTGGCCTGGGGACAGAGCTGAGTCCAGATTTCAGCTGTTATCTGCAGTTTTCCTGTGCCAGGCTCTGTAAACAGTGCCACTCTGCTGTGGCAGGACCTGAGCACGGTCACCATGCACTTAACTTATGTGCCAGGCCCTGGCTTTGTGTGGCTGCACTGTGACTCGTCATCACACACTGGTGCTCCTTGACGCACCAACGGCTGTGGAACTAGAGAAGGTCAGTGACTTGCCCAGGGGCGTCCAGCTTCTTTGGGCAATGCCAGAATCCTTGCCCGTCTCTCTGGCTTCAGAACCTTGCTCTGCACCTGTCCTCTGTGGTCACAGGTAACACAGAGCTCCTGTCCCTCTACTGAGCTGGGGGAGGGCCGGAGACTCACTGATGGTTCTGGAGACGTGTGCAGAGCTGGACCTAATTAGGACATAATCTGACAGCTGGCAGAAGAAATGATCCAAGGACTGTAGAAAGGACACGCTGGACAGAATGGTCATGGCCCATTGTATCTTGCTGGACGTAACATGGATATTAATACTTTGTAACAAAGATCACAATAGAAGTGAATGTATTTAAAATTCCATGCCTGGACACATGTTGCTGTCTTGAGTTGTTTTAACGGAGTATTATTCCATTTTATGGACATGACTTAGTTTATTTATTTTTGGTGGTACTGGGGTTTGAACTCAGGACCTCAAGCTTGCTAGGCGCTCCAGCACTTGCTTAGATGACAATCTTCCTATTTACGCTTCTCAGGTAGCTGGGATGACAGGCATGCACAACCATGCCTAGCTTGTTGATTGAGATGGGGTCTTGCTAACCCTTTTCCCCAGGATGGCCTTGAATCTCAATCCTCCTGTTCTCCATCTCTGGAGTAGCTGGGATTACAGACGTGGGTCACAGCTCCCAGCATAATGTAATTTATTTAACTGGTGTCCAGTGGAGGGATGCTTTTGTTATCTCTAGTTTTTTTTGTCACTATCAACGAGGCTATGGTGAACACACACCCGTACTTGCACAAACTTTGTGAAGATAGTCACGGGATGCCTGGTTGCTGGGTCAGTTTTGCTGTGGCCACATTTGATGGAGGTGTGAGTGTGTACACTAGGTTCCTACATGCAATTTTAGGGAGATTTTGTAATGAAAAGGGCACAGATTTGCATCATAAGTGTTGAGAATCTGTGACTAACCTCTTCCAGCCTGAAGAAAGCATCTTAAATTTAGACACACGTGCGGGGTCTTCACCATACCATGACTTTTAAGGTGAAATACGGGGAAAGAGGGGCCGACAGAGTGCAATTATGATTTGCTCATGGCACAGGACACCTGCGGTCATTTCAGCGATGGTTAACAAGCAATGACACGAAGGTGCCTTTGATGTAATGGTGACAAATGGTGACAAATGGTGTCAGATGGGCCGGTATCGAGAGCACAGTGTTAGGAGATGTGCGTGCACACACGACACACGTCCGCAGACGGTAATGTCCTGTACACCGCCAAAGAATACGACGAGCACACGCGGAATATCCCTTCCTCTCTTTAGTTCTTCGAATTGTCTCTAATACAATTTGGTTGTTTTTATAATGAATTAGGAAAACAAAGCTTTGGGGCCCGTCGGGTTCAGCTTGGTGCGGGCAGCACGGTGGTGGAGTCTTACACTTTGTTGACTTTTGCTTCCTTGCGTAGAAATGTGGAAACACCTCTTGTGACAGAGGTCGTGTCTCAGAGGCTCGGTCTGCAGCAGACCCTGTCCCCTCCACTTTTAGGACCGTTAGGCTAACCCTACATGCACGCGGATATGAAGTGAAAGAACATCGGATGAGTTGTGCAAATGCTTCTGAGAAGAACGGAGCTGTCTCTGCACCGCAGGATTTGCTAGTTCCAGAAATCCTGGGGGAGAAGCCTTTGCTGAGGCAGAAGACAAGACGGAGTGCTTGTCCCTGTGTGCGCAGTGGGAAGGGAGCTCCAGGTAGTCTTCTCCTGAACAAATTCGGGCTACAAGTGGGGTGAATTTAAAACGCTTTAAAACCGTGTGTGTCAACTTCCACAAGATCCACTGGTGTGGAAGGGAAGATGAGTCACTAAAATCACTGTGTAAATGAACTGGTGAGAAGCAGAAGCCATGTTTGCAGGGTCTCATCAGTGGCGAAGACACATAAACAAGCGATTACGGGGTGACCCACAGAACTCTTCAGAGAAGGGACTCACAGGACCGGCCACTCATGACCCTCGCCGGGCCCTGTTGACAGGGACTTTGAAGACAGGGGCAGGGAGGGCACCTGTGCACACCATCTGTTTAAGAAACAAGGAACTTGGTGGGACTGGTTTGTGTCTGTGTGTGTGCATATGTGCACACTTGCTGGTGTGCCTGTGTCTCTGTATGCATGTGTACACATGTGCAGGTGTATGTGTGCCTGTGTCTCTGTGTTTGAGCATGTGTGAGGGTGAGTCCAGGGCTGGCAGTAGGAGGTACTCACCTTCTGCCAGAGCGCTGATCTGAAATCTTTGCTCTCCAACCAAGCCCTTTTAGCTCCACCTTCGAAGCCTTCCAAAGAGCAAGGTGGGTAGGTTTTTAGAGGTACTGGGGGATTGAACTCAGGGTCTAATGCTTGATAGACAGGCACCCTACTACTTGAGCCACTCTGCCAAGTCGCGCATGTTGCTTCTGATGCAAACTTGTTCTGCTTCCCTCAGGGACCAATTCCACTTCCAAGGGTTACATATGATTTTCCTGCCCTCATGCCGAGAGGTTTGGGGATCCAGCAGGAGCGAGAGTGAGAGTAGGTGGGGCGGGGGCCTGGAGACACGAGACAGCTGGGCAGGGCTGTCTCAGTAGGACATTCAGTAGACGTTGCCACAAAGCCTTCCCAAGGCTGTCCCCCACTCTCACAGCCATGGTGGACACGGGTGGTGATTGTAACCACCGGAGAGGTGCACCCAGAGCGTGGGACCTGCAGCGTCAGGGCACACATCCACCCAAAAATGAAAACCTCTGCACAGGAGACACACCACAAACTGCTAAAAACAGAAAAACACAGTGATGAAGATGGAAGGAAGGACAACTACGAATCCAGTTCACACGACCTGTTTAGGAGCTCAGGTGATGTGACCAGTGCTTTTCCTCATCCCAGGCCTGGTCTGTGAGCTTCCGGCTCCCTGCTCTCTGCAGAGGCACCCGGCCTGCAAGTCCAGAGCTCCGGTGGCCCTGTCTGCGTTTCCCCGAGGCTGGCCTCACACTGGCATCCGGCCATTTGAGGAACAGGCTCGTGCCTCACCTGGGCTGGGCAGGCAGGGAGGATTCAGTGGCAGGTGTGGCCAGGTGAGACGCTCTCTGGACATCACACTGGACAGAGCCCAGGAGGCTCAATTCAGCTCCTGAATTTGTCACTTTGAGCCTTGGCTCCACAAGCCAGTGGGTCACGTAGTGCGTTCCACAGTAGGAACAGCCTTTGTAACATGCAGACCGTCTGTATTCAGGCAGCTCTGCCGAGCTTCCCCAGGGAGCCACGCTTGTGAGAAATGGGTCAGCGTCAGGGTCAGGGCCAGGGAGAGGCAGGTGGGAAGCATATGTTCTGGACACGCTGCTGGCTGCCCTTCTTTGCATGCTGCAGGACAGAGGACGCCTGCTCCAGGTTCCAGAGCGGGCGGTGCATTTGTCCCTGCAGGTCATGTGAGGAGAGGCAGGCTCCAGGCTCAGAAGGGCTCTACAATTTCAGCTTTTTTCTGGCCACAGTGTGGCGTGGGGTGAGGGCTGAGGGATGTCACCTCCTGGGCTTTGCTTATGGTCTTGGCACTCCTGGCTGTGTACCCTGAGGCAAGTCACTTACCCTCCCTGGGCATATAGGGTCACTATGAGGATTGATGGGTGCACAGCAGTCGGACGCAAAGCAACATGTGCACAAGTTTATTTGCTCACTCATTTCCACTTTGTGTTTTGCCTTTGGTCCCTGGGTATCTACAGATAACCTTTCACCTGCTAAAACATCCACTCTCTGTCTTTGTTCTGTATTCTTTGAGTTGGTACCTAGTCTTAGCTCTAATTTCTTTGGCTATTTTTTTTTAAACCCTGACACTGGAGTTTCTTAGACTACATTTTCTCTTTAGCTTTTCAACTGACTTCATTTGGACCATTAGAAGGTTACTAGCTGACATAACACCTTTTTCCTACCGCTGTGAAAGACAGTGAATGAGTTACCCCCTGAGACCCTCGCATTCACACGTACCTCCACCACGTACCACCACCCCCATCGCTCACTCACTTATCCCACATTTACCGAGCGCTCACTATGTGCCAGGCTCTGTGCTAGGTGCTGGGGTGCCAAGAGGCAGAGGCGCAGAGCGGCCTTTGCAGAACACACGGTGTGGGAGGTTGGTGTCCAGGAAGCTCCAGGAGGCTCCGGCATGGACGGAGCTCTGGAAGGGAGGCAGCAGGGGCCAGAGAAGCAAAAGGAGCAGATGGAAGCCAAAACTCAGGCAGGACTCAGCGCATGTAACTGAGTGCAGGTGCAGGAGTCTTGTTGTGTGGTGAGGCAGGCATGGCAGAGTGCAAGTACAGGCATGGCAGAGTCTCAGGTAAGGCTGAGGCCAGGTGTGGGACGCCTGCTGTGGGGAGGAGGCAGGAGATGGTGTTGACTTTGTAGCATGATTAACTCCATGGGTTCTGAAATCTCACCTTCTACTTTCAGCTGAGGGCAGCCCTCTCCCCTGGTATAGGCGGGCTGGAGGACATAATGGGTGAGAAAACCAGAGAGGACTAAGTGAAGTGTGGACCTCAGAGCCTCTGTCACAGATGTGGCCAGTCGGAGGGGTGGCAGATGCCCTACATACTCCCACTTTTGCCAGCTAGGATCCTGTGGAGCCTGGGCTGTGTGACCCCGCCTGTCCTTATCACAGGGGCCATTGGGCAGGACCCCAGTTCTGCACAACAGTGTGGAGCACCCAGCAGAGTGCCTGGGACATACAGCCAGGACAGAGAGGTGACGAGCAGTTGTATGAAGGATCCAAAAGAGGGAGAGAAGATGGAATTCATGCGTACATGGCTTTGGGGACATTTGGTACTTACATCTGACCTTGGGTATGGTTGATGTTCTGGGAATTCAGAATCCTAAACAAAACAATGAAGCCACAGTGTGGAGACCTGGTCCCGGGACCCAGGCCAGCGGGCCAACTCCCCCCATGAGTTGTCCTGTCCCCGCCACACCTGAGAGGCACGGTGCCCCTCACTGCCAGCTTCCCGTACAACCTCCCTGTGGGGGTCGGGTGTATCCTGTCCTGCTGTCCACAGGCTGAACAGGGCAGCAAAGGAAGCAAGAGGTGAACCGTGTCAGCAAAGGCCTCGGGCAGCAACCCCGTGTCATGAGGTCTTGAAAGGACATCAGTGGGAGACAAGACCCACTGTTCTGGATTAAGAGCACCTCTTTGCAACTCACCAAGTGGGGGAAGGAATGAAAGGGCCAGCTGGCCGCTACTCTGCTTACAGGAGGGTAGGTTGTGGCCACACCCACAGCTTAGGGAGATGTCTGGGCCCTCACTGGACAGTGGGTCACCCTGTGTGGTGTGAAATCACAAGGTGTGGCATTTGTGACCAGAGGCCTCTGGCACAGCCAGCAGTCTGGGGCCTGGCACAGTGCACCCCTGCCCCAGTGTGTGTCCCCTCAACTTGGTGGACCATGACTCCCTCTTCCTTCTGCCTCTTTATTCCAAGAACCCTTTTGGGAACTGAAAAGCTTTTGAAAATCCAGCTTGGACAGAAAACCACCCTTCTCAGGCATCCAAATAACATCCACTTCACACTGTCTACCTGGCGCTGATCCCCAGAAAATGCACGCCAGATGGAGTGCGTGGGGTGGTGGCAGCAGGTGTGAGCCAGGTCTCTTGGGGTCCCGCCCTGGGGCCCATCTCACCCGGTGAGTGTCCAACCCCATCCCTGCACTGGCAGGAGGTGCCCTCAGCTTTTAGGGCTCTGCTGTGGACTGCAGCCAGTAGTAAGGACCCAGGGCCATGGTTTGAGTTTTGACTTATTCTATGCAGGGCATCAGCATGGGGTGCTCAGGGGAGGCTACCTGGACCCCGATGGAGGAGCAGCGGCTCTTGAGCAGCTCCTCGGCCTTGGACACCAGGATCGCCTTGTCACTGGTCCGCGTGGAGCTGCTCTGGCTGTCCGCGGCGTGACGCTGGGCCGCGGCTGTTTCCAGAGCAAGATTCATTGCCTTGTTACTGTCCAAACTGTCCGTGGAGTTGTAGATGCTACGGCTGTCCTGGGGCCACGGGGACATCCTCTGAGCACGGCTCTCCTGGTAGGCGTCCTGGGTGGACTCGGTGCTGCTCTGGGCTGTCACCGAGATCAGAGGCTTGGAGGTGGTCCGCGGAGGCACCGGTGGGGGTGTCTTCTTGTAGCTGGCATAGGAGACAGCTGCAAGAGAAAGAAGGCCAGTCAGTGGCACTGACCTCCATCGCCCTCTGGTCCACAGCCTACCCTCCATAGAGTAAGTCCACTCCTGGACATCCAGCCTAGGAAAAGAATGTGAAATATGGGCAAAACCCTTGATGTTCAAAGACATCTACATAGATAGATCTGTAGCAGTGGAAGATTATGAAAGCACCCCAAAATCCAGCAACAGAGACACAATTAAGCAACGCTGGTCTCAGTAGGCAGAATGTGTCATCACCACTGTCTGCTCTGATTCCTGATACAGGTCTAGACAGGAGGTTGGGAAACCCGATGGCCGAGAACCATGGCTTAGATATTGATAGGGACTCCCATCCTGGTTGGGGACACCTGCCTAACAAGTGTGAGGCCCTGAGTTCAAACACCAGTACTGCTCTCCCCACAAAGGAATTATCCTGGACTGCTGATGTTAACAGAATGGCTTGCGATACACAGTAGGGCCTTGCTGACCTGCAGATCCCAAAGATCACAGAAAAATGGCAGCCCCAGTCTGACCATTCAAGGCCAAGCACTGCCTCACCCGACATGTGGGAGTTGGTGACACAGCCCAGTCTCTGAAAGTTAACAACATATCGACCTAGCTTTCCAGGACTGAGCACCCCCATGTCTGTAGACCCCGGTGAAAACTTCGGGTTTTGACACTTACAGTGCAGAGGCCTCTCTTCAGGCACTTCTGCTTTTCGTTTGTTTTGTTTTGCATTAGTGTAAACCTGTTCCCGCTTAGGTCTCCTCTATGTCCATACTTGAACTCTTTCTCCAGTGAGGCCAACAACTTTCTGGCCCTAGGAGCCAGTGACCTGAATAAAGGGACATTGCCACTTTAAGTAAAAATCCTAAACCCCTCAGAGACAAAGATGGGAAATACACACAGGGAAAAGACACAGTTGACAGGACAAATGTTAATCAAGGTTATTGTTCAGAGACAATATTGACATTTGTCTGTATTTTTAAATGCCCTTATAATGAATATCTGTTATTTTATAATAGAGAATACATCCAACATCAGAAAACTGTTTGCTTCCCCATAAGTGCGTGTTTACAGGGATGCATAGCAAAGGGCACCTGGTTATGAGTCCCTCCTGGGGCAAGGCCAGCCTCACCTTGGGCCCTCGCCAGCCACTTCTCCTAAACCTGCATTGCATGGGGATCCACACTATTCGTGGCACAATCCATCAATCAAAGAGAAATGAGTGCCTTTGGAGGTGGACATTGCTTTGGATCTCCTTCGCAATCTTTCAGTGACCCGTGGGCTGCCTTTGCCAGGACCTGGCATTGCTTTTTGTTCCAGTGGAGACAGATCCTCGAGTGCTCTGGTCTGAGCCGTTTTCCTTCACAGCCAGTCACGTTCCCTTTCTGAAAAGGCAGAACTGAAGGACATCAGGCTCCTTCCCCACGGGGTAAAGCACGCAATTGAAGGCCACTTTGAATCCCACAGCTAGAGCTGTGACGTGAGCACCTCCTGGAGCATTTTTCAGTGCCTCTCCAAGGACAGACTGAGAACAGCAACTTCAAGGACGTGTGGACACTGCTGGAGGGTCACCGGGCTGCTGTCACGTGAGGACAGCTTGTGACTCCTCACGGGATCCGTGAGGACTTCAGCTCACGTTCCTGTTCCTTACCTCAACTCCAGTTGCCTTTTAGTCTGTGGGAATGGGCTTGCCTAACAAGGAAAGCCTCAAATGTTATGCTGACCGTGCCATATGGTCTGAGTTGAAGGCATACAAATTGCATATTAAAATTGATGATGGGGGGACTTTTCAAAAAGAACCTTGGGAAGAGAGTCATGACACAAACTGGGGTAGGTTAATGGATGTCTGTTACAACCAGATGCTGCACTAGAGAAACATCTGAGTTTTTCCTACTGTGAATCCATCTCTTATGGAACGTTATTGAACCCAACGATGTTTGAGGTGTCATTTTGGGAGACTCAGAGATGTCCCAGGTAACATTCCAACGTGTCCAGCTTCCCCAGCCCACCATGCAACTTTTTCAACAATTGCTACCTTTTACAACAACCCCGAGACTCATATTCTCAGGCTGTCTCCACCCCAAGCTCCCTCAGTCAGAAAGCACATGTCACCGTTCGCAGCACCGTTTTCTGTCTGTGACATGAACAGCACCCTTGGAGCTGGCCTCGACTCTCCCTCGCCCCACAGCCAGTCCATTCTCAAATGTGACAGATAATGTGTGTGGTGCCTTGTCTGCTGCTGTCTTCCCCTGTCCTATAGCTGGAGGTCCTAGAACAGCCACCATCCTGCCCCAGCTCCGACCCTCACTTAGTCACTTGGTCCTACAGGGAGCTCACTTCGGCCTCTCTCTGAAGCCTGTGTCACTGTCTTCTCATGCCATGCCTTCCTCTGTTTTTCCTCTATCTCTAGTCCACATCTGACGAGAGCCATCCCCCGCCCCGGGGCTTGTGCTCCCTCTTCTTTGGTGACCATCATTTGCTGGACTCTGGGCTCTTTCGGTCTTGGGACAGTAACTTTGGGCCCTCCACCCAGCATAATGAAGACTGATCAAGCTTCAGCTACTGCTGAAGTCCCAGTAGCCTTTCAGTGCAGCCAAGGTCACTCAGCAGGACCCAGAGGAAGCCTGGGGCTCTACTTCAACCACAGGGCTACTGAACAGGCTCACTGTGCTACAGCATCGGGACCCAGTGAAAGGAGAGCTGTGGCCTCGAAAGGTGAGCTCTGGCCATAGGAAAATCTACGAATTGGTTTGTGCTTCTCAAGCAATAATCAAAGGTGTTGTTAAGCTGGTTTTAAATGTGTGTAGGAGAATGCAGAAGCAAAGGCTGAGGGTGTCAGCATACCCAAGCCTGGAGTATGGGTCCAATGCCTCCAGAGCTATGAAGTCAAGATCCCTGGGGACAGCCTGAGACCACCATGTATGGGGCCTGTGCCCAGACATCTGGTCTGGGTTCTGATTGGATTGGAGCTCATGCAGAAGGAGGGCTGTGGTGTAGACCTGTGACCTGCATTAGTGGTACTGGCTCCACCTATAGGGCCCATATGGGCTTTTCAAGGGTGTCAGCCTCACTAGAAAGGCAAGGCTGGAGAGATGAGGCCACATTGACTCAAGCCCCATGGTGCATGTGCACACAGCTGCACTAAACACGCGTGTCAGCTGTAGCAATTTCCGGGCTCTGATCCTGTCTCTCACCTGGTACCCGAGTGGGATTTGGGTGCAGCAGACAGTGTGCAGGGGGCTGGGTTGTAGCCCGGTTTCGACTCACTGTGTATTCAGTGATCAGAGACAGCCCTGGCAGCACCCAGTCACACTGCAGTCTACACTGTGGTCAGAGTCGTCAATCTCAGAGTACATTCTGCTAGGATCTGACACCCCGGCCCCAGTGTGCTCCGCACATTGGCTCAATGTGCTCAACTTAGAGGTGGACATGAAAGCAAAGCGTGCACGTCAGAGCCCAGGAGATGTGGGAAAGAGGGGCTTGGGGAAGGAAGTTTTCACAGCACATGGACCTTGTCTTTTCTTTGAAGGTTGGGAAGGTGCGTGGGCAGTGCAGAGGGGGACATGGCCTGTCCACCAGACATGCTGATGTGGTCACATCTGTGCATCTGGTGCCTGATGCTGAAAACACCACCTGTGTGGAATGGGAGCTCCATCCCAGTGACCAGCAGTGGTCCATGGAAGACCACCCTCTGTTTCACAGATGCTATGAATTGCACCTTGGCTTTCTCAGTGGTCTGAGACCTCCCTTTGGGGCTGGATGACTGGTACATTGACCTTCTGGGGACTTCAGCCTCATCACCTCCTTCCTTCATGTGCCACTGACTTTCCTCCAATTGTTTCTTTTCTGGGAGAAATATCAAATGACTGCTCTCTCTTCCCCTAAATGGAACAAGGTGCTCTAATGTTCAGACTCTGCTTTGACGTCTTATTATTTTAACCTCTTGAGTAGATGGTGGTATTTGTTCCACATCTTAAAGTCACTGCAGTTGAATCACAGTGACAGAATCTTAGATTGCAGAGAAGTCACAACTGTTAGATCAAACCTAAGGTTTTATAGAGGGTTCTTGGAGAGCTCTTTCACCAGAACCTTCAGAAAGGCAAGTTTCACATACTGCCCTTCTTGTTCTATTAGGGCTGAACTGAATCTCCATGGCTTCGGACATAAAATGATGTGATCACATGACCGTGGGACATTATCTCCTTCCCATCCCTACATGTTCATCCGCATCCATTGTCAAGTTCTCAGAAGGTTTGCCATCACAACAGTGGTCACCTAAAGCCTCTTGTGGTCTCTGTCCTCAGTGACCAAGAAGAATAAATACCACTAGCAACCAGGAACTTGGCCCCAGGCCTTTATTTCTTCAGAGATCATTACTGCATGTTTACTCATGAGATACAGTTATGAGAAAGAAAGTCACTGTCACAGCCACACCGAATACACACAGAGGCAGCCACGGTGGCTCATGAGCACCTGTTACCTGGCAGGTGCCCCGGAGTGCCCTGCAACTGGGCCTCAGAGAGCCTTGTGAGGCACACAGTGTCGTATCTCCATTTCATGGACAAGACAATGGAGGTTCAAATGGGTTTAAACATTTTCCCGACATCAGCCAGCAAATAAAGGGTAGAATTGGGAAAGAGATGAAATATACCCATGTCCTGTAATCCAGTTACTGAATGGTTTAGCTTTTGATTGTTTCTCAAGAATCATGAGAGTCACCTGTGAATCATTGGGTAAGGACAGCTCTCTGTGTAGTGTCTTCCCTCCTGAGTACATTAAATTATACTATTCAAGATGGAAGGAACCACACGTGTGATAAACTTGAGAAATTTCTATTAACCCTGCATGGAACTGAAAGCTTTGATGCTTAAAGGAAACTGTGCTCACTCAGGTGAACTAGGTCCTTCTTCCCTGCTGGAGCTGAAAGGGCATGGCAGGAAGAGGAATGCAAAAGCCAGGTCTCCAGGACTTATTAGGGTTGAGCTCATCCCTTTTAAAAACTGAAGAAACCCCTGGAAGCCCTGGCCGTGAAAGACTGTCAGGCAGGGAGGTGGCAGTGCCGAGGAGCTGAGAATGGGAGCCGTCACAGCAGCCGGCAGGGGTGGCAGAGAGAAGGGGGGGGGGAGTGAAGACCAGCACCCCCCAGGCAGCCTGAAGACACACACATTTGCCATGATTCTACCAGAAAGGCTGGACTGCCCTGTCCAATGGCACAGCCAGTAGGTGATGTGAATTACCTGACCTAAAATATCTCAAGATCTAAAATGCAGTCAGTGCTCAGCAACTCTTTCAGAGTACCTGTCTCACCTGCCAGCAGCCAGGTGTGGCCACAGCTCCTGCCTCAGAAAGCCTCTGGGCACCTGCTGTATGAAGGCAGCACAGATCCTCCTGTCTGCTCAGTACACGACATAAAACAAGTGCAAATCTACGGGATGTTCTGAGGGTCTTCTAAGTGCTGAACTAGCACAGGTGTTGGGGGAGAATCTGGAGCGACACATTTTATCAGAAATAAGCTCAGTGGAAGAAAATGGGGCATTCGCCCCAATCCTCAGTTCCATGTGACCTTGAGTGATCTTAAGAGTGATGTCACTGCTGCCCGTGATGGCTCCTCACTGGCCCACTCACTAGCTGCAATCCTAGACACCGTTTCTGAATCCAAACCTTAAAAGTCATTTGCAAGCCAACAAGGCGATTTAAAAGTTGGCACCTGTGATGTGAGGCACAAATACGCAATCAAGGTGCGTCATTCTATGTAAGAACAACGCTTCAATCCATCTCACTCTCTTAATTAGAACTTCAAGTACGGCAGCAGGAAAGAAATTACAGTAATCAGTCCATAAATGTCTAAATGAGGGAGTGAGTCCTGCAGAAGCCAAACTTTGAAGGCAAAAGATTCAACATCAAAGATTATAGACACTTTGACACTTTAATTAATGTTAGTCTCCAAACATAAGTGTAAATCAAATGGGACAGGAAAATCACATCCCATAGGCTACACAAAATGGCTTCCCCAAAGTTACAAAAAATGATGTAGCCCCACAAGTTCTAAGGCCACATTGAGGATCAGCAGCAGAGATGTCTATTTGGAACGTGTTAATGAGCAAGAAATTATAGTCTAACCACCACTTAGCATCCCATAGACAGTGACATAAAGCGATGACAGCTGTTTCACTCTCCAAGACACTTCCTGTTTTCATTTTAAACATTTAAAGATCACATTACTCCGTAAGAGCTTGTATTTTCTGAGGAAAAGCTGAGAATGAACCAACTTTTAGCGATGCCAAGTGTCTCGTAAGTTTCTTACTGCAGAACTCTGAATATGAACAGGGCCAGGTGACCCGAGAAGGGACCTTGCTGCCTGTGACAACACTCAGGGAACTGTCTGGTGTTCAAGGACAAGGCAAAATGAAAAAGTGCGGGCAGCAAGTCTTGGTTTCCTCCCTGATCAGTTCCCTCACAGAAACAGATCAATAACTGTGACACACTGGCAGCCACTGGTGACATTGATGGAAGTCTTGAGCTGTTATGCTATATGCACCTGCTGCGTCTCCACAGTGTGTTTGTGCATGCACGCTTAGCTTTACTTGGGACATTTAGTTGTGAACGAAGACGATACTAAAGTTGTACCAGAATTATGTTTTGGTCACTGAGATTTGGAGGGGGGTCTAATTCTGCCTGGTGTTTGCCTTGAGATTGAAAGAGTTGATTTCACCTGTGTCTTCCTCCAGCAAGGGGTGCAAAACGGTGGACCCAGGTAGGTTAATGTATCTGGAGTTTCTTACTGATGTCTCTTTGTTTAAGGAGGAGAAAAATAACCTTCCATAAAATTTAATTTAAAAAATAAAGCCTAAGTTTCTGGAAAGGGTAGGAAAAGTATGTACTTCTGACTTACTGATGCTTCAGAGCGAAATGAATGCATCCTAATTGTTGTCTGCTTCTCCTATAAGGGTTGGTGAGAAAGTTGGAAGGCCTCCAAGCCCACTGGACTGCAGTGTCACCTTATCAAGGTGACTAGAGTAAGAAGAAAAACACAGGTATTGATCCCCTATGACACAGGCCAACCATGTTGAATTGCTTTCTTCCCTCCTCATTGTGACTGGGCAGACGGCCCAGTTCAGCTGTGCCAATCAATCTGTGTCCTTGGTTGCTCAGAGCCTCTGTGAATCAATAAACACCTCCAAGTTGAGCTGGCCAACTTGGAGACCAGCAGGTGGGTGGCCACTGGAGAGAATGCGGGTGTGGGGGCTCGATTTGGGCACCCAGCCTGCTGTGGGCAGGGAAGGGTCACAGTTGCCTTGCACAGTCACATGAACACCAAGACAAAAGCTGCACTAACCTAAAGTGTTCTTGTAATGGGCCCGTTCGTTGCACTTCTGCTGTGCCCTGTGTGTCAAAGTCTCTGAGCACTAAGGAGTGCTTCTGACAGGTGGGAAGGCTCCCTGCACACTGCGTAGCTAGGATATCAAGGCTCTCACTGGCTGGCCATGGACGCCTGGACAGGAGGAGGCAGCAGACTGAGGACTATGGTTGTGCCTCCACCTGGAGACGGGTGTCTGGACCGATGACACATGGGCCAAAGCTTGGATTTACTGTGCTGTTCAGAGAGACTCACAGCTCTCTGGTTTGTCAGCTGGCTGCCTGACTGAATTCCGTCATATTCCATATTCTTTGTTTAAAAAGAAAAGCTGCTCCTAACTCCAGGAACTGGGGAGTTGAATGATGCAAATTCCATAATGAACCGTCAAGAAGTTTGCACACACCCCATGAAGGCCTGGTGTGTCACTTAAAAAGCCTCAATATGTATGGATGGACTGCACCATGCTGGGTGCCACTGATATGACATGGCAGGAACTTTATTTCCTTCCCTTCTCCTCTTCCCCTTTCCTTCCCTTCTCTCCTCTCCTTCTTCTTCCCTCAACTCAGAAAAATCGTTTGGAAAGCCAACTGACAATGGTACCCTCAGTTTATGGAACGGAAAGACAGAGATACCCCTTTTCATCCATTCCTTGACACATTCATCTGTTAATTGTTTTCATGAAAGAAACAAAGATTTGCTAAGTGCCAAACGTGTGTCTGCCACACACTGTTCCAGGAACCTTGAGTGTAGCAGCAAGAACTTTAGTGCTTAAAAGAGTGGAAGAGTCAGAGAGTCAATAGAGTCAGTTAGTAAACTCTGGATCACAAAATGAGGGACACTCTGGACTCAAGACAGAGTCTGGGTACAGCTTTGTTGAAATCCTCTGGAGGGCATCCCAACACCAGGGTTGCAGTCCACCTTCCTGCTTCACTCGATACTCATCGAGCGCATGGTTAATGGGATCACTAAAGAAAGAAACACGTGACTCTCTCATTCTACATCTACCTGTTAGTGGAAGTATGACTAGGGAAAGCCACTTAAATTCTCAAGGGAAAAAGAGCTGTGGGCAAACAGGGCTTTACAGAATGAGCTATGTTGACCTGCTGGGCCTACTATAAGCTGTCTGGACTTTGTGATCAGTTTTGTCTCATCCAAAGCTTAATGGCTAATAGCCTTCTGGCCAGAAGTGGTGTTAGCTTGCCCTGGGGTGGTCACATGCAGGACAGTATCCATTCTTTTTTTTTTTTTTCTTTTTTCAGTTACCAAATTTACTTCTGATTAGCTTAAATCCAGATCAAGAATAAAGACAGCCTTTCCTGTGGTAGGGAGGCTGCCTTGCAAAGCAACCATCTGCCCGTGATCCTGAGCACACAGGAGTTCCGTGGCCCATTCTGTATCCGGCTGACGGAACTGAGTTAAATGTTTGTGCAACTGGCAGACAAGCTACTGAGAAAGTCCACGAGCTTCGTGGCTCACCTGGAGCTGCCCCGGGCAGGAGTGGGACAGCTGTTACAGGGCATTTTCTAGGAGGGGTGCTTTCCTGTCTGCCTCATGGCCATTCCTGTTGCCCTAGCTGTGGGAGAAGCAGTCGGTGGCTTCCTGTGTTACACAATGTGCCATTTGCTTAGTTCTGACTGTCAACAAGGGAAGCCGGGAGACTGCCTCACCCATGGAGCCAGGGCAGAGGTGGCTCTCTGAATGACCCCCAGGGTTCTGAACACCTGAGGGAGGTGACCACACTGTGGTGACAGGTGCCTCGCTCCTGCTGACCTGAGGAGCAGCCAGGAAGACAGTGCTGTGTGATCTAATGGGCCAAGACTTGTGTCCTTCACAACTCTGGCTTCAATCTTGGCCTAGCTTCTGAGACACAGAAAGTTGGGGAGGAAAAAATATGGGATTGAGTGATGGAGAAAGAAAAGCCCATCATTTCCAGGGCCTGAATTGAAAAGATGAGTTGTTTCTCTGTTAGCAAATGCTCTCTATGTGACCCCAAAATTACACCAAGTGGGGATTTTCTCCGTCACAGATGAAGGAGGAGTATACGTGAAGCTCTAGCAATGGATCTTATGGCCTTGCTTTCTGCAGTAACTCTGTTCTGGGAATCTTCTGCAAAGCACCCAGAGCTGCTCCTTCAACCACCCAGCATCCAAAGTAATCCAGGTTGGCCAAGCTGAGTACAGATCACGTACATCTGTCAGGACATAGCCTCAGCCTGCACAGAGGAAGGCCTGGGAGATAACGCCTGGGTTCTTATAGTTAAAACGCAAACTCTAGACTCATCCTATAAATAATACAGAAGAGAAAGGAATTTTGACCATTTTATGGATCATAGAACAATTTGTAATAATCCAACGTTAATTAGCATGAAGGATTAACTGTCACCTAGCAAGTATGAACATAGAAGCTTCTGAGTGTGACTATTCATCCATTCGCCTGTGTGTCTGGAGCTAGCTTCCAAATCTAATTCAGATTGTGTCTTTTCACTTTATAAAGTGTCTCTTCAGTGTCTTACAGACATTAGGCCCTAAATAAATATTTGTGGATTTAATTCCATTGGCTGTGTGATTGATTACAATGGCAGGGGAGCAATGGCCTGCCATAGATCAATAAACTCAAAGGAAAATGTCAGTTTCTATGAGAGAAGGAGATGAAGGCGAAGCTGACAGCTTGAAGAACTGGAAAATGAACTTGTCCACATTCATGAAGTGAGTTTTCTGCAGGAGCTGCATGCACCTGCTGTGGCCTCCATCAACAATGACCCCTGAGTTGCTTTGACCGGTGAGTCTCCCTCCTCTGTATCTGTATCTGTGCTCATGGTAACATTCATTATCGATTGGTTTATTCCTCCTATCTCTTTCCTACATGGATTCCAAAATAAGTAAATAAATAAGTGAATGAATGGACAGAGCTACCAATATTAGCCACGATGAATCCATTGTCAAAGGGTTCCTATGTTTAAGAGCGCAGCATGGTCCTATCTTTTTTTTTTTTTTTTTTGCGGTACTGGGGTTTGAACTCAAGGCCTACACCTTGAGCCACTCCACCAGCCCTTTTTTTTTTTTTTTGGTGATGAGTTTTTTCGAGATAGGGTCTCACAAACTATTTTTCCGGGCTGGTTTCGAACCGTGATCCTCCCGATCTCTGCCTCCTGAGTAGCTGGGATTACAGACGTGAGCCACTGGTGCGGGGCCAGCATGGTCCTATCTTTACGACTACATTAGGAAGGAGTAAACCCAGCATAACTGTGTGTTTTGTTCCTTTCTGTACAATCATTTCCTTCCCACGTGCTGTTTCAACCTTCTTTCCTGTCTGAAATTAGTAAGAGCAATACAAATTGCACAACCCAAATCCCTAAACCATAAACCAAGTTCACCATATGTATATTTGGCAGCCTATGTTTTTGGTGTTTGAAAAGGAGCTGAAAGACTAATTTCAGGGTAATCAGTCTCATTCAATTCTTGCTTCAATCTTGGAAACATTAAATTAGCTAAACACATTTCATCTTTTAGCCCAAAACCCTCACCGAAAGTCAATAATAAACAGTTGGCACACTGGATGTTGGGTCTGAGCAGCTTGGGTGGCTCTGAGACGCTTTTCCTCACTTTAAAGAATATTTTTGAAGCCAGGTTTTGTGGTACATTCTTTAATCCCAGTGTTTGGGAGGCTGAGCCAGGAGGATTGCGAGTTCGAGTCCAGCCTGGGCTATATAGTGAGACCCTGTCTCAAAAACAAATAATACTTCTGAAGCATATGCTTAGCGTTTGGATTGCTTGAGTTTTAGAGAAAGGCAGCTCACTCAAATTCAATTTATATGCCTAAATAATTATCACCTTTCCAGAGAATTTGAAGAGTGACAGATATGAATTTGTGAGCAGCGGGGCCACTATGGAGCTCTGATCAGAAGTCACAGAATAAGCAGGCCATGGCCGTGCTGGGGAACCTGCCCTTGATCTCCACGCAGACGAGTCTCTGTGGGGTGATTCTTATTTTCCCACACCCTTCCCATTTCTAGTGGGCTCAGGGTCCCTCTTCTCAGAGTTCCTTGGTTGGGAAAGCCACTCCAGGAGGACCTCCCAGCTGGTGAAGCCCAGACTCCATAGGGAGATTGCTGGGAGGGCATGGAGGGAGGGGAGACAGCCTGTGGCAAGGTGGCAGCAGGGACAGGATCTGCTGGTGTCAGTGCCTGCTCCTGTCCTGACGCCTCACTTGCAGATTCAGCAGACTCTGAGGGCCTCACACAGAGGAGACCTCAACATCCTTGGGCGGCCAGTGGTTTAGACCAGGGATTTTCTGGAGCTCCAGGTGCCGTGGTGGCTCTGGGTGCCCCTTGGATTCCTGAGACCGAATATGCTGTTATAGAAGGAAGTGGGGGCCAGGACTTGGAGTTGGAATCGAGTTGATTAAAAGGAAATAAATACATGTGCTGTTCCTCGCATAGCATGGTCACAGGCCACATAGATGTCAAGTGAAGAATGCAGTGAGCAGCCTGGGTCAGTCCTGTGCGAAGAAAGTCTCCCCAAAGAGAAAAGGAAAGCACCCCTGGATGTCTGAGATGACCGCTGAGCACAATGGGTTTACGTATATGAGTACTGAAGCACTCTAGCTTAGTGCCAAGCTTGCTGCACGTGTGATCAGACGTGCTATTCACCAAACTTCCTAGTCAGTCACCAGCATGTGACAAAGCCTTACTGAGCCCTGCTTTGCTCGGGTGTGCAGAAAAGTTAGTCTCAACTCATCTGGTCACCTCTGAACACGTGCCCTCGGTCAATACTATGTCCTTTGACTCCATTGAGCTGCTTCACGGGTGGACTGCTCCTGTCCTCAGTCTGGTCTGCAGTAAGACACATTTGGCAGTGAGTTCACGAGGACCAGCAGGTACCTCACTGTGTGGCGCATGGTGCTGGAGGCCTTCGATGCAATGCTACAACTCGTTCCCATGCCGGAGGACGCATAGGAAAGACCAGAATGACTCTGACACTGACATCAGGGTCTAGAAAAACCCTAACAATGCAAATAGTTCAAATACTTGAAAACTGAGACTTAGTGTGGCTCCAAGGGTCACCTTTCTCTTTAGAGTGGAGGACGAAGACAGAGGCCTAGCCAGAGGACAGTAGCTGGTGCATCTTCAAAGCATGGTGAGCTCTGACATGTTGACACACAGCTGGGGCCCCCGTCCAGATGTCAAGCTCTCTTGGGTTTGCTTATGGGGTCAGAGCACGTTTTGCTATCACATCTACAGTTGGAGGAAACTGAAAGTTGAAGTTCACAGCAATGAAGTGCAATGAAGATCTACTTTTACTCCACCTGCTTGCATCTCCTGGGTTCATGAAGATGCTGGGGTCCCTCTGAGGTCTGTGGACTCAGGCTGGGCCGTTGTCAGAGGCTAGAGAGCTGGTCTGCAGATCTACGTGGTCACCCTAGAGAGTCTGTATTCCCAAGGCCACCGCCAGAGGAGCTGCTGTCTGAAGCCTGGTACCATGGACAGACGCTGGCCCTCCTCTGTGACCACTCACTCTGCTCCTGAGCTTTGGCCTCTGGGCTGATGGATATTGGCTCTCCCAGCTCACCCTGGTGTCCTCGTGCCCTCAGCTCCATGCACTGCTGACAGCTGTTAACAAGCAGCCACCAGCCGGGACTTTGCCGGGGTGACTGAGTGCAGACTCCGGCAGGAACCGGGCCCTGAGTCCTGCGTGGAGTTCTGTAAATGCTGGGCATGTGGGAGGGGATTTGGAAGACAGGACCCGGGTTTCACTCCAGAGCAAAGCTTCAGCAGAGGATCCATGGAACCCGTGGAATCCATCAGTCCCAGCAGCTTCTAAGAACTAAGTGACCCCAGGACCTCAGAGATGCCCTGGACACACGTGGGGAATTTTGGACTGACTTCTGTGCAGAGTTGTTGCTTTCAGTTTTCTTGACTTGTTGTGGATTTATGCTGCTGTGCAGGGCGGGAGACATGGTTTTGGTGGAAGTTCTGATTTTCTGAGAGCATAGAGGAGACCTGGAATGCACAGAGGGCTCTGATCTCACACGGGGGTCTGGCATCCTCTCCTGGGTTTGATTTCACATCATTAGGTGACCTTGAACTTACAATAATGGTCAGCCCAATTTGTCTAGAAGAGAAGTGGGTCCCCATGGGTCAGTTTAGGAAGACCTCGTTCACGTATATACTCACCCAGTATTTATCGACAACAAATCATGTTAGAGTCCCTCATACCCAGCCATGTCCACGTCTTGGTCCCTGGAACCTGGGACCATGTCACTTGGTGTGGCAGAAGAGATGGCGTGGGTGTGACTGGAGATGGAGGCTGGGCTGCCTGGCTTACCTGCTGGGTCAGTGCCATCATTACTTGAGGGAGGCAGGAGGATGAGGACAGAGGTGATAAATGGAAGCAGAGACCTGCGACGTGGCCAGAAGCTGCAGAAGGCAGGAGACACCTGAGGTTGAAGAGGCAGGAGGGACCCTATGGTTCTTTTTGGAGCCAGTGTCTGAATGTAGCTTGACACCCACCTGAGACATCTGAGGCCTATCACTGCACACGATAGATCTGCAGGGCTTTAAGCCACAAGGTTCATGGTTATTTGTGAAAACAGCCCATATGGGATGGGTGCACCTGCTGTTTGAGGCCTCCTCAGTCCCAGAATCCCAAAGCTGTCCCAGAGGTCACACAGGGAGAGACTGGACTTGGCCCAGGTTGGTGTGGGTGGGATCCATACTGTTCCTCAGAGAAGGGCTGCATGGCCCAGGGCCTCTCCACTGCCTCTTGGACTTCTGTTCACATTGCCAGAGTTCAGCAGCAATCTTCTGCCTTGTGCTATGACATGGGTGCTGAGGTTGTTCTTGCTGTCCTGTTGTCTCCCTGTGTTGTCCTTCTGTATGTCTCTGACAAATCTCTTCCTGTAAGGCATCAGTCCTCTTGGGTGAGGGCCAACCTAGTGACTGCATTTTAACTTAATCACCTCCGGGAAAGCCCTCTCCAAATGCAGCCACACATGGAGGTCCTGGAGATTAGGGCATCAGCACAGGAATTGCGTAAGTCACGACTCAGTGGGTAACACCCTCTTCTGCTCGATGTCCTCCAGTGAGTGCCAAGCTGTGTGGGTCAGAATACAGGCCAGGCCCAGGCTCTCAGCAGTTATTGTGCTTCCTGCTACAACATACTTCTCTATCCGGGGCCCTGGAGGACTGGCTCAGGACTTCTGGGTCTCAGAACACAGCAGTCTTTCCTGACTCTAGACTCCATGCTGCCTTCCTCTCTCTCTCTTCACACACGCACACACGCACACACGCACACACACACGCACGCAATTGGTGGTACTGGTGCCTGAACTCAGGGCCTCATGCTTGCTAGGTATGCATTCTACGCTTTGAACCATGCCTCCAGCCCTTTTTTGCTCTGCTTATTTTGGAGATAGGGTCTTACATTTTTCCCAGGCTGGCCTGGACTACGACCCTCCTATTTTATGCTTCCTGCCGATGCTGGAATGATAGGTGTGCACCACCATACCTGGCCATTGGTTGAGATGGGAATCTCACTAACTTTTTGCTCGGGCTGGCCTTGAATTTGGATTCTCCTGATCTCAACCTCCCAAGTAGTTAGGATTATTAGGGTGTGAGCCATCAGTGCCCACCTCCGTCTATCTGTTTTTTACGACTTGAAGTAAAAAGTGTCCACATCCAGGTGTGGCTTTTTCTGTTAAAGTTCCTTGTTCATTTGTTTAGACAGATATTTAGGGCTTTTCTCCACCTCACTGGGAAGGTCACAGCTGTGGTTTGGGAAGTTGTGAGTTTGGGGCGGGGTGGTCACAACACCCTCACCAACAACTTCTAGGTCAGCAACTTGGCACATCTGTAAAGTCCTGTCATTAGGATGGTGAAGGATTTGGCAAAGAAGTGAAATTTAAAGACAGAAACAACATCATAGCATTAAAAACCCCACTCAGTCTAGCATTCAAGCAGCAGAGACAGACTTTTCTCCCGTGTGTTAGCAGTGGCCTGTCTTGGGGCATATGTACCCTGAAAGACAAGTTGTCACAGAAATACAGACGACGAAGCAGCGTCAAGCCACCCTGCTCCTCTGACTTCTTTGCGTGGCTTCCCTAGGTCTGATGGCTTCCAGAATCAACCATGACACATGTCGAGAGGATTTCTGACCCAGAGAAAAGTTGTTATGATCTAATTTTATACAGTTTTTCTCCACAGCATTTATAATATTCTTTTCCTAGAAAGAGGGGGGGCGGTGCACATTTAGACAAGTAAATCTGCCCGATACATCATTTCACAGAGGAGAAAGAACCCGAGTGTGAAATGAAAGTTAGATGTTTTCAAATCCACTTCACTGTGGGAAGGACACCAATCAACAGCACGGCGTTCTGTAGTGAAGGGAGCTGTGGGAGGGAGCACTTGGGAGCTGGGCCCGCTCCTGCCTGGGCTCCCCGGAGGCCAGACCGTGGGGTTTGCTTAGTGAGACAGGCGACCTCCGGCCCAGACAGGCGCAGCCACCAGCAACACCCACCTGTCAGTGCTCAGGAAAGTGTTTAAAAATTCTTAGTAAATCTGTCATGCATCCATCTGATATTTACTATTATAGGAACATTAAAATTATATACCTACATGTTTACAAAGTGAGACAATCTTAGAAGAATGCCAATTTTGTCTTTCAAGTCTGCACAAAGAAACATGTTTAATGAGTCTCAGTCTTCAAAACAATCACTGCGGGGCGTTTTTGAAAATAACATTTTGGATTTTTTTTTCTTTTCAAGTCGGGGGTTTGAACTCAGGGCGTCAGGCTTGGTAGGCGGGCGCTCTACCACTTGGAGCCACTCCACCAGCCCCTGGATTTATTTTCAAGGGCTGGTTTTAGAGCCATAAGAAAATGAATTTGTCAGAAAGAATCCCTCTCTTCTCCACGCACACACCCACACCCCAACGATAGCTGCTGCATGTTGGTATCGGTATAAGAGTTTACAAAAGTAATAAATACCTAAGTTATTGAAATCCACTTGCCTCTCGGCAGGAAGCTTGGGTCAGACTTGAATTGTGGCTGTCACCATTGTCACAGTCCTTAGGCATTTACGTCCTGGGTCTGCGGTTCTTTTTTCCCCTCCATGTTTGCTTTTTCCAGATGGGGTTTCTCCTTGCTTTGGTATTTTTCATAATCTTATTAAATGGGTCTCCTTGTTTGAGAGGAAGATTGTAAATACCTGGAGGCGCAGCAGTGGGGCCTCGTGATGAATCTGTGCTTCTGGACTCACAGGCCCTGCTACGACATGGGTGACCCCGAATAGTCCGAGGAAAGGCTGACTTGGCAGCGAGGCCTGGATCCTGTGGAAACTTTGATGTAAATATTTAAAGCCTGTTTTGGGTGTAGACTCTTGGAATATGTTGTGTGCATGGTAAGAATGACAGACTGGATACATAAATCAGAATTTTGGCCTGAGTTCAGTACTGGTTCTCATAGTATCTCTGTGAAATCCCAATGACAGCCCTAAAACAACAAAGCCATTTTCTATCAGGATATTTCTGTTTCCAAGCATTTCTGAGGATCATGGAAGTGTTTGTTCACTTATTCATAAGAAACACTCAACAAACGCTGATGAATAAATGAGTAACACAATCTTAAAGGGTTTTTTTTTGAGACAGGATCTCACTGTGTGTCTCAGGCTGGCCTTGAACTTGAGTGCTGGGATTACAGGAGTGCACTTCCATCCCCTTATTCCCAGGGTTGCTTTGCTCTTTAGTGCAATGATCGCAAAGCTCAACCTTCTCTGAGTTTCTAATTTGCTTTTCTTTTTTACATAGGGGCAGAGAAGGAGTGGTCAGCCATCTGAGGACATCTAAGAGGATAGACAGAGGCTGAGATGGCCACCTCTTCGTCTCCATGTATGCCTCACTATTCATACTCACAGCCCTGCCTATTTTGTGTGAGATGAGCCTGGGTTTTGCCCTCTCTGGTTTGCAAAAATCTTGTTGTGCTACAGTCTTACTCATGTCTCATGGAGGCCCCAGGCTTGGCAGCCAGAGTATGGCAAAGCCTCTGCTGGAGACCTGAAGCCACATAAGCACAGCAAGGACCCATAGTGTTCTCAGAACAGTTAGCCATTACGCTCACTGCCATCACTCATGGTGATGGCTTCTTTCAACTCCTCAAAAACAGCCGGAAAAGTTAAGGAGCCTGAGCTCCCTGGGTGGTGAGGGGATGGAAGAAGGTTTGGGGAGGTTTGAGCCAGTTGATTCTCCTGCAGAGTGCACGGTATACAGCTTGACTTGGACACCCGGCATGGGTCCTACAGCTTCTGATTCTGCAGCCTCCTGGGATCCCCACTCACGCCAGCATGGAACAGACCCAGGCCTGCGGTGGCACCCGGCTGCCTCCTTCTACCTCCTCCGTGTTCTCCCACCCCCTCACCTGTCTTCTGCTTCCTGGTGCTATTTCCTGTGAACGAAGCTTGTTTTATTTCTCCTCAGTAATAAATCCTCTCAAATCTTACCCTCAGTCTTCAACGCTGGCATATTTCACAGCTTCTCTTCCCCGTCTTCACCTGTACTACAGTGATCTTTTATTGCGTTTTTTTATGGTTTCCTCCTGGCCATGTGTATTCATGGTATTATATAAATAAGAACAGTGCAGTAAATTATTCAGCAGGCATGGATGTTTAGCTTAGCTGGTAAATTTTCAAAGGGGTGGATACGGCTTTTCCTTAAGAACCAAAGGAAACTGTGACACCAGATCTTTCGAGCTCTAAGTCGATTAGGGATTTGCATTAACGATTGATTGGCCTTGGAGCAATGAATCACTTTTATGGATCCTGAGTGGCAGGGACGGAGGCTGGACTGCAATACAGGAGCTGGGGCCACTGCATGTCCACTGACACTTCACTATGACCTATTAAACTGACACCAAAAACAATCACCTTCCAAATGTCAGCGCTTAAATTCTTTTCTCTTGTACAAAACTATACTTGATGATTTTGAAGAACCTTGGTAATTGATATATTCTCTCCTGAGAAAAAAGAAAGGCTGTTTATGAAGGAAATGCTTCAAACCACTGTTGCAAATGTGGTTGTATAACACAAGCAGTTTGGAGAATTTCCCAAAGGCTGGGGAGTGAATTACACCTATAGTGAAGGCGTACCTGCTCCTTCAAGGATAAAGACTGACGCACTCCCTTGGGCTCTCTACTAGGGGGTCAGAAAGGGTGTCTTTACCTGATGTTGATCTGATGGTTGAGGCCATGTTGGGCGCTGTCATCCCAGGGATACATTCGTCGTCTTGGGAGTAACCAGCTTGGATGGCTCGAAGGTAACTGTGACTTCTCGTTCGGAAACATCCAGGCAAGTCCAGGGCGTCCATGGCCTGAGATTCAACTTCACTGAAGACGGATTCACACACTGACTCGAACTGCCCGTTGATCTCTGCTTCACTGATCTAGAATGACCAAGAGCACAACTGACATCTGGGTGCAGCAGGGGTGTCACAAGCACAGTGCAAAGGAACAGGGAGACCCAAACGCACCCCTGGATACCATCTATGGTCTCAGAGTTTCAGCACAGCTAGTTTGAAGTCAGCATTGGGAATCGGTTGAATTTGGGACCTCGCCTATAAAACAGGAAGGTGGACAGCTAGCTCAGATGTTGATGAGACTGTGGACCCCAAGGCAAAGCTTTCATGGGGACTGACAGCAGTCACAGAGCATAGGAGACAGGGCATGGGAAAGCTGGGTCACATGCCTGGTCCAAAGCCTGCATCCACACTGCTAATCCCCCATTTCCCAGTCACCCTTCATCCTGCCATGCCACCCGCAGCTCTGGTTGTCAAGGCTGCGTAAGTAACCAAAGACTTAAGTGTGTAAGCTGCTGTCAGCTCATTTTCAAAGTGCCAAAGTCTACTGCTGCTCATTGTCATGGAAACACGTCTTGTATTTGGTGCACGCTCCTGCCCGTCTCAGAACCATGGCAGCATATGCCAAGTCCAAGTGGGAAAGGCATCCTTGCACTGGAGTTTCTGTCTGCAGAAACCAAGGTGCATCAGCCTTAATGCCAGCCCTGTTTTGCCCCCTTAGTTTGAGATATTACTGTACTGACTTCAGTTAATAGTGCAGCAATAAAGTGAGACTCTTGCAGCCTGCGATTTAAGGTCCAGGTATGAGGGCATCCTGGGATATAAATCTTCCAACTGATCTGAAGAAGTGCTGTGCTGGCCCTGGGACGTGGGGACCTCAGGTCGGGGTGACAGGGGCTGGACTATCAGCTCAGTGACAGGGCCTCTGCTTAGGTGGATGGCCTGGAGGACATGCTTTTCCTGGGGCTTCCTGACAGTGACCTTGTGTGTTGTCCTTGAGACAATGGTAGAGATTTAAAGGGAGAATCCAATGGATCAAACTGCAGTACCAAAGAAATATAGAAGGGGTGGCTTAGGAGAATGGGGCTGGTCACTCAGGATGTCCCTCATGGGTGGGGCAAGAGGCCAGGTGTTTAATATGGACTCCCTGCTTCATGTGGGTGGTTGGAACTTTGGTAAATGACCTCATTTCCTATGAGCACTCAAACCAGGGGTCTCTCCTTCAAGTGTGCCTTGCTATGTTAACATGTATGACACATGTGGGTGCTTGTCAATGCCACCCATGGAGGGGTATGTGTGAGGATTCCTGGGGAGTCCAGAAAGCAGAGAGGAGCAGAGCTCAGGGGAAGGTAGGGTTCTTCTGTCTGCTGACACCTGCCTCCTCTTTCCCTCCAGTTCCTCCCATTCCTTGCTGTGGCTTATGGAGAAGTTGTGGCCAGTACTCTTGGATTTGTCCTTGGTGTCCAGTTGGTCACAGCCTGACCAGCCTGGCTTCAGTGAGCATTACAATTTCTTCTCCATACCTTGGCCCTCCCCACTTTCCCCACAGCCACACAACTGCCCACTGGGTCTCTCCAGCTCAATCTAGCACCCAGAACCACATCACCGCTGCTTCTGATTGTCTCTAGCCCCAGGGATTGCAATCAGAACAGATTCCTCAGCATGGCTTCCCACGATCCACTTTGGAGCCACGCAGACTCTGCACTCCACACTCCACTGCTGAACTCCACCACATGCAATTCCCCCTCTCCCTTGCTTCTGAGCTTGAACATGCTGCTCTCTCTCTCTCTCTCTCTCCGAGACAGCCTTTCCCCACATCTGTTGGCCTCGCTCCAACGCTTGCAGACCCTGCTGGGAAGTGGCTTTCTCCAGGTTGAGCCCTAGGCCTGCCGAGTGACACCCTTCCCAGGGTTCCCACATGGCACGAGCATCTGTGCACCTAACACTCACTCTCTCTGCTGTGTCACTTCAAAACTGATTCCTCCCTTTCGTGCTGCCCTCCTACCTCCCTCTTTACTTCCCCCAACTCCAGCACCTCTCCCTCACACACTAAAAAAGCTGACAATTAAGAAATGATCTTTTCCTTTTTGTTTTTTCTGGTCCATGGCCTCACATCTACAGGAGCTGTTAGAGGTCAACTACCAACAGCCTCTGGCTCGGCTGGGTCACCCTGGCAGACAGTCTAAAGAGAGGGGACTTTAAACACCAGTGAGGCCTCTCTGATTGGTCACCCAGGAAAATCAGGGCCAAAGAATCAGATTGTTCTTCTAAAACAGAAAACAAAACATTGGCCCACTACAGATCAATAGGTCACTTCTCAGACTTCACCGGTCATTACTTACGCACTAGAAGAACCGACTCTGTCAATAGATGGATACTGAGTCAGGTCAGCTCCGCTTGATTTCATAGAAGACGGGGAGGGTGAGGGAGTGTGGTACAGAGTGTGAGGAACCCAGCTTGATTCCGTAGAGGATGGGTAGGGTGAGGAGGTGGGGTACAGAATGACAGCAGCTTAGCTGTGACCTAGACCTGATGGGAGGGACTCGCGTAGTATAAGCAGATGGCTGATGTCTGGAGAGTTGGACCTGTGCTGGCAGAACTGATTAGGGCATAGCTGAGCCTGCCAGCCATGGGATGATCAGGTTGTGCTCTGTTAGGTAGAGACTGAGTCACAAGGGGCTGAATTACCATGTGCTCAGAGACACTGATACTGGCTTTAAAGCAGCATATTTTAAGGGCATTATGTTTTTTTCAACCCAAGGTTTTCCTTACATGGGATTTTATGAAAAAATCTTGGACTATTTTGTAATTTGTCGAAGACCCTGGTTGGGCATGTTGGAAAGGTGAAAGTGTAATGTGTGCAGCTCCCACCCCAGATCTGCAGTAGAAACTCTCCCCCACTCCCAGGGACCCACTAGGCTCTCTCCCCTGAGAGGAGACACCAGGTCACGGCAGGTGCTTGTCACAGACAGAGCCTGAGGTGCAGCACAACTGTGGCCATGGTTGGCTGCAGCCCTCAGCACAAGGTTCTAGGTATAAAAGTGATTTTTTTCCCAACACAAGTGAAAAGCTTAGGACGTCCAGAAGAAAGCAGAGTGGTCCGGGCTAAGTGCAGTGCTTACACAGCTGGCGGGGGGCGGGGAGCAGGGACGGCAGTATGACCTCACATTGTCACTCAGGTGGTATGCAAAACGTCCTGCAAGGACGTTTAGTTGGGGGGGTTACAGAAATGTCCAGCATGGTCTGAAGTACCCCACTTTTCTTTTGTGGACCCTAACTCAGAACTGTGCCTTGAGTTCCTCAGGTAGCAGATGGACAGTAGGAGGAAGTGAGGCAGAGAAGATGGGGTGGGTGGTGATGACCACAGGAAAAGAAGGTGACTGGCTTGTGGCTCATAAAGTGAGTCCTTCATAAAGTGAAGGGTGGGCACGTGGGAGGTCATGACAGGTGATGATCATAAAGCAAGACACAGAGCGGGGAGGATCTGGAGAAATAGCAAGCCCCGTGCTCTGTGCTGGGAGTACAACAGGAAGCCGCTATAGGCCAGTACTAAAGATGGGATTATGCACAACACAGCAATTCTGCCTCTGGGTGAGTAGCACAAAGACTTGAAGGGCTATTTGCACACCATGGTCAGAGCAGCCACAAGGGGGCAACAACTGAGTGTTTATCAGTGGATGACCACATAAGCAAAATGTTATCTGACCATACAGTGGAGCAGTATTCAATCTAAATCTAAAAAAGGAAGGGAATTCTGACTCATGGAACAAGCCAGTCACAAAAGGACTCACATCAGGGACAAAGAATAGTCAGTTACAGAGGCGGGAAGCAGAGAGCGGATTGTCCAGGGGCAGGGAGAGGGACTGGTCAATGATCACTAGTAGGGGACAGAGTTTCAGTGTGGGGAGACAAAAGAGCCCTGGCAATGGTGGAACGTGCTTGGAGCTCTGACCCACAAGTCACCGTCACACACGGTGAAGATGGAAAGCCTCATGTCATGTGGATTTTACCACAATCTTAGAGAGAAGGAAACATGGCACAAAGAGGCCGCACTTACACCCAAACATCCCTGTAAAGTCAAGAAGAAGAAGAGACAGCAAAGATACTGGTATGATCCAAGACTGGGGAGGAGGAGACACTGGCTGTGCATGTGGCTTTGCCACCCCGAGTGTCACCTGCTCCCTCTGCAGTGAGGCACTGCCTCATTGACCCCGAGCCTCCTGCAATGAGGACACAGATGGAGGTCATACCCCCCTGGGGCTGTCCCTGTGCCTGGGACGCAGGGTTCTTGGAGACTGGCTGGTCTGAGCCAAAGGAAGGTAGACCAGTGCCACGAGGGTGAGAGGAAGGATTGGGGGCTCTGCCCACCATGCTTGGCATCAAGAATGATTTTGTTTTTCACTCGGTGACCGTCCTAGCCACCTTGTCCCAAGAGCTCATGCTGTAGTTAGCATAGCCCCACCACGACCCCAATATGGCACTGCAGTTACTTTAGGTCATGGGGACTTTGGGATATGGGTGTAGAAGTGCTGAGAGCAGCCATTAGGACTTGCCAGGTGATGAGGAAGGCATCCTAATGGGGAACATGGGGTGAGGTCAGAGGTGAACTGGAAGGGTGAGGGGAGCCTCCCAGTGGCTCCTCTCACTTCCTCAGACAGCAGGAGCCAGGACAGCATTTCAGGATGGGGCAAGACAGGTTTTGGACACAAAAAGTCTGCTTTAGCTGTTCTCATCCTTGCTGGGGAGGAGGTTGTTAAAGTGTACCACTGACTTGCAGCTGACCCCTGGACCTTCCAAGGCCACCCGGCCCTGTCTGTGGAAATGAGACTCTTCTTGGCTGATGGAATGATTGCAAAGGCCTGGGAGCACTTGTTAATTTGCACTGTTATCTGCAGGGGTACTGCGTGTGGACAGGGTGACCATCTGTCCTGGTCACCCTGTTTGCCCAGGCCTGAGGCCCCCAGGAAGTGACACTGAGGGCTAAACCCACAACCTGGGTTTGCAGGGTTAGGAATGGGTCTTTCCTTATCAGTAGGAAAAAGAGAGATGGAGTTGTCTTTGCTGTGGATGGAAATATGACCCACTTCCAAGAGAAAACCAGCAGCTAGACAGGCTAATGACAAAAACCCTCAAGTCAGGGGCCAGGAGCCAGCCAGAGGGCTTAGAGGGAAACCACCAGAGTGCAACTGTCTGATTAGGGGACTGCAAGATGGGTGGTCATCTCAGAGGCATTAATGTCTGCAGCAAAAGAAAGATGTACCTGACCCCGGGCCCAGCTGGTACATTACCTGACTACTTTTGGCGTCTGGATTGCAAACTATTATGTTATTTAGTGTTACTTCAGTAGTAAAGAAGGCTGTCATTATTGAATGCTCACTGTATGGTGTCCATCAGACCCTGCCTTTGTTGCTGACTGCACTAGGGGAGGGCTCCCTGAGCTGGACTCTCCACTGCCCCAGTGAGGAAACACCTGTGTGAGAGCTAACAGCGAGCACAGCACTGTTTTTACCAGCAGTTAAAATGAGTAAGCAACGTTTAATTGAAATTTAGAAATTCAGTTCTCACTTGTGGCTCAGCGCGGGGGACGTGGACCTGCAGGGCCTGCTCTGGGCAGTGTGTGCTCTTTGGCCTGTCTCCCGCCTCCCCCCAACCCCCACCATGGGAATTCTGCCAACTCCTTCCTCTAATGTCAGTCAGTCCCGGGGTCTGATCCCAGCATGCTGTTCTCAGATGTGCTAAATCAGAAGCCACTGAGGCCACTGTCCCATCAGTCAGTGCTCACTCAGGGGGAATCGATGCGGAGCCTTAAATGTCAACAAAATTAATCTTATAAAGTTCACGGGTTCTCAGTCGATCAAAGCCAATGCTGGCCGCACAGGCTCCTCAGGGTTGCCTGGGCGTCGTCTGTCATCGTCTGGGTGCGGGGAGGAGGCAGGGAAGGGGCCCCACCTGGCTCACGCAGCTGGCCTGACTCAGGGTGCTCACGGCCCTCATGTAGCTCTGGTTCCTGGAGCGGAATTTCGGGGAGTTGTAGTTGGCAGAGGGGTCCAGGCTGTGAGCGGCAGGCACCTCACTTGCGGCTTGCAGGTAGCTCTGGCTACAAACAGAGAGAAACGAGAGGCAATCTGTGAACACCAGGGAGGGGTGGAGGGGACCCACAGGCACAGGCTTTTGCTGGATCACCTTGCCGTATGCAAATCTTCCTCGGCTCACATTCACAGGGTGAATGTCATCAAAAGTAATAGGGAGGCTATTTACAAAATCGCTTTGAAACCTGACGTTTTATGGCTACGCAGTAAAATCAAGATCATTCCACGCCAGTGCGGCAACCCTCCTAACTCAGCCAACAGACAGCAGACGCAGCTGCAGAACTCAAGCCAGAGGCTCCAGAGCCTCACGAAACCCAGGCTAGCCTTTTGGCAACTTTACGCACTCAAAAAACATTGACGTTTCACTTAAGCAAAAGGTGAGGGACTGTGACCTCCAAGAAGGCCAGTCCACTGCGTCTCCACAGGGCGCACTTTCTCCGCACTCCCTTAGGAATCAGCGTTGTCGGGCTTTTTCTTGTCTTTTTTAAAGGCTTGAGCATCTGGGAAAAGCCCAGGAACCTTTAGCAGACAGAAGGTCCAGCTTAGTTTGTTTCTGGTGAATGGGACACCTTTCCTTTTAAGGTGGATGGACAATCTTTCCACAGCACAGCAAGGAATCATTTTAACAGAAATGGGGTGACATGGACAGAAGTTATCCATCCTTCTTCTTCCCTGTCTGGACCCTGATGGAACGCTAAGCATCACAGCGCAGCCTGTGTACAGACCCGGGCCAGTCCGCCCTTCTGTCAGGTGTCAAAGCAAGTCTTTTCTTTTCATAGTAAACTCTAGGTATCATTGGTTTTTCTTTCTGATTAACTTCCTTCTTAAAAAAATGGGACATCAGAGAGAAAAATTACTCTTTATAAATCAAATAAATGAAGCCCATTACTTATAGATTTTAAAGTATTTCTGTTTTTTTGGTGGCACTGTTTGAACTCAGGACCTTGTTCTTGCTAGGCAGGAGCTCTGTCACACGAGCCATGCCACCAACCCTTTTTTGCTTTCATTATTTTGGGGATAGAGCCTGTGTTTATGCCAGGTGGACCTTGACTGTGATCCTGCTATTTATGCTTCCTGTGTAGCTGGGATGACAGGCACATGCTACCATGCCAAGCTTATTGATTGAGATGGGGTCTCATGAACTTTGCCCAGCTTAAGCTAATTATTTCTATCAAAAATAATTTTTACTTTAAAAGAAGGCATATAACACCAACTTTTACCTCTCTCCCCTCATCCCAAAAGAGCAGGGGAGAGAGAGAGAGAGAGAGAGAGAAGTGGAAAAAATTGACTTTAAGCTGACTCTGGCATGGTGACTCTACCTGCTCTGGCTGTGCCCATGGGGATGGGGACCTGCTGCCCCTCACTTTTCCTTGGGTCCCCCAGATCATGCCAGAGCACAGGTGAACAAGCATGGCCAACTCCCTGGAGTCCACCCTGAGCTAGCTCACTGGAGCAGCAAAATGCCAGCGAGGCTCAGGCAGACTGTGACAAGCCGACTCCCTGTGGCTCTGCAACTGACCACGGCTTGCTTCCCTTGACAGAGCATCTGATTGCTGGAGTGCGTTCAACATGGAGTCACGGGAGGGGTGACCGAGCCCCGAGCCTCACTAAGTGCTCACTGACTGGCTTTTGTGTTTGCAAGAGCACAAACTTCCTGCTTTTCCCTCTCCTCCTGTGACTCCTCGGGAGCTCTGACTTCACACTTGCAGTCCAGAAAATAGAGCTGACATCTGTTTCCCTGTCGGTCCCCACCACCACTTCATCATCTGAACACTATCAGATTAAACCAAATCGAAGGGCTGGTGTCCTCCTGACCTCGGTGTCCACAGCTTCTCACCAGTGTCTGGTGACCCGGGTGGAGGATGGCCTCACGCCTTTGGTCAGGACCCGACCCGTGTGCATCGGTGCTTGTGGTGTCTGTTTCAAATGTGTGTGACTTTCAGTGATTCTCCTTATTCCAAGCCTGGTATGAACTTAAAGAAATGCTGCCACCACAGAAAGCCAATAAAAAGCTTTCTTTAAAACACAGACTCTCAGTAGCTAGCATTCACTATAGAGGATTATGCCTGACTCTCTAGTAGCCATTTAACCTCTAGACTAGCCGATTACAGTTGGTCTATGAGCGACACTCACCTCAGAAACCAGACATGAGGCCTGTGACCATTGAGCCATGGGCCCAGGCTCAGGCAGAGCCCAGGCATAGTGGATCCAGAGGTCCAAGATCACAGCCGGTGAATCAGAACCAGACAGCCAGACAGGTCCAATCCTCAAGCACCAAGTCCAGCCATCCCACGGTACAGCCATGGCGATTCGTTCTGAAATCCCCAGGACACCAGGGTCCATGATGCTCAGGACAGTGTGTAAAGTGGGAAGCATTTGCACGTGACCCACTTGTCCTCTCAAATAGTTCAAATCATCTCCGATGACTGACAGTCCCCACACAGGGTAAGTGCTATGGAGAGTTGTCACACTGTGCTGTGAGGAGTGACAAGGCACATCTGTGCATGTTGCATACAGGGGTAGCCATTGGAGGTGACAGATGCTCACATATGCGCGTTGGAGAGACCGGTACTGTGGAGGATGAGGAGACCAGAGCGGGCTGTGTCCACCTGTAAGTTCGTTCCTGTGGATCCAGCGTGGACCTCAGTGCACTGCAAACTACAGTTTTGCCTTTTGGAACTTTCTGGAAGATTCTTTTTTCTAGAATGTTCTTTTTTACTATTTTCCCCCTGGCTGGTTGAATCCATGGATATGGAACCCATGTATACAGAGGGCCGAGTGTATTTTTAAAAGAGCCGGAAAGCTCCATTTCACCTTATCAGGCTTAAGAAATTTCAAATAATTATTATAACTGCTTAGCATTTTGTAATGTGCCTAGGAGGGCCTGCTGTCCTTATAAGTCACAGATCTGGGGACTGAACACCAAGAACTAAGAATGGGAGGCGCCAGGGTCGGGCGTGCTCACCATGCCTGTGTGCAAGTCCCATGCACTCCTTCCTGGACCTGCCCATGACTCATGGAGACCCCAACTCGGAAATCCCAGGCCATTTTGAAGTTGCCTTTCAATCTCCCAGGATATTCCTTCAGAGTGGTAATTCCTACTTGACAGAGACTGAAAAATATCTTCCCTCTAGATTTGGTGGTGGCTCTGGGCATTTTAAAAGGAACCATAGCACTTTCTAGAATAACATGGAACTACTTTGCTCGAGTGTTGGCTTTGGAGTGTTGTTCTCGTTAGACACGCATCAGTGCACAAATGAGCCTGGGAACCAGTGCTGGAAACTCTGAGTGGAGGGTCGTCATAAGGAGGAGAAGAAGGGGGCCCCAGCACTGCTTCTCTTCCTTCCTTGAATAGGTCCAGGGTTGTGTTCTGAATCCTGGCTCGGGAGCCTCACCGTGACTAGGATGATTCTGACACAGTTACTTGAAGACACATTGACCTGAGGTCCATGCAAATATGCTTGGAAGGAAATAAACGGTGTACACTGTCTCTGTCACCCTGAGGAGCAGCAGACTCTGCACAGCACGTATTGAGGAAGGGAGAAAAACCAGTTTATCGTGCCGGGTGTGTCGTCCCAAACAGAGGGCACCTTTCATTTCATAAGTGGAATCAGACAGGACCGGTACCCACATATGAAAACGGGCTTCTTTCCCTGCCTTCTGTGCAAAACACAGCATGGGAAAGAACACTGCACAGGCATGTGTGGTGTGTGTGAGTGTAGACAAGATGGAGACTCAGGAGGTGCCCTGGCACTGATGCCCTGGCCACTTCGCCAGGGACACCCAGCCTGTGGGAGTGGCAGGGACTGAGAGGTTCCAGCCTGAATATGGCTGTGAGAGACCGGGACCATTCAAGACTCCTGCTGACAGAGGCAGGCACATCCCAGGGAGAGGGCTGGTGCCAAGGGTGGCGTGAGTGCCTCATGGCCATGGTGGTCTTAATGTAGTGTGATGTATTGGTCAGGGCTGGAAGGAGTGTGTGGCACAGAAGGAAAAGCCACATGGTGTGACATTATGCTCACGGTGTCACAGAAAAGAGGAAAGGCCTTGAGCACAGGGTGGAGAAGGTGACCCCGTATCCTGGAAGGAGCCTGAGGGAAAGTGAGAGGGGAGGAGGCACCAAGTGTCTGGGAACCAGCAGAGCCCAAAGGACCGGGAGGTGTCAGATGCTGGAAGAAATCAAGGGGAATGAGACCAAGAAGCTGCTGTGGGGAGAAGTGTGGTCAGCAGACACTTCTGAAGAGTGGTTACAGTGGCTTCAGGGCAGAAACATGGTTGCCACTAGGTAAAGGCGGGAAAATGGATGTGCAAGACAATTTTCGACAATTTTTGTATTTGTCGGGGAGGAGAAGAGGCGAGGGACAATCTGAGCAAGGTTATGAGTTTGCTGGAGCATGAGTGAATGTGAGCATTCATCTAGAGAGTGACAACAGGTGCACTGGAGAGAAGGTGGCATAGGTCACACTGCCTCTGTGCCAGCCCTGTGCTCAGCCAGGGAATAAGGCGTCTGAGCCGCCACGGTGTCCCAGTGCACAGAAGTACAGAACACGTGGAGCGGGGTCTGATGTCAGACAGATTCTGGCTCAACCACCTGTAATGCTGTCATTTTGGACAAATTACTGTATCTCTGTGAGTATCCATGAGACAAGGGTGGTGGCAAAAGGAAAACTCGTGGAGTTTGTGAGTTTTAAACAGAGGGTCAGAAGCAATGTAGTTAAACAGCGTCTGGAACTGGTAAGCACTGTTATATTGATGACCAATATTTTGACCTTGGAAGGCCTACACTGGGGGACACACCTAGGGTAGCAGTTGGTGATTGTGGGGGTTGGTGGTGCTTCCTCAGGACACCTGAGGGGGATGCGGGGACAAGAAGGATCAGATGGGATGTCTGCTTTTTGGGTGAAGTTTTGCCTGAACAAAACATTTTTAACTATTCACATTTTTGAAAAAGAGCGAACATAGGTGAAGTCAGCTAGAAGAAAATTATTTTTCTTTCTAAAAAGCCATGGGACAGAAAAATAAACACCCTTGACATTTATTCATTGAGAAAACAGATGCACTTGGAACGCATAGTCTACCCATTCAGGATTAGGTGTGTTGATGCAGTCTGCTCTGTCCCTTCTGCATCTTGTGCTGTTGCTGTTCTTACTTAGGTCATCCTCGGGAAGCTCATGAGGGCTTAATTTCCATCTCTTGGTGGCTGATGACCCGCTTACTGCCCATTTGTCTATCTTTTGTGAAGAGACCTTCATGTTTATCACTGTTTTATAGGATTATTTGTCTTCTTTCTTTTTTAAATCTATTTTTGGTTAGCATGTATTAGTTGTGTACGGAGATTTTAGTGTGGCTTTCCATTTATGCCTACAGGGTATGCCGATAACACAGGGTACACACACATGGGTACATTGTATACACATATGGATACATTGTACACAACATGGGTACATTGTACACAACATGGATACATTGCACACAAACATGTACACATCCGTACACACATGGATACACTGTGCACATGGATAAATTGCATACACATAGGAATACATCATGGATACAACTAATTCCACCCCATTCACAGCCTCTGTCAGATGACCACTCTGAACATTCTGTCCCTTTTTGTTTTTGTCACTGTGTTTGGGGAGCAGAGATTGTACTGATGGTTGGGGTTTCCACTGACCTGCTTTGTCCACCCGAGCGGGTCTTTACCTGGCCATCATGGGGACATGTGGCAATGTCAGGACATGGTGGGGCTGTCCCACCCTGGGGAGGGAGCTGCTGGCATCCAGAGGGCAGAGGCCAGAGATGCTGCTAAAATGTCCTTCAGTCATGGATCCAACGAAGAGAAGTGCCAGGTACCAATAACAATGTGCCAAGGTCGTGGAACCTGGTCTGTTCTCACACTGTGTCAAGCTGTCATGTCTGCTCTAGATTCATTCTAAACCTTGGACTCAGCGTCCTCCAGCTCCTTGTCCTCTGCCACAATTGCCTGGGCTCTTCTGGGTCCTCTGCTTTGTCATGTGCGCTTAGAATCTTCTTGACAGGTTCCCTAAGGATGGACTGTGTTGATTTTGTTTGAGGCCACCTTGAGTCTGTACTTGTATTTTTGGGGAATTAACAGCTTAACAACACAGAGACTTCTCCCCATCACAGTGCACCTCTCTTGAGGTGTTGTGTAATTACCTGCAGCAGTATTTATGTTTTCAGGGGAAGTGATTCTGCAATGCTACGCCAACTGCTCACTGCTGATCTATGGAAATGCAATTGATTTTCACAGACTTCATTAGTGTTCTGGGGTTGATAAATGACATTACGTGTTCCAGTATCCAGTATTCGTTCTGAAACTGCCTTAGCTGCCTTAGATTTTCTACATTCTCAGTCATGTGGTCTGAGAATAATCCCAGGATAAAGTCTTCCTTTTCAGTCCCTCCCTTTTCTTCTCCTGCTGGCCCGATGTCACTGGTGAGGACCTCCATGGCAAAGTTAAAGAAGAATGGTGGGAGTTGATAGCCTTTTCTCTTACCCAATCTTAGAGAGATAGGGTTAAACATGTCACCCTATATGTTCATATCAGTTCTAGGTTTTGTGTAAATGCTACCTGGTAGGTGTGTACAAGATGGATTAATGAATTTTGGAAATTCTGGATGAGTCTAATTTTGTAAAACTATTAAATATTCCTCTTTATCCCCCTGGTCACATTTACAGTTCTAAAAGTCTTCTGAGCCTGGTAGGAATACAGCCCAGCAGCTTCCCCTTGTTTCCCATTTGTGTCATTTATTACTATCCTTTTCTCTCTCCTTCCTTTGTTCCTTCGTTCCTTCGTTCCTTCATTCCTTCGTTCCTTTGTTCCTTCGTTCCTTCCTTCCTTTCTTCCTTCCTTTCTTCCTTCCTTCCCTTCCTCCCTCCCTTCCTTTTTCCTTCCTTCCTTCTTTCCTCTTTCTTCACTATTGGTAGAGACTCTGGATTGTGGTATTTTGCTTGGATGAGTTAGTTTTTGTTCTGGATAATCATTGTGAACTTTTGGATTTTGAACTTTATTTTAGTCGGACTTTTTGTCACTGATCAAATATCTGACATAAAGGAAGAAAGATTTGTTTTGGCTCCCAGTTTCATAGGTATCAGATCGTCATGGGTGGAGGGTGTGGGGGAGCAGAGCCTTTCACATCATGGAAGCCAGAAAGCAGAGAAAAGGACAAGAAGGGGCCTGGGACAAGATACCCCCAAGGTCCTGCCCCCTGTGACTTGCTTTCTCCATCTAGGTTCCCCCCTCTCAAGTTTAGAGAACCTCTCAAAACAGTGCCTGCAGTTGGGGACCAAGTGGACGAGCCACTGGGGCATTTCATATTCAACCATAGCAGGCTTATGTGTGGTAGGGTGGTCTGTGGAAAGCCTCAAGTGTTGCTTATTTAACTTGGTGGGCTTTGGCCACCAACACTTCCATTTCAGTGGACAGCAGCTGAATATTAAACTCAGTTCAGGGATCACAAACTTTTTATATGGATTTTGATTTATTGCTCCATTCTTCCTGTGCTGGTATCCCCTTCTTGTCATCGTGACATCCCTGAGTCCTGTCCTTTAACATGTTAACCCATCAAGATCGCAACTCTCTGCTCAAGCTCTCACTGGTCCTGCCACACGGGGCAGAGAAGGTGCACAGGAAAGTCACACTCCATGCTGTCACTGAGCGAGAGTGGCTCCTTTAAAATGTGAGTGCTTCAACAATGGGATTGGACTTTAAGCACATGATAAAGCGAGAGCACACAAGGGAGGTCTGAGGATAGGTAAGACGCCTAAAAAACTAGCTAGCATTTGTTGCCCTTAACGCAGAGAAACTAAAGCAGATACCTTAAAAGCAACTGAGGCCAATAGGAGAAGGGGACCAGGAACTAGAGAAAAGGTGAGATCAAAAAGAATTAACCCAGAAGGTAACACCCACGCACAGGAAATCAATGTGAGTCAACTCCCTGTATAGCTATCCTTATCTCAACCAGCAAAAATCCTTGTTCCTTCCTATTATTGCTTATACTCTCTCTTCAACAAAATTAGTGATAAGGGCAAAATAGTTTCTGCTGGGTATTGAGGGGGTGGGGGGGAGAGGGAGGAGGTGGAGTGGGTGGTAAGGGAGGGGGTGGGGGCAGGGGGGAGAAATGACCCAAGCCTTGTATGCACATACGAATAAAAGAAAAAGAAATGTGAGTGCTTCTTTTTGAACTGCAGTGTGTGTGTGTGCACACACGTGTGCATGTATTCCAGAATTTGCAATTGTCTGTCTTCTTTAGGAGAGTTGGTTCAGTATAAGCTATTATGCCAGAGCCCAAACTAGTTTTTACTTTTTTTTTTTTTTTTTGCAGCACTTGAGTTTGATATCAGGGCTTCCAGCTTGTGAGGCAGGCGCTCTACCACTTGAGCCAGGTTGCCAGCCCTTTTTGCTTTAGTCATTTTTTTGGATAGGGTCCTGGATTACAGGCATGAGCCACCATGCCTGGTCTACTTTTCACATTTCAAGGAATCCCATCACCATGGTGAATGTTTGTCACTTTTTGGGGCAGCCCGAGTGCCAGTTCTTTGCTGTGCTGCTCTGTGTGGATTTTGGGAATCCAACCCTGTGAGAGGGAGAATCTGACTCCCACTACTGACTCAGCATGCTTGACACTTCCTTTCCTGTTCCCTAAAGCAAGGTGTGGGCACCTGACCCCGCTCCTTCAAGGAGATGCACTGCTCCAGGCTTTTTGTCTGTTTTTGTTTTTGGCAGTACTGAGTTTGAATTCAGAGTCTCACGCTTGCTAAGTGGGCACTTTACCACTTAAGCCACTCCACCAGCCCTGTCTCAGGCTTTGAGAGGACACTCACCACACAAAGCAGAATCCTGATCAGTGGCTCCAACCTCAGTGCCTGCTGGCCCGGTGCTGGCAGCAGTACTCACTGTGCAGTCTTGACAGTGGGTTGGCAAAACTGTTCATTAAACCAGTTGTGAGCTGACGCCTATTCTTCTGGCCACAGAGCCCTCAGATGTGGATCTCTGGCCCTGTGGATGCTCTCAGGACACCCTCGGTCCTTGCACAGGCTTCTCTCCTGCCCATCGGTCTGTTCCCATCTGCTAGGAGCCCAGCAGAGCCCACATGTGGTCCTGGGAGGGCTGTGTATGAGGACGGCTGGTTTCCTAGACGACACATCCTTTAGGAGACAGTGGACACTGGGCATTGTGTCCAAGTCCTGTCTCCTGAGCCCTTTCGTCTGCTCTCTGAAAGGCTCCCTCTGGTCCATTTTCACTGAAAACACTGTTGATTCCAACACCTTTTGGGTCACTTATTACCAAAACTGTTCTTAGCACAAATATTTGTTGACAATAACTACAAGAGAAAGTAACAATTTAATCCTGTGACTTTCAATGTTCCTGAGGCATGGGTTTTTAAAATTCAGTTTGCTAACATCTTTCCCTGTAATTTATTTTTCCAGAAAGACACAAAGTAGAGCAGGCCAGTATCAGCCAAGTGCCTATGAAGAGTGGACTTAAACACGGAGGAATTCAGAATAGGGGAGACCAAGATCCATGAGGGAGAAAGCTGTTTCTCTCGAATGGGTGCATTTTTGTTGTTAAAATATGTTCATCCAGAAAACGGAGACATTCACTCACCAAACACTTACTGGGCACTGCCGTCATGTGGGCCTCCTGATGGAGCCTGCTAAGGCAGTTGGGGAAAAGTGTTTGTCTTAATCCATTTTCCGTAGGTAAGAACGCAATGCCACAGGCTGGGAGGCAGGACACAAGGAAAGAAAGGTTTTTTTTTGGACCAGGCTCATGGTCCTGGTCCAAAGTCAAGTAGCTGCACTGGTTTCGGCCTTCCTGAGGCATCACACATGAGACCAGGAGTGTGCCAGCCAAACAGCGTGAAGAGTAGATGCACGGTGAGGTAACCCACCAGCCACCTGCCCTACGTCGCCCTAATCCACTCACGAGGGCAGAGCCCCACTCGCCTCATACATCCCACCTGTCCCCATCTCTGAACACGTCACACAGGAATACAAATCCTCAATAGAGTCCTGAGGGACAACGTGTACCCAACCACAGCAGTGATACAATCGCCTGCATGCTGCTTGTAGTGGAAGTGAGACCACAGTGCGATCTGGAACGAATTTTCAACATCCAGCAGAGGTCCTCCTAGTGCCTTCGGCCTGTGGTCTCTCCTGGACACCCAGTGGGTGGGAAGGACAGGGGCCCACAGCACTGGGGGCCATGGCAAGCCACCTCCACAAAGCACTCCTTCTCCTTACCTCCTTGGGGGCTGGTTCTGACCTTGGAATAGGTTATATCTGCATCTCCCTGGTTTCAGGAGAACCTCTGTGCACAGAGTGGGGCAGAGCAACAGCAGAGCTGAGATCCAGCCCTAAGATATCAGTTCCATGTTTGGCACAAGTGGCCTTAATACGACCACTTATTACAAAGGTTTGTAGTGGGTGATTACAACTTTGGATAGAGTAATAATTCAGATGAACGCAGAGACTAGTCAGTGGGCTGTCCCCAGATCACGGCACTGCCAGCTGGCTCTCCTGCTACTCTTCGCTCCGTGATCTGTTACTAAAGTGACTCTCCACTTCCTCCCTTAAAATGGGACAGTCTTGTCTCAAGGTCATGGGTTTGTAGAACGATAATCACTGACAAGAGTGACTGAAATTGCTAAATGAAGGGCTCATCCTCAAGAGGCACTCCAGGCAAACGGGGACACAGCAAATGTTCACAGAGCCACACATGCAGGCCAGAGCAACAGCTGTCACACTTGTGTCCTGAGTCCCATTCTTCCCTGCTGTCTCAGCTGTGACGAAGGCCCTCAGGAGAACATGGAAACCGCTTGTCTGTAGGATCCTTGCATATCCTCTGAACAGCCACTGCAGGGTCTGCAGGAACCTCCCAGAAAAGTCCACAGAGAGCTGTGACCATCTTCCCCACAGAGGGGACGGGGCGGTGGAGAGGAGTCCTCCGTTTGAGATCTGAGGGTCTGGGCGTGTCCCAAGAGCTCTGACTCAGTGTCCCTTTGTGTTTGCCACAGAGTTGCCTCTTCCCTGCAGGGCCTGCGGTGCGGGTCAGCAGATTCCAGGAAGGCCGTAGCTTTCAACAGCGGGGGCCATGAAGCCTGGGACCTGCAAGGTGACAGGTGCAGGCTGGCTCTGGGACTGTGGTTTCTGCAGGTGGAGGTGATGAACCACCTTGTCTGCATCCCAGGCTCTGCAGTGAAAGTGAGGCACCAAACCTCTCCGCAGCACTGGGCAAATGGGACTCCATGATTGGCTCACTCCAGGAGTGACCTGTCACCAAGAAATTACTACACTGCTCAAGGCTGCCTCACCATTGTTATCTCTAAGCCTCCGGTATTTTTTTTAAAACTAAGTAAATAGCTTTATTAACACTTCTGACAGCTATCAGTTTATGCCATAAGGCTGGTGTCCTGGCCACAAGAAGTATCCAACAGTGTGCAAATCCTAACCTATGCCAACCTCTCCTGGGGACTTGAAAATTGAGTAGATTCCTAGATCTCATCCCCAGAGATGGGATTTAGATGGCTGGGGTCACCTCCAAGCCCCCGTTTTAAACCAGACCATACTCTGAGGACCACGGCTCTACTTGGATAGAAGACAAGGAGCCGCTGAGGTACTGTTCAGAGATTTCATTTCTTTTTGGCAGTACTGGCATTTGAACTTAGGACTTTGCTTGGGAGGCAGGTGCCTCTTTTTGCTCTTGCTATTTTGGAGACAGTCTCACTTTTTGCCTAGGCTGGCCTGGACTGCAATCCTCCTATTTTATGCTTCCTGCCGTAGCTGATGACAGGTGTGTACCTCTGAACCCAGCTACTGGTTGAGATGGGATCTCATGAATTTTCTGCCTGGTCTGGCTTCAAACTACAATCCTTCTGATCTCAGCCTCCCAAGCAGCTGGGATTACAGGTGTGAGGCACTGTGCCCAGCTGAGACCTTGGTTTCTTATTCATTTTATCCATGAGTAGTACTAAATACGCTGATGAAGTGTATTTTCTGCTGTTGGGAGGGAGGCTTACATCTGTACTTTCAAGAAGATTAAGACATTTGGGCACATTTCCCCTGACCACCCAGCCACGCTTCCTGGAAAGTCATGGCCAAACCTTGGTGACCATGGTCAGGAAGAGCCAGCGTCATCGCTATTTGAAACCTCTGTGTGCACGTGCACTGGCCAAGCTTGTCTTTAGCACTGGGCAGGAGAGGTGGACACTGGAGTGTCCCAGGCAGGAGAGGTTCCTCTCAGTTATCCTGGCTGGAATGACAGACTCAGAACCACTTCACTCTGAGGCGAGTGGAGTTTAATAATTTTCACAGAATCTCATCAAATATTAAATGGTCAAATATTGAACAGTGGCTTCCTGCCAGGAGAGCTCTCGGGGAATTCTCAGTCTGGTCCAGAAATGTCCTGCTCCCTTCCCGGGCCGCCCCTTGCCCCTTAGCAAATATCACCGAGGCAGGAAATATTTGCTGTCCAGCTGCAAGGAGCCGGGCTCCATGGTGCCCTACTGTGTACAGGAATCCCAGAGGGCAGTTCTGTCTCTGCTCCCATCCTGCTGTGGGTGACAAGATGAGGACCGAATGACAAATTCCAACACCTAGTGCCTCACCCAGCTGGCCATCAGTCTGTCACTCCGGGCCAGATCTCAGGGTGTGGTGAGTCAGGACAGACAGGCAGGGAATGTGGTTCTCAGAGACCCTGAACTGCCCCGTGCGCCAGCCTTTTGTGTCCCCACAAACCCACGCAGAGGCTGAGAAGCCGCTACAGACAGCCCAGGGCACACATTGCTGGAACCAGCTTCATGGCTCATGAGCTACAGTGGATCCACGAGTGGGGTTCATTGCACACACTCATCTCTGCTCTTTTCACCTCTCTTTTTTTTTTTTGGTGGGATTGGGGTTTTGCAAAAGCAGGCGCTCTACTGCTTGAGCCCCTCCTCTGTCAATTTTGCTCTGGTTATTTTGGAGATAGAGTCTCACACACTATTTGCCTGGGCTGGCCTTGAACTGCAATCCTCCCAATCTCAGCCTCCCAAGTGGCTATGATTACAGGCGTGAGCCACAAGCATGGAGCTCTAAGAAGAGCCTTTGATCCCTAAATGCTGCCAGAGGAAAGGGCCCAGCTCTTGGTTCTTTCTATTGATATAGACTTACTTCTTTTTAACCTTATTCCATCTGTAGGTCAATACCCATGTCCCATGTGACTGACCTCTGCATGGCCGAGACACATGTCCCTCCCCCCCAACTGACCTCTGCATGGCCGAGATCCACATCCATCCCCACTGACCTCTGCATGGCTGGCTGAGACCCACGTCCTACAGGCTAGGCTGTGCGGAGCTGAGTGCCTGGTTCTCTACCCTCTCCACCTCAAGGCCCTGTATTCTGCACTCCTCCTTTTAGCCTCAGATCCTAAACCTTGGAGTCATTGTCTCCTAGCGTTTCTCCTTCCTGCCCGAGCCTCGGGAAGTCCTGTTGGGTTTACATACACAATATCCGGAATGTGACACTTCCCCTATTCCTTTGACTGCTGTGCCATTCAGGGCCCTGTCGCCTGGAGCAGAAGGTCTGCTGTTGTGACCCTGTAACTGGCTCCCTGCTTCTGACCTCATGGCTTTGCAGCTAACTTCATCCCTGAAGCCTGGGCTCCTGGTACAAAAGAAATAAGATGAATTCACTAGTCTGTTCCAGTCTCTGGGTCCCTCTGTCCCTCTGAGAGAGATGGCCACGTGTAATGACACAACCACAGGGTCCTACCTGACCTGCCCTGCCACCTCCAACACTGTCATGTCTCTGACCAACCTCACTACCATCTCCTCCAGGGTCACTCTGCTCCAGCTCTGCTGGACTCTGCGCCCCCTGAATCATGAAAGCTTATTCCTGCCTTAGGTCACTGGCCTTCTGTTCCCCATATTAGGATTCTCTTCTTACAAACATCCACAGTGCTCGCCATGCCCAAGGTCACCTTCAAAGTGAGGCCCACCCTGACCACACAATTTCTACCTGCACCTCCTATGCACACGGCTGGCTGACCCTCCACTCGTGAGCTTCTCCCATGGGGACTGTCACCTTTTGGGTACTCCGTCCTTCATTTCTGACTACTTTTATGACCTACACTGTCAGAGGCAGGGTCTCCAAGGGCTGGGACTGCAGTCTGTCTGTCTGTTACTTGTCCCGAGCACCTGGGACCCTGTGATACACAGGAGTTCAGCAGATGCCTGTGGAGTGGGTGAATGAATGAGTTGATGTCACCTTGGGGGAGAGGCATTTTCTTCCCACATGGTGGCCTCTGAGCTGGCAGTATGTCAGCCTGGAACAGTTGGTGGCACCCTGCCATGGCCTGTGGGGTGCTGGATGGAACAGACACAGGTTTGCAGAACTGAGAACCTGTCTGGGTGCCTTGTCCCAACCTCTGCTTCCAGCTGCGTCCAGCCTTGGACATTGGGTCGAAGTGCTCTGGAGATTCCCCTTTGCTTGGGACTTCTACTTCCAGGGCTAACGATTCTTGTTAATAAGCCACCTCTAAAGAGCAGCCCCAAAGTGTGCTTCGAAAGAAAACATCTGTTAGATAAGCATAACATTAATTAGAGATAGACTCATTATCTAAAGCTCTCCAATAAAACAACATTCTTCTCCTTATGTCACATTGGGCCGATCAACAAACATTTGCTACATACCTAATATGTGTTAGGGGATAGTGCCAGGCATAAAAGATACACTAGGGTCAGGAGTATGGCTCAACTGATAGAGTGTCTAACAGCAAGTGTAGGGGCTGAGTTCAAACTCCAGTACCACCAAAAAATTATTAATTTTTTTTCACTAACACATTGGCTTATTGGATAAGTGCTTACTGACTGCTTCCCTGGGGTCTGCCAGGATCTGGGTGCCAGGATTGCAGCAGCAGGCCTGATGGACAGGGCTTAGGAGGGACAGAGAGAACATTAGTAACCAAGAAAGTAGCTTGGAGTGACAAGAGGCTAGTAAGCAAACAAAAACAAAATTAAAATTTTAGACAAACAGCAACTTGCCACCTTTGCTCTGTTTAGGTCCCACTGGTGTGCACAATCGTCTTCCACGTTCAGCCTGAGTGTCCTGAAACTGGAAATGAGTTTCTTGTGGACAGTCCATAGTCAGGTCCTGTCCATTTATCTTTTATCCACTCAGCCCGTCTATGTCTCCTGACCAGGGAGTTTAGCTGTTTACAGTAAAGCAAATATTTCAAGGGAAGGACTTAATATTGTCATTTTGTTGTTTTCTTCTACTTAGAGTTCTTCTTTTTTTTTTGGTAGTAATGGGGTTTGAACTCAGAGCCTCACGCTTGCTAGGTGGGTGCTCTACCTCTGAGCTACACCCCCAGCCCTACTCATAGTTCTTTTGCCTGTGTTTTCCTCTCTTGCTGTCTTCCTTTATGTTTTGCTGATTTGTTTTTTGATATGCTTCAGATCCTTTCTCTCTTTCTTTCTTCTTTAGCTATTTTTGCTTGTGTGGACACCTGGGGGGTTTACATTAAATGTTTTATAACAGTCCATTTGAAGCTGAAAACAATTTAAGTTCAATTTAAAGTATGAAATTACATTTTATCGTCCCCTTCTCATTTTGTTATTGTCACAATTTACATATATTCATACCGTGTACTTTATTTTTGCAGTGCTGCAAAACCTAGCATAAACTCAGGACCACGAGCTGCAAGGCAAGTGCTCCACCACTGATCTACCCCCAGCCTGCGTATGTGAAATATGCTTTTGGTTTGAGTTAATTTTAGTACTTTTGCATGAAGCGGTTTAGTCAGCACTGCCCCGTAACTGGCACTCTGCATGTGGACCTGTCCCAGCGCGCTCATGGTTACTCACGCTGCCTGGCTCCTGTCCTGTCTGGGGTCCTTCTGTGTCCACGTCAATAACTCCCCGTGTGGCGATGGCAAGGCAGTCCAGGGAAGAACTCCCTCCGCTGTGCGTGTCTGGGAAAGCCTTTGCTTGTCTCACTCATTGGTGACGGACAGCTTTGCCATCTATGGTATGCTCTGCTGGTGCTTGCAACACCCCCCACCCCGCCACTGTCATCTTAGCCTGCCAGGCTTCCTGTCAAACTCCACTTACATCTTATGGGGGAAGAGGGTCCCTTGTACACGACAAGTCAGGAAAAGCGAGGTCCTCCTTTGCTGCTTTGAGTCCTTTTGACTTCTGACAGTTTGATACAATGTGGCTTGGTATATATTATCTTGGATTTTTACCTTATTAGGTGTCCTTTGAGCTGATTGGGACTGCTTGTCCTTTTCCTTCCTCAGATTTGGGGAATTTCAGGTATTCTTTCTGAATAAGCCTTTTGGTCCTTTCTTTCCTCTCTTTCTGGAAATTCCACACTTTGTATAACGGGCTTCCTGATGGTACATTCCTTAAGCTTTCTTTTCACTTTCATTTTGTTCTTTTGTCTGTTGTTTCTTCCTCTACTATGTTTCTGATGACCGTGCCTCTGGGTTCATCTGCTGTGCTGTTGAACCTATACGGCTTCTCAGTTCAGTTTTTCTATCCCTCCTGACTTCCATTTGGTACTTTTTTTTTGGTGGGACTAGGGTTTGAACTCAGGGTTTCATGCTTGCAAAGCAGGTGCTCTATCACTTGAGCCCCACCTCCAGTGTCTGTTTGGCACTTTTTTTTAAAAATATGTTCTATCACTTTGTTAAAGTTCTCATTTTGTTCATTCATTGCTCTCTTGACTTTGGCATTTCTCTGACAATTATTTTTAATTCTCTGTCAAATAAATCCTGTAGTTCCATTTCATTCGAGCTGGTTTCTGGAGGTTTGTCCTGTTCCTTTGTTTGAGATCTTTGCTTGATTTTTCATCTGCTTTGACTTTCTGTGTTGGGTCCGCACATTAGAGAAATTAGGTCTGGCATTTGGCCAGAGATCCTGGGCGTCTTTGCTGTGTTCTCCCTGCTGTCTGCTGAGCTGGGGCGGGAGCCACAGCACTGACTGGTTTAAACCATCATCTCTGCCCTCCAAGGTAGGTAGAGGCTGCTGGACTCACCAAAGCCCAATGCTGGAAGGTGATGCCGGCTCTCTGGGCAGCCTTGGCAAAGTTGGGGTGCTGCAAGCATGGATGGGCTCTTCCCTCCTAGGGGAAGCTGAATGCTGGGCTTCCTGCTGCTCACTCTGAGCTGAGCAGGGGGGATATGTCACCAACCCAAGCCCTCATCTCTGTCCTCCTCACGTAGCTGCACTGTGCAGACCATTCTGAGCTCTGAGCTTGTAGATGATCAGAAGCCAGACCTCTGGGGAGCACTCTTCGGAAAGCTGGGGAGACGGGCGTGCCACGGAACGCTCTCTCTCCTGAAATCATTGGCATCATGCCCAGGTTAGAGACTTGTGAGACCCTCCCTCCCATCTTTTGAGTCTGGTTTCATGTTTTCCCAGGGTTCAGGCAATTTCCAATTACTTTCTAGACTTCTCACAGAGATTCTATCCACAAATTATTGCTGAATTTGTGTTTATGAGGAAAAGGAGTGTCTAGGGCATCCTACCCCATTTTCTTGCTGATAGAAAGATTCCATTTATTATTGCAATGTCTAATGCTGAATTTAATAAGTAATTTGAGTACTCTATAATATAAGTGTAAGGATCAATAGAAAGGAAAATCTATCATCTCATCTTGACGGCAGATAATGAAGTGTTCACTAACCGTGAGTGCATTTGGAGCTAAAATAACAGTGCACTGTGCAACAGAACAAAACCGCTGCCCTAGCCAGTTAGCAATGCCTGCCGAACGTCACAGCACATTTGCTGTGGGGTAATAAAAAGCCATGAGCAACACTGCCCTTCCATTTGACGAGGTCATGACTTAAATCGGGCAGTACAGAAAGCCATAGAAGATAAAAACCAACTCTCCAGGATTGTGAGATGGCTCCCTGGCCCTTCATGACACTGTGTGCCTTGAGATCCCATTCTGTCCTTCCTCCCTCCCTCCCTCCCTCCCTCCCTTCCTTCCTGTGTCTCTCCCCCATTCCTTTCCCCTCTTTCTCTCTCTTTTTCTTGCTGACAAGAAGGCATCAGCCATTCTGGGTTCTCCTCTGGATGCTCTGGGGAGGTGTCCACTTACAGGCTCATCTGGGTGTTGGCAGAATCAGAATCCGGTTCTGGATGGCTGCCAGCCAAGGTCGCTCTCAGCCACGGAGGACCCTCCATCCTGGAGCCAGCAATGGCCGGGCACACCCATCTCTTGCATCCCATCCCAACCCTCCTCCGCCTCCAGCAGAGGAGAAGGCTTGTGCTCCTACAGGGCTCCTGTGCTTAGGTGGGGTGACTGGGACGATGGTGGTTAGCCTGTAGTGGTCCACCCACACTCGAAGGAGAGGGACATCGGGTCACCTGAGAACCTTTTGCATGTGCTCACGTGGAAATTCCAATGTGGTTGAAGTGAGCTTGGAGATCATCCTCCAAGTACAATAATTCTACAATTTCCTGTACTCTGATAGATTCTTGGCGAGCCTTAAAAAGTGATGACCAAAAAATGGATAAATTCCCTAAGTGAATGAGTCTCAGTGTTTACTTCTTTATATAAACAATAGTGAGAGATTGAATTCTTCTAGGATTTCCTGTTGTTTTGCTTAAATGAAATCATACAATTTCCTTAGGATCCCATGAAAGGAATTTATAGATACATATAACATATATTTATATGTATTCTTCACATGTTGCCAGTTGCTCGATGAAGGAAGTTTTAGAAGCATTTTTATCAATGTCAAATGGTTATTTCAAAAAATCTCACTCTGAGAAACTGTGTGGAAATGACTTTTGCAGTTTTTCTTTTTTGGTGGGACTGGGGTTTGAACTCAGGGCTTTCCCAAAGCAAAGCAGGAACTCTACTGCTTGAGCCACACCTCCTGTCCATTGTGCTCTGGTAATTTTGGAGATGGCGCCTTTTGAACTATTTGCCTGGGTTGGCCTCAAACTATGATCCTCCTGATCTCAGCCTCCCAAATAGCGAGGATTACAGGTGTGAGCCACCAGCACTCAGCTGGCGCCTGCAATTTTTCATTAGGAGTTATGTAATGTTCTACTAACCTGCATGTTTCTTTATTAGCCTTTGACTTGGTGATTTGTATATTCAGTCCTCAGCATGTTTTTGTTTTGGGGATGACTGAACGAGTGCCTCCACACAACTAGGTATGAAGAAGCAATGAGTTCAATACAATGCGTTGTCTTCCCCCTCCGGGAGACGACGTGATATGATGAGTTAGTGAGAGCCACTGCTCTTCACACGTTGGCTTAATTTTACTCGTGTCCCCCCCTTTTTTTCCTCCATTCCCTCCTCTGGACCTTGCAAATCAGCCCTACAGCAGCCGTTAGGTGATGGCTCACTGACGGGACACCTGTGTGGCTTTTTATGGAGAAGTCTGTGCCCCTGCTGCTGCACATTGTGGGGTCTGTGAAGTAAAGAGAGCAACTCCTGGTTCAGGAATGGCTGCTGGGACTCTTCACTGTGCAAAGGTGACAAACTCTGTGCACTGCACTCTCAGAACCCCTCCAGGAGGCACGGGCTGGGTGTAGGCAAGGCCCCGGGTCCTGGGCGGAGTGCACGTTCACGGCAGGGGAACCATGGCAGACACACACAAAAGGCTCGGTGCTGGAGGAAGACCCAGTGAATGCACTGTGGCTATGAGTGTCATCGTGAGTGGAAGAGCGAGAAAGTGGAACATTGAACACGCATTGGATCAGAGATGGGAAAAGGCCAAAAAAAAAAAAAAAGGTATAATTTTATTTATGTCTCTAACCAAACTTCCTACTGAAAGTAAGGGCTGAAAAGAAAAAGATGCCAGTATCGAACAAGTTTTACACAATATAAAAATTTATAAAAGTAATGAAAAGGAAGGAAAATGATTAATAGTGACTACAATCTTTTTCCTGTTCACCCCATCTCTCCCTCACTTCATTCACTCAAAGTGGAAATCAAAACTGAAATGGCAGAACATGTGGAAAATAGCCATTACAAAGCATTGGTTGCCAAGGTACGTGTGATGTGGCTAAAGACATGTTCCTAGAAACATTTGTGTCTTCAGCATCTACTGGCCAAAGAATGAAACAACAAAATAGATTTAAAGGACAAAAGTAACGAAGGCAGCAATTGGGCTGGAATGTAGCTCGGTGGCAGAGCGCTTGCCTGGCATACACGAGGCCCTGCATTCAAACCCCAGCACCAAAAAAAGAGAAATGATTAAACTTGAAAACAGGACACCAATGAGAACCCACCGAGGCTGGTTCTGCAACGTGGTCTTCATGATGCCCTGGCCTCTCCCGCTTTCCTTTCTCAGACAGCCCCCTGGGGTTGACAGACCACTGCATTCAGTCATCTTCCTCAGAAGCCAAGGCATCAGACCGTTCTAACATTGTCCCCGAAGTGAACGGTTTCTGCAGATGGACGACGGATTGGCAGTGGACTTCTGCAAAGGGGTGGACACTAGGGACAAGCCTGCACTGTCTAAAGATGAAGAGATTCTCACGCTGCTCTTCAGAACACGACTTTCTAAGAAAGGGTCCCTGTTAGGTTTCCAGGGAGGTGGGCAGTCGGCCAGGCCCAGAGGAGTCCCTGCCTATCTCCCCCAGGACTTTGCAGAGGTAGGGGGTCAACCATGCATGGATTAAGGGTACCAGGGAGCCATAAAAGAGGTGGAATTACTTTCCTTCAGCCCTGTGGGGGTGAAGACAAAAGATTCAGCAGCAGCCATACCCCATGAGGATTCCCCTTTGTTGTTGCCAAAAAGAGAAGAAATACCCAGGCAATAAGTGGGTGGGTGTCAGGACACAGCACAAGGAAACATTTTCTTTGCACATTGTGTGGATAACGAAAACTCAGGCAGCTCCTCAGCAATGAAGTCATAGACGATGAATTGTAGCAATCTCCTGATTGATACCAAGAGTAGGGCATGTTAGAGGCATCGGTCTGCTATAGGGGGTTGCCCGTGATGGTTGCAGAGGCAGGGTTTTGACCCCCATGACCTTCGGCTCCTGGTGTTACCCCTAAAAGTGTGGTAGGTTACGTGGCAAGAAGAAGCAAAGGTTGCAGAAGGAATCGAGAGTATAATCAGTGGTTCTTGAGGAAGGGGAGTATCGTGGATCGTCTGCATGCGCCCACGGTCATCTCAGGAGCTTGGAACATGGAGGTGAGGCAAGAGCGGTGTGAGGACCAAGAGGGACCCACCCCTCTGCAGCTGGCTTTGGAGATGCAGGTGGGGCCACCAGCCAAACCACACCTGCCAGCAGCCTGTAGACACTGGGAGCTTGTCCCAGGTGACAGTCAGAGGACACAGGACCCCCCCATCCTGCAGCAAAGCCCCCTGACATGCAGGGAAACTGACCCCCACCCAGGGGGCCAGGCCCACGACCCACAGCTCTTTGTGACAATGAACCTGCCTTGTTTAAACTTATTGTAACAGCAGTAGAAAACTCCCTCAATAGTTGAGAGGAAAAGGAGACCACACGGTAACGGGCAGGGGATGGTCTTGTTCCGCTCACGCTGTGTACATGCACGCATGCACTAACGAGCACATGAAAAGTCCAGGTGGGCAAGACTGACCCTCTCCAGGCCACAGGAATCCGAGAGACAGGGTGACATCTACTTTACACGGTTATGCTTGGGTGAGGTTTTCACTGTGAGTGTAACTAGTTTTATGGTTTAAACAATTAGTTTCATGGTTCATTTAATGAGCTGACCAAGGGTGTGTTGTGACACCGGCTATGATGACCCTGTAAGGGGATGGTCCACACTGGCCCACACTGGAGGAAGGGCTTGGGCTGGGGGTTCCCACAGACAACCACAGGGTACTTTCCCTCAGGGTTGGTGGCCTGAGGTCTCCATGCTGCCTCTCTCATTTGCATCTGTATGGTCCAGGTGCTTAAAAAACAAGATTGTCTTGTGGATTATGGGTTTTTAGTGTGTAGTTACATACAAGCACCTGCCATCATCCAGCACTGGGGTCCTAATGGGGTCCCTCATGGATCAATGAAGACCAGCCTTGAGAGCCCCTGTTTCCTTTTACTCTCTTCCCCTCCCCTCCCCTCTCCTCCCCTCCCTTTTTTCCTTTTCTTTTGGTGCTGGGGATGAAACCCTGGGCTTCCTGTGCACTAGGCAAATGCTCTACTGCTGAGCCACCCCCCTCCCAACTTATATTTGCTTTTCTTTCACTTAGTTTCTTTTATTACACTTCAAGAATGTCAAAATGACAGGAAAAATACTAGACTAGAAGAACTAGCATCCTGTTTATATTTGAAAACAAAGGAATGAAGCCAGGAAAAAGCTAAGGATTTCCCTAGAGAAACAATGAGAATCGATTTGCAGCTGAGACGCCTGTGACCTCAGGAGACAGCGCCACAGGCACCACCGTCTGTCATATGTGGCAGTGTGGCTTTCTGATGGCAGAGACCTGCGGGACAAATGCCAATTGCCTTGCACCTTGCATGCTGACACCATGCCCCTGCTGGGGACATCGTCAGCTGAAAACACATGTTCCAGTGCTGGCAGCCGCTCTCGGCCTGGCACCGAAACACGACCCTTGTCTCCTCCAACAGAAATCACGGATTTGGAAGCGGTACGCACACAGGTGGTCGTGGAGCTGGCGAAACGGGATACCTCCTCCAGGGAGCATATGGTTTTTTATTAATTGAAAAATCGCACGTTTCAGGTGTGTGATGTTCTCTGGGAGGCAAGCATCTGGTCCCTTTATGCCTCATGTGAAAGAGTTCAAGAAACTGGGTGAGTACGACACTGTTTCTCACTCTTCTTCTGCATGAAGAGTATTTACAGGTGTCCTTTACAGCAGGTCACTGTCAGCCTCGTTAGCAATGACCCCTGACAAGCGACTCCCAAGACGTTAGTTTTTTTCATTTGTTTGGTGTGTGTGGAGCACATGTGAGACTCAGAGCAGTGAGGATACAATGACAGTGACGCAGAGCTGGCCTTTCCCTCCTGGGCCTGCAGTCCTTTTGGGGGGACGCTGCTCTCCCAGGAACAGACCACAGGGGACCTAACTGGAGGGAGGCCTCCAGGAGGAAGCCATCTTGAGTTGGTAAGGCAGGACTAGCAGGTGTGAGGATGGGCTGGAGAGCATGGTGCCTTCTGGAAAAGACTGGAGGGTGGGCTTCAGGGTTGGGGATCAATGAGGAACTAAAGCTTCCAGATGTGAGGTCTGACAGCTGGTTCTGCTGGGTGTGAGGCTGGTCAGAAAGGCAGCACTGGGAGGCAAATTGGCCTGTGACTCGAGGCAGGGTTGGGCATCTGTGGCTGAGGGATCCAAAAGCAGGATGGAGACCCGGCAGCAGAAAATGCAAAAGTGCCAAGGTTGTTGGTTAGAAATGTGGACAGTGGCTTGGAGGGATCCTTGATCTACTTTCCTAGATGGACTGTGAACACAGGCGCTTCTTCACCAGCCTTTGTGACTCTCCCTGGGATGTCTGGCCAGCTCCCTGTGTGACACAAAACCACCTGCTGGGTCCAATGCAGAAGACTGGCAGTTTTCCCATTTACAAGAAGATGGCGCTGTTCTACATCTGGAGAGAGCTTTCCTAGGGCAGGTGGATGGACAAGAGGAACGTATGACTGTCTGAAGGTTACCAGACTCTCCTTGGACAGGCAGTGAGAAACACTGACAGGTTCAAAAACTGACCTGAGCCAGAAAACCCCCGGGGTAAAGGGGGTGAAATAAAGTCATGTGCACGTTGTTTTTCAGAGCGAGATAAACTTGATTCTTGCTTAGGGGACGAGGGCCAGGCTCCAGCCTCCTGACGCTTCCCTATCTTTTATTTTTTCAAAGTGCTGGGGATCAAAGCCAGGACCTCACACACACTAGGCAAGTGCTCCACCAAGTCACATCCCCAGCCCTTAACAGATTCCTTTCTAGATCTCTCCTTCATGACCTTAAGTCAGTAGACATGATTTTTTCCTCCTCGTGCAGGAGGTCAGACCCAGCATCTCATATGTACTAAACAAGGTTGAACCACTGAGCTACATCCCCCATCCCTCCCTTTATTTTTACTATTTTTATTACAATACATCTATGTGATAATCTCATAAATGCAACCAGTGCACCTTGAACAAGTTCACCCCATCCCCATTTTTGGATACGTGGACAAAAAGTAATTTAAGGTGCACAATGACTCTGAGTGCTAGGTGCAGTGATCCAGCCAGTGACAAGATGGGACACTGGCACAGCTCTATGGATTTTGGCAAATGCACAGTCATGTGGTCACCACCACCACCAAGGTTTGCAGCTCTTCCTGTCTTTGTCCATTTCCACATCTGCATCCGTTGTCACCTTGTTCCACATCCACGTGTCAAGAGCTTCCTGAAACGCTTCTTGTAGCACAGGTCTGGAGGTGACACACTTTCTCAGTTTTTAAAATAACCGAAGGTTCATTTCATTTCATTCTCAGGGAGGGTTTTATTTACACGTAAAGATGCTGGCTGTTGTCTTCTGGCTTGAACGGTTTACCACCAAGCGCAGCTGCAGTTCTTTGCTCCTGTGTCTGATGTGTCTGTTCTTCTCCAAGGTTTTCCTCTTTGTTCTTCATTTCCAGTAGTTTGAGTGTGATTTGCATGAACCTGTGGGATTTTGTTTTGTTTTTGCTATGCATCTTTTTCCTTCTCTCTCTCTCTTTTTTTTTTTTTGTGGTCGAGGGGACTGAACCCAGGGCTTCAGGGATGCCCTGGAGCCCCAGCCCCTGGTATACATCCTTCTTGAGCTGTTCTCAGATGCTTCCATCTTGATTTAGTATAGTTCATTATTTTTGGAAATTCTCAGCCATTACTTTTTAGATGCTTTTCTGTCTGGTCTCCTTTTCCTTTCCTTCTGGGGTTCCGATAGTGTGTGTGTTGGACCATTTCATGTTTTCCCACAGTCCTGCTTTTATCTTCCAATCTGTTCCTCTGAGCTTGGTTTCATAATTTCAATGACCCCAGCCTAAGTTCAAGGATTTGAGCGATGGTTACGTTGAGTCTACCGGTGAGCACGTCTGCAGGATTTTCTATTCCTAACGTGACTTTTATGTGTAGTTTTTCTCTCTGCCTCTTTCTTGTAGCTTTTGTCTCTCTGCATCTCCCCATCTATGGTGCACATTGGCTCCTTTCACTAGGTCCTCTTCCACATTCTCTGGTGACATTGATGCTCCTCTGACCATGCGTGGGGTGAGTGACATCCCAGAGCTTCTCTTGATTTCTCTGCCTCTTGAGAGTGAGCTTTCTTTTCTTGTATTTCATCTCCCAAATTTGAGTGGAATGTTTGTCACTGCGTGTGGAATGGTAAAAGCAGAGGAAAATCGTTTCAAGCTTGGAAGGGACATACCTCTCGTCTTGGTGTTTGTGTTGATAATCTAGAGAGTGACTGAGACCAATGACAGTGTTGTTCTGAGGTGGCCTCCATGCCAGGATGTCATTCTCCCAAGTGCTGCATTGGCTCAGGGGGCAGTGCTGCTGGCGGTGGCCCTCAGCTGTCTCCCCCTCCCTGAGGACAGGCACTTAAGTGACCACCTACAATTTCTTACAGAGATACACTATCAAAGAGTGAACATCAATGTGTCATTTTACATCTCCACCAGCATTTTACACCATTCAGTTTCAAATAGTGTACTCTATAAATTATTGATAATTAATTATCCATTTCATATTATTGATTCCTAAGGCATTTCGACAAGTGAAGGATATGAACACAGGTTCTTATATTACCCAATTCTGCCCAGGTTTTTATTACTGTTGTATCTTGGCAATAGCACTATCAGTTCGTTGTTTTGTTTGTTTACTTGACTGAGCTTTTAATTTTATGAATTCAAGTTGGTCAGTATCTTATAGTTTTTTCCTATGGAACTGTGTTTAAATACTTCTTCTCTATATCCAGATTACAGAATGCTCACATACATCCATGTGCACCCATATATTGCTACATGTATGCAGTGTGTGCACACGCCTCACACAAGAATTTCTCTCTTATTTATGACAGAAAGTAGTTCTGGAAATAAGTCCTCATTTGTCCATAAATTTAGAGTGCTGGCTTTATGACAGAATGACTCAGAGATTCAAATCTATTAGACTCTTGGTTTTAATTCAATGACACAGAAAACAAAGCAAAGACCCCCAAAATAAGATTTTTGGTATACCATTCACAACAACCAAAATTGAATTGGTAATTCAAATGTGCCAAATGCTAATACTAAAAATGCAATAAATTGGGTTCAGTAGTAACTTGAAATTTGCATTTTAATTAATTGACAATAATTCTACGAGGTGCTCTGTGCCAGGCAGGGTCTGGTCTGAGGACAGATGGCTGCCAGGCCTCCGGCTGGCATCCTGATCGATACACAGCTGGAGAGAAGTTTGTGCCGGAGGGTAGGAGGACCCGTGTGACAAGGATTTCCCCTTGTTGGCTTTTATTTCCTTTTTCTTCTGAGAGCTAATGACTTTTGAGGACCAGCACCATTTCAGAGAACTTAGCAAGGTGGAAGTGAAAATGCATGTGTGGATAATAAGGACTTGTATTGCATCAGCGGCGGGAGGAGCACTGACTTGGTTATATTAGTGGTGGCAGCGCTCACTTTCTAGCAGAGGAAGGCAGGGCAGTTTGCAGCAGAGTAATTCTGGTCTTGTTCCAAGGGGTCTTTTTGAAGCAGCCTACCTGGGAGTGGGGGAGGTGGTAAGGGGGTTTCTATTGCATGGCTCAGACGGAGAACTGATAACAGCCAATTAAAGGCCTAGACTTCTTCCAGCCCTGTGGTCAGGAAGCTTCGACATCCGCTGAGCCAGTCTGTTTTGTGTGATGGTGGAGTGAGGCGGGAGGCACCTCAACCATGTAAGGCTCTGCTGTGCAGTAGGATGGCTTGATGACAAGAACTCGAACCGACACTTACCAAATTAAAGTTCAGGTAGCCACCTTAGGTAACTAAGTTCATCTTAAATTCTGCCCATGGTAATAGAAGTTGCTTGTACTGCACCGGGAGAACAGAATCTTGCAGAGATAAGCAAACCCCACTCCTGCTTTCATCATTTGAATCACTGTATTTGAGAAGACCCTGATGACTGGCTCCTGCTGGGAAGTTCTATGTGTGAAAGGGGAACACTGTAGATCCAGTTATTCCCAATTATATTCTGCATTTAACTGTAGAATTATCAATTTTGTTTAAAACGGTCTGAGTGTAAAATAAACTCTAGAATGAAGAGGGTCTTTTTTGTGTATTTGACTGGAAAATAGAGGTTTACGTTAACTTCAGTGATTTCTACACCTTGCTTCCCATAGCTATGACAGTTCTTCAGAGGGCCCTGTGCAGAGAGAGCTCAGTGGGGCCCACAGTAAATTGAGGAAGAAGGTTAGTTCTGATTGCGCCAAGTATTTCTTTGTTCTCCAAGACCTGGGATTGCTCATGGGGGAGCCGGGCTGCTCAGCGTCTGCAGCTAAGATTCAGTTGTGATTCAAAATTTTTATTTTTTGTCCTGTAAACTAACATTCATGAGTTATTGGATTTCTTGGAAGAAGTCACTCGTCATGTCCTTGACTTGTCATTGTGAGCGTGACAGGAAGGCAACACCTTGGTCTGGAGCTTACGCATGGAGTACGCATGCAGTATGCATAGCTTGTATGCCACAGTTAATGACCAAACAACAGGGAAGGGAACAGAGCAACTGCCTCACCGGCCACTTTCCTTGCCCACGGGATGACAGCAGCACAGTGGGAAGCAGAGAAGACACCAAGGCTCTGAAGTCAGCAGGTGGGACGGGGTGGGGCTGCTGAGAGCAACTGTCATATTCCCAGTCCATATGACTTCCCCAAACTGCTCTGTTTAATTTATCAGTGATGTATCTTTAGATAAGTATACAAAGCATTTGATCTCACGTTTGTAAAGCCAGGACACCTCTTCACCTTTAGGAAACACTGCTGTTACCTAGAAATGCACTTACGAACTTACAGTAGCCAGAGAAGCTGGTCGGGCTGTTTCCTTATATCACCGAGCACACTCGCTCAGCAGAAGCATGAGTCCCTCCTGTGGAAAATGTCTGGACTGCTCTGGGTTTTTTGGACAGTACTGGGATTTGAACTCAGGACCTCATACTTGCCTGCCAGGTGCTCTACCACCTGAGCCACTCTGCCAGTCCCTGACTAGAAGGCTCTGAAGGATCCTGATGGTTCTAGGGACTTTAAAATCAGACATAGAAATTGGCCATGCATATTTTCTTAATTACGATGCAATAAACAACCAACCAAAAGTCTGATCATTTTTTAAACAAAGGACTTAGAAAGCATGGCTATGGGTTTGTATTTTTAGTGAAGCTTAACTTGATGACAAAAGTTATAAAGTTTAACTTTCACCCACGACTAAATAGCTCTGAAGAGAGAAAGGTTGAGAAACCAGGAGAGAGAAGGCATCTTTCGTACCTTTGGTGGTCTCCAAGTGGCCTCTGTGTGATGGATTTCAGCAGGGGCTCAGGGAGCATGGCCGCCTTCGGGGATGTTTTGGGGCTGGAGTCTGACTCTGCACTCTCTTCGTCGCCCATGGCTTTGATGTAGCTGCCACTTCTCATCCTCCGGCAGGGTATCTCCTCTTCCTTGCCACCCGCGGGGTACCCGCCCCACTCGTCCCGAGGCACCTAGCGGACAGGGGGAGCAGAGGCGTCAGTCTCGCCATTGTCATCAGGAGCCTGGCTGGTGGCTGTTTGGGACAGCACATTCTTCACAATCCTCTTTAAGGCTGCTTATCGTTTTAAAGTTATCACATAAAGATAAATGCTTCTTAGCACTGCCTTCCAAATCTGAAAAGGACATTTGTGTGAAAATATTGGTTCCTTTCCATTACAAAAGTGACAGCTAAACATTAGAAAAAGGGAAGAAAGTGTCAGGAAAATAGGAGGAAAAATGACACCTTTTCTAGTTGTTGGGGAAACCATTGCTCTCACTTAAGACTTACTCCCTTCTGGTGAAAATGGAAACGAAAATGAAGACTTGAGAGAAATGAAAGGAGAAGAAGACATGGAAGAGGAAAAGAAGCACTGTATTATTGTCTCTATTGTTGTCATTGTCACTCAGTTGCAAGCTAACACAGAAGTGGATGCCAAGTCATTGCGTGCAAATCCCCGCACTCACAGAGGGAAAGGGCACGCCGTGCCACCCTGTGCTGCTGCAGAGACCTGCCCACTGTGCACGCCATGTGTACCAGGGATGGCCGCAAACACCCTCACCAGGCTTTTGTGCTGCGCTCCTGGCCCGTGGAACCTGTGACGCTCTCTCCACCACAAACAAAAGTCCTGGAAGTGACTAAGATGCTTCCAGAGCCTCAGACCCACTCGCTCAATGCAGCACAGGGCCTGGCTTCTTTCCTAGTGGCTCATTAACCTTGATAAAGTTGATTCCATGAGCCAAATTCACACTGACACAACAGCAAAACACAGGGCATAACAGCAGAGTGCAGAGACCTCCCAAACGACGCCCAGCACCCAGCCTGTCCCGGGCCGTCCTGCCGTCAGCCTGAGGACCTGCCCAGTGTATTCCGTGCTGAGGAGAGGGCCCCCGAGTGTGGTGATAAATGTCATGCTTCAAAACTACTCGGCCTTGGTGTTTCCATCATAAAACTCTTATGTTCCCGGAGACATATTCTTTCTATCCTCCCAAGTAGGGTTCTGCTTATCCTTCCAACCTGATATCGCCGGGAGCCAGCTGGTCTAGCACGCCCCACAGGGAGTCATGGACTGGCTGGACAGGCAGGCCATTCAGCAGAATGCGCCTGTGTTCTTTCCCTAAGTGGCCTGCTGGGCCTTGCCAGGCAGATCTGATGCCTTCCATGCTACAGCCAGGACAGGAACCAAGGGAGAAGGGTGCTGTTGCCCATTTGTAGTCCTCATTTGCTCTGCACTTGAAGCCTGGTCAGGGGCACCCACCACTCATTCTGCAGGGTGAGGCATGACACATGCCCTCCAGGCCCACATGGGTATGGTGCAGGTGGATTATATCTGCAGCTTGTGTTTTTAAAACAGCACTCCCCAGAATTGGCTCAAAGACACAGCAGCTCGTTGATTCCACACAACACAGCACTGCCAGTGCAGACTTGGGTGAGGCGATGGCAAAACAGAATGGAGTGCCACTTGGGGAGTCCGAGCCCAGCACCCCGCCACACACCTGAAGTGGGCCAGGTGCTGTCTACAGTCCCTTCCAGCTGGATGTTTCTAAAATCTTTATGATTTGGCTCTGTGTCAGACTTACACAGGCTAGAAGAGGAGTACAGCCCACCCTGAAAGGGCATTATGAAATATTAAAACCTGGTCAAAGCAAGAGTCACACAGATCACATCACAGAGCAGCTGAAGTTGCAGGCAGAATGACGTGAGCCAGGTGACACGCAGCAGGCTCGTTCAGTGAGACATCAGCAATTGAGAAAGTGGGCATGATTTGCCCATGGTGAAGCTCGATTTCACAGGAGGCATCACTTCCTGACAGCAAGCATGTCTGAGCACCAGAAAGAACGGCAAACGATGAGTAAAGAATGTACTTGTCCGGGCACCTGACAGCTCTCATCTGTGTGTCTTCTTACCACAAGAAATGCCAGGAGGAGGAGGGACACAGGGGGCTGGGTGTTTCCTTGTCATCCCATGCCAGGCAGTGGGGCGGGAAGAGGAGCCCGATCTTCGTGGTACTTAGGGGAAGACTGCAAGACTCTTGTCCTGCAACAGTGTCCAGGACAGCAAGGCCAGGCACTGGGGAGCCCACACTAGCGTCAAGGAGTAAATGATGATAGTACCTTGTTACAACCACACAGTGGACACTACTCAGACATCAAAATCATATTGCACAAGGATACATATTCCGCTATGGACAGACATTCAAGGGGTGTCCTACCTGTTTTCTGTTGCTGTAACTGAATACTACAGGCTAGGTAACTTACAAACAATAGCAGTTCGTTGCCCACAGTTCTGGAGGCTGGGAAGTCCAAGAGCCACTGGGGAGAGCCTCGTGCAGTACCACAGCTTGGACAGGGCATCACATGGTGAGACTGGGCACACATGTCAGACCGGCTCGCTCTCTCTTTCTCTTCTTAGAAAGACATGGGCACCATCATGGGGACCCCACCCTCATGACCTTGTCCAATCCTAATTACTTCCCCCAAACTCCAACCCCAAATATCATCAACATATGAATTTAGGGATTAAATGTCCAGTACATGAAACTTTGGGGACACAGTCAAACCACAGCAGGGCAGCGAACACTCAGATTCTTTACTTCCTAAAGCAGGCAGGCCTGAGCCACGGACCCCGGCGGTAGGGTGTGGAACAGGCGTCGTCACTGGGACCGGGGATGAGGGCTTTTCAATGATTATTCTTTGTACTTCTGAATACTGCTTTTGTGACAAAACCTTATTCTTACTCTAAGGAAAGTTACAGTGCTCAATGAGATTAAGTTTTAGTAGAGGATGGGGACATAAAGCAAGATGATTTGTGGTGTAATTGGGGTGAAGAAAGCGAATGTGGAGGGTAAGGGGTCAGCAGAAGCCCCAGGCGAAGAGGGCGACGAGTCAGGGAAGCTTGTATGCAGAAGACACCGCACACAGGCACTGCTGCAGCCCGTGCTTGGCGATCAAAGCTCCCACCCTGCAGCTGTCCCAGGATGTCGGAGGGACAGAACAGATGGGGAAGAGAACCCCAGCAGCCAAAAGGGAAGCTTGTGCTGGCAGGTTTGCGGAATTTTTTTTTTTTTCTTAATCAAAAACATGTTTCCATAAAAAACAAGGTAAAGAGCTTTTTCAGCACCCTGCAAATTAACTAACAAATGAGACCAGCTTGTATGTTTCTGTTTCTGATTTGAGAAGCCAGCTTTTGACAGAAAAAACCTCAATGCAGAAAGAGCGCAGGCCTGAGTCTGTTTCAGACGAACTGAAGTACTAAATAGTGATGTCAAAGCGCATGGCTCTCTCTAGACTATGAAAGGCCTAGGGAGTGGTGCTAACGGGCCACCGTCTCAGAAAACACCCGTCCCTTTTTAAACTTACGGCATTAAAAACCTGCAGCAGAGTGCTCAGGAGTGGCCACGTGTGCACCCAGAGTGACGTGGCCTCATGGCCCCTGGGGAATGAGTAGGTCATTTCTCTTCCGACACGTCCAGCCTCTGCAGACCCACACTCAGCCTTTGCGGTGTCATGTGATCCAACACCCTGACCACCCACCTGCACACAGGGGTGAGGACACTCGTAATTTCTGAAAAAGGGCATTTTCCTGAGGCTGACATCTGCGCACATTTTGATATCTTGCTTTGAGGGTGGCTCAACACTGCATGCTAAAATATTCTTTCTTTCTGTCAAGCAGCAAGGCACAGGTGAAAGGGGCCAGGCTTTGCAATAATATTGTCTTTCTGGAGTTGAAACCAAGAAGAGTCCAAAGCTGTGCTCTCCCCGGGAAACATTTTCCTTATGCCTCTGGCAGCACATGTATGTGAGGGTGCTTGTGCATACATGTGTGTGTGCATGACTGCGTGCACGTGTGTGCATGGATGTGGGCATGTGTGTATGCATCAAATGCACATCAAGCCCACAGCCACAGGGGATGGAATGCATGCTGGACATTATGCTGACTGAAGTGGGTGAAGGACGGATCTCGGTGGTACCCCTGGAGTCTCGGCCACCCTGGGTATGGATCTGCGCAGCCTTGTCCTCACAGTGCTTGGGAAGCCTTCCAGCATCCAGGGCTGCAGTGGTGCTGGTTTTCAGGGGACAATGAAGTGATCCTGCCTGAGGAAGGGCTGTTCACCATCCTGTGTGACTCCAAGAGGCTGTTTTCCTTTCTTGTTTCCTGAGCCTCGAACTGGACTCTGCTTTGCATAAAAGCCAAGGCATTTTTTTTTCAATTTTAATGAGCAATGAATTTCTTTCAGGCACATAGCTGCCGTGTAAATGGAGACCAGGAGCTGTTCACCGGCAGTGTACTGGGGAATCAGAGCCCTCGTTAAGTTCTCTTCTCTGTCCAATCACGGTGATTCCTCACCCAGAATACTTTGTTCAGGACAGATTTGATGTTTTTATGTTAAAATATTTTCAGTTGCAAGGGACTTTCATTTCTCTGTTGTTTAGAGTTGGGGCCATAAACATAAATGTACATATTTATGTGAAAAATGTATTTCCAAAATAGTGTGTGTGCAGGCAGTGTAGTGTTTTCACTTCAGACCACCAAGTTGACATTGGTAAGTATTTGCTGTCGTGGACGCTCAGTGTGGTAAGTTCCTGGGTCATTGTATGGACAGGAAAGTGGAGTCAAGGATTGCATGAACTTGTCACGAGCACGAAGAGGCTGGAGCGTGCCTGGGAACCACACAGGTCTGTTGCACATGAGATTTCTGCAGAGCTCTCCCCAGGTGAGCTGCCTGCACCTGCCAGGCCGGTGGTGCTGCAGTTGGGATGCTGAGCTTGGGCAGGTGCTGTGAGCTCTCCAGAGAGGAGCCTGGGGAGCCTGGGGGTGGGAGGGGAGGCACCCTGAGCCATCCGAGAAGCTGGTGCCTCAGGGCCCTGGAAGCAGCGTGGAGAAAGGCCAGGTAGAAGACCAGTGTCAGCATCAGGCCCATTTTTACCTCTCAAGCTCCAGGGTAAGCACCTCTGCCCTAATTTCCATAGATGGCTGGAGCCTAAGAGCCACGTGGAGTGGAGTCTTCAAGGATAATGGTTCAGCTTCCTGCTTAGCACAGTCACAGGGCCACTGACGCTCAGTCCAGTTTTTTTTGGTTAAAATTTCCTTCTCTTCCCTTTCTGGATTTGTTGTATCTCTCTTTCTGTATCTGGTTCTTTCTTCCTAGCTGATGGGGCTGGGGGCTTACCATCCTGTCTACCCTGGTGTTTCAGCCTCCACACCTCTGGGTCCAGTACAGGCTCCGGTGTCCCCTGGAACTCAGATCACATGCACTTCCTCATTAAGGTCTTTATTAAGTGTGTCAGAGCCCCTCCAGATACAAGGTCATATAATGACAAGGATATGACTCATGTCTTCCACTAACCTGTGTCTTGTTTACTGACTTGATCACTAAAGACCAAAGCAGACAGGTTCTCTAGAGTGATGGCACCCCACTCATCCCACAGCAACAGACAGGCACCCTGCTCCCACCGACACAATGCAGTGTGGCTGTGTAGCAGGAGCCATGATCGTGCTTCTGTGTGCTGCTCACTGTCCTTCCCCATCCCTGCACAGCCCCCAGGAGCCTAGAACTATCAAGTACAGCTGAAGAAGCTGAGTGGAAACTACAGCACTTGTTCACCTGGAATCGGAGCGTCAGAGTGTACCAAACAGACACCTAGACACATCGCCAGGAGAAACATGGCTACTGAGAAAGCCATTATGTAACACTAGTTGGGACAACAGATCTGCCAGATGTGCAAATATCTACAAACAAAGGGACATGGAAGGGCAAGGTGACAGGAGGCCACTATAGGAGGACAAAGATTGTCTAATGAAAGACCCGAGAAAAGGAACTGGGTGAGCTGCCTGCAAAACAGTAACAAGTGATGATTCTATGGAAACTCAGGAGCCTACAGAGAGACAATCCAATGATGCTGGAGAAACAATTCATGGTCTGAATAAAGAATTTAGCAAAGAGATAGAGTTCATTAAAAAAGAACCAAGCAAAGCTCTCAGAGAGTCCATAAATGAGATAAAATGCAGTTGAGAGCCTTAACAATAGGGCAGCTCAAGCAGAAATGAGGCTTCAGAAACAGAAGATCGATTTTTTTAAATAATCCAAACCAGAAAGCAAACAAACAAAAAAGGGTTAAAAAGAAGGAAGAAATCCCGTGAGGCTTTGGAACACTGTTAAGCAAACAAATACTTGAATTGCAGATATTCCAGAAGACGAGAATGAAAAAGACACAGAAAACATATTCAACAAAATGAAAGCATAAAAATCCCCAGATTTTGGGAAAGATATGGACATCCAGAGGCACAGGTTCAAAGGACCCAAAATAGTTGACCAAGAAAAGGTCCTGTGTGAGACAAAACATAGTAAACTGTGAAAAGTATAAGGCACAGAGCGAATTCTAGAAACAGCAGGAGAAAAGTGCTGCATTCGACAAACATCAGAACTTTGAGCAGAAACCTTACAGCCAAAGAAGCTCACCGTCCAAGCAAAGCTAGCACTCAGAGGCAAAGAAAAAAGAAAGTCTTTTCATGATAAGCAAAACCAGGAGGAATTCAACACCTTACAACAAATGCTTGAGGGAGTCCTATATGCAGAACAAAAGGAATATAGTAGTCACCACGAAAGCATAAAACCCAATGGAAGGGAAGGTACCCAAGGGAAAAAAACCCAATTAGTCAATGCAGAGAACCGTGGACCCACAAAGCAAACAAAGGAGGAGGAAGGGAATAAAGGGCAAAGCAATGACGGGGGGATGGGAGTAAGTCTTTATAAACTAATATTAAGTGATTTAGATGGGCTGAGTAGATTAAAAAAAAAGAACAAACGCTATCTCCAGAAATTCATGTCAATGGTGCAGAAGCATTCAGACTGAGAAGTCAGGATGGAAAAGATGTTAGCCAACTTACATCAGATAAAATACACTTCAAGTTAAAAACTGTAGAAAGAAACAGAGTAATCGTGATCAAGGAATGAATTCAGCAGAAGATGTAACAACTTAAAATATACATGTGCCTAATGCTGGAGCACCCAATTTTATAAAATGAGTCTAATTCTGCCTGAAGGAAGAGATAAACTCCAGCAGTGTCAGTTGGGACTTCCATATTCCCTTTGCATCCTGTAGAAAAAATAAAGAAACATCAACGTTCAAGTGCGCCCTAGCCCATGTGGACCCAGCGGACCTTTCCTACTCTGGCTGCACATCACACAGTCTTCTCATCAGCACAGGACACAGACCACAAAATGTGTCTCAGGAGCTCAAAGATTGAGACCATTGCCATGCTTCTTCTCTGAGCACACGGACTAAATCTAGAGAACAAGATGGATGTTAAAACTTGCACAAATGCATGTGCACTTAAGAGAACAAGCTCCTGAATGAACACTGGATCGACAAAGTAATCAATGAGAATGGAAACACAACACACCAACACCCGTGGGGTGCAGCAAAAGCAGTACTGACAGGACAGCATGTCGCAGTAAACACCTACATTGACAAGTAGAAAAACCGCAGTGAACAACCTAACGATGCCGCAAGCACAAAGCAAACCTAAAAGCAGTAGAAGAAAAGGAACAGGAAAGATCAGAGCAGAACTAAGTATACAAAATGTGTTCAAATGTGTTTTGAACGTGAATGATCAACAAACCTTTAGTTAAAGTAATTAAGAAGAAAAACTCAAAGAAACAAAGTAAGAGATGAAAAAGGACACACTACAATTAATAAGATAGAAACACAAAGGATCATGAGGGACCGGAATGAATAACTCTATTCCAGTGAGTTGGAAAACCTAGAATGAACAAATGACTCTCTGGACATGTTACCCACTCAAAGTGAGCCTTGCGGACATAGAAAACCTGAATTGATCAATAACAAGATTGATCCAGTAGTAAAAAGAAACAAAGAAAAGCCCAGGGCCAGAATGGCTTTAGGGCTAAATTTTACCAAACTTCTAAAAAAGAAATAGTACTAATTATTTTCAAACTATTGCAAAAGGAAAACACACACACACACACACACACACACACAGAGGAAACCCCTCTAAACGCATTCTACAAGGCCAATGTTATCCTGATACCAAAATCAATAAAGGACACAACAAAAAATTAAAGTGCAGACCAACTCTCTGATGAGGCAAAAATTCTGAACATAGTGTTGCAAACCAAATTTGATTGTGTGTCAGATTGATCGTACACCACGAGCAAGTGGAATTTATCCCAGCATTGCAAGGATGGTTCATTGTATGCAAATCAATAATCAACATCCCACATCAACAGAATGAAGGATGAAAACCATATGATCATCCCAACAGATAAAAAAAAAAATCAACAGAATTCTACATGTCTTCATGATAAAACCCATCAGCAAATTAGGTATAGAAGGAACATCACACAGTAAAGACGATATGACAAACCCATAGCCAACATCATCGATCAGACCCAGTGGGATTTCTGTAACAAGACAGGGTGCCCACTTTTAGTGCTCTTCCTCAACATTGTGCTGGGAGTCTTAGGGAAACTGCATAAGAGAAAGAAGTGAAGGGCATTCAAATAGGTAAAGGAAGAATTAAAATTCTTCCTGTTTGCAGGTGACAGGATTCATATTCAGAAAAGTCTCAGGACTCCACAAAGTTGCAGGGTATGAAGTGAACATATTAGAAGCATCCTTGTGCACCAATCACAGCTATAGAAATGAAGACAGCAATCCCATTCCAACAGCTACGTTAGTGAATGATAAAAGAAAGTGAAGGAGACATGCACACAAAAACGGAGAGGCCACCCTTAGAATTCATACCCTTAACAGCATCACACTGCTAAAGGAAACATAGATCAAGTTCATTGTCTGTCAAAATGTCTATAGCATTCCTCATGAAAATAGAAAAAAAATCCTAAAACTCATACAGATCCAAGATTGTCCCTGGATGGCCAAAGCAGTCTTGAGCAAAGAGAACAAGGCTGGATAGAATAGAAAGCCCAGGAATAACAAATGCACACATTGGCAGTCCATGGACCTTTGACAAAGGTTTGAACCACACACTGGAGAAAGGAGTTTCTTACATAACTGGTACAGGAGAAACTGGACATCCCCACGCAGAAGAATGAAATCCAATCTGTCTCTCACTCTACAAATCAACCCAGAACAGATCAAAGATCGTAATGAAAGACCTGAAACCCTGAAGCTACTAGAAGAAAGCTTAGGGGCCCTGACTTCAGGCGGGATGGGCGGAGCTGGCCAAGGATCTCCAGAGATCACATGCAGGCCTCAGCACCAGTGATGTTTAGTTTGACTTCTGGACGGTGTAGAAACACATGGCAGGGCTGTGAGGTTCTTCATATCCCTTTGAATGCTGGTTGTAGCAGCAATAAGCTGGAAGTTTAACTCCATTTTTTAAAAGACAGATGGTTTCTCTAATGCATGGCACATGAGATAACCTGTCGAATGGATGTACTGGGAAAGTGCAGTGTTGAGGGTGTGTTTTGTGCATTTGGAAACCTCACAGTCTTAGAACTGAAGTTTCACACCAGCACCTTGAAGGCTGGGATCCACGCGCTGTCTGGAGTGGCGTTTAAACCCTTTTCTGAGCACAGGTGGGAGAGGGCTTGGGACCCAGTGGCTGGGAAGCTCCTGCAGGAAGGTCCATGTGGAGGAAGATCAAAATTGTTACCCTGCACCTGATCTTTCCCTTCTTTTGCCTCTCAACAAAACAGAGGGTCTTCAGGTATAAAAAGCCACAGGTGCTCCTGCCTGTGTGCAGGGTGGAGCAGACCTGACACACCAGTGAGCGGAAACTGGAGGCCCCTCTTTGCCAGAAGCAGTCCCTCCCTGGGTGCCCTGGAGGTCTCTGTCCTTCAGGACATGGAGCCATTTGATCCCTGAGTGAGGCTGAGGTGAATCACGGTCCACACTCTGACAACATTCCTACAAAGTTTGGCCTTAGCCGGTTTGTCTGCTGCTGCAGAAAGTAGGAAAATGAGAGCGTTATTCTTGCAAAACAATTCTGCTGGCCAGAATTATCTTTCAGTTCTATTTGTCATCTGTTCTGACCTCCTTAAAACCAAGGATCTCCCACGAATGTTAAGGACATCTTACAAGTCAAAGGAGAAAATGAAAAATCACCTTTTCATCCGGCTGCAAATTTCTACTTTGGGGAGAAGAGATGAATGGCACTCGTGGACAGTACTTCTCTCTTCCTGTTCTTTTAGGTCTTATTCTTACAGAAGCACCTTCAGGTGCAGTCCTTTCGTTCCCAGTGTTATGGCTGCAAAATGAAGTCTGGCTCCTGAGGCCCAGAAACCTGAACCTGTCTTCCACACAGTTTAATGCACTCAAGACGCAGGACAGCCATGCCAGGACGTCTTTGAAAACACAGGACATCAATTCAGCACAGTCCAGGGACAAACACAGCCAGAGGGGACAAGTGCGTGGTTTGTGATGCTCACCTCCATAAATCTTTCCATGAGCGAGGACTGAAGAAGGGGGATGTCGCTGGAGGCGGATCTCTTTCAGGGGTGAAGTGGAGACAAGCTTGCTGCCTGGGGCAAGGGCTTTGTGCATGAGATGTCTTGGGGTGTTGGGGCCCTGTGAGGGCTGTCTCTGTTTCCTGGGGTTCCCAAACCTCCCGTCCTGCCACAATGCTCCCCCTCAGAGCTGGAGATGATAATGTCTGGGTTTAATTTCCAAGACTGATCTAGGCCAGCAGTGGGAAGGGAGTCTGGTGACCGAGGCAGGTGCTGCACAACATCTGCCATGGAGGAATGGATGGGGGTCGTCAAGGATGAGAGGCTGTTGGTGGCTATGAGGGCCATCATGGCTCTGCAGTACTGAGATGCTCACCCCATGCCAATCCGCTTGACATAGCCTCACGTCACAGCTTGTCACTTGTTTTTTTACACAGCACTATAAAAGTCATGATGTTTTGAAGTCTAGAAAATGCATTTTGCTCAGACAACAGCTCAGCCTGAACTGTTGTCACCTGTATGGACTCACTGCTCAGCCAGCTCTCTCTAGTGACCTCTGGTTACAGGTGGACAGAGCAGAGGAGAGACCTCAGAAGAGAAGGGGCAGCTTTGACTTGGTTCCTGCCCTAGTGGCTCTTTAAAGCTAGCTGAGAAGTAAGACTGATGACTGTAAAATACTGAGTCACTGACACACACCTCCTATCAAGCCACAGGAAGCCCAAGATCAGTAGCCCAGCTCTGGACCTACAGAAACTGGAGGCTACAGTAGCATCCAAACTGACCCTGTGATGACCCAGGGTGCAGAGCCTGTCAAAACCAAGAAATTTAATTAAAAAAAAATCAAGAGTGAGGGGGAGAGGAGACAGAGCAGAAACTTAAGGATAAAAAGGTGTCTAAAAGGCAAGCCCACCAGTTGCCTTGCAGGGCCTTCCTCTGGATTCAGACTCAAACAAATGGCCAGGAAGAACTTGTGAGGAATCTGACCAAAGATGTGACATCATCGAGGAATTCTTCTTTTTAACATCACAGTGGTTGTGTTTCAGTGTGGGCCCTGCAGAGAGGAAGTGGCTATGTGGGCTTTCTTTCAACCTAACCTGGGTGGAATGGGGCACACTGGAGAGATGAGACTGCCTGTGTTGATAGTTTGGGAAATGTAGTCATGTCACACTTCACCTCTGTACGTGACTTATGTTTTCTGTAACTAGAAACATGAAACAGGCTGTTGGGGAGCAGAGATGGGTACAGCCACCGCAGGGTTTGGCAGGGGCATGTGTGAGTTGCAGGCTGTTGCTGGGAAGATGTGGCTAGGAGCAGAGAGGAGCAGCAGGTAGCACTGGGTCAGTGGATTAGTTCTGGGTCAGTGGGGACAAAAGACCATGGCTGTAGCATCATTCTAAGTGTGCAGGGAACACTGAACTAGATACTTCCCAGGTACAAACAGAACAAAATAGAGTTTTGCTTCTATAACAATGAGAAAACCAAGGAGCAAGCCCCATGCTACGCACCACGATCCTTTAGGAAAGTAGATAACAGTTTTACATTGGGACATTGTTAAGGTTTGCCAGCTGCAAGCAAAATGTGAGCCTCTTCCACTGCTATAAAAATAAAACTTTATCCAACTACCAATTTTTATCCTTGAATAAATCTAGCTGTACACACAATTTGGTTAGCATCCCCTTTCAAAACAGAACCAATGAGCCTCAGACAATGCACCGGGAGGAACTGGTGCCTCTGGAAGGCTCCGCTGTGGCCGGCTCCTGACAAGATTCAGTTGTTTATCTGTTCCATTAATTGACTGCCTGGTGACTCAGCCAGTGTTTAGTGCCATTACTCATTCTTCTAGTAGGATTTTTCTTGACCAACGCGTGCCACAGCACCAGCTCTCAGGCGAGTAGAAAATTGTGGATTGGAGCACATATTATACAAATATGAAAGAAAAGCCTGAGACTTTTCTGTGGCAGAAGCAGCCACAGAGGCTTCCCTCACAAGGGTGGTGTGCATCTCCAAGGCTGATGCCTCCCCTGGCGACCTTCCTTGGTGACAGCATGGTCACCAAGAGACAGGGAGGGGAATTATACAGAATGCAGTGAGCCAGCTCTCTCCAGTCACCATCTGCACTATGTTTTGGGCTTTGGTGAATTCATCTAGTCTGTTCCTCAGAGAAACAGGTGCACTTCCCACAGACAGACTCCTTGTGGCTTAGCGACCCTGCTGCCAAGTTGGTGAAATGAGCCCCTTAGAGCAGCCTTCTGCCATTGAGCAGCCTTGAGTGCGCAAGGGTCTGCGTGGGCCAGTATATTTTTGTTACCGTTGTTAAATCCTGAAGCGTTGGAGGCATTGAAGGATGGCCTACCCCGTTGAGAGAGATGGTTCCAAAAAGCAATTAGGTGGCCAAAGCCAAAGGCACCTGTGATGTCTCCCATCAATTCTGCGGTGAGGGCATTTTGGCTCTGTTCACAGCCGCCAACACTTGCAGTCAATCTAAGTGTCCATTGAAAGGGGAGTGGATAAGGGAAATGGGGTGTGTGCATCCCACGAAACACCATCCAGCCTCAAGGGAGATGGCGCTCTTGCCATTTGCAAAGACATGGACCACCATGCCAAGTGAAATCAACGAGGCACAGGAAGACACACACACGACACAATCCCACTCACGTGGAAGCTAAAAACGTTGAACTCACAGAAGTAGAGAGAACAGGGTGCTTACTAGGGGCTATGGTGGGGCTGGGGAGATGTTAGTCAAAGGGTGAAATATTTCATCAGAACAGAAGAGTAAGTTCAAGAGATCCATGGTACAATACAGTGACTGTAATTAATCACTCTGTTACCGTACACTTAAAAACTACAGTTGGCAACTATCAGTTAAAATGATCTATGTTTCACAATAACTACAAAAGAACAGCTTGAAGGTTCCCACGGATGTTTAGTGTTTGAGGAAACAAAGGTACCTATTACCCGATCCCATCACGTGTACGAATATTATGTCTTAATAAGAAAGGCAGAGTAGATTCAAAGTGTTCTAACTAGCCTACGTGAACAAGCTTGGTTTGGACATCATAAAAATGTATCCAGATTTCAAAACTTGTTACATGTTTATACAATCATGTTCTATGAGTTACAAATGACAGTAACTGAGAAAGAGCTCTGTTTGCCGGGGTGCCTTACCTGGAGGTAGTGGCACGGCCGCAGGGAGGGCTTGATCTCCGGGTGGACCAGGGGCTTGTCCAAGTTCAAGGAGCTCTTGCGGTAGGCCTCCTTGGCCTGGCTCACCGTGAGCGTGGACCAGGAGCTGCGCTTCATGTACTTGGCCTCGGGGGTCAGGGCTAAGCCCTCGCAGGCCGAGCACTTGACGTCGTTGTTGCTTTTGGAAGTCTTCAGCGAGAGGTCCCCAAAGGGGCTCTGGAGCGCCTCGGGGTAGCAGTGGGAGATGTGGTCCACGTGGTGCCTGTTGACCACGCTGGGTGTCCGGTACGTGCTGTCACTGTCCAGGTTGTCGTCAGAGCTCCACCAGCTGCTCATGCTGGTTTTGTGCTTGTTCTCGGGTTTACGCTCCTTGCTTTTACTCCTTTTACTGTGTTTGAAGTGGTGGCCGTGGTGGTGGTCATCCACCCGAATGTCCCCCTTGGTCCCATTGACGTTGCTTTTGGAAGAGCCTTCCAAAGAGTGCGACTTGGTGAAGAGTTTCTGCACGGAGTGGACCAGGTGTCGTATTCGGCCCGGGCTCTCGCTGCGTTGCTCGGTGGCAGTGGACGCCCGCTGGTACTGCAGCGTGTGGAAGCCATCCCTGTGCAGGGGCAGCTGCTTCTCGAACTGGTCCAGGAGGTTGGCCGGGATCCGGTTAATCTTTGTGCTCGCATGGGACATGCTGCAGTCGTCCCTCGTGTCGTAGTGCGAGCTGTAGTGCATCCTGGGGAAGGTGCTGCTGGACACGTGGTCGCCCAGCATCACGGGCGTCATCACGCACTCCGAGTGCACGGAGCTCCTGGGCGAGCAGCGGTGGTGCTCCATCCGGCAGCTCTCGGCCGGGCTGAGCAGGTAGGATTGCCGTGCGTCCGGCCCATGGTGGACGTGGTCATGGGGGTGATCGCAGTCACCGGGAGGCGTCAGGCCACAGGTATGACCCGCACATAGCTGCGGTTGGTTCCGGCTTCCAGATAGTCCTTTCATATTCCTGGGAGCCGGCGAGTATCTTTCTTCATTGAAGTGCTGTGTCGGTGACCATGAGTACTGCTGACCTGTTCACAGAACAGAAACGTCATTTAGTGCGCTGGAAGTACTGTAAGATCTCTGCGTCAGAAAACGGACACGATTGACACCTCATGAGTCATCGTTCCCAGCAGCCACTGTCCATCTGTGGCTGAGACACTCAAGTGGACAGTCATGACTTTGTATCAGAACATGAAGAAAAGAAAACCTTGGTATTCCCGAATGATGCCCACGGCAACAAGTACTTAATGTTTGGTAGTCACTCAGTCAACAGAGTTTGAGGCATTAAAGAAAGTTGGGGTGGAACCAGCTTTAGTTCAATTAGCTTTGAGTATTTTTGTTCAGTTTAAGAAGTTTGAAAGCTAGCATGTGGTATTTAGTTAGTAACATTGCCTGGTAAGCTGATTGTCATAACTGATATATTAATCATGGAACCATTTATTTACTGCTGCCAGCAGGTGGATTTCTTAGCTTCAACTCTGTGTGGGTTTGGGGTCATGGAGAGAGAGAGATGGCCTGGTGTGGGACCACCTTGCCTCCACTCTCCCAAGGACAGACCCTGTTCTGTGGGGGACATGGCAGGGGCTGTCAGACCTCCCCCTGCTCCCCGTTCCCCAGGGCTGTGTCCTGGCCCACTGCCCGCAGGCTTCCTTCCCACCTGTTTCCCTGCTGGACTCAGAGTCCTGCTCTGTGCTTCCTTGTTGGCTGCCAGCGGGAGGGTTGATCTAAGTGGGAATCACCACGGTGTCTTTCTAGTTCAGATGTTTGCTTTGAGCTGAAAGATTCCAAGATTCCACCCTGTGAAGAAAAGAGTGTGGGATGTGCCATGGCAACCCACCAGTCACCTGGCCAGGAGTGGACCTCCCAGATGGGCCGCGATGTGGCTCTGGTTTCCAAGGAGGACGGAGTGTGTGAGGGCTGACCTGGACATGGGCTGGGGTTGTAGTCAGTGCTGCTCTCACTGGGTGTGTGATTCAGGTGTCCCTGGCTCTCATGCTTCAGCCTCCTTGACTGTGTGCTGGGATTCAGAACACAGTGTGGACAAAGAGCCAGTGTCTTGCACAGGGACACTCAATGTTAACTGGTTATGTTGACATGGCTGTAGTTGTTACCAGTTTACACTCGCTTGGTCTCTATTTGGAAAGTTCAGGGTCTGTGGTTTGAGACTGGATTTGGACCTCTGCAGAAGCCCCACTCCCTCTGCCTCCTGCCATCTGTCTGTCTCGGTGTCAGTCCCAGGGTAGATCTTATATCCCACTGGTGGCCAACGGACACAGGAAACACAAACTAGGGCACTCTTTCCAGCAGGAAAACGGGAGGACATTGTTGCAGGACACGGACCCTGGGATTGAGTGGGGAGTTCTGACACCTCTGCCATGTCGTCCACAGAACAGGATCTGTCCTCCAGGAAGAGGGGACAAGGTGGTCCTACACCAGTGGTCTCTCTCCAAGACCCCAAGCTACCTCGCCTGTGGCAGAGGTCATGCCCTTGTTCACCTGTGCACCACTATGCCCTGTGGCCTGGTGTGGGCCAGCTCCCTCTGCTCTGGGCTGAGGCTGTCAGGCAGTGTGGCCTGTTTTATGACACAGGGGAGTGGAGTGTTCGGTGCCATGTTCTCCTGCTTCACCCTGAGACGGCTCAGGCACTGAGTCACCCTGGAGGAGAAATGTGCAGTGGCTCCTGTCCTCTGGCTCCTCTCCTGGTCCTGTGCCTTCCTCCTTCCACCCCTCTGAGGCTCTCACCTCCCTGCACCCATATCCTGCATCCCAGAGCCGCTCCCTGGCCTAGGCCTTATTCTTGTCACTGGGCCACCACAGTTGCCTTGTGATGGCTCTTCCTTGGTGCCCGTCTTCCCTTCTGACTACCCAGATGCCGCTGTTGGGCCACTCATCCTTAGACTGACCAGCTCAGCTTGCTAGGTGAGCCCTCATCCCTCAGTTCCCAAGTCAGACTCCTTCTTAGAAGGAGGGCCAGACTTTGCTGTGTGATTGCAACCAGCAAGGCCAGGCAGCTCCCACAGATAAGTGACGTTGGACGGCCTGGCTCTTTTCGGCCTCCCTCTCAGACCCCTGCAACACGCAAGCTGCAATCACAGCAAGCTTCCTGCCCTTCCTACAAATCCCTGTGTAAGCTCTTTCCTCAGCCCGCTGCCTAAGCTGTGTGCTCCTCTGAGTTGCTACTCCAGGATGGCTGCTGAGCAAGTCCACTTGTCCGTGTTGCCCTTGAACTGAGGCCCAGACAGGAAGCAGAGACAGCCTTTGTCAAGTACAGGGTCTCAGTAGACGCTGGCCCAGCTGTGTGTGTCCCAGCCCTGGTCTGCAGCCATGGCATGCCTCAGTTCAGGTCCCTTGTCACTCCCTCACCCCGTCTTCTCCTCACCTCCACAAGTGTCCCTTCACTGACCCTCACTACTCCATCTCCCAACCTGAGGTAATCCTGGGCTGGTCAGTTATGCCTGGAGATCATTGGGTCATCAGCCTGAACCCCCAGAATGTACACATGGACACCAGGGAAAGAAGGAAAGGAGTCAGCAGTTTCTCCTGCCATGTCCAACCCAACTCACAGGTCATTGCTGTAAGGACACAGTCACCACCAACAAGAATGCTTCCCAAGTGACCAGGGTACTAAAACATGGACTCAGAATGTCCCCTGCTTCAGACTCCAGACTGCAGTGTCCAGGTCAGCTGCAACATGGGAATATGTGATAAGGAAGAGGTGTGAATTCACGATCCCTGAGGGTCCAGAGTCCCCTCAGTGGGAGGTCAGAATTTCCCCAAGAAACGGGAGCCAGGGGCTCCCTCTTAAACCTTCACACAACAAGTGACCTTCAACTCAAGGGCAAAAGCTCCCAAACCCCAAAGAGAGCGTCCTGTGTTGGTGTGAGGTGGCAGGTGGCCTGTGAGTGGCTACCCTGCCACACGCTGGCCTTGCCCTTCTTCCCCAGTGGTCAGGGCACAGCCACGGTGTGCAAACACATCAGGAGGGAACCGGTAAGCTGTATCTCTCTCTTAATGTAATTAAGAGCAAGTTTTCAAAGAAAATTCAATATTCAGCTGATAAATGCAAAACGACGTTCTGTAATCCAGACTTAACAGCAGCACGAAGTTCTCATCCTACTATTTTTTTTTTTGCTTTATTTTTCCATTAACGTGTAATTTAATGTAGTTTTAATCTTCTTTATATTAAAGAGAGAGTCCATTATGGTTCCAATCACACGTCCAGCTTCTGCCCAGTGTTTGGCCGACAACCTGCATTATGAATGTGACCACGGAAGAGAACAGCAGAAGAGATAAAAATTTAACTGGAATAATTAAATTTGAGTGTGGAACATGTCGGCAGCACAGCCTCGTTCTCGTGGAACAGGACTGAATTTCCCTATGTACTCATGGGAACGTAACAGCTCTTAACAGTATCACAATAAGAAGTAAGATAACGCACTCACTGCAAACAGCAGCAATACTGAAAACGTGGCTAGGATGGTTATTCATTATTTTTTCGGCAGCACTGGGGTTTGAACTCAGGACTTCATGCTTTCTGGGCAGTTGCTCTACCACTCAAGGCATGGCTCCAGCATCTAGGATGGCTTTTATGTCGACACAACATGATAAGTACTTGGGGAAATGAAGTAATATGGACAGTATCTTCTTTCCTGATTTTCAGCCATTCACGACACCTTTTGTTATTGAGAGAAAATAGCAATTATGGCTGTGACTCATTAGCATATCCTCACTCCCCAGATTCAGAATAGAGTGGAAATGTAGCTTTTACAGCTGAGTTGTGAGACTGTGCAACCTGTGAGTGTGGTACAAAACCTTTTGCTAATGTTTGTGGGGTGCACCATGCACTGGGCAGGCCCACACCCCGACATCTGTAGCCATGGTTGAAAGACATTGGAGAGAATGTAAATACATGGAAAGACACCCCACATCCAGGGTTGGAAGACGGCATGGTTAGGATGGAAATGTCCCCTTGCCAATCCAGACCCCCACAAATCTCCACCAAATCCCAGCTGGCAACTTAGTAGAAATTCAAATACTAACCTTCAAATTCATGTGGGTAGAAAAAAGAAAGTGAGTCCAAAACTAGCAGAAGGAAGGAATTTATAAAGATTACAGCAGAGAGACAGAACAAAACCAGATGTTGGGACTTTAAAAAGTCATCAGAATGAGCAAATCTTTAGCTAGACTGAAAGAAGAGAGAAGACTCAAGTTTCCTGAATCAGAAATAAATGTGCACTGACCTCGTACAAGTAAGAGGTATTGTAAGAATACTACAGACGACTGGATGCCAACCAATAGAACAACCTAGATGAGAGGACAGATTCACAGAAACACACAGATTAATTCAACAACGAGTAGAAAATCTCAACAGAGTGAAAATCAAATCTCCCAACAAAGAAAAGCCCCAGCCCCGATGGTTCACAGGTGAATTCTCCCAGACAATTAAAGGAGAATTCACGTCAAGCCTTCTCAAACTCTTCCAGAAATAGAAGAGGGGGACACTTGAAGTCTGTTCCATAGCAATGTTAACAGGGTCAGAGTTACAAGCAAAGAAAATTGCAGACCACCACCCCTTACGATCCCAGATGGAAAAATCTTTTTAAAAAGTCCCACTAGTAAGCCAAATCTGCAGCGTATCAAACGACTTATACACTGTGGGTTATCTCAGGAAAGCCAGGGTGGTGTGGCGTAAGAAAACCAATCAGCATAGCACACCACAATAACAGAAGGGAAACCATGTGTTTGTATAATTGACAGATTAAAGGCATTTGACAAAATACGTCATCTTTTTGTGATGAAAACACTCAGAAAACAAGGAATAGGAGAGGCTACTTCAGCATGAAATGGGTATTTATGAAAACCCTACAGCTAACCTCCTACTCCACAGTGAGAGAAAGCTTTCTTCAAGTACAGAACAAGACAAGGATGTCCTGCTGGCCGCTTCTACTCAACATTGTACTGGAATGTTCCGGCCAGAGCAACTAGAGAGGAAAAAAGAATAATTCTCGTCCCGAGTAGACAGGGAGATACAGGGAGACCTCTATCCACAGAGGACATAGACAAGTCCCCGGAGAATCCATGGGAAGGCTACTCCAGCTGAACCATAAACTCAGCAAGTTGCAGGGCACCGAGACCAAAGCATCTCTATACTCTCGTAGTAAATAATCCCAAAAGGAAATGAAGAAAACAATTCTACTTATAATAACATAAAAATAAGAAAAAAAATCAGATAAGATCAAAAGGTTCTCTGCTTTTAAGGACACCACTAGAAAGGGAAAAGTCAATCCACAAAAGGGGAAAAACTTGTACATCGTATCCAATAAGGAAATTGTATCTAGAATCTAAGGACTTCTTATGATTCAGTTATAAAAATGCAAATAAACCAGATGCTGGTGGCTCACCCTGAAATCCTAGCTACTTGGGAGCCTGAGATTGAGAAGATCATGGTTCTGGGCCAGCCTGAGCAAGTAATTCTCCATCTCCATCTCCAAAATAACCAGAGGAAATGGATTGAAGGTGTGGCTCAAGAAGTAGGACCCCTGCTTTGTGAGCGAGAAGCTGTGAGTTCAAACCCCAGACCCATCCCCTCCCCCAAATGCAAAGGATCTAAAGGACATCCTTCCAAAGAAGATACACAGTTGTCCAAAAAGCTGTCAACGTCACTGGCCTTAAGAAAATGCAAATCAAGCCCACAGCAGGACACCGTTTCACACCCACTAGGATGGCTACGATAGAAAACACAGTAACGAGTGTTGGTGAAGACTGGGAGAAAGTGGGACCTTGCACACTGCCAGAAAATGTAAAATGGGCCACTTTGGCAAGTGATCTGGAAGGTCCTCAAAGGACAACACAGAGTCACCACAGGACCCAGAAATTCTACACCTATGTATATACCAAAAGAAATGAAAACATGGACCCACACGAAACCCTATATACAAATGTCCATAGCAGCATTGTTCACAGCAGCCAGGTCACCCAAATGTCTACTTAATGATGCGTGGGTCAGCCCCTGAGTGATTCCTGCACGGTGGAATATTACTCAGCACTGAAACACACTACGTTGCGGGTGAGCCTTCAAAACATTTCGCTAAGTGAAAGAAGCCAGTCTTAGGACCAGAGACTACATGCTTCCGACTGTACGGAACGTCTAACACGGGTGATGTGCAGAGCGGAGAAAAGATGGCTGGTCTTCGGGGTTGGTGGGTAGGGGTGACTGTAAGGGTGATGACAAGTTCTGACATGATGTTTGCACGCTCCAGTTAAAATGCAAACCATGGCTGAATCACACACTTTGCTGGGCGACTGGTACGGTGTGTGAATTGTGCCCCGTGGACGTGCACAAGAGGGAAGAAGACAAAGACAAAAAACGGAATGTTTACAAGTGTCGCTTTAATCGTCCTCCTTCCTTCTGGGACACAGTGAAATCTCTCTTTGGAAAGATATAGGAAAGCACACTTTCCCCTAAATCTTTCTCTACAGAGTACGGTTGTGTTGCTTCCTGTTCTGCTTTGATTGCAGAGGCTCAGCGTCAAGGTCCTGTGACATTCTATTTTATTTGTTCTTCGCTATTAATTAACTAATTAACTTTGGCAGTACTGGAGTTTGAACCCAGGGCCTCCTGCTTACTAGGCAGGCTTTCTACCACTTCAGCCATGCCCCCAGCCCTTTTTTTGATTTAGTTATTTTTCAGGTAGGGTCTTGAATTTTTGCCTGTACTACCATGCCCAGCTTGTTGGTTGAGATGGGGTCTCACTAATATTTTGCCCAGGCTGGCTTCAAGTCTCAAACCTCCTGATCTCTGCCTCCTGAGTAGCTGGGATTATGGTGAGTCAGTGAGTTGACACAAATTTACTCTTATTTAAAGCCTCTTGATTGAGATTTTATTTCTGGACTCACATTGCTGTGCTTTTGTTATTTTTATTGATTTCATTTGTTTTTGTTTTTGCTTCAGTTGCTTACAAAACGAAGGCAGGTGTACATGAGTGAAGAATCAACTTCAACTTATCCACCTAACATGAGCTCCCATCACAAGTCAGTGACGACGATGTCTGAAAGCTTGGAAGAGTGTGGAGTTGGGCAGGGGGTGAGCCGGGCAAGCACGGTGTGGTTACACAGTTAACCCCTGGGTGTTGGCTGCTGAGACGGTGTTTCTGGGAGTGTAGTCCAGGGCCGTAGACATCAGGCTCTGTTTTCTTACCTTGATTCTCAGTTATTACTGAATCTCCCAATCACACTCACAGTGACTTTGGGTCAGGCTCTGTTCCTAGCAACAGTTCCTGAATTGGTCTCCATCATGTTTGGTCATTGACTGAATAAATGAGCCAAACGAAGTGACAGGAAGTGTGTGTTAGGGGACCTGCGGGGTGATGGCCTGGCAGACAGAGGCTCTGCTCATCATCTCTGGGCTCAGCTGAGGCCCAGTCCTCAGGCTGGTGCTGCTCAGAGTCCCCAGGACCTGGGGTGCTTTCTGGGGAGCAAGTCTGCAGGAAGCCAGTTTTCAAACTGAAGCTCAACGTGAAGCAGCTGAAGTGATGCGGTTGCACCTGCCCTCACTCCTCTCTCCTTTTTTTCCTTAAATACTGATTCAGAACCATTCTGGTCACAGAATCTCAGCCCTGGAAGAGCATGTACTTCCAAAGGCAAAATTGCAGCGGGGACTAAAATACAAACTCTCAGGTGCAGTGGGTTTGCTGAGCATTTATCTGGGGATTCGAGCTGACATTTTTCCTTTCTCTCTTCCCCTTGCTGGGAAGGTCAAGATTAACAGGCCATCCCTCTCCCACCTCACTCCCATCTCTCCCCAGTCACGGGAAGGACAAACCGCTGTCAACAAGACATACAACTTCAGGGCTGTGGTGCTAGTAATCCAGGAGATTAGGAGGACCAAGGCCGCCACCACCATCGGGTCTGGGGCACAAACTCTGCATTAAACTCATGTGCACTTCCTTGAACTCTGGACATCTCTCATCTCAAGGACGGCAGGCCTTGAGCCTGGTTCTCACGGTTCTTCTGGCAAATTAACTAATAAACCTTTATTTCCTCGAAATCCTCCTCCTCTTGTTATTTGCAAATCGGTGGAGTCCAGGGATTAAGCTTTCGGGAACAGAACTCGGTCTCCACGAGCAGCTCAAGGGGTGTTGGCTCCCATGTTGCTCACGGTCGCCCCCTGCTGGTCCCGGGGCTGGGGCGGGGCAGGGAGGGAGCTGCCCTGGGCAGCATCAGCAGACACCTTGTTTACTGTTTTGTTCTCATAAGCTCACAGACAGAATCACAGAACAAGGGAGGTTGTAGACAGAGCAGCACCCAGTTTTCAAGATGCTGTCCTGCGTCTTGCATGCATTGCCGACTCTGTTCAGTCAATTCGGACAAGATGTGGTGAGCCTCGGGCGTATCTAGGCCCCATGAAGGCAACACATGGAACAGAATCCCTGCTGCCTTGAGTCTTCCTTCCCGTGGGGGCTCCCACAGTGAACCAAAAGATAGGCTGCTATGGATTATGAAAAGACCCAGTGAGAGCTGGTACGTGTGCCGGGCGTCACTCTTTCCACCAGGTGTGTCAGGTAAGGTCGCACCTGGGCAGACCTGGATGAAGGTAGATGATCTCGGGTATGGGCATCTGTGTAGATGCCCTGGGCAGAGTGAGTGGATGCACTGCCCAGGGGAGGTGGTGAGTGCACTGAGCCAAGTGAGCAGGACATCAGGGACAAGTTAAGAGGAGACCAAGTGCAGACCGGGGAGAGCAGTGCAGGCCACCACGGGACTTGGTTAGTTCTTGAGTAAATCAGGAGGCCACCGGAGCTGAGGAGTGGTAGGAAGACACTGGTATCCATGGCTCTCTCTGGGTGTTGAGAGCAGGAGGCAGGGTGACCAGGAAGAGGCTACCGCGTCCATCCAGGAGCTGGGGAGATGGAGCTCACGGCCTGGGCATGTCTGGGAGAACTATATGACTACGTACAATGAAAAGATGGAGGGAGTAATTTAAGAGAGCTAAATCCTACCATAGTAGTCTAAATTGCTTTGAAGTTGCCCTCCTATCTTCTGCTGAGCCTGTCCACTGCCTGGAACAGAGGAAATTAACTCAGCAGTGTCAAACTGGAATCTTTGAATTGGAAAAGAATAAAGAGGTAGGAGAACTTGGAAGAGAAATGGCACAGTATGCCTGGGGTGTCCGGACAAAAGGGAGAGCCAAAGAATATGCACTGGAAACACCGAGACAGAAAACTGCCACCTGCAGCTCGGTTCAGGGCTGCTGTTGACAGTGTGTCTCTGGACAGCGCTCTGCGGGGAGCTCAGGCCACACATCACAGTGGCTCCAAGTTCACCACGCTGGCTTGAAAGTCTTCGTGAGAAAGGCAGCTTTGTACTTCACAGACTGGAAAAGCACAGGTCCCGTGGCTCACCTGAAAATCCAGGTGCTTTTATCCAGCTGCCTCTGTGGGGTATCGACCACAGAAACGAACAGACCCAGGTTGCCAGTTATGAAGTGAGATGCTGTTTTAGAAACACAGCCCTTGCTCTCTCTCATTGATGGGGCTCTGGTAACAGTATCAGAAAGGGATTGGTGTTCACACACACTTTTTTCGTTGCTCTACGAAGGCGAAAGTCCCAGGTTAAATGGCTCCTACGAGGCTAAGTTTCTCTTGGAATCCATGTCTCCTGACTTTCACTTACTCCTCTCTACTAACCAGTGACTGCACTGGGAACCAGTACCTACCTGCCCTGGGCTGGGGTCTCAGGGAATTCAGTCCCACTGTGTTGACCTGACCCACAAGCATTTGCATTGCTTCAATGGACACACCTGGGCTGAAGTTACCCACGTGAGCCCCGTCTCATCCTTGCCAAGACTGGTCCTCTTAGGCTTGGGTTGTGTGAACGACAGGTGTCCTTCACTCCTGTATGCACACCGACTCATGCGCTCCCTGACCCTCAGTTCTCCAGTACAGCTCCATTTTTGCAGCAATCCTCCAGGTCAGCCCTGGGCCGCCACAGCCCACGTGGCACCTGGCGAGCCTTGGAACCTATAGGGTCTCAATACACTGCACCAACTGAGTTCTGCTCAGGGTTCTTTTTCTTGCTGGGATCACCCTGCTGATGAGGTCAGAGAAATCCTGTCCGTAAAGTCATGCCAAAGGCAGCATGTGAGGCCTGCCTTCAAAATAAACATGGTAAACCCCAACTTGTTTTGCGTAAAACGAAATCTATCACATATCTTTTTTGACAAGAGTTCAAAACAACTGAGTACCAGGCACACCCTCTGACCACACGGGGAGCTCTGCCATGTGGTGGTCGTAGTAACACCTGCTCTGCAGGTTCAGAGAACAAGGGTCAGGCTGCTGATCCGTCATGGGATTAGGGCAGGCAGTGCTTCCGTGTGCTGGTGATAGGATGAATCACTCTTCTTTGGTATGTGAGCTCCAGACATTCAGAGGAAGAGTTTGTTGATGTGCCAGTCATGGTCAGAGGCCAATCCAGTGACTGGCAGATGCCCAGGTCTGAAGGCATAATTAGAGGGGCAGTCGGGTCCCTACCCTGCAGTGTCCTTACAGAGGCCACTTCCAGACACGAAGTTCTGAACTTCCACCAAGCAGCTGGGCAAGCGTGGAGACAGACCTGCTTCCTCTCCATACCCAGAAGCTCTGTGGTGTGTTCCTTACTGACTTTTTCTCGAGGTGCATCCAGAAAGCACTCGGAAGATGGGGAGACAGGAGCCCCACACTCCAGTGCAGGGAATCCATGCCTCCTTGGAGATGGAAGTGACTGGGAGAGGGAGTTCATCCATTGACATTCAACCACAGTGTTGACCAAGTATTTAGGGTTTCATTAGCCCTTCCCACTCAGTCCACAGCGTAGCATGCGTCTTATCTGGTCTCACCACACGCTCGTGACTGGTCTTGGTTCTTTGACCTGCAGGTTCAGTAGCATGATCCATAATTTAAAAGATATACAGCTGGCTTTTTAAAATCCCTACCGATTCCACCAAACACTCAAGCTACAAATTAAAAAGAAAAATTGCAGTGGATGTCTCTGAGGTCAGGGATTCAAACCTCTAGCTCTTGCCCAGAATTTCATTATGTTTTCTATTAAGCTGTATCCTGAGCACATTTGCAACTTAAAAATTGCACTTAATTACCAAATGACATCTTATTTATGGGCTTAATAAATAGCTTTTAAACAGACTGTTATCGTAACATTCTGAAGCAATGAATTCCAAAGAACAAAGGAGAGTTCCTAGTAGCTAGAAGCCTGATCCCATCGTTCCTGGGACCAAAAGGTCATAACTGATTTTTCATATTGGAGAATGTCACAAAACATGACATTAGTGTCACAAAGCAATTAGAATTGTTCTCCAAACACTTCTTACCTGGTACCCTTTGATAGAAATCAGAGGTTCCTAATTTAAACCAAGGAATCTTTCTTGCTCATCTTTTACACAGTTTTTGGTGATTATCTTACAGGTTTTCTTTGACAAAATGCATAATCTGTGATCGTTCTGAAATTATTTCGGAATCCAGCAGAAGTGTGCCGGTTTTCAGCAGCTGACTCTCGAGATCGCTTCATAAGCAAAGATAACTTGGAAATGCAATTCACAAGATAGTGTTGGTAACCTTTTCATTTTATAAACTTCAAGTTTTAAGAAAGCCAAATTAATTTTAAGTTTCATACACACAGACATTTCAGACATTTCAGAGTTTCAGAGACTGAAACTCGCATTTCAGTCTCTGGTGCAAACAGTGTGGTTTGAAATCAAGCTATTCACCCGAAAGTAGACATGTGGTGCCCACCTATTGTTGATCCATGCACAGTACAGGTTCAGGAACAACAGATTCTCCCCCTAAATCCAGTGGCAACTGGAAGATGGCAATGTGGGCTTATGCATTAATCTTATTTCTTCTTGGTGCCAGTGATTGACTGAAAATTTCTTTGGGCAGTCTATCTCATTTGGGAATCTTTAGGTCAGGCCTATCCATCCAAATGGCTCACCCGCAAATGATTTCTGAGGAGGCTGAGGAGGGAGAAGCAGGCCTGAACATTGCCAGGGCCTCTGCGAGGTGGAACGGGGTGTGGAGAGCTCCATGTGTCATGGGGGTTACAGGAAATCACACATGCCAACACTCAGCATTGTCAGCAAGGCTTGTGTTTCTCCACAAGAAAGATCCTACTTCAGAGTCAGATGAAAATAGTCCAGAACCTTCGATAATGATGGAACCCCTTTTCATCACCCAGTGGAGTCAGAGGTGCGTCCGTGCATTGTAAAATGATCTGCTGAAAATGGAGGTCAAGATACTTCTGCACATTTCTTAGAATCAAACAGATCTATTAAAAATTAAAATGGGTGCGTGGTCAGAGGTGGTAAGGCACAAACCTCTTGTTACTTGAGGGTATTTATAAAGTAGTGTGACCTGGGAAATAAATCAGGCACAGTCGTAGAAGTCATAAAAATGTTCATACCCTTTGGCAGGGCAATTAGAGTAATCCACATAAAAATGCTCTTATGTGAAAAATCACTTTTGCACAAGGATGTTCCTGGTAATATTAGGAAACCCATCTTAGGTTGCTTGTTTGCTTACATTCTGGCATGCTATGAAAAGGATTTAATCTGACATTGCAAATACAAATAAGAAAGTAAGGGAAATTTAAAACTTTAAATGTTTTTAAATTAAAGCAAGAGAAAGGAAAGAGGGGAGACAGAGCAAGACCACTGCCCAGTGTGGATGCCAAGAACCGCAGGCGTGATTCATGGTGGGCTTTCATCTTTCCACAGCCAGAGCAAGAAGAAACAGAATCAGAAGATGTTAGGTTAGCCTCAAAAGGTGGTCAGAAAGATACAATTCAAAATCCAAGGGGATTTTTTTCCTTTTAGAGATACTAAAATACATAAAAGGAAAGACATCCTCTGACCACTCATATCTTTAGCATTTCAAGAAGTCACAGAAATAAGAAAAACACTTCCTGGAAAAAATTAGCAAGTCAAATAAAAGTAATTTCATAGGTGTGAAAATTACTAAGACGTATGTGAAAAATTTGCCCTTACTAACAAGCCATAAAACTACATGAACGAAATGAATAATATTCAGAATTGTAGATCATTTGCCAAATTATTTCACCTGGAAATTTATCCCAGAAGAACAATAGAGCAAGGAAAGAATGAAGTTCTCATCTAATCGCGTCATTTGTGGAATTTCTCCCAGGCTGAGCACACGACGATGGACAGACAGACATGCACCAGCTCTTGGGTGGCTTCTTAGTATTAACCAATTGCCTGCTTTTTGGGTGAACTTAAGTTGCCTTAATAATGGACCTTAAATAAAGCTTACAAGTTCAGCACACAGGGACAGAGTGAAGAATAAACTTGGGTCTTTACGATTTCTTAAGATTTATGAAACACAAAAATTTGGAATGAACTTTGAAGGTGAATAGTTGTACCTTATTGATGACATTTGAAACCCACACATGTTCCTGAAGGTGGGGTTTTTGCCCACTGGGGTCCTAACTGCTGGGTCACACCTTTGGCTGATTCCCCCATATCAGAACTCCTTCCTGCCTGACTCCTCACCTGCCTCGCTCAGAAGGACAAGATGGTGCACACTGAATTGTGAATGGTTGTAGCATCCATGATGATCTTACTCTGGACAGTTTTTAGACTCTGTTCAAAGAGTGATTAGCACCCACATTTTCACGTTGTATAAGCCCAGCTTCTGTTATTTTTATTTTTTTCTAAGGAGATCTGGTTGCTGTGACCACAGCTGGCAGAAGAGAACACACTGGGCAGGTTGTACTATACAGCATCTTTACCTTGCTTTTGGCCAGGAGTTTAGGATGTCTTCTGTTACCCTGTACTGGCTTCTTTGCCCTAATCCCTGTGGCATTCACATCCCTGGGCTGGGTGAGGACCGTTTCCTACCCACCCCAGCCCAGGATGTGAGCGCCATTGCTCTGAGCTCAGCTCTCCTGGGCGCCTGGTCCTCTGCCCTGCATGGACTCACACCTGGCCATTTGAGGCCAGGAGACCACAGAGGAGACATGGAAAGGCTCCAGGAAGGTGTCCTGTGGACAACGGGAACCGTGAATACCATGAGCAGTTTGCTTGAGAGCGTACTTGAACGTACACGAGTGGTGTATTTTTCTTTTACAAACTGCAAGCATTTTAAAAGTTGGCTGAGCTTTCTGAGAGCTGCTGCTGGGACTCATCCTAGCAGATTTAAACACACGCCACCTTGTCCCAGCTGGGTCCAGGTGACATTACTGCGGCTCCCAAGTACACCTGTGCTCCGGGAGGGCTGAAAAGGGAAATTTGTAAATGTTCCCATGGCCCTGTGATTTTGTTGCCAATAAGATACTCTGGTACTTAAAATACTATTCCATGAGCACTGAAGTTTAAACATCATTTGCTACTCTGTTAAAAGTCTTCCCAGTGGAGACTTTCAGCAAGTCAGAAATGTCAGAATGAAAACCCAAACGTTTCTTTTTTAAAGAGAAAAACAATTGGGGAAGAAAATGTAATGGTCAAGGTGCAACAGTACCCTCTGCATAGGACTAAAAAGCATGATTTGTGGCTTAGTGTGAGGCTCGGCTTGAGCCTAGCAACTCTTGACTGCAGGAGGCCTCTGTCTATGGTGCTTAGGGAGCCCAGCTGAGTAAGGCGAGACCCTGACTCTTTACAGTATAAATTTCAAACTTCGCAAGTGGCATGTGATCTTGTGTTCTCACTATAACATTTTATAGTCAAAGCAAATATGATTCTTTGACAAGTGCAATTGATGAGTAAAAAAATTAAATTATTGGACTACTGTTAATTTTATCTTCCACTTTTTAACGTGCTCTATTACTGTTAATTTTATCTTCCACTTTTTAACTTGCTCTATTATTATGAGCATGTCAACTGGCTTCATGGCTGACTGTCTTGCACTGCCTCCTATAGTCCCTGCCTGGTGTCCTTGGCCCTGAATGAACTTCTGAAGGATCAAGGAAGGTGAAGAGGACGATGGGACCTGGAGTGGCACAGCAGTCCAGAGTGGAGCAGAAGCCAAGGGTGGCATGCAGGGGGAGAGCGGCCTCAGGTGGCTGGTGTCATCAGCTCCAGCTGCTGTGACTAAGCTCACAGACGGTGACCTGTGCCGCAGACACTTATTGTTTCATGTTCTGGAGGTTAGAAGTCCAAGGTCAAGGTGGCAGGACTGGTTTCCCGGAGGGTTCTCCCTAACTGCAGACTCTATCTTCTTGCTGTGTCCACATGTAGCTGCCCTTCTACGTATTAGCATCCTGATATTCCTCTCTTATAGGGACACAGGCTGGGTATGGCTCCCCACCCTCCTCACTTGACCTAAATTACCTCTTTAAAAGCCCCATCTCCAAACTCTGGTGGCCTAGGGGCCAGGGCTTCATCTGTCAGATTCGAGGACAGTGCAGGCATAGGCAGTCTCTGTGTACTGAGACCTGGGCACGATGACTGTCTGACTTCCACAGAACACACAAGCGGATGTGTGAGAAGGAAGTGGGTGACGCAAGTGTGAGGTGTGACATGTGCTAGCAAAAGCTTCAGACAAACGGGTGCTCCGACTTGACAGATCGCGGGCATTGCTTTATGAAACACAGTCTCTATATACACGCACACAAGCATTTATGTAGGCAATCTGTACACTCCAGGCCCGCGTGTGAGACACCAGGGGCCAGAGTAGACAGGGTCGGTCCCTGACGATAGGTCAGCAAAGCTGCCAGGTTAGCTGAGGATTCATCCCACAAGTTTACACACTGAACATCAAGCCAGGCACAGCCACACGGTAAGCCAGACAGCCACGCTGGGCTCCTTGCTGCAGAGGGCAAGTGGTCTGGGGGGGGGGGGTGGAGCGACACCCAATCAATAAGAAAGGAAACTCTGCCACTAGAGTTGTGGAAACGGCTGGGGCGGTGAGCTCCTGAGTTTGAGGTAAGTTGGCTCTTAGAAGCTGCAAAGATGCAACGTGGAAGGGAAGCCATCCGAGCACTAGAGGCAACTGGTGAACCCCTTTAAAACTGCTGAGGGGGACCTGACAGTGACTCCAAACCCAAAAGCTGTGTAAAAAACCACCAGTACCTCTGATTATGTTGAAATGCTTCTGCATGAACACAGAGAGAAACAAAGTAAATTTCAAAGAACAAATGGAGGGAATGATTTTCTACTTAAATCTCCCTCCAAGTGCCAATCTCCCCCCAAAAAGCTGCAGAGAAATTGAGCAGATAAATGTCAACAAATGAAACAGGAAATGTGAGCAGAGGGATGAGGGAGGTTCACAGAACCCCAAGAATTAAGTCCTACCAGTCCTGCACAGACGCTCAACTCGGATAACCATAGATGCAGAGAGTTGGAGGAATGGACCCCAAGACTCGGCAGACCCCGACAAGTTCACCCAGTGACATCACTTCTTGCTCATGTAATTACACAGGGAGGGCCCAGGCTCTGCTGGGTAATAAGAGCAGAGGCAAACCATGCATTTCAGATCTGATTTGCCTGGGTTTGTAAGAAGAAACACAGGTCGAACGTGCAAGAAGCAAGCTGAGGTGGTGGCTCACAGCGCAGGGCAGGGAAGGAGTGGGCAGGCCACGCTGCGGAGAGACTCTCAGTGTAAATCTTCTTATATGTTCGGAGTTATTCAAGTGCATTATCTGTTGAAAATAAATAACCCAAGAGAAAAAGCCACTGGCCTTGCTCTCTGTTCTGTCCAGATGGGAGCCTGGTTTCTGGTTCCTTCTGAGCCCTGATTATGGAGCCCCTGGATGGTACCAGCTGGACTTGGCCCCTCACAAACCCCGTGACAGGGGATGGACAGGACCACAGGTTGAGAGGAAGTGGGAAGCAGGCAGCAGGTGTAAGGCCCTTCTCCCTGCTGGACTGCAGAGGCTCCAGGTCTGAGCAGAGCCTGGTGCTGGCCAGCCCCTCATTCTTGCCTTCATTACTCTGTTTCTGCACAGGACGGAAAGGGGAACCATGCGTTGTAGAAACAAATTCAGTAGTTAGCTGGAGGTGAAGTGTTTTGATATCATCCTTGTGTAAGGCTTTCCTTACTCTACATCACATCACACCCTCACATTTCACTGCCAAGTCCTAAACCCCAGAACCTTGGGATGTGACCATATTTGCAGAACCTTTGAAGATATACTTAGAATAAAATGAATAATGTGGACAGGCCCTTGTCTCCATGTGTTCGTGCTACTATAACAAAATGCCTGAGACTTGACATTTTATAAGCAGCAGACACTATTCCTTGCGTTCTGGAGGCTGGGCTCCCAAGATGGCGGCACCAGTGGGTTCTGGGTCTAGTGAGGCTGCTCTCTGCTTCCTCCTGTATGGGGCACATCCATAACCTTATGTGGGGGAAGGTGGAGGGGTAAAGTGCAGGCCTCCGTACCCCCACTTTACTGACAAGAAATTACAGCATGAAGGACATAGAAGATTCATGGGTGGCCACAGGACATGAGAGGCACAGTCTGACACCAGCATGGGAGGGTGGGGCTGACATATGTCTTGACATCCTGCACAAGCCCACAAATGCTATTGACTCTCAAATGCCAGGTCCTGGGCCACAGTGACCATCACAGCTGCAGCCTCCTGACCTGCTCCAGAACCAGGGGAAAACATGGCAGTGTCCAAGCATCCAGCTGACAAAGGAGTGTGTGGTGGTTCACGCAGAAGTCGAAGTTGGTGTGGCGGGAGATACTCTCGAGTGGCGTCTTTCCAATGGGAGGAGACCATAGGAAAGGGATGGGCGCCCTCAGACACTTGGAGGCCAGCAAGCAAGAGACAGCAGTCCACTGAAGCCTGCCCAATGTCCACTGTGTTGACAGTGCTCTGGAGCTATCCTTGTGGGATCTGCAGCAGACTTATGGCTCCATGTCTGTGGATCCGCAAGGAACTGCACCTTCTACCACCCTAATGCAGGCCCTGTCTTTCCCTGCATGTCTCCCTGCCCTCCAAGCCTGTGGTAGTCCCAGACGCTCTGAAGTACAGTTTGGATCTGCCATTCCTGTGTAAAAACAACTAACAGTCATGCCTCAAGGTCTTTGCATCATCACAAGGTGATCCAAACTCCGTGGATTAGAGCAGGAGTGCCCTGCTCTCTTAGGTTCACCCTTCAGGACCTGCTTGTCTCTGGTCCTCACTCTGCCTGGGCATAAGGCCTTCTGCCTGCAGCATCTCCATCACCTACTCTGCTGCCCACTGCAGGTCCAGTCCTTCTGCCAGTACCAGGCTTGTCACTGCTGAACACATTACCACCATCTGGGGCCTGAAGCAGCACACATTGGCCTTGTGGCCAGCTCAGGAGGAACCTGGACATCCTCACTCCCTCTCAGAAAATAACAAAGCTAAACAGCAGCAAGTCTTCCTAGATCCAGAGGAAAATTGGCAGAGAAGCTGCGTGCTGTGTGGATCCAACCATGGGACAGCCTGGAAAAGGCAAAACTATGGAGACTGTCAGAGGTCAGTCAGGGTGGTCAGGGGCTGGGTGAGGAGGGATGAACAGGGGAGCACGGAGAGTTTGGGGCAGGGAAACCACACTAAGATACTGCGGAGGTGGATATTTGCTTGCTGACATTTGTCGAAACCCCCAGAATGCACAGCACCCAAAGTAATGAACCAAATTGTAAACTAGGAGCTAGTTAATTACAATGTGTCTGGACTGTCTCGTCAGTTGTAACTGTATCTCACCAGTGCAAGACATCAGCATGGAGGAACTGGGCAGGGCAGGGGGATCACTGGGAACCCTCTGCACTTTCTGCTCAACTTTCCCGTAAGTCACATCTGTGACTCTGACTTTTCTGTCCTCTAGGGGCCTTAATGATAGTCACAGCACGGACAATCTTATTTCAAAGTCAGTGGAGTGGCTCCACTCCCAGTGCCACCTGAGACCCCTCTGTAAAGGGGTCTGACACTTTCACAAGTTGAGGGACTAGGATGTGGACACCTGGGGAGGGCAGTTCTTAACCTGCCCATCACACCATCCTTCACACCGTTTATTCTCTCTTCTCACACCATTCTGGGTGTGTTCACCTTGATGTTCAAATTCTTTCCTGTTTATGTTTTGTTCAAGGCCAGGCCCCACCTCGTTCATCCTGGCTTGCCGTGGAGGAGAAGTCACATCTCTAAGCGACAAGTCATTACTTATGTGCCCATGTGGATGTATTTCCTTTGTGACCACTAAACACATTTGTCAGGTGCAATGGCCAGGCCACTGTGCATCTGAACCAGGGGAGGGCATCCCAGCTGCCAGGAGCAAGTGGGCAGCTGTGGGGTGGTTGTCCTTCATGCACAGTCCATGACTGAAACAGCACAGGAGGTAGGTGATAGACTCCAGGGCACTGGGTCTTGGGTCCACCTCTCCCATATTTCCAAAGGAAGCAACCATCCTTAGCTTTGCATAAAAATGACTTCCCACCAAGAGCAAAGGAGAGCTGGGTCCCCAAACTCTTCTGCCTCTGACCCCACACCTAGGCTTCTCACAGGAAGGCAGGCAGGCACGTGTGGATGTCCACCCCATACTGGACTTGTCGACTTTGCTTCTGTGGTCCAAGACACTGAATCTGTATCTGGAAGAGAGATGGAGGAGCTGATGTGCATGGGGTGGGGGGCATAGGGAAGAGAGCTGTAGGGAGACAGAGGTGGAGGTCATCCAAAAGCTGGGCAGGGCTGAGATCTTCACTGTGAGGGTAAAGGGCTCCATGAGGCTGAGGTCTTCCCTGTAGATATGAGGGCTCTGTGGGACTTTCTGAACAAGTCGCTTGTCCAAGAGGAAATGAAGTGTTGGGTGGCAAAGGGAAACTTCAACGTGTCTTCTCAGAGTTCCAGAATCCCATTTCTCAGCTCTACCTGTCTGCTCCAGAAATCAGGTCAACAAACCATATCATGCAGAATCCTAAAGTTCAGGCAGAAAGAAAACCTGGACCTCTTATTTGGAGTACAAAGAGCCTGGCTGAGTTTTTAAAGAGTTTTCTACATGGGCAGGAGTACATTAATTTTGGCTTATAGGTTGTAGGATGGACATATCACAGCTGAAAGCTGAGTTGATGCTGCGCCCTTGGACTTGTGGGTGCCATTACTGACCCATCAGAAGCCTTTGCTTTCCTCCAACAATGGTGGGTGTAGTCTTCATATGCATTTGTGTCCCTTGCCTGGCCTATGAGCACCTAAGTGAGGATTCAGTCGTTGCCTACAGGTTAGCATGTGTGCACATGTATGCAAGCACATAAGTACACATACACATAGAATTAAAACACAATTAAAATATTTCTAATAAACAAACATACACTAGAATAGAAATATCCAGTATTGGTCTAATTTGATTCTCAGAATGACAATACAATTTGTACATTACTATGACAACTTTCAGAAACAAAGCAAGCACTAAAGAAAGATTCAGTAAGTTACTTAATAACAGTGGTACACGGCAGAGAGGAATGGGAGTTATATTGCCTGAGCTCAATTACACTACAACACCAAAGCTGCTGGGAGACCCAGGTTCAAATCCCAGTTCCGTCACTTATTAGCTGATCCAGGTTCGACAAGTCACTTGACCTTTTGAGGCTCAACGTCTTTATCTGAGACAAGAGCATAAGCACAGTTGTGTTGTGACGCTTAGATGTTCTAGCATTCAGTCTGTGCACTGTCTACACACTAAACATGCACTAGGTAACTGGATTTTCCCTTCATAGTCTGTATTTAAAAAGTCCATCATGCAATCATACTTGGTCTGCTACAGAGACAATAGACAATGAAGACAGAAACAAAGCCAAACCAAACCCCAGGAGCTGGCACACTGTGTCCTGGCAGACGCGGGTGATGCAGACAGATCTCATTAGGACCAAATGCAATTTGGGAGCTGTGGCCATTCCAGGGGGTGGAATTTGACTATTAGCAAACTCGATTTTACACTGGATTGGAAGACTAAATGGTACCGACAAGTCACAGAACACAGGACACAGGGCTCTGTGACCCAGGTGCACCATGGGCTGGGCCCAGCCAGGGCTGTTTGAGATATACTCCAGTCTTCATGGACTAGCCAGGCTTCCAGCTTGAATCACTTTTAAATTCTTCTCCAGATGTCATTTCAACAAAAGACCCTACAAATCTGCCTTGAGTGAAATTCAGTTAGTTTGTTGTTATCCTTCTGGCAAGTTCCAGGTGCCAACCGTGCATCCTGGAGTGGCCCCCTGGGTGCAGTGTCCCTGGGTAGCCCCCTGCATTCCCTTAGGCCTCAGGATCACAGGACATGCTGGGGCTTTGTTTTAGAAAAATAAACACACTTTTGTGACTCCCAATTCAGTAAGCAGCAAGATATCAAGTTCTTACCTATTTTCCCAAGTGTACCTGCCCGGTCCCACCCCAGCTGCCTCCAACAATCTCATCCAGACACGTTTTATGGCCTGCACAGTGTATTTTGGCAGGTGTGGGTCTGTGTCCGACTTGAAGGTCTTTTCTGAGTGGACAGGGAGGGGATTTACTTGGACAGCTGCTCAGTAGTTTCCCAGGGAGGATTGGCTCTTTCCTTCTCCCTCTCCTTGGGGCTGCACAGCCTTGGGGCACAAATGGAGGCAGCAGAGGCAGAGCTGCAGGTGGAGAGAACCACAGGGGAGCATGAGGTGTGGACACTTGAAACATAGGTGGCAAGTGACCTGAGCCCTGGGGGACTAAGGGCCGCCCCCCATCACCTGCCCTCTGTGCTGGTCTGGGTCCCTCCTCCTTCCTCCTGTCCCTGTTTAGGTCTGGCCCTCCATGGCCACCCTTGCTGGGCTCCTTTTGTCTCCATATTCTGAGGAGGCATCAGCATTTCCCTTGCTTCCACTATGCAGTGCCAGATTTCCCATCCTGACACGTCGCTCCTTACTACGGGACACCAGCTCCTCCTCCATCCCCTGTGTGTAGACCTGCACTAGCGGATGTGCAGGCCATGATGTGACTCTATGTGATGTGACTCTATGTCAGAGAGTATTGGCACATCTACTCCAGGAGACATGGGGTCTGTGGGGTGGACTTGGTCCTCACAAGGAATTTCTCTCCATGGTGCCAGCTCTTCAATCTTCCCAAAGAAGCCAGGAATCTGGACTACGAAGGAACTTCCTGTGAAGTTTTCTTTTTCACTTGTTCTTGGTTTGAACTCAGGGCCTTGGGCTTGCTAGGCAGATGGTCTATCTTGTGAGCCATGCTCCCAGCCCTTTTTTGCCTTAGTTATTTTTTGGATAGAGTATCCTATTTTTGCCTGGGGCTGGTCTTAGAAACAATCCTCCTATTTATGCCTCCTGTGTAGCTGGGATCATAGGTGCACACTACCATATCTGCTGTCGGTTGAGATAGGGTCTCATTAACTGTTTGCCCAGCTGGCCTTAAACCATGATTCTCCTGATCACTGTCTCCTAAGCAGTTGGAATTATAGATATTAGCTACCATGCCTGACCTGCCTTGACCTTCTCTTGCTCATTGTTTTAAAGAACAACTTGTGGGCAACACAAAATGCACCAGAGGCCAAGCTGAGCTGGGGAACTGGGATCCATGAATTCCTCCAGAGACAAACAACTCTCACATGACATTTGGCAGAAATCCCTCTTGATGAACAGCTGCTCAACAGCTGGACGTGGGGACTCTGTCCTAGGGACACAGGCTGGAGGCAGCTCCCGCCACAGGAGGGAGTCGTGTGCTGTGCACCCTGGCTCCTGTGTGTCCCGGGTGTCCTGTTGAAGGGCCATCCTCAGGGCCCAGGACCTGTGATGTCACAGGCATCTCTTGGTCGCTAGAATGCCAGGCTGTCTGAGTGAGGAACCTCCACACTGATTTCCATGGTGGCTGGACTGACATTCCTACCAACAGTGTACAAGGGCTCTCTGAGCCTGCATCTTTGCAAATGACTGCGGTTGTCTATGTTCTTGATGGTGGCCATTCTGACTGGGGTGAGGTAGAATCTCAGTGTAGCTTTGATTTGCATTTCCCTTGTGGCTAAAGAGGCTGAGCATTTTCCATAGATTGGCCAGTTGCAACTCGTTGTTAAATTCATTTGCCCATTTGTTGATTGGATTATTTGTTCTTTTGGTGTTTACTTTTTTGAGTTCTTTATATATTCTGGGTATTAATCCTCTGGCAATGATTATTTCTCATTCTGAATGCTGTCTCTTTGCTCTGCTGACTGTTTCCTTTGCTGTGCAGAAGTATTTGAGTTTATTTTAGTATTCAGTTTGCAATCCCATTTGCCAGCTCTTGCTCTTATTTCCTGAGCTATTGGAGTCCTTTTCAGAAAGTTCTTGCCTAAGTCTCAGTCTTGAAGTGTTCCTCTATGTTTTCTTCAGTATTTTCACAGTTTCAGGTTTCATATTAAGGTCCTTGACTCCTTTTGAGTTGATTTTTGTTCAGGGTAAGAGACAGGTTCTAACTTCGGTGTTCACATGTGGATATCCAGTTTTCCAAGCACTTGTTAAAGAGGCTGTCTTTTCTCAATACATCTTGTCACCTTCGTTGGAAATAAGTTGTCTGTAGCTGTGTTTTTATTTCTAGGTCCTCTCTCTGTTGGTTATTGTGTCTGTTTTTGTGCCAGTCCCAAGCTGTTTTTGTTACTCTGGCTCTGTATTATAATTTGAACTCAGGTATTGTGACACGTCCAGCATCGCTTGTTTTGCTCAGGATTGCTTTGACTGTTCAGGGTCTTCATGCTTCTGTATGAATTTTAGGATTTTCTCCTAGTTCTGTGAAGAATGTCATCAGAGTTTTAATGGCAATTGCATTGGATATAGATGGATTTCAGGTAATATAGGTATTTTCACAATGTAAATTCTGCTGATCTATGAACATAGTATGTCTTTCCCCCTAATGTCTTCTTCAATTTTTCCTGCAGTATTTCATAATTTTCATAATACAGCTCACTAACAACTTTCATCAGGTTTATCCCTAGGTATTCTTTTTTTAGTGTTGGTGGGGGCTATTGTAAATAGGATTTTTTTTCTGTTTCTTTCTCAGTGAATCTGTTGGTGTATAGATAACCTATTGATTTTGCTAAAAGTGTTTATCAGATCAAAGAGTAGATTCTTAAGGGTCTTTCAAGCATAGGATCATATCATCTGAAAATAGGAATAATTTAAGTTCTTCCTTTCCTGTTGGTATCCCTTTTATTTCTTTCTCTTGCCTTATTGTTCTGGCTAAATTTCAAGCACTATATTGAACAAGTGGTGACAATGGACAACCTTGCCTCAGTTCTGATTTTAGAGGAAATACATTCAGTTTTCCCCACTCAGTATAATGTTGACTACAGGTCTGCCATATTTAGCCTTTATTATGTTGAGGAACAATCCTTCTGTTCCTAGTTTCTTCAGAGCTTTTATCATGAAAGGACGTTGAATTTTGTCAGTGGCTTCTTCTGTATCAATTGGCATGATCAGTGACTTTGTCCTTGATTCTGTTTATGTTCTGTATTACATTTATTGATTTGCATACATCAAACTATTCATGTCCTGGAATGAATCCAACTTGATCATGGTGTAGGTCTTTTTGATGTGTTGTTGAACATGGTCTGCAGATGTTCATTAAGGAGACGGGTCTGTAGGTTTTTGTTGTTGTGTTCTCATCTAGCTTTAGTATCAGGGTAATACTGACTTCATGGAATGAGGTGGAAAGGGTTCCTTCCCTTTGTACTTTGTGGGATAGTTGGAGGAGCACTGGGGTTAGTTCATCCTTAAAGGTCTGGTAGAATTCAGACAAGAATCCTGTGGTCTTGGGATTTTCTTTGTTGGGAGGCTGTATTGCTGCCTTAATCTCCTTGCTTGTTATTGATGTTCAGGTAGTTGATATCTTCTTGGTTCAGTTTTGGTCAGTCACATGTTTCTAGAAATTTATCAATTTCTTTTCCAATTTGTTGGAATATAAGTTTTCAAAATATTCCCTTGGGATCCTCTGAATTTCAGTGGTTTCTGTTGTAATGTCGCCTTTCTCATTTTTAACTTATTAGTTTCTTCTCTCTCTTTCTTTTGGCAAATGATTTGCCACTCTTGTTTATCCTGCCATGGAACCAACTGCATTTCACAAATACTTTGCCTGATTCTTTTAGTTTTCATTTTGTTAATTTCCAGCTCTGATTTTCATTACTTCTTTCCTTTTACTAATTTTGGTGTTGGCTTGTTCTCCCTTTTCTAGGATCTTGAGGTACATCATTAAGTTATTTATTTGCTCTGATTTTTAATGTACGTTCTCATAGCTATAAACTTCCTTCTTACAGATTTGCTGTATGTCACCTGTTCTGCTATGTTGTTGTTTCATTTTCATTTGATTCTAGGAATTTAAAAATTCCTCCTGAGTTGTCTGATGACCACTCAGAAGTGTGTCTTTCAATCTCCATGGTTTTGTACATTTTCTGCAGTTTCTCTTGATATTTATTTCCAACTTTGTTCAATTATGATTGGATAAAAGAAGCTATTTTAATTTTCTTGCATTTGTTAAAACTTGCTTTATGTCCTAAAATATGATCTACTTTGTAGAAAAGTTTCATGGGTTGCTGAAGAAGCATTTTCTGCAGCTGTTGGATTGAATATTATATAAATGCCCATTTGATCTCTAATGTTATTTAATTCTGAAGATTCTTTGCTGATTTTCTTGTCTGGATGACCTATGGGTGACAGTGGGTATTGAAGTCACCTGCTATTATTATTTTGGGGTCTATCTGAGGTTTCAAATCCAGTACTGTCTGTTTTATAAAATTGAGTATGCCAACGTTTGGTGCATACATATTTACAGCTGTTATGTCCTCTCAGCAGATTGCTCCCTTTATCAATATGAACTGACCTTTTTTTATTTTTAATCTCCTCTGACTGATTTTTGGTTTGAAGTCTTCTTTGTCAGATATGAGCATAACTACTCCTGCTTGCTTTCAGGTTGCATTTGCTTGGAAAATCTTCTTCCCCACTTTCACTTTCTCTGTGCATGTCTTTGCCAGTGAGGGGCATTTCTTGCAGACAGCAAACACTTGGGTCTTGCTTTTTCAAGTCGATCATCCAACCTGTTTCTTTCCGTTGTAGAATTGAGACCACTAATGTTCAGTTATTATGGAAAGGTATGTGCTGATTCCTGTCATTTTGTTGTTTTTGTATGCTTGATTCTTTTGTAATCCTCATTTCCTTATCTACTTTTCTAGTGGTATTTATTCTTTCCCATATTCTCACAGTTGTGTCCATCTATCTCTTGTGTGTGTAGGATTCCTTTAAGTATCTCTGCAGTGCTGGCTCTGTGCTTATGAATTCCTTTTGTTTGTGCTTATCGTGGAGGACCTTTATTTTTCCTTCAATTTTGAAGGATAACTTTTCTAGATACAGCAATCTAGGTTGGCAGTTATTTCCTTTCAGTGCTTGAAGTAAATCATTTCATGCTTCCCCGGGTTTTACTGAGAAACCTGCTGTTATTCTGATGGGTTGGCCTTCTTTTATGATTTGTCACTTCTTTCACCTCAATTTTTTAGTTTCAGGGACTTTACCTTTTCAGTTTCCAGCCAATATCTGTCTTTCAGACATATTGATCCATTAGGGGAGCCCACAGCAAATAGGTCTCAGGTGTTCAGAAGGCAGAGGATTGGTCTGCACCTGTCTCCATCTGCTATTGCTGGGAGATGCAGGTGCTTATCTTGTGATGCCTCCATAGCTGGGTCTGGGCCACCAGACTACCTGTGCCTACTGCTGGGACCCTGCAATGCTAACATGTCCTCCCAAAGAACAGAGGCTGGCTAAACCTGTCTACCCAGGCACCTGCTGTCCAGGGTTAGGTCACTGGGAAGCCAGAGTAGGAACTTGGATGTTGGCTTTTCTTCTGAAAGCATTTATGATTGTCACAAGTTTATCTAATCAATCTTCAGAATGCAGTAGAGTTCGCCGAGGTCTACTTCATGCACACAGAAGAAAGTTAGGGTGTCTAGGTAGTTGCGGTCAGAACTTCCTGAATTCTTAGTAACAGAATTACTTTGCTAGACCAATTGTTGCTACTTGCTTGTAACCTTGGTGTAGGGATTTTGCTGTCTTGTTAAGCTACAGCGAGTTGTGGCTTCCCTCGTGAGGACACACAACTCAAGTGCAACTTAAGGATTTGGGGGCTGCCATGTTCCCTGCTAGACTTTAGAGTCAGAAACATTAAGTGTCAGGGCAGAGCAGATGGTCCACTGCTGAGGCATCTCTCCTCACACACCCACACCCTGCCGAACTCGCCCTTCATACTCTGCAACTTATCCACAGTTAGTGTGGCGTTTTATTTATTTATGATTTTGGCAGTACTAGGTTTTGAACTCAGGCCTTTGCACTGGTCAGGCAGGCACTCTACCACTTGAGTCAAGCCTCTAGCCCATGACCTTTGATTTTTAACTGGTGGTGATCTGCCTGTGAAATTGTACAAAATAAATAACTTGACTATGCTTAAATTCATGGGCTACCTTAACATCTATGTCATTTGTCTGTGGGCAGCACGGGGAGTGGTCACCTCTGTCCAGTTGTCTTCTCCCATGGTTCTTTCTCTGACCCAGTGACTGACACTTAGCAGATCTGAGGGCTCTGATGTCAGGAGGATTCTGAAAAACTGTGGGCTAAATGCTTACCTAGTGCTAATTACAGCCAGTGCTCATCTTATGTCAGACGTAGGACTTGTTGGATTACACTTTACATGAGATGTGCATGTTTTTGTCACACTTAGATAAAAACCTGGAACATAATTGTAACATAAGGCTTTTCAAGCCTTACACAGATTTTGCTCAAGTGACATTGATCATCACAGACACAGTCTCTCTACAGAAGATGGCTATCCCCTAAGGAAAGTCACTTTCAGCTACATAACTGCAGTGCAAATGGGGATGCTTACAGTATGGAAAAGATTGTAAGAAGAATTACATACCAGGCTGGGGAGAGCAAGCACTGACCCAGAAGATGAAGGGTTGTGACATTTACATGAGAAGTGGTACTTGCCTAGGAGGGTACGCCAGGCTAATGAAGCCAGTGAGCATGTGTGTTAGTCTTGCTTGTGTCAAACAAATTCCTATTAGGCATATAACACCTACTTTAACTTCATGTGTCAAATTAATGTTGTGTTCTCTACATAGGTCGATGCCTCAGGACCCAGGTAGGTGACACTTTGGTCTCCTTGAAGGAGCAGCAGGAGCAGGGGGAGATGTCCCAAGTCTGGCTTAGCTCAGACCATTAGTGATCCTGGACCAGTCCCTTAACCCCCTTGTGCTCCAGTGCCCTGGCCTCTGGCTATAGGACAGTGGACTGTCCTGAAGCTCATGTGGGTTGATGTGTGACCAAGGCGCTAGGTGATTCTGGTGCTTTTGGGGTTGCATCCTTCCTGTCCCTCCTTCACAGAGCCTCTCACACCTGAGCCCCTCACAAAGGCAGAACCTGGAACCCCAAGAGCAGCGCCAGGGCACCTGCACTTTGCTTTTCCTGCAACTCCAGGGCCACCTCCTCCCTGGAAGCCCACCTGTCCTTCTCCTGGCCCAGGAGCCAAGCCCTGTTCCCCAAGCTCAGCTCTTGCCCCACACTTTGGGAGCACATGGTTCCTACCTCTCCCCATCTGTGGGACAAACACCCATGCATGCCTGTCTGCACAGGAGCCTGGGACACAAACCCCGGCTCAGAAGTCTGGGTTTTCAGTTGTCGCAATTTGCAAATGAACCAAGTTGTCATGGAAACCACACTCAGGAATGACACTAAGTGGAGTGGACATCTGTCAGGAGCAGCACTGTGCTGTCCGCCTCAGACCCACTCTGCACACAGCACTGGTCACAGCCCCACAGTGACCACAGAGACAATGGTAGAGTGACAACAGCTGACACTTTCCAGACACCCGTGTAAGCCACACCTTGTCCTAAGGTCTTCTTCTGTCTGAGCCTTCCTCTCAATGATCCTATGTGGCAGGAAGTGGTCTTTCTGTCCACAGTGCGTCCCTTCCTTCATTTTACTAAACACAGAGTCAAAGGCAGGGGGCATTTGGGGCCATTGCTCAGTCCCGGGGGGCACTAGGCCTGTCTTCAGGGCCGCTTGCTCTAAGTCAGGGGTTTTCAAAACTTTTTTGATTAGGTTCCACAAGAGGAAATGTCTCTCAAGTCAGAACCCCTCGCACTCTCAGTAACGGCCTCACACGGCTGAGGAACACTTCACCCGACACTTGTTCTTCTCATGGCGGTGCACTTGGGTATTTTATGTTACATTCTCTCCTACCTCTGCTTTAGTTTTCATTTTACAGTAACTGCCGGGAGTGACCCAGGAGCCCGAATTCGTGACCCAGTAATGACTTGTGCAGCCCACGCTTTAAAAATTCGTGTTTCAGGTCATGTAACTATAAAATGTTAGACAAGCGATGTGAATGAAGTCGCTTACTGAATTAGGAAAGTCAGTGAAGTAAGCTGTGTCTTTTATTATTAAAGAAATGGCTGTGACTTCATTTTCCTCTCTCTCTTATTGCTGCCCAAGATCACTTTAACCAGTGTAAAAACCACTTATTTAGAAGTTGCCAGTTTGAGTCACTATTGTAGTAAAAAAGTCATTTCAGGGATCAAGTTTTAAATATAAAGTCTTAATGAGTTGTCATCCAAATTTGTGCGTGTGTGTGCGTGTGTGCACACATGTGTGTGTCCTCCCGTGTGTGAGTGGGGTCTGTGCATATCTTGTTTCATCTGACAGATGCCTTCCCCATGGGAACAGTGCCTGGGTGCAGCAGGCAGCCTGGGCAGCTTGGGGTTGGCCCTGATTGCCCAGTGCTGCACCTGGTGGAGTGAGCAGACAGGCACAATGCAGAGGTGGCAGGCAGCACCCAGCTGCAGCCCTGGGGCGGGGAGGCCAGGTCGCTGGGGCTCACACTGCTGCAGGGCCGTGCCTGTCACCAGGGGCCTGTAGTCTCCTTACCTGGTGTGGATGTAAGTGCAGCCCTGGCTAACCTGGGTGTCTTCCCCACACTGTGGCCCAGTCCTGCAAACATAGTTCCCAGTGCACAGGTCAGCTCCCACTGAGCTCAGATGACCCCAAACCCCCAAACTGTCACGTTTGTCATTAGCTCCTCTCAGCTACTGTTTGGTTGCTGCTTCAATGTTTTATTTTAAGCAAGTTTTTTCTCAAAATTTCCGAATTGAAATAGCAGCTTGTGTGCTAATTCAAGTCTTTTTCTGTCTTCTGTGAATGTTTCTTTTATAGAATCTCCAGATTCTATAAAAGTCCTGGGGAGGGAGTGCAACAGTTTTCAAGCAAGGACACATTTGCCCCCCAGGGGGCCTTGGGTGATTCTCCAACGTGTTTCTGGCTGTCCCCACTCGGCAGTGAGGCTATGTGGTAGGGACCCGAGATGCTGCTGGACATGGGGTGGCACGGGCGCAGGGAGACCCTGGCCAGTGTTCTGGGCCAGGCCAGCTTCCCCCGACATGTCCTGCTTCCCCTGCTCTTTGCCCTCCTCCCTTCCAGTCACTTGCATGTCACTCCTGCTTTTCCACTCAAAGCTGTGTGCTTCATCCAGGTGGAGCACTTTGTGTCTGCATCACACACAGAGTTTGAAGGAGCCCAAGAGCTGAGAGCAGCACCTGCCTGACCACGGTTGGGGAAAAGTCCTGTGCTGTGCGTGACACAACTCAGTCTGGCCCGTCTGTCTCCTGGACAAGGTGAGCACATGACCACCTGCTACAGCTCTGGCCGTATGTAGCCTCCAAGAGGCTTGCGTGGCATCGGTTCAGCTCTGTCCTTCCAGAGGGGTCACCACGACAGGCCAACGGTCATGTCCTGACCAGTGCTGGCTTCCTCCTGCATTCATCCCTCAATGTCCGAGCGCAAACACTGAGACCATTTATACACTGCAAGCTTCTGTCTGGGATAACCCGATGGCAGGAGAAGCCCAGGCTCAGGTCACCTGTCCCTGCAGGTGGGGTTACAGGGGGTGGGCAGGCCTCATCCCCAAGCCTGGCCTCTTCCGCCTTCTCTTTCTGCGCCGTCTTCCTGGCGTCCTCAGTGGCTCTCACCTGATTCCCTCTGCCTGCAGCTGCAGCCCTGTTTTCCCCTCACAGGCACGGCAGCCGTGTCTTGGTTTTCCTTCTAACTCGTCCATTGTGCTGGGCCCACTAAGCCTGGGGCTCTGGTCATTGGCCCCACCACTGTGTCCCACAGGGAAGAAAGCACCATAACTGAGGTTTGAATGGCTGGAGTGTCCATAAAGACCCTCGGTGGCACAAGGCAAGGCACGGCAACCCAACTGGCATGACCAGCGTGACCAGCCTCGACATCCTGGAGGTCAGACTGTGTTCCAGAAAACCCCAATCTCCTAATTTTCACGAAGATGAAGAATACATGACTTCAAAATGGTTTCATTTGTTAACAGACTGGACCCTTCCCTGTAGCCACTCCTTTCCTCTGTTCTGCCCCATGAAACAATGACGCACTGGATGTCACACACCGAGGGCCAGGGGCTCTCCAGGGACAACCTCTGCATTCCTGCTGGTCGTCCGGGAAGAGGTCACCTTGGGCTGTGCAGAGCTGGGGGGCCGGGAAGGCAAGGTGGGCTCTGGGGGTTGGGAGGTGGCTGCCGCCTTCTCTCTGGACCTCTTGGCCGTTGCCCCTGTGGTCAGGAATGTGCGTGTGGTGATGACAGAGGTTCTGGGCTTTCTTCTTTGCATAAAGCATTGCTGTTGTTATGGCAATCCACATTAATGCAAAGGCTCGCTTCACAAGTCCCTTTCAGAACCATGTGTCAGGAAGGGAGCACGAGAAGACTAGCACAGCATGGCGTCCCCTGCCTTTAGAAATTTCTCTTAAGGAAATAAGCACGGATGTCCAAAGAGTTGCAAAATTACAGGGCTATGTACGGCTGATGTGTTTATAAAGGAACACAGAAAATGAATAGCTAAAGGGAGGATTTGTGTTAAATAAGTACCCTGATCACTAAGAGGCGTGTGCACACTTGAGTGCTGTGCACAGATAAAACAGAGCTGTGCACTGCAAGTTCCCCTCCATGTTAAAGGACTTCCCCTGGTGTGATCCTGCCCTGGAAGGCCATGGGTCATCGCATTAATGTCCCTGTATTTGGAATCAGTGCGCCCTTTTCCGGTGCCCGGCTTCACGTTGAATGTGAGATCCCTTGATCATTCAATCTGCCATCTTCATTCCACTGTGCTTTGTAAGTGACTCACCAATGCAAAACGTGGAATCGTGTGACAGTTGTCACAAACACTAATAAGTCACTTGAGCAGCCCCTGGCAGTTCAAGTGGCACCCAAGGGAATGAAGGAACACTGGTCTTAGAAATGATTGTCCTCCATGTCGGAGGTGCCCGAACCCCAGGATGCCTCAGTTCCGCAGCATGAAGTGTGTCATGTTCGCTCACGTGGCCACTTTAAATGTCCCCAGATTACTATAACTCCTAGTGCAGTGTAGACCCACGCCACCGCGGCCACCCTGTATTGTTTTGGGGAAAACCTGTGCGTGCTCGGTACAGACGAAGCTTTTCTTCTTTTTAGATGTTTTCCCTGTGTGTGGCCGAAGCCACAGCTTGGAGGGCCGGCTGTGACGTCTTCCGCCATGAGCCAGTGCTGCAAAAGTCACAGCGAGCCGAGCCGCTGAGTCCCACACGGCCCCGGGGTGTCCCTGGGGATGAGTTTTCTGGGGAAAGTGGTCTTCCTCCTCCCTGGGGCTCATTTTGAACGTGGTGCATTGGTCCATTTTATCTCCGGCTTTGGATGAATTTCATAGAAACCTGCATCTTCCTACCATTTTCTCATCCTGAAATGACTGCCCAGACACCATGCTCCATCCAGGGACAGGAGTCTTTCACCGTGAATGCGGGCAGAGCGACTCTCCCGCTCTGAGAAGATGGCTGAACCAATGCGTCTGTCACCAAACCAAGCCTTGGGCGTTCCAGCCGACGCCGCTCATCATGCCTGGGCGCTTTTAGAGCTGGAAAAGGGAATCCCCCCCTTTTAATTTTAGCATTTTTATTAATTGTAGGGGAGTCACTGTGACACTTCCATATATGCTTACAATGTACCTCGGTCAGGTTCACCCCATCTCTCTCCCTCATCCCCCCCATGAAAAATGATGAAGAAAGTTTAATTGGTGTGCTTCATGTTGTTATAAAGTACAAGAAATTGGTATTTTAACAGACCAGAGTGGCACGGTTCAGCGCTGTGTCACTGACCCCAGCCGTGGTGGCCGTGCCCTCGGGAGACGGTTTTAATTTGGCCCAAGAGAGTTACAGATGCACAGGTGTGAGACCGAGGGGGCCTCAAGTCCATCCAGCCTGACCCTTCAACTTAGAGGAGATAAATTTGTGACATTTACTCCTGATTGGTGACAACCTGCCACCTCCTTCCTCCTTTCCTCCCCACAGCCTCCCTGTCTCTCTCTCTCTCTCTCTCTCTCTTTTTTCTCTCTCTCTCCCTTCTCCCTCCCCCTCCCTCTCTTCCTTCCTTTTCTTTTTACAATTAACTATCCTGCATGCTTCTTTGTCAGGGTTCTCAACCCTGGGCGCACATTAGGGTCACGTGGGGTGAGCCTTTGGTCCCACCCATGCACGCGCCCAAACAGGAGGACGCTGGCATGTTAAAGAGACCCCTGCACCCGAGGCTCTCCCAGAACTGTTCACAACAGCCAGGAAATGGAGAGGGTTCAGAGACACCATGGAATACAGTCAGCCTGGAAAAAGAAGGAAGTCCTGCCATTGTGACAACCTGGAAGCATCGGGGCACATTGTGTGGAGTGAATGAAGCCAGGCTGGTGGAGACAGGACCCCACGTGAGAAATCACTGCTCTCACAGGACTTAATTGAGAGTGTGATGGTGGCCACAGGGGCTGGGGACCGAGTGGGGACACACTGGTCAGCGGACACACAGTTTTGATTAAGCTTGGGGTGCTCCCTCCCGCCCAGCATGGCGACTGTGGCTACCAACACTGTGTTGCATTAGGAAACACTGAGATTGGGTCTTAAATCTTCTCATCAGAGAAGAAGGGTCAGTGTGGGAGGTGACCGGTTGACTGGCTTGATCGTCACTCCCCAATGTACGTGCCTCAGAATGTACATTACTATCAGGATATTATATATTTTTCAATTATAACTTGATAAAGCCGGGATAAAGCAAAAGTGAAAATAAAGTGCTTCCTCCATTAAAACAAAAAAGAGTCGATGCGGGGGAGGGACAGGAAAAGGTACTGGGGTGAAGAGGAATCCTATGTGAATACAGATGGTGACAGTGGAATCAAAACCACTGGACCCTGACTGAAAGGGGGGGAAGAGGGAGAGGTGGGATATGATGGAGGACTGAACTTGTTCAAGGTCTGCACATATCTGTGGACTTCCCACAACGAGACCCTTTCATATACGACCCGAGCCAAGCATGGTGGTGTACGCCTGTAGTCTCAGCCACTTGGGAGGCTGAGGTAGGAGGATTGGGTGGAAGCCAGCCCTGGCAAAAGTTCATGAAAAATAAACTCAAAAAAGCAAAAGGATTGGGGTGTGGTTCAAATGGTAGGACACGTGCCTTGCAAGGGCCAGGCCCTGAGGTCAGTCCCCCGTGTTGCCAAAACAAAAAGCCAGGACTCTAGCCGGGATCTTCTAGAGGTAATGATGTCCAAGTGTCCCCTGGATGGATGTGCCAGGACACTCAGCAGTTCACACACTGCCACGTGGCATGGACGGAAGCAGGACGGGGCTGACCTGACCTGTAGCACCTGGGCTGACGGGGACACGGGAGTCGTGTCCACTCCCCCTCTTCCCAAGGCTTCTGGAACTGAGTCATTCTCAGAGCCACCAGCCTCCAGCGTGAGGCCAGGCACAGGGACTTCTGCCCTAACACCATGAGGGTCCCAGACAAGAGACCACAGGCTGCCCATCTGACACAGCAATTCCAGGTCTGCGTGTGTCCCCCAAAGAGTTGAGAGCAGAGGTGAGCAGAAGCATTGCACACCATGTTCGCAACGGCACAAGACACAGTAGCTAAAACATGGAGGTCACCCAGTGTCCATCCACACAATGTGTTTCAGCCTTTCCGTGGAATATTAGCCAGCCCCGAAAAGGAAGGGAATCCTGCCAGTTGCTACAACATGGAGCAATCGCTAGGTGCAATAAGCCGTCCCTGAAAGGCACACGGCGACTTCACTCCCGCGAGCCTCAGATCTGGGGCGGGCAGATCTACAGAAGCAGAGCGTGGAACACTGGTGCCAGGGGCGGAGATGCCGGGTTGGTGTCTGTGTGGGAAGGTGGCTGAGTTCTGCAGGGGGACGGATGGTGGTGATGTCACAGGAAAAGCTTAGTGCCATTTAACATGCGCTTAAAAACGGCTAGAAATGTGAGCTTTGTGCTGCGTATCTGATCATACGGAAAGTCCCTTCCGTCCCCGCCGTCCAGCCTGTGCCACGCCATCCGCGTGACGCTCACTCCTTCCACCCGGCCTCAGCCCTCGGTGTCCCGCTCGCTCTAGAGCTGTCACAGAGGAGGGGATGTCACAGCCACGGTGGCCGCTCTGCAGATGGGCCTGGTGCTGACCGTCACAGGCTGGAGGGTTTCGCTGAGAAATTCGAATTCTAAAAAGGATCATCTACACAGGGTGATCCTTACTCTTTTTTAGCAGGAGGTAAGATATGGGTTCTTTTTTCCTGGTGAAGACAGAGCATGTTCACAGCTCACTGTTCACAGTCACCGAAACTTGAGGGGACCCAGTGTCCATCTATGTGGGCAGATGAGGTGCAACCCCACGAAGGAATACCACTCAGCCCTGAAAAGGAGGGAAATCCTGACACGTGCGTGTTCCCAAGGGAACAGTTGGGTACTAGCTCACTGGAGAAAGGGTGCCACCATCTCTTCCAAACTCATCATTTTAAACCAGAAGCAAACACTGGCTGTAACAGTCCCTGAGAGAAATAATGGTTTATACTAAGATGGCTCCTTCAGTTTTAGTGCTAATCTTTTGGGGTTGTGCAGTGCTGGAGTTTGAACTCAGGGCCTTGCACTTCCTAGGCAGGCACTCTACCACTTGAGCCAAGCTCCCAGCCCTTTCTAGCTTTAGTCATTTTTCAGGTAGGGTCTCATGTTTTTGCCCAGGGCTGGCCTGGACCTCAATCCTACTCCCAAATAGCTGGGATTACAGAAGAGACACCATGCCTGGCTTATTTATGAAGATGGAATCTTGCTAACTTTTTGCCCAGGTTGTTCTTGAACCCTGATCTTCCTGAGCAGCTGAGATGACAGGCATGAGTCACTTGCCTTGCCTCAATATTAATCTTTACACCAATCAAACAGGCAACAGATTCCTTGCTCCTGAAGGTCTGAAATAAACCTGGAAAGATCCACATTGAAAAGTCGGCCTTGGGATCCAGGACTCAGCCCTGTGCTGTAATCGGCCTCCTGCGGCTGTGAGCAAGGCAGGGAATCCCGAAGGCCTCAAGGAGGGCAGCGAGTGCAGAGCGCCACGGGGCGTCTCTGTTCAGTGTCTCTTTGAAGTCGAACGCATTCAACATTTCACGGTGCTAAGGAAGCCTTGCCCCCTCCATGTACGCAGAGCTCCACGTCAAATGACTGACAGCCAAGTAACACCCCAGCCCCATGGTGTCTGTGGTGGCCTAAGAAGGACATTCCTGCAGGACACGGGCCACCACAGGGGGAAACGCAGGTGACAGTCCCCGAGCCTCCCTGGGCTGGAGAAGGCCCCTGATGGCACAGAGCATCGTAAGCTGGGCCGACTGAGGTGACCAGCTGCTGGGCATCGAGGACAGAGCTGTGTGGGAAGTGGGGTGAGAGGGGCTCCTGGCTTCCCAGGGTGATGGGGCAGGACCTGGACCCTGTGTTCCCCAGGGTGACTGGGGCAGGTTCTGGCCCTTCGCTTCCCAGGGTGCCCAGCGTAGGTCCTCCTGGTCCCTGACTGTGGCAGGTCCTGGCTTCCTCAGGGTGATCAGGGTGATCAGGGCAGGTCCTGGACCCTGTGTTCCCCACGGTGACCAGGCAGGTCCTGGACCCTATGTTCCCAAGGGTGACTGGGCAGGTCCTGGTCCCAGGTCTGGGAGAGTGGGGCCATTTCACTGGAAATACTGCCTTATTTGCACCAATAAGTGACCTGGTCAAGGTAAGGGCCTCAGGAGGACCACGTCTCATGAGAGCTTTGCAAGGTGTTTAAGCCACTACCCTTGAAAACCCTCAGCCCCGCTGCCTTAGCTCTTACGGGGACACTCTCAGGACAGCAACCTTAACCCGAGTTTGCAGGAGGGTCCCCATGGAGGGGCGCCCAGGGGGTGGAGCTGACCAGTCCCGTGAGCCCCCGCCGTCCGGCATCTGTACTCTACCTAGGTCCTCGTCTGCTGGGCCTGGAAAGCTGAGGCCCGGCTGGGCCAGGTCTCCTCCTTCTTCCTCTGCAAGACAGAAACAAAGTCACTCTTACTACACCGGTGTAGACACAGTCATCTGCTCACATCTGCCACCACATGGTCACATGTGGACAGGTGTTCCTTCAGATGTCACAGTCAGAGCCCAGCATTTTGTGCCTGTCACCTCAGACTGACCGTCCTCTCTGGGTCACCGCTCTGAGGTCACAGACACACTCTTTCCCCCATCTGGGTGCCCGCTCTGGCAGCAAGTGCAAGCGGGTCTCAGTTTCCCTGTCAGTTACTTTAGGCTCATTTAACCTCGGCAGTCTCACCAGGCAGCCATGAGAGGGCCCCACCTGTCCACTGGACTCCATGGCCGGTTGAGTCCCACGGAGCCTGTGTCACCTGCAAAAGCCTCCCCGACTGTCTGTCTGGATGGCAGATTGACGTGGTAGCTTGCGTTACCGCGTCAATGGCTCCGGTGACCCTCACAACAGTTCATCCCTGCTGGGACTCCTGCAGGTGCTCAGGGCGCTCAGACCCGGTGTGCTGCCTGCCGCTGCTCTGCCCTACCCTGCTCTGCAGTCAGAGCAGGACACAGAGCAGGATGGGGGCTTTGGGCAACATGTTACATATGTGTCCATGAGTCAGCACAGCACAGGGACGGGTGTCAGAACCACCGCCTCCACATGCACACGCACAGGTGTCCGCGGGCATCAGCGTTTGTCACACAGCCATGAATGCAGGGGCGTTTGCACGCGTAGCTGCGATTGGCACGCATTCCGTATGCACAGACAGGTCCGAGGCGCCGTGCACACTACCCCTCTGTGTCACATGCGGGGTCCGTTTTAGGCACTGTGGCAGGACCGGTCCGCCTCACTTGATGGGAAGTGAGGGAGAACGTGGGTGACCTGCTGAGAGGCTGCTGGGGCCTCCTCTCGCAGGAAAGAGACCCTCTCACTTCACGGCGTTCCCCAAGTTTTAAAAAGTCCATGTGCACAATAAATGTCTCTCTGAATTGGTTAAAATTTTCTAAGACGATGTATGCAAATTAATTACCTAGCTCCACTGCACCTGTCTCTGTGTGGCCAACTCGTCTCCTGAACACTCAAAGACGCATCGTCCCACTGAGGGATGGACCACCGTGGGTGGGTCAGCTCGTGACCACACCAAGTATGTGTGAAACCAAGGCCTCAGGTTTTTCTCCACTTAGAAGACTGCTGCCACACAGTGTCACCTCCTGTGAACCAGGATGGCATCCAGGGGACAGACCAAAGTGACAACCCTCGTCTCAGAGCTCGCCGCCTCCCTCAGTGGACACCGGCCCAGGCACACACCTCGCACAGGATTCACAAAATGGCTTTGAACTTGAGTCAGTGTCACACCAAGGGCGTGGACACGCGGGGTATACACGGAGGATAACAAAGCTGCACACTGCACACTGAGCCCGCAGCTGCTCGGGAGGCAGCTGGCAGAGCCTCCGACAGCAGAAAATACGACAGGGTGGAGGGCGAACGCGTTCACGTTTTGTGTCTGGTGTCGCTTGGTGGCTGACAAAGCCTACTCAGTGTGGAATGGCGTGACCGTGGCTGTCACCCTTTCTATCCCCACAGGGCTTTGCGTTTTTCAGAACAAGGTCTGTGTCCACCATATTCCTACCACAATCCCGATCTTGTCTGGGTAAATGTCCTGCTCTAACTTAAGGCCACAGGCAAGGTCTAATCCTCGTCCTTCCTGTTTCCCTGCAGTGGGTGCTAACACGGGTTAGATGCACAAAGCTCTCAAATTAAATGGGGACTCATTTTGGGGACCTCAAACTAGCTGTTCTCGGCTTATTAAAGGCACACACACACACACACTGGCCGGTCAGCAGCCCTGTCCTCCTCCACCTGCTCACATTAGGGAGAAGAGTGACAAGACAGACATCAGCCGACGTTGGGAGGGACGCAGGCCCGTCAGCAACGCTCACGGATGTGCTGAGGGCGTGTGACATTGAGCCTCCTCCCATCAGCCTCTTCATTCCCCTCCCCGTTCAAGCCTCACAGCCAGGAGGGGCTGGCAATAACCGGGTCATGTGTACGAGATTAATAGGGCCGACACGGACAGCACGCTCAAATCCCCATCACATTTTCTCAGTAGAATCAGAAAAGTGCCTCAGACTGGGGAACTCTGGAACTCGTCCACTTCTGTATTTCAAGCCTTAATGAGCTTGGCGCTGCCTGCAGATGTCCACTGCAGAACTGTCCACGGCCTGCTTGCCTCAGGTCGCACACTGCAGTCCTCTCTGGGTGGCGGCACCTTATGACTTATTTTTCTTATAGAATGACAGCTGAATTAGGAGTCTCTCATTCCATGGATGCAGAAACTGAGGCCTCAGAGGTTAAGTGACTTCTCTGTGGTCACAGAGGTGGCAGTTTCCATGGAGCTCTGCCTCTGACCCTAGGTTCAGAGTGGTGGCACCTGTGTGTGGGGTGACATAGATAGACCTTCGTGTCCACGCAGGACTGCAGGGTTCTGAGAAGGGGTAGAAGGGAGGCCCGCTTTCAGTCAATGAGTTTGTAAAGGATTTTCAGTACAAATTCTACCATTTGAGTCAGGCAAGTGGTCTCCAAATTTTGCTAAGCCGGTACTAGTAATAAGAAGCAGTTAAGCCTTCACAGAGACAGGCCCAAGGAGAAACGAAGTGCGCCCGTGAAAGGGAATCAACTGGCAGGGCGTCTCCTGGTGGAAGGTCAGCATACTCACCATCTCACACTCGGGATGAGAAAGTGAGAAGCTTCGTCCCCGAGCTGGGCTTCTCAGCGTTTCCTGCTCCCTAGGTGCATTATTTGTGCGTCCTTGGGTTTATTGCCGTGTTTCCCTGTGGGATTGCAGGGCTGGCCTTGTGCACCCTTGGAGTGTTGGGTCTGGCCAGCGGCAGTTCCTGGGGCTGCCCACAGCCCCCACCAGAATCCGGATTGCATGGGTCATGCTCCACAGCTCCATGCTCTTCCTCAGATGAACTTTCTAGACACCAAGCATGAAAGGCACACTTGACACTGCTCTTACAGGGATCAACAATCATGGAATCGGGGTGTCCATTGCGCCTTCTCTTCCAGGGGCCCAGACACCAGGCCTGCACAAAGACCAGAGTCAGCCACTGCCCAGGGAGAGGACAGAGTCAACCAAGGCCCACTCCCCTTGTTTCCTGAGCTAGGTCCCTTCCTTTCATTGATGCATGGTATTTTCTGGTCTGAGGTCTGTATTTCCTCTCACTAGGATAGGAATCTGAGTCGAGGTGTCAGAATGTGATCAGTGTCACCTGGGACCAGGGCTACCTCTAGTGCTCAGTCGTATCTCTGACTTCCTTTGGGACTCCTCAGTGTACTGTCCATCCCCTCCTGTCTCAGCCTCCGCTAGGATCTGGCCTGGAGAAGCCACAGAGCCAAGAGGCACCTGGGAAGCCTCTGTGTGGCCTCTGCCCCCTGCATTGGCAACCTCTGAGCCCCCAGGCCCCACTGTAGCTCAACTCCTGACCCTTCAAGATCCTTGACCTCTTTCCCCATGCAAGGCAGTGCACCCCTTGATCTTGACACCGTCTCTCTCAGGACAGGGATTTCGCTTTAGTCTTTTCTGAGGAACTCCACCTGTCACCTGCTTATTGGGTGGAGATAGGAGAGGCAGGTTAGGTCAAGGTCCAAGTTTTACCTGTGAAATGTGTGTAATGTTCATCCTTCAGTCCTTCCCATGTCACTCTGACTCTGAACACCAGCCAGCCGCCCTCCATTACCTCACTGAGTCTCTTCCATTGTTTGCCTACCATGTGCCCCATGTGGATCCCACCCAGACGCAGTGACCCTGATGCTGGAGGGAGCTGGGGACTCCATGCACTTACTGGAAGATCCACCTGCAGCCCTGACTGGGCTGCAGCCTCTCAGGGTGGGGGATCCCCTCGGATTGACCCACCAAGCCACTGTTCCAGGCAGGGCTCCACACCCTGGGCGCTTAGCACAGGTCAGCAGTGGGCATGGAGCTCTCAGAGACGCCCGAGCTGCTTGCTGAGTCCTCCACCAAGTTCTGAAAGTCAGAAAGTCCCCACTTTCTAGACTTTCTGCATTAAAGTTTTTACTCTAAAGAAAGTACATCAAGTCTACATTTGGACTGCTTCTCTAATGACAGGATTCAAAGGCGGCTTTAATTAAGGATTCATCTCTGCTCGGAGAGGACAATGACAGTGATGAGCCTTAATGCTGGCTTCCTCTCCTATTCCAGCCACAGCTGCGCCTCCAGTCTGCAGCCAGCCGAGGCTGTAATGATAACCGGCGTTTCTTTGAAACACAGAAGTGCTCACAATTCTATTTTGGATGGCAGATCAAGCCTCAGCAGAAGGTGCCCCTAAAGTCTGCAGAATTTTCACCCCCAGTTCAATGTCAATTAGGATAAGGGAAAAAGCCACAGATCCTAATGAGGCACCTCACTCAGGTAAGGCTGACTGCACACGTGGCTCCCCCATAGCAGGTGGTGGCCACTGCTCTGGACGGCGGAGTCACCCCTCCAACCGTCATGTACATGAGCACCTCCAGGTAGTTTTCCCATTTTTAGGGCCAGATCAAGTTAAGTTAACCACCACTGTGCAAACGGGTCACAGAATCTTCCAAAAGAATTCAGCTATGACTCAGTAACATGTCCTTAAGTTTGAATTTCTTTGGACTAAAAAAAAAAAAAAAAAAGAATTACAAAGTGCTGAAGTGAAAAGGCAGTGTTTCTTATTTAAATGTCTGAAAGCTTCAAGATGCAATTGTATCTGCCTTCAGTTAAATTTGAACAGTATTCACTTGAAAAGTGACATTAATTACATTTTATATAACATGGTTTAAATCTAAATTCCAAACGCACACATGCTAAATCCTTTGTACTACCTTCAGTATTAATAAGGTTTTAGATCAAAGATGTTTTAAAGATGTGTCCATCAGGTTTACACAGCAAACACTGCCTTAACGGCAGAAAAGAGGGTCTTTTGCAAAACCTGGAACATGCAGCCTTCCAAACAAAGTCTCTGTTGCTCATACGGATGTATGTGAGGTCCCAGAGACTAGTGCGAGCCATCCTGACACTGAACTTGCTCCTGGTCTGTGAGAAGTGACATCTCTCCTTTAGTTAGAAGGTCCTGGGGAGGCTGCCGGACAATGGTGGCACACAAGTCAGTTGCATTTCCAAGGAACTGTGAGTCACTTTTAGGACTTGTATATCCCTTGCAATGTCAGTTGTTTTCTGAAATTCAAATGTAACTGGCCTGCCCAGGACTGGGGGCCCCCTCTGCCTCACACCCAGACTCTCCCCCTTGTCGGTATGGGGAGGGCCCATCCAGTTCCCTTAACGGCTCCACAGTGAACCTGAGGTGCAGCTAGGCCTGGAATTGCCAGCTCTGCAGAATGAGCAAAGCCATCTTTGAAAATCCCTGTTTTTGCCCTTGCCAAACCCCCTCCTTTCCACCTCAGACTGGAGGGAAGCTGGGAGATGCCAACCGCACAGACCGTCCCGGCATATCTGGCCTCCCGCAGAAAGAAGTGACATTCTGCCACCATGGTGCTCTGCTGGCTTTGATATGCGCCATGCTTTCTGGGTGGGAATTTTTCAGCATTGTGACATGAAAATGGCAAGTTAACTTTTAAACACTCTTAAATTCTTCATCTGACAGACTCAGGGTTCTACTTGACAGATGTCTGGTGTCTGGCTTGCCTTGTCCCTTTCAGCCCCGGTGTGAGGTGCTCTGACATGTGGGAGTTACCACAGGTCCACCTTCCCCTGGATTTTGTGCAAATGACTTTAGGGTGAGTTCTGGTGCTCCATTTTTTTTCCTTTAAGAAAAATGACAAGCCTAGATTTTCCAAGGTCCAATTAAAGCAGGATGGGTAAATAAATTATGGCATGATTATAGCATAGAGTATTAGAGAACTTTCAAGAGTTTTGGAAATTCTCAGCCTTGTGCTAAGTGAGGAAAAGTGTCTGTGCAATTCTATACACTCTGCAATCCGGGTTTTGCTCTGGGAAGAAGACCGGAGACGATTTGCTGAGCTGCTCAGAGCGATTTCTCTGATTGAGGAATTATGGCCACATTTTATTTCCCTCTTTCAACATCTCGTGCTTTTCAAATTATCTTCAACCAGCCTAGCTACCTTTGTGAAGCACGAAGTAAGTTATAAAAACACTTGGCTTTCAGTGGTTTTCTTGAAGCAAGTATTTGAAGTTTCATCATCTTTGGAACGGGATAGTTTGGAATGAAAGTTGACAGTGGTGAAGGGGCCGGTTTGTTCTTCCCCCAGCGAAGATCAGTGTTCTTATCATCCTCTTCCTCGATGCCTGGAGTGGGCACCGAGCAAGAAACATATAGTGAGAAAACTGTCATTCACCACCATTGATGTCTGGGTGACATCCTCATGAGGACATTGCATCAGGACATTGTCCTCAGCAATCACAGAGAACAGGACAGACAACCATCTGTGACCTGCACCTCGGAGACAGCAGACCACACTGGTGGTGCATGCACCAGCTCCAGCCTCAGCTTGGAAAGTCACTTTCTAGATATTCACAGCCCGCAGGTCACACTCATGGAGGAGATGCCTGTGGTTAAGGGACCTGGGCATCTGGGGAAGCTCTGAGGTCAGCTTTGGAGTGCAGCACCCCTGCTCCTCAGAGCCGGGACTCAAGCAGAGGCTCAGCACAGGTTACAGCAGCTGCTCATCAGGTTCTACTAGGAAACTTCCAGAGGATGCGGGGAAAAAGGAACCCTCTTACACTGCTGGTGGGAATGTAAACTAGTACAACCACTCTGGAAAAAAATTTGGAGGCTACTGAAAAAGCTAGACATCGATCTACCATTTGATCCAGCAATACCACTCTTGGGGATATACCCAAAAGACTGTGACACAGGTTACTCCAGAGGCACCTGCACACCCATGTTTATTGCGGCACTATTCACAATAGCCAAGTTATGGAAACAGCCAAGATGCCCCAGCACTGACGAATGGATTAAGAAAATGAGGTATCTATACACAATGGAATTTTATGCAGCCATGAAGAAGAATGAAATGTTATCATTCGCTGGTAAATGGATGGAATTGGAGAACATCATTCTGAGTGAGGTTAGCCTGGCTCAAAAAACCAAAAATCGTATATTCTCCCTCATATGCGGACATTAGATCAAGGGCAAACACAACAAGGGGATTGGACTTTGAGCACATGATAGAAGCGAGAGAGCACACAAGGGAGGGGTGAGGATAGGTAAGACACCTAAAAAATTAGATAGCATTTGTTGCCCTCAACGCAGAGAAACTAAAGCAGATACCTTAAAAGCAACTGAGGCCAATAGGAAAAGGGGACCAGGAACTAGAGAAAAGGTTAGATCAAAAAGAATTAACCTAGAAGGTAACACCCACGCACAGGAAATTAATGTGAGTCAATGCCCTGTATAGCTATCCTTATCTCAACCAGCAAAAACCCTTGTCCCTTCCTATTATTGCTTATACTCTCTCTACAACAAAATTAGAGATAAGGGCAAAATAGTTTCTGCTGGGTATTGAGGGGGTGGGGGGAGAGGGAGGGGGCGGAGTGGGTGGTAAGGGAGGGGGTGGGGGCAGGGGTGAGAAATGACCCAAGCCTTGTATGCACATATGAATAAAAAAAAAAAACAGAAACCTTCCTGAGAACCGGGTTAGGAGGAAGACATGGCGATAGCGGTGGGTGACACGCCTCACCCTAAATGGATCCAGGACCTTCGACACCCCTCTCATCCTATCTGTCTTAGCACAAGGTCAGCTGTTGCCATCTCACTCTGGCTACCCAACCTTGAGGAGGGAACTTGGATTGTCTGAACATTAAGTAACTGCTGTGATACCCAATTGCAAATGAGGAACGTGAGCTTCGGAGAAGATGTGACTGCCCTAAAACCTTGTGACGGCTCGGCAGACTCGAGATCAGGCCTGGGCCTACGTTTCTCTGTGCTGTGCCTTGGTGTTAACTGCTGGGAACTAAGGAGGAGCTGAGGTGGGCAGGTCCGAGGTCGCCTGGCACTGTTCTGCCTTGGCTTTTGTGTGGCTCTCAGGTGCACAGGTGTCCACTGCCCTCTCCTCTTCCCCAGCACCGATGTCTGGGCTCAGGATGCCAGATTCATTGATACTACTGGATAAACGCATCCCAAGAAACTCTCACAAATATGTGCCCTGTGCCAAATTCTGTTTTCCTACCAGGTCAACCCCAGGGACTGTGTCCATGCTCAGGGAGTCGAGACCTCGCAGACCAACTATGATGTGGGAAAGGGAAGGGTAGAGGGGGGTTCCTTCAGTCCCCTGCCTGCTGCTTCCCTACGGCACCCACACAGGGGCTCAATGGCAAATTCCGAGGCTATCCATGGCTCAAGGCTACTGTAGGAGCCTAGTCACTGACCTCACCATCGAGCATCCAGCAACCACGAGATTCCTTTGTCAGCTATCATGGAGAGGACACTGGCTCCACATTTACTGTTGCACAGATCTGGCAAGTGTCCTGGAAGTGGAGGGGGAGAGGATTTATCTGATGGGGAAGCAGAAGAGCTCCAGTAACCTCAGAGGCTTCTGGTCACCATTTCAATCAATGTGACTTGAGCACCAGTGGACGACTGGCCCCCATGCTTCACTAACTCCTGGTTTCCTGTAGATACATGTGGGTTGACACTGAGAACTGGCTCTGTGGCACATCTCGGGCACACTGCAGTATGGGGATGGGGATGCTGCCTTGAGGGCCCACTGTCTAGCAGGAGGAAGTATTCAGGCGACTCTCACCGAACCACCTTCGTCCTTGTGCGCACACACCTTCAGGAAGACTGCCTGGCCCCTCCCTTCCTTGATCTGAGAGGCTGCAGTCTATGTCGCGAGGACCGGCATAAACATTCTTCCCAGACTTACTGTCCCTGGGCTGAACCGATAATTTTAGAACACTGTAGGGATGGTAATGTTTGGGATGTACCAGGTGCCAAAGGAATTTCTGAACCAAACCCACGTCCTGTTTCACCTGATACAAGTACCCTGATGTTAGAATGCTCAGTGCGTCTCTCCTCGTGTGCCTGTACCCGTGTCTGCGGGAATACCACCTTTTCCTTTCCCTTGCTTTTGTCCCTACCACAACGGGTCCTGAGATTCCTCCCTGTGACAATGTCATGACCCCAGTACCCCGGTTTGAGGTCTTCTTCCTCTGGGGACCTCATCCTGGTGACCAGCAGACCACGTAACCTGGGGGCAGGTGATGACCTCATAGCGCAGCCCAGTTTTAAAGATTTATGTTCAGTAACGCTATTTTAAGACTTGTGTTCAGTGGTTACACAGGAATGAATAAACACACGCATTGCGTGTACAATTCATTACGTATGTCTCCATATTAAAAGATCTCTAGGCTAAAATATTGCTGTTTGTGCTCATTTTCTAGAAGAAAAGCAACTTCAGAAACTTGATTTGTGGCTGTTTTTTTTTTTTTCTCGTGCCTCAAATCTTTGCAAATGCCCACTCTCAGTACTGCTTAGCTGTGAAACTGAATTTTGATCTATATCCCCAGGCTGAGCCATTAGTCATCTATTTCACTACACATATTAATAAAAGGGAATAACATTTGTTTAAAAATGACAGACGAAATGAGTTACCTATTATTCATTGACAAACCGTGCCTAAGGCGTCATTCTTTTTCTTTTTTTTAATACATCACACATCAAGTTTATTTGCAGGAAACCAAATAACTACAAGGTTTTATAACAGCACTGGGGTTGCAGTTCACTTTTAAAGTCCTCTGATTCTTGATTGATTTTGGTTTAACAGATTTTGTAGTTCTTGACCTGAAACTCAACCAAAAAATATGACTGTGTGCCATGTTGTGGCTGGTGTGGCCATCACCCCATGGCCAGGAACATCAAGATGAACGTTCTAGACAGAGAATGGCTCGGCTGGCCATCTGCTGGGGCCTCAGAGCTCGGCAGCTGCAAACACGCATGCATTTTAATGCTACTTTGGGACACATGGGCGATGTCCTCATGGTCAGCTTCACTGGAAGCCATGTGCCTTTAGCAACTTATGTTTTCCATAGTGAAAAGCCCTGGCGATTTCTCCCCATCTGGCACGAAGCTCTCAGATGTTGCTCAGAGCAGGAAGAGAGCAAGGGGACGAGAGTCTCCCATATGGCAGTGGGGGGAGCGGGAAGGGGGGTCCAGGGCTCCTGGTGGACCGAGGAAACCAGATGCCCCCCACCCCCTGTAGGATCCAGGACCCCAGGCTCTGCTTGTCTCCACTCCGTCTCACAAGTGCACCCCCAGCACCGGGTCAGCACAGAAGGGTCCTGTACACGTACTCTGCGGGCTTGACTTGCTCAAATCCAGGTGGAAGCAGATTCCTGCTGTGATTTTGGTCAAGTAACTTAACTTTAGTTACCTTATCTATAAAATGGAACGTTGTTACTCATGTCACTGAATGATGAAGTGATTTAAAGGTCGAATGAGGAAAGCACATGACACAAGGGACATGGGTAAGGCATTGGGCGATGATTGACTTTTGCATTCATTTCCTGCCTTCCATTCCCAGCTTCTCCACTGGGATTTGAAGAATCCCAGATCTCTTATCACATGCCTTTGAATGAAGGCTCAGCAGGTCACGATGGCCTTGGCCACGGGGCATGGGAGACCCAGAAGAGAGAGAAAGCTAGGAGGACGTGGGCACGGCATGAGGTCTAGAAGGTGCACACTGCTCATGGACTGACTTTCTGTGTCCCCAAGTCCTCCAGCCCCCTGCCCTCTGTCTGCTCTGTGCATCAGACCTCAACCAGTTGTCAGAAAAATGATATAAAAATCTGCAATTCATCACTTGCATTTGTCGAGGAGAGCAGGTCTGGCTAATCAGGCTCAGTGCAATTGTACTAAAAGGCTTATTCTAATTATCTAGCAAAATGAGGTGAAAAGAAGGGAAAATAATTTTATGGGAAAATGATGGGCAGGGCGTGGAAGTCAGCTTCATTTCTGAGCTCGCTCTGAACTTCCTGTCGATGTGCATTCCTGAGTGTCCACATGGTTCTCTACAGCCCTGCCAAAGGACCGTGGACACACCCAACGTGAATGTTTGATTTCTACCCTCAGTGGATGCACACCTGTGAAAATGTACTATTTCATTTCTGCATTAGTGCTGCAGCCACAGGACCAAACATGGGACCAAACACAGGACTGAAAACAGGACCGAACACAGGACTGAACACAGGACCCAACCCAGGGCCAAGGGGCAGAGGGCATGGGTAGCTGTGAGCTGGATGTGGGGAGCTGCTTCACCGGAGGAGAAATCTGCTTTGGATAGAGAGGGTTAGAAGTCACAGGAAGACCCACCCTCTCGAACATCCTGGGCACTGGGGGTTGTCTTAATTTTTCACAGATCTATAGGAATTTATGAATGAAGACACAAACCTTTTCCGTCCAGTGTTACAGCCCTTTTGACCGAAGACCCTGTCCATGTCGCAACTTGGGTCTCAATCTGCTTTCACCCCTAGGTTCCTGACCCCTCTGCATCTCCTGTGAGTTTCTGGACAGGTGCCCTAGATTGTCACTACACAGGTGCTCTTCCCTCTTGACACCAAGGTGATGGCCACATGAAGTGCCCTGGAGGCCGCTTAACATAGTTTTGGGGTGAACCTTCCACCTGCAGATTGAAGCCAACAATTTTTCTTTTCCTTGTGAAGTATCTCTGGTAACGAGGATCAGCAGAACTCATGGTTAGTGTCTGGGAATAAGCTTTGTTGCACTTTTCTGTTTTACACGAGAGATGGGCTGGATTCTGGACCTCATTGCTCTGCTGGGCAGGGCACACAGGTGTGCTTGCTGGGGCGGATCCCCCCATCATGTGTCCTGTTTCTGAGCTAGCTCACCTCGATCCACATGTTCCTCACCTCAGTGCCCCAAGGCCAGCGTGGCTCCCTTGGCCTTTCTTCTTTCCTCTCCAACAGCCACAGGTGCAAGCCCCAGGTGGCTTCCAGAGATGCTACCATTTTGCTCTTCCTCCATCCCGTCACCCTGAGGTCTCCACCAAGAGCAATTTGCAAGTGGGGGACAACACCCCCAGCTTCCACATCAGACTGGTCTGCGGGCAAACATGTGGACATTAACTTCCATTTGAAGAATTTCTGTCTTGAAGAATTTCCATCCTGATGACTATTCCATGTTGCCACATGGAAAATCACAAGTCCCGATCAGTTTCACGACTATGTGCGAACTCCAGTCTCCAGCCTCACAACAGCCCGGGTCCAGGTGAGCTCTCGCTGCTCATCACGTCCTCACAGCATCCCTGATCTTGCTGTCCCCCTTCTCTGCAGTGGCTCCACCATGGAAATGGAAGGTCAGCACACATCTCAAGCTCTGAACATGCACACATGTCTAACCCTGTGATCACTCTTTGTCATGACCAAGAAGGCTCCAGAAAGACACTTCCTAAAGCTCTGCTGGGGTCACTTCCTCACCACATCCAGATTCCCTGTGACATCCAGACTCCCATGGCTGCACACAGATTGCTTAACAGAGAAGGCCCTCCTCCATGATTTTAACTATGTCTACCATTAGTGAATTTTAAAAAAGAATTGTAATAATTTTTAGCAAATGCCATCCTACACTTCAAATATAAAATCTCCATAAAAGGTAGTAAGAGAGCTGAGATGTGGCCTGGAACTGGCCTCCTCAGGTCAGCCCAGCTCTGTCCTGGCTGGTGTGAAGCCTGGTAAGGGCTGAGTACGGGGCCCACTGGGACCTCCCCCAAGTGGCCACTCTCAGCAGTGCTGGCATGGGGAGAAGGTGTCCCTGGTGTCAGAAGGCACAGTCAGCATGAGTCACAGGCATACCAGCCCCAGGGCCCTGGCAGGAATGTGGTTTCCTGGCCATCCAATGAGTCAGAGCTTTTGATCATCTTCCGGGAGTTCAGTGTTAGAAAATAAGATCTAATAAAACACCATCCAACCTTGACTTTTCTTCCTGAGATTCTTCCAGAAAAGCCTTTACAGTCGGAGAGGAAACATGAGTTTTTCCCACCCCAGCTGAGAGGAATCTCAGAGATCAGACTGCCTCATCTGTGTCAAAGCCACTGTGCACCAACCATGTGGGAAGAACATAAAACTGATCCCAGAAGATTTGAAAACAAACTCTCGCAGCTTTCCTCTGTTTTGTCCTTTTTTAATTTTGTTATCATAAACTCTGCTTTGGCACATCTTTTGCAAATGACTTACTGGGCCAGCAAAAGAACCCTGTGTATTTGCTGGAACACTATTTTCCTCTCTTGGTTTAAGTTGTTTTAAAGTGAAATGTGTGTGCACGCATGCCTGACTTTCTTTGCATGGTTGCTGCTGAGTAAAAATGAAATTCCGAGCTTCACAGAAGGAAGGGTCCCAACTGCCCATGCTGTGTTTCAGGGAATACAGAGGCAAAGTCACCCGAATCACACGCGTGACCTAGTGAGATGTGAACGAAACCTGGCTTTTGGAGACCCCAGAGCTCATCTGGACCCGTGTTGTCTCCCTCAGTATCAGGAGTTGAGCAGCGGGGTAGGGGGAGGGTGATCATGGTCACCCTCAGTCCCTGCAGCAAATGCCACACAACTCTCAGGGTGTCCTTGGGAATTAGGTTCTCTCTTGGCACCCACTTCTCCCTTGGTGTGGTGATAACCATTGTACCTATCTTTTAGGGCCCCTGTAAGAATTAACATAGATAAAACACACAGAACAAGGATGGGGGCTCTTATGAAAATTAAAGTCACAACAGCACAGCCCAATTTAGTTATGTCACTGAGATACCTTCCACCAGAAATCCTGCTGGGGTAAATAATTACAGCACTCAAATTTTCCATTCCAACAATAGCTTGCTATTCATATTACTTTATTGCAAAGCACTGTGGAGTCAGATACCAAAAAATTAGCAACCAGCATGGACCACAGCTTTTGATGAGACCAGGGAAGGAGGACTACCCTGATATCAACTGCTGTCTCCATTGTAGGCTTGGCCAACCCTTTGCATAATAGGAATGATAGGAGAGGCAGAAATCAGTGACTTACCAAAATGAAAGTATAACATTTATTGCTTTTAAGAATCAGTAGACCAAAGGAAATGGAACATATACAGCCTTTCCTTTTCCTCTGTGAATTAGTTCATCTTCCAAGTAAAGCCCTCATCCCATTCCCTTCAGGGATGGAGTCAATTTCCAGATACCCATTTACAACTCATTAGTGGGTCACATGTGGCCATGTTTGAGCTCCTTGTGGTCAATCCTACCTGCTTCTCAGGACAAAGCTTTCTCATGCAAGATGCTCAGAGGTCACTTTGGTCCTCAACCAAGCAGACAGCACTGCCTGGAGCAATGACAGTAGTATTTCCGCTAAGCTCTGATGCTGTGTGTATTTCCAGGTCCTCTCTGCATGGCCCGGTGGCTGAGCTTGGTCTAGGAAGACCCTTCCATTTTTGGAACTTGATTAGCTCTGAGACCTGTGGTCTCTCTCCTTGAAAGGTCACTGGGAAAATCCCCTGTATGCTGTTCCCAGGGCCATGGCTCCCTCATCCTGTACTGTTTGCCTCCCCAATGGGGTCCTTTGTGCTATGCTTGGAATTTGAGTTCTGAAGAAGTTTGATCTAATTGTTTCCTTACCGCTTATGGAAAGTTAATGAATTAATATTTTTCCAGGGATTGTTTTCTGTGACTCGCACATGGCCGAGGGTGCATGTGCTATCCTGGGAACTCTTCAGATTCATGTCTGGTCCAGGTAGCCTAAGCTCTGCTTGTACCATGGCCTGACCCTCCTTCACTCGTGCCATGTACTGACCAACTGTCATCGAGCTAGAAACAGCCCCTCCATTAAGAAGGCCTCCTGGATTACCACACAAAAGGACATAGGCTTGAAGGTGGAAGAGCTAATTCAGCAGCAGACACACACCGGTGGACAGGTAAGTGCAATGGTGATGCCCCTTAGGAGCAAGAATGGTCAGCACTGTGGCCAGCTGCGGCCACCTGAGGAGAGCCGGCTCAAAGTCGCAGGCCTGAGGGGCCGAGGAACTGACAGGAGTCTTAAGGAAACCACACAAATATGTCTTGCCTACATCCACACTCTTCACCCCATTTATATGCTCCTGAGTACAATGCCCAGAGGAAATGGTGGGTGCCACCCAGTGGCTCATCCTGAAGAAGAAATAAACGATGAAGGCAGACCGGCTCTTTTATGAGACAAATGCAAGAAACCAAACAGATGTTGAAGTTAAAAATAGAGAGGGGATTATTTAATAAATGGTACCTGAGGTCACACGAACAGCAGCGTAGGCACTGTTAGCAAAAGTCGCTTCTTGAAAACTTAGTGCTTTCTTAGGTCACTGCTGCTTGTTTGGTCCAATTTGCAGAATAACAGCAGATTTGAGCTAGAAACCAGGCCAGAACCTCAGCCGGTTCTGACAGATTCCAGGTCCTGGCAGCTCTCTCCTTAGTATCCGCCGGGGTCACATGCAAATGGCGGCTTCAATTTTAATTGACGGGTTAAATCACATTGATTATAGTAGAAGACCAACTGGGAAGAAAGAACTTGCTGATTTCTGAAGGTCACCTTGACCCCTTACATAGAAGGATTGAAAAAAAATTGACCCACACTTACAGAGGCCAAGAACCAAAACCAACACTGGAAGTAATTCCCACATCTGCTAAAGACAATTTCCCACCAGCCTGACACCTTCCACTCTGTCTACTGGCACAAAATTTGTGAGGACTGACTGTCATTCTGGTAAGTGTGTCCTGAACCAGGTCTATTCAACCTGTTTGGGTTGTGGTTTCACTTGGCATTGTTTTTTTTTTTTTTTTCCCACCTTTTGAATTATTCTGGGCCATATAATCTAATTTCTGGTGCACTCGGATTCTGTGAACCCACAATAATCCATATGTTTAAACATGACGGAATAAATGTCAGGGAGGAAAATAAGCTAGCTGCTTTGGATCCACACTCCTCTGAGCAGACGGGTGAAAGCATGGTGGTTGTCATCACCACAGACAGGTGAATGGCAAGAAGCTAGGTGCCACATGCCACATCAGACGCCGTAAGAACAACGTGACCGACAGCTTGCCACGAGTTGAAGATGCACTCGGAGCCAGAATTTCAATAAGAGAGCATGATCCCTCGCAGTTAGGACTCGCTGGAGGGAGGTCTGTGGACATGGGCTGTAAGGGGGAGTGAAGTCGTGGACGAAAGTGTACGGCCCTGGCTCAGGAGCCTAGGCCAGCAGGAGCTCTGTGCACACACACGGGACTGTGTCTCTTGCATCTATCCTGGTGTTTATGTTACTTCCAGTCCCTAACCAAAGACCATAGCCTCCTCCAGGGGCCTGAACCCCACAGACAGGGTGGGCGCCGGCCCCTGGTGATGTGTATGCAGGTGCACATCCTTCCTCTCTCTGCAACCCACGGAACACGTTCACCCATCACCCACCGCGCCCCCAGTGGGACGACCAAGTCCTCTTGAAACCAAAGGCTCTGCCTAGGGAGACTGCGCAATCCTGCAGATGTTCTGCTCTGCAAGTGCTACCCCAAAATAAGCCTGCCCTTATGTAAACTTAGAGCTCCAGAGGGTGGTATGAATCAAGTAGATTATAGGGCGTAGTTTGACTTAGCAAGACCGTTAATAAGTTGGGGGAAACATCAGGCATCGTGGGCAGGCTGTGCTGCCAGGAAGTCACTGCAGGGTGAGGCTGTCTTCTTAGGAATGTCATGGAGTGAGAACAGAACTGGAGTTACTGCAATTTGCAGTGGGTGAAGAACCCAGAGGAAGTATGTGATGAAAATACCCAAGCTTCAATCAGCGGAAATCAGCTCGACTTTGCTCAAAATACACACGCTGGGCTCAGCTGAACTATAAAAAATTAGCAAGAACATAGACCAATGTTTGGAGGGGCAGAGGAAGAGAGAACACTATCAGCTATAGGAGAGGAGGCTAACTTTTTTATGTGGCTTGAATAGGAATATCAGGGTGACATTTTCTCTCACATAGATGTGAATGTATATAAGGCATCAGAATGACTTTTTTTTTATAAAGCATTTGAAAGCCTCTTCTAAAAACTATTAGAACTGGACAAAAAGCTAGGAGTCAGCAAAGGCAAGTTGTGTGGTCTCTGATTTCCATGTGACCAAGACTCTGTGTGGTACTGCTTAGTCACTTCCCGTCAATCCTAATAGGTCAGGGAGTTCTGTAGAAGCATGATTTTGCCTCTAGGATCCCTCACATTTCTTATTCTAAAGGAAAATGGCCAGCGCTGTCTACCCAAGATCAAACTTGAGAAGAGTAACTGCAAAAAGTTTTTTTTTTCTTTTTAATGAAGGAAATTTCTGACAAAAAATGCACAAAGGAAACCTGAAAGTGAACTTGTTCTCTTGGTTAGAAGGAGTAAAAGATGACCACAAATCACACTCTTGGAGGAGCACCAAGCAGTGGGTGGCCAGTCTGCTACTGGACCTGCCTCGTCTGGATGGCCTGGAGCTGGCAGACACTGAGGGAGGGCTCTGGCTCACCTCTGCCCTGGCCTTGCTGCGTGTGGTCCAGGGTTTTCTTTTGAAAAGGTCAATGACTTTGGTATTGGGGGGATGGACTGAGCCATCATGGAAGGCAATTAGCCCCAGTCCTTCATTGATCCTCATGATTGATCCTGCAACAAATGAATTGCTGGCATAAAACATTTTCTTCTCATTTGACCCATGGTCTGTCATTTGACAGGCTGGTCTGATGACTTCTGCTCAGAAGCCATTGGAGCCAGAGCCCCTCCTACCCCCTGGGCAAAGCTATCCACCCACCATCAAGCTACCATTGGTTAAAAACTAAAGACTCTATCCAGGTGGGCACCAGAGTGAAGAGGCAGCTTGAATTTACAAAGTTTACAATTCATTGGAGGGGATCAAACCCATCCATCAACAGTTGATCAGAGATAAGGTGCAACAACTCTGGATCATTTCACAGTACCCCAACAGAGAACATGGCCTGGATGGACGATGGGGCCTGGCACCCTGGTCAGGATCGTGATAGCCCACACCAGCTAGCATTTGTGACATCCTACGTGACATACCAAGAGCCTCATCCATGTGACTCATGGTTCATCCATGTCACTCATGGTTCCTCCTCATGGAGGAACTCATGGTTCCTCCAGCAGACAGGTTGTTCATAGCCCAAGTCACAGATGTGGCATGGAGACTGAGAAGGCACAATGTGAGCCCAGGATGACACCAACCATCACCCCACCTCTCAAACACAGTCCAGGGGTTCCTGCAGCTGGACCCCAGCATTCCCTGTCAGAGATGTTCCTGAGTCTGTGTCTGGAATAAAAGCCGTTATTGTCCATTGAAAGGTTTCTGTGAATCAAGTTCATTATGCTTATGAGCTCAGAATGACTCTTAGATGTGGATACAACCTCTACGACCTCACTTATGAAATGAGGAAATTGACATCTGGAGAGGGCAGAGGACCTTGGACCTGGTCCACAGTGAGAGCAAAGGGTGGACGGGATGATGTCACCATGCCTCTCTGTGCTCAGCCGGGGATGACCCTGGCTTCCTGTGAAGCTGGCTGTGTGTCCCCTCTGTGTGAGGACACCATGGAGGAGGGCACGGTCAGGTTTGTCTTGGTGTCATTTATAAAAGAAAACATCTTTTTAGCTTCATGTGTCCGTGGATTTTGATAGATGGCTGTGGTTGTGTAACTTCACCACCATTAAGATTAGGCACATCCCAGCACCCAGAAGTCCCCTTGCATTCCTTCATGGTTGACTTCCACTGGTCAGCAACCACAGGGTGGTTTTTGTTCCCTTAGTTCTGCCATCTTGAGAGCGTAAGATAGAAGCGAACAGTGTGTAGTCTTCTGGTCTGGTTCTTGAGCACACTCATCACCTTCTGTTTTCCTGCTCCCCTCGCAGAGCACCAGCGGTCCCTAAGCTGGTGCCCATAGCTCATCCTTCTCGTTTTGAGGACCACTCCCCCAGGTGGATGCACCATGATTGGTTTCCCTCGACCACTGGGGGACCTTGGGTTGTTTCCAGTTGTTGGTGATACTGAATAAAGCTGGTGTGAGGTTTGTAAATAATTTTGTGGGGACCTATGTTTTCACTTATTTTAGGTGTCTCAGAATTTTAAGAAGTCACCAAACCATTTTCTAAGCAGCAGTTTCATTTGCTATTGGTGGCCCTCACTGGCTCCCTATCCTTGGCGGCACTCACAGTGTCTGTTCTTCCAATTTTAGTTGTAAAAAGTTCAACTTTCTGCGGAGATTCCCACGGCTGGCCATTGACTGCTTCCCAGTGCCTCATTTGGAGCCTGGATTCTGAGGTCTTGTGAAACGGAGCAGCTGCTTCTGTTCTGCCATGCGATGTTCCGATGGCCGCTCAGGACCTCTAGGGCAGCACCCTGGAGCCAAGACACCATCATCTCTTGCCTGGTAGTGGGCATCCCCTGCTTCTATAATTATCCTTGTTTACTTTATTCTAAAATGAGCAATTTTGATGAAATATGAATCATATCGTGCCATCCTTGCTAAAATTAAACAGTGGAAAATCCTCCAACGCCCCCTAGCCAGCACCCCCAGTTAGAACAAGATAGCCTCAGGAAGGATGGAGATCACTGGTCACCTCCATCTCCTCTCATTTCACCTCATCACCTCCCTCTCCACCCTTACGTCCACTCATTGTCTCAGTGAGACCCCTCGGCCTGGGTCACACTTGCCAATATCTAAGACCTCTACATGGTCACCTTCCCCAGGTCTTCCTTCAGTGCCAGCTTCTCAGTGTCACCTGGTTCCCCTCAGCTTTTGTTCTTGCACTTTGTCACAAAGGGTACACATGCTGCTCTCCTGGCCTGTCTGACCCCTGTGCCAGTGGCAACTGTGACCACAATAAGTCTTGTTTTTACTCACTGCTACCTTAAAATAGTGCTGGCCTAGAGTCACTTGGTAAATATATGTTTATGAAGTGAATTACTCTGTACTGGACACAAACATGGCTGAGACCAGAGTCAGTTACAGATGGCAGGATGTACACAGCCAGATTCAGCCTCCTAGCAGCCCAGGAGGGGGAGAAACGGATGTTGAGAGTTGACAGGACTCCATCTTACTTTGAGTCCAAGGGATGAGATGGGTACAAGGGTCACCTGAAGTCTTTGCCCTTCCATGGCATGTCACTGTCACATCTTGGTGTGGATAGATTCCTTCCTGGTCCTGAAGAAGAGCCATTCCTCATGGGCACTCAGCTCCAGAACCTTGAGGGGTGGAATGGCTGGGTGGGAGCTGAGGGGGTCATTTCAGGCTCACTTGGTGAGGCAGGTGCCATTGGAGGGGGTGACAGGAGGGGGTCGAATTCTGCTCAGGAGAATCGCCAGGTGGCCCATCACATGAATGTGAGACCTTGGGGGTGAGCTGAGCTGGTGACAGCGAGGTCAGTAGCCAGATGGGACGGTTGAGGAGCCATGAACAGGGAAGAAAGGTCAGGATTCATGTCTTCATAAGTCTCAGCTCAGAACAAAGAGCTCATGGAGCGGCAGGAAGGTACTGATCCATTAGTCACTTTTATTCTGTTAAGCTTGTATCACCCTGTCACTTGGGGATTTACTTGAGCATCAAATATTTAAGAGAAGTGAGCACAAAATCCAACAAGAGCCACTTTTGTCATCAAACCACTGGTTCGGACATATCCAGCTTTCTGTAAAAGGATTAGGAAAGAACGTGTGATGAAATGTTACATTTTAGCAGAGGTGATATTAAAAATATTTGTCAACTGTTATGTGACACTGCTGGTAGAATGAATTCCAATCCCATTGGAGAGGACGCTGGCCACATGGATGATCGGCACAGCCGTGATTGCTTGTAGGGTTCCTCATTGTGCAGCACTTAGAGATATTCTCGTGGGCCATCTGTGATGAACAGGGTCAGGGTGGGCTTTCAGTCGGTTCCTCTTGGGCCTGGACCACCTCAGAGAGGCCTGAGGCTGGGGCTCATTTTCTTTGGGTGGCACATTCAGCAGAATAGAGAGTACCTGGGTGATGCACAGCAGAGCTTCCGGCCTGGGAAGCAACCTTGGGGCAGAACACGTACCTCCCCCTGGTGCCTCTGTGTGGCTGGGAGTGTCCAGCATCAGCAAGTCTTCGATTCTGACCCCAAAAGAGCAGATGAAAACCCCAACAGCGGGCATTTGTCTCTGGCTTCCTTTCATTAGCTTCTGGAAACAAAAGAAACCCAAACAAAACACCCTTCTGAATGGGTCACAATGAGGCAGTTCCCAGTCTGGGTGGCCTAAGTGTGAGGCCTGGAGAAGGTAGCAGGGCACTGCAATCCTGCCTATAGGAACTGGAAGACACCATTCTGCACTCTTAGACAGGGCTCTCCTGGGCACTGTGCACACAGAGTGGCTGCCATTATTGTGACTCATGGGAACGGACAGCTTCTGGCCACCCATGGCAGGTGCCCACCACAAGTCGCTGGCTGGAGCTGCGCCAAGGGCCGCACTGCAGCCTGAGGACATGCCAAGCTCCTGCAAGTGGGTGTGTGTGGTCTTCCCTTCCCAGCCTGACCTGAATAGTGCATGTCTCTCTCAAGGGATGAACAATGGCATGTGTCATGCTTTCGAGGTGCCCTGAAAGACATATGTGGAAGTGACCTTGGTCTTTGCAGTGATGGAGTCAAGATGAGGTCACCTGGGATGAAGGAGGCCCTCATTCAGTGACCGCTGTTCTCACAAGGAGGAAACTTGTAAGTCAGAGGTAGAGGAGGGGAGGCACCAGCTCTGTAGCGTAGGCCACCTGGGCTGTGGTTGTTTTCTGTGATTGTCCTGGGAAACAAATGCAGCATGGAAATTGCAGATCCCACATGGTTCCCAAGGGAGAGGACAGACCTTGAGTCCTGACCTGGCCTAACGCTGGAAGGAGCTGTGCCAGAAGGTGCTCTGTGCCGGTCAGCCTGGCCCCACATGAGGCCTCCTCTGCTCTCTCCTTGACAGTCACCTCAGATCCCAGCCATCGGCCGCTCCACTGACTTCCCCACCGTCTGAATGGCGCATCAGCCATTTCCTCAGCTTATTGAGTCCTCAGTTACTTTTTAGAAAAGTCTAAAAAACCATTTCCCCAATTAGCTGAATTTTCAACTAATTTCTAAAACACAGGTTTAGATTGTAATTTTAAAAACTAAAAAAAACCAAAAACAAAAACAAACACAAAACGACCTCTCCTTCCCCCAAGTTCAGCTCTGAGCTCCTAGCTTCTGGCCATATCCTAGAAAATAGTAATTAGCACGAGTGTTGCACCCGGACAAGGATCGCACTTTCTGTGACACTGAGAGGCTTTTCTTCCTGTCCATGTACCTGGGCCGGTTGTAACCATTCCATCGTCTACTGGAGGAACCAACGGTAGAAGAGCAGCAGCTCATGAGTTCGGAAGGCCTGCCACTCTGAATTTCAGAGTCAGAAAGTGCTCGAATGAAGATTTTATCAGATACAGGGCACAAAAAAGCCACTTTTGAGAGATGTTATTCCCTGGTTTACGATCAATTATGCCATGAAAAAAATTCCTTCTGTGCCACTGCCTCCCAGGATTGCTCCAGCACACGCAGCTCTGGGGGGCAGATCCGGGAAGAACAGCGCTCTGCCTCTTTGTCACACAGCAGGATTCAAGGCCAAGCTTAAGCCCACGCTGTGGGCGTCAGGTTGTCATTTCCAGTCCAAATGCTAACATCTATTTCTGGGAAGCAAAGGCCTTTCTGCGCATCAGTAAATATTGTGGATTTTTTTTTACCATCCAGTTTGACCCTCTGACTACTTTTCCGTAAGCCTCGCACAATGCACAGCAGCTTAAAACTGAACACTAGTGAGTACCTGGTCCGCTCACCCCTGCAGAGGCATTCAGAGTCAAGACACTCCTTTTCATTTGTTTATTTATTTATTTTATTCATATGTGCATACAATGCTTGGGTCATTTCTCCCCCCTGCCCCCCACCCCCTCCCTTACCACCCACTCCGCCCCCCCCTCCCCCCCACCCCCTCAATACCCAGCAGAAACTATTTTGCCCTTATTTCTAATTTTGTTGGAGAGAGAGTATAAGCAATAATAGGGACAAGGGTTTTTGCTGGTTGAGATAAGGATAGCTATACAGGGAGTTGACTCACATTGATTTCCTGTGCGTGGGTGTTACCTTCTAGGTTAATTCTTTTTGATCTAACCTTTTCTCTAGTTCCTGGTCCCCTTTTCCTATTGGCCTCAGTTGCTTTAAGGTATCTGCTTTAGTTTCTCTGCATTGAGGACAACAAATGCTAGCTAGTTTTTTAGGTGTCTTACCTATCCTCACCCCTCCCTTGTGTGCTCTCGCTTTTATTTTGTGATCAAAGTCCAATCCCCTTGTTGTGTTTGCCCTTGATCTAATGTCCGAATATGAGGGAGAACATACGATTTTTGGTCTTTTGGGCCAGGCTAACCTCACTCAGAATGATGTTCTCCAATTCCATCCATTTACCAGCGAATGATAACATTTCGTTCTTCTTCATGGTTGCATAAAACTCCATTAAGACACTCCTTTTTAAAGGTGGTTCGCTGTTCCTCTCCTCTGGAATTCTCACTGGATGGGGTCAGTTCTTTGAACTCCTTCTTTCTTGCTCTCGGATATTTTTTACTTCACTTTTGCTGCCCAGATAGTGTGGATGACAGGGTGTGTGCATATTTATGGTGAATGAAAAATAAGGGTGGGGCTCTTCTTTCAGAAGCCACCCTGGGCCCTTCCTGGGCTGGCACTCTGTTCTGTCCCTTCTGTCTCTGGTGGCTCACCTGCTGTTCTTGGAAGGGTGGCTCTCACACACTCAGCATGTCTATACTGACTCACTCTTTTTCTACACGACCCTGGTCTCTCTCCCTATCAGAGGCATCCTGAAAGTTCTTCCTTTTTAAATTCCTTCTACTACTACTAATCATACCCATGTGCCATGTTGGCAGCTCCTGGTGGACCCTGGGTGCAAATGGAAGAGAAAGTCCATGAGACCTGAGTGGAATGGCTCAAACGGCTGTTGGAACCACAGTCAGCTGTCCCTTTGTCTCCACTGTGCTGTCCCCCATTGGCCTGGCCTACCCAACACAGAGCTGCTCTTGCTTCTAAATGGCCAGTGTTTTCTCCATGGGCAGCACTGCTGGCCCTGGTCAGCTAATCTGTTTCCACAAATACTTGGTGAGAAATGCAGCAAGACTTGCACCGTGATGTGATGCCTGCCTGCTGGGACAGAGGCCTCATCCAGCCACTCAGAGCTGCTTTGGAACCCAACAACCCCAGCCGATGCCTGGACCACCCACTGCTTCCTGGGGCAGAAGCACGTGAGAGCCACAGCAACTGCGCCCTCTTGTTTGACGCCCTGTCTGCACACGGATCCAGTGCAGGGGACCCCCAGAGAACGCCGGGGAACACAGACAACCGCTTGTCTGCCCACAGCTCCATCTCCCATGGTGCATGTGTGTTTTAACACACACACACACACACACAAAGCAGCTCCAAGCTCCTCACTGTTACCCTCAGTGAATAAACCAGCACCCACTGCCTGGCTGCACATTCTCTTAAGATTTCTCTCTGCGGGATGAGGCACAGTTGCATGAGCTGGGGGAGACAGCATTTTCTTCTTGAGCCAGTCCTTTTGCAGATAAGATGAGTCCCTGCATCACACACCACAGTCACACACAGGGCAGGGGCCTGGCGTGTTCCATGGAGAAACACTTCCACAGGAAGTGGCCAGCACTGTGGCTGGCTGCTGCTCCATCAGCCTCCTTGTCCTCCAAGGCACCTGTTGCCAAGCAACAAGAGCCATGGAGCCAGGGACTTTGGGCAGAGTGACAGGATGGCCGATCAGGAAGGATTAGCTGGATTACCTCCCACCTGCTCACAGTTGACAGCCCCGTGGAAGTGGCTGTCTTTTCAAGGCAAACTCAGCCAGCATAAGGCACTGTGAGAAGAAACCTGGCTATCCAAACTCCGATCTGACCCTGCTGCTGAGGCTCAACAGAGCGGGTTTCCTGCATCCTTCCTATGGGACCCAAGGTGTTTGTGTGGAGACACAGGGAATAAGACCCACGCTGGCTGAGTAGCAGGCTGGGCAGGTTCTGAGTGAGGTTGTCATTGTCTTCACGGGCAAAGTAAAGTGAAAATCATACTACCTGTGGATTCCATCCCAGACTCTCCAAAGACTCTGTACATAAAGGAAATACGAGATTTCCTGTCTTTAAAGTTGACAAAATGTTGCCTGAATGTAATATATTGAGAAATGCAAGCAAAATTATCTGCAGAACCAATCTACAAAGAGTCAAATGTGACATTCCTGCAAATGAAAACATGAAGGAGATGACTGGGGAGTCGCAGGGGCTCAGATGTGACCTGCTGTGCTTGTGGGGAAGTGGCTGTGACCAGGTGGGGGAGGAATGCATTCAATCCTGGTAGTGACACGCTCATGTCGCTTTACACTTTGGTAAATAAACTGCACCACTGTGTGCTTCAGGGTTCCTGTGAGCACCCTGTGCAACTAGATGTGAGAAGCCCCGGCAAGCATCTGACATCACATTTCCTTCATATGCATTTGTGTAGACATCAGAGTTAAGAGACTGGGCAATGCATACCTATAATTCCAACTACTCAGGAGGCAGAGGTAGGAAGATCACAGCTCGAGGCCAGCCTGGGAAAAATTAACACCAGACCCTATCTGAGAAACAAACTAAAAGAAAAAGACTGGGAGTGTGGCTTAAGTGGTAGAGTGCCTGCCTAGCAAGCACAAGGTTCTGTGCTCAATCCACAGATCCGAGTTCAGCAGAGATCCACTGGGACACAGGGAAGTGTCTATGGTGCATTCGAAAGAGTAGTCTTAACTTTAACATAATTTTTAAAATGACAGGCTTGGTTCTTAAACCTATGGAGCTCCCCATTCAAAAGTGAACCAGAACTCATGGACTGTCTCAGCAGCCTGTGCAAGTCACACTCACTGTGTCCACTGTGCACAAGGTACACTCACTGTGTTTGGTGTGTGCAAGTCTCACTCACCATGTCCACTGTGTGCAAGCCGCACCCACTCTGTCATATGACTCTAGGGTCCAGTCCCTCAGTGGCCTCCCACTTGGAGAGTGGAAGTGTTTTCAGATTCCATTTCACCAAATGCAAACGGATCTCAAGGGAGTCCACACTGCCAGCCCCCAGCCTGTTTTGCTCCCCATGAAGAAAACACTAGAACTACAAAGTGGGCTGTTAGTGAAACTGCCAGGTTTCACCAGTGCCGGGCCTGGCTCACATTGTCACGAGTACATGCAATTAATCAATCTTATATACATGCTTCGTGTGGCAGCTCATTTGAGGAGGAAATGACTTCCAGGTTTTCCTGACGGTGACAAACGTGCACACAGGGTGGGGCGTCCTTGGCCACAGTCAGAATCGTGGGGAATGAGCATCAGGAATTCATGACAGGGTCGGGAAGGATGTCACAACAGCCATCTCTAACACTGGACTTAGACGTCAAGGTGACCCTCCGGCACATATCCCCACATCTCTGGGCTGTGCGGTGCACTCTGTCCCTGGAAAGTTGGTGGGAAGACCACCAGGCCCAGGCAATGCCAAAGAGCCTGCAGAATGCCTGGTCATTGCAGAGGCACTGGCCTCTCTGTCCTGGCCTTCTTCAGGGCGGTCCTTCCTTCCCACTCATGCCTCAGGACAGTTAACACACTCCATGTCCCTTTGCTAACTTGAAACATCACCGTCACATCCTTAAGGCTAAGTGAGAACTCTGCCATCCTGTGGGACACACCCGTGACCTTGGCCCCCTCATGCAGCTTTGTGGGCACCTCTGAGAGGAAGAAGGTGCCACATGCACACTGCACACCACTCCACAAGAAATCTTACCTCCCCGAAGCCAGTTTCAGCCCTTGTTTAAATAGAGCAGGTTGAACCAGAATAGCTGCCACGACTGAAGGTCAAGAACAATGAAATATCAGTGCTGGCAGGTGGTTCAAACTAATGAAAGGGAATGTGTCATCCGTGTGGGGATAACCTCCACATGACATCATAAAAAGTAGTAAAAGATTTGATCCTTGGACTGGGAAAGATGCTCAGTACCACCTTAGCCAAAACGACAGGATTACTGAAAATTCACAAGTTTGTGTGTTTCTAAACACGGTGTGGGAAGGTGGGAAGGCAGCACAGAAGGTCTTCTTCAGTACAGAGGTGGGTATCACTTACAGGGGCTTCGTTTTTGTAACTTCCCTGTGTCACACCTGCAGCAGCTTCGTGAGCTCTAGAAACCTGTGCATCCTGGAAACTAGGATTAATTAAATAAATGACAGACAGCAGAGTTCACAAGTCTCCAACCACAGCCCTGTTGCTACCCCTAGGGAGGCTGGAGGGCAGGAGTGGGTACTCGGTTCTAACTAAAGAGGTTGTGCTTTGCACTGGAGAAACAGGGCGAGAGACATAAGACGAAGGAATACTGCTGTACAAAGACCCCACTCTTAGTCAATATCAGATATCAGGTTTTCTTCAAAATGAAGCTGGTTTAGCCATCTTTGTAAGGGACCACTTGTCTCATGAGAATTGAAGTTGTCCTATTAATTATCAAACATGAATGCCAGAGCTACTAATTAAGGTACAAACCCATGTTTCTAGGAGACAGGGTGTAGACTAACAGGCTGGACACACTTCTCATTAGTCCTTTTCTCGTAGTGCTCACGGCCTCCAGGAAAGCTTGGCACACCATTTAGGACAAAAACAGTGACAAAGCTAACAGCAGCTTTGCTTTCAATCTGCAATTGTTTTATGACTGTCAACCAGGAACATGTTCATGAGTTATGACTACTACTTGAGAACAACTCCTCCAACTTTGATCTTGTTAAAATTTAAATAAGCAAAACAAATAGAATTTACAAAAATGCCCAACTTAATCTTGATTTGCTTGAATACAAGATACCTTTAAAAGTCCTGCAACTCCAGTCTAATTGGAGACTTGTATGAAACCACTGGGGACATGAAGAGAGCACCAAGGACCATGTCTGAGGGAAGCCCTGGAGTGGCCCTGTCCTCTGAGCTGGGGAGGACTGCCTGCACCTGCTCTGCTCAGGCCAGCACTCACCTACCCGCAGTAGATGTGCCACCTGGACTTCTCCAGCCTGAGTGCAGAATCCAGACTCATGGGTCTCCCAGAGGGTTCCTTTCCAAAAGGGATTTTACCAACACACAGACCGCCCAAGTTCAATTACAGAGACATTCAGTATTTGGCATTTATTAAGCACATAAGCATTCTAGACAATTCATCAACAACCTGTCTCCTTCTTTTTATGTTTAAATGAACACTGTTTGCATTTCTTTGGAGGCACATTTTTATTAATCAAAAAGCTTAGTTTGCTCCAAAAGGTTGATGATTTGGATAGCATATTTTAAAACGTAGTTTTTACTATTAAAGTGGCCATTTCTGATCCACCAGTCCCAAGAGTCTTCTTCTTGCTGGCAGCAAAAGAGACTCCAAAGTTGACTGAATAGCTCCGTGATTGCCTTGACCCGAGCGAGCATACCCCTGTTTAGCAAAACTGACAGAACTTCAGTCATCTTTGAAGGACGCAGTGAATGCAGGCAGCGTGGGAAGCTCAGAGAAGCGTGCGAGCAGGAGCGCCGTACATGTCCTGCTTCTCCATCACCATTAAAAGACACATCTCTCAGGGACAGAAGAGTACTAGGCACTTGGGTTTAAAGATAGCAGGAAGCTTCCTATTTGCAGAATGCTGCAGTGCCTGGCTCTCTTAAGAAAGAGGTGCTTACAAAGCCAGTGAGAAAGTCACTTCTGAAGTAAGTGGAAACTGATGGTAGGAATTTATCCATCAAAAAGTGCTGGGAGAAAACCTACAAGTCAGCTCTCTGGGCTGGGCAGGGCAGGGAGGGGCGTCAGCATCCTATGTTTCTGCTGACCATCGCAGGGACAGAGGCTCAGAGTCACTCTGTAAGGGACACAGGAATCTGACCCCATTGTTCACCTGGGCTGTTTCTGCCTTCTTCCTCAGTGAGCCCAGGGAAAAGTGAGGCCAGTGTCACACGCAGGCAGCTGGAAATGTTTTACTGGTTTTCCTTTCAGCCCTTGAATGGAGCTCAGAGACATGGGGGCATTTTATTTGTAACAAATCTTGGTTTTCTCTGGAATAAATACTTTGGAGGATCTTGACACCACTCCAAGGCAGCACTTCAAGACTGTTCCCCATCCAGGTGGGATTTTGGGTCCATGCCCACACCCAGCCTGCGAGACTGGCAAAGCCGTCTTTCCTGTTCATGTAGCAGCCAAGGTTTGCCCTCCATCAACGGAACTAAGGAATTGCTTTTTGAAGGCAAGGGAAATCTTTGCCTGCAAACATGCTTAGGGAGAGTAGGTCTCACCAGAGTCAAAAAATAATAAAATTTTACAGAGGAGAAGAAGCCAAAACCTCTGAAGCCCCGAGCTGTGGGTGGATGGCAGGCTCTCTTGGCAGGGACCGCCACCACCACCACCGGCTTGAGAAGGCTCTGCATCTAGACAACCTACTCTCAGGAAGGTCTCATGGTTTTTCCTTCCTCTGAATTCAGCTTCTGAATCTGCCATTCAGCAGTGAGTGCAACTTGAAGGTCTGCTTTAGGCAGGTTTCATTGCCTGGCTCCAGGCTGCTCTGATCCAAGTCGCATCTGGCTTTTTGTCTGTGCACATGTTCAAATTCCAAGACATGCAAAAATTCCAAAGACAAAAATATCTCAATGCATCTGAATATCCCGTTTCTATGGAGACTGAGATCAAAGGGAGCTGTCTGATGAGAGGTTTCTCTTCTTCCTTTTTTTCTTTTTGCATGGTTCTCGCCTGATGCCTTACAGTCTGGACGCAGGTTGAAATACTTGCTAGTTATTATTCTAAACACACTTTGCTAATATGTGATTGCATATTCTAATGACAATAGTTGATGACAGCTAATTTTCACTGCTGTGCTCCTCCGTGACCCTCACAAATGCTCTGATTACACAGACAGGCAGTAGTTTGGGAGCTCCTGGTGCTCTGAGCCGCCCTCTCCACTTCCTCTCCGCCTGGATGCAGTGTTAGTCTGGGCGGACAGTGATTGAATTAAGCTCACTTCTTTCAAGGGACCCAGGAGACGTTTTGTAAGATGTCACCAAATTCGGTTTGCAAATGACTACAGTCAAGAATAATCCACTTAATCTCTGGGTGTTTCATTCAGAATACTCAATGATTTTCAAAGCAACCCACGAACATGCTGGCAGGCACTCAATTTTGTCACTTGTGTGTGGAGGAATTGGATTGACCCTGACAATAACCCAGTTAGAAAAGTAAATTTCATTATGGCCTGTGCTGCTCTTGAGACACTTGTGGGACACCCAAGGAAGGTTGCCCTCACACTGGGATCTGTGTGAGGGGAGAAGAGTCTGTTCCCTCAGCTGGTGTCTGACCTCCCTGTGACTTCTCCTCTGTCCCTCTGTCTCTTCTGTCTGTCTCATGATCACCTAGACAAGCCTAGTCCCCCCTCACCCCCACAGTGTTCCAGCCTGCAGTCCTAGGTGACTCAGTGACCTTCATCTCCTGGGTCACTGGCTGTTCCTGACCCTTTGCCCAGAATGTCCTCACTTTCAACCCTTGAGGGCGCTGTCCATTGTGGGTGATGGTACCAGTCACCTCCCATCGGAAGCTCTCCCTCTGTCCTTCGCTTGGGTCCTGGTGCCCTGTGCACACTTCTGATACCACACTAGACATGTAAAGTACCTGTTCTTCCTGAACTGTGATACATCCAGCTGCCCTTTCAGTAAGACAGAGGCTCTTGACCTTCAATGGTCCAGCCCATCTCAGACGGTCCAGCATCTCAGTCAGTGTGGGAAGGGGTCATAGATTTGGCCATCTTCAGAGCTCAGAGCTCAGCCTAACTGAGGTACAACAGAGATGCTTGTCCTAAGACTCCATTTTGAGGTCCTGAACTTGGGTCTGACCTGCAGGCTGCTGTCACAGGAGTGGCTTTGTTGCCCCATCCTGGACCACACGTCCCTTTGCTAGCATGTCCCCATGGCTGGCCTTCCAGAATTCTCCATCTCCTTGTCCCTGATTCCTACTCCTCCCCTTGACTTGAGAGAAGCATTTAGTTTATCTGTGGTGTTGGGATTGGAACCAGGGCCTTACATAGGCCAGGCATGCAACTCTACCTCTGAGCTACATCTCCAGCCATTGACTGGAGGCTTGACATTGGCCAGCAGGCCTCCCTCCCCTGCAAGTGTTCTGAGTTGTGCCTGTCACAGGCATGCAGGGCTCAGGGTGGCTCTGCAGGTGACACCTGATTTTGAGTCCAAATCCCCGAGCACACTTGATCCTTTTGCACTCATACACTGCACAACCTCCACTCTGTGCCATGTTCTGTCCTGCTTCTCATAGCTCCTTCATTGGTGGAGGCTCCTATGTAGAGGATACATGGACTATGTCCTTCACAGAGGAGCCCTGGAAGCAGGAGATGGTGCTTCCTTTAAGGACAGCCTGAAAGCCAGTCCTGACAAGCATGCATCAGCCACAATTCTCCCAGAGCCTTGTTCCGCACAGAGGCTGTGCTGGGATGTGGACTGGGACGTGAGGCTAGTGGAGGTGCCTGGCCGTAATGTCAGTGGTTTTCCACTGATGAGTTGAAGGTCATTCATATACCGAGTCACGTCGCTCATGAACTGGATAAGTTACTTGGCCCACTAAGACCAGGTCCCTCCCCTGTGAAATGACAGCAAGAATTTGAGACTCAAAGATTTACAGTGAGATTTAATTCAGAGAAGCCAAGGCTGTGAGGCTGCAGAAAGCTCCAAGAACTCACTCAGCAGTGGTCCTGCCAAGCCACAATGCAAACACACTTCCTCCTGAATCACAGCTTGAACTGTGTGCCGGTCCTCTGACCCTGCACTGCTCCTTGAGCTCCCTCACTGTCATCCAGGAGGACAGGAGGCTGCCCAGCTGGCTCCATCAGCAGGCCGGTTCCTCCTGGCTTCTGCCTCCACCATCCTGGTTCCCCCTTGCTCTCTGACTTCCTCACCTGCCTGGAGGTCTCCAGGTGTGTTTCCCTGTGAGGTTTCCACTTACAGAGCCTCCACCCTCAATGTGGACGTTCGCTTTCGTCACCAGGGGTGGAGGTAAGAGTGGGCTTGCTGGGGACACGCAGGAAGGTTCTTCTGCACTCTTCCCTTCAGTGCTCACTGCACCTCACAATCCCCCAGCCTCATGTGACGGGAAGGGCACAAGCTGACACCCATGGGGCCACAGTATGACAAGGAACACTGCCACAAAGGGGCTGGAAGTTGGGCAGGGTCTGGAGAATGACACGGCTAGAAGGTCAAGGAGGAGGGTGGTACTAGAAGGAGGCACAGTGTCCAGGAAGGGCATGACTGAGCATGCGGGGCCCTGGTGGAGGGGTGGCACGGAACGTTTAGAGAGGTAGAAGGAGGGTCTTCAGATGTTAGACAAGAAGAATACCGTGGGTTTTTAAGTGATGATCAGAAGGACTGATTACAGCAAATCCAGCCACGGCTGTAACACTCTGCATTCATTCCACCATTTGTCCTCACGATGCTGGAGGTGGGTGTCAACCTCCACTTGGTGCATAAGAACTGAGGCGGGGAGAAGGCAGGATGTGCAAACAGAAGAGCCTGGGCTGCAAATGTCTGGCACTTCTGCCAGGCCCCCTCTGTTATCTAAATGTATCTCAGAGTGGGGTAGGAGGGTCCCAGCCACCAGCAGACACAGCTGGTCCAGGTCCAGACAAGGGGATAAGAGAGTAGGGCTGAGAGAGTGGACCTCCATCGTTCAGCTCCGAGGAAGTCTACCATACGCCAGGGGTCATGCTAAGCTTCAGGCTCTGTGTCAAAGTCACAAAGTCAGACAGAAACTACAGTTCAGATTCTCTAAGTCAGGCCTGTGTACCAGCCAGCAGAGGAGGAGACTGGGTGCAGCTGGGTGACTGCGAGCATTGGGTCCAGCTGTCTGGTGAGTTGAGGAGTATCACCTTGGGGTTGAGAAGAGGAAGAAATTGTGAGAGTTGGCGGAAGTCAACAGGAAGGAGAGCGCAGGAGGATGGAATTGAGAGGGGCCTGCAGGGGAGTCAACCTTTGGGGTGGGATGAAAGAGGTGTAGGTAGCAAGGAACAGACAGAGAAGGAGAACCAGGAGGTGACGGTCCCATGGAGGTGGAGTGGAAGTTTAGAGTTGACGAGGTGAAACTCCAAGGAGGAGCCTGGCACTGCCGTGGCATCTGGCATGGCAGATAATGAGGTCATAGTAGGGTTGGCAGAGCTCTGGTTCTGGCAAGAGGGCTCCTGTGCTGGCCACATGGTATTTGAAGAGGTGGAAGAGGGGTCTAGCCTCCGGCTCCACCCAAGGGAAGACTTGGTAGAGGGTTAGTCCTGCAGCTGGCTGGCTCTGGGTTTCATCTCTAGACAGGCCAGCCACAGGATGAGGGTCTAAACGCTGTCCCTGAGACAGGGCTAGAGCACGTGGAGACAGTGGCCACTAGTCTTCAGGGAACCAAGGTAATGGATGGCGGCCACGCCAGTGAGTTCCCAGCTCTGCTGTGTTATTTCCATGTGAGACTTCACAAGAAGGACAATCCACTGACGCACGACACCTTCCACAAATGACTGATTCTATGGATGTCAAGTCCTTCTTATTGTGTGAGATGGATAATTTTTTAATCTTTAACACATTTATGCACTGAGAGGACATTGAACAGTTTTGTTTACCTCCATTTGAATAAACAACACTCTTAGAATAATTAACGTGACAGAAAGCTCCTCTGTGCAAATGAAGGGTTCTTCACCTTCTGGAGTGATCCAGCATCTCCAACCATCCAAGAAAAAGCCCAGGTCCCCTCATCCACTGAGTGTGTGGGAGGCAGCTGGGAGGCTGGAGCAACATGGAGACAGTGTTCACTGCCTGCTCTCAACAGTCCCTGTTTGTATGAAGAAAGAAGAGCCCGGGTCTGATGTGTGGCAGGCAGAACAAATGTCCACAATGACCTCCAGGAAGCAGATGAGGACCAGGACACAGGGGAAGATGAGGACACTGGTGAGGGCTAGAACACCTGGCACTTGGCTCAGAGCAGTTCTGTTCAATGGTTGAAGGCTTGGAAGCCACATAACAAATGCCATATCTGCTAACACCAGAACCCAGGAGCTTCCTGTCCATCTGGACTGCCGGCCCTCTCCCAGAGAGCTGTGGGAGGCAGGGGCTGGGCCCTGGACACAGCTCACAAGTCATTTCTGTATTCCATCCTCTGGATCCATGGAGCACGACCTGCCCTCTCATTTCTCCTCTTGAGTTTTGCTGTCAAGGTGCACCTTTGATCTCTCAGTGTGTAGATTCTATCTTTTCCTTCTCGCCCAAACATGTAACACTTAACCACTGTTTGCTTTTAAAATGGAGAGACAACTTGAGCTCAGGCACCTGATTGCTTCCTCGGCCTGGGGGCTCTTCCAGAGGTGCATGGGCACCCCAGAGGTTCCGAGGCTCCCAGGGCTCCCTCTGGCTTCATGGCTCCATTTCACAGACCATGTACAGGATGGCTGGCGGCTCCTATGACCTGTCCACACATCCTCCGGACAGTCAGCCCACTGGGAGGCCCCACCAGGCAGCTCCAGATGGTCACTAACAGTGACCATCTCCAACCTAGCTCCAGCTCTAGGTTCAGAGGTCAAGCTGAGGGCACTGGTGCCAGCACACTGGTTCTAATCTCTCAGTTGCGTCTGGCCACAGAGGAGGGATGGCAGACAGGCATCTCATCTCTAAGGCCTGTTGTTAGAACTACAGTTCTAATGACATGCTTGTTCTCTTGCTTTTGCAGCCTTCCTGGGTGAGAGCAGTAAAGGATGGGGGTGGTAATGGTGGTAAGAAACCCCGTGTTGTCTGGTATCATTTACACACAGCGTGATTCACCACATATTCACCATCCAGTGGAGAAGCCAGAGTCCCAGGGCCGTCCTCACTCGAGGCCTAGACACGGGGGGCAGCTCCACCATGGGTTCAGCTCCATGGGAGCGTCCACGGCTGCTCTCCAGAAGTGTGGATGGGCATCCAACCTTGGGGTGCTCCCACAGAGCACTCAGCCTCCAGGACAGACAAGAGTGGGGAGGACAGGCTGGAGAGGCTCCAGGGCCACAACAATTTAAGGGTGTAGCATCAGGGTCAGAGGGATTGAAACTACAGCCTAGCTATTCACTAGCATCAAACCTGGGACAGATGCCTACCTGCGCTCGGGGTCCTTTGTCAACATAATGGAGGTCACTGCTGCCCCTACCTTCCTGGGTGGCTGGAAACTTCGTATACAATACAGCATGTAAAATACCACACGGGAAATGTCCAAAGAGAGTCATCATGCAAACCACCAACGGGACAGAAAGATTACAGGCACTTGTGTTGACTAAGCAGTGATCAGCTGACATTCCTCCTGCACACAAGGTTCACAGGGAGCTTAGCCACGCAGTGTCAGTGGTGGTCTCCGTGGCGAGGTTCTGCGTAATTCTTTTCTGATTTTCCTAAGAAGGACTGTGGTACTCATGAAACTTTAAACACTGTCAGGAAATCTAGAAGGACAGGAGACAAGCAAGCTTGGTAAAGCCTGAAGCCCATGGAAACCAGACCTTTAATTAAGTTTATAATTTGAAGGTAAGATGAGATTCCATAGAAAGGAATTATACAAACAGAAGCCAGCGTTTTAACTTAAAAACCAGGAAAAATGTTTTACTAAGCAATTTGTAAGGCTGTATTGCTGCTGTGTCCCGTTCAAAATAAACATTCCCTTTGCTGCTTTGCCAGGTCTCCCTGACTCTCTTTCCCGTATCTGCACAGCAGCACTTGTTGGTCTCTCGGGCTTCAGACGAGAAGATATTCTCTGTACTCAGCGGTGAAAGCTGGCACCCTCACCTAGCTTCACTTTCTAGCATTTTCTCATTCCAGGACACTTGGCACATCTATTATTTAGAACTGCAGTGTCCAATAGTGACAGTGTGGGGATGATGGGTGAACGTGGAAGGGAAAATAGACATCTTGAAGAAGACAGACAGAAGGAAGTTCCCGGCTGACCTTTGAGAAGGTGGACACAGCAAGTCCACAGGTGGGCTCGGGGAAGGTGGACATGAGGAGGTCTCCAGGTGGCCTTGGGAAAAGTGGATATGAGGAAGTCCTCGGGTGGACACAGGATGTTCCCAGGTGGGGACATCCCTGGGAGCACTGATACCAGCTCAGTGCTCCCTTAGGTGAGAGGTATCTCTGCCGTCCAGTGCCACCAGATGCACCAGCTGTCTCTCTGCCTTTCGTGACAGCTGCTACGACAGTGGCAGCTTCATGGTTCTCCGTGCTTGTCACCTTATGCCTGTCCCCGGCTGTGCCTCAATGCCTGCTGCCTCCCCTCTGCTGAAACCTTTGCCCTTCAGAGGTGGCTCAGGAAGCAGCGGCTTGGGTATCACCTGGGACTTATTAGAGACCAGGGTCTCAGGCCTCACTCCAGGGCCTGACCCAAGTCCACAGGTTGACAAGAGCCAGATGCTCAGCTCCAAGTGCACTGGCCACCCAGATGCTTGCATGCAGGCTCTGCTGGCTGCCTTTCCAACCTGCTTATCCTGAAAGTTGAGGGCTCCACATGGCTTCCTTCACTTAAGAGTCACCCCAGAAGGTTCTGTTCTGTGTCCACCCTGCGAGGACATCTTTGCTCTGTTCAGGGTGCACGAATCCCACATATCATTTTATATCACGTCACTGCCTGGCCCCTTCAGACCAGCTCTGACAGGTGACCCAGGCCGGGCTGGGTGAGGACTATGCTTGACCATGTGAGGTACCTTCCCAACTAGGGAAGTGTGAGTGTGTGTGTTTGAGGGGTTTCTGAAGACACAGGATGGAGCAGGTGGGTGCCGCACTCCCTGTGAGGACGGAGGCTTTCCAAGACGTTCCTTGAGGGATCTCTCTCTTAATCTATAAGTAACCGGAAGACCACCATTCAAATGATGAAAGACGTCAAATGAAACAAAAGTAGGGAAGCCTTTAAATACGGGAATACTTGAGGCTCTGACTTGCAGAAAAGAAAAGGGGCACAGTGTCCCTGCTACCGACAGTGTGAACACTTGATGGTGTGGTCAGTAGTTAGAACTCATCACTGAGCCTGTGTCCGCACGGTGTTGCCCTGATGTTGGAGGTCGTGCTACTGAAAGTGATCTTGGAGTTCATGGCCCATGATGCTTAGAGGGGATCCTGGTCTTTCTCTTCCATCCTAAGACGCCATGTGGGGGAAGGACATTAGTGCAGGGACAGTCACAGAACTGTCTGAAGCCACTCACCAGGCCTAGGACAATGGGTTCCATTGTCTGTTCTGGACCTGAAGCAGTCAAGGTAAGCTTTTGCTCTTTGTATTGGCTCTGTTTCCAAGGGAGGGCCGGAAGTACCAACACCCAAGTGTGCGCCGTGATTACCTCTGGGTGGTGTTCTACTTTAATGCCTTTTCACATTCATCTGTGTTTTTTTTTAAGCTTTTCTGTAATTCTTCTGAATAACTTTTGCAACATGAAAGACGGTTCAAGCTATTTTTTAACTACACACTACAGCTACCCGTGAATTTGCAATATTAAAATGATACTATAATTAATGGTTGTCTAGCAAAGCAAGATGCATTAAATGATAAAGGAAGTTAATTTTATCACAGCTCAGGGGACCCCCCACAAGCTGAAAAGTAAGTCCTTATTTACAGAAGACACGTGAGCACTCTGCAGAGCACACAGCTGGCTGCAGGGTTACTCGGTCACCAGCACAGACCCGTAGCAGGTGGCTCTACCTGTTTACAAGGCCTGTCTTCTGCAGGGCCTTGTGTGCACTCCCTTGCTGGCGAGTTTAAAGCCTGCCCATGTGGCACACAGGACAGAAACTGGTTCTCCTGTTGCCACATGACACAAACTTGGGGATCTGGGACCTGAAATACGAGTTTTACTCTAAGTGGGGCCTAAATTAACAAATGTCTGAGATAGGGACCATCCAACCAAAACGGAGGCCTGAGGACATCTCTGCTACTTAATAAGCGCAGACATAATGGATGTGGTTATGCAGATTTTAAATACAATGATAAATAGTGCATACATAATTAAACCTTCTAGAATTTATGGAAACTCGGAATGCATTTTAATGAAGAGATTAACACTGAATAAACATTGCACGTCAATTTTATAAATATGTCTCTTCTTCCCAAACTTCCTTCCTCAAAAGTGCATCTCTTTAAGCCTGGTTTTTATTCTAGGATTACATTTCTAATACAGGATAGGCCTTTCCTTTCAGAGGCTTCTACATTTTCAAACTGTGACCTCTGAATTTGTTTCATCTTTCTTACTCGCTCTGTTTGGCTAGGAAATTGCAGTGCTGGGAAGGTTTACTGCAGTCTCCTGTACTTTTATATCACCCTTGTTTTCATAAAGAGATTCTAGAGTGCGACCTCCAAACTGGGTGTCGTAGCATAAACGAGAAATTCCATGTTTTAAACCAGGGCTGGGCTCTCCAGGGAATTCCTCAGTTACAAAGACAAAAAAAGAGCAGCTCGTCAGCTTAGATGGACAGTTCCTAACTGCGAATCTACAGACCCTGGCTCAGCTGCCAGCAGCGCCTCCCGCCCTCGAGGTCAGGTCACTGCTTTGTGAGCAGAGGTGAAGGGGCCCCAGGAGACTGTGGCACTGTGGGTCTGCAGTGTCCCCCCAAGGCCTGGGTGTTGAAAGCTTGGTCCCCATCTCAGTGCTATTGGGAGGTGGTGGAACCTTTGAGAAGCGGGGCTTAGTGGTAGGTCTTAGGTCGCTGTGTCTTTGAAAAGGATTGTGGGACCCCTGTCTTCTATTTTTAAAATTATTAGCCTATATTAAGTGTCCTAAGTTGTGCTGTGGCATGTTCATACATGACAGTCACCCCCTATTACCCTCTGTCGTCCTCCCACCCACTCTTGCTGACTCCCCTCCTCAAACAGTCCCCCTTCTAATTTCAGGTCTTTTTAAAAAGTATAGATTCTGCACAGTATAGAAAGCATGTGAAGTTTGTCTTTCTGAGTCTGGCTGATATCACGTATCATAACGATCTTCAGTTCCACCCATTTTCCTGCAAGCGACATGAGTTCAGAGTCCCTGTGGCACCCGGGCAGGCCTGTTCCTCCTCTCCAGGCCTCAGTTCCCCTCTCAACTTGACAATAGCTTTGAGGTTTTACGGGTGTTGGTGAGGATAAGTTAAAACCTATAAAGCACTCAGAGTAGCGACTTGAACATGGACTTGCTCAAACACAGAATATTCCATCACAATTCAACGGGGTTCACATTCATGGCTGAATGACAGATAACAGGTACATGACCTCACATCTCTTCCCATCTCTGTCACACTCTGGAGTCCCCGGAGCACCCATCACACCAGCCACTATCAACTTATCAGGGATCTGTGATGAATGTGCGGACTCAGCCCACTAAACCCAGAAGAGGCCAGCTCAGGATGCCACAGCCCATGCTTCTGGGTCAGGCTCAGCCCTGCCCTGGGTCACACCAATCTTCCACCTGTCCTTTTCCTGGACCGAAACTGATCTCAGCTGGGTGACACAATAGCTGTGTTACTGTGAGAGAACGGCTGAAACCCTCTGCACAGCAGCTGCCTCCTCTGTGAGGTGAGGTGAGTGTGCCAAGGTGAGCTGTGAGGAGGTGGAAGCAGGACTTGGAGGACAGCCGGGCAGCATGGGCACTCACACAGGAAGCTCTCAGGAAATGCAGTACCACCAACATCATCTCCAGCACACATGGACAACACTCTGGTACCCTCCACCACAGGCCTCACTACCTGGCTGCTAGTCAGCGCGGTGCACACGGCTGGACTCCCCAGCTCTCCAGGCAGTCTGTGTGGATCTCGCCTTTCCATGTGTTTATTTAAATTCTTAGTACCTAGCCATGATCTACCGAGGCTTAATAAATTATTACAGAAGATGAAGATGCTAAATTTTTAAGACCAGCTTGACCCATAATTTCCCATTTGTCATTAAACTTGAAGCTGTGATTTCTTTATAACTAAAAGCTATTTTTAAGTGGCCCAACTGAATTTTAACAAAACATTCCTATTTTCATGTTTATATTTAACAATTGTGTGGGGGGGGAAGACGTTCTTTCTAATAATAATAAAAAAAAAACACCAGGGAGGCCATTAATATCAGGATATTAGAATTAGACTCCATTCAAATCCAACCCCATTCTGCTCAGGAAGCTGAACACGGTTCCCATGGCAACCCGCGGGCATCTTTAGAGGAGCTCGCCTGCACCCTGAGAGCCCATTGTCCACATATGCAGACACGGTTTTCTGAAGGAGCTGTTATTGCGGGGTTTCAAATGCCATGCGTGCTTGAGAAAAACTTGGGACAGTATCGCCCTGTTTTTGCTACCCTGTACAAAATATTTCTCATTTCCTCCTTCGTTGCTACTTCCCCTGAGATATTTAAACATGATTAATTCTTTTCGAAAAGAAAAAAAAAAATCTTAGTCAAAAGCTAGTAGTGAGTCACCACTTACATGGCTTCCTTAACGAGCCACAGCTCTTTGGGTCTTATTATTGTTAATATAGATTAATAATTTTATCCTTTAGAAAAACCTAGCAACCCGCTAAAATGGCTCTGATTTAAACACCAGATCTGGTAAGAGGAGACAGGAAGCAGGCTGAATTTAACTCATTCTTTTCATGCCCAGAACTGGAAGGGCCAGGCCGTCCGCACGCTGATGCAAGGGTCAGAGATGAGAGGGGAGGGGAGGTATGAAGACCCCAAGTCCAGAATGCAATGCTGTTAAGTAGATGTTCTGAAAGAAACTGGGCCTGGCCAGGGACCCACACTGCAGCCCTGACCACACATGCAGAGGGACCTCACTCCCTGTACTGCATGGGGCTGGAGGAAAAGAGTAGCCGCAGCCAAGACGGCAAAGCCCAGGTTTCTGAGGAGAGAACAGGCCAGATCTGACGAGTTCTCCACACAACACACATCTGCTTTAATTTAGGTCTCTCTCCTCACTTTTGACAACAGTACTCACTTGTCCTGTCTAAACCAGGTGGATTTTACAGGCAAAGTTAATGGGGTGAAACGATCAGGAACTGCAAAGGGAATTGAGCCGCCCCGAAGGAGGATCTGTGTGATTTGGCATGTCGGGTCCTGTGATCTGAGGGAATTCTGGTAAGTGGAATCTGTTTTAGAACCTGCTGAGAAACTTGGTGACACAATGCTTCATAGAAAACAGGGTCTCACGCTGTAAGACTAGAGAGTCCCACAAGAAGGAATGAATGTGAAACGAGGCTGTGAAGTGCTGCTACCTAAGCCCTGCGTGTTACAGAGTAGACAAGGCCATCCCATGTCCCTACAATCCCCAAATTTGTGTAACTTGCTTACGCCACATGGCTAATTTGAAGAATCTTGGGTTTAACCCCAAGTATCCTGACCCCAAATAGAGCCCCTAGCACAGGTTTGAAGGGCATGGCACTCAGTACCAGAAATAGTCAACTATCCCACAGCAATCAGGGTGGTGGGGTGAACCTGGCAAAAGTAAAGCTTTAGAAAGGAAGAAGGAGGGTATTCTGTGTGTGTAGAGAAAGGCAGCATGGAGAGCTGGGTGGCACCCGCACAGGAGGTGTCACTGGGCTGACTCCGTGAAGATGAGGAGGAGGAGGAGGAGGAGGAGGAGGAGGAGGAGGAGGAGGAGGAGGAGGAAGAGGAGGAGGACTCTCACCATGTTTGCAGAGGGCATGTGTCCTCAATGCCCTGTGGTGGGCATGGGGCCCCTGTTAGAGCAGAGGGATGGCTGGAATATGGAGAGCTGGCTGTCAGGCTGTGTGGGACTGTCCACAGTGGCCTTTAGGTCTGGTGTGTCTAGAGTCTCCATCACCCACCACTCTAACTCAAGGGGCCCTTCTGCATGGATTATAGCTGCTAGAGAAACTAAAAGGATTTCCTCAGGGTCAGTCCAGCTGGTCCACATTTACCAGGAGCCAAGCTGCCCAAGTAGAGGATGAGGCTGGGCTGTGGATGGCTATGGTCTATCCTCCTCTACCAAAAATCCAGACCAGACTAGCCAGCCGGCACTGTCTGAAGACCAGACATGCTGGGCACAGACCCTCGTCAGTTGCTGTTTTGTGAACTGCCTACACAAAGATTTGCTTGGAGGAAACAGAAAGGCTCGGTGAGGCTCCCACTTCCTCTTTAATCTCCCACCATATTTGCACAAAAGATCTTGGCTTGTGGTTTTCAAGGAGGTATTAACCCTCCCCCAGGGACCAGAGGCAGTAGTAGCTTACATTTTGCACGGTGGCGAGCAGACAAACATTTGCAGGGTTGATAACAAAGAAAAAAGTTCAGGATTCTGTAAGTATGACTTGCTCTGTCCACCATCACCACAGCATCAGAATTCTCCCAGCACAAAAAGCCAGGCCTGGCTCTCCTCTTCACTTGTCACTGCCCTGCATAATTCCAGTCACCTCGCTGTGTTCAGTGGTTTGCTGGATGTGTGTTTGTGGACAGAGAAAGGTCTCTGAAATCACCTGCTCTGTGGTGGGGGTCGCCCAGTGGTCAGTAGCTCTGCCCTCATGATTGTGACTGTACCCCAAGCTTGTGGTTCAGCTTCGGGACTCCTGAAGACTGGCTTGGGGCCCTAAACGCAACTGGCCTACTCTGACAAGGTTAATCCAAAGTGTTGGTCTGAGCTGGCTAAGGAGTGCTTTGGCAAACACCTCCCTGAAGCCCAAACTCTTGACCTTGGCCACGTATAGGGCAAGGCGCCTGGAGGAACTAATGCATCCTGTTCATGCTCCGCCAGGTGCAGCAAGGACGACCCTGTTTACAGAAAGCCCAAAGGAGACTCCTTCCTGTCTGGGTTCTGGGGTCAAAACGCAGACAGGATGCCCAGGGGTTCACGTTCAAGGCAGGCTTTTTGAGAGCACAGACCTTGTGGAAATGTGGCTTGGTGAAGTCAGTCCCCACGCCTGCTGTTAGAAATCCATGGGCTAAAACTATACTGCTTTATGGGGGCCACGTGTGCGGGGGGCCGGTCTGTGGACGTGGGAGTCTTAGAGGCACTTTTGCACTTTGTGCTCACTGTGCCACAGCCCTCATGTGCTCCTGCCTCCTGTGCTTCCGCCTTAGCACAGCCCAGCCACGCCTCAGGGCCCAGACAACCCAGGTCCTGGCCCTGGATTCGGCCAGTCCACCCCCTGAACTCAGCCTCACCCACATGCCCATTGAGGGTGTCCCAAGTACTTTGCAGGTGGCAGGCTGTGGGGGGGCCATCATTGCCTTGGTATTTTCAACACGCCAATATGACAGAAGCAGAAAAGAAGGAACAGTGTGGTGTGGAGCAAGGACTTTTGATATGAGCATTTCAAATGTGCTTTCACTCTAGATAAAGAAAATGGCCCTGAATTTCCAGGAATAAAAAGGAAAAAAAAAAAAAAGGCAGTTTCATCGTAAACTTGACATTTTTTACTGCCCTTCTCTATTTTGTCTCTCCCTCCCTGCCACAGACCTAGCCAGCAATTTCAGGAGAGTAAATCCCACAGATCTTTACAGGACAATTAAAACTAAATGTTTAGACAAGACCAGTCTCCTCATCCACTCTACTCCCTGTGCTGCTCTAACCCCCTGAATTCAGCAGATGCTTCAGCCTGGCTGCTTAGTTTTTGAGGCTTATGGCAGTTCTTGAATGCAAAGGCCATTTCTCAGACTAAATCTGGCAGCTGCTTTTGTAGAGAAAGCAAAACACATCAGTGAAGAACAGTTGAGTGCTACAGTCATCATCCTGCAGCCAGCCTCTGCACTGTGTCTAAGACAAGGGAATAAAAGCAAGCAGACAGAGACACTGCTCCCAAAATGAGTGTGTGCTGTGAACATTGCACTGAGAGCCCAGAGCGGTGGGTTCAAGTCCTGTTGACAGCTGTGGTCCTACCAGCCCATCTGGTGGGCTCAGTGCCAGCACCTGTCTTGGACTTTGTGATCAACAATGCTGACAGACATCAGAGAAGGGGTCACAACACCTTGCTTCTGCAGACGGAAGCACCAAGTGAAGGAAGAAGGCTCAGTAAGTCAGCCAGCGTTCCACAGTACTCTTGCTTGGCCTTTGGACTGGAGGGAGTCCAGTTCAGAAGTACCAAGCTCCTGTCCTCAACATGCCAGAGAGCAGGTGACCTTGGACAGGCCCCAGGTCACCAACAAATCAGAAGGAAGAAGGTTTCCAGCTGTGCCCTCAGAGAGCTGCATGAGAAGGGCCTGAGGGCTCACGGGATGGGGAGCAGGGTTCTCTGTCCCTCTGCCCCACAATGGCTACTTGCTCAAGGGACTGACCCTCATACAGTGTGGACACCTGGACATAGTCTGTATCCATCAGACACTCATTCAATAAGAACAGTCAATGAATGGAGAAGTAAAACCCTCACTCTGTACTAAAAATGTACTGAGCTTTAGTTTTTTTAAAAATCCAGAAATTTGAATGGTTCTAGCCACGTGTCAAGCACAAGGTGTAGTGTTTTTATGACAGGCTCATCACACATATAAAAGACATTTCAGTTAATGACTTACTCTTGAGCAGTGAGCGTTCTCCTGCCTAAGTGCTGGCGACTGAAGTTCAGTAAGGTTGTCATAGTTTCGCTTGGCCTTTTACAGCTTATAGATGCATTTTTGTTTCCAAATATTTCCTCTGCTCCTCACCGTCAGAAGGCAGGTGCCTTGTTTCCAAATGAACAGCCAGAGGTGGCAGAGACAATAATGACTAGACTAAAGTCCCCAAGATGGAGTGAGGACTAGAACGTAGGTGGTGCCACTCTTCACTCAGAATGTTAATGTTTGAGAAGTTGCCTGCGGTCTTGATTTAGTGCGTCAATATTGCCTTTCATTTTAAAGACTGACAAAGGACCTTTTAATAACTGTTATTAGTAGTTCTAATTACTGGATCCTGCAATTCACAGCTATTTCTGTGCAGAAATGCACTGGGATAAAGAGAAAGATACTTCAAATGGTTAACGTTTTTTGAAAAGGTGGAGGAGGAGGATGACAATCCTTTCTCCTGCAGAAGAACCCTCCACTGAGGTCTGTGGCCTCAACTTCCTTTTAACCACAGAGTGATGGGTCTGCCGCAGGTGCCCTTGCTACAAGGCAGGTGGACACGGGTTTCCCCAGCGTAGGTCAGTCCAGGCTCTGTCTATTAGAAGGCTGCCCTCCACTCACAGTCCTCGGCCTCAGGTAGTTGTGCAAAGTGACCTTGGGGACACATGTGTGTCTCCTTTGTGTCTGAGGAAACACACAAAGTCTCACCCACACGCCGGGTGTAAACGCATCTAGAAGTTCCTCCCTCACGGCAATGAGCCTCTCAATATTTAATCTTCTCTGTTACATCCTCCTTATTTTCAGGAAGGATGATTTCAAAAGCTTATTTAGGATCTAAATTAAAATCTAACCAAAGGAATCACAGATCCGTGATAACATTCACGGATTAAAATCTTTTTGCCAAGAATGTCATTTTTAAAGTGAGCACTGAAACACATTAATGAGACAGCATTACCCCAAAGGCAAAATTCCATTGCGTGGTTTATTTTGTCTACTGTAACGTAACAATTCTCATTAAAAAAGAATTACCGGGTCTATTGACTCCCCCCTTCTGTTTTCATCCCACGGCATTCACATGTCTGAAAACTGTACAGGAGGCCAAATCTAGCCTGCTTGGACCTTGCAATCAGCGACCAATCCCCTGGGCAAATCAGATGTCCATTGCTTGAGTCATTTCTTAATGGACACACAGCAGCGTTTTTCTGCCTTCCCATCGGGTGGAGCTCTGTGGACCGTGTGCTGATGAGCAGTTTGTGTGGACAGAGGAGTGGAGGTGCTCTGGACGTGCTCTGGAGGACACCGAGACAGACGAGAACTGCAGGATGAGCTGCCTCCCGCACCTGGATTCAGCCCCTGCCCTCTGTCACCGTGCACGCAGGGGAGGGAGGCTTTCCAGGAGTTCGTCCTCAGTGAGTTGTTTCCCTGACAGTTCACAAAAGGCAGGATTCCACAGCAGTGGGTAGTTTCGGTTCACGTATTGCAGGTACATTTATGTGCTGACATTCTTCCCCGAACATTCATTTGGTACCTCCTGGTCTCCAGTACTGGGTCAGCCCCAAAGCAACAACAGCAAGAGAGACAGTCACAGGCCCATGAGCTCACTGAGGGTGATGCACTCCACCACATGTAAAACGTGTAAAACATGTCACAGGACGTCACTAGGGTGGGGGTGACTCCAGCACTTAAGCCAAGGGGAAACAGTGACAGGAAACTGCAGATATTACTCTGACCAGGGATCTGACAGTCAGACAACCACCAATTAACCTCAGATCAGGGTTGTGACTTTCCATGACACCCATCAAATACATTTTTATTTGCTCCCATGAACACCTTAAAGCATGCTTGTTTCTATATCTCCTTGTTACTGTGTTTGTCAAACTGTCTCTGTCTTGTATATGTTTTGTCTGCTGAAACTATTCATTTCTGAGGAAAAACATTAAAGTCTGTCATTGCCCATTTGTCCTGGTCTTTGTGTTGTGCAGTTTAGTGGCATGTTGTAAGAGACACATGAGTTCATGGTTGTCCCAAGTTTCCAACTGACTGTGTTTGTAATATGGTTGCATTTCCGACCCTTTTTACGCATTTTCCTTTTCTGAAAGAAGTTATGGCTGACCTGAGAAAGGTCTCGATATCCTTCTTGCCTGGAAGTCACTTCTGTCAATTATTCAAGTAAGCACTTAGAAACTAATTTTCAGTTCTGAATAATTTGACTTACAAAGTAATTTTGGTGATTTCTCTGCTCAATGTTTCCTGCATCCTAAACCATCTTCTGTTGTTATTTTTTCTTGCTAAAACATGCATGGTAGCAATCTTCCAAGTATGTTTGAAGGTTGAGTTTCTGCAAACCTGAGACTGCATTTTCCTACAGTTCACTTTCACATGAACTCTGAGACAGGAGTTCATTTTTCTCAGCGCATGGAGGCTGTCACCTGACTCTCTTCTCCCTGGGCTATTGCTTGGAGGACTCCACTGGCCGGCAGCTGTCCTTCTGTGATTACTGTCTTTGTCCCAGCCATGGCTGGCAGGGATTTCACTCATTGGCATGGTCTTAGCTGACCTCTGATGGTTTAGGTTCGGATTTTCCCTCCAGCCACTAGGGCAGCTTCATTCTGATAAAGGAGGCTGGCTGCTCTCAGGGAGCCTGCTTCTCTGTGCATCCCTGCAATCTCTCCTTCCAGAATTCCTACCATGCTGTTGGGTCTTTTGCACTTTCTCCTCCCTACATTCTACTGGGCAACTTGGAACTGCTGTCCTGGGCACACCTGGACTGTGTCTGGGCCCAGTGTGCTGTTTCTGAGTCTCAGGGTGAATGTTTTTAAATTCCTCACTTTTCATTCTTGATCTACTTCTGCCTTTCCCCTACCATCTGACTTTGGAAGCCACTGCAGAAGGTTGTGACTGTTCTTTGCCACCTCCCTGTATGAGTCCTAAGAAGACGGGGCATCTGACAGCAGCTCTACCACCTGCTCAGCACTTCAGTGACCTTGTCTTCCAGAAGGAAGGTCATCAGGGGCGCTCCATCCAGGCAGGTCCTGCTCTTCCTGTGGTGGCTCAGAGTTCTGCCCTGCTGTTGTGCTGGGGATATTACATGCTGGATGCTCAGGGTGGAGGGTGGCTTTTCTGCCAGCTGGATGGCCTGCAGACCCTGAAGTACAGAGCCAGCTGTTTCTTTTCTCCTGGTCTCCTTTCCTCTGGCCGGGGCTTCCTGAGGCTCAGGTCTGTACAGGTCTGCGTTCATTGCTGAACTTCTGGCCATCTCTGGCCATTTCTGGGCCTGGACCTCCGATGTCCCACAGGTGTGTCCTGCAGTCAATTGCACTGTGGGTTTATCCTGGTCATGGTGCACAGAAGTGTTTATCTGGATTCACTGGCCCCCTGATGGTCAGGAGCCTCATCCTGCTGGGTGGGCAGCCTTGGGTGCTCAGGCCACAGCTTTGGGTTGAGGAGATGTCCACATGTGGTGTGCACGCAGCTGCTTGGGACCTGGAGGGGTCCACATCTTCCCATACAAATCCAGAGGCCAGCTTCCCAGGGTTCTGTAGGATTATGCCCCTTGCCAGCATGTTCTCAGGGAACCCCAAGCATGGCATACCCACCAGACACATTGCTCAATCCTGACTCAATGTACCTGTTGGAATAACGGACACCATTGGCAATGCTGCCCAGAGTCCTTCCCTTGTTAGGTTTCCAGGGCAGAGGGCTGGAGGGCCACACAGGGTCCTATGCCCCTCCCACAGGGGGCAAGGCCAAGTCCTTCCCACTCATTACTATACAGGCACACATTTCACCCGTGATTGACGACATCAGCACAAGGGCTGAATTCACCGTATTACCATGACTAAGGCCACAATTAGGTGTAACTTATAAATGAAACAAACATATTGTGCTACAACCTAACTCAAAATGCTTCATTTTGCAAAGTACTGTGCACTTACTAAGAACTAAACATTTACATTTTTTCACTTTTAATTTTGTGGCAAACTACATATCGTAACTTTTACCACCCCGGCCACGGGTCAGCATGCAGCTCTGCGTTACTAAATTCCTTCACATTGCTGGAGAGCTGTCTCCACCACCCGTCTCCAGAGCTTTCTCTTCTTGCAAACCTGAAGCTCGTACCCATTAAACAGTGGCTCCTCCCCCCCCGGCTCCTGGCACCCTCTTCTGTTCTCTGTTTCATGATCCGATGTCTCCAGGCCCTTGTGGGGTGGAACCACCTCACACCCGTCTTCCAGCTCTGGCTTCTCTCATTTGGCATAAGGTCTTTGAGGCTCACTCATGCTGTAGCATGTGCCAGGACTTCCTTCCTTTTCAAGCCTGAATACTACTGTGCTGCAGGCACAGGGTGTACTGAACATTTTACATTTCATTTTGAAATCGTCATCACCCCAAGTATCAATGTGCCCTGGCCAGGGCTTGCAGGTGCAGCTCAGTGGTGAGTGAGCGCTTGCCTAGCATGCACTGCACTGTGAGGGGTCTGGGCTCCATCCCCAGCACCTCCGAAAAGAAAAGAGAAACTGGCCACGTGGATGAAAAAGAGCCGAGTGTCTAATGAGGGTCCTGCACAGGGTAGGAACTTGGTCTGCACATTTTAATAAAAATTTAAGTGTCCTTTACACGTAAGAAGCAGAACACTGACTGGCCGACCTCTGCTCTGCCAGTGCGCAGCCTACGAGCTTTCGCCAACTCTCCATGAGTCTCTTGATTTGGACAAAAGAAATGTCTGCAGGGTACAGGTGGAATCACCTGCAGAATGCTCGGTTGACAAGGACATTTAAGCTGACATCATGATTAATCCTAGTGTCAACACGTAAAGGAGAACTTCAGTCAACTGCTTGAGGTGAGCTTTGACTCACTCAGCTGCTGTTTCTGCTGAGCTCGTTCTAATGGTGAGTCTCTCCTATGCGTGTGTTCTCAAAGCTGCTTGATCTTTTAGGGTTTTTGGACTCACTGTACTTCCGCTTTCTGAACGTCCTGCCTCTAGGGACTGAGTGTATAGAGGCAGGTGTCACTTACCTGTACAAGTCCTTCAATGACAAGCGGCAGCTTGTGCGTGGGACAGGTTCTCGGCCCGCCAGCTTCACTCCAATCTTCCTGCCCCCGCCTTCTCCCTCTCCATGTTTCCTGTGCATTGTTGGTAATATTTATGGCCACTGTGTGCTTGATGTTTCTGAGTGTTCAACAAGAGGGAAGCAGGTCTCACCAGGCTCTGCTGCTCCAGGTCATGGCCAGTCACTCTGATGGCTGTGCTCTGTGAACGGCTCAAGGTCAGCTCATGAAGACCATGACAAAGCCAGGCTTGATAGCTACAGTGCCTGGACAAGCTGGGGGGAGGCGTAGGGAGTGGTCTGTGGTAAGACAGCAGGACAGAACCTGGACCACCTCAGTGAGCCAGAGCAGGTGGAAACATAGATCACAATCTAGAATCCCTCCTCTGAATTAGAAGCTGGTGGGGGGAGGCCCAGATGGGGTCTCAACCACAACCCCTCGTTCCCCCAGGTTGTTCTCATTTGGAGACATGGCTCCAGAGACCGAGAAAGACCAGGAACGGGAAGGAGGTGGTAGGAACCACAATCTCTGCATTGTGTGGGTATTCTGCACACTTTTGCCTCTGTTTTGACATCTTGAGTCATTATTAGAAACAACACTTGTGTTGTGCTAAAAATATGGCCATACCAGCCCAGGAAAAAAGTTTGTTAGGCCCCCATCTCAATCAAGGGCTGGGTACAGTGGTGCAGATCTGTCATCTCAGCTACGTGGGGAAGCCTGGACCTCCAGGCCAGCTTGGGTATAAAGCGAGACCCTATCTCAATAAAAGGGCTGAGGACTTGGCTTAAGTGTGAGGCCCCCAGTACTGGCATAAAACCCAAAATATGGCCATAAGAAGGCATACAAGTGTTCTCAGTGACCCTCCCGGACTCAGGCTTTGGAGAGATGGAAATGCGCAGGAATAACTGTGTGCCCCCTTTTCTGATGCTCAGAGGGTCCTGCCTGCACCACCTGTGCCTTGATGTTCCATGGAAACCTCATTTTCCTTGGGGAGAACACACGTCAAGTCCGTGACTCCTTCGTAGTGGGTTGGCACCACACACCTACGCTTCTCTCCACTTCTTCACCACTCCACATGAGGACAGCGATTTGCATTTCTCGTCATAACACAATGTAGGATAGTGCGTTTAGCTGACATTGTCAGAAAAAGAGACATTATCCAGGGGCCTCAGCTTATGAATAAAATTCAGAATTCAAAGTATTTGATTCACAATACTACTCACAAGAAGAGGAGGCGAAAGCAAAGGAAAATTCTTGCAGACAGAGGATGGGTAAGAAGTCCAAAAGAAATGCTTTGGTTACGAGAATTGTGGTTTTGCAAAAACAGCTGAGGTGCATGGGAGGGCTGCTGTGGCAGGGCTTCAGGAGCCAGGTGTCGCGTGAGACCAGCGGGGGGGACACACGTGCTGTGATCCCAGCCTGTAGACCGACCACCAGGGCTCTGGAGAGGAACCTGCTACAGGTTCCCAGGCCAACCCATCACCCCAGAAATCAGATCATTTATGGTCTGAGGAAGGGGCACCGACTTTCACTGTAGTACTGGTTGTGTAGGAGTGAGTCCTTGTTCTTAGGAGACCCATGCTGAAGGATCTAGAATTTACTCCGTATGTGCAACCTGTGTTCAAACACGCAGCAAGAATACTTGTGTTTGTGGGGGGTGGGGAAGAAGTAACTTGTTGAGTCTGGAGATGGGGGGGGTTCCTTCAACTGCTGAGTGCTTGTGTGTTTTCGTAACAGAAGTGAGGAACACTTCTCCAGGGACGGATTTCCTGGGATGGACTTGTTCCTTCTATGACGTCTGGTCGCACCTCAGTGACTATGGGACACTGTGGGCTTGGGCATTGTCTTCTCTCTGCCTCCCGCCCCCACCCCCTGCCCCAGGCTTTCTTCCAGCTTTATTTCCTCCCCTACCTGGCTAAAATTCTGTGTATGACAACCTTAGATGTCCTCATACAAACACCTTCCGGTGTCATAGCATCACTGTTCCTTCTGTGGCTGCTGTTGCCCAAGCCTGAGCTCAGAAAACACAGAGAACTTCATGGGAGTTATGGTGGCTGTGCCTCTGAGAACCTCCTCAAGGGAGCTGTACCCCATCTTCTGCCCTCACCCATCTGCAGTACCTTCCCACAGAGGGACCTTGTGTCTTCTTTATTCCCTCCCCTGAACCCCCTTCCCCTAATTCTCTGCAGCAGATTTGCCTAATTAACTTAAAATCACTGCTCCTCACTTCACAAGGACAGATTGACACAGCCTCTTGCACCTCCTCCATGGCGAGTATCCTCTTGTAACCGCTGATGTGCCTCACTCAATCGTCCACCATCACAGCCACAAGAGTAGCACTGTGTCCAGTCTCTGGCCCTGCCTAGCCATGGGGGGACATCCAGAGATGAGCAGCTAGGAGAAGGAGCAGCCCAACCACCCTCTCTGCCCAGCACTGTCCCAGGACTAGGAACTCACCAAACCCAGAGCCAGCTCCGCCCTGCCCAACACACACACTGTCCAGCTTCCCAGACCCTACACTGCCCAGCCCCCATGCTGCCCAACCCCTCAGTGCCCAACCCCACACTACCCAGCCCCCATACTGCCCAGGCTGTTCACTCCAACCTCACATCACTGAACTTATAGAAAATACAACTCATTCCGCCATTGGGCACCTCCAGTGTTGGAAGGCCACAGTGGGACTAAATGACACAGTGTAAGCCTTTCCCTGTGAGGAGGAGACATGTCCCCACCACAACGCAGGCTGTCCTCTGCATTACTGAGTTTCCTGAGAACTTAGTGCACTTTGCTGTGTCCAGGTGTGCTGGACGTTGAGGACACACAGAGTGGGCTCTCTGGACCAATCTCATGGGTGGCCTACTCCAACCACTATGGCCCCCACAAGAAAGTGTTTTTCTAAGGCTCTAGTGCCTTTGTGGAGTATAGGTGTCGCACTATTCTCACAAACAAGTGGGAGTAAGGCCTCCCATGGTACTTGTTCTCAGTAGTCCTGTGAGGCTCCCTGTGGTACTTGTTCTTAGTAGTCCTGACCCAGCCTCAGGTACCATTGGTTTTCTTTGCAGGAGCTCACAAGACACATTTTTTTTCTTTTTTGCAGTTGGGGATTAAATTCAGGGCTTTGTGATTGCTGGGCAAGTGCTCTCCTATTTGAGCAAACGCCAGTCCTTTTGTTTACTCTGTCTTTTGGCTAGGGTCTTGCACTAACTAGGTCTGACTGGGCTCCTACCTCTGCCTCCTGAGACGCTGGGATTGCAGGTGTGGCTCTCCAAGGCTGGCCCAGAAGGCACAACTCTAAGGGAGAGTGGAGTCACAGTGGGAGTGGTGTCACATTCACCTGGGGAAGCCAGTGTCCTGCAGTTGGTGTGTCCTTAATACTGGTAGTGGTTGTGACAGTTGGAAGTTCCCAGAGAATCAGTGAAGTCACCTGTCCCATGGCACAGCAGTTCCCACACCTTGCTACACATAGTACACTTAGTGACACCAGCTGTCGGGACAGTCATATCCTTATGAGGCTCCTTCAGCACATGCTAGACCTACGTGCGTCTCGATTGCCACCAGCCCCTCTTCTGGTCTCCTGCCACCTCTCCTGTCTGCAGTATCCGGACCTACAGTTTTCACCATATTCCTAATTCTAATACGATAATCCATGTTCCCTCCCCATGGAACATTGGGGCATTGCAGACCACGAGTAATGCAGATGTGGTAAATAGGATGAACTGATCCTATATTTTAGGGTTCCTTAGCCTATCCACTAACACTGTGGCTCCTTGGGTGGTGTTTTCTGAGGAGCCTCAGAACTCGATGTTGGCTGATAAACTGTAGTTTATCAAAACTTCATTGTTCAGATCCTAACACAAGTTTCAGGTCACAAAACACTGGGTATAAAATATGAAGAGGAGAGAGGAAGGCAGGCTGTGCTCACAGATTGTGACAGCTCTCAGACCCATTGCACGGGAGAGTCAGCTGTCAAAGCCATTAGGGAAAATGACTGGGATTCCTGCTCATGAACCAGAAAATCCAAATATCTAAAATGCATGTTGTAGATAAGTTATTTTTATCATTTTCAACTTAGCACTTTTGGGAGGACTTGAGTTTCCTTGTTATGAGTTGAAAAGTTTATAACACAACTGGCATCCCCTTCAGAGAAAGCACACTCTGAAGAAAAGAAAGTTCTCTTCTCTTTGGGGAAGCTGGTATTCGACCCAGTCTTCAAACAGGTAGTCAAATGTCCAAACCCAAGAAAGAAAAGATTGGGGTCGTGTGTGTCTTGCCAGCCTGGACAATGAAGAGACCAAGTGAGATTAAGTAGATTGGGAAACGGAACCAACAGGTTCAAACCTAGATAATAATAGGATTTCAATCAGGGTGGAGGCAGGAAGGGAAAGCTAACAAGATTAACAAAGCGGCAAGAAAGCTGGGGAGGTGATGTGTTTGGGAAGACACAGGTGGTTTTATTTGGTTGAGCGAAGGGTATTCCGGATGAGGGAATGCCGTTGGCTTGACCAGTTGGGACCAGAGTGTAGGGCTTAGATTCCCAGGCTGAGGCATCAATGCCAAATGTGCAATGTGGTGTATTTTATCTGTGTAGAATATAAAATGTATTTCTGAGCCAAGACACGCATCACTGTAGGTCAATACATTTTATATGCAGAGAATTGGGATAGGAAGAAATTCAAAATGGCAGAGGAACTAGGGCACTTGCATATAACTAAAATGAGGTTGCTAGAAGTAGATTTCATTTATGTGTACTTATTCAAAACACTGCTGTGATACTGGGATATAAGACAAATATTTAGCCCTCAACTCTGTTCCTGGACAGAGCTCCTGAAATCCCCGTACCTTCTAAGTGGGGAGAGCTACGAAAGTTACAGGGGTGTCCTGTGTTACTGTCAGCCCCTCCACCCACACCCGGGTCCCACACCACTCGTGGTGACTTCTGGATAACCCAGGAGGATCGTAGAGACCAGGGAACCAGACATGCAATTGGAGCGTGGGCTCCCCACTGCCGACCTCCAGGAGGGGAAGAGGATGACCACCAATTGCTGAGGATTCAATCGTCCTTAGGATGTCTTCACAAAAACCCTGAGCATCGGGGCAGGGAGAGGTGCTGGACTGCTAAACCCATTGTGGAGGGTGTTGGTTCCATGTACCCTCCCCTTGCCCTGTGCCTTTCTGAGTAAACACAAGTGGAAGCCACCGATCCAGAGTCACTTCCAGCACTAACGCCATCCACCCTACATTTTCAGTCCCATCCTCCTCCTGTCCCTCCTCCTCCAGGGAAACTTCTGTCTTCCCTACGTTTTTACATCTGTACTGTATGGTCCACTCTGACCCTGGCAAGGGGGGCACACATCGGTCCTGCTAAAACCATGCTGTTTCAGAGTATAGAACAAAAGACATGGCATCAGAAACAAGCTGTGAGTAAACTGTCTCTCAGCTTTGTTTTGTTTGAGACAGGGTCTCACTATGTAGCCCAGGCTGGCCTGGAACTTCTGATCCTCCTGGCTCAGCCTGCTGAGTGCTGGGATTATAGTATATACCACCATGTCTGGCTGTCTTGTTTTCTTTTTAAATCAGTATAAAGGCTGTAAGTCTTACAGCATGATTTCTGTAGAATTCATTGAGGTGTGGTGTATACAGCAGACACTCAGTGAATGCTGGTCCTCCTCCTGCCCCTTCTGGCTTCCTCAGTGGAATCTGTGGGGTGAGCATGGGTTGTGGGGGAATGTTGACAGTCTGTACATCGTGTTGTTTATGGTCCCCCCTCCAACTGCAGGCTCTTGACCCCAGTCTCCAGAGCGCTGCAGGGACAGAGACTTGGGTCTTTCTAAGCACAGGAACCTATAACTTGGGACAAAAGCACGTTGTCATTTCAGTGAGCATTTGCACTATCAGGTTTTACGCGGAGCAGGGATTTCTGTTGCTACTCTGGAACACACATCTGAGGACAGGACTCAGAGAGGGAAGCTGAGCCTGGGTCCCTGTGAGCCTGTCAACTCCCGGTGGTGCTCCCCTTACGATGGTCTCCAGTCCCGAGCTTTGAGATTTCTGTTCCTGTTCTCATACTGAGGTGCCTGGCAGACACTTGGCTGGCTTGCTGTGCTGGTCCTGCTGACATTTCCTCAGAGGGACCAGGTGTGGAGACAGGACACTTGGGTTGACCCTGAAGGCCACTCAGAGCTGCTGGAGCTGCAGCTCCTTTCTCATAAAACAGAAGCGAGGAAACCTAGCTCTGTTCTGAGGCTCAGCTGCACTTAGAGAAAAGCTGAACTCACTCCACCATGTGACCGACAGCACCACGGTATCGAGGGCTTTGCAGCCACAGGGAACAGAATGCTTCCCATGGAGACCATGGTCAGGGCCCGAGGCACGCGACACCAGGTGGAGCAGACAACCACTCTGTGTCCGACACTGGCATCCAAGAACAGTTGGGGGACCCTATGGCTACGGTGTACTGTCAGCTTCTGAAATACTGTGAAAAGCATCATTAGCACCTTTTATGTAGTGAAAGGCCCGTTACAGTTCCATCATCCAACAATACCTCAGATTCTTTAGAATTTTTAGCACTTTCAACTTGGCGATCAGTTTTACCACCTTCCCCACCCCATAGCTCAGTCATGAAATTGCACTCTTAAACCATAGAGGAGCACAAGAGAGAATCAAAGACGTAGAAGAGAAGTAAAATTGAAAGTTTGCTGTCACAGAACCAATTTATGACTGCCTCGACTAAACACTGGCTCACAGAGTGAAGATCTGGATGACGGTGGGCGGCCATAGTGTGGTTGCCTAGGCACGCACACACTCACACACGTGCGCACATGTACACACTCAGACACCCACACGTGCACACACTCACGCCCACGCATGTGCACACGTGCACACAGGTACACACTCACTCCTACACACCCACACACATACACACACGTACACACTCACTCAACCCACACATGTGCACTCACACACTGATGCATGGGCACGTACACACTTGCATGAACACGTGCACACTCTCACACACATGTACAAAGACACACACACCATAGCCAAATGTGGAACACAGTGATCAAGTCCCTTAGTGTATATTTCACAAGTTGTATGATGCCTGTAAGTCAAGACCTGCTGGGAACTTGAGCAGACAATGGACCTCAGGAGAGAGGACAGTCACGATGGGACACAGCTCACCCACTAGACTTCTGCTCCAGTCTCCACGCTGCCCCCAGCCTGCTCTGCACCAAGCATGCCACATGCTTTGTTTGCCAACCGTGGTGGGATCTGTGGTGCCCAACCTGACTCTGCCCTGCTCTGGGGCCTTGGTGGCCCCACCGACTCCCTCGGAAAAACATCAGCGTAACTTGCGCTGGAGCACAAACTTCACCTTTGCACTCTCAGCGTAGGTCCAGAAACCCCACCCGGGCCTTTTTCCCATGCCTGTATTTTCTCTGACTCCATCTTTCTTAGTATGAGTCTGTCTCACTCCAGTCACGAATAGTCTGCTTCCTCTTGGCCACCTCTAACTTTATACCTGCTTACTAAACATCTCCCACCCAACACAGCAGCACGAGGTTGGTCAATATTTTCAGGCATGTTGTCAAGTTTTCACTTAACGCTCACGCTGAGCCTTTTGGTTTTCTGTTTGGAATTGTCGCAGCCTATGGGTTGTGTCTTCAGGGAGCAGCTTATACTGACTTCAAAGTTCTCTGGGTGGGGGAGGAGGAAGAAGGACAGCACGATCATGCAGTATCTGTAAGTGTGGCCTTACTGGGGACTGTCTGGCGTGTCTGCCCACTCGGTGTGGTTCTGTGAGAATTTCGTGCAGTAGCTCAAGACCAATCATGAACCACGGAGAATTTGGCTCTCTTTTATGTCTTTTCTCCAGCCAGAGAAGGGCCTCCAGACAATTTGCATTTCCTGACTTGAAGGCAATTATTTTTCTGTGATGCAACATTTTTGTTTAAATTTTCAATGTAACTCTATACTTGCCTGATGTAGTGCCAAATGGTTGACAGAATTGCGAGAATCTGCATAAATTTGTCCTTAACTTTGACTCCTCTTGAAAAATACTTTTTGTGCTTTTTCAGCACTTAACCTAATTTTCTCTTCTCAAATAGATGAAGTTTGTTTATGTTACACAAAATAGTCACAGTCTAGGGCTAGGCAGGGAGTTAGGCAGCTTGATGGCTGAGAACGATGGCTTGGATGTCGATAAGGAATCATATCCTGGGCTGACTGGCTGTGACACACAGCAGGGGCTTGCTGACCCTTGGTCTCACAGCCTTTGGAAAATGACAGCCCTGTTCTGATCCTCCAAGGCCAGGAACTCCCCACCCCACATGTGGAGGGGTTGATGAAACACCTTCTCCAGAAGGTGATGACACATTAGCCCAGTTTTCCAGGACTGAGCACCCCATGTCCCCAGACCCCAGTGGAAGCTCGAGGTCACAGGACCTCTAGCACAGCACTCAGCTTGAGCCCGCCCACTGTCCTGTCTGGAGGGTGCACTTTTGATTTGCTTTGAGTTAATAAATCTGCCCCTCTGTAAGTCTCCTCTGTGTCCATCCCGAAATTCTTTCTCTGGTGAGACCTAGAACTTTCTGGCTCCCAGACTCAGTGAGCCAAGTCCAGTAATAGTCACTCATCCCTTCGTTTGTTCTTGCATATGTCCATCAATTTATCTGTTCTTCTACCTTTACGTTCCTTCTTTTATTCACTTTATTCTCTGAGAAATAGTAGGGATGGGAAGGTAGCAAAATGAAGGTATTGAACTAGGTGAGGGGCTGCACGTCACTGTTCTGAAGGAGCCACAGTCCAGTAAAGAAGAAAGGTGGGAAATGGAACACAACACAGCAAATCCTAGAACCAAGGTGTCCCAGGAGAGGAAGGGAGTGCAAGGAAGGGCCAGCACCTTCCACAGGAAAGGAATATTTGGGAGCAGATGACTATTGAGAAGGAATTTAGAGACAGGTTCATGAAAGGAACTTGGAGAAAACCCTGCACAAAATTTAAAAGGACTCCAGGTGAGCAACTGTAGACATTTTACCTGGAAGTGGGGCTTGATGCAGGTCACAGGTGTGTCCACCGTGCTGCGTGAAACACAGGTGAGCACTGTAACCTCTTGTCACTTGGAAGTCATCCTGGGGCTTTTTAATTAAAATAAATGATTGATTAATTAATTAGTATTCAAGGTGCTGATGATCTGACTCAGGGCTTTGTGCACACCAGGCACACGCTCTCCCACTGAGCTCTACTCCGGCTCCTGTACTGGGGCTTAACAAATTGACTTTGGTGTATGGTTCGTGATTGAAGAGATCCTCTGGCGGGGGTGAGCCCTTGGCAGAAGTCTGCCTCCAGGAACCAGAATGAGCTACAGGACTCTAAAGATAAGTTACTTCTGTGGAACTATTTGAGGGAGAGGTTGTGCCTAAGTCCACATCTCCAAAGGGTAGGAGCTGATCCATATCGAAGGCTCACTCTGATTTGCTGTGATCTCCTTCCCTGTGGGGAAGGAGCTGCGCCAGGAATGCTCACAAATGTTGCTTCTGTGTTACAATTGCTGGTTTTCCTCAAATTCTAAAGATTCTGTTGAAGCCAGTGTGACTCTGGCCAGACCCGAATGACAGGGCCCTGACAGGTGATTGAGGTCTCAGAGGAAGGGTTGCCTCCTCCCCACTCTGTGTGCCCACATTTGACACCACCAGGAACGAGTGGCACACTTTCCTTGTTACCCAAGGGTCTGCACACCTGCAGCGTGTTAGTGTTCTCCAGTGAAACAGAACCGATAGGAGGTGGGGATGAATATATGGGCAGAAATAAATGTGAATATAGGAATGAAGATGAGAGAAATTATGGGAACTGGGCCATGTGGTCATGGAAGCAGACAGTCCCCTGTTGTCCATCTGCCATCCACAGCTTGGAGAGCTGGGAAGGCAGAGGCAGAATTCAACCCATGTCCAGAGGTCCTGGGACTAGGTGGTCTGAGGGCAGAAGACAGATGTCCAGCTCAAGAAGAGAGAGCCAGTCTGTCTTTCTTCCACCTTTTGTTCTGTTGGACCCTCAGTGGAGTGGACAATGTGGACAAAGGTGAGGGTTATCTTCACCTAGGCCATGATTCAAATCTGCTGTTTTTGGGAAACACCTTCCTAGCATGCCTGGAAATCACGCCTTTCTGCCTCTGGCACCCTTCGCCCTGTCACACTGACAGATGAACGCTCCCTTGCACAGTGGCAATGGGCAGGGACGTTTCAGGATTCCTCGTCACACTCATCACTCTTCTTGGATTTTGGCATTAATCTTTACAGTGTCAACTTTCCTCAGGTCTCAGCTTGTCCTAGACAAATCTACTCGTGACAGTGACTACCAAAATGAAATGGACGTCACCACTGTAAGTTTGGGTAGTTGACGGAATTCTGGAACTACAGCAACATGGCCCCTTTTCCTGTTTATTCATTTTTTGGGAATTACCTGGTGCTTCAGCAATCAACACTCATAACACATCCATCTTCCCCAACCCAACAGTGCATCCCAGGGCCAACAGGCACCAGAACCGGTGCTTGGGTCTGTTGATATCGGCATCCTCTGCATATTTAAAACTCCAGCCTTAAAATGGCAGTGCCATCTTCTGGGCAACACGATGCAAGTTGTAGATGGGTGTTTCCCATAGCAGAGGTGCACATCCTGGTGTTGACCTCACCGGAAACCCTCTGCACGTCCATGTCACCAGATGGGAGATCATCAAATGTCTGAGAGGAACTTTCAAAGTCATGGGTGATGGTGTTGACTCTTTCAGACAACTGACTTAAGAATTCAAATTGCCAAATGGTCAGACTGAATATCCCTGGAGTCCCAACGGAAGGCAAAGTCTCAGTCATCCAGGAGCCCCAAGAAGGCTGTCTGTAGTCACCCTGGAAGTCCCCCACCTCTCTCTGGACCAGCAATACTCCTCCAGGATGGGTACTGATACCCCTGCATGTGTGCATTGAACCAGGACCCAGGCATCCCAGAGGTTGGAGGTGAGCTGGAGATCAGGTGGACTTCCACCCACTGAGAATGCCAGTGAGGGTCAGAAACATCAAGACAGAGGACCTACATCCAGATTAACCAAGGAGAGGTCACTGGAAAATGGCACCACATGGTGCTGGAATGTGCTGGGCAACTGGGACAGTATGCAGGGACACGTGGGTGCTGGGAACAGGGTAAGTTGGAGGAGATCTGGCTGGACTACAGCATGGGCCAGGAGCTCTGACCCCTGGGGATGACTGCCATCTCTGGAGGAGGCAGGGTATTAACAGGAAAGAAAAAACCCACCATGGGACTCAACCCTCCTCAGCAAAAGGTCACTCCAGGCTGACTTCCTACTTGTCTCCGTCCAGTATCATCCTCAGATATCCCCTCTTACGGTCATTTTGTGATTAGGACTGCAGTTGTAAATTCCCCCAAAGGTGGGGGAGTCCCTTGACTGGGTCAGATTGGAAGATGGACATGTGTCTGGTAAAGGGGAATCTGTGCTCCATCTGACCTCTCGGGTAAAGAGCTCAACTTACGACCTTGTGGATATCAGTCCCATCTCATAATACAGTTAAAAACCTGGGAATTGACATAAACGCATGTGAGGATGCCTCACTGTCAATCACACCTGTCCATCACCCTAGCCCACTGCAAAGACAGCACAGATTTTCCCCACCATTTGCCCTAACAACCTATAAATTGCCCTTTGAACAAGGATCAGGGCTTCTGTGCCACGTGGCCAGAGCCCACTGCTCTTTGTTTTCAATAAAACTTTGCTACTGCTTTGTAAACTGTGTCTCTGTCCAGTGTTTTGTTCTGAGATGCAAGGACCTGCACGAGATCTTCCTGATCAGCATCTTCTGAGATCACCACATGCCAGTAACATGCAGACACTCCTGATTGCCACAACTGACCGGTAGTGGAAGACGGACAGAGCCCTGGAATGGGATCAAGCATCCTACAATGCGCAGTCCCTCCTCCCCCGTATAAAGAGTGATCCAATCCCACTGATGCTGACCGTGGTAACTGAGCTGGACCAGTCAGACCTCAGTGAGCACATGATAAATAATGCTGGGCGACAGTGGCAACCATGTGAGATTCTGATGAGACCCATCTGTCTGCATTGGGAAAAAGACTTGTGGAAGACAGAATCATACTTAACAAAAGTACATGTGTGTGCACACACATGCAAACACACACACGCACACTTTGGCAAAGCCCAGTAGCACAAACTGCAATTATCCGCAAGACAGAGCACAGAGCGCGAGGCTCATGCTGGACAATTATCCAGCTCCAGCTGGTGTATCTGTCAAGATGCAGAAGTGCTAACCACGGGCCTGCCCAGCCCCCAGGGTGTCAGGAAAACTTCACAGTTCGTTAGCAGGCCTGGGTGACTCACGGTTGGTTTTGACAGCATGTGAGGTCACAGTCGAAATTCAAAGTTATGAAAATAACCAGCCTACTTTAGGCAATTTCAGACAAAGTTTATTTTCTCTCAGTCAATTGCATCCTCACGGGTGGCCTTAAGAGCACAGCAGGGAAATGACACTTGAGTGCAGGACCCCTGAGATACTCGATGGGGTAGGGAACATGGACCCCACTGCGACACGAGGCTCACTTGAGCCAGATTCCTGAGCAATGCATTGCAAGCTTGCGGGAAGACAGTGGAGCCTTCCACCGAGGACCCCAGGAAGAAGCAACCCCAACAAACCTGTGTCCTGATCTAGGCGGACAGAGTGGCTTTTCCTGTGGTCCATTTCCATAGAGCCCAAACCTGGAAGGCAGGAGCCCCAGAGGTTCTCCAGCTTGAGAAAGGGGGTTTCCATCTAAATTCAAGAAAAAGAAATTCCAGCACTGCAGTAACTCCTTAAATCCTGCAGTACTCAGGGACGACAAACATCCCAAGGGTGTGGAAAAAAGGAACTGCTATTGGGCTATAAGTTAGCGCTGCCATTATGGAACGCAGTATGGAGGTCCCTGAAGAAATTAAAAATAGAACCACCATGTGACCCAGCAACCCTGCTCTGGGAATGTGCCCACAGGAGTTGAAATCACTCTGAAGACTTCTGTGCCACCACGTTCACTGCAATCCTATGCATAGCCAAGATACAGCAATGACCTAAATGGATCAAGAGAGTGTGGGAACACAGCGGAAAACTGTCTCACCTTGGAAAAGAGGGGAAAGACAAACCGTCGATAATGTTGCTAACATGCGGGAACGACAGAGAGAGAGAGAGAGAGAGAGAGAGAGAGAGAGACAGAGAGAGGGAACTCAAGCACACACACACACACACAGGGAGGGCTGGGGGCGGGGTGGGGGCCGTGGGTCAGAGGATACAAAATTCAGATACTCAGAATGAGCAGGTGTAGGTGATGCAGGGCAGGCCCCAGAGTGAGCAAGGCTGGATTGTGTGGGGGTCTTGTTAAAGCAATGATTTCAGCTTCTGGGATGATGAAGTGCTCACTGCTCCTCCAAGGCACCATTTTATCAACTATGTGCATTCTATAACATCTGATGGAAAACCTCAAATAGAAACAGGATTTGTTTAACAAGCTCAAGAGTAAAGCCAAGCCTAGAACACACATTGCAAGAACTGGGCATGAATTCTTCAACTATCCTTCAGAGTGGACAGAGTACGGATTGCACCTGACCACCGAAAGTCCCAGCTGCATTCTGAGTGCCCAGGGTCTAGACCCAACTATCGTCATTACTGTTCTTCACTTTCCTCGGCACTTAGCAACTTTGTAACATCTTTGTTTGTTTGTTTTGGCAATACTGGGATTTGAACTCGGGGCTTCTTGCTTGCTAGGGAGGTGTTCTATCACTTGAGCCACACTGCCAGCCCCACCCCGGTAATGTCTTTGTGTTTCCAGTGAGCCGTGCACCTCTGCGGGTATCAAAAGTTCCTCCCAGCAACCCTCCCACCCCTGCATTCTGCACCCGTGCCCGCCTGGAGTGCTCAGGCCGCTCCCTCTCACTCAGAAACCGTTAGTGCACCCCGATACCTGAGGCTGACACTCACGCTGTTTAGCCTTGGCTCAAAGTCCTGGCAGCTTTGTCCCCATGGGCACTTCCCAGTCACCAGGCTGCCTGCCGTGCCCAGACTCCTGCTTTGGACACTGGTCCTGTTCTCAGTGTTCTCCTGATTGACTGTGCTCAACCCAACTCACTTTGCAGGTACCTGCTCCAAACAATCCCAGCTGGGAGCACCTGGTCCCTCCATGCTGCCTCCAGCCCATCGCACATGGTCCTTCTGTCTGCCTGGTGGGTCCTGTCCAACTCTGCTCCCAGGCGACCCAACCTTAGTCACCTATGAGAGCAGGAGGTTGCCTTATATCTCACACTCAGCAGGATACTTGCACTCACCGTGGGCTAATAGATTTGAGTAACGGCTTTGCAGAAGAGGTTTAGGCTCAAGTCTACCAATGGCCTCGTAAGGCTGAGTCTCAGTGATGAGGTTTACAGATACAGCCATGGGCCTCAGATACAGCCATGGTGATGAGGTAAAAGGTGGGCAGGGCTGTGATTACAGGGCAGAAGTCCAGTCCTCAGGCAAGCAGTGGCCTGGTGCACGAGCTGGTGCCCTTACATGAGCAGGACACACGGCTCAGTGTAGGACGCAGAGGTCTCAGAAAGAACAGGAAGGCTTAGGGGTGGACCTGAAGCTAACCCTGACACTCAGGAGTTCATGGCTACTTTCTTCATTTTGAGCTTCCAGGAACATAGGTTGATTTACTCCAGAAGAAAGGGATAAAAAGAAAGAATAGAGTTATTTAATACACAGATTTTTCAGAGATCATATATAAGTTTTGTAAAGAAACACCTGGGCCAGAAACTGCAGGTCACAGAAATGTCTTCTGGAGAAGTCCTGGTAAGATGCTCCCAGCTGGTTTCCATCTACAGTGTTCCTGAGGCAGAGATCATGCTGGATTAAGTTGGTTTGCACCTTGAGAGCCCTACAGTGGGGTCCATTCACTTAATGATTTTGGAATAACTTTTCCTTTAAGCCAGATACTCCACAAGGCCACCATGAACTCTGTCAATGGAGAGGACTGTCAACCTGCCCTGAAACTTTTTTGGACAAAACCCATCTTGACACATTCCATGGTACAGGCTGGAACACTGTCAATGTACGAGTTCTCCACTTTTTCTTTCCAAGGCTAACTTGGTGCCCCATCCTTCAGCATGTGGTTAGCTCCCCAAAGTCATAAACGAGCCCCTCTGCAGGTGGGTCTTCCTTCAGCCCTGATTTTTACCTGAGTTGGGACTACACATCTCTTGTTGCTCAACCAACATTAGAGGATGGATAAAAAAGATTTGATAATAAGCAGTTCTTGTCTTTTTGTTGCCACCATTCTGCAAAATCTGAGGTCTTGGGAACAGTGATCATTGGATGTTTCCTACCAAGGCTGCTGACTCAGCTGGAGAGCAATCACAGAGCTAGGAGACTGGTGCCACCCAAGCCCATGGTCATCACTGTCCTCTCCACACACCTTCCTGTCTCCTGCGTGTCCCTACAACGTGCTCCCTACTCCACGCACTGGCTGTCATTCAGATGTTTGCCTTGAATATCGGTGGTCACTCTCTGTACATCTTTGAGTTCCCGAGATTTTGCAGACTCCCCATCTTTTGCCTCTTCCTGTCAGGGAGGGAGTCACACACCCATCCTTTGTCCTTCCTCTGGTTTTTCCTCTCCCATTTCCTTTCCTGTCTTATGGCTTTTGTTCCAGCAAGCATGCTCCACTGTCGTCACTACTGTGCTATAAGATTCATTACCACTGGCCTCAGTTCTCCTCAGCTTAGCGCAGAGAACATCCTGACTCATAGCCATTCTCACCTCCACCCTCTTGACCCTCACCACCATGGGCTCCATTCTCACCTCCTCTCTCCTGCCCCTTACCACCATAGGGAACACCAGAGTCCAGGAGCCAAATTCAGTAGACTTAGACTCAGCTTTGCTTTCTTCCTCACTCTCAAACTTTTCTTATGTATGGTTAAAACATACAGAACCCAAAACACACCGTTTAGCCACTTCAGTGGCTTCAGTGTATTCACATTGTGATCTGCCATCACCACCGTTCAACTCCAGAACTTTCTCATCCTCCCAATGGAAACTGCACCATTAACCTGGGCATCCAGTCAATTTCCTGATGCATATCTTCAGGGTATTTCAAATGCACCCTTTCTGTTTCTTACGGCCATTGTCCAAGTTGAAGTGTGCCCACCCTCTTCAAACTTATTTTTAATTAAAAATTTCAGTTTTGTCCTATTTTGCATGCATATTCTTCCTACAAATGTCCAACAAAAACCACAGGTTTAGAGAATTCTGTGTCTCATCCTCCCACCCAAACCTGAACCCCAAAAGGCAGTCGGTTTCTTGGTTCCCTCTTACTTACCATGGTTGGACTTGTACCACTCTTCTGGCATTGATAAATTTGAGAGTTGAAATTACACCAATTTCCCCCTTCTCTGTCTTACCACGCAGAACAGCACTAGTAAAAATTAATGTGGGGTGTTAAAATTATTTCTAGGTAAATACTGTGGACTGCAAACCCCAAAATAAGCTATTATTACATTTATCTTCTTATATAACTCTGATTTCCTTGGAGTTATTTTCCACTTGTTAACGACCAGTTTCTAGGTTCCTATTACCAATATATCCCCAAATTCTCAACATAGCTGTGACATGTTTCCTGTGGAGAAAGTCACACCCACTCAAAAGTCTATTGGCTTCCCTGTGGCTCCCACCCCTGTTTCTCCTGCATGAGGTGGGGGCTTCCCCACTGCCCAAGCCCAGCCTCTGCCTCTTGCCTGTGTCAGAGGGATGTCTTGCATCCAGAATCCATGCCCTGCTCTTTCTGTTTTCCTGCTGGGTTTGGGATCAGCACATGCTCTGAGTCACCCTGAAAGACCGAGGTTTAGAACCTGTGCCTGACTGACCCCTCTCCTCCACTCACAGGGGGACGGTGTGGGGAGGTTTGCACGTGGACTTGTGGCATGACCACTGCTCCTGCAGTTGCCTGGTTGCTGTTGGGCTTGACCCCAGGCAGGCTCCTGTCTCTATTCCTCTCTGAAAGTTTGCTAACTGCATCACATATGCCGTGTGTGTGGAGTCTCTCCTGGATGACCGACATACCCTGGCCATCTGGCAGGCCCCTTGTGTCAGGTCTGGGAACCTTTCTGGATTTTTACAATTATTTCCACACTCTGCTTCTTTTATGCTCTCTTGAGAACATTTTAGTTCTATGTTGGAGTTTTAGGAACGTCACTATAAGCATGTCATCTTTTCTATTTTTTTTTCCCTTATTTTACCTTTCTCCTACTTTCTGGGAGCTTCTGCCCCTCCCCACCCCCCCAAATCTTATGTAGAGTTAGCCATATTTTCTGCAATCACATGTACAATTCTCAGAAAGTTCTGGAATTTTCTGATCTCATCAAGCAACCTGAGGGTTACAGATGGCTGCTGGCAACTTCTCTCTGTCTTAGAGGAGTGGGGCGTCTGTGCGCAGGTGCCGGCTGGTGACAGGGGTGACAGGCACTCAGAGACCCGGCTCTGCTCATGGGATGTAGCACAGCTCAGTCACAATTCCCTCTTCCCAGAAAAGACTGGCCTCAGAGAGTGAAGTCAGGCCCAGCTCAGCTCCCATTATTGGTGAATGCTTTGGTCACGGTTACTTTCCCCGCTGCCCCCAACTTGGAAGAGCTGAGTGATGAATCCTACATTACAGCTCATTTTGTATCATCTGATCTTTCTATTAACTGGTGCTTAAATAAGAGTATATTCTTTTCCAGCATCTGAGTAATGATGGCAGCCTGTGTTTTATAGCTAACTGCAGACCTGGAGTCTCTGGGTGGCCAGCAGAAGTCTTCCTCCTGAGCCTATTGCCCCCAGAGAGGAAAGCGGGGAGCAAAATCACCTTCCAGCAGGAGCCACTGCCAGAGGCATCCGCCACTAACGGGCTCTGCCATCCATGAAGAGTAAATAGATATTAGTTTACTCAGCTGGAAAATGTTTGCTGGGAGCTGCCAGTGACTAGGAATTTAACTCATGCTTTCTGTCCCTCGGGAGTTAATGGGGCTCTGAGATGCCATCTAGATTCTGTGAAGTTTGTGCTAACTGTTAAGAGAGAACCTGCCCCTGTGAGGGTCCAGGAAGGCAGTGGGTACAGGAGAGCCAGGCGGCACACAGACCAAACCTGGTTTTTTATACACTTTTACCATATTTGAGAATTTTAAATATTTTATTCTCCGAATCTCAGAATAACTCAGAAAGTACTCTTTTTTTTTTTTCAAAATAAAAATGGCTTATTTCTTGGTTACAAAATTAATGAATATACCATGGTAAGATAATTCCAATTTTGCTAAAATATCCAAAGGGGGTTGTCACCACAGTCTCCTAGCCCAGATGCGTGCCTTCTTGGTATTTCCTGTGCACCTGGATGCTTGAGCTCACACTGTAAAAACGATGACACCAGGTGTACTTGCCATGATACGGCAGGTGCAATTCCTCACTGAGTGGTGTCTCCACACGCACTCCCACACATCAATCTCCTCTGTGATCTTAATTGTCTATAGAACTCCATTGGTTTTATTTAACCAGACCTCTTTGAAGCGACATTCAATATGGCTTCTAATTTCTTCCTGTTTTGAAAATAATGTGTGCATGTTTCTGCATATACACCTATGCATATTTATTTGATTTTTTTCCCCTAAGACTCCATGACTATGTCTTAAGTGTTCTAGGTGCTAGGGTTCAGGGGTAAACTAGAAATTTACACTTCATATCTCTATAACATAACATTGAAGTGGGATGCTTGTGTGAATAGCTGAGCTCATTTTGAGAATGTGTTGTGTATCTATAGTGGAGTGTCATAGGCCATAAAAAACAAGGGAATTCTGTCATTGGCAACAACACGATGGATCCCAAAGAAATTATGCAGGACAGAAAAACAAACACGACACGACCTCACCCGCATGTGGCATCTAAGGACCTGAGCACATAGAAGCAGAGAGTGGACACCAGGGGAGGGGGGCGCAGGAAGGCTGGGAGGTTGGTTTGAATTTCTGCTGCAAGGAAGGCAGGCCTGGGACCTAAGGCACAGACAGGTGGTGACAGAAGTGTTTGTTTGATTGTATGGTCAGTCACTCTATGATATGTTCATATCTGTCAACTCATCCCAGTCTACACTTCTAAAAAAAAGTTACACTCATTTAAAATTGCCAAACTAACTTTCAGGCATGATTAATTTATTACAAACACTAAACATAAGACAGCTCATTTTCCCACGACTTTGCTAACACTGGCTATTGCTAATCTTTGCCAATCTTAAAGGCAAACAAAGGTGTCTCTCACTTCAACTGCGTCACTAACTGGCAGTGATGTTGACTTTGGTGCTTAGGGCCTTGCTTGTTTGTGCTTATTTTCGCTGGTGAGACACCTGTTCTTCCCCCCACTCCCTCTCCGTGATTACAGAGTATCTGGTAAAGATTTTTAACAGGTTAAGAGGACTGACTCTCTCCCAATATGTGTACTGGTTCTGCATTTGTAATTTGCCTTTTAAATCTGCTTTTGTTGAGGAAGCATTTCCTTAGCATTATTTCAGTAGGTCAAATATAATTGCCTCTTTCCTTGCCTTTGGACTCACACTCAAGACACTCTAATGAGCTTCACGATGGTACAAATGGTCGCACATTACCTTTTGTAATCCTTACAGCTTTATTTTTGAACTTCAAAGTTTTAATGCCCCTGGAATTTAACTCAAGATGTCAGGAATCCAGTGTCACTTGCTTTTCCTTCTCAAACAGCTATGGTCAATAGCTGTCACGTCAGTGGTTTGGATATGAAGTGTTCCCCAAAAGGCTCACGTGTGGAAGGCTTGGCTGCGGGCTGGTGGGCTTAGGAGAGGAGATTGGCTCCCGAGGCCTCTGACTTCACAGCTGAATGGGCTCTCGGGCGGTGAGGCCTGGTTGGAGGAAGTAGGTATCTGGGGTGCATCTTAGTCCTGGCCTCTTCCTTGCTTGCTCTGCTTCCTGGCTGCCATGAGGTGAGCAGCTTCCCATGCCACAGTCTGAAGCTGCCATGATGCTCTGCCTCACCACAGACCCATAGCAATGGAGCCAGTCAACTGAAACCTCTAAAAACCATGAGCCAAACTAAGTCCTTCCTCCTCCATTGTTTCTCTCGGGTATTTTAGCACAGTGATGGAAACTAACACAGACGGGTCATAAACAGCTCTTGGAAGCAGCATAGCGCTGCCTGGAGACCCCGTCCAGCTCACATCATTGGCACCTTTTAATTCCAGAAGTGATTCAGAGTGCAGCACGCTGTGTGTTCACAGTGATCCCTCATACAGCACTGAACTCCATACCGCTTTATAATTTGGGAGGGCAGCACCTGCCCCCAAGCTCATGGCAGGTGGGTGAGAAGCTCTTGTAGTCTTGCTGTGGATGTTGCACAGTCTGAGTGCACCCCAGAAATCAGAGGGCCATGCCAGCAGGAGGGGTGACAGAGGATCACTTCAGGCTGCTCGGGGTTATACCCTGCACAGCCATGGCAAAGCAGGAAGGCTATAACTGGAGGGCTCTCCCAACCCCAACCCTCCAGCCTGGGGCTCCAAGCACTGTGTCAGAAAACACAGTTCAAGGCCTGGGCTGAGTTTTCCTTTTTCTGCAGCGCAAGGACATGCAAGGACCTGGTTATGGTAAAAGTGGCGCCATTGTAAAGGAAGAAGTGGAGAAGTAGCAGCTTGTACAAGCTCCATGCGTGGCGGGCTAGATGGATGCGTGAGTGAGTGAGCACAACAGCCAGGGCAAATGGCTGTGAGGCAGCGGCCCCTGCAGAGGGAGGCCTCAGTGAATCCTGGCTGACTGCTCCCCTCTCTGCCTTTCTCCAGCTTTCAAATGAGGATGACAAATGTGACCACCATGTTGGGTGGTTGTGCTGGTGTTAATGAAGATGAAATTCTCAAGGGGTGCTTGGCAGAGTCAGGGCTCCACAAGTGCTAGCAAAAATGGGGTGAAGGTTCTAAGATGGGAGGTGTGTGCCTCAGTTGGCGACCAGGACATCTGCTCTGGGCAGTTGGGTGATAAGGTTCTTGTCTCCCAAGTGACAGGTCACATTTCCCAGTCTCATAGTTGCTGAAACTAACTACACCTTTTAGAATTAAATTGATTTTTTTTCATTTATAGTTCAAACAGAAGCATCATCCATAGGTCAGTGTCAGCCCACGTGTACGATATTTAGCGGGTTCCACTGGGTGCCTGAACTCACTGATTCTCTGTGCTTTTAGCACAGTAGGAGCTCTGAGTTCTGAGCTGCTGGATCGGCCACCTGCAGACAGATGTGCTCTATGGTGTGCAGACACCGGCAGAGTCCCCGCCATGGAGGACAGTTCAGAGCAGCACCTCTCCACAGGCCTCCACACTGACGCTCTTCAGAGGAACCGCAGGTCTGGAGAGCGGACAGATGACTGGTGGCTGAGGACAGGCACCAGGTTCATGTCCAAAAGCAGAATGGCACCAGGTCTGCAGGTGGGCAGTCCCAGGACCCTTCAGATGCTAGTTTCCTTCCCTCTTTCAGGGTTTACCATGGGCACCTCATGGGCACCTCATGGCTCATGTCTGTCTGTCTTACTTTCAGGGACTCTGGGTTTAGAAGGTCTAGGCTCAATTCTGACATCCTGGAGAGGGCACCTCGGGCTCATTTCCTAAGAGGAAATCCATCCCAGAAGTCACTCTTCATGGTGATCATGACTGGGGTGGGAACAACGCCTTGGGGGTCCTACTAGGCTGAGGTCCCACTCATAGCAAGAACATCACCAGAGAGAGAGAGAGAGAGAGAGAGAGAGAGAGAGTTCAGCACATCCCTGAATCAACCCAGACCACAGCTACTGAACTAGATGACTAAATGTTTTTCAGTGATTTCAATAACCTAAGATCACTTTCATTCTATGTGTTGTGGAACTAATAAACTTTAAAAAGATGACTAATGAGTGCTCGCTTTGGCAACACATATACTACAATTGGAACGATACACAGAAGATTAGCATGGCCCCTGCACAAGGATGACACCCAAATTCATGAAGCATTCCATATTAAAAATAAAAAAAGATGAGTAATGAAAGAATCCTAGAAGCTCAGAGATGAACTTGGAGTCCAATCCCTAATTCCTAAATGGTGCATATATTCCTTTTCTGTATACTTACATCAGAGAAAGAAATTTTAACTTTCTGAGATATAGCAAGTGCTACAAGAACAAATCCCCTCTGTGTCCTTTGATCTGTAAGGGAGAGCCAGCAAAGAGTGTCAGAGCTCCTTCTGCTGTCAAAGTGACCTGTTGGCCCCTGACCTGTCATTCTCAAAAGGTGCAGAAGCAACACTGGTCCAAGAATGGAGACGACCTTGTAGAGGAAGGCTACGATACAGCTCATGCCATTAAACACCTAGATGAGTGTGTGATCAGGGAGTGTCAGGGTTGTGTCCTGACTGGGAGGAGAAGAGAGTCTCCACCTTGTCTTGTATCTGGGTGGCACTTTGTCATCACTGGGTTCCAATGCAGGGACATCGCTTCCCTTCCATCTGGAATGACTTCTCAGAGACTTCTCCTTGGACCCATCCCATTTACACATTGTTGGCCATCGTGGTCCTGTGTGTGCACATAGACATGGGAGTGTCCATGTATGGAAGCGACTTTCCTCTCAGGAGTTCCGTCTGCTATATTAGAGACACGAGAAAGGCCCAGCAGTGAGGTGCAGATGGCATAGAGCTGTACCACGTGACTTCCTCATTAGTATACAACCATGGGGATAGAAAGGACCTCATTGCCCATTAAGACCTGGTCTCCACTCAGTGACAAAGTAAAGTTTGAGTAAAGATGGTGGAGGAGGCCAGGCCTTTTGTTGGTGAAATAATATCATGAAGTGTGGACGAAAACCACACCTTGGTGAAGGTAACAATCTCCCACCGCAGCCTTTGTGGGCAGGGGTGTCCCTGGTGTGAGTCTCCCCAGACAAGTCTCTGTGCTGGACCCTGGACAGCGGGTGCACCTGAATACCAGCCAGGAGGCAGAAAAATGTGAGCTATACGTGGTCCTTTCCACCTCTACACAGCAGTGGGCACAGAGCTCCCTTCCATACTGCATGGCCCCGAATGTATTCCCTCTCTGGGCGGATGGCCACCTCACAGCTTAGCAACATGTATCTCTCCAGGAGGCTTCTCCTGGCTTCTCCTCAACGTGGACTCCTGTCACTCAGTCACTCACTTAACTAGAGTAGCTGCAGATAGGCACAGGACCCACGCCCTCCTAAAGTCCACCCCACACCCCTTTGTAGCTTGGTCCTCAGATGTGAACACCATCATGGGACCCCTTCCACACTCAGACTCAGATCGCCAGAAGAAATCATAGGGCAAGCACACAGTTGGTCTTAAGGACAACAGAAATATGAACTACGTGGCCATTTAAGCCACCAGGTAGCCTGAGGAGTCCTTTGCTAGCACGCCAGCACTCACAGAAAATCTCACATGCATGTTTAAGTTGAACTCTGATGATTTCACGCTGAAGAACAAGACGCAGGCTAAGAAATTCCTGCATGGAAGTGAATTCTGATTGGGTTGTACCTGACTCACGTCCACCTGGGAGATGGACTGCTTCCATTGCCATACAATAAATAAGACTTCAACAAAAACCATGAAAAACAAGTCCTCACTTCATATCACTGACACAATACCCCTCTGATCCACACTGTCCATCTTACTCCAAGAGTTATGGTAACAGACTCTCAAGTTTGAGAGATTTGGGTCCAGCACTAGCTGCCCACCATCAGCTGTGTGACTGGGGAACAACAGTCAACATCTGTCTGTCTGTCTTCTGTCACATCATACTCCCAATACCCAGTGGCAGAGGCAGGTTCTTCAGAGACATCCCGGGATAGAGCCTACACAGGGAGCAATGCAACCCCACCCGCCGACAGGGCTAAGGCTGAATTCAACCCTGCTGTAGAGGCCAGTTGCCGGGAGTCAGTCTCCCACCACAGGAGAGGCAGATGGTGTCTGTCTAGCTCACCTGTGGAGCTGGCCCACTTTGAATATTGGGAAAATGGGAGAACCTTCCAATGGCTTCTCCAGACAGAGTTTAGCATTTGTCCTCAGCACTGAAGCATGTTCTTTCCAAATGCAGAGCTCCTGCCCCTCTGCTGTCTGACCACTCTGCTACCTAACAGGATCTGTTGCTGCTTATGCTGGAGCGCTGGTTCTCAGAGGGCAGGATCTGTCTGCAAGTATATTTTTCTAGATCGCAAAACTAAACATTTTTGGCAGTACTGTGATTTGAACTCAGAGCTTCATGCTTGTGAGATACTCTGCTGCTTGAGCCATGCCTCTAGCACTCAGAGGGCAGACTCGGGACCCCTGCATCAGTGTCTGGGGATGTGCTGGGTCAGCTAACTCCCAGGCCCACTGGAACCCCCAAACAGATGTGATTAGGCCCAGGAGTCTGAACTGCCCAGCCTGGGGGGATCCTGATATGAACGGAAGTCTGAGAGCCCCTGGCCATGAGGTAAGTGTTAAACTTCTTGTGCATTTGTGGAGCCTCTGGTCTCTCCTCTCTGGACTCCTGCCCTTTGCTCTGCCCTGCAGTGCTGGGGGCAGTTTCCAAACACACCAGGGTGTTACCTCAGGGCCTCGCTGTGGGCTGACCTCTCTGAAATGGTCTTGTCTGTGTCCTTAGGGACCCCAGCCCTTCTGTAAAGGTGGTCAAGTGCTACTTGCAGCCTGACTTCCCAAGATGGCTGAAGAAAGCACCGCTCCATGATTCTTCTGTTACATCCCGGTTCATACTCTAAGGTGAAGGCATGAGGATGAATTACGTAGAGTCAGAATTGCTTTCGTAAATCCTGGACTCTGGTATTTGACACGTGACATCCAGTATCGTTGATAGATGTACAGAGAGACACAGACACGAGGACCCGCGGGCTCAGACACAGAAAGGACATGTACGTGATTCAGAAAGGAATACACACATGATAGAGACACAGACGTGATGTCTGTAACAGGCCTTGCTCTCTAGGAAGGAAGGAGAGAAGGCAGAGACGGAGGGAGGGAAAAAGGAGGGAAGGGGGAGGAAAGAAGATTTTGATGAATGCAAGTTTAATTGAGCGGCTTTTCCCACCTAGCAGTGCATAGTTACCCATGATACATTTTGAATAAAAACTGCAAAAATGCCATTCACCTGAAGGAAACCGACAGCAAACGAGCCACATCAGATAGTGGCTGTGAAGGATTTTACTTGCAGAAGCGATGGATGGATTTCAGCTGGTGGAGTGGCTGAAGTGGTAAAGTGTCTGCCTGGCAAGTGTGAGGCCCTGAGTTCAAAAGCCAGTGCTGTCAAAAAATAAAAGAAGTGATGGATTATAGAAACACATCCTGCTGGAGGCACAGGGCAAGGAGGGAAAGTGGGGTGCACAGGTGAGGCTCACCCCTGTGTTGTCCACCTGTGTCCATATCACCTGGGCAGGAGCCTCGCCTGTGGGCCTCAGTTGCCTCACCTGGGACGCCAAGTGGCTGCACCACTGAGGTTAAAATGCTGCCTATTTTTATAAGAAATTATTTTTTTCTTTTCCTGGCTTCATTTTGCAGAGAAAAGTGGCATATTAAGAAGAACACTCGCTCTGGCAGGTGCTTTACCATGTGACGTGCACTTGTCTGGTATGCAGGCCATGATGTCCCCCTCCTGGGCTGTGTGACAGCCCATGGTGCACGGAGAGCAGGGAGGAGCTCGAGTGTCCACTTTCCTGAGCAGTGGTAGAAGCTGAAGGCTCTGACCCCAATCCTTCTTTCAGCCAGAGCCCAGAGAGATCCTGTTAGCAGTGATTTATTCCCCTCAAACTTCAGCTTCCAGTCTCACTACCAGCAAACATGAGATAACACAAAAGACCCTTAAATTCCTCATTTCCAATCAAGCCACGGGAGGGAGAGAATACAGAGTTCAGCTGAAGAGGTTCTGACTGGAGACACCAGGACCAGCCACTGACATTAACCCTGTGGTGGCCAGGCCGGGAGCACTCAGGGTGATGCTAGCCTGTGCCCTCTGCCCAGGCTGCCCACTGTCCACACCCTGAGCCTCGGGCTGTGTCCACTCTCACCGCGCTGATGTCTGCGCTGGGCTCCTCTCTGGCATAGCATGGTCCACACTGCATACTGGGACTCAGTCAACACTAACTTCATGTCAGGAAGAGATTAAGACACCATCGTTACGGCCATGTTAAAGGCGAGTGTAGAAGAGCCACACCGTCAGTCCCTTTCAGTGCCTCTAACCATGGCCAATAGGGTGCTGGACCTGGTCCTGGGTCGAGGACAGAAAGAAGGGAAAAGTGTCCTGTTCTCGCCCTAAAGGGGGAGCACATGTATTAGGAGGACGAGACACACACAAAAACTCTAGAGACTCCCAAAAAGAGCACATAAGTCACGCCTCTGATGATAGTTATGGCAATGGTTCTAATAGTGACACAGCCCGGCATGTACTACATGCCCGCCATCCCAGCTGCTCAAGAGGCAGAGACAAGGGGATTGCGAGTTTGAGGCTAGCCTAGGCAAAGTTGGTGAGACCCTCATCTCGAAGACAAGATATAAAGGAAAGGGCTGGGGTATGACTGCAAGCTTGCCTAGCATGTGTGCAGCCCTGGGTTCAGTCTCCAGTACCACATGTGCGTGTGCATGCACACACATACACACACACACACACACACACACACACACACACACGTGGTGACCATAGCGCCTGCTGTGGGTGGTGCGGTGCACAGGGCCATGGGAAGCACCCACAGGTGCAGGTTGATTTAATTCTCACAACCATCCTGTGAGTGGGTTGTGTGGGTTGCTTGTTTATACCCATTTCAAGGATGAGGAAACTGAGCAACAGGATTTCAGTAACTCGCCAAGGCCAGGCAGCTGGCACTGCAGAGCTGGGCTGGGAGTCTGTCTCCTTTTATCACTGTCTGCTCTCTGTCTTATCTTGTCCCATCTCCTGCAGGCAAAGGGGAAGAGGGAGTCATGGGACAGCCTTACACAGGGAGAGTCCTGGGAGCAGGTGACCGCGCTTGCTCTGTAGGGCAACAGAGGAGAGCTCTTCTTTCTGTCAAATGTGTCTTTTACCATGCCACTTTAAGAAAAGGAGGACATCTTGGCTCTGACCCCAGTAGAGATGCATTAAGGAAGGCAGCAGGAGATCAGAACCTCATGCTACCCCTCATTTTCCTCGAAGGTTCTGAGGTTGTGAGGAGTTGGCAGACGGCGAGGAGGTCCTTCCACCCCAGGTGGTGGCTCCCTGCAGAAGAGAGCAAGGGTTTGGCTGAGATGAACTGCACCAGTGACTGGACCTTCCATGTTGAATTGCTGAGCGCTGGCCAGGGCCTGGCTTGGCTCCAGGTCCCCTCCACTTCCTGGAGGTGGGGTGGGGGTGGGGGTTGAGCTGGATGCCTGTCACTCCAAAGGGCAGGATTGAGAGCAGTGGGTGGGCAAGGTTAGGGCTGACTCGAGGAAGAACTTCCAGTCACAGAAGTGTCTGAGTATGTGTGGTGGTAACACACTGATTATGGCCATGGTACTCACCCCATGAATGACTAGTGCAGGCTGGACCACTCTGGAGAAGGACACTGCTGAGATGACAAACTCAGGGGTGACCGGGGAAGAGGCTTTAAGATGCCCTATATCCTGAGAGCTCAGGATCCCAACATCTCCATGCTAGTCCATCCATTCACCAGTGCTCTGCTTTCAGTTCAAGATCTGTGCATTTCTGTCTTTCCGTTCCTCTCCTGTTTCTTCACCTTGCGAAGAAGAGATGGAACCTTTGCAGGCACCACCAGGCCACTGGAGCCTCCTCTTCTTCTGGCATAGAGCCCCATGCATGCATAATACACTCAGCAGTGCAGCAAACAGGGCGCTGAGCACATCCTCAGGGCTCGGCTTGCTGTTGAGCACATCTTCCCACCAGGCTTATGTCTTGACTCTCCAGCAGTGTCACTGTGGACACTTGAAGAAGTCCCTGCCATGTGCTCTGCACAGAGAGGAACTCCTGAAGGATGTCAGAGGAGGAGGAGGACTGAGCAGGGCTTGGGACAAGGCAGAAAAGGCTTCGTAATTGTGGGAGCTCTGCACTGGACTGGAGGGATGGCGGGATTTAGATGGGGGATTTAGGACAAGCCCAGCAGGATGGTCTGCCTGATGCACTGCAGGCACTTCCTGAATGTAAACTTGATCTCATGTTAAAAAGAAAGAGGGAAAATGTGGAGAGAGGGGAAGAAAAGGCACACAGTAAGTTCTTGTGTGTCCCCTCAAATGCATTTTCTGACATCCTAGCCCCCAGCACCTTAGCTCTTGGTTGCATTTGGAGATGGGATCTTGATGGAGATAGTTAGGAGAAATGGGATCCTTAGGGTATAGCCTAGTCCAGTATGACAGAAGATCCCATAAGAAGAGGGAATCAGGACACAGACACGAAGACACTGTCCACAAGCCCAGGAGAGAGCCTCAGAGAAACCAGCCCTGTCCACTCCATGAGTTTGGACTTTCACCATGCAGGACTGTGGGAAATAAGTTTAGGTTCCCAGTGAACTCGTATTTCATTTGCGTTGGGTTGTGGACACTCACAGTGCCACGGTCTAGTCCTTGAATCCCCACTGTGCTGTGAGCTCTGAGTGGGCAGGGCACTGTGGTACCCTGGGCACTGTGTTGGGCTCTGTGGGTGCGCACAGGCTCAGATGACACTTAGGGCACAGCAGACAGTCAGCATTTGGGAAATGAGTGGATGAAGCATCTGTGAACACCAGAAAGAAAGAGGTCACAGGGAGCCATGGAAGGTGATTCAGCCTTTGCAATGGGCAGACACAGGGAACAGATGACCGCTGAGTAAAGTTCACACAAAAGCCGAAAAGCAAAGGTGGGTATCAGGGACCCTCTGAGGACCAGCACGGTTGCCGTGGTGACTTGTGTCATTGGAGTAACCAGATGAGAAAACTCCATAGTCTATTATGTGGTTTATGCCAAAAATAAAATTAAAAATTTTGACATATGGCACTGGAGAAATGAGCAGGATTTTGAAGATCTTTGTCATCTTGAAAGATTTGCAAGCATGTGTTTTCAATCAATATCTTCCCCAAATCAGCCCACACTGACTAAATGAGCCTCGGTCATCGTTATGGCTTGGGAATGTTTGCTGGGTGATTCTCCTGTGAGTTCCCATTTCCACAGAGACACCAGAGGAGAGAACAGGGATTTAAGGTAGTGTTGGCTCAGGGCTGCCAGTGTGGCACCACTGTGAGCACCAGGAGCTCATAACACTTAAACAAACGAATTAATAAAACCAGTGCTCGTTACAAACAACCAGCACCACAGTCTGGGGTGATCTCTACACCATTAGAAATATGATGGGAAGTCAACATCCAAAATAAAACACTCCCACCCACCGGGGGTGCCAACCTCTCAGAGGTCAGAGCCGTGCTCTGCTCCGTGGGACACCACGCAGCAACCCCTGCACACACTTTTTAATCTGTGCCTCTGACATTGTCGCCCACCCTTTCCTCTCTCACCAGCTTGTATGTGAGTCACGTCTGAACACAGGCTAAGTATTTATTCCAAATACACTGCAAGTACTTGTAGAAGCGAGTAATTTTCTGAATCACAGTGGCGAGTGTATACATAATAGCCTGTTTTTAAAAGCAGTGTTAAATGAGACATGCATTAAGTTCCCCGTTACGAGACTAAGATGGAGTGTGGGTTCCTAAGCATAGCAACCCAAATTACCTTCAGAAATGCTTTTTTTAGTCCTGTGTGAGTAATGTGTTTCATGATGCATCAGAATCACCAGGATGGCTCTGGAGGGGTGGTAATGTCACCGCCAGGACTCAGGCTGCATCTCAAGCAGACACTGGGCTTCAGAAGTTGTGCACTGTGAGCTCATTTTTGTCTGCTTACTGATCTGTGAGTTTTCCCACAGGGACAGTGACATGTTTTTCACTGGATTCTTAACTTTGAGATTGAAAAGAGAACCCAAGAGAGTACTCAATGGACGCTGACCCCTGCAGGGAGATTTTGGGTTTATTCTTCCTGCTGATGAGGAGGTTTATTCTTCCATGGATGAGGAGTCTCATCCATGCCCCCCAAGCAACGGTCAAGATCCTCAAATTTTGTCTCAGCACAGCACCTTACTCCTTTGAGGAACATTCTCAAATGTGGCCTGCAGTTAATAAGCCCTGCTGGTAACTAGGGTACATGGTCAAGTGAGGGTGTGTAGGGATTAATGAACCTGGATGTCGACATAGACACTCAGTCCAGAATTTCTCATCTCTCGTAATCACCTGCTCATCCTACCCTTCTTATTCTTTTTCTATATTCGGAGGAAATGAAGAGTTCAAGACAAATGCCTTCCTTCATCCTGGGCCCTGAGTTCTCCACAGCCCCTCTCCCTTCCAGCTCCAGCTGTGTCTGGTGAGTAGTCTGCTCCAGTGCACCACCCAGGTCCAATCTGCACCTGCAGGCCTCCCCCAGAGACCCTCTGTCCTGTCCTCCAACTCTACCCTTTCTCCTGGTCAGCATGTCTTCTCCCAGAGAAGGAAGCTCAGTCCTGCCCTCCCCATCCTCCTTTTCCCCTGGCCAGGCCCTGTCCACCCCAATCCCTACAGGTGAGGTCCACCTCCTTCCATAAGGCCTCCCAGAAAGTGCCTCTCTCAGACAACTGGGCTTTGCACCTGTTAGCCCCACCTCCAGAGCTGCCGTGTGACTCTGTCATGAGCGGCCCCTACAGAATTATAACCCTCCCTCTGTGTGGAGCCTGCTAGCCTGGGAATTCCCTCAGGACAGGAGATCCATCTTCTTCATCTGTCCCCTAGCCCTGGGTCTGGTACCAGTGTACGACCAATGTCTGCTTTAGGAAGAAATCAATGCACAAATACTGACAATTCAGCAAATGTCTCATTAGAATTCATTTTTTAAGGAAGAAAAAAGCAAGCAAGAAAATAGGAAATACTTAAGCCTTGTGAAACCTATGAATTCCCAGGGGCAGACTCTGGGTGGGCCTCCAGGTAGGGGGCAGAGCCCCTGATGCAGAAGCCTGGTTAGAAAGCAAGGCGGGGCAGAATTCACAAGGACCTGGCTCTGGAGATGCTCTCTGGTGCAGAAGACACAGAGCAGCAGGCACCGTGGCCTTGCCACCATCTACTTTTCCTCCTGGGCAAACATTTGTTCTGAGCACTGAGAGGAAAGTGACACATACATTTATATCCAAGTCCCTGTGCCCCACGCCAGCTCCTGGTTCATCCCGCGTCTTTTTATGGGCTCCTCCTTCCTTGAGCCTTCCAGCTCCAGGAGAAATTTAGTAGTCCTGGCCACGTGGTTTCGTCTGCTGGGACCCAAGATTGATTTTGCTGGGCTTGGCTCACTTAGATGCTCAGTTTTGGAGACAGGTCAATGCCGTTAATGGCTGGAGGACATTCAGGCAGCAGCTTTCAGTTCAGCAAGAATTATTTTATCTGAGTGAGCAAACCTCCCGAAGCTAAACTCACACCCTGAAGCCCTGGCCCTGGTTGCTTGCAGAGGTCCACTCAATAACATGCTTTCTGCTTTACAGAGAGAGAAGCAGATGGATCTGAATGAGCCCCAACCTACCCTTCCAGCTCCCAATGGGTGACAAGAAGGCTTACAGAGTTTCGGGGAATCAGTGTGTGTCTCTGAGCTCCCCAAAAGTACCTGCCCCATGTGCCCAGCTGTCTCCCAACATCCAGGGCCCTGTGGCCATGCACAGACTCACATATCTCAGTGGACCCTCAGTCCACCCCACTTAGCACATGGACCACAGGTCCAGGAAGCTCTGTGCCCTGGCTATAAAGCTGCTGACTGAAGGTGTACAGCTGAGAGAACTGGCCAGGCTGAGCTTAGTGGTCACTTAGCTGCACTAATCCTTCCTGGCTGTCTGCCTGACCTCCCCTTTTCTGGAGGAACATAAACTCTGGAACACAAAACTCTGTCCTTGAGATTTTTTTGTCTGGTTCTGTCAGATGTGAACCTTTCCCAGGCTTTTGGTGGTCATACAGCTTGGGATCTCCAAAGACCAGGAGCCACCCACCCGAGGGAGAAAGTGCCCTGCTGTCTCTGGACTGGGCAGGGGGCTCAGTCCTCATTCCAGGTGGTAAAACTGTTCCTGTTAGGAGGATCAAGACAGCTGACTTCCCTGGGTCAGGCCATGAATGTGCCCTGTACACCCAACCCCAGTGCGTACCCAGCAAATTCCACACTGTGATGGCTGGGCTCACACCAAGTTCTGGTCTTCTGCCCTTTGGGGCAATGTGGAAGACAGTGTTCCTTGCATGTCTACCTTCATCCAGTGCCATTCTGGATTTGACACAAGGCACTGGTTTAGCAGTGCCTCCTAAGGCACCCTCCTAAGGGTGAGGAAGTTCAGCTGAGGACTTGGCTTGTCCTGTACCTGTTGAGATGTGCCTGACCTCAGGTTGGGCCTCCCGTCACTGGGTCCTCTCAGGGTGCCCTACATAAGGAAGGCCCAGAGACTCAGATGCTCTCAAGAAGGGGGCAGGGACGGGGTCCACCCTATACAAGGAGAAGTCATCCTTGCACTATCTCATAGCCCTGCAAGACAGCAGGAAGTCATGCAATCCAAGCCTGGACTCTCATCCCAGCTCCATTGCACCCGGATCCCAAGGCATGCCTCTTCTGTGAGCAGTGGGGTTTCAAGGTTCACAATTAGGATCCAGCCCTGGGGGCACAGCAGCCCTTCAGGACAGTCCCAGTGATGAAATGTGCTAACAGGTCAGACACATGCAGTGGGGCTGGGGAGGGACTGTGCACCTTCCTCTCTGCCTGGCCCAAGACTTGGGACTGAGCCTCAGAGAAGGGAGGAGGGAGTTTTCCCACACACTCTTCTAGGAGGCAGAAAGGGTTGTGTCTGAGCACTCAAGGTCAGGTGATGGCATTGCCAGAAGTGCCAGCTAGAAGGGCAGTCAGAAATGGAGGTCTCCAAATAACTTAGACCAAGGGCATGGCCAGGCTGGTGCACCTGCAGTTTGGGGACTGGTGGAGGGACTTTCTGAGACCTCCCTTAGGACCAGCTTCCTCTCTCCCTCCCTCCCTCCCACCCTCTCTCCCTTCCTTCCTTCCCTCTCCCCAACGACAGACAGGCTTTCCTACCCAGGCATAGAGGCTCGAGAAGGCTAGAAATCATGGGGTTTGCTGCCTGCAGAGGTCGTGCATGTTGGTCAACAGGGTAGCTGGCACCAGTGCCCCCTTGGCTAACATGGGCCCAGCCGAGCCTCTCCTGACAGTGAGGGCACCCATCAGTCAACACTAAGGAACAAACAAGGCTGGGTGTCTATGTGACAGCTCTCTGTCCTGGGCAGCACTGGTGGCAGAGGGAGGACACCTGGGCAGAGGCCAGGGCTTGGGCTCTGCACATCTGAACCACCTTCAGGAGGGGATGGATGGGCGGTCTCTCTGGACAGCCCCTGGGCTGCCTGTCCTGTCCTTTAAGCTCTTTCCTCTCCTGCAGAGGAATGCTGAAAAGTTGTAGGCTGGCAGCCAATTCTACCTGCAGATGGATTTCACTGGGCCACATTTTTTTTTTAAATTACTTGCTAACATGAGAAGGTTTCAGAGACCAGATTTTTGGCTTCCTCTGAGCTCAAAGAATCTGGCAGCACCAGGTGTGCTGTGTTGTGTATGGGGGTGTCTATGTATGTATGAGCTCCTGGCACTGTGGCCACCTGCCCTGCCCATGGGCTGCCCGCAGGCCCTGCAGAGAGCGAGGAAAGCCAGCACTGCAAAGACGACTTCAAAAGCAAGGGAGAGGAGGGGAGGGGGGGAAGGGAAGGCAAGAGAAAGTACTGACATACTTTGAAATTCCATATTAAACTAAGAGAAGCTCAGAAATGCAAGCAGCTATGCACTGAATCGAAAATAAATATTACAGAAGAAAGAGACACTGTTGCTTCCCAAATGAAAGCTGAAATCCATGGAAAATCACTTTAGCACTCAGCATAGCCGTTGTGAAGTATTTCCAAGAAATCAATGGTGTCCTCATGTTGGGGAGACACGCCCTCCACACAAGGTTTCCCATGGTGACCGAGGGTGAAGGAGGCCTAAGTGGACCATCACGGGCTCTCGCAAGTCACAGTGAAATGGGGAGACAAACAAGTCAGCAGCTCCCACACAGGGATACTGTATGGCTGCTCCTGGTCCTTCCTGAGCCCTCAAGACCATCACAGGGGTCAGGACTGTTCCTGCAGTTGAGACGAGAAACACAGAGAAGTGGCATGACTGGCCCAGGGTCATGTGGTGAAGGTCACATCTCTGAGAGCCAGAACTGAATGCACTTTATCTGCTCTGGCCAGGAGCAGAGCCCACTGCAAGGAGATAGGTACATCTACATCGGGGTCTTTGTCCCCTCGCTGGCCAGCCTCAGACTGAGAGGGTCCGACTGCTCAGCTGGTGGTAGGTGAGATTTAACCTGAATTCCCAGAATTCCTCTGCATCTCTCCTCACTCTCCCAAGTCCAACCTGGAATGCCCAACACATTCACTTAGGGTCTCTCCTCCCTCCAATTCCCAGGCAGCCCAACAAGGCGGAGGAAGAGCGGCAGGACCACTCTGTACACAAGAAGGGGTCGTCCGTGAGATGTGAAACGGGTGCTCAGCTCCAGGGCAACTTCAAGGCAGGGATTGCTCCTGGAAACAAGGCAGAGGCCTTTTATTTTAGAATGTTAGTTAAGAAGGCAAATTCTGGGAGACTATCCCACCCTGTACTGGACTTCTGGGTAGAAATGCAGTGGCCCAGTGACTCATGAGGCTCAGTTATTTTTTCCAGGCAAAAGATTTTGAACATGGGCTTACTGAACCCAGAAAGCAAATAACCAGCCGCAGGCGGCTTCCAGACTGATTTCTGTTTCTACTTGAATGGTGCAGTGAGTGGGTCAAGAACATACCAAGCCAAATGTAATTCATTTAAAGCCATTCACCTAACATGATTTTGACTGAAAGGAAGCTAAAGAAATATTTAGCAAAAGCAGCACCAGATTGCCAACTAGAGGGCTGGGTGTTAAAATGAACTCTGAAGATGATAAATGGGAAATAGAGATAAAGTAAGTTTTAAAGGCAACACATCTATTTCCATTTGTTTTTGTTTTTATAAATCACCAGAAAAGGATAAATGCATGCCTGTCACCATAATCTGCAGTGGAAATGTCAGATGAATTAAGGTCAAGTCGCAATGCCAGAGTCCTGCATGGGGAGAATCTGACCCACGGAATGTCTGCCGAGAGACCAGGGCCTCGCTGTCCTTGGGAGTCGCCCTGTCTCTGCAAGTGCAGTCACGTCTAAAGATCACAGTGTGTACTGGGTGCTTGCAGAAACACTGACATGAACCCAGGACCTCTGAGAATCATCAGAAAGGCTCACATCTTATGCAGTGAGAGCTGTGATTGGCCAAATGCAAGAGTTTTTCCTCTGGTTATTTTGAAACTGGGTAGAATTCATAAAGAGCACTTTCTGTGGAAACTCAGGACATTTTCTCCACTAAGTGTCAGGCCAACTGGAGGCTGTCACTGCCTCTGTGACATTATTACCACCAATAACAGGAACAATGATGGTAACTGTGAGTTACAGGGCTCACGATGGTCACGGTGACTGATTTAATAATAACAAGCTAAGAAGTGATTTCCCGCCGTATGCATGTATGAAAATATTATAATGAAACATTAAACATTGCGGAAAAGCGGGGAGGGGGAGAACAAAGAGTAATTTAGGGTGAATATGATCAAAGTACATTCTATGTGTGTAGGGAAGTATCACAGTGAAACCGCTCACTTTGTACAACAAATACGTGATAACGAAAGAGAAAGGACTTGGTGCTAACAGACCCAAAGGCAGGAAATGCTGACTTTGGTGTTGTGGTGAATCCTGGCATGTGTGTCTGGTGGGTTTGATGTGACATGTGGCTGGAGGAGACTCCTCCTGGAGGACTGATGCACTCCACACTCCTGAGGACCCTGGGTCTACACCAGTACCATGGGCTCAAGCATCCAGCTGGGACCTGTGGTGGCTTGTCCTCTTTCCTCTCAGAGTAGAATGCTGTGCACTTAATTTGGATCGCTCGTTTTCTTTAGTGCTCTGGGATCAAACGCTACATAGAATGAAAGCTTATACAGAAATCATTATATTTCTTTCAATGGAATCTGAGCTCCAGATCTCATGCCCTTCCCCTCCCCACCGAGCCCTTGTCCAACAAGGTCGCCGAACAGGCAGTAGGAATATGGAGCTGTACACATAAGTTCGCCCCTAAAAGCAAGCAGTTTCCTCGTCACCATGGCCCTGGGACATCATCTTTCTGCTATTGTATATGGAATACTGTTTGCCTTGGCCGATGCTTTCCTCCTCCTGGCTCGTAGTGTCACTGGCTGAGTTTGTCTCCCTACGTTGCTGTCCCTGGGGGAGTTAGAGCCAGGCGTCTCACAGTGCAGACACTGGGGGCAGCACCTGGTCCCCACAAAGCCAGAGCCAGAAGCAGAGTCCAGGAGACGCCTCTGTTCACTCTGAGCTGCAGGGCCCTGTAAAACTCTCAACTTTCGGGTGCATGTTTTGGTGTTTGTATTGTTGCTGTTCCTTGAGTTTTTTTTTTTTCTTTTGGTTGGCATACTGAACTTGATAAGGTTTCAAAATCTCAGAAAAGTGAATTGTTTTACTGTAGGTAAACATTCCCACCGACAGTTGGTGGTGTTGATGAGAGGAGGATGATCTTGAGGGTGCTGACATCAATGGGTCAATGCTTTGACAAGCTCCCAGATGAGTGGGATGCGGGGAGTAGGTCACTGGGGCTTGCCTTTGAATGGCTTATCATCTCCCCAGACCCTGCCTTTCCCCGCCTCCTGTCTGTCATGAGGCAAGCCACCTTGCTCCACCACACACTCCCTGTCACGATATTCTGCTCACCACAGGCCCAGAAGCAGCAGAGCCAAGGCCCATGGACTGAAACCATGAGCAGAATAAATCCTTCCCCTTTTGTTTTCTCAGGTATTTTGCCACAACAGCAAAAAGTGATTGTCACACATGGTGGAGAGAAAAGGGTTAACACAGCAGGCTGGTGTCCACACCCTGCACAACCAAAGAATGGCAGCCGACCTCCATGGGTCTTGGGGATGACTAGGGTCTTCAGCCGAGAGCACCTGTGTCCATGGAGATCTGGGCACCGAGGTAGCTTGCACTGACTGTGGAGGTTACAACCAGGGCCTATCTTTACTTACCCCGGTGCTGTGGTATCAGTTTGGCCCTGGGGATCAGGAGACCTGGGTATCTAGGCTCAGTCCCAGGGCGGGGATCTGATGCCTACAAGGTGGCCCTTAACATCCTGGACACTGAGGCTCCATGAGGCCCCCTGGCTGGCGGCACTCCATGTATCCCGTCCACTTCACTATCAGGAGAATCAATCTGCCTGTCACTTTCTCTCTTTGCTAATTTTAATATTTTTTTGTGACAAACTGACATGAACATACAGCTTTTCTGAGTCCTGTCAGCAAATCCTGAGCCCTGCAGGTGGTTTGGGGACCTCCCACGCTTGGTGAGAAGTCACTTATCATTCCCTAAGAGCTGGTTCACTGCAATCCTCAGTTCAGGGACAGGCAGAAAAAAATCAATGCGGCAGACTTCTCGATGCTTCTGAGCTCCCAGCAGCATGGTCCATGTGTGGACACACACCAAAGCCTAACGTTTACTGGAGAGGAAAATGGCAGTACCCTTGACACCTGTTTCACGGCTTCACTTTCATAGCTGAGATTACAGAAAGCAGGTTAGGCTTTCCGCAAAAGGTAAGGAAAAGAATGGTGACAAGGTACTTAAAAACATTGTGCTAACTTCATTGGTGGGGGACAAATGCCATATACATTCTGAGTCTAGCTGGCATTTTGACAAATATGCCATGTTTTATAAGCTCGTTAATTTTCACTTTGAAGTTCTGTTTAGTCACTCTCAATTAACGTTAAGAGGGGATATAAAGCTAGAGACGAGAGGCTCATCAGAAAAGTCTGCACTCGTGAGCGAGGGAGCTCTCCGTGAAATTCTAGCACTGCTCGTAACTCCATCTTTCTGTACCCGGACGTGTCAGGAATCAAAACTTTAACACTGACGCTCAAAACATGCGGAACTGTGTGAAAACAAGACAGAGCAAATGGGGCTGCACGTCAGACCGGCTGGGGACCTGCGTGTCCACTCGCTAAAATCTCAGGAAATTGTGCATGGACGCCAGGCCGTCCAGTCAGAGCTCTGACCTTTGAGCAGGTGGATGAAGTCCTGTGGCGGCTTCCATATGCCTCCTCCTGCACCACGATATTTATTAAGCAACTGCTGAATGCACTGTGCTGTGCACACAGTGGAAAAGGATGGCCCCTCTGAGACTGCCCTCCACACCTCCCTTCTCTGTTACTACGTAACACAGACCTAGTCACCTGCCTTCTGCCTCGCACTCAATCTCTCTTTGGCCCTTCAGCTCAGCTGTCACCTATTCTTCAGTGTCCCTGGCCTCTGGGGAGCTCTCAGTTTTGTCCTTTCTACCTCTCAGCGGCAGGTGGGTCTGTGTACGGCTCCACTGGGTTGCAGCAACTCAGTGGAGAAGAATGTCTTGTCGCCTTTCTAGAGTACAAAGTTCAGCACAGCTGGTGTGGAACACACAGCCCTGCAGAGAGCTGTGCAGCCAGCCTCAGGCGCCCAAGCAGCCCTGAGCCTGCAGATCTTCCTGGGGAGACAAACCTGGTGCTGGCAGCCAGCAGGGGCTTGGCAATGAAGCCTGCTGGCTCCTTGGGCTTTTCCTTCACTCCACGGGAAGCCTGTGAAGAAGCATATTTGCATTTGCAAAGATCACGCTAATTAACTGGAAAGGAGTTTGCAGAAATACTTAAGGGGAAGAAATAAACCCTTGACTTCAGAGTCTCTCCAGGAGTGGGTGGAGGTGCATCTGCAGAGCATGAGAACCACAACCCAAGAGCACACTGCAAGGGCATGTGCACAGTTGGGCTGTGTTGTACTGAACAGAGGTGTCTTGGGGTGCTCAGCTTTGGAGGGAAACTCACTGTGTGCACATGGAATCGTGGAGAGAGGAGCTAACTCAGGAATGCATCCTAGTCCTCCAGACACAGGTAAGCCATGATGCATGCCCAGAGGGTGACTGGACTCCTTGGCCAGCCACAGTTGGCCTGAGCCTACAGAGGCACTGCACCTGTACTGGGCGACCCAGAACTCACTCAGCAGGTTCTGCTGGGCACCTGCCCTGTCAAATGCCAGGTACTGGCCCAGACTTCAGGATCACAGGGAACTTGTCTATGCCTTCACACCCCCAGCTTGCTTTCATCAACATCTTAACAGAGACTGGGGCCACCGTTGGTCAGGAGGGCACCTGTTTACTCAAGAAGTTGACATGTGGCAGTGAAGGGTTCCAGCTGGTGTGGGTCAGTTTCTCCTGCCTGGGTCACTGGCTCTCCCTGCTGCCCCTAACCAGCCAGCATGCTGAGGCTGACCTTGTGCCCGTCACATCAGAGACCTCGGCTGGTGTCATGCCCACCTCACCCAAATCCACTGTTTCCAGCCTGACCCACACAGCAAGACTTATTTCTCCCTTTGCCTGACACAAAAGTTCCATCCTCTTTTTCTGAGGTGTCCCCATTTGCTTTTTTGGCAAGGTGGGCAAAAGCAGGTATTTCTGAAACTTTGATCAATTAAGGAAAATCTATTCAACTTTAGAATTGATTTTGCAGATGCCTATCTGTGCACTAATTGCTAAGAAAGAGCCTGCTCACAATGGGGTCTTTGCTCAGTTGGCTAGTCGGACTTTGCCAGGCAAGCTGTGGTAGGTGGTAGGTCTCCCTCCCTGGAGAACAATGCAGTGTGAAGAGCAGCCCCCCTTCCCTCAGGATGTGGGGCAAAACAGGTGAGTCCTGCAGGGTCCTCTTCACTCCCCTTGGATCCTTCCCAGCCCACTAATGGTGACCCTACTATCTGTCTGTCTGTCTACCTACCTATCTATCTATCATCTATCAATGTATTATCTATCATCTATCTATCAGTGTATCAATCTATTATCTATCAATCACATATCTATCCATCATCTCTCTAACTGATGAGAAATCTATATCTATATGTTATTTCTGTATGCATCTATGTCTGTCTGTATGTCCATATGTTTGTTTCTATATATCTCCATCTCTGTTTCTACATCTGTCAAGCCAGGAAGGAAACAGTATTTGCGGCGGTGCTAGGACACAGGAAGAGCTTCATCACTTACCAAGGTTGAATTTTCTCCTGTGTAACTTCACACTCCTTTTGTAATAATGAAGAGACTGGGTAGGACTAAATAGGACTTCCAAATGAAAATTAATTAATTAGTTAATTAATTAGTTAATTAATTAATTTTAATCTGGTTTGGAGAATGCTTGAAAATCAGCACAGCTCATTATTATTGTGACATTGTTGCACAGCTCGACGTTCCCATTGTGGCAGGCAGTGCTCTCTCTGCACCTGCCGGCCCTCAGGATCTAGGTGCTACATGAAGAAGGTGACCTATTGTTCCAGAGACAGCTCCAAACAATCCCCGCTGCTGCTTTCACAAATGGACCCTGGTGCCGTGAACTCCTGCCAGCCCCCGGACCTCACGTTGTCCATCCTGACCCTGGGCCATCTTGCTCCTTTCTGTTTTGGCTTCTGGCATTGTGAGCTCTTCTCTAGGTAAATCTATGTGCCCAGGCTGTCCCCAAGCCCCGTTTAGCACCTACCCAAATATGGACTCACTCTCCTGTCTTGTCTCCTTGGTGACAGTTCCCAGTCTGTGCTGTCATGTACCCACTATGACACTTTTGCATCTGCGGTCTGTTTCTGCTCCTATAAGATAACCTCCACAAGTCTCAGCTGGGTCTTGGCGGGAGCCCAGATGGACGTGCACAGTCCCAGTGGATGTCCAGGACAAGCAAACCTCCAGCTTGTCAAGGATAGCTATCTCTTTATGTTCTCTGCCTTCTTCAGGCTGAGAACTGTGCAAACTCCACAGATCACCTGGTGGACGGGCAAAAGGTTTTGCAGAGAGTAATCTGATGGGCAAGTGGACCTTTACCGTAGAGAGTTTAAAAGTATTTCACGGCACGTTGAGGTAGAAATTCAGCAAGTGTAAAGATTTCATTAACGCAGTTGTTACTAATAACCAGGCTGTTGTTGGTTGAGCCATAAAGCATGCTTTTGGCCCCATACTAAAAATTCCCTTTGTGGTTTCTCCTATGACTATACCAAAATTAAAACCTGAAACTACCTGACCAAGCAAACTTTTCTTCCATTTAAAGACATGTTACATTTTTGGCCCACTGTATAACATACCACATTGTCTTTACGATGTAACAGTAAAGATGAGTCCTATGCCATAAATCTCCATATTGGAGGCTGCAAACCATGACATCCTGGGAGCCAAATGTGGCCCCTGCTTCTTATTTTTAAATAAAGCCCGATTGGTAGCTAGGCATGCTCATTCGTTTATATATTGCATAGGCTGTTTCCCCATTACAACAGAGTTGAATAAATACAACAGAGTCATTCTCCATCTCACCCCCTCAAACTAACATATTAATTGCCTGGTCCTTTGCCGAAAATGTTTGCCAAGATGTGCTCTGTACCTCTCTATGGCAACAGATCGGTTCAGTTCTCATATGCACGATTCAACTTTTTAATTTAAAACAAGTCAGGTGATCACTCATCTGTAACAAACTCACTATTTTTGGTGCACAGTAATTCACTGGAATGGTGAAAACACACTTGAGCTGAGGAGGCTTGCAATCCAGTCTTGGATTCACTAAGAGCCAGTCATGTCACACCTTGTGGCCTCAGTGGCCTCCGCCCCAGTGGAACTCTATGGCTCACCCACAGATCTTAGCTCTATCATAAACAACACAGAGTACACACAATGCCCACAAAACCCAAAATAGGTTGGGACCACATGGAGGACCCCCTGGGGTCAGCATGCATGCTGAGATTAACCAACGGCCCATTGGCACACAGTGTTCAAGTACCCTGGTGAGACAGCAAGATGGCAGCTCAAGGCACAGGCCTCACCTTCTCTGGGAGCGCTCTGCTCGAGTTTGGGTATGGATGAGCCTGCAAGTTCACAGCCATCGTCAATAACTCTAGGGAACAGTTGGCAGAGCTGACTTTTGTACTCACTCAGTAGATCTTTGATCTCTCTGAGACGTCACCTCCCCTAGTGCATCAAGCCTAAACTGCGTGCAGAGCTGACCAAAGTGCTCTGTCAGACACAACCACAGTGTTCCAGAGCAGTGAGTTGCAAAGACAATGTGGCATTACACTTTGGCTATGAAGTATTTCTAGGCAAGAACTAGCTAACAAAATTAAATGTTCTGTGAAAAGAAAGTGTGCCAAAAGAATTAACCACAGCTCAGTTGGGAATGCTGGTGGATGTAAAATACATTTAATTTTTTAAACAAAAGGAGAATATTGGAACTCTTAGTTTGCATGACCTCTGGGTGTTGTAGTGTGTGCACACGGTGCTTGGATGCTTCTCCCATCTATACTGTAAACAAGGAGACATGATGATGACTGCAGCTTGCTGTAAATGTATGTATGCTTTGTCACTGCATTATAGGATCCCAAGGATAGAGAGTGAGTTCTGCCTCTGTTTGTATCAGGACTTACTCTGCAGAATTCCTCACCACACTCCTGGAAGACTATCCTGCACATCACTCAAGTCTTTGTACCACAGAGGGACCCAGAGCTGTGGAGTTGAGGGGCTCCAACCTGGGTGCTAACATCTGCTGAGACACAAAGTCCTCACCAGGGCACCAGTGCAGAGTCCAAGATTACTTGAAGGCTTAAATGCAATGGCAAACAGAGGCACAGGATCATAACTGTGAGTAGTCCTGAGGTCACACATGCCCGAGGTCACAGAAGGCCCAGCCTTGACCATAAGAGGACACTACTGCTGCTGGAGAACCCATCGTCTACAGTGCTCGCCTGTTCTTCAACTGCCTTTACCAAAACCCCATAAGTGGTGGCCATGGCAGGCTCCATCTTCTCTAACGAGTCTAGTGAAGTGTTCCTCCAGGTGTCTGTCCGCTAGAGGGTAGTCCTTCCCGTGTACTGTTTGTGTGGGGTGGTCCCTGGGCTGTCATGTGTCCTGGCCTCTCCCTGCCCCCTTGATGGACTGTACAGACTTAATTTTTTTTTTTTTTTTACAATTTTTGGCAGCATTGAGGTTTGAACTCAGGGCTTCACACTTGGTAGGCAGGCACTCTACAGTTTGAGCCACGCCCCCCACCCTTTTTGCTCTGGTTATTTTGGAGATAGGGTTTCACTTTTTGCCCATGGCAGCCTTGACTGTGAGTCTCCTATGTAAAGCCTCCTGCCATCACCGGGACAACAGGCCAGCTATTGGTTGAGTTGGAGTCTCGAGAAGTCCTTGCTCAGTCTGGCTTTGAACCGCAGTCCTCCAGATCTCCCAAGTAGGTAGGAGTACAGTTGTGAGCCAATGGCAGATAGCTTGTATATTAGACTTTTAAAACTGAGAAAGAACTCAAATATCAAGTTCACTCCTTCAAAATGCACAATTTAATGTTCTAATATACTCACAAAACTGTGTGATAACCACCACTGGGCGAATCTGGATTATTTGGGTCACCCTGAATAGAAACTCTGCCCATTACCAGTTATTTCCCACTCCTTCCTGCTCCAGCCCTAGGCAGACACTGAACTGCTTTCTGCGCACATCTGCCTATTCTGTGCCTCTCACGTCAGTAGACGACGCCATTGTGGGCTTTGGCATCTGGCTTCCTTCACCGAGCATAGCATTTTGAAGGTCTGCTCACATTGTAGGGTGTATTCCACTGATGTATGTACCATGGTTTGTCTATCTGTTCATCAGCCGAAGGACTGTTTCAACTTCATTCTGCTGTGGACAGCTGCACGCACACTTTTGTGTGGACATGTGTTTTCCTTTCTATGAGGTATGGCCTCAGAGCGAGACTGCTGGGTCATGTTGTAACTCTATGTGTAAGTTCTGGAGCAATTCCCAAACTTGTTCATTCTATATTCCCAATGGTGACGTCTTAGGGCTCCTGTGTCTTCATCTCCTTGCCACACTTGTTTCCATCCTCATGGGTAGAAGCTGGGTGTTTGGGAGTTGGTTTGCATTTCTCTAATGACTAGTGATACCAAGCTCATTTCCATGTGTTCATTAGTCTCTCTGTGAATCTTCTTTGGAGAAATGTTTTAAAATACCCATTTTAGAAAAACAAGAACAAGCAAATCCCAAAACAAATAGGAGAGAAATAATGAAAATAAGAGCTGAAATCAATGAAATAGAAACCAAAAAAACCATACAAAGAATTAATGAAACAAAAAGTTGGTTCTTTGAAAAAATAAACAAGATCGATAGACCCCTGGCAAACCTGACTAAAATGAGGAGAGAAAAAACCCAAATTAGTAGAATCAGGAATGCAAAAGGGGAGATAACAACAAACACCAGGGAAGTCCAGGAAATCATCAGAGACTACTTTGAGAACCTATATTCAAATAAATTTGAAAATCTTAAAGAAATGGACAGATTTCTAGACACATATGATCATCCAAAACTGAACCAAGAGGAAATTAATCACCTGAATAGATCTATAACACAAAATGAAATTGAAGCAGCAATCAAGAGTCTCCCCAAAAAGAAAAGTCCAGGACCTGATGGATTCTCTGCTGAATTCTATCAGACCTTTAAAGAAGAACTGATACCAACCCTCCTTAAACTGTTCCACGAAATAGAAAGGGAAGGAAAACTGCCAAACACATTTTATGAAGCCACTATTACACTTATCCCAAAACCAGGCAAAGACGCCTCCAAAAAGGAGAACAATAGGCCAATCTCCTTAATGAACATTGACGCAAAAATCCTCAACAAAATAATGGCAAACTGAATTCAACAACACATCAAAAAGATTATTCACCACAACCAAGTAGGCTTCATCCCAGGAATGCAGGGGTGGTTCAACATACAAAAATCAATAAACGTAATAAACCACATTAACAGAAGCAAAGACAAAAACCACTTGATCATCTCAATAGATGCAGAAAAAGCCTTTGATAAGATCCAACACCATTTCATGATAAAAGCTCTAAGAAAACTAGGAATAGAAGGAAAGTTCCTCAACATTATAAAAGCTATGTATGACAAACCTACAGCCAGCATTATACTTAATGGAGAAAAACTGAAACCATTCCCTTAAAATCAGGAACTAGACAAGGATGCCCACTATCTCCACTCCTATTCAACATAGTACTGGAATTCCTAGCCAGAGCAATTAGGCAAGAAGAAGGAATAAAAGGAATACAAATAGGTAAAGAAACTGTCAAAATATCCCTATTTGCAGACGACATGATCCTATACCTTACAGACCCAAAAACCTCTACTCAGAAGCTTCTAGACATCATCAATAGCTATAGCAAGGTAGCAGGATATAAAATCAACATAGAAAAATCATTAGCATTTCAATATACTAATAATGAACAAACTGAGAAAGAATATATGAAAACAATTCCATTTACAATAGCCTCAAAAAAACCAAATACCTAGGTGTAAACCTAACAAAAATGTGAAAGACCTCTACAAGGAAAACTATGCACTTCTGAAGAAAGAGATTGAGGAAGACTATAGAAAGTGGAGAGACCTCCCATGCTCATGGATTGGTAGAATCAACATAGTAAAAATGTCGATACTCCCAAAAGAAATCTACATGTTTAATGCAATTCCCATCAAAATCCCAATGACATTCATTAAAGAGATCAAAAAATCTACCGTTAAATTTATATGGAAACACAAGAGGCCACGAATAGCCAAGGCAATACTCAGTCAAAAGAACAATGCAGGAGGTATCACAATACCTGACTTCAAACTATATTACAAAGCAATAACAATAAAAACAGCATGGTACTGGCACAAAAACAGACATGAAGACCAGTGGAACAGAATAGAGGACCCAGATATGAACCCACACAACTATAAGCAACTTATCTTTGACAAAGGAGCTAAAAATATACGATGGAGAAATAGCAGCCTCTTCAACAAAAACTGCTGGGAAAACTGGTTAGCAGTCTGCAAAAAACTGAAACTAGATCCATGTATATCACCCTATACCAAGATTAACTCAAAATGGATCAGGGATCTTAATATCAGACCACAAACTCTAAAGTTGATACAGGAAAGAGTAGGAAATACTCTGGAGTTAGTAGGTATAGGTAAGAACTTTCTCAATGGAACCCCAGCAGCACAGCAACTAAGAGATAGCATAGATAAATGGGAGCTCATAAAGCTAAAAAGCTTCTGTTCATCAAAAGAAATGGTCTCTAAACTGAAGAGAACACCCACAGAGTGGGAGAAAATATTTGCCAGCTACACATCAGACAAAGGACTGATAACCAGAATATATAGGGAACTTAAAAAACTAAATTCTCCCAAAACTAATGAAGCAATAAAGAAATGGGCAAGTGAACTAAACAGAACTTTCTCAAAAGAAGAAATTCAAATGGCCACAAAACACATGAAAAAATGCTCACCATCTCTAGCAATAAAGGAAATGCAAATTAAAACCACGCTAAGATTCCACCTCACCCTTGTTAGAATAGCCATCATTAGCAACACCACCAACAACAGGTGTTGGCGAGGATGCGGGGAAAAAGGAACCCTCTTACACTGCTGGTGGGGATGTAGACTAGTACAACCACTCTGGAAAAAAATTTGGAGGCTACTTAAAAAGCTGGACATCGATCTACCATTTGATCCAGCAATACCACTCTTGGGGATATACCCAAAAGACTGTGACACAGGTGACTCCAGAGGCACCTGCACACCCATGTTTATTGCGGCACTATTCACAATAGCTAAGTTATGGAAACAGCCAAGATGCCCCACCACTGACGAATGGATTAAGAAAATGTGGTATCTATACACAATGGAATTTTATGCAGCCATGAAGAAGAATGAAATGTTATCATTCGCTGGTAAATGGATGGAATTGGAGAACATCATTCTGAGTGAGGTTAGCCTGGCCCAAAAGACCAAAAATCATATGTTCTCCCTCATATGTGGACATTAGATCAAGGGCAAACACAACAAGGGGATTGGACTATGAGCACATGATAAAAGCGAGAGCACACAAGGGAGGGGTGAGGATAGGTAAGACACCTAAAAAACTAGCTAGCATTTGTTGCCCTTAACGCAGAGAAACTAAAGCAGATACCTTAAAGCAACTGAGGCCAATAGGAAAAGGGGAACAGGAACTAGAGAAAAGGTTAGATCAAAAAGAATTAACCTAGAAGGTAGGTTGATTGATTTCCCACGCACAGGAAATCAATGTGAGTCAATGCCCTGTATAGCTATCCTTATCTCAACCAGCAAAACCCCTTGTTCCTTCCTATTATTGCTTATACTCTCTCTACAACAAAATTAGAGATAAGGGCAAAATAGTTTCTGCTGGGTATTGAGGGAGTGGGGAGGAGAGGGAGGGGGCGGAGTGGGTGGTAAGGGAGGGGGTGGGGGCAGGGGGGAGAAATGACCCAAGCCTTGTATGCACATATGAATAATAAAACAATAAAAATAAAAAAAATAAAATGAAAAAAAATACCCAATTTAAATTTGAGTTCTAAGAGTTCGTCACACATTTGGGACACTAGATTTGTAAGCATTTCTCTCCCGTTCTGTGGGCTGTCTTTTCCCTTTGTACATTGTGTCCTTTGAAGCACAAAAGATGATGAAGTCCAATTTGGCTGTTGTTTTTCCTTGTGTTTCTTGTCCTTAAGGACATCAGAAGCCATTGCTGCTCCAAGGTCACAGAGATTTCCACCTGTGTTCTTCCAGAGTTGTATATTCTCTGACTTTCATCTTGGTCTCTGATCCATTCTAGGTTCACTGTGTTTGCGGTATGGCAGTCCCATTTGCCTCTTTATGCCTGATTTTCTCATGAAGGGACTAGCACATTAGAGTTTCAGTCTTCTCTGTTGAACAAGTATATTCAGGTGTAAGAATACAGACGGCAGTAGAGCCCATATTTATTACCCTGGGATATGTTTAAATTTAGTTGTTGAGAGTTTAGTGCAGAAAATACATAAATTCAAAATTTGTTGATATTATATTAGCATTACAGGTCTATAAATCCATCCATATTTAACTAAATGATACTGGATAGATGTCCCTCCTTCAGTACAGCTTCGTCAGTGTCCTTGAAGGGACGATGTCACTGCCTTTGCCAGCAGAGAAAGCGGAGGGCTGAGGACCTGGGCTTGCTCCTGATCTGGGCTACACACCGGCATCTCTGGAAGGAGTGTGAGACTGAGCTGCTGATCTCCTCATCTTCAAGTCCCTCAGGCTTCCAGCTGAGAATGACCCCTGGCCACCTTGCGCCCTGTGCTGGGGACCTCACTTAGCACAGCGCTATGATAAAGGCCCTGAGTCTCTCCTGTTGAGCACATCACCAGGAGGAGGAGCTGAAAGCACCATTAACACAGAATCCTGGCGATTTAGGTCAGAGGGGTGACACCATTCTGTGGGTACCAGTCACAGCACTGCCCACGTGACAACAGCACTGCCCATGATGGCACTCCACAGTGGCTGGCTTGTGCCTTGCCCACTGGCCCAGGGCCAGGGCCAGAGGTATAGCACATGCTTGCTGTGCCGGGACGAGGCAGGACAGAAATGTGGCGTGCGGGGAGGGAGGTGTTGGAAAGACATGAAAAGTGACACTTTCATCCCACTTGTTTGTGTTTTTGGCTCAACAAGTTTAGAAAAGCCACACTGTGAGATCCTGGGGGAGTTCCTGCATGTAGGTGTCCGCACATCTAGGAGGACCTCGGCAGTGCTTTCAGGGTTGTCCTGTTTGTTTATTCTCTTCCGTGGAGTAAGCAAGAGACATCTCTCGGTCTGTGTGAGAGAGAAACACACTTCAGACTTCTTGCTATAGCACAAGTCTTCTTCCCAGCAGGGTGTCTTAATTCCGCAAATACCACAGAGGGCAAACAGCAGAATTAGTGAGCACAGCGTGCTCCTTTCGGGTCTGCATTTGTGAAGAATGATGTCCTCAGAGCCCTGGGTCATCCGCTGGCTCACCCCTTCTGCCCTCCGTGGGGGAAGACAGCTTCCTCATGACTGCACCGCTCGCGCTAGGTCCAGGGAAGGCACCGTGACTTCAGAAGGAACAGTGGGAACAGCAGTGAACTCAGGGTCCCGCGTTGCTGCCCTGACTGCCACTGATGAGCTGTGTGTGGACTAAAGAGCTTACCTTTCTGTATTCTGTGCCTGATACCAAAACCCTCGGTGATGTTGGCTTTTGGATGAATGGATGAATGAATGCATGATAGATGGGAACACCATGGCCCTTTACTTCTGGCAAGCTGCTCAGAGGGTAGGGGCATCTTGTAGCGTCAGGCACCTACGTGGGAAGCAGGTGGTCAGCTCCCACCTCCTACCACAAGGACAGCGGTGGCACCTTCTGTCCTTGATCACAAAGACTAAGTAATACTGGGTATAAGGTAGAGACCTGGCAGCTTGTGAAAACCACCGTTTTCCAGGAAAGCTTTAGCACCCAGGTGCAAACAAATTTTTAACACAGAGCAAATCCTTATACTCCCATGTAGGAAAAGCTTTGCTATTTTCCCCACTTCCTCGAAGATCATCCAACTCAGCAAATGTAAAGGGAAGAGCACAATTCAACATGGAACCCCCGCCAATCTCCCAAAACCAAAGCAAAGCAAAAGACCAGTGGTCACATGACCATTCCAGGATAGGGTGTGTGTTTCCGGCTCATGGCAGACGGGCTCGGAAAGCCTTGGCAGGATGGTGATCCTGCAGCCATCGGCCTCTCTAGACATTTCTATCTCACAGGTCCCCCTTTGTTTTTTGGGGTTTTTTTGTTGGTGTTTTTTTTGTTTTTATTTCTTTTATTCATATGTGGATACAATGTTTGGGTCATTACTCCCCCTCAGGTCCCCCTTTGTTTCCTAGGCAGGGTGCAGCTATTCAGACATTCGCTTTGATTTTTGTCCAGGAAACTCTTGCAGCAAAAACTGTATCCTACACATTTGACAGAAAGACTTTGAATACCTATGATACCCAATTCCCTATGCCACCACAATCACTCATCCTGGAAGAGAGTTCAGGATAGAAAGAGTCCCTGGTGCGCAGACTTCTCAAAGCTTAGTACACCAGCCCTGTAATCCTAACCAAAAGGTCAGAGGCAATGTGGCTGCTGCCGACATCATCAAACCACCATCACCACCATCATCATCACTACTGTCATCATTATCACCACGACCATCATCATTGTCACCATCACCATCGTCACCATCACCACCTTCACCCTCATCACATCACCACCACCATCACCATCACCACCATTTTCACCATCACCACCATCATCTCCACCATCACCACCATCTCACCACCATCACTATTATCACCATCACCAATATCATCATTATCACCACCACCATCACCATTGTCACCAACACCACCTTCACCATCATCACATCACCACCACCATCACCATCACCACCATTGTCACCATCACCACCATCATCTCCACCATCACCACCATCTCATCACCACCATCTCATCACCACCATCACTATTATCACCATCACCATTGCCACCATCACCATTGTCACCCCCACTACTGTCATCATCATCACTGTTGTCACTATCACCATCACCATCACCACCATCACCACCATCTCATCACCACCATCACTATTATCATTATCACCACCACCATTGCCACCATCGCCATTGTCACCATCATCACCACCACCACTGTCATCATCATCACTGTTGTCACTATCACCATCATCACCACCATCACCATCTTCACATCACCACCACATCACTATTATTGCCACCACTATCACCATCACCATCACCATCATCACCATCATCACCACCATCACCATCACCACCATTGTCACCATCACCACCATCATCTCCACCATCACCACCACCACCATTGTCACCATCACCACCATCATCTCCACTATCACCACCATCTCATCACCACCATCACTATTATCACCATCACCAATATCATCATGATCACCACCACCATCGCCATTGTCACCATCACCACCTTCACCATCATTACATCATCGCCACCATCACCATCACCACCATCACTATTATCACCATCACCACCACCATCGCCACCATCACCATTGTCACCATCATCACCACTGTCATCATCATCACTGTTGTCACTATCACCATCACCACCACCATCCCCATGATCACATCACCACTACCACCACTATTATTGCCACCACCACTATCATCATCACATCACCACCACCATCAGCATCATCAACACCACCACCATCATCACCATCTCATCACCACCATCACTATCATCACCATCACCATCACTGGCATTGCTGGCATCACCATCATCCCCATCATCCCCATCTTCCTTCCACCTTCTCCTTCCTCCTCTTCTGTCACTCTTCTCCCTCTTTCTCTTCTTCATCACCTTAGGCACAAGAGTGTACAGTTACTGTGAGCTGACCACCGGTGACTGCTCCAGTCCTAGATGGCCAGTGAGATCTCCATGTTAGGATGAAATAACTTGGGTTTAAGAAGTTTGAGTACATTGCTCAAGGCCATTTTGCTAGTAAAAGGCATGTTTTTTCTGAAGCCAGCATTGGCACTTTAAAAGCTACATCACCAGTTTGCTCGTGGAAAGGTGAGAAAGAAAACATGTCTCCAACGCAGGAACGGAACATCAGCTCCTGAACTATTTGTAGCTGAGGGTGAGAGCCCCTTGCTTTCCCTGGTGAGCTGGGAAGGTGTGGAGTCCATTCCCCCGTTGAGGGGTGAGGGAAGAGCTCTCAGCGGAGGTGAGGTCCAGGTGCTCCAGTCATACACCCTCAGGCCTGGCCATCTAGACCCGGGGGAGGTGGAGAAGCCACTGGAAACCAGTGATGCACACAGGCCCCATGGGAATAAGTCTCTTGGTAACTGACCACGCTGAACCCTTCCTGGGCATTTCTGAGCTGGAGGAGGCGGCCATGGCAAAGTTGTCTGGTACTTGAGTGACCAGTGGGAGAGTGCCTCATTAACATGTATCCTGGAAGACAGGGGAGAAGGGCCTGGACCCTGCCAGGTGTTCCTGGCAGACTCCACTCAGGTGTATTTCTTTCTTCCTGCTGTTTTCTCCTCTGGCATTTTCTTCTTATCCTCCCACCTCTCTTACTCCTTCAACCCTGTCTATCCTTCCCAGGGCCACCTCAGAGTTGCTTCACTGTTAAATCTAGTCTTTAAAAATAGCAATGACCAAAACCATTCATCGAATACACAGACTACAGTGAGAACAAACCCACAGGCGGCATGGCAGGGTGGAATTCAATCTGGGAATATCTACTGTGCATTGCTGTTTAGTCTCAGGCTGTCTCGAGGTTCCAGGGCTGAGCTGAGAGGAAGTGCAAAGGCTGAGCTCTGGCGAGCAGTCCCAATGCTCTGAGCCACGTGTCCCCGCTTTACCTGTTGTGCTTTTCTGTTGGTTTGCCCTGACCCGTCCTATTTATTTGAAACCTGTCTTATTGTAGAATAATAATAAATGCTTTGGGAACAAGCAGGCTGCAAATAAGCTAGCAACGATATCCATAAATCATCCTCAGGACTCCCTGAGCACCGCACCAGTCCTTCACCATGTCTCCTTCCTGGATTGCTGACAAGCTCTTTCTCAGTCATCAAACTCCTACTCAACCACCACGCCCAGTCCACAGGTTCCCTGCTCTGTGAGGCCTTCCTCTCCTCCTCTGCATCTTCACAGCACTTGGCTCTGTCTCTGTGATAGCATGTCTTACATCACATTGCGGCTACTGATTTACCCAGCTTTCCCTCCAGACAAATGCAATGTCCCATTTTGTCTTAGATCTTCAGAACACGGCATGACATCTACCTCGGAGATGCCAGTGCCCACTGCTGTGATGGACAGCTGAGTTGGAGATGCCAGTAGAATTCTAACCCGACGTGACAATCTAACCCCCATGCAGAAGCCACCAGTGTCCTCACTCGAGCAGCCTCCAGAAGAGTCCAGGTTCCTGTTCTGGTAGCTTCTAAATCTCCATGTTTCAGGTGATGACTGGAATGGAGGTCCTATTGTACCTGCTTTTTCACGCTGAAAAATCCAGACATTCTCTGGGCAGTAGCTCAGCAGCCCATCTTGCATGGGGCCTCCTCTCTGCAGAAGCAACGCCGAGGATCCCAGAGCCAGGTTTGCCTTGGGTCTGCTGACAGCTTGGCTCTGGTCACAATTTACCTGGACATGTGTGGACATCTGCATTTTTGTGGGCTTACTGAAGCCCCCGAGGGGGCTGGGTCCTGGGACTCTGTCTGACGGTGGGGTGGCAAGCCAGCCCTGCAGTCAGGGCTTGCAATGGTGAAGGCAGCCAGGGCGGGAGGGGTGAGGAGAGACCAGGCTCATGAGTCAATGTGGTGGCCCCTTTCACTTACACCTTGTCAACACATTTATCATTTTATATCAGCGAGCTGCAGTGTGCAACTGCAAAAGACGCGGTGAGGTTGCTGTGGAACCCTTTCCCTGGGAGAGCTACAATTTCAAGATGAACGCTCCCAGGTTATTCTGCTGCGTTCACCATATGGTGTGCGGCCTGCTCTGCTTGGTACTGGGGGTAGAGCCAGGATGGGGAATGCCTGCCTCACTTGCTTCATGTCTGTGCATTCTTCCTTGGGAGTGGCTCTGTGAATTGTACTGGGGGCTTTTAAAGATCAAATAGTGGACTAATAACATAAACATGAGAAATCCACACCCTGCTTCTGTAGCATGCATTTGAAGAAAATCCCTCGAACTCCTGAAGTATCCGCTGTGCTCCTGTAGAGGGTCTGTGGTGACCTTTTGAGCAGGGGAGAGGGGCAGAGGCAGGCAATTACCAGGACGGAAGGTGGGAGCCCCAGGTCCCACGCTGCTGACAGGGCCATGGGCCCTGATTGCACAGTCTCTCATCTTAAACAGCTCAGCTTGATCAGCCAGCGGTGGCTGATTTTCATCATGCTCAAACTTCCCTTCTGCACTCAAGACAGCCTGCCATAGCTTCCAAAATGGCAAGAGCTGCCGTCACCAACCTGGCACAGCACCCATGGGGGTGCAATTGTAGGGGTCTGCTGGGTGGTTATCTCTGGGTCAGGCCTGGGGGATGCGGGTCTCCTTCATGAAGAGAAACCCCTTCTCCATCACCATGCCTTCCTGATGGCAGAGCACATCAGCTTCACAGGACCTTGCCCCACAACCACACCTGCAACCTCAGCAGCCCGGAGCACGGTGGCGAGAACACGGTGGGACGTGGACTCCGTCTGCCTGTGCATTGGAGTCAGAGTTACTGTAGCTTCACAGACTCTCAGAGGAAGTCCCCACTTGGAACGGGTGGCTGTACGTGGGAACCACACAGAACTGAATTTAAGCCACCTTCCATGCGTCCAGTCCAGTGTTGCCGGGAGTGTCTGGGGCTATGAAAACCCAAACAAATCACCCTCACACCACCTGTGTACTACGGTGACGATGTGGATCTAGAGAAGTGCAGGCGAGGAGGGGATACTTAGAGGAACAGACCCTGCACTACGGACCTCAAAAGAGAGCCCAGGTGTTGTTAACACACTTGGAGAAGTTGAGTCTCCCCAGGACCCCACACAGAGATCAGAACTGAACATGTACTCATTCATGCTTTAAAACACAAACACACCACACACACACCACACACCACACACACACACACCACACACACACACACCACACACACACACACCACACACCATACACACCTTACACACACACCACACACCATACACACACACACCACACACCACACACCATACACACACACACCACACACCATACACCCCACACCACACACACATCACACACACATTACACATACACCACACACACCTTACACACACACCACAAACACACACAACACACATACACACCAAACACACCACACACACACCACACACCACACACACCTTACACACACACCACACACACACATCACATACACCATACACCCCACACCACACACACACATCACACACACATTACACATACACCACACACACCACACACACCTTACACACACACCACACACCACAATTTAAGAAGAAAAGAAAGAAATGTAAAATTGCAGAAATCCTAACTGCGTTTCGTTCTAAAATACAACCGTTTTAACCTAACACCGAGCAAGCCCTGAAGATACTTGTGGGTTCTAAATGCCATTTAATCCCAACTGGGCCCAACTTTCACTGGGGCACTCCTGGGACGGGTTGACCGAGAACTGTCCTCCATGAGAGAATCCCAGAGATCAGAGGTGCCTTGAAGATAAACTGAAAGACTTCTCCCTTTCTCAGTCCACGAGGGTTTCTCCAAGTCTCCAGACAACTTGTGGTTGATGGAGCCCAGGTTGCAATCCAGCTTCACGCCATCACTGTCCTGCTGTATTTTGCCACCCTGGTCTAGACTTTTCTCCCTCCCTGCCATCACATTTGACAGAATTATCACCAGTACGAAACACAAGACCCTCCCAGGATCCCAGGATGCCTTTTCCTGCCCTGCTCCCTCTTGGGTCGAGAGGCAGCTTCCACGTGCACACAACAGGGCAGCCCACTGCACTGTGAGCACCGAGACAGGTGGACACTCTGTCACCCACTGTTAAGAAGGAGCACTGGAGAGATGGACACCTGCTGTGTCATCCCCGGCACATATGGGTGCTGGGAAAGATGGACACCCCGCACTTTGCCCAGCTTCCTGGAAATGCTCACCAGGCTCCTCAGTGAACGGGCAAATCATGGAACTGAGTGTGCGAGGTCCATGTCTACACTCAGACACCACACTGTGGAACAGAGACCCTTCCACAAGCACTTGTGACCTTCTCCCTGCTTCCTGTGACCTCTCCCTGCTCCTGCCAACACTGTGTGGCGTCCACTTTACTTCCGATCTGTCTTTACAAACGGTTTTCAGGAAAAAATGGTTAGGACCTCTAAATTTAGGAAGGAGCTGTATCAGCTGGAGAGTCCTTTGTTACAGATCCTGCTCCTCTCCTGGAACCTGAACCTGCTCCGTCCCCACCTCTCAGAGACCCAGATCCCAGCAGCCATCCTCCTGCCCCAGTGTGACCTAGTTAATGGATGATTGGGAATGGATTTATTTACAGGGGTGTAGTTTTGTGAACACTATGCACATGAATATAAAATACATTTCTGTGAAAAGAAAAAGAATAAAAATTTGCCCTGGGTTGAACACATCTGTTATCAGGACTGACCACAACTTGTAGGGCTCAGCGCGTGGTAAAATGCAGGTCCCCTGTCCCAAATCCTTAAGAGTTCCAAGATGGAGGCTGCAGAGCATCAGACCTCACACAGAGCCCTTCTGAGTGTGGGGCCCTTTGCCACTGTGCAGTCAGAGGTCCCTAGAGCTCCCTGCCCACCCCTGTGTGATGTCCTGGGCCCACGTCCCCTAGTGAAGCCACTGTCCAGGAACACAGACAGCATGGTCACAGGGAAACCTTGAGTTTTGCCTCTTCCTGCTGTCACTCAAGGTTACATCATCCCACATTTAAAAATGATACAAATGTATCACTTGTTGGAGCTCACCCTCAGAGTCTCGGGTGCATGGCTCCTAAGGAAGGTCCGAGCTGAATCTTACACAAATCCGGGGACTCCTGTGCTCTGTTTCCACAGTAGAGTCGTATTTGCTTTCACATCGAGCAACAGCATAATCATCGCTCTAATTGTCAGTGTGTCATTTTGCTGTACCCCACACAAGCCGATTACACAGGTGGTTCCTTCGCTACAAAGCATGTATAAACACTGCCGTTCAAATTCAATGCATTTTGCCTTTTTCTTTTCTGTCTTCTACTGATAATTTTGCTTTGCCTAAAGCTATCTTGTAGGAATCATTCAATTTTATTCTACATTTGGCTTGCTTTGTACTTACTAGAATTTACTGAAACACGTATTTCCTGTAGTTTCTGGTGTTGAGGGATTATTTCTTTCCAGAGTCAATAGAAAATTGTTGCCTATCTAAACTCAGCGTATCCTGCTGGGTTTCAAAACACCTTGTGCAGCACCTGAGCGAAGAAACACATCCTCCCAGGAACCGTTCCGGGGTGGATGCTGCCTCTACCACGTGTGGGACGTGTTACGTGGCACACGGGCCTTGGGCTGACTGGACACTGCCCCCCACATCCTCGGCACCAAGTGACAATGACCACAGACCGCAACCTGCTTGGGGGGTGCAGGCTGAGTGTCCCTGGCCTGAGGGTGCAGGGACAGTTCCTTCTGCTAACGCTTCTCTCTCCATGCTACACTTCTGTATTTCTTTATCCTTCCAGGAGGTTTAAGCATTTAAAAAATGTTGAGCTCAACTTCCTGGCTCTGTTTTTCTCAAACAATGTTAGTGGTCATCAAAATGACAGGGAAAGGTTTTACAGCAACTTCCTGTGAACCTGAACAGTGCTTGACCTTTTAGGAAGGACCCATTGAGTCCACCCAGAAGCCACAGGCTGTGGAGATCTGACAGTGTCAGAGAAGGGTTAAATTCTCTCCTGTCCACTTGGGTCAGGTGGCCCTGGCTAGGTACTTACCCCAAGCCCAGTCTTGTTTTAAAACCAGAAATACCCACATGGTGTTCCAGTCCTAAGAAATCACACACATGAGATGCCTAACACCTGCCCAGATGGCGTTTTCTTCCCTCGTCTTACTCCTGCCTTTTTCCTTATGGACCCCTTTGGGACCACAGTCTGGGGAAGGGTGACAGGCAGGCTCAGTGCTCAGGCCAGGGCTGTGGGTGAGGTGCGGCACCCACTGCACCCCAAGGGTCCACTGGAACTCAAGCTGGGCAGGCCTTTGATGGAGGGCTGGTCTCTACTTGCCCTCCTCAAGGCTGTTTTGTTGTTTAGGGTATTTTTAACGTGGTCAAAGGGCGTGGTCAAGCGTGGATAATGGTTCTGTCCACCGTTCTTTTTTTTAACCTTCCCTGCTAGTTGCTTTGAGATAGTTGTATGACCATGTGCACCAAAGCACAAAAGGGGTAAATGCCCTGAAGACACAAAATAACTCAGTTAAATTAGAATAAAATGCTGAAATATACTTAGTTTACTTAGCTGAAGAAAACAGGACAAAACAAAGGTTCAAGCATTGCTTCTAACGGATTTTAATTTCCCAAATGAGACATTCTTATTCATTCGCCAGGCATTTATGTGCTGAGGGCTCCAGGAATTGCAGACTGGCTCTCAGGACCACCATGTGCCTGCCTGGGTATGTGTGGCGCGCTGCCAGTGCCCAAGTTAATAATGGTATCTTTGACTCTTGTGTTTTGTAAATGAAGGCAGAATGTGACAATCAGGCTCTCACAAAGCAGAGGACACAGGCACACCACCAACGTCCCCTCCCTCAGCAGAAGAGGGACCCACATAGAGACGCCCCATACCTGTGATTATAACTGTGACGAGTTGCCAAAAGGCAGGACCCAGTCAAACTGTGGAATGAATATATCTGGGAAGAAAAACTCCAACTGGAGGTTAGGTTCACCCTGACATAGGAGGTGAGCAGTTCGTCTTTCTCAGGAGACTCTAGGCAGCACCTGCCCAGGGGAAGCATGAGTGGCCCGTGCAAGCCTTTGCTCAAGGCCCCTCTGCTCAGGCTCCTCACAACTCACCCGTCTTCCTAATCCACTTAGCACTAGTACCATTTGCATCCCAAATAAACCCAGAGAGAATGCTGGCAACTACTGATTTGGGTTGCACTAGCAACTTAGGGAGACAAAGTCTATAAAAACTAAGGTCATTGAACATGCCAAATATGGAAGCCAGAGGAAGCAGGAAGAGCTCACTCAGTAACAGGAAGTTCCAGGATTCCCAGGAGCCACACTGCTGGACGCTGGGGCACCCACCTGTGGGTGGTGGTCCAAGCAGTGGGTTTGTGCATCAATTCCTTGGCCTTGCCTTGGCTGAGGGAAGATGCTTTGGGAGGCTGTCTGAGGGGCTGTCATCCTGGAGGTCCTGAGAGACCACCTCACTGCATTTCACACATGTGAGGATGGTCTAGCTGAGAAAGGAGGTGACCCCCTGCCAATACTGGAGCAGGCCTGGAATGCAAGGGGCGAGTTTCCTACTGAGAGTGGAAGGTGAGGTGGAGGCCAGAGGTTCCAGGAAACCTCAGTAGAGACTGAGAGGCTGAGGACAGGAACATGATTGACTATTTGAAGCAAAGACTGTTGACCAGCACAGTGTAGGGCGGACGGGAGTCTCTGATGCCCACCCTGAGTCCTGTCCAGCAGCAATGCTGCATGAGGCAGGTGGCACGGTTCCTGATGACTCGTGGTAATTCTCCTGCACACACTGCTCTTTGGAGACAGGAAGCACATTGACCCAAGAGGATCTGCATCTAGGTGACACAATTCCCACCTCTCTGGGACGTTGGGAAGAAAGACGGAACACAGAGCCCTGCCTGTCAGAGTGCCTTGGGTACATTAAGTCCCAGTAACAGAAGGACTGGGCATGGTGCAGGGGAAGCAGGATCAGCCCTGGTCATGTGGACTTTTTGATGGAATAACTTGATATTTGAAGAAAGCACTTACAGAAAATGGATATAATAACCTAATGATTAGGACTTTATCAGAAGATGTCTTACACAGACTAGAACATGCCAAGCAGATGTTTAGACAATGGTGTAGGCATAAAATCATATTCCTTTTTCAAAGGACCATGTTAACATCAACCCAACTGTCTTGCAGCCCTGTCAAGTCAGACCCAGGGAGGTTCTGTCTGCAGAAGACCACGAACGACCCATAACTCAGAGTTACTGAGTCACAGACGTCAACCTGTTGTTATTGGGCACGGATGAAGGTTCGTCCTAATTTAGAAAAGGTCAAGTAATGCTGAAAGCTGCAGACAGCCAACAGTGTACATTCAAAACAGGGAGGTGCAGTGGCACCCTGCTTCCCTGGTTTACCACTTCTTAACTCTGCAAGGACCCCAAGGCCCAGACACGCTCCTGACCTTTCCTGCCAGGCTCTCTAGTTGTCAAAGCAAACTGAGACCATCTTGTGTAAAACCCCGGCGTCTTCACCCTATTGAAACTGCCTGGATTCTGTGAAATACCTGGGCTGCTTGAGATGCAGGAATAAACGGTGAACTCATAGTTGAGACCTGTGACCTATGAGAAACCTGCCCTTCTGTGAACGGCTCAGTTCAGCTCTGTGCTGAAGTCAGGAGAGTTTAGGGAAGGAAATGTCACATGGAACCCTCCCTGCAGCGTGTCACGTGAGAACTGTCCTGATGGATGCCCCAGCAGGCCGTGCCCTGGGTTTCCTCTCACCAGTCTATGTTGTTCCAGGACTCAGGGCTGTAAAGATAGCTGCTGCCTGTGACCACAGAGTAAGGGGACAGCATCACTGCCTCTGCCTGACCCTTGTCCTGCTTCAGGAGGAACTGCCATGCTTTCTTGACAAGGTCTTCCATCATCCAGGGAGTGAGCCAAGCCCTCAAAGGCTAAAAGAAAGTGTGGTTCAACCGTCTCACCCCACAGGGTGAAGCCATGTGTCATGGTTGCTTAAAAAGGGCTTAAAGTATTTTTATTTTAACTTAATACAACCAATGTGTGGTAAACACCTACAGGGCACAGAGGGGACAGAGGTGAGTTCTTTCAATAACACCCCACATCCCAGGACCTTGAGCTCTGCAGGGAGGTGGCAGACAGAGAAACATGGTACATGGGGAGGCCACGCACATCTGTACAGGTGCCAAAGCCAGAGGCAGCAAGAGGGGCCTGGCTTGTGCTTGGTGTAGGGTGGGACCCGCTCTGGATGAAGCTCTCTCAGAGTGCAGAGTGCCAAAGCTGGCTGGGCCAGCGAAGGCTTGTCCACAGCGATTTCTCCATTGTTCAAGTTCCCTGTTGGCCACACTGTGTTTGCCACAGTAAATAAACACTCTAGGTTGGGCATTTCTAAGTTTTTCCTACCTTTTACCTAAAATTATGTTTTAGAAAATATGGAGCATCTCCACTTCACATTGAATGGAGAAACCAGGAGGGTCCCCGGGCCGCCACCAGTCACCCGCGCCCAGATGGCTTGGGGAGACACGGACAAGGTGAGCTTTGCGGTACCATGGTACTCCCACAGACAACCTTGGGCCAGAGCAGCATAGCCCCCTGGACAGACTGACCCCCACCCGGGGAAAAAAGAGAAACTGAGTAATAAGCAATAAGAACAATAAAGACACATGGGAAAGAGGGTGGGGCGCCCTGAGCTCTGAAGGGGAGGCAGGGGAACCCTTCCCGGGACTGTAAATAAACAAGCCGGGCAGGCCGGAGAGCCACTGGTGGGAGCGGGGGCGTGTGCCCAGCAACCAGGAGCAGGAAAGCTTGTGACAGTGGCGGAGGGAGGAAAACTCCACAGGAGAGGAGGGAAGACCCACTTCCCGCATGAACTGTAAACAAACATGGCGGCTGGCAGGAACAGCAGCACACGCCTAGCAACCAGGAGTGGGAAAGCTTGTGAAAGTGGTGGTGGAAGGAAAACTGCACAGGAGAGGGGGGAAGACCCACCTCCCACATGAACTGTAGATAAACACGCAGGCCTGACAACGCGGGGCAGTGTCACCTTTCCCAGTGCTTGGAAAGGGGAAAGCCTGTAGCAGAGGCTCCCGCACAGGAGAACTCTGAACAAACAACGCCTGCGGGGCCAGGTGAGTGCTAAGCTCACCCCAGAGATCTGCAACAGCAGGCTGACAGCAGCGGGCAGGCAAGCCACAGCTGCAGATACCATTCTCAGAACTGTCTCCAGACTCTTTTTTTTCTTTTTCTCTCTCCCTACCTTTGATGAGAGAACAACTGAATTACACCTGCAAGCTGAAAAACTTACTGAAACTGTATTGCATTTGACTTGGGACACTTTGTGGGTTTTTTTTTTTTCTTATGTTACCCCCTTGATGAGACAACTACAGAACAACATCTGAGGCACTATCTCCAGGATTGGAGGCTGAGGGACGAACACCAAAATTATTAAGACTGAAACTTCATTGCATTTGAACTTGGAGGGTTTTTTTTTAATATTATTTATTTTTAATTTTTTAATTTTATATTTTATATTTTATTTTATTTTTTTATATATATATACACATTTTTTCTTTCATTTACTTATTTTTTTATTTTTATTCTTATCTTTATTCTTTTTATTTTTTATTTTCAATCCTCTATCTCTCTAATGCCTTTTCTGCTTACAGTTGATTAATACACTGTCTCTCCCTGTTTATATCTTTGAAACTTTTTTTGTTTGTTTCTTTGTTTTGTTTTTTGTTTTTTTTTCTACTTGATTATTTGTTTTTCCCTTTTTCTTTAACTTCTTTGCTTTACATCCCCTCTCACCCTTCCATTCTAAATATCACCATTGTTATTATTACAGCCAAAAAATACTTAATTGCACACCAAGGGTAATGACAGGAAGACAGAAAAAACAGGGAAACCAGTTTTCCCACAGCAAAAAATTAGTACAGGAACCAGAGGGAAATGAAGAAAACAGATACTCAGATCCAGACTCCAACAAAATGAAGATAAACTATGCCAAGGGACCCAATGAAGCCCACAAGAATAATTTAAAAGAAGACATACTACAAGTACTCAATGAGAATTTTATAGAGATGATACTGGATAGGGTCAACCAAAATGTACAGGAGACACTCAAGAAATTCCAAGACAACAAAAATAGAGAATTTGAAAAAGCAAAAGAAGAAATAAAAGAAACCATAGAAGCACTGTATAAACACCAAAGTGAAACAGAGAACACGATTAACAAAGAGATAAATGAACTCAGGACAAAAATAGACAACATTAAAGAGGAAACCACCCAGCATATGGAAAACCTCAGAAAAAAGAACAAAACAGAACTGCAAAACAAAACAGAAGGCCAATCCAGCAGAATAGAACAAACAGGAGACACAACCTCAGAACTCAAAGATGAAATGGTAATTAAAGGAAAAACCGAAGAACTATTAATTAAACAACTCAAGACCTGTGAAAAGAAAATGCAAGAACTCACCAACTCCATCAAAAGACCAAACTTGAGAATCATGGGCATTGAAGAAGGAGAAGAGGTGCAAGCAAAGGGAATGCATAATATATTCAACAAAATAATAACAGAAAATTCCCAAAATCTAGAGAAAGATATTCCCATACAGATGTAAGAGGCCTCCAGGACACCAAACAGACCAGGTCCAAATAGAACTACCCCAAGACATATCATCATTAAAACAACAAGTTCAGAAACTAAGGAAAGAATATTGAAGGCTGTAAGAGAGAAAAAACAAAGGGGTTACAAAGGTAAACCCATCAAAATCACAGCAGACTTCTCAACAGAAACATTAAAAGCAAGAAGAGCGTGGGGTGAGATCTTCCGGGCACTGAATGAAAATAACTTCAACCCCAGGATACTCTACCCAGCAAAGCTATCATTCAAAATAGATGGAGCAGTAAAAGTCTTCCATGATATGCAGAAACTAAAACAATATGTGACCACAAAGCCACCACTACAAAAGATTCTGCAAGGGATTCTGCACACAGAAAGTGACATCCAACTTAACCATGGAAAGACAGGCAGCACCAAAACCACAGGAAAAGAAAAAGCAAGAAAGTAGAGAGTAACCTCAACTTAGGTACACACAATCAAACCTTCAAACAACTAAGACAACTAAATGACAGGAATCACCACATACCTATCAGTACTAACACTTAATGTTAACAGACTTAATTCCCCCATCAAAAGGCACCACTTGACGAAGTGGATTAAAAAGGAAGATCCAACAATTTGTTGCTTACAGGAGACCCATCTCACTGACAGAAATAAGCATAGGCTTAGGATGAAAGGATGGAAGAAGATTTACCAAGCCAATGGCCCCCGAAAACAGGCAGGAGTAGCAATACTTATCTCTGACAAAGTAGACTTCAAACCTACATTGATCAAACGAGATAAAGAAGGACATTCCATACTAATAAAAGGGGAAATAGACCAAAAGGAAATAGTAATTATCAATCTGTATGTACCCAATGTCAACACACCCAATTTCATCAATCATACCCTGAAAGACCTAAAAGCATATATAAACGCCAACACAGTGGTTGTGGGAGACTTTAACACCCCATTATCACCAATAGAGAGGTCATCCAAACAAAAACTCAATAAAGAAATCCAAGATCTAAAATATACAATAGATCAAATGGACCTACTTGATGTCTACAGAACATTTCATCCAACCTCTACACAATATACATTCTTCTCAGCAGCCCCTGGAACCTTCTCGAAAATAGATCATATCCTAGGGCACAAAGCAAGTCTCAGCAAATATAAGAAAATAGAAATAATACCGTGCATACTATCTGATCACAATGCAATAAAACTAGAACTCAACAACAAAAGTAAAGACAAAAAACATGCAAACAGCTGGAAACTAAATAACTCATTACTTAATGAACAATGGGTCATCGATGAAATAAAAGAGGAAATTAAAAAGTTCCTGGAAGTCAATGAAAATGAAAACACAACCTACCGGAACCTATGGGACACAGCTAAGGCAGTCCTGAGAGGAAAGTTTATAGCCATGAGTGCATATATTAAAAAGACTGAAAGATCCCAAATCAATGACCTAATGATACATCTCAAACTCCTAGAAAAACAAGAACAAGCAAATCCCCAAACAAATAGAAGGAGATAAATAATAAAAATAAGAGCTGAAATCAATGAAATAGAAACCAAAAAAACCATACAAAGAATTACTGAAACAAAAAGTTGGTTCTTTGAAAAAATAAACAAGTTCGACAGAACCCTGGCAAACCTGACTAAAATGAGGAGAGAAAAAACCCAAATTAGTAGAATCAGGAATGCAAAAAGGGAGATAACAACAAACACCATGGAAGTCCAGGAAATCATCAGAGACTACTTTGAGAACCTATATTCAAATAAATTCAAAAATCTTTAAGAAATGGACAGATTTCTAGATACATATGATCATCACCCTATACCAACATTAACTCAAAATCTTAATATCAGACCACAAACTCTAAAGTTGATACAGGAAAGAGTAGGAAATACTCTGGAGTTAGTAGGTATAGGTAAGAACTTTCTCAATGAAACCCCAGCAGCACAGCAACTAAGAGATAGCATAGGTAAATGGGACCTCATAAAACTAAAATGCTTCTGTTCATCAAAAGAAATGGTCTCTAAACTGAAGAGAACACCCACAGAGTGGGAGAAAATATTTGCCAGCTACACATCAGACAAAGGACTGATAACCAGAATATATAGGGAACTTAAAAAACTAAATTCTCCCAAAACTAATGAAGCAATAAAGAAATGGGCAAGTGAACTAAACAGAACTTTCTCAAAAGAAGAAATTCAAATGGCCAAAAACACATGAAAAAATGCTCACCATCTCTAGCAATAAAGGAAATGCAAATTAAAACCATGCTAAGATTCCACCTCACCCCTGTTAGAATAGCCATCATCAGCAACACCACCAACAGCAGGTGTTGGAAAGGATGCGGGGAAAAAGGAACCCTCTTACACTGTTGGTGGGAATGTAGACTAGTACAACCACTCTGGAAAAAAATTTGGAGGCTTCTTAAAAATCTAGACATTGATCTACCATTCGATCCAGCAACCCCACTCTTGGGGATAAACCCAAAAGACTGTGACTCAGGTTACTCCAGAGGCACCTGCACACCCATGTTTATTGCGGCACTATTCACAATAGCTAAGTTATGGAAACAGCCAAGATGCCCCAGCACTGACGAATGGATTAAGAAAATGTGGTATCTATACACAATGGAATTTTATGCAGCCATGAAGAAGAACGAAATGTTATCATTTGCTGGTAAATGGATGGAATTGGAGAACATCATTCTGAGTGAGGTTAGCCTGGCCCAAAAGACCAAAAATCGTATGTTCTCCCTCATATGTGGACATTAGATCAAGGGCAAACACAACAAGGGGATTGGACTTTGAGCACATGATAAAAGCGAGAGCACACAAGGGAGGGGTGAGGATAGGTAAGACACCTAAAAAATTAGCTAGCATTTGTTGCCCTTAATGCAGAGAAACTAAAGCAGATACCTTAAAGCAACTGAGGCCAATAGGAGAAGGGGACCAGGAACCAGAGAAAAGGTTATTTCAAGAAAAATTAACCTAGAAGGTAACACCCACGCACAGGAAATCAATGTGAGTCAATGCCCTGTATAGCTATCCTTATCTCAACCAGCAAAAACCCTTGTTCCTTCCTATTATTGCTTATACTCTCTCTACAACAAGATTAGAAATAAGGGCAAAATAGTTTCTGCTGGGTATTGAGGGGGTGGGGGGGAGGGAGGGGGTGGAGTGGGTGGTAAGGGAGGGGGTGGGGGAAGGGGGGAGAAATGACCCAAGTCTTGTATGCACGTAGGAATAATAAAACAATAAAAATTTAAACAAAAAGAAAATATGAAGCACTCTAAATTCCTGTTAAATGATGTCCATGTAAAATACTTAGTGTCTAACTGACTCAAAGCAACAGTGTCTGCTTAGTGTTAAGTCGGGTCTTTTTATTATTAGTTCAGTGTTCCTGGGGTCTCTGATGACCAGGGGTCACAGGGTGCAGCCTGCCAGAGATAATCAGTAAGTTCTAATGTATGGAAGTGTGACGTAGCTCAGTGTTCATGCCAGTGTCAAACCATGAAGCTAAATTAAAATGCCTCTCCGCATCATATCATCTGCTTAGCTGCTTGGTACACTAAAGACGGGGCCTGGGAAAATTAATTCACTGGTCGAAACAAAGGAACTCCGATCTACCCAGAACCCAAGGGAATCACCAAGCACAATTAACCATTGCCTGCACCCTAGAAGTATAATCACTAAATCTGGAGAGCTAGAGATGAGGAAACTTAGTCACAGAGACCCTCAGGTTCCTCTGGGCTTCAATCTTTCAAAAAAGACCTCGAAGAGTGGATATGCAAAGCTGCTGCACACACATTCACAGAGACGCATATTCACAGTCACAAAGTCACTCACACACGTGAACACACACATGCCCTCGCACATATTTACTTTCACACACACATTCACTCTCACACAGTCACTCACACAGACACACGCACATTCACTCACATACACACAGTGCAGGGCCAGCATGGGATGCACACCTGGCCTCACACCACAGGCTTCTCTAATTCTGCGCTGTAGCTCAGCACACCTCAGTATGTGTCAAGTGAGGTTCAGACCGCGTCTCTGGAGACCAGCGTAACTGAAGGTTTGGAAAACTTCAAGCCGACGCAGCGAGGATCCTGCAGTCCACCTTCCTCTGCCTGTGCTTCTTGCCCACACGTTTGCACAAAGGAAGGAGACTACAGACAGGGCTCACAGAACCACCAGATAGATCCTTCTTGAAAAGAAGTAAATTGTGTCTCTCAACAGTGCCTGACTTACAGCCTTAGATCCTATGAGAGACCCCATGAGACGCCAACATGGCTGACCCTGCCAGGTGGGCTCAGCCTCAGGGGCCAGGTCCATGCGGGCTCCACCTTCACCTCCAGACATGGTTTCCACAAAGGCAGGTGGAGACCAAAACCCCTGCATTCTGCTGACTGTCACACGCTGGGAGAGAGAAGAAAGGTCCCTAGTAATTTAATGAGCTGGGTGTACATTGGGTGCCAGCTCCCAAAACATTTCTGAGAATATGCCCAAGGGAATAAAGTGAAGTGTTATTTTGTTATATTTTTTTTAAATCTCATTTCTTTGGTTTTGAGAAATTAAAGATTGCAATGGTGTCATCAAGAGTTATAAATTAGAAAAAAAGCCACTTTTGTCCTGCTGCTGGAGGGATCCTGTGCTTGGGTTCTGTTTCTTCTTTTTTTCCTCTGTGATAGGACAGGGGTTTTAACTCAGGGCTTCACACTTGCAAAGCAGGCGCTCTACTGCTTGCACCCCACCTCCAGTCCATTGTGCTCTGGTTATTTTGGAGATAAGGCTCTCGGGAACTACTTGCCCAGCCTGGCCTCAAACCATGATCCTCTGGCTCTCAGCCTCCCAAGTAGCCACGGTTGCAGGCGTGAGCCACCACTCAGGTTCTGTTTCTCAGAGCTGTCCTGTCCACCCAGAGCTGGTATTCAGCCCGCGTCATGTCCTGACTTCGAGAAGTTGTTCTGGTCTCAGAAGGGTACCCTCTGCCTCCGTTCCTGTGAGGTCATTTCCTGAGAACAGCTTTCTCCTGCGAAAGTTAGAGCATCACTACAAGACGATGTTCTAGAAGCAGAGACTATTTCCAATGCAGAGAAACAAAGCAGCTGCTGAGAGCTCTGCATTCCACCTCACCTCTCTGTCGACGTCTAGCACCTCACCGGGTGCAGAACACGAAGTGAAAGGAGGCATGCAGTCTTTCCCTTCAGGTTTTGCGTCCACAGGAGAAACCCAGGGAAACAGCCAGGACGACAGGTTCACTCCTGTGTCCACCGTGGCACAGTGTGACCTCCATAGGAATTCAGGGAGGGAAGGCATTTGACAAAACGTCAACCTTTCTCATAAAATTGGAAAAAGAAGGAAAGATTCCTCCTCACAGCTGAGATCTCCTGTGTGTGGTTCAGCGTCACACAGTGGTAAAGGGTCAAGAAGACACCACAGTCCCTGTGTCTTTGTACCTAAGAACAGAGGCCAAAGTGTAGGAGGCAGAAGCTGCAGAAGGCAAGGGCTGGCATGGCCTCCTTCAAGAATGGGAAGATCCAGCAGCAGGAAATGGGGAAGGGAGTAGACTGACCAGAACCACCAGTCACAGGGTCTGATGCACATCTGATGGACGTCTGATGGACGTGTGTGCAGGGTGCACTCCTTCCCAGGCTCACAGGGACCACTCGCCAGGACAGACCCATCCTCAGCCAAAAATACAGACACAGAGCTAAAAATTAGCTCAAAGTGATCACAGATACCAATGTAAGACAGGAAGCTTGAGAGCTCCTAGAAGCTGCCACAGGACAGATCCAGCTGACCACTAGGCTGGCGGTGACTTTATAACACAATGCCTGGATAGTCTAGGGAAGAAAAGACTTGGCTTGGTGACAGGCACTGTTAGGGGAATGAAATGACAAACCAGTGTTGACAAAATCTTTGCAAACCACAGATCCAGCAGGGACCAATACCCAAAATGCAAAAAGACTCAAAAGTCCACAGGAGAAAATGAACTTAGAGACAGGAAGTGACAGTTCCTGGGCCGGGGGACAAGAGCACCACTCCCCTGTAGTCACCGCATTTCTATCCAGGTGCTGACACTGTTGGAAATCCTGGTGATGTCCCACACTTTGGGGATGTATTTAATACCATTGGACTCAAAATGGTAAGTTTTAGGTTATTCATATTTTGCCACAAGGAAAAGTATTTTCTTTTCATTGACTGGAACGTTTGCTGGTTTCCCTCCTTTTCCCGGTGTGGGGAAAAGGCTCTCTTGTGATGAGTTTCCTCTGCCGTGTCTGATCCTATTAACAGGCCACCAGATTGGGTTCGCTAGTCACGGTGGGGACTTCGGCATCTGTGTTCATGGTTCTTTGCTGACTTGGGTGTGATGGGGACGCTGGCCTCCAGGACTGTGCTAGGATGTGCTCGCTCCTGTTCTGCTTTGTGGACGAGTATGAGAAGGACTGGTGTTTATTTTTTGTGGGTCTGTAGACTTTATCAGCGAAGCCAGCTGGTGTTAGGCATTTCTGCTGGGAGGTTTTCATTAGCGAGTCAGTCTCGGCTTGTGCTAGGTCTGATGACATCTTCCTTTTCTTCTTCAGTCACTTTGGAAAATTCCATTTTTGTAGGGATTTGTCCCGTTTCACCTGGGTTATCTAGTTAGTGTGTAGTGGTCCATGGCATGGTTTTATAATCCATTTTATCTCTGTGTGGAACATAGTAATATCTCCACTTTCATTTCTGATTTTAGGTGTTTACATTTCTCTCTTCCTTGTCGATCGACTTAAAGGTTTTTTGGTGTGTTGATCTTTTCAAAGAAGCAAGCTGGCTTTTCCTTGGCGCTTTTTGCTTTCCTGTTGGTTTAAATCGTCTCTGCTTTGTTGTCTGTGATTTCCCTCCTTGTGTGAGTCCCCAGTTTGTAAAGTTAGGTTATTTATTTGTGACCTTTCTTCTTTTTTCAAGTCTGCAGGTTTAGGTGTGTTGTGTTTTGTTTTCATTCACCTCTAAGCATTTCTATTTTTCTTTGGGATTTGTTCATCAATTTCCCACTCCCCAGCTGCTACTGTGTTAATTTCCTCCGGTGGATTTCCAGCTTGCATCTTGCTGATTGGAGCTGTAGTTCATGTGGCTGAAGACAGTATTCTATTTCCTTCCATGAAACTTAACTTTAATAGCATTTTAAAAACCCTGTTTCTCTCCCTTTCCGTTTTCACAAGTTTCATCTTCACGTGCTGCAGTGCTCAAAAACGCATTTGTAATAGCTTTCTTTGCATTTGTCTTTTAATCCCTGTAGCAAATAAGAGGCAGGAGTTGTGAACCAAAACCACAACAATGTTGGCTTTCCTGTTTGCCGCGTGTCTGCTGTCACGAAGGTCACTCTGCACCGCGTGGATCACTGCCCTTCGGTTTCCACTGGAAGCTCCCGTGCTGCAGCGTTTCTTGCCATCAGGTCTCCGTCTTTCTTTAGCTGGAATGTCTTAACTTCTCCTCAGTCAGGACCTTTCGCAGATGTGGCCTCTGGGTTGACTTGTCTTCTCTGAGCTTGTTAAAAGTCCAATCATTTCTCTTCCATCGTCCACGGTTTCCAGTGAGAAACCAAAGGCAACGGGCGGGGAACCCTGGCAGAAGACAGACCCTAGGGTACAATCACTGATTTGAGGCTCCCGGGCCTTGGGTGCTATGCGATATGTTCCGACTGGAATTCTTATTTGACACTGCTGCTTAAAAATATTTTCAAGGAATGTCCTTAGTGTCTTTGGTCTTTGGCCTCAGCTTCTTGCTAGGTGAAACAGAGACCAGCTCCTCGCACTGGTCCCCTGGCACCCAGACAGTTTGGGCCACTGAGCACTGTGATTTGTGGGTGAAACCCACTTTCTTTCACCCCCCAGAGCCAGTGCTGGGGCTGCCTGGGAACACAGCTCCTCTCAGAGGCCACTGCTAAGTTTGGGAGTGGTGCAGCCCAGCCACTTTCCTTCCAAGAGAAAGTTGCCTTTTTCTTTTTTTTTTTTTTAATTTTATTATTCATATGTGCATACAAGGCTTGGGTCATTTCTCCCCCCTGCCCCCACCCCCTCCCTTACCACCCACTCCACCCCCTCCCTCTCCCCCCCAGCCCCTCAATACCCAGCAGAAACTATTTTGTCCTTATCACTAATTTTGTTGAAGAGAGAGTATAAGCAATAATAGGAAGGAACAAGGGTTTTTGCTGGTTGAGATAAGGATAGCTATACAGGGCATTGACTCACATTGATTTCCTGTGCATGTGTGTTACCTTCTAGGTTAATTCTTTTTTTTTTTTTTTTTTTGATCTAACCTTTTCTCTAGTTCCTGGTCCCTTTAAAGCAGATACCTTAAAAGCAACTGAGGCCAATAGTTGCCTTTTTCTTGATGAACCATTTGCTTGGTTGCTGCAAACTTCAACTCTTTTCTAGAATTCTGACACTTTCTGCTTGTTTTCCAGGGAGGAGGGGCTTGGATGTATCTGCTTCACCATTTTCCTCCGAAGAGGTCACATAAGTCATGGAAGAGTGTCCACGGCCTTACAGTGCACTTCACTAGAAATATTTTGATGTTTGCCAATTTTGGTTTTTAAAAACACCTTATAGATTTTTCTTTTGTCACTAAAGAGGCTGAGTACTCTTTCATCAGTGTAGAAATCAGTATTAGGCATACATATGGTGAAATGCGCACCATTCAGCCGTCCAGCTAGATAAAGTAAGGATGAATCATGGGTGCAGAGTTCACGAGTGGTGTCAGACATGATCACTCATGATGACAATTGGAAACAGGAAGGACGTGTTTAGTATCGTAGACGCAGAGGACGATGAAGAAATTCCACAAGGCCAGACCACATGGGACCAGGAGGGCTACAGAAGACGGCCCAGGGGGACAGGGCGAGTGGCAACACGGACTCGTTGCTTCCTTACAGTTCTTTCTCCTTCCGCTGTTTCATCTCACCTCTGCTGACTTCTCTCACTAGAACTTTCAAAGGATGCCTCAACTCTCCTGACCTGGTGGAGCGTCCTGGTCCTGACCTGTCACTCCAGCCAAGACACAAATCCAGGCAAGGGTGACCTGACTCCAGGGCCATTCTTCTCTTAGATAGGAAGAGGAATGCTTTGTGTCCTGTACAGCACAGGGAACTTCCTGCAGAGCATGGTGAGGATGGCTGGAGCTCTATGCCCCAGGGTCAGCTGACTTTAGGCCTTCCAGCTGCCCTGCTTTCTTGGTAGTGATTGCACTTTGCTGCCGACAGGAAGAGATGTCAGCAAATTAAATGAGAGCTTTAGAACTGCCGTTACCCTTTGGAAGAAAATACTAAACCTATGTTTGTAAAATGATTGCCTTTTTAAGACCCCTGAAAGCACTGTGACCGGAGGATCGCCCCTAGTGAGCAACAGCTACTGGCTGTACAGACAAACTGACAACACACCAGAGTGATTTGCTAACTGGCTGCTAATAACCCAGTAAATGACTTCAGAATGTAAAAATATATTAACAAAGCTGCTCTGAACACCAATTATGTGTGCATTGCTTTGCAAGGAACTGTAAAGAAAACCAGAGAAGAAGAATACGCTTTCTTTAAAGGAATAAACCATGATTAGAGGTGAGAGGTGATGATTACAGTACCCATGGCCCGTCCAGAGCTGTTGTGTACAGGGACCCTGGGGCATCCTTCCAGGGAAGTCTCCCTGGCTGCCCGGTTCCTGAAGACCAACAGAACTCGTCCAGGTGGAGCCAGGAGTTTACCCAGTTCTTCTCAAGGCCAAAACCCACATTTTAAACAAATTAGACAATTAAATAATGGGTTTATGTCTCGTGGAAAATCTGAGGATTGTTTTCTTCTAAGTGAGAATCAACTCAATATGGATCAAAGACCTTGATGTCTGACCTGAAACTTTGAAAGTTCGAAGGGAAAACACTCCAGGCTAAGCGCAGACAATGGCTTTTGGAACAGGACTCCAATAGCTTAGGAAATGGAGCAAGAATTGACAAGTGGGACTGGATCAAATTAAATAGCTTCTGAACAGCAAAGGAACTAATCAACAGAGTGAAGAGACAGCCTACAGACAGGAAGAAAATCTTTGCCAGATATTCATCCAGCAGGGGATTAATGTCTAGAAATGTACAAAGAACTTAAAAACCCCATCAACAAAAGAGCAAATAATCCAATCAATAAATGAGCAATGGAATTGAACAGTTTTCAAAGAAACAAGTACAAATGGCCAATAAATGCCTGAAAATAAAATGTTTAACATGCTTATCCATAAGGGAAATGCAAATCAAACTGACAATGGGATTCCACCTCACCCCAGTCAGAGTGGCTGTCACCAAGAAAAAATAACAAATGCTGGTGAGGATGTGTGTGAGGGGTGGCTTTTTCATTGCTGGTAGAATGTAAATTTTTTCAGCCACTGCAGAAATTAGCATGAGTTTCCTCAAAAAAACTAAAAATAGAACTACCTTATGTTCTAGGTATATTACTCCTAGGCACAGGTTCAAAAGCAGACCTTGCTTATTTTATTTATTTAACTTTTTTTTTTTTGGTGGAACTGGTATAAGCTCAGGGCTTCACCCTTGCAAAGGAGGCACCCTACTGCTTGAGCCACAGCTCCAGGCTCTTTTGCTTTGGTTATTTTTGAGATTGTGGTCTCTTAAACTATTTGCCCAAGCTGGCCTTGACCCGATACCTTCCCAATCTCAGTCTCCCAAGTAGCTAGGATTACAGGCGTGAGCCACCGATGTCTGGCTACCTGCACACATGTTTATAATGGCGCTGTTCATGATAGCTAAATCATGGAACCAGCCTCGGGGCCTACTGGGAATGAATGAACAAAGAAAATGTGGTATATCTAGACAATGGAGTTTTACTCAGCCACTAAGAAGAACAAATCATGTGGTTTGCAGGAAAATGGCTGGAGCTGGCAGTCATCACGTTGAGTGAAATAAGCCAGTCCCATAGGACAAGTCTCGCACCTTCTCTTTCATTTGGGAAGCTAGGAGGGGGAGATGTCTTGAAAGTAAAAGGGGATGGCTATGGAGGTGGAAGGGGAAGGGGAGAGGGTGAGAAAGAGTAATGGGGCAAATGCGATCAAAGTACAGGATATGCACCTATGGAAATGCATGTAATAATGAAACCCTTTATACAATTAATATAAACTGGTTATAATTTTAAAAAGCCCAAACAAAGAAACAAGTACACACGTGATTTATCTGAGCCAAATAGGGCAGCAGTGACGCTCACAGTCCAAGTGTCCCACTGCTGCTGCATCCCGAGACCCGTGAGGACCAGGCGCTTCTGCTGGTTCTGTTTCCTCACGTCCAGGTGCTAGCAAACCCCTCTTCTAGAGGAAACTGAACTCAAAGACATTAAGTGTGACAAGGGTCCCGGTTGGGAAGGGCGGAGCTGGCTCTGCGCCCACATCCACATCCAGGCAATGCCAAGGCTTCCATACCCTTGGGTGCCTCAGGTGAGGGCGCCTTCCTAAGTGGTCCTTCTGGGATACATTTGAGCACCGTGCCCCAGTCCCGCTGGATGCGTGTCTGATTGATTGCCACCATGTGATCTGCATCTGTGTGGAGAGGTGGTACTTCCAACAGGATTTCAGGATCAGTGACTCGACGGTCTCAGCCTGTGCCACGTGGTGTGGAGGTGTCCAGCACGGGGCACTCAGTAACGGCGATCTGCAAAGCACTGACCTGCAGGCAGGTTGTCTGAAGCACGTTCTCATTCTCCTGTGAAGATGCCCTGGAGCACGTCACACCTTTATTTATCCTTCGGGCACAGTCACGCACACTTAGCTAACTGGATGGAGAAGAGAACAATCGCCTTTGTCCCTTTTCTGGTCCCACTGAAACAGAAATGCATGAATATTCCCAAGTTCTACGGCACAACGGTGGCCATCTTCCTTGGATTCCCCCTTCCCAGAGGTTCGCTGTGCCCCGGAGCTGAGCTTCCTCCCTCTCTGTCACATGCAGAGGTTCTGCCACATAAGGACCTGGTCTCCTGTCCTTGGGGGCCAGGCACCCACCCTGCACACTCAGGGGTCACATTCACCTAGGTCAGTGCTGTGGGGCTCCAGGGGCCCTGCCACCTGCAACCTGCAGCTCCTTCATGTGGAATCCAGTCACCGACACAGAAGCTGGCAGACATATTTTAGTTCCCCTTAAGAGCACGCTGGCCCATTATTGTCACCTTACCTATGGCTTAAGTCTCAATTTCATGAATATTAAAGTGGCCTCTGCCCAGGAAAATGCAATAAAGAGGTAAAGAGCTCCTTCTGATTCTGCCACCCGGCCTTTCCAGTGCAAGGAGGAAGCCCCATCCAGAAGAGGCTGAGTGGCTGAGCTCCTTTCCCTCACAGATGGGAAAATTACCTCTCTCTTCCTTTCCAGGGTACATTACTGCTCCATTTGCTAGGGAGATAATGATGCCTTAAGACCCTGGCACGGCGTGTGTGATGGGCTGGATTGGCATGGCTCCCTTGTCTCCCTGCTGGTTCTGGTACAGGATGTGAGACCAAATGAGGACAGACACAGCCCAGGTCAGAAGGTGCTGGGGTCCAGCATCCATCTCCCCAAGTGGACCTAGAGACCATCTGAGCTGATCATCTTCAAAGAAAACTACTGAGTTAATAGGGGGGTTGCTTCTAAGCCCCAGAATTCACTTGTTTACATCAAGAGCAACGCTTGGAGGCGAGGTCACGGTTTCTTGCATATGGAAGGCGCTGAGAACACAGAGCGCAAAGCTGGGACCATCTGCTTAGAAGAATCTAGAGGCTTCTTGCTTGCGTGAGTGGGGGAGGAGATGGTCACTTCCATGGCAGGGGTTGTACTTGTTGTGGGGGAGAGTGACCTAAGCACAGGGCTTAGGTCCCTGCCATGCATGGTGTCTGTGGGAGATACATCCTCAACTTGAGGATCTGCAGCTTCTGTGAGGAACAGGGTGGGCTTGGCTAGCAGTGAAGATGGCCTCACTCCCTCCAAGAAAATGCCAGCTTTTCCATGACCAGAGGGAAGATGGGAGGCCACCACTGATCACTTAGTTGCAAAGGCAGCCAGGATGTTGAGGTGTCCCTCCCCTGTTCCAAGATGACACAGAAAGGGGACAGGTTGGGGAAGGCATCAGAGAGGCAGCACCACCAGAAGAAACCAAGCTTGGGTCACATAGCAAGTTGAAGTGCCCCATTGGCTGGAAATCTGAGCTTATGACAAAAACGAATTCATATATGGAAAACAAAGAAACTGCATTTTATTTTTCACACTGGAGTTGTTTGGACCGGAGATGACTGTGTCTTTCGACTCTAAGACACTGTCTTGCTCATGGTACAGCCCCAAAACAGACAGGCAGCTAAACCACATGAGGTAACATTTACCTTGAATGTGAGAGACCCCCGCTCCCACCTTTCCCTGGACCCACATCAGGCAGAGGTCTCTCAACATTGGACTCTGTTTCCCTACAAAAAGATTTCTCCAGGTCTCCAGCTCTTTGATTTCTCTGGCTTTGTGACAATACCAGGCAGGGACGTGCACCTCCATCCGGATGGCCCAGACTGATATGGATGAAGTACGGCTCTGCGTTTCCCATGCAGCAGTGGCCAGTGCAGAGCGTGGGCTAGAGCAAATGCAAGAGGTGGAGAGATTTCTCAATCTGAAAATTCCAGCTCAACTGCCTTTCCACACCTTTTGCTCTCAGTACCCTAAGGGTCCACCCCGGGGCCCAGGCTAATCTACGTAATACCGTGTCACTGGTTTTGAAAGTCACTCTCAGTTCGAGGATTTCCCTCCCCTAATTCATGAGATGAGTTACACAGCCAGGGTGGATGTGTTTGGAACAATAGAGGAACTGGAGTTAGACGAGGTAACAGGGTGGAATCCTGGCCAGTCAGGTTTAGTGTCATTGGAAAAAGAGACCCCAGAAAGCTCTTCTGTCTGCTCTGGGGACATAGCTGGCAGAGGCAGGGGCCTTGTCAGGGACAAAATCTGCTGTCCCCGATTGTGGATCTCTAGCCTCCAGAATGGTGAGAAGTAAGTTTCCGTTGCCAAAGCCACTCCCCTGGGTTATTTGTTATCAGAGTCCCAGCGGAGTGAGACAGGCTGCGTGCATTGTCTTTAAAATACTACCTGCACAAGAAAGTTGCTTCGGACCAATTCTGACCTACCCTAAGGTGCTGTCCAGTGGGGATATATGATGTAACCATTATGATCCATTTTGGTTTTGTACAGCACTTTTCTTCAGAGGAGCTCACAGCACTGTTTCAAACATAATTTAGAAACATCAGGTAGGGATCAGCAATATTACCCTGATTTGCAACCAGCATCGGAAGACAGGTTCTTACAGAGGCTGTCCTAGCATGAACTGAACTGTTAGCCACTCAGCCGGAGCTCAGGCACCATTACGGAATTTCTCACATGCTTTTATGTTAAACTTCTGTAACTTTGTGTCCCTTAGATTATCACAGGGAGTTATTAGCAGCCATCACTGTAATTTCACAGCACATGAGATGAAAGCCACACCTGGACAGAGTCCATCTCAGCTTCCACAGGCTTCCTTGTGGTCAGGTAAGAAGTGGGAACATGAGGAGGCCAGCTGTGTGGACAGTGGTGCCCAAGGTGGTCCGGGAGGACAGTTCCCTGACCCCAGTAGCCACTGCAGCAGCTGGAGCCATGCCATCCAATATGGTGGCCAGTGGTGACTCCAAGGGGCTGGTCAAGGCAGGACCTCATCCTGCCTGCTTCTTTGTGCTGTTCTAAACATGGCTGTTAAGAAATTTACACACATCTCTCCATCAACAGCCAACTTGACAGACGTGGAGTGTGTGGACCCAATCTTCTCTACCTGCCCCCACGTCTCTGGGGTCAGTAGTGCCTCAGTGTGGCCAGAGCCCCAGGTGGACCCTGCTCCTCCTGCCCAGGCCCCAGCAACTTTTGCTCATGCTGTGCCCTCGAATGGCTCCTTCAAGCGTCAGCTCTTCTCCTTGACCTTCCATGCTCAGAGCTGCTTTGGGGCAGAAAGAAAAGACTTTATTTAAAGAGACCTTTGGCCCTTCTGACGTAAGAGGATGCCACCTTGGTAGGCTACAGGTCTGCTGTAACTGTGGGGCCACACTGTCTCCTGAGAATGTTCCCCAAGGTCCTCCTGGAGAGCAGTTTCTCCCACGCTGTGGAAGAACATGACCTCTTCCCAGGCATGAGGGCTGAGTGTCACCCTGCGCCCGGTTCCCTCCTCTGTGCCTCTCTTCGTGCCTCACTCACAGAACGCTTTACGTACTCTTAGTGGCTCCCGGAGACAGGGTCCACTGCAGAACTCCATGTGGGAGGAGGCAGCACTGCAGAGGGGTGGGTGGAGACAGTGAGAGGCAAGACAGGGACAGGGGGACAGGGAGGAGGGCACAAGGGAAGAAGAGCGAGGGACACCATGAACCACTGAAGGAATGAGTGCGGAAGTGACTTTGCGTTTCAAGAATTTAAACTGTATCACTTCCAGCTCATCATTTTTAAAGACATTGAGATAAAATTAACCCCAAGGACCCTCATTAGCAATTGCTTTCCGTTTGTCCTACTACCCACTGACACACCAAGCCCTCACTCAGTGAAATGTGTGATTCATGGTTTCCAGTTGAGCTTCACCCTCACAAGGGTGGCCAAATCTCCAGCCCATCCTCAACCCAAATGCGGGGGTGGGGGGTGCTTTCTAACATCTGCTTATTCTGAACTAAAACTTGCTTGGGAATTCGAAGCTATGTCTTCTGTGGATGATCGAAGGGAATGCCGCAATATCTGATCCATTCTTACTCCTGTGGCTTTTCCTTTTGCATTCCTGTGAAACTCCTTCCTCTTCTCAACTTCATGAGCCAAGTGGCAACAGGGGAGAGAGGCCATCTGTCAGAGAGTGCCTCTCCAACTCTTCCTTCACCCTTGGCCTTCCACAACCCTTACAATCACATCACACAGGGCGCCACACCTTACATAGGTTGAGATGATTTGCCCATAACCATGGCATCAGAAGCACACTTGGGATTCCAGACCGAGCCTGGAGTCTGCAACCCTGGGTACCATGTGCACCCCACCTCCATGGGTGCAGAGATGGTCACACTTTCATGCCATACCCTCTGCAGGGCTGAGCCTCCTGGACACACCTGCTGTGTCCTGGGGAGGAATCCAAGGTCTCCTTCCTTTCGTTGAGAACAGAGCGAGAAGGCTGTGTTCTTTGTTCATAGGATTCGTCAAGATTCAAATTCAGCAAGACTTCCCATAGACTAGCTAGCCATCCAGCTTTTATGCTGCTCTAGGCAAATGTGCATCCATGCAGAATCTCAAGGAGAACCTAAAAGAAGGCTCATGATCCCCTCTTCTTTCTGAAGACACCCCCGAAATATAAGCTGATACCAAACCATGACATCTCCATTTGATCTTGACTCTCATTATAAATTTTGCTTTTGGGAGTTATAAAGGCTGAGCAATCAGAATTCCATGTGAGATTAAAGGCACTGTAAAAATCTCTGGAAAGCACACATAATTTATTTATAAAATCATAATTGAGGTTCTAGGAAGAATCCACCATGATCCTGCAAGGGTGATGTGGGCAGAAGAACAGAGCTGAATTTATATGTTTATCCTCTGGCTCCCAGCTGACCCTTACCGCACAAAGGAAGTGCACAGCTTGTGGGTATGGCTGTTTCTTACCCACTGTGGCTCCTCCAGGGGCATCCCTTGGAAAGCCAACACTCAGGGAAGAATTAAAACCCTCAGGCGAACAGCAGGTAAAAACGGAGAGGCTGCAGGCAGCCCTCTTTCCAGGGACATTGCTAACTTGCCCGCTGACCTTTGGGAGCTCCCATCGCTCCTCTGTGTCTGCCACCTGCCAGCAAAACCAGGTGTGTGTCTTACCTTTCCCACAGCTGTGATGCTTCTCTGATGGATACCTGAAATGACCCCAGTCCCCAGATGGGAGTGTGTAAGTGACAGATATTGCTGTGAGCAAGAGATCCCCTTCTTGGAAGGGAAGGGATCACTCAATACTCACAAGGTTGGCTCACCGGCTAAGTGTCACCTGCTGTGGGTTTGACACACATGCCAGAGCAAGGATGAGGTCCCTAGAGGCTTTTCCCAGAGTGCTTTCAATGGTTCACAGCTAGCTTATACAAAATGTTGTTGAGCCTGCTTAAGACACAGACATGCATCCACATACGCCAACACACACTCACAAATACATGTGTGAGTACATAACCTTGAAGGTGGAGAGCAAGCAAGGGGAAGTCCTCGTGACCTGTGCTATCATCTGCCAGAACATGCGAGAACCCTGTGCCGGTGTGGGCAGGCAGTGTCTCATTTTCTTAGGAGGTCAGTTAAATGTGTGCCAACCTGACCCGTCATTTTAGTAACAGGAAGGGAAATGGACACCCCACAGCTCACCAATGCAAGAGTACGAGCAAGCCCGCAGCTGGACTGCTTCCTGAGGAGCCCTGGGGTCACACAGGAGTTCCAGAAGTTTGCGTGTGACTGCAAGCATTGGGGGGTGGGGACTGGGAGGAGTGACAGTGATGGACCTGTGCTGTCTCCCTCAGGGGGTCAGGGGCTCTGTGTCAGAAGGGACGGGCTGTGGCAGATGCCCCAAGACCACATCCCATTGTTTCTTTGGAGAGTGATGCTGGGAGGGGTCCAACAAAAACCCATTTCAGGGGCAGATGGCCATTGCTTGCTGACCGAATGGGGCCTGTCACCTCCCAGACACTACCCTGGGTTGGTTCCTCCTCACCTGGTGGCTGGAAGAAGCTGCCCACCAAGAACGTGGAGCCATGCCAAGTGTGTCAGATCCTTCATTTGCCTGGGCTGGGGCCATGTGCCCTATGTTTATGCAGACTGGGGCTGTTGGAGGTTCCATCACCATCATGTGCCTCCCAGACCCCCCTGGGTGGCACGTGGATGACGGATACACAGAGAGAGGGCATGAGGTCTTCTGGTTTTGAGCTGTGCACTTTAGCCTGCTTTTGCTCTGTCTTATTCCCACACTTGCCTGCGGGGGCGGCCAGCAGGTCCAGGCAAAGCAAAGATGGAGTGGTCTTCCAGCTGGCCAGTCTCACTGCTCATGTGGCCTGGCCATAGCTACTTTCCTGTTTGTTTGCCTTTTCTGTTTCCTTTGCTTTTATCTCTCTCTAATTAACATAATTGTTGGACTTCTCTTTTTCTTCATGTTAATTAGGTTAACTGTCTTACGGAGAAAATCTTAATTTGTGCTGGGTGCTGGTGGCTTATGTCTAAAATCCTAGCTACTCAGGAGGCAGAGATCAGGAAGATCACAGTTCGAAGCCAGCCTGGGCAAACAGTTTGCGAGACCCTATCTCACAAATACCTAACACAAAAAGAGCTGGTAGAGTGGCTCAAGGTATAGGCCCTGAGTTCAAACCCTAGTATCACAAAGAAAAAAAATCTTAATTTGTATTGCATCTAATATATAAGTTATATTGCTAAGTAGCAAATTACACCAAAACTCAGTGACTTAGAGCAAAAATAAGCTTTTGTAGTCCGTACCTCTGTCTCTCTATCACACACACACACACACACACACACACACACACACACACACTGCTTCAGTGGAATGGCTTTCTGTTGTACACATTTGGTAACAGATAGTAAACATTGTCTACTCTATTTTCTTCCTTCCCTCTTTCCTGCATTTGCAGAGCTGAGGCTCACATCCAGGCTGTCTTACACACCCAGCAAGTGCTCTACCATGGAAACACACCCCAGTTCACTCTCTTCACCCTACAGGCCCAGTCCACACCTGAACATCGCATGCAGACACAGGGCCAGTGAAACATGGTTCTCGATGCAAAACCCAGGGGGCAGAAATCAATGCAACTGACCATCCACTGCTTGAAAGCCTGGGATGTGGCACATGAGGCCTGTTTAAAAAGATCTGAACTGTTTCAGGATGCAGTTCCTGTGTGGACGACAGGCCAGCTTCCATGATGCTCTCACATGAAAATGAAATTCTCTGCCACAGACACTGCTCACCAACCCATGTGTGGTCATGAAATTCAATTGTTACGAAAGACAGAAGCCAAGTCTTCCTCTGGGGAGGGAGGGAGGCACCACTGGTGAAGTTTGCATTTCAGATTGCTGTTTGATTCCAGGAAACAACCAAGAGCAAGCGCTTCCTTCCTCTGCAGAGCACGCCATGGACAAAAGCATGAGAAATAACTAAAAATAACTAAAACTACCTGAAAAATAACTAAAGCAAATAGGGCTGGTGGAGTGGCTCAAATAGAGAGGGCTGCTTAGCAAGTGTGAGGCCCTGAGTTCAAACTCCAGTTCAAACTTTTAAAAATGCAGAAGACAAGCAAGGAGCACTGCTCATACTGCCCGGAGGGGGGCCAGGCTGCAGGCCTGGTATGGGAGGTATGTGCTCCTGACCTGAGATCTGGCACAGCTGATGGGGAAGGGAGCACATGTCTACATGTGTGTGAGAGAGCAGAAGAGAGGTAGAGAGACAGATAAAAGGATGGAGAGAAGAGGGTTGAAAATAGGGCTCCTGCTCCTATGGGACCTTCTTTCCCCTCACAATTTGGATGAAGTTGACTTGCTGAACTCAACTTTCAGCCCTGCTGGTTGGTTAGAACCAAACCCATGAGTGGAGGCCCAGCCAAAAGAGGCAGGGGGATGAGGAGCTGTGCCCATGCCCAACCTCCACAGGGCTAGCCAGCCAGGGACACACTTAGGAGGACATGCAGAGGGGCACAGAGCTGTGCTCAGGGAGGACATCACTAACCAGGCAACATCTGGTTGAAATGTGTGGACAAGCAGGAGGGGACTGAAGGAGTCAGGAAAGCTTCCCAAGAAAAGGAAAAACAGAAGAGAAAAAACAAAAAACAAAAACAAACAAACAAACAAACAAAAACGGAGGTCTGAGACAGCCACACAGACCCCAAATGCTTCTCTCTGCTCCAGCAGCCGGCCTTTCCACCTGGTGTTTGTTCTCAAATCAGGAGTCCCATCCGTGTCTGGTGATGGGTGATTGTTATCTCATTTTCTTGGGGGGACTTAAATAAAATTATAGCCCACACATATGTGCAAGCATTGCTAGCATGAACATACAAAGGAAGGACAGGACCATGTGGAGAAAGGGGGAGAGACACCCTTTTGAGTTCCCTCAAGAACCAAAATCTGCATTGGTGTGTCCCAGCTGCTAGGTTAAGCAGTGTCCTGCACAGGGTCTGATAAAAGGGACCATTTCCACACCCAGTGTGGTCACCAGAGGACTTGCTATTACCACCTCTTCACTCTGTCCCCATCTTGTGACCTCGGCCAGAGGATTCTGGCAGAGGAACCAGGATCCTCTACCCAGGTTTTTTGCATCTTTAACAAAAGGCTCAGCAGGATACCCCCACTGGCCCTCAGAGTCAGAGTTTTTCTGAGCTTTTTTCCACCATTACAGCTCTTAGTGTCTCGATCAAAAACACCTGCCAGCATGGCACAGCCGTGTAGCTGGTGGTGGGGAGCTGGGCTCTCCTGCACAGTCACAGTGGCCCCAAATCTGAGCACATCTGAGGGTCTCACTTAGACGAGGACACACATACAGATATATCTAATCCTGCCCAGAGTGTAGAGGGCTGGAAACAGACGAGGGTGGATTTGTCACATGGACAGGGCCTAAGAGTGCCAACCACACAGTTGCTCATCTGAGAATTCACAAGGCAGTGCTGAGTCTCCAATCAACATTCATCACTGTCAAGTGTGACTTCTACATGTAAAAATATGCATGTGGTTTTCATTTCTTGCAATTTGTAAACCGAATTTGAAGCTGCTTCCTTGTTTTGGCAATTCTACAGCAAACTTGCTGCACCATACCCCCACCCTGCACTTTCTAAGGAGCTCTCCACCTGACCACAGGCTCCTGCACAAATGCACTGCAATCCAGAGGCTGCTTTCCTGCAGGCCCTCAAGGTGCACCTGTACTGCCTGCCACCAGACCTGAGCACCCAGAGAGCCGTACACCAGCGTCAGGAGGGAACAGGTCAGAGGGACTGTGTGTTCCTGTAATGCACAGACAACTAGAACCTTCTATGTCCTCAGCTTCATGTAAAAAATCTACATGATCTTCTATACCGGAAGCCGACAAGGAACCAAATTCATCAGGAGGCTGAGGAGGAGAGAACAGGACAATATTCCCTTCTTAAATGCACACAACCATGCACGTGCCTACACACACACCTCATAGGTGCACATGTGTGCACGCACATGCACAAGCAAACACACCCCTCACACACGTGAGCACGCCTCTGTACACACTTGCTTCTCACACGCATGCACACACGTATACACGTGCACACGTGCATCTGCACACACACACATGCACACTGACACACACATTGTAAAACTGACTCTTTTCTTTCTAAGAATAATTTATTGAGGCCAATAACTTGTCTCAAGTAACCTGCTGCCGCCACATTGAAACAAGCCCCACACAGAGAAGCTAACGGTCCCATTATGCTCAGGTTTTCTCCTGTCTCGCATGGCAAATTGAGGCGCTTTCCCGTATTCTCTGAAAAGCCAAATTCTTCAGCAGGAGGGGAGAGTGGCTCTGTGCAGAGCATGTGCTTTGACCACAGACATGGGCTGGAACATGCCTGAGTCTCTTAGGACAGATGGACATGGGACCCAGCCCCGGGTCAGCACAGCACACAGAACCGGGCTGAACTGAGGCTTCCAGGGCAGGGGAGGGTCTGGTTGTGAGGAGAACTGACGCTTGCTGTGGACACCTGCACGTCCAGTCACAGCCCCAGCCTGTTCTGTGTCTCACTTCACAAAGCAGGAAACCGCCAGCGAGCACCCCGCTGCTGCACCGCTGGTGACAGGTGGACTCACTTTGAACCGGAGGGCTCTTCTCACATTAATTGCTACACTGTATATTTCTCGGTAAATTGTAAAATAAAAATGTGAGTGGACAAGTCAAAATTGGACACATTAAGGCACATTTATGGGTTACTGCTTCATTTAAAAACCTGCTTAACTAGTTTTTTTTCTCTGCTTAAACATGCAGCAAGTTTTGTGTGGATCAGCAGAATCCCTGTCCCCACAAGGAGCGCCCCGTTGTTTACCATGGGGACAGTGGGCTCTTGCAGCTCGTTAGTACCAGGCCTCCAGATCCCACGCAGAACTGCAAAAGGAAGTCGAGACAACTTCTATTTATAGCAATGCTCCTTTCAGATATCTCTTGAGATTAGTTCACATGCGTGGTGCTGCGTTCATTTGTTAATGTCTGTCTTGGAGCATGACTGCGCTTGTTCAGAAAAATGAATCATAAGACATTTATCAAGAAAAAGTCCAGGCTGTGTTTTCAACAGTGAATTGAGGGAAGCCTCGCACAGGCTTCCCTCCCACCATAGGTCTGCCATCTACGTGGGTCCTTCTCCACCCCAGAAACCACTGAGAACGCAGTCCACAAAACAGAGAGCAGGGAAAACAGGTGCCGATGTCAGTCCTAATAGTTAAGCGACACACGGAATTAAACTGCGTGTAAAATCTGTAGAACTTAATACTAGAGAACACAGGAGTCACGGTCTCCTTACATCCTGACAAAACTCCTCAGCAAGGGTTTGCTGGGCCCTAAGAACCATCTGTCTGTCCAAAAGAGACAAATAAAAATGGCTAAGGTCAAGAATGAAGACGGGTAGAAAAGAGGCTTATTTCTGGACTGACAGAAGGGCAGCAGAGATGTTGCAGAGAGTTGACAAGGACTGGTGCACAGGACGGTCGCTCTGCCTCGAAGCAAATCCTCGTTTCTTTGGGTTGATGCTGGAGTGGCGTGATGACGGAGAACCTGCAGACTCTTGTGCTCTTCTCAGGGCAGTGTCTTGATTATACTAGCTGGATCATTTCAGTGGATTCCCTTGAAGCACTTCACCGAATCTCCCCTGGAGAGACAAGCCACATGACTCCCAGAATGGCTGCAGAGCCACGAGCCCTTGGTCTGGGAATCCACGGCCCCTCCTCACTGCCATGCAGAATGCCCTGAGCACGTCACTTTCTGCTGGTTGAAGGACCAGGCAGCAGTAGGGTTTAAATATTCTTTCTCATTTTCAAACCAGCCACGTGCTTGTTTAGAAAACAAGAGTGTATAGAAAAGCCAGAGTGTATGAAAAAGAAGACAGAAGAACACACAGAGACCTGGAGTTCCATCTTGAAAGACAAATGCTTTGGAATTTTTCCTCCTGTGGATAATGTTCTGATGCTACTTAAATCAGGCGAGCTGAAGCAGTTCCCGTCCTGTTAGAAATGCTACAAAACGTGACACTTAGAGGCTAGATATCTCAGCACAGGGACGACCCTGGTTTACCGGCCGTTTGCTTGCTACCAGACCATAAGCTTCTTTCTCATCGTTTGCTTTTGTAAGTAGCATTGCTGCTACCTGGAGTTTTCGCTGAGTATTCACTTATTTTCAGGATAGTGTTTCAAAATTATAAGATAAATCCTGTGGTCAAAGGGTGTGAACATTTTCAAAATTCCTGGTAGGTGAGAACAAAGGATCTTTTCAAGGGAAGCTGAATGGTCGGTGGACATTTTATCTGCACCATTGCTAAGCGAGACAGAACGGTGGACGTTAAACAGCAGACTGAGCATCAGGGTGAAGTAAGCCGTGTTTTGTAGCTGCCGAAGTCATTTTTTTTCTCAGTGGAGCGAAGGGAGACCATTCTTATTTGTTTTAAAATAACTTGATCTCAATAAGTTAAAACAAATACGTAACACCCATTGGAATGCCTTTCCTACAAATGGAAGACCTGGGACATGGCTGGGGGAGATGGAGCTGTGGCAAATGCAGGACACTGAGCAGGGACCACACTCACTCACTGGCAGCAATCCATATCACCACCGGCTCCTGGTGTGGCCCAAGGCTCCTCCCAGAGCAGATCAAAGGCAAGTGAGACAGAAACCTGGTGTCTCTGCCAGGTTCCTGGGACAGCACCGTGAAGAGCTGGACCTGCCCTGCCTGGCCCTTCCTCACCATGTGGAGGGCTGCCCTCTGGGATGAACACTGTCACAGCCTGGCTCCCGTGATCCTGAGTGGACACTTTGGCATCTGGCCCCTGTGATCCTGGATGAACATTGTGACAGTCTGATCTCTGTGATTCTGAATGGACAATGTGGCAACCTGGCCCATGTAACTTTAACAGCAGCTGAAACACTGCTTTGCCCAGAGCTAGGGCACCTGTCTGCTTCAACACTGGCTCTGTCCCACTGGCCGCTAGTGGCCTGGGCCCAAGACAGAGGGCCAGAGATTGAGGGTTGGGAATGCTTACAGATGACTAACCATAAGCCACTTGTCAGGTGCCTATAGTGATAGGAACCTTGCCAAGGTCACAGAGACGGCAGGCGGCAGTGCCTTTACCTGGAAATAGGGAACACCATCTTTATCAATCTCAGAAGTAACACAAGGTACTTCTATAATTCCGCAAGTATGTGCATTCTGAGGCTGCTAAGTCAGCAGGCTTAGCCTTTCATAGGATACTGACTAGTTTTAAAAGCCATAACACACACACACACACACACACACACTCCTTAACTGAAGAAATACTGTATATCAGCACTCATCCATGATGAGAACATGGCACTCATAATCTCATTTGACCTGAGGCATCCTTTGAGCTGGGGACAGACATCCCAGCTGCACCAAGAAGACTTGCAAGGTCATTGCTTGCCCAAGCTGAAGGTCATTGCTTGCCCAAGGTCAAGGTCATGAGCTCTCCTTGGGATTAAGTTCACATCCAGCTTTCTCCAAGTCCAAGTTCCCCCACAGCTTCTGATACAAAGCAACACATCTGCTCCCCAGAAATTCTCACTCCTCAGTGGGAACTCCATGCCCCCCATTCCGTGAACAGATTTTGAGTGTGGCTTCAGTGAGCCCTAGGGAGCCCGTGGTCTCACTTAGGGAATCTCTGAGGTTCAGTGACTTATATGAATGTGCCACTTGTCTGCAGCTTGGCTTTGAGCTCTGCTTAGACCCCCCTGCCTGCCTGCAGGACCATGTCAAGTTCTCTGTCCTTCCTCCATGTCCCTTACCCATGCACACAATTACACAGTGCATGGGCCAGGGCAGGGCCCCCGATCCCTAGAGAGCAAAATCCTTCTTATCCATCAACATACACCAAATGCCACTTCTGCAGTCTTTCCAACAGGTTCCCCCTTTTTTAAGTACCCCCACGATATTACCTGTTCCTTGTTCCTCCTATGAAATTCTTTCTGCTTAAATACCTAGAATGAATGGCACATGCTTTTCTGACACAGGTAAAATCAATAGATGTTTATTCAAGTAGGTCTTTTGGTTTTCCTCAAGGAAATAGAGGGGAAGGGGTTGGACGTGCAGCCAGATGGGATTTACTTATTCAAATCATCAGGCACAGTGAGAAGGGACTAATGAAGCCAGAGAGTGAAGAGGAAGACCTAGCTGCACCTGCCCCGGCCCAGCAGCCTCAGGACTGAGCAGATAAACCGCACAACCACTGCAGTCACATGTGGCACCAGAGTGAGGTCACAGAGAGGACTCACAAACAAGCAGGAGAAGAGACCAAGAGCCTGTGTGAGGCCACGTCAGCTGGTCACTAACTCTACGCTCAGAGTTTCAGGCCTCCCTTCAGGTTGCTTCTTCACCCCGCCCCGTGTGTGCAGTGGACAGGCTGGTGGCCCAGGGCCCTGGCCCCCAGTGCCATGTGGGCAGGACCTGTGACTTGTTTCTGACCTTGGGAGGGTGATAAGATGAAGGGGGACCCCTGTGTCAAGGCAGAAGAGTCACTCTTGATCCTCTGCCTCTGTGAATGACCTGGAGGAAGAAAGGGGCTGTGAATCCTACAGCTTCCAGGAAGAGAATCCCACCCTCAAGCCTTGTCAGCCCTCAGATAAGAAGGCAGCTGGGCCAGCACCTGAGCGTAGCTTTGTTGCAGACTGTCGAAGATGTACCCTGTCACACAGAAACTCCAGGACAATAAAGTGTGTGTTGGTTTAAGCCACTAAGCTTTGGGGTGATTCGTTATGCCTAGAACTCCAGTTTCCCTCTCAGGCACGTGCTCCTCGATTAACATGCTACTTCTGTCTTGAAACATAGTTTTGGACTCGTCCAATTCTCTCACTTCTTGATAAAATTGATTAGGACAGGCAGTAAGTTGATGTCCACATATTACCATCAAGGGCAAAACGGAGTCCCATCTGTGGTAGGTCACTGGAGATGGAGAACATTCTAGCCCACGCAACCAACAAGCTGTCAAGTGCTAACATCAAACTCATCACAGAGATGTACAGCAGCTCTTACAAAAGGCTTTTAAGGCTGAGGACGTCACATAGAAAAATACTGTGTTGTTCTTGTTTGGCAAATTTTTACAATTAAAATCAATTCCTTGGGGTGAATGTCCCCAGCCATTGCTAATTTTCTACGTTCCTCTCCTGGTCTGGACTGGAAGAAGGGGCTTACGTGTGACTGTGGATGGCATATCGGCGTGAAGGAGATGTCTGTGCGTCCCTCCCCTAGCATCACCCTGCCTGGACAGCCACACAGCCTCCTTGCCTGGACAGGCCAGGACGTGCTCCTGTGTGCCTCTGGTGGAGGAACACAGGGTGTCCACACGGATTTAGGCTTGCCTGTCTACGGGACCTTCCTCTCTGACCCTGAATCTGCATGTACACACAGAATACAAGAACAGGCAGCAGAGTCACTGATCCTCCAGAGCACAGACAGGGCACGTCCCCAAACCCGATCACTACACAGGGATCTCTCTCTTCCATAAACCCTTGGTTTCACTAAGGAAATATATCACTCTTATTAAAACCTGCATTTTATTAAACATGAATTTTAAAGATTCATCGAGTAAAATCAGCAGGAGAAAATACGACGGTACTTAGTTTTTTAAAGTTAGCATGAGGATTTAGTAGTATTGGACTTAATTTATTCTTCCTGGCACTCATTCCTTCAGCCAACAAGGTGACGGAGTGTCGGCCGTGTGCACGACTCTGAGTGACGGGCTCCTCAGAGTGATTCACTCACCGAGTTCCTGGGAGAGATGGATTATAAGTTTTCTCTTTCACCTTTATGTAAATAAACGGAGAACCCAGAGGAGGAAGCAGTCCCCGTGTTGCCCACCTTCCCTGACTTGCCCAATCTGCTCAGCCTAGACACAGCTCTGCAGTAGGATCCAGTTCACAAGTTCATCTGCGTGGATCGAGACAGAGACCTCGTCTCCTGAGTGTGCACATTAGAAGAGGCCACTGAGAAATTATTACTGCCCAGGGGTAATTAAAACTAAGACTTGTTCTTCAGGACTTCTGATGGACTCCCATCCCTGCTCACCTCCGCCCCATACCCACTTCAGAATCATGCTGGAGCAATTGAGCTCTGAGGGTCATTTTCCAGGCTAGGTTCTGTCACACACAGGCTCTAGCTCCTCAGCTTTCCTTACACATTGGTCACTCCAGCACCTGGGGAGATGGACGTGTCACATTGGTTTGTGGAGGGAGATCCAGTTTTGGGTCAAAGGCTCTGCTGCTAGGCTGAGGTGGCTTTAGCACAGCTGCACCCCTCGGCTCAACACACACATGACTTAGCAGCCTGGCTACCACGTGGACACCAAGACCAGCCCAGGCACTGTCACCTTCATAGCCATTTCTCTAATCTACCTGCCTCCTGGTAAAACTGGCCATTCCCTACGAATCTACCACTGTTCACACTTCTCCTTTCACAGACTTCTTCACATGTGTACCATGTCCTCAGTACTTAATTTTTGCAATGCTGACATTCAGCCTAGCAAAAGCAAGCTGTCTAGACATTTTTGAAATGATAAAAAATAAAATTAGAGCTCTTAAGCATTTGTGAGTAGCTACTGGTGCATAGACAGGTCCCCTTCTTCAGGAAGGACACAGAGCACACTCTATGAAGTGCTTTCCAAGTGCCAGAAATTCATTAAAAAAAAAAAAAAAACAGACTTTGAATTAACGGCTCCATTCCCAACATCTCTAGAATTTAGCCTAAGGAAATAATCACAAACGAGCATGCAGATAAAGCTATGAATATATTCATAAAGGTAAAATTTGTATTAGCAAAAAGATTAGAAACAGCTTATGCTTCCATTAAAAGGGGATTAATTTAATAAGTGGCAGTATACTCACACCATGGAATAATACGCATCCACTAAAAATGATTTTTAGAAGCGTATTTAATGTTGTGGAATTGAGTCCCCAATTTGCAGGCAAGAGAACAATGCAGGTAATAAGGGAAGATGTATGGTAAGATTCAATGACAAATTCTCCCATTCCCTGCTTATGACACTCCTGAAACTCAAAAGCCATAAAAAAAAATGAAAACTTAATCTTATTTATTTTAGTGAGGAAATTGTGTCTCCTTCCAATCCAAGACACTCAAATGACTTTCCCCACTAGAAAATTATATCAATTAAACAACAAAACAAGCTTATGTCTGTCATAAACACTACACTTAAAGTAAACCAACAAAATTGGCCCATAAAATGTAAGTGATAATGGCTTGTAATACTCATCAAAGCAGAGATGGTGGGCGGTGAGGCGTCATCTTTTGTAAGGTGACAGAAAATCAAAGAAATGAACCATCACCAAAACTTTTGGGTTCCTAGACATCTTTCAGTCACGCTGCACTTAGAATTACAGCAGGAAAAACACTTTCAGGACAGCATAAAGGGTCAGTGCACAGAGAATGTCACACATAGACCAGTGCAGAGTCAGGACAGCCACCAGCAAACATGGCGGCTACAGGGGAACACACCCAGGACATGCGTCTGTCCCACCTGCTCAGGTCTCACTGGAATCTGCTGGTCTGAAACACTGATGTGGAAACACCACTTCTCGTGGTGCTCTGAGTAAAAAGGCAGTTATGACGATGTTTTTAAAGATGACATAACTCTTGGAAGCCGCCTCGGTGAGTGGTGTTCCGGGTACAGGGTCAGTCTGTGAACACAGCACCTGGTGGCTTTGGTTTTAATTTTCAAGGTTACATGTTGTGAACAGGTCAAAATAACATTACTAGAAAGATTTAAAAATAACTCTTACATGAATGAATGAATGTTTCTAAAAGTGACACTGACTTTTTTATCAAAAGCATCATTTTTTTTTTTTGCTTCGGTCTTCATAAAGCTCACTCCAAACACTTTTTTTTGTAGGAAAGTTTAGTTGTTTTTTTTTTTTTTTTTTCTGGATTGGGAACAAAATTCCAGAAGCCCTAGAGTTATTTACTTCAACTCTTTCCTACAAATATCTTACAAGCAGTAGGGAGTTTTTATTAGCTATTAGTCACTGTCCTGCATAAAGATCTGAGAAGCAGAAGTGACTCCACTCTCCTGGAAACCATGCTTTTGCTCTGCTGCACGTGGGATGTTGTGCTGACATCAACAAGAGAGTGGGGTCTCACCATGGAGATCCAGGTGTGTCTTTCTGTAGAGCCCCAGGTATGTCTCTGTGGAGTCCCAGGTGTGTCTGTCTGTCTGTGTTGCTCCAGGTGTGTCTATATGTGGAGCTCAAGGTATGTCTGTCTCTGGAGCCCCAGGTGTGTCTGTCTGTGGAGCCCCAGGTGTGTCTGTCTGTGGAGTTCAGGTATGTGTGTCTGTGGAGCCCCAGGTGTGTCTGTCTGTGGAGTCAGGTATGTCTGTCTGTGGAGCCCCAGGTGTGTCTGTCTGTGGAGTTCAGGTATGCCTTTCCTGTGCACTGGGCCTTACAAAAAGCATGATTTGTGTCTCCTCTTTCAACATCTGGTGTTCACATCTACCACTGTTGCTGCACTTTTCATTTCTTTCAAATTCTCTTCTACAACTATAAAGTGTGTTGGTTTTATCTCCTCCATGAACGAGTGTGACATTTGGCTGGTAATTCTGCCTTTTGAGTCCCGGTCAGTCAATGGAAAACTCAGAGATTTGGACCACGTGGTCTTTAAGGGATTATTTTCCCCAACCTTAGCATCGTGACCAAGTACCTACAAACAATGCACATGCACATGTAGAAGATGTGTTTATATTTGTGTGTATATACATATACTATGCACACACACACACGACTAAGCACAGCTGCCTGAATAGCTCAGGGATGTGCTAAACCACAGTGCTGAGTGTTGGCCCTAGGTTCGAGTCCAGGCTCGCAGATGTGTACGAATGTCACTCTGGGCTGTGACACTGAGCTAGGCATCGTGCACAGTGAGTGAAGCAGGAGAAGAGCAGCTTGGATGGCTGTGAAGTGAGAGCTCAGCCTCGCTGGGCTTTCTTTCAATATGATGACAGCTTTAGGGCTGTGTTAGGTAGGATCTGTGATGAATACTTATAAACCAATTTGCTAATGACGGAATTAAAGAAATACAGAGCGTTGTTAAGTCAGTAAATTAAGAGCGAGTTCAAGTCTTTCCTCTTATCACCGGCCAGAATATCAAGTGCGTAATTCTTAGCCTTAATTGAGCTGGACCACTGTTATCACAGAAAGACATAATAAAGCCAAGTACCTCAGAATATGAGTGTGAAGACACTCATTTTGCATCTCACGCTTTTATAAAGGTTGACCTGTTTTATCGCCAGGGTGTTTGTCTACGTGTGCGTGTGTGTCTGTAGCAAAGTCATCCAGTACACGTACACTTGGGGAAACAGGCGCTCATGACTTTAAATAATTTCACCTCTTAAGTACAGTCAGTATTTGTTTAGGATATAAATGAATATAAAGTTACATTAAAACATTAATTAAAATTGCATTAGACAGAGTGTAGGAATGCATTCTGCACAGAAGCAGAGCAAACTGAGTACTGGGAGTTAAGTGACAGAGCGTCACACGGAGCCAACGGGGCGGCGTGAGCGACTTCTGCAAAGCTGTCGTTCAAGCTGGCAGGAATTTCATAGATGGAAAAGGGTTGCTGAATGACTCAGGTGTGAACTGATTTCCGAGTCGGAAGGAGCAGCCCCTGGCTATCTGTGTTAGTCCCAGCACCAGGAAATCTCACCCAAAGATCCTGCATGGGACTGGCAACCACGCTGGGGACCCTGTCCTGCAGCAAAACCCCATGTGGCTCGCTGGCCATGTGTCAGGAGCTTATCTGTCTGGTGTGCAGCGTCCCGCCCTCCCTCTGCATTAAAAGCAGCTTGTGAGCTGAAGCATTCAGACTGGCTGGAGAATTCGGACTAAATTCAAATCCAGGCCAACACGCGTCTGCAGTGAAGTCCCAGGGCCTGTGGAGGGCCAGGAGGCCTCTGGGAATGACCAGAGGGTCTGCAGAGCTGCACACCAACACGTCAGAACATTCGCCCACTGCTGACCGCCCATCTGACTGAGAACTCGGTGCAGACGTCACCTGCAACAAGGCACCGAGAGCCAGGCGGGAGCCGCTGTGGGCCGTGCTGAGGGCTGCAGTAGGAGGCTGGCGGCTCCACCCTGTGCCTCGAACACACGGGGACCCAGGTAGCAGCCGATGAGGCCTGGCCTGTGTCGTCGGGCGCGTGGGAAGAGCACGACTGGCCCCAAGCTTCTGAAGCTCCTTCCTATCCGAGGCCAATGCTGTGGGGCTGCAGACCTCTAAACCGACCCCAGAACAGCTTCCAGGGAGAGTTCTCTGCAGCAGTGTATAGCTATTATTTACTCGTTTTTAATTTTAGGATTGGCCTAGGTCAATTTCAGAGGGACCAAGGTCAATTTCCAATATTCAAGTGCTTTGTTTTGTTTTGGCATACTGAAATTTGAACTCAGGACCTCACATTTGCTAGGTGAGCGCTCTGCGTCTTGAGACACAACCCTAGCCCTTTTTGCTTTTAGGTTATTTTTTAGATAGATTTAGGTTTTTGCCTAGGGCCTGGCCAGGATCCTATGGCTTCATGAGTACCTGGGATAAATCTCTCCTTTTTTTTTTTTTTCGGTCCTGAGGTTTGGACTCGGGGCCCCCAAGCTTCCTAGGCAAGCACTGTATCAGTTGAGCCATGCACCAATCCTTTTCCTTTTAGTTTGGCGAGACCAAGTGGCTGGGATTACAGGCCTGACTTGCCCCCTTTTGGGCTGATTTTCTTAGGTATTTTGTCAGAGTGACTCAGAGCTGATGGTCACACACACGTGAGTCAGAACATGTGGTGTCTGTCTTTCCGTCTGGCTTATTTCATTGACATACTCCTGTTCCACCCATGCTGCAAATGCCAGGACTTCATCCTGTTCATGGCTGAATAGCATTTGTGCGGGTGTGTGTTTTCGATGTGATGTGATCTCTTTTGTTTTCTGCCTAGAAGGAGAAATTGTTCTGAGGTTCCGATGGCTCTTACAGGCACACTAAAACGTAAAATGACCCATCCACCTTTCTCTCTATCCTACCTCGAGGGCCTCGCCACCGTGTGAGCCAAAGCAACTCCATCTGTGAGCCAGAGTCCACTCATCCTCTTGCGTCTGTATTTGAGGCCATTTTTATAAAATCACTGATTAATAACAGTCATTACAAATAACTACTGGCTTATTTATGACTCTTTATCCCAACTGAGCCACTCAGCTGTTCTCTAGACAAAGGACTGTTTCATTCAACTGTCTTCCCCCAAAGCCTGGAGTCACACCGGACAAAGAGACTTGGAATAAAGGTACTCAGGCTAGGCACTCAACACATGACAGGGAAATTTATAACGAAATAAAACGTGGGAGGTCACTGGGCCCCACCATGTCCCCAGCATTGTGCTGAGCACTTTGATCTCCAAAATTGCCTGGAAATGCAGGTGCTGCTTCCCCTCTCTGAGGACCAGGATTTCAGATGGGTGACGTTGCAGGGCTGGCTCGAGGTCAGCAGAGCCAGCTGGATTTATCCTCAGTCTGCTTATGGCCCTGTGTTCCTCAATTCTGTTCTTTACTTTCTGCACACTTTTTCTTCTGTGGGTTTATGACCTAGTTTATTTGATGATTAACAATTTATTATTTAGCCTTGTAATGGTTAATCTTCCAAAATCATCTGCCATCCATGTCATAAAGATGTGGTTGGTTACCAATCAGGAGCTATGCCGATCCTCCCAAAGATTTTTGAGGTTTTGGAAAATGACCTCTCATCAGCCCTCTCTGCAGTGTGTCTCATAGTAAGAAAGTTGCCCTGCAGAGCAAGTCAGAGGGTCATCGTGCCACAGGTCCGTCACGCAAAGGCTTCACTCTGAGACATTCGCGAGCTAGGTGCAAAATGTCAAGGCCTTAGCACAAGATGCTAAGGTGAGTACGTGAGACCCAAAGCAGTCGCCTTTTACAAACTCCTCGTGCAAAGTACTTGGGACACTGGCTCATGACCCCGGTCCCGCTCTTCCCACTGGACGCAAAGCCTGTGATTCTTCTGGGAGGACAACGATCTTCGGTACAAGACAGCGTAGAAGACGGGTCTGTGTCAGCAAGCTCCTGTCTGTAATGTTGGGATAACCACCTCATCCGGGGGCTCGCCCTTGCCCACACCCATGCCCTGCTTCTTCCTGTTTCTAGAAGTCCCTCAGAGTCCTGCTCCGGTGCTGCCTCCTAGAGTCATGTCACTCGCACCATGTTCTGAATTACTCTTCCTGTCCTTCCCAGGCTGCTCAGTGAGGGCCAAATGGCACAGGGCCATTTGGTGACAGTCTATCTTAAAAACCCAAACGGCCCTCTGGTCACGGGGGCGGGGGATGCTTTGCGCTGGGGTCCACTTTGAGCCAGATTCTGAGTGGGACACAGAGGACTGCAGTGACAACGGGAAGGTGCATGTCCAGAGGGACACCCCAGGGACAGGAAGGAGAAACTGGAAGCGTCCACCAGCTGTGGTGTGCAGAGAAGCCTGAGGTCTTTGGAAAAACAGGGTTAGGAGTTTCTTCCACACACGCAGCTTGTGTGCTACTCACGGAGTCAAGGGTGGGAGAACAAACGTGCAGTCATGTTTAGCAGAGTGAGCCCTCCCTTCAGCCTGCTTCTCATTGCACCACCTTCCTTCTGTTCATCACATGAGGGTGACTCTCCCGTTCAAAGCCCCACTGTGTGCTGCAGGCATGCGCAGACCCTTGCGGCAGTTTTGCTTGTTCTAGGCTCACAGCTTGTTGAGTTCCGTGTCGTTAGATCCCAAGAGCAGCTGGGAAGGAGATGTAGTAAACGGGAGGTTGTCCTCCAAGGTCATTCTGCAGAGATGTGGCCAAAGCTTCATCACTCATCGCTCACGAGGTTGCTGAGATGTAACGGTCAGAGAGGAAGCGGTGCTCGGAATCCATACCAACAGTGCAGGAATTGCATCTCCCAGGTGCCAGTCACATAAAGACAGCGACATCTAAAGCTCTATGCAAACACTGGCATGGGAGTAAGGATTGCAAACAAAGCCCCACGTCTGACCTGGCTCCCTTACTGCACTTAGAAACCTGTCATGGCTCGGGACAGCGTCCCAGCATGTGCCCTGGGCACTGTGGCACTCGTCCAGGCCGTGAGCTCCTCAACGTTGGAACATCCTCCAGCTTCTCTCGCCAGTACCCAGCACTGTCCAGAACTCATTTAACGCTTGTGTGATGCAAGTAGAAATGAGAAAACCCAGGAGAGAGGCAACGGGGTAGCAGCAGGAAGGCAGGAGAGGGGTCGCAGGCCAGCGGACAGGAAGGGGACAGGGCAGACAGCAGTCCTGGGTTATCCTCAAGTCCTCCAGCCCTACTGTCCAAACAGGGACCTCCCTCTGAATCTTGATAGTCTCAGCTAGTGACCAAGGCAGGAGCTCTGCAGATCCCCAGGAGGCAGGACCTGCACAGGACTCTGCTGGAAGCTGATGCAGCCTGAAGGTTCAAGTCGTATAAATGCCTCCTTGACTTCAAAAGTGTCCCACACCTGCCACATTAGAAAGAAACCCCGAATGATTCTGAAAACGTTTTCCAGGAGTGTCAAGGAGCTGATGGAAGATTGAAGGCAGACCAGTCTTGGTTGAGGTGACTGGAGTGTCATTGAGATATTGTTCTCAGGATCCCGCAGCCTCTCTGTATTCCTGAGTTTCAGACTGCAGGATTTCTCCTGAGCACACTTGACCCCAAGCAGATCAACAAAATGCACTGAACTTCTGTATACCATGAGAAGGCATGGAGGATGCTCGCACTTCCTTTCAAAGCGGAGACTTTCTCAGTCAGCACACTATTGTTGAGACACCTGCACACCCACGTGTATAGCAACCCTACTCACAACAACCAGAATATGGAATCAGCCTAGGTGCCCATCAACAGATAAAGAATTATGGTAGATGTACACAAGGGAGTATCATTCAGCCATGAAGAAAGATGAGTTACATTGTTTGCAGGAAAATGGATGGACTTAGAGACCATATTAAGGAAAATAAGCCAGACTGAGAAAGGCAAATGTCACATGTCTTCCCTTGTATGCAGAGTCTAAAAATGAGGACAGGATGTAAAACACTGGGGGTGGGAACCAGCGAGAGGGTAAGAGGAGAGGGGAATATGGTCGAAGTACTTCACACACATGTGTGAAAACGGAACAATGAAACCTACCGAAATTGGTTTAAGAACGGGGGATGAAGAGGAGGGATAGAGGGGACGAATTTGATTGGGGTACACTGTGTGTGAGTATGGAAATATCACAATGAGACCCCTTTGTACGGTGGTGACCATTGTCTTCAACACTGAAAAGGTGCTGGTTAAGAATCCTGGGATTAATTCCAATATCAGTCTTCCTCAACATTCATTTGCATTTATTCTGTGCATACTTTCCAAATATGCGACAAAACGCAACAGACATAATTTTAGCAACAAGAAGATAGACAGTACTTTATCTAAGCACATTAAGCATGACACCTGATACTTAAATTACCCAGTGGCCATAAACATAAAATATTTATTTATTCCTAAGCAAATCAATGAGATAAAAGTATTTCAATGCCAGCTGAATGCCCAGATATCAGAAATTGGATATCATTTTTAAAGAAGAAAGAAACTTGCAAATCAGGTCTCCTTTGTGCATTTCATAGCATTCTGCATAAACACAAAATTGTCCCAGGCTCAGACACCAGACGGTATCTGCCATCCATATCCCATGGCCGTATCTCACATCCATCCCCACGGCTTCCCTCTGATTCTAAACATAGCATTTCCAAACTTGCCTTGGTTGGTAGGACCAGGGATCCTAGGGGTCAGGTTTTTGCAGTTGCTTCAAAAATATGCACGGCGGATAGAAAGGTCTGTACCAGATGTTATGGAGGTTTCTATGCTTTAAGTAAGTGCTGAAAAAAAACTGCACTTAGCTCTGTGCACACACACATTATGCTCCAACAGATACCTGAGAGGCAGAAGAATGGAAAGAAGGCTCAATCCAGGCATCACGTGGGGCCAAGGGATGCTCAGAGCTGTGGCAACACCTCTCTTGTGTGCAAAATGACCTGGAAATTTTCTTCTAGACCTCTCTGTTTTTACTACAAAAATATTACTGTCTCCTTCATCATGTATGCAAACACTGACTTCTGCTGAGATAATGAATGCAAGCCATTCTTGGGCCTCCCTCAGTTCCCTTCGCCTTGCTCAAATATGCATGTGTACACATGTGTGCATGCCTGTGCAAGGCACACACGCACACAAGTGCACACACAGACCCGTGCATGCACACGCACATACTCCTCCCTCTGTGCTTCTGTTCTCGTTTCATCATTGGAGCCTATCACTAGGCAAGCTGTAACTAAGCACATAGTGACCAGAGTATGGGTGCCTTCTTTTATGGAGCTAAGTGTGTTGGAAGGCAAGCTGGGTCAGAAGGTGTTCACCTTGGATGTGGGATTCATCCTACAGACAACAAAGAGCCTTGACAACATCCCAGGAAGGGTCTGGTGTGGTCTAATTGGCAGCTGGGCATGCCTGCCAGGCTGGCTGCATGCCTGTCTGAGCATCTGAGGACCTGGGGAAAGCAGGGTTGTTACTCCTTGCTCCACACCATGCCCTGCCACAAGAAAGCCAGCCAGCAATTCCACCTTCACCTGGAAACCAAGAGGAGCCTGAGCCTCTGCAAATATTTCTAATAAAAGCACAACTGTTCGTGTAACTTCACGATGAAATTCCACATAAGATGCACGTGTAAATGGGGTGAGGCCAAGTGGAAAACAAAACTCTCTGAATGTGACAAGAGCTTCCCAAGCAGACTGTGGATGGTGACAATAATCCTCCAGGGACCGTGAGCAGACAGCCTTGCTTCTCCTGCAAGGTTCCATGTTTTTCGGGAATGCCTGTCATTTTTCTCCTCGGTATCTTCTTTTTCCTGTTGCACATTTTGAGTCTATTCTAGAGCATATGGTTGCTGTAGCTTCTTGGATCAATATCTTTAATAAAATAAATCAAGCTTGAGGACTGGGGCATGGATCTAGTGGTAGAGCTACTCGCTAGCAAGTGTGAGTCCCTGAGTTCAAATCCCAATACTGCTCCCCAAAAATCAAGCCTTTGTCAACGAACTCCTGAAGTCATTTTTGCAGTGTTGCAACCTTCCTGGTCCCATCCTTCTCTGTCTGTCTGTGTTCTGCTCCAGGCTGAATATGTGACACTTTCTTTACTCCCTGATTGCCTCTGTAGGCTTTAGACATCACGCAGGTCCAGGGAAACTCCACATCCTGGTGAACTTTGTGTTTTCTCTCGCTACCTTGAGATTGCTTATTTGAACCACACTTGCAGTTTCGCTTTAGGAGGTGCAAGAATATTTTATTTATTTGGTTTCAGTCTTGAGATCCTTTAGATCAAAGAGGCAACATGCTTTTTAGTTCTGGAAAAATCTCAATCTTGGCTTCTCCGACTGATTCTCCTGTCTTTCCTCATTCTTTTCAACTTCCTGTGAGCTGAGGCTCATATCGTCATTTCTGTGGCCATCTTGTGCTTTTAATGCAAAGTTCCCAACACATCCTCACACCTGTTTTCTAGTTTGCTAATTCTTCCTTCACCCCTGTCTATTCCACTTTATCGTACCCGCGTAATAGTCAAGTGAAGTGGCCCGTCTGAAACATTCTGCTCATTTTTAATGTGTCTTACTATTTCATACACGAGGGCTCCTTTTCCATTCATTAATTTAAGACATTCTGATATCTGTGCAGGTCTGCTGTTCCCGGTGGTTTGGCTGCTCGTTTGTCATTCTGCCTGTCTTTGCATTCCCACAGAGTGTCTTTACATGGGTTACAACTTTGCTCTGTTTACCTAAAGTGGAGGAGACTCCCCTTGACCCATGTGGGCAGAGACTCTGTGTAGTTGACTTGTGGTTTTGATTGCCAGAGGCCTCAAGTTTTGACAGGGCTGTAACAATTTTCCCAAGAACTTTGCCATGTGTCCTTCCTGGGCACGTGGGTGGTACAGGCAGAGCTGCATCCATGCCTGGACTGTGAGTTTATTGCGGGTAATGAGTTCCACCCTGACACTGGGAACATGATCTCTGTCTGTTCTTGACAGTGTCTTTCTAGTTCTTTCCTCACAGATGAGGAAGCTCACCAACCCACTGTCTGGGTTTAATTCAAGGGACTCGGTTCTGGGGTCTCCTCCACCCAGTCTCGCAAGGCACAGGTCACACCTTCCTTCTGCTCCAACATCAGAGCCCCAGCTCCACCTGGGCCTCTCTGGATTTCCTTCCTCAGCCTGAACTCATGCTTACCTCTGCTTTAAGATTCTCAGTTCTTTGGGCTCAGAGAATTCCTTTTCTTTCTTGTTTTTTTCATTCAAGCTTGGTTTTGCATTGAAACAAATTCCATTTTGTATCTATGGTACTTTCCCGTGTTTAACTGGGAAGGTGCAGTTTATGCATCAGCTCTGTCTTCCAATCTCCTCCATCACATAATCGTCCTAGAAGTCTCCTTGGTGGCTCCAGAGGATTCTGCCGTGTTTCCCCTAAAACCCAACTGCCCCAAGCTCCTGGAAGACAGGGGCTGGGCTGAGGCTTCTGTCCCTTGGCAACCTAACTGCTCTGGAGTTTCTGGCCCATGCTGAGGACTTCATACAAGCTGGTTATCTTCCACTCACCATCCGAGTACAGCAATCAGGAAAAGTCGCTGTCATCCAAAGCACACAATTAAAAGGCACATTGTCAATGGAACACACAGCAGTCATGCCCCCCTCCCTCTGTCTCCAGAGAGAGGCAGGACAGGGACCAGCTGTGGGAGGGATAGGAAGGCTGGGGTGTCCTTTATCTCAAAATCCCCCGTTGTTTAGAGGTCACAAAGCCTCAGGATGACTCACATTCAATGAGGGCACCAAGCAGCAGGGAGATTTCCTTTGTTCAGAGTCACTTGTGGGGAAAATCTTGACTTTCTCGTGTTTTAAAAAATCAAGAACAGAATGCTACTAAGGACAGGAAATCCTCCCCACTCCTTCTTAGTCATGCACTATTAAGGGAGAAGAGATGCTTTGTTTTCTCTTTGTGATAAAGTGTAAGATTCTGTATGTCTGTCCAAAATCCCCTAGGCAGCATGTGGCTTGTACATTTGAAAGATGGAAGTTAAGAAAAATAAACAGGACTTTTAAAGATTTTTTCAAAACTGACAAATTGCTTTTGAACTAGAATTTCTACAAACAACATTTCCCAAATGTGCATCTATGCTAACTACTGCTTTTACACTCTGGAAGTGAGAAAGTCAAGGCTTTTCTTGCTGTGACTGCTGCACACTAAATGCACCCTGGTATCTTGTATTGTATTCCTGCCGGCCAAATTTATAACACAATGTCTGACTTTGTTTGTTAGTTTTAATTGGGTTAAACAACACAGACCTAAGACACTGTTAGCACATTGGAGTGCATTTCTGATAAGTTCTAATCCTACCAGACATTGCATCCATCTTCCCAGATCATAAAATCTATTCGCTATGAGGGCAAATCGAATCATAGATCGAAAACAAACAGACAAATCCATGAACTGGTGTCTACAGCTCCACCCAGTGTCAATACTTCTTCCTGTGATCTTGCTACAAAGCAAAGGGTATCATGCATTTGTCAATAAAGTTTGAGAAGGATGATACATTCTTAAATTATTGTCCTATATTAAACTGACAGATTATATCACATGAGAATTCTAAAAGTGGTCCCACCATTACACACTGTCAGCTGCTTGGCTGGATGAAGCTGAAAGAACCCTAGGAAGATAGTGTAGACTTGAGACAGTCTTCACATTAATTTGAAGAGTGATTGTAACACCGAGATTGTTCTTAGTGAATTTATTATTCATTTTTGGAGCGTTCTCTACATAGGAAAATCACTGCAGTGACCGCCTGCATGCAAATGGCAGGGGCTTTGTGCCAACCATGATGCTCTGCACTCCATGTGGTCCTGCATCTTCAAGATTCACACCTAGGCCATCTCTGTATCCTGGCTGGGAAAAAGATCCTGGCTGGTAACAACAAACGCACAAACGAATGAAAGAACACTTCCATCTTATTAGACACACAGTCCTCCTGGTTTCAGGAACTTGCAATACACAGCATGAAAGCAATTTGCATTTTGAGGTTGTGATCCACATTTTATGAACACTTAAAATTTTGGGTTCTCAAAAAATAGGCCTCACCATTGTAGGACTCACAGCTGGCAGGACTTCGAGGCTCTGTGTCCTGTCAACTCCTAGTCTCATTTGCTCGACAGATGTTATCATCTGAGACGATGCTAATTATTCAGAGCATATCCAAAGCTCAAAGCTGCTCTCTCCGACCACTAACAGACAAATAGGTGTTTCCCACTTCACTGGTTTAGCCAGGAAAGGCTATTAGCAGCTTTCTGACATGCAGGAGAAAGGATAAACGCCGTGCCCTGTTGGGGAGGCGTGTTCAGCTCCGGGCAGCACTTGCAGCGGGGCCATGGCTCTGATCACTTCTATGTGGTGGCATTTATGAGTTAACTCAGACACTGCCAAAGAAATTACAGAACAAAAAGGCTGATTTCAGATTCCACTCATTGCACCCGGCCAGCTCTCACTTAGACTAATTACTTAAATGATTTAAAAACGTATGAATATTCATATGCCAGTGCTTCTGAAAAATAAAGCACAGCTGAGCCCCGGCCCAGCCTTTCCTCCCTTGTCTCCTCTGGGGGAGTTGCACTTGCTATCTGAGTCAGAGAAGCCAGTGGGGAGGAGATGGGAGGAAGGAGCAGCCAGCCCCCCCATTCTTCAACTCTTATCTCAGATCCACAGACCACAGAGTACCCACCCCAAGCTCGGTGGGAGGTTTCTCTAGCCCTAAGGTCTCCTCTGCTGGACAGCTGGAATTATTTTCTTACATTAGTGCCATCTGCCTCATTTTAAATATTTATTTACAGGTTTATCCATCGTCTACAGCAGCAATGAGCAGGCCTCTTCCTGTTGACACACTTGGCTGACAAGTGTACTGACACTTGTGACGTATGATTTCACAAGGGCAGGTGCAGGGGGCACCCCTGATCCCCCAGGAACGCTGGTCTGACATCCCAGGGTGCTGGGGGATGGTGACCCCATTGTCCACCTGCTTTAGGTCAGCCTGGGACCCTTGGTCCCTCCTGCACTCACTACAATTGCCCAGGTTGGTCACAGAAAGGGACTGACACCCACGCATCAGTGAATACTCTGCTGATAATGTACCAGCTGTCAGTCAACCCACACCCCATCTTCAAAGCACACTTTACTAGAGCCAGAAGCTGCCCTCACAGTGTGCAGTTCTTTGCAGCAAGCAGACAGCAGGTACTAGAAATAAGTAGATGGAAGTGTGATGGATTTGTTCACACCACGACACCTGCATCTTTCATAACTCTCTGGTACACAGGCTCACAGGAGGCAGCAAAGACATCAAACATGAAGGCAAAGCACCTGTGACTGTTCCTAGGGTGGGACTGACGCCCAAAGGTTATAATAATAAGAAATAACAAAGTTTCAGTTGCCCAGGACATAAGACAAGTTGGGGGCTCATAGCCTGGGTGGCTAACTCAGTGTCCCCAGGACAAAGTATCATCCCATGACCATCGTTCATGTCCCCACTCTCAGACATACCTACCTTGTGGCGCTGGACGCACCACAGGTCCAGAGACCAATGTTTCACATGGAAGTGATGCTTACAACTTTAACACTAACACCATTAGTGACCTCCTTGTAGCTGTATCTGGACCCACGCAACATACTTACTCAGTGACACTGGAAGAATTTAAAAAAACGGGTCAAAACACCCCAGCCAACCACCAACGTGAGGAGGCTGAGTGTTTGATAGAATTTTTGAGTTACCTTGTACTCTGTTTTTCAGTTTGTGTGTAAGTCTGTCCAGTGGATCCATGGGACAGCACTGGGCAGGTACCCAAGTCTTCAACCTCTAAGCTATCTGGGCTGGCACTTGGATGTGTTCAACACTGTGGGATCAGGACAGGCTGGACTCTGACCCCAAGGCAGTTGCTGGGCTGGCCTGTCTCCCCAGATCCCAAGGCTGGCTAGTTTTCTAGCCGACTTGCCTCACTCCAGCAGACTACAAGATGAAAACCCAGGATGAGTCCATCTGTTTACCACATGCACTCAACTCTTCATCGTCACACCCTGAAAAACACCGCGTAAGCTTGGCTTTTGCTCTTTTGGCACATGGTCAACACAGGGCGCACTCCGGAGCTCCACTCCTAAACGTGTCCTAGACTTGGGACGTGAGTTACAATGGACGGTGCTTCCTGCACTCAGCTTCAGGTTGTCACTGGAGATTAGAAAAGGCTCCACCAGGTCTCATTTTAATGTGAGGCTCATCAGCACCTTGGGCTAATATATTTAAAGTTAATAAGTATGTGCTGATACCTATTTTCTGGAAGCAACTGGCCAAAATTTGTAAATCCTGAACAAGGCAGAGAGAAAAAGGCAGCATTGCAACTCTGCTGTGATGTCAACTTCTCTTCAAAGATGAACTCTTCCCACCCAATGTCACGTGCACTGCTTTCGTTGACTCACTTTTCCATCAAACACCACAAAAAATATGCTCCTAACATTCACACTGCAACATCTCACAGCCATGTGTCACCATCAGTACAGCCCTGCGTGGGGTCCCACCCACCCGTGTGGTGTGAGGAAGCACAGGTACTCACCTTCCGGCTCCCCGCAGAGCGTGCACTGGGACTCTGGAACAGGAGAGAGAGATAAGCATTAGACAACAGGTGTGGACCCCAGTGCAGGCCACGCAGCAAACAGATCAAGTGGCAACAGCAACAGCCACAGCCCTGCAGCGCGACCACCCAGAGTCCACCAGGGCCTCAGCGGGCAGTCATGTGACCTTCCACTTCAGCAGTTTTTAGGTGGAACTGCCACTGGCAAATGCCTTATGCATTACATTTCATTAAAATAATGATCTCCCTTTGTCATATATAGAGCCATACATCAAACGCGTTTTCATAACCCTACTTCGCTCAGCACACTTGGGTTACTTAGACAAAATAAGAATGGTTTATGTTACCACTTAATTCTAATATTTAAAAATGTACTCTGTCTGCAACCCTTATATCTCCTTTCAGACACAAAAACTATGAATGAAAGAAAAGACACTGAAGTCTACACACATCAGTTGAGTCCTCCATCAATAAGCCTGTGACTTTGCACGTAGCTCTGCAGAATGGAGATGGCACCCAGGTTCAGGGCAATTATAGTTGGTACACACAGGTCACCTTTAACAGGCACGAGGAGACATAGTGTAAGGTGTGTGGGGGGAAGGAATTCAAACTCCAGGGCCAGTCACTGGCTGCTCTCCTGCAGGGGGTTGGCTATGGGATCTGCCCCTTGGCTCTGAGAGGATGAGAGAGAAGCAGGAGCACCTAGGACAGTGGCAGAGCTCAGGACACCAGGGTGGCCTGAAAGGGATCTGGACACTGAGGTTCCCTTTCACGAGAATTAGGCAAAGGAGCAAGTCTTACTCACTACCCCAGAGGGGCACCCGGGTGGCCAGTGGGAGAAGAGACAGGCCTCAGGCCAAGCAGACAGGCCGCATATTCCCCAGGGATTTTGATGGGAACCTAAGTAAGTTAAATTATTTTTTTAAAGCTAAACCACTCTGTATATGTTCACTTTCTGGAAGATACACAATTTGTGCTGGGTGGTAAATCTAACTGGCCTTGGGTGGTAGCAGAGGCACAGAAGGAGCCAGCTCTCTAAGGCTTCACCACTTGGCCATGTAAGAGGCAGGACCATGAACTTCCCCACCCTTGGACACACAAACCAAGCCAGACCCAAATCCCTCCGAGTGACAAAATTGGAGAACCCAGAAACAGGGAGGCCCAAGGTCATAACAATGAATAAAATGGCCAGCCAATCACACTAGGAAGTTACGCCCCAGCCTGACAGATGCAGGGCCCCTTCTCATGGCAAGGTCCTAGGGTGCAGGCACCAGGGAGAAGACACAGGCACTGGCAAAACCTCTTATAACTAAAGCAGTAGGCGCTGGTCCCCTGGCCCAGTGTTAATCAGAAACACATTCGCCACCCCTTCCCAAAACTCTAGGAAACAGAACAGTGGAGATCCTCCTTGGAGAATGGGAGGATGTGAAAGGAATCACTGCACTTGCGTCTCCAAGGTCAGGCTCCCAGGCTGACCCTGAGCTGTAGTGGGCATGGTAACACAAACTGCAGAGGCCCAGCAATGTCTACAAGCATCCAGACACACACATCAGGGTACAGAAGGCTGGTGGCGTCTGTCTGCACCAAGATATATCCCCACAGTAGAGAGGCAGACGTGAATAAAGCCAGTATTGGTGGCCCCCATTCCAGGGGGACCTCAGAAGTGGACCTGCTAGGGCTTCCTTAAGCCCCACTTAAGGCAAAGGTGAAACCCACAAGTAGGCAGGCCTCCATACCCACTCAGCCACCAGAATCCAAAAGGGGCTGTTTTCGCTTTACCTAGCAGAGTGACCAGTACGAGCAACCAGATGACAAGCTACGAGTCATAAACACAGACTGCTTTAGACAGGAGTACTAGGCCTGGAAATCCACACCAGAATCTGGGTGCTAGAGGTCATCTTGGGACGTGGATTTGATTCAGACAGAAAGCTCCGCAGAGGGAACCTATGCTGGGTGTCACCACCATACCTGGACAGAGCAGGACCTCATGGGACAGAAACCCTGTGATTCAACTGAGATATTCCCAGACTTAACCACTAGACTTTCTTCACGTATACCTACAACACATGATGCTAAGCACATTTAAGTAACAGTCACACTGGACCCGAGGCCACAGGGACACACAGAGCAGGACACAGGCCACCATGTGGCCCACAGGGCACCTGACATAGAGAGTCCAGTGCTTCACACTCAGGAGAGCAGTGCCCAGCTCCACCCTCAGCTGCCCACTGCCCACCCCATGAGGCTGGAGGTCAGCACACACTGCTCTCCTGGGATGTGAACACCGTGCCGTGGCTCTGTGCCCGGACTCCACGCCAACATCAATGGTGATCCACAGTGGGTCTTCCTGCGTGGGCTCCATCCCGTCACAGATTAAACACACTTAAGATTACTCTCCAGCTTCAACACACAGACTGCACAGTTACAGACCAATAACCGATGCTGTGGGTGGATTCAAATCTGTGAATCAAAGATCACCAGGAGCCTCAGCCAGCAGACTAGGGCAGTGCAGGGTTAAGCAGATGCCACTTCAAATTGAGTTACTAATGTGACCAGTCTCATCCTTTGAAAACTACCTCCAGCAAGACCATGAGAAGCTGCCAGCCCGCATGTTCTGAGCCCAGGACAGGTCACCACGCCCTTTACTCCTGACCACACTGGCGGTGACTGCACAGGCCACCACAGCCTTCCATGGCTGCTGCAGAAATTACTGAGAGGTAGCCAGGCTCTACAGTTCTTCTCAGCCGTGCACTCTTGGGGAGGTGGCATTTGGGTTGAGGTAAATGACCCTGAGAGCTCTTCAATCCAGCCATTAATTCTGACACGAAGGAGCTACAGGCCAGTGTGGGGAGGACCCTCGAGGTCACGTCACAGGCCAGCTACCTCCATTTATCCAGGTCACACTCTACCAACAGCAGTATCATTATACCAGAAATGTTCTCAAATGAGCGTCTAAGCCCAGAGTGTGGTCCATATTCATGGTGGCTGGCTGACCTCACTGGATGACACTTGTGTCTGAAGGCAAGTCCCCCACCCCCCCACCCACTGCAAGTCCTAGCTGCCTTGCTTCATCCCTGTCCATGTGAGGGTGCTGAGGAGAGGCAGTTTGAGACCAGCACCCTGTACACAGCAGAAGACACCACTAGCGTTAACTCCAAGCCCTCACTGAGGCCACCGTCCACCTCGGGATCCTGGTGTGGAGGGCTGGGCAGCTCAAGAGGAACACCTCATGCAAGATGTCACCAGTTTTAACTACCAAGAAGTTATCCCCAGCATGCTGCAGAAAGCTCAGGTCCTGTGAAGACTTACATGTGAGCTGCTGATTCAGCCCAGGGACTTGGAATGTTCCCCAGGGAAGATGACCTGGGAGAGAGTAAATATTTACAGAGTGGGGTGCCAGCCAGGGGAGGTGCAGGCCAGGGCGGGAGGCTGAGGTTAACCTTCACTGCTAGGCAGAGCTGAGGCCAGGCTTGGTCCTGCAATCATATCCAAGGCCCAGCCCCTGCACTGTGTGTGTTAAAGGCTGATACTCAAACATTGCTGGGGGAGTGGCTCGAGTGGTGGGGTGCACACCTAGTAAGTGCAAGGCCCTGAGGTCAAACCCCAATACCCTCAAAAAAAACCAAAAAACAAAAAACCACTGGCTTAACCCTACCACTAAAGTTCTCTTCCCTCCCATAGGAGGACTTTGCAGCATGATTCCCTGGGATAGAAAACTTAGAGTTAAGAGGACGCAGCAGGTCAGGATGCAGCAGAATAACGGCCAGGATGTGAGGTGTGGAAAAGCAGCGCACGTGAGGAAATGTGAAGGCATGCTAAAGCAAGAAGACCTCGCAGCACTTGTGATTCCAATGGCGTGGGAAAAGATGCCTGAGGTTTCCTGAACCGCGTGGAATATGTCCCCAGTGGGGAACAGATGCACAAAGATCCTGCTGCCATAATCTGGACCTGAGTGTCCCCTAAATGTCCATGGCTTGAAGCTTGGTCGCCAGTCCATGGTGCTATTGAGAAGTGGTAGAACCTTCAGAAGGCAGGGCCTATGGATAGGAAGAAGGTCATTGTGGTCATGCCCTTGAAGGGGATTATGGGACCTGGCCCCTTCCTGTTTCTTTGCTTGCCAGCCACCATGAGGTGAGCAGTTTCCTCTGCCAAGCACTTCTGCCATGATGTGCTGTGGCCCAAAGCAACTGGGCCAAGTGACCATGGACTGAAACCTTGGAAGCTGTGAGCCAAAATAAACCTTTCCTCCTTTTAAGCTGATTAACTCAGGATTTTGTCACAGTGACATAAAACTGGCTGACGTGCCAGGTCAGGAAGCACCCAGAGCCCAGGGAAGGCACAGGAAGTGCAAACTGTTTGAGATGTATGAGTCCCTGCAAGAAGGATGGGTGCCAGGGAGGCTGGGGTGCAGACGGAGAAGGGTACAGGTAGGGGGGTTGTACAGACAGGGAGGTCTTTGGGCGTCATTTCTCCTAGAGGGCAAGTTGCTGTGCGTGCATGCTGGGTGCCAGGGGTGGTGCACTATCCAGTCCCTACCCCATGAGGTGTGGCTTTAGTGGGGAAGAACTAGTGGCACTGGTCACAAACAGTGGCGTGAGAGGGAGGGAAGGCCACGAGACATGCAAAGGGCAAGGAGGAAGGCAGGTCCTGGTGAGAGGGCTGACAGGACGAGAAGGGGACAGCCCTAGTCTGCGCTCCATGCTCATCTGCACCCTGCCTGTGACTCTGGCACTCCAAGGGACACTGGGCAGCTGACAGTGCTGTGCTTCTGTGGTGACTCCTAGGAAAATGACATTGTACGCAAAGCATGCTGCTTACTGCCCTGCAGAGGGAAGATGAGACATCGGCCACTCAGAGGGTTTAGACCAGCCTGCAAGAAGATCAGGGGTCCCGGCTGCATGCAAGACACTGCGCCTCTGAGCCCTGGCTTCACCCTCTGCCCCTCATCTGAAAGGGTGGATGAACTGTTGCTGGAGACAAAAGGCTTGGGATACCTGTGCACAGGACATGGTGGCTTAGTAAATGACAGACTGTGTTTCTAAGACAGGGGACATCAGCCTTGGCACAATTTGTGCTCCTCCTCGGCTCTCCAAGCCTTGGCGCAGCTTGACAGAATTTGATCTGTCATCACCGTCTTCCCTGAGGAGCACCTGTTAAAATACGCAGGACGTAATGAGAAAGAACTGGATCCCTGGGGATTCCTCAGCAGTACGGCAGGCTCCTGATTAAATTGGGAGACGACGGCACTCTGTGCTAATTGACACAAGATAAGAAATCCACCCGTGATCTCCTGTGTGTGATCTAAACCTGCACCAGACACGGCCCGTGGGAATTGCTTATTCCCAAAGCTGCAGAGTGAACAGCGAGAGTGGAGCTCGCGCCTCTCTGGCACACGACAGCACCTTATTTTAATCTCTCTTTTCTGCGTGAACTCTTAGAGTGTCTGTGCTTGGAAGGAACAGTAAACATATGCAGGTATTTTTAGAGGCAGCATCCAGAAACAAAATCCATACGCTCTCCCTCCCTGCTTTGTTGTGGTGACAGCCCGGGCACCTGCCTCCTCCAGATGCAGGGCCTATTAGGGGCGAAGGTGCAGGTGGAGGCAGCTGAAGGAATGAGAGATAAGACAACTTCCAGAGTCTCCGAGGAAACGGGCTGCATGTGCAGGAAGTCTCAGCAGGTCGCAGCTGCACAGATGTGGTGCCTTGGCCAGACCAACAGGTCAGGCTGTCCTCAAGACAGAGAGAAGCCTGCATTCCCGAGGCCTCGCCACATGGAAATCACGAGCTGGCCCCATCTGTAGAGCACAGAGGACGCCTCAGGCTGCTCTGTGCAGGCGGCCCTGACGGACAGGCTTCAGGGCGAGGCTTGCAGAACAGGCTGATGGGCCAATGGGGATGGGATGTGCGAGGCTTTGTGGAGAGCTGTTAGGTCGGTGGTACTAATCTCCTGGTTCCCACTGCTCCCTCCCGCTGTAGCAGTGACTAGCAGAGAGGAGTGACGCCTGGGACATCCTTCCTCTCCTATCTCAAAGTCATGGCAAGAGGCTCTGCTGCTCTCATCACCAGGCTGTGTCCCCAACCAGTGGCAGCACTAGCACCCAAGGTCAAGAGCCCTACGAACAGGAGCTGGAGGCTGACCCAGGCCCCGTCCCTTCGTCAGTGCCCCGCAAGCAGGCAGAGAGCCTTCGCTGTGATCATGGGATCACATGCATCGCTTATCCAAAGACTTAAACTTAGTATGATGCAGTCACATACCACATGACAGCTTGATCGTGTGACCAGCCAGTATGAGCACATGATGGTGACTACGTGACAATGTGCACACGACCACGTGACTATATGACAGCTTGGCTGTGTGACAACATGACCACCTCATATGAGCATGTGAGGATGACTGTGTGACAACGTTTCATGATAGTATGTTTACATGACCATGTGTTCACATGACTTTGTGACCACACGATAGCATGACCATGACCACAAAACCGCGTGACAAACATGGATGATAACAAATACATGACATGGCCACATAACCGTGTGACCACACGACTCTGTGACCACCTGGCTTGACGTCACAGGTCAGGACTCACCAGCTGAGGATGCTCAGATAAGTCACAATTTGTGTTACTACGGAACCTCTGTGCCCATGTGGAAAAATATCAGACATTAAAATATCCAGAGAGCAAAACACGAACGTTGTTCCTGATTTCATTTTGAATGTGCGTTCTTCCACGATCAGAGATAAATATTTATAGGGAGTCGGTATGTTCAGGCTCTCTGCTGGGGCCAGGCTTGGCTGTGCTGTTGTGTGATGAGCTGGTGCCAGGTGTTTACGAATGCACAAGTACATGAGGCTCTAGGAAGGTCGGCCGGCCATAATGGTGCTGGGTATCACATGGGCCGGGGAAGGGCGAGCAGACATGAGAAGAAAATCAGTAAATGCATGTTAATTTCCAATTTGAAAAGCAATTTTCATGCTGGAAAGAATTTTACGTACAAAGGAAAGATATCTCTGGCACAAAGTAAGCCCTCATATTGACGTCTACCATCACCACTGTCTCCATTTGCCTTTGTTCTAATTTCAAAATGAGAAGAAAACTTAATTTTATTATCTATGGACTAGGAATAGATTTTTATACGTGGAGTCATTCCAAAAAAATAGATGAGTCACTCATGGAAATGCCTCAGGAGCAGGACCTAACTCACTGATTGATCCACAGTGTTACCAGTGCAAAGATGGTTGTCGCCAGTCATTAATCCACAGACAGGAGAGACCTCAGGTAGTCAGAGGCTGACGGGAGAGACAGTCACAATGTAGTAAGAACTAGGACCCCAAGTGGGTGCCAGTGGCTCAAGCCTGTATTCTTCAGGAGGCAGAGATCAGGAGGATAGCAGTTCGAGGCCAGCCCAGGAAATATAAAACTGGCTGGCAGAGCGGCTCAAATGGTTGAGTGCCTGCCTAACAAGTGTGAGGCCCTGAGTTCAAATTCTAGTACCATAAAAAAAAAACAGCCTGCACATTCTATGGTGGTGCTGGGCATGGCGTGGTCCATGAGCGTCCAGTGGAGGAGATTAGACTAGAAGCTGTGGGTAGACATGGTCCTTTTGGGGGAGAAATTAGCCTATGTGTCTGGGAAGGTTATTTTTATGGACACAATGGAAATAAGCAATGTCAGGAAAACAAGACAGCTGTGTTTGGCTTCCTCAGGAGTTCAGAACCACAGAGAGGGACCACGTCGCCGATGAGCAGTCAGGAGACACCAGAGAAGGGTGGGCCCACTGCTCACTGTGAGCACATTCAACTGAGTGACTGTGTGCAAACACAGTTTCATGAGAACCATGAGGGCAAACACAGCAATCAGCGGCGTTAGCAAATCAACGAGCCACACAGAACAAGATCTAAAAGCCATGGCAGCAGGCAATGAATAACCATGCTGTGCTCTCCAAAGGGACCCGCCCCGGCTCCAGCCCTGCCACGCTGCGCAGAGATGCAGCTTCCAGCCACTCCAGAGCCAAGTTCTCCACGGGGTCACCTTCTGGTGTTCCAGCTGTCGAGTCCTAAAATGCCACCTATGGCTCTGGGATGCTTCCAGGGGTGTATTTACCCTCGGAGTGATAGCGATTAAGAAAGTTGATAGTCACGAGGCTCTGGGGGGATAGGGGCACAGCACGCTGTCATTATTTAATCAGAACAGGTGTTTGTTGCCCACAGGGTGCACCTGGGATTAAAGATTAGCACCGCCCCCCCAAAGGAACTGTCTCTCCTATGGGTAAACAACAGATCACTTTATTCTCAGGGCATTTTGTCTATGAAATTCCTTGCTGCTTACAACTCCAGTCTTATCCATCCCACGGGGCTCTGTGCAAACAACCAGTACTCTAGTGTCTTCCACCATTAGGGAAAGAGATGGAGTGGCTTGCCTGTGGCTAGTCACGTGACCACGGAGGAAAGTTCCAAATTTTAGTGATTTTCAAAATACCTCCATCCTGCAGCTTTTTATGGACATGTCAGAAATATGCCAGAGCAGCCACAGAGAAGTCCTGTTTCAGACACGCGTGGAGGCCCCGTCAGCAGTCAAGCAGTCAGTCCACTTGAGGGCAGATGACACAATGGCCATGGTCAGTCTTGTAGGATTGTCGGACCAGCAGTATGGCTACCACGCCAAGGGGCTGGGCTGCTCCTCAAAGAGTTGGTGAAACCTGAAAATCCTGAGTCAGCACCTGTGCCCTTCTCTGTCCCCACCTCCAAACACAGCTGTCTTCTCCCACTGATCCAGCCACACTCACGGGGACACAGGGAGGAAGTGCCTGCCTCCCTGGCATTCTGGTTTCCTAGTTTCTGCTCCAGCTCATTCTGTGTGGCTTCACAAGTCCCCTAACTGTTCTTGAATGTTGCTCACCCTCTCTTCAGAACTCCTGGGGTCAGTTCCTTGGGACCTGTGGTCTGGCTGCCTCCCCCTGACACCAAAGGCACAATTTGAGATCCTTTATACATGTGTATTAAGTAAATCCAGAATGCTCAGTTCTCACCATGGAATGCACAAGTCACACACAGTCATCCATCCCAGGGTCCCTCAGTGGATTCTGCAACACCTCACCCAGACAGGACACAAGGAGCTGTGACATCCCATTAGAGGAACCTTGGGACACTGGCACGAGGTGAAACCAGGGACATGCAGAATACAGACTGAGTCACAGAGTAGCCACCCAGGGGGAAGTGGACAGGGTGGGCAGCACGCATTGCAGATGTGGCTGAGATGGGAAAGGCTACAAGGTAGAAATGCTGAGCTGACCACGTGTCCCCTCTGCCAGCGTAATTCTGCCAGGGTCCCTCCTGAGGACCAACCTGGCCTGTCTGCCCTGCATCCGCGCCCAGGGAGAACATTACCACTTCTGCCTGGCAGGCCCTAAGGGTCTCTGGGCTGCAACTAGGATGTGCAGGATCCCCACCCCTCAAAATGGGCAACTTGAGGACACCCTGGGCCCTCTGGACACTTAGGCCTGGCAGGACTTGGCACTGAAGTCAACTTTGAATGTGAAAATTCTGCTCTCCACAGGACCCACAGCTCACTCTAATGGGTCCTAACTTGTTAACCTAATGGCAGAAGGCTGACACTCCACAGGCATTATGTGCCATCAAGTGACCACCTGTGGGTTATCAGTCATTCCCCACGAACACTTCCATAGGCATCTAACTGTAGACATATGGAACGTGTACGCATTCTCAGGTACACACACATATATAAACATTGTATAAACACATGCAACACAGTGTCTATTGATAACACATATGAATAAACACACAATGTACCTAAATGCAGATAAATACACTTGCACATAAAATGACACATATGTCTCCCCTAGAAGTATATTACTTAAGCAGGCTGGCACAAATATAGAAACAGACACACAAAAACGTGTGTACATGCATGTGCTGTGAGGGTCCCCCAAAACTCTAAAGAAGAGGTGTTCACCAGATGCTATAAATGCTTATTAGTGCTTTTGAAATAGGTGCTCAGTTATACTGCTAGTTATTTCTGATTATCACACACAGAAAATAAGTGTTAGCCTCAGGACACCGTATCCAATTTTCCAGATAAAAGAGCTATGTATGAAACGCCAAAGATTCTGAGTGTCTGCCTCATACTGGTTCTGGGTGTTAGTCCCCTGCGCGGGGCTCACAGGACAGGATATCATGGTAATTTAGTGCTCTGCGGGATGGCTGTTTTCCACCTGTGGGGTCAGGGCTCATTGATGTGCTCTTGTAGAGAGAGCTCTGTGGTGAGGGGTAAAACACTCACCAGATGACAGCTGCCACATGTCAATTCTACTTGAATTGAGATTTTCTGGTTTTTTGAGCCATCACAACTTACTTTTTTCCATCTTTGTCACTAGCAGGCAGTGCATAAAATTGAAAAAGGGTGATGTCTTTAAGGAAAAATTTGAATTTATCTTAAATTTTTTTTTCAGAGTAAGTGTTTGCAGTGGTTTTAGACTACACAAAATATTCTAACTTGGCGCCAGAAACACAGCTACATTGGAAGCTGACATCACTTAAAATATGGGCTCTTAAAACCACAGTCAATGTGACACAGGTTACTCCAGAGGCACCTGCACACCCATGTTTATTGCGGCACTATTCACAATAGCCAAGTTATGGAAACAGCCAAGATGCCCCACCACTGACGAATGGATCAAGAAAATGTGGTATCTATACACAATGGAATTTTATGCAGCCATGAAGAAGAACGAAATGTTATCATTTGCAGGTAAATGGATGGAATTGGAGAACATCATTCTGAGTGAGGTTAGCCTGGCCCAAAAGACCAAAAATCGTATGTTCTCCCTCATATGTGGACATTAGATCAAGGGCAAACACAACAAGGGGATTGGACTTTGAGCACATGATAAAAGCGAGAGCACACAAGGGAGGGGTGAGGATAGGTAAGACACCTAAAAAACTAGCTAGCATTTGTTGCCCTTAACGCAGAGAAATTAAAGCAGATACCTTAAAAGCAACTGAGGCCAATAGGAAAAGGGGACCAGGAACTAGAGAAAAGGTTAGATCAAAAAGAATTAACCGAGAAGGTAACACCCACGCACAGGAAATCAATGTGAGTCAATGCCCTGTATAGCTATGCTTATGTCAACCAGCAAAAACCCTTGTTCCTTCCTATTATTGCTTATACTCTCTCTTCAATAAAATTAGAGATAAGGGCAGAATAGTTTCTGCTGGGTATGGAGGGGGTGGGGGGGAGAGGGAGGGGGCGGAACGGGTGGTAAGGGAGGGGATGGGGGCAGGGGGGAGAAATGACCCAAGCCTTGTATGCATATATGAATAATAAAACAATTAAAAAAATGTAAAAAAAAAAACATAGTCAATTTTGCAACCTGATGGGAAGACCCTGAATTCAGTGTCCTGCACTATTGCCCTTAGGGGACAGAAGGTGAGAAGAGACAGGTGAGAAGTTCCTGGGCTTGCGTCACGGGCAGGTGTAGAAAGGCAGAGGCAGTGTGCAGGGTTGTTAATATGTCCACAGTCGTCATCATTACTTCCTGAATACAGCTGGAGTCATGGGACATTGTTTCTACCTTCCTAGATTTGACTAGAAGTGTCTTGTACCCCACAGCTGTGTGGTTCGGGTTTCTCTTGAGTTTACCAGTTTTATTTGGGGAAGTTATCTATACCCTAAAATCACACTGATCACATGCTATGGGGCACGACAAAGGATGTAGAAAAGCCCATGGGAATCCTACACGTTTAAGGAATCATGGCACGTTTAGGGTCCTTAGCAAGCCAGCTGTGTCCACCTGAGTGGACAGTCAGTGGCTGAACATACAAAGATAGCAGGCACACATTTTCACATGGGGCTCAATGGAGAAGTGAAAATGTTGACACTCCCTTGCTTTGATGGTGTCAACAGATCCACTTCCTGAATGGCAAAGCCTTCATTTCTTCAGGGAACAGGAGGCACCTCTTCTCTCCTTCCTCTCTGGTGTGACCCTGAGGCCACCTGACCACATAGGACTCAGCCCACGCCAGGCTGCCCCGTGACTCAGTTTGTCTTGGTGACAATGTGCACAGAGGCTGTCTCTCTGCCCTGCTTCACCTGCAAATGACGATTCATTGTTGAAAACACTAATAACAACATCACTCAGATGCCATTTATTTCCCACACAATTCACCAGCTACAATTTGGGCTCCGAGAACTCATATTCATTATTATATTCAATAACATTCAAAAATTGTGCAACCACCACTCCAAAAACAAACCCACGCTCTTTTTTTTTTTTTTTTTTTTTTTTTTTTTTTTTTTTTCATTTTTCTTTTATTATTCATATGTGCATACAAGGCTTGGTTCATTTCTCCCCCCTGCCCCCACCCCCTCCCTTACCACCCACTCCACCCCCTCCCGCTCCCCCCCTCAATACCCAGCAGAAACTATTTTGCCCTTATCTCTAATTTTGTTGTAGAGACAGTATAAGCAATAATAGGAAGGAACAAGGGGTTTTGCTGGTTGAGATAAGGATAGCTATACAGGGCATTGACTCACATTGATTTCCTGTGCGTGGGTGTTACCTTCTAGGTTAATTCTTTTTGATCTAACCTTTTCTCTAGTTCCTGGTCCCCTTTTCCTATTGGCCTCAGTTGCTTTAAGGTATCTGCTTTAGTTTCTCTGCGTTAAGGGCAACAAATGCTAGCTAGTTTTTTAGGTGTCTTACCTATCCTCACCCCTCCCTTGTGTGCTCTCGCTTTTATCATGTGCTCATAGTCCAATCCCCTTGTTGTGTTTGCCCTTGATCTAATGTCCACATATGAGGGAGAACATACGATTTTTGGTCTTTTGAGCCAGGCTAACCTCACTCAGAATGATGTTCTCCAATTCCATCCATTTACCAGCGAATGGTAACATTTCGTTCTTCTTCATGGCTGCATAAAATTCCATTGTGTATAGATACCACATTTTCTTAATCCATTCGTCAGTGCTGGGACATCTTGGCTGTTTCCATAACTTGGCTATTGTGAATAGTGCCGCAATAAACATGGATGTGCAGGTGCCTCTGGAGTAACAGTCTTTTGGGTATATCCCCAAGAGTGGTATTGCTGGATCAAATGGTAGATCGATGTCCATCTTTTTAAGTAGCCTCCAAATTTTTTTCCAGAGTGGTTGTACTAGTCTACATTCCCACCAACAGTGTAAAAGGGTTCCTTTTTCCCCACATCCTCGCCAACACCTGTTGTTGGTGGTGTTGCTGATGATGGCTATTCTAACAGGGGTGAGGTGGAATCTTAGTGTGGTTTTAATTTGCATTTCCTTTATTGCTAGAGATGGTGAGCATTTTTTCATGTGTTTTCTGGCCATTTGAATTTCTTCTTTTGAGAAAGTTCTGTTTAGTTCACATGCCCATTTCTTTATTGGTTCATTAGTTTTGGGAGAATTTAGTTTTTTAAGTTCCCTGTATATTCTGGTTATCAGTCCTTTGTCTGATGTATAATTGGCAAATATTTTCTCCCACTCTGTGGGTGTTCTCTTCAGTTTAGAGACCATTTCTTTTGATGAACAGAAGCTTTTTAGTTTTATGAGGTCCCATTTATCTATGCTATCTCTTAGTTGCTGTGCTGCTGGGGTTTCATTGAGAAAGTTTTTACCTATACCTACTAACTCCAGAGTATTTCCTACTCTTTCTTGTATCAACTTAAGAGTTTGGGGTCTGATATTAAGATCCTTGATCCATTTTGAGTTAATCTTGGTATAGGGTGATATACATGGATCTAGTTTCAGTTTTTTGCAGACTGCTAACCAGTTTTCCCAGCAGTTTTTGTTGAAGAGGCTGCTATTTCTCCATCGTATATTTTTAGCTCCTTTGTCAAAGATAAGTTGCTCATAGTTGTGTGGCTTCATATCTGGATCCTCTATTCTGTTCCACTGGTCTTCATGTCTGCAAACCCACGCTCTTAAAGCAGCCAGCTCCTCCTTCCCCAGCCCTGGAAACCATGGGTTTCCGGAGACATTTGCCTGTCCTGAACATTTCACAGAAACTGACTCCAAAGCTGTTGCTTTTCTGACTGGTTCCTTTCCAGTCATCTTTCCAAGTTCATCTCTGGTGTAGCATGTCAGTGCGCCCATCACTCCTGCTTTTTGTCAGGTAACATTCCATTGTAGGGATACCACAATTTATTCACCCATTCCTAGGTGTTGCACTCGAGGTTGTTTTGGTGTTTTACGTATGGCATTCGTGCACAAGTTTCTGAGTGGATATATGAGTCCCTTCTCTCAGGAATGCACCACAAAATGGAGTTTCCTGCCACACGATTGCTCAATGTTTGACCTTTTAAGGAAACTCTTAAGTGCCTGCATATTTCACATCCCCATAGAAGTGAACCTGGGCTCTAATTTCCTCAGGATCTCACCTACACTGCTGTTGTCTGTCTGTCTGATTACTGCCATCTGACTGTGTGCAAAACAGCATCATCGTGCTTTTGCTTTGCCTTTCCTGATGGCGAATCACATATTCTCACATGAACGTGGCCATTTGTGCATCTTCTTGGAGAAGCATCTGTTCAAGTCCTCTGCTCTTCCCTGAGCGGCACATTCTTCATTCTCCTGATTGAAGCTATAGGAGTCCTTTGGAGTTTTTAGAACTTTCTCGTCCTGTGAGGCTTTATCTCAATTTATTGGATGGCAAACACAAACACAAAAATGTTCACCTTGATGAGGTTTGATTGATTTGTGTTTTTCTTTTGTTGCTTATGCTTTTGGTGTCATAGCTAAGAAACTATGACAGAATGCAAGGTCAGTAGCATTTAAACTTACGTTGATTCATAATCCCGCTCTTACTTTTAGGTCTTTGGTCCAGTTTGAGTTGATTTTGTACATGGCATGAGGTAGAGCTTAACTTCACTCTCTTGCCTGTGGATATCCAGTAGTCCCAGCACCAACTGTTGAAATCCCCATCATCTTTTAAGACTTATTTTAAATATCAATCCTTCTGGGAAGTCAGCTCTAACTCCTCCCTGATGAGTGACCTGTCCTGGGCCTTCCTCCCCACTGGTGTTCACACAGCAGAAACGCCTGAGCACTTACCACTTACCCCTCCATAAGTGCTCAGGGCGCCTTTCCAAGAGGTGAACAGTCAACCAAGTGGCAAAACAAAATAGGGTAAAACAGCATGAAAAATAGGGGAAAAGGCACCTGAGGTTGCCTGGGGGGTCAGGAATGGTGCAGCCCCAATCTCTTGAGCTCAGGTTGGGATGAGCCAGGTGTGAATCATAGGAACAGCTACTCCCCTGCAACTGTGACCAGCACTTCAAGGGAGCTGCAGAGGCCCAGCTGAGAGAAGACGTGGTTCTGAAGTCAGCGCAGCTGCCTGGAGAAGCTGGGGAGGGGACAGCATGCCAGAGAGTGACATTCTGTGAGTAACGAGTGCAGACAGCCACATAGGGAGACCTCAGAGAAACCTGAGGTCCTGGGGACAGGGAAACACAGAGTGGACAAAGCCCAGTGTTGGACAACTCCACACACCCCACTTTACAAAGGCTTCTCTCCCACAGCACCACAAATTGGATAAGCTAATTAGTACTTCCGTGTTAATTAATTTTCTGTTGCTTATGTAAGCTATGTGATTTCTGTTCTTGTGATGGTCCCTTTAGGTAAGTTTATCTGCAAACAAATTAAATCCCATTACACCAAATTATACTGCGATGTCAATCACGAAAGCACGTCAAGCACCCCAGAGATAGCTTCACACTGGGAAGAAAGAACTTGACGTGGATGTGGGCCCATCACTGATGGACCTGCTTTATTAGGACTTCAAAAAGACTTATTATCCACATCATTGTAACAGCATGGCAACTATACTTTCTGTATATTTCTCACTGTGACATTATTTGTCAGATTTAAGAGATGAGTGCTCCAAACATTGGACTTAAACAGGTTCATCTGGGTGCTTTCTGAGCCGCCTTCTCTGCTACCTCTTGCACCTGTCCTTCTGATTTAAATCTAAATCGCATTCCTGCTGCGAAAATTAACAGTGTACAGTCCTCCCAGGTCCCTTCCATTCCCAAAGTGGAGTGTGTCACTGGGGGAGGGAATCCCAGTGCAAGGTGCAGCTGGCAGGTCCCCAGGGAGAGGACTGTACCAATGCCCCAGTGTGAGCCACCTTCTACTCTAGCTCCCGTCCAGGCATCTTGGGGAAAGAACAAAACCTCACAATACAGGGAATCCTAAGCACAGCCCCAGGCGGCTCAGCGTTGAAAACTGCACGCACCACCTTGGTGTGAACATTGCGCTGAACTCAGGATGGCACAGGAAGCCCCATCACACACTGACCACCCAAGATCTCCACGAAAGACACACTGCAGACCCAACTCACGGTGTTCTCCGGATCTCTGAGTGTGACTGTAAGCCTTGTTTGCGAACTGTTCCTGTCACAGAGCTGCTTCAGAACTGAACCCACCTGCTATGCTGCGTCCAATGAGGCCTCTCTTACCAGGACGGCCCTAACCCAGCATGATGGTGTCCTTGTAAAAGGGGACCTTTGGGCACAGACATGCGAAGGAGATGCTGTGTGGACACAGGAGTGGTACTACAGCCAGCCCCGGAAGTGACACAGTCAGAGAGAGCCAGCAACAGGTCCTGCCCAGGTGTACATAGAAGCAGCCCTATGGACACCCTGACCGATGTCACACCCACAACCTTCTCCACATCTGTCTGTTCTCATCACTCTGTCCATGTGACAGCCTCGCAGCTCCTGCGGGAAGGAGCATGGAAGGGTCTTGCACTTGGCTTCTCCTGTAGTGACACCATCGCAAGGAAGGGTTTCTCCTTGACCTTTCGGCTTAAGATGTGAGTCTCGGTGTGCGTCTCAGGGGTGCAGTTTCCACCCACCGACTGGGCCATGGCTGAATCTTCCCAAAGGAGGCCCTCCCTCTTGTCACACTGTCGCTCCTCATCAGTCCTGTCCTTCAGGTGCTACTGTGTGACAACAGTCACTCGCTCTCTGGACTAAAACATCATTAGTATGTCCTCCAGACTTGTTTAGGACGTTTTGTATTTTCTTTTTTAAAATTTAATTTTGTTTTTGATGCGCATACCCTAATAATATGAAAGGGCCTCGTTGTGATGGCTCCATACATGCGTCGGTCACTTTGAATGAGTCTCACCTCCTTTAATGTTCTGTATTTTCATAAGCACAGTGAGTACGTTGGGGGGACTGTGTTTACCTGTCTTTGTGTGGCCCAGAAAGCCAATGGAGACATGGTACTGACCAAACTCATCCATCAGTTTCTGTAAATGTGAACAAAAGTTAGGGATCTGGGCCTGTCGGGCTAGGGGTTCAGAGGGTCCAAGTGAGTCCCACCTGGGCTCCTTGCTGGCTTTGGGGTCTCCAAAGCTCTTCGAGGCCGGTGAACTCCAGCTCTGTAGCTGTCATCCTCACCTTCCCTCCCACACATCTGCATCCCCACTCAGGATCATGATAGGCATGGCATTTACAATGCTTAGTGACAGACACGGTCCCTGTCCTCAGAGGGACACACCTCATAAGGGCTCCTTAAAGCTCTGCAAGTACATCCCATAAATGTTCCGAAAAGTTGGCAAGGTGCACAGTTTCACACACATGTTCACAGCAGCATTGCTCCTCAAAAGGTAGGAGAACCCAAATGTTCATCAGCTGACAGACAGATAAATGAAACGGCCTGTCCATACAGCAGAAGACTGCTCACCCACGATCAGTACTGGTAAACGACACTGGAAACACGGCTCGTGAATGGCCCCAGAAAGCACTGTGGGCATGACAAGTCAGCCACAGGACCACAACCTTTATTTTTTAATTTTTTTAGATCTGAGAGGTCAAATGTTGATTCAGATATTCTTTCCTTTCTTTCCCTCCCCCCCCCCTTCCTTCCTTCTGTCTTTCTCTCTCTCTTTCTTTCTATTCATTGTACGGGGGGATTCATTGTGACAATTGCAAACAGGCTTATATTGTACATTGGTTAGATCACCCCCCACTGTCTCTCCCCTCTACCCCCTCCACACCCCACTTAAAGCAATCACAAGAGGTTTCTTTGTTCTATTTTATATAAGTATATGAAGTCCATCAACCATAATCCCTCACCTTCATCTCCTTCATTCACCCTCCCCGCTCCCACAAGTACCACCCCTCACTGTACCTTTTCTCTCCTATGTGGAAGATAGGTCCAAAAGATAAAATACACAAAACAAGCATGTTCACATAAAACTCAGATGTAGAACACGTGTGAAACAGTGGAATGAACCTGTGGAACTCGGGGAAGGGGGGAAAGGAAAAGAGAAATGATAGAGCATGGGTAATATTGTAAAATATAACACCTGTGATGACAGAGGATATAAGGGTGTGTATTGACAGATGTTGAAAAATAGCAGGTGGGAGGTAAAGGGTAAGGGAGAGCAATGGAAGGGGTTGAGCGGATCAAACTAGAGCCCACCCACAGTAGGGCACATTGAGAAACCCCTTTTGACATTGACTTAGATATTAATAATGAAAAACCACCACTTCAATGATCGTTACAAGAAATGTCCAGAACAGCGAGTGCACAGAGACAAAGGAGACTTGTGCGTTCTTAAGGTGCTGTCCGTTTGGGCTATGATGAATAATTCCGAGAGGACATTTGCACACAGTGCTCTGTGTGGACATAGCTTTGCCTTTCTTTGGGGTTTTAGGAAAAAGTGGAATTTCTGGGTGGTTTGAGGCCTCTGTGTTTAACGATTTGAGGAGCCAATTGACTTATTCCACTGTGGCTGCACCATTTCACGTTTCCCTCAGGCTAGGAGGGTTGGTTTTCCTTTTTGATATGCTACCTCCTTGACAACACTCACTATTATTACCTGACTTTTCAATTGCAGTCCTCCTCAGGGGTCTGCCGTGATATCTTAGTGGGTTTTGAGCTTCACTTTCTGGGTTTTTTGTCCACTTCAATCTCTCTTTGGGTCAATGTCTACTTAGATTCTGTGCCCGTGTTATTGGCTTGTTTGTACTTTTATGACTTATTTGAAAGAGGTTTTTGTATGTTCTAAATACAAGCCCTTACTAGACATATTAGATAAATGATTTGTAAATGTTTTCTCTCATTCTGTTGGTTGTCTTTCACTTTAAAGTATAACTTTTAATTTTTTGATGAATTCTACTTTCTCTGCCTTTGCTGTTAATTGTGCTTTCGTTGTTAAATTTTAAAAAGCTTCACCTAAACTAAGGTTATGGAATTCACCTGTTTTCTTTAAGGGTCAACGTGTTAGCCATCAAATTTAAGACTTTGATCCATTTAGTATGGTTGGAAATTCATTCCACTGCTTCACCAATGGACACAGAAACACTCAACACCACTTGTTGGAAAAACTGTCCGTCTCATTGTCCCAGCATCTGTTGGAGGTCCAGTGGCCATGGCTCTGGGTCGTATTTCTCTGTGTCCTTTGCTGTCCTTACACCGAACCGTGCTGTGTGCACTCCATGGCTTTGTAGTAAGCTCTAAATCAAGGAATGTTAGGATTTCTGAGCTCATCTGTAAGACGCTTTTGACGGATTTGAGTCCCAAGATTTTCCATATCTTAAGGATCAGTTGTTCAATTTCTGAAGCTCAGGCAGCTGGAGGCTCGAGAGGGGCTTCTTAATCAGTAGCTCATATAGGGAGCATTGCCACATTAATGACAGGGACAGCAAGTCTTTGATGTGACCCATGAATATTTGTGCTCTTTCACTTCTTTTTCAGAGGGCAAGTTTCATTCTTTTGCTGTGATGTTTTGTTCACTTTGGATTGACCATTGAAGACACATATAAACGCCACTGATTTCTGGGGGGAGGAGGGACGCTGGGGATCGAACCCAGGGCTTCACGCTTGCAAGGCAAGTGCCCCACTACTGAGCTACATCTGCAGCTCAGATTTTTATATCCTGCAACCTTGACAAACTTGGTTGTTATTTCTAATATTTTTAGTGGATCCCCTAGTATTTTCTACACAATTTCATGCAGTCTGTGAATAGATATAGTTTCATTCCTTACTTCCTAGCATGAATTCATTTCCTACTTTTTTTGTCTGGTGGTCCTGGTAGACCTTCTAGTACAACACTGAACAGAGGGAATATCTCATTTTTAAGGCAGAACAATATTCCATCATGGATATGTAAATATACACCCCAATTTCTTTATCCACTTGCCTGTTGACACTGTATATCCATCCATACCTTGGCTATTATGAATATTGCTATGATGAACACGGGAGTACAGGTGTTTCCATAAGAAGGGGATTTCACTTCCTTTGGACATCTACACAGAAGAGGGACTACTGGATGAGATATCAGACAAGGGGTTAATATCCAAAATTTATAAAGAACCCATACAACTCATAGCAAAAATAAAACAACTACATTAAAAACAGGCAAGGGATCTGAATAGACATTTCTCAAGAGAAGACACAAAAAGAACCAATAGGTTTATGTCAAAATGCTGATTAACATTTGTCACCAGGGAAATGCAAGACAAAACCCTGAGGAGATGTCACCTCACACCTGTGAGATGACTGTTGATCAGGGTGTAGAGAAAAGAATCCCCCTTCTGGGTACATGCGGAAAGAAAAGGAAATCAGAACCTGCTTTAAGTAATTTAAATCAACAAGTAAAATCGATAGATGCTTATAGCATGCAACACGATGCTTTGATGTATATATCAACGTAGGATGGCTACTTAGCAGACACTAACTCACTTATTTTCTGTGGTAAGAACACAAAAGATACACTCCTAACAACCTTCAAATACACAATATACTATTGCAGCTGTAGTCACCATGGCGTACAACACATCCCTTGAGCTCATTCCTCCTGTCTACAAACATCTCCCTAGAACACCCTATTGAGTTAGTTTTGCAGCGTGTGTCCATGTAGGAACTCATCCATCCATTAGTGTTAATTGGCTTAAAATTAAGTTTATTGGCTTAAAATTACTCATAGGACTCCCTTTTAACTCTATATAAACTGTTTTTCAATAGAGGTGAAATTATCTACTTTAAAGTGAGTGACAGAGTGTGTCTACCATGTTCAACCTGATTTCCACCTGCTTCCAAAACATGGTGGATCACAACAAGGGAGCCCTCCCCTGCTGGGAGTCACTCCCCACTCACCTCTTCCTCTGCGACTGTGATCACCTGTCTGTGTGCTGTTTTGAGTTTTTTTTAATCAATTATGGGTATCTCATTGAAGTGATATCATAGTGTATGGGACCCTTTGTGTCTGTCTTCTCTTGCTGTGTATTCACTAACATTTCTGATTTTCCTTTTTCTTACATTTTTTAACAATAGTCATCCTGGCAGGTGTGCAATGACATCTCATTGTGGTTTTGAACGGCATTTCTCTAAGATCCATGATTTTGATCTTTGTGCTAGGGCCATTCATGTACCTGTCTTCATGGAGAAGATGTCTATTCAAATCCTTTGCCCATTTTTAAATGAGGTTGTCACTTTTCTTGTTGAATTATAAGCCTTCTTCAAATATTACACACACTGCTTTATAATTCTCTGCATTTCGAGAAGATTGGTAGCAATGCCTCATTCTGTTCTGGACTTTAGTGGTGTGAATTGTGTCTTTTTCTCTTTGTCAGTTACTTAAGGGTTTGACCATGTTGGTTATCTTTTGGAAGAACCATGCTTTTCTTTCATTAACTTTTCTCTATTGTTTTTGAATTCTATAGTTCATTGGTTTCTGCTCTACTTTTACACAAGCTAGTTGTGAAGGTGAAGTAAAGCCTTGAATGTTGAAGTGCCTTTTAAATGAATTCACATATGTTCATATAAACTCAATAACTAAGACACTTCCTATCTGTCCTGGTGCTCTGGATGTGGCACTTACAGTCCGGCCCCTCCCTTGTGAGTCTCACGTGAAGACTCACTCCCACTCATCTTCGTGTCCCATCTTCCCATTCTCGGTAAATGCTGAGGGACACAGGTGTTTTGAGCCTCTGCATTTCCCCAGGCGTTCCTCGTAGACACCAGGATCTCGAGGAGCAAGCCTCACTGACTATCTTGCAGACCACAGAACCTCAAATGCATTGTGTTTGGTTAATTGCTTGACTGATACTTACCATAAACCCACCTTCATATTAATTAATATTAGGAGGATTGACACTAGTACCGTAGGACAATTACGCTTAAGAAAATGCCCTTAGTGCCTGGTGACAAGGACTGCACTGTGGCTCCTTGACTGCCCCACACAGGGCTTGCTAGAACATCAGCATAGAGTAGACAAATGCAAACAGAGCATGCTGACACACTGCTGCCCGACCGGCTTTATCCCTAGAAAGCCAGCAGGTCATTTTTCTAGCCCACTTGGGGAAAACTGCACAGTCTCCCAAGCCCGCGGGAAGAAGGCAGGGTGTCATTTAATCTTTGGGACTTGCGTGCAAAACAATTTTTTCTTCCTTTTAAAGTGACGGGGGGACCCACCGAGATCAGCGCCCCATGTCTGTGCATGGGTCTCTGGTATTTAAGCTGCATGTGATTCTTAATGAAGCATATCTAAAAAAGAAAAATAAAGCAAAGATGAACACCTCCTGTGAGGCCGTTTTTTTCTAAGCAGTCATTCTTATGTAATGGGTTTTTTCTTTAATATTTTAAACTTTTAGTCATCTTGAGGAGGGAAGAGAAATGTCATCCACTCACTAATTGGTTCAAGCAATTCTTTTTCTTCCCACCCTGAGTGGTATTATCGCCTAAAAATGCAGAACTGATCTGTCCCCTCTCACACTAACAGATCAACAGCCAAGGCCTCCTGCTTACCCTCATTGTTTTTATCCACTTCTATCAACTAGGACAGAATGGAATTTAGTCCTTAATTATGTCGCTACTGTTTGCTTCGTGTCAAGTTCAGTGGGAGAAGGGAGAGCTCAATCTTGGCTCCACGGCAAGACCCTGTCTCAACACAATCAAAGCACAGCAAAAAACCCACGAGGGCGCAAGCCTGGCTCGCTGAGATGAGGACAGGGAGGCTGCAAGGCACAGCCCCAGCCTGTGGGGGCGCTGTCTGCAGCTACTGCTCAGTAACTCACTTAACACCTGACACCCACACGCGGTCTTGCCCAGCGCTGCGTCAGCACTCTAGACAGGCGCACACCTCCCCTGGTCCAGACTCGCTCTGAAACGAGAGCAAGTGGAGTCCACTCTCCCATAAGGACTAGAGGAAACTGGCCAACCCACACCAGCACTGGCTCTGACCTCAGAATCAACCTCAGTGGGTACAAATCAGCCAGTTCACGCAAAGTGACCTATGACCTCCCCTGGTCTTGTCCAGCAGAGACCAAGCTGACAAGAGGACAGCTAGGGCACACATTATTATGATTTGAATTCCTCCTCTCCTGCTCACAAATTCTTTCTTATTTCTCCATTCAATTTTTGTTGTTGGAAAATACAATCCTGATAATGGCTTCCTCCAATTCTGTCTGTTTTGCCTCTCATTTTTATTAATGTCCCAAACTTCCTCACTCAATGAGGCTTTTTGCTGCTTCCTACACAGATCTAGATTTTTTTTCCCCTCTCCGCTTTGTTATTTTTTACTATTTCTACAAGGCACCGAGTGAGGTAGGAGCAGCTTGTCATCTTGAAATGGGTTGCACTGCAGTTTTAAGCATATGTTCCAGTGGGAGGAGGCTTGCATACACCCCAGCTAGGCTCAGGTCATGACCACATACATGGAAAAACACCAGCAACCACAGATGGCTCTTCATTCAGTAAAGATTATTACGCACAACTCCGGGGCAGCCAGAAAACACTGGCAGAGGTGGGGGCAGCAAATATTTATGGGCTCATTTCCTCCACCTGCTTTCATGAAGCCCCCACACATGTGCTGAGAAGAACCCCTTGTTGACATGGACCTCAGCCCAATCAAACAGGCAGCCAGCAAGCGAAGACACACGGCTGATTAACTGCAAAGGGCTGCAGGGCACACGAGAAGAAGCTCGTGAGACAGTAACTTGGGTTTCTAGAATCAGACTTCTGAGGCTGGGGTCTCCTCTCTTCCCCACTCACTGCCTCATCGTGGGAGAACACAATGGCACTGTCTGACACTGAAAGTGACCCTTCGGCCCAGCTGCTGCTGATGGCACCAATTGTGTGTCACCTTCCTATGATTGTTAGCACGCCTGCTCCCTCTCAAGAGCATTGGGGTGGGGGACAGGAAAGGATGACATCTGACTAGCAAGGTCAATGTGGAGATAAACCAAGTGCCGAACGCTCAAAGTCGGCTGTGGTGTAGGGGGTTGGGAATTCTCTTAGGTTGTCCGGAAAGACCCATTTCAGACACTGTGCCCTGAGCCCTGAGGAGTCAAGTGAGGTCATAAGAGTGGCTCTCGTCTAACCTGACTGGTGTCCTCATGGGAAGAGGTAGTGCTGAGGTGCACAGGCGGGGAAAATGTCATGTGAGGGTCCAGTGACAAGGTGTGGCCATAAGCCAAGGAGGGCAGCCCAGGAGAAACCAGCTGCCACACCTTGATCTTGATCTTGGCTTTCCAGCCTCATGGACTGTGAAGAAATACGTGGTTGACGCCGCCCAGGCTATAGGATTTTGTTATGGCAGCCCCAGCTGACTGACTAGCACACTGGGGATTTCCTGAGTGACAGGAGTGTCGTGTTAATGAGCTGACTCATGGTGGCTTTGAGTGATGGATGGCACTGGCCACCAGAGAGAGCAAGCAGGTGATTAGGGGCTGGGGCTCTGAGTCAGTCCAGACAGGAATGGGAAGGGGTGGAGAAGGGTCTCAACCCTAGAGTCATGGTTCTCATGTTTCAACCTCCAATTTTGCCACAAAACAGAACTCCAGCAAGAAGCTGGGCACTGAGCTCAGAGAACCGTCCTGGCTGACGAGTAGGCTGATGTCGCAGAAGGGGTCACAGGTGGACTCCAGAAGAAGCAGTCACCCAGTGCCTGCACGCATGTGCTTTACCAAGCTCAGGGTGGAATGACTCTAGTTACAACCCTTCATCTCTCCTGGACTTGTTGTTTTCAAAATGTTCCCATGTGGCACAAAATAAGAGCCATGCCAGGGCTCTGTGCAGGGCTTTGACAGGCAGCACCACCCTGGGAGGCAGGTTTGACAGCCAGCCTCCAAAGGACGGGGAGCGAGGCTAGAAGATTCAGCACCTGACCAAGACCTTGCAGCCGAGAGCAGCAACCCTGATCCCTGGATCCAAGGCCAAGGCCAGCACTGTTTCCTCAACATGATTTGCATGAATCCTCCCAACTCTGGAACAAAACACTCACAATAAATGTATGGATATCTACTGCAACTGAAAATAACTCATCTAAAGTTGAGACCAGAGTGGACAAGATGGGCTGAGACCCTGAAGCTGCTCCCAGCCCATCTCAGCGTGCAGCGTTGTGAGCACATGTGCACTGAGTGAGTGTGCACGTGTGTGAGTGAGCACTGACTGTGCATGTGTGAGTGTGCATGTGTGAGTGTGCACGTGTGTGTATGGTGTGAGTGTGTGCATGTGAGCGTGTGCTTGTGTGAGTGTGCACGTGAGTGTGAACACAAGTGTGTGTGGTGTGGGTGTGAGTGTGCACTGTGTAGGTGTGCACAGCATGAGTGTGCGTGTGCACGGAGCGAGTGTGCACTGTGTGAGTGAGTGTGAGTGGCGTGCGTGCATGCAAGGTGAGCGTGCATGTGTGTGCGTAGGTGTATACACATGTGTGAGCACGTGTACACACATGTGTGATCACATGTATACATGAACATCTGTGTTTGCACAAACGTGACGCAATACACCTAATACACCTGCTTCCTGGCAGAGGTTCCACTACTGAGTGTGCCCCCCCAACAGTAACTCTCTCCCCCATATAGTTCACTAGTTACCTATTATTTTTGTCATGAAAAGAGATTTTAACTCATGGGCCACAACCACCAAACAGTCCAAAAATGAACTAACACTGGATCTGTCAAACAATCAGTAAAGTCAGTGTCCTGTCTGTGCTTTCCTAAGAACCTGAGGCACTCATCGTCTTCATTCTGTCATGGACTGGCCATGTCCTAGACTCCCAGCCTGGGCTCCCCTCACTCCTGTCCCTTCCACACCCCCTAGGTATCCTCAGCACAGGACTCAGGAGGTCACAGTTGGCTCTGGGAAGCTCCTCCCCTCTCTGCTCCCCTCCAAGGCCACCTTGCCACCTTACTGCTATGGGTTTCCTCCTGGAGGTGGGGAGGCAAGCTCTGCAGGGAAGCTGACCCTGCCACAGGGCCAGAGGGAAAACAATTGAAAAATTACAAGTGCATGATAAAATAAGACCTCATGGAGTGGCTCAAGTGGTAGAGTGCCTGCCTAGCAAGCTGAGCAAACCTGAGGCCCTGAGTTCAAACCCCAGCACACACACAAAAAAAGCATGATAAAGTAATCCCATCAGAAGTTAGACTTGGTGGAATCTAAAAGCGACTGATTTAGAACTCCAGACCTCAGCTGCTGGGATGATCAGAGCGTGAATGTAAACAGCTGGGAATGAAATGTGAGGGGTAGTAGGATATAGATTGGAGGAGGACAGAGGAACAGATGCTGCCCCAAATGGGCAGGAATGGCTTTAAAGGAAGTGGGTTATATGCATGAAAACTTAAGTGCTGAGATGAAAAGCCCATAGAGAATGTGGGCATCAGTTAGACACAGCTGGAGAAAGAATTGGAGACACAAAAGACAATTTTAAAAACTGATGCAAAATGTAGCCCAGAAATGCCTGCTGAATAACAGATATTAAACCATGCTGGATGGAATAGAGGGCCTCTTATAAATCTAATCATGGTTCTAGAAGGAGGATTCCCCGGAGACTAAATAATCAAGGAAATAATGTCTCAGAATTTTTCAGAACCCTTGAAAGATGCCAGTGCCTGGTGTGAAGAAGCACGGCGTAACACCAGATGACAAGCAGAAAGCATTGCACGTGTGAACACTGACAAGAAAAAAAAGCACTGAGAAGGAAGCCTGATGGGAAGTCAGACCTCCTAGAAGGAGCAAAAATGAGGTTTGGTAAAACTTCTTGACCGTGAAAAGCCAAACACAAAGGGTCTGCGACTTGAGAAGAAAAGATGAGCAAAAGAACTGGAGAGCAAGTGGGTGGATGTGGATTTGAAGTTAGGATAAAATAATACTGGTGTTAAATGGATGGATGGGCTGTAAAAACTGAACTAAGTTATCTGGGAAGGGTCACAAGCAGAGTTTTCTTGTTATCCGGGGGTGGGGAGGAATCAGTTGTCTTTAAATCTTCCAGGTTACATAAGTGGAGAGTCTGGATTTCTATGTCCATTGGATAGGCTCTCCCTCCTCTGTATGCTTCTGGAGGCCCAGGGGATCTGGTGACACCTGGTGCTGAGCTGGCGGACACAATTGGGCAACCAGCAAAGGGAGGGGTAGATGGGTCCAGGGGCTGGTTTCAGGCAGGATTTCTTTCTCATCTTTGGTTCTCAAGACAGCTCTCTCTTCTGGCCCCTGAGTCCTTCCCACTGGCACTGGCCTGGGGACATTGCACTGAGGTTAATGAATGAAGTAGGGAACTAAGATATAAGACCAAGGAGGTGAAAACCAAAGGTGGGTTATTTGAAAAATAATTAGGTCTGATTATGCAAGGCTAAGCAATACCAATAAAAAAATTCATGACCGAGAATGGACTGGCAAGGAAACATGGTCTCAGATGCAAACTACGGGCGATTTTCAGAAACACAAGTTCAAATTATGAAGATCAGTCCCGTAAGCCTATCTGCAGTAGGATGGCATTTTTTATAACTCGTAAAGTCACTAAGTACACCAGACTTGCAGACATGGCACAAGTAGAAAGTTATCTTTGCAAAGCAAAGCACAAGAGAATGCGGTCAGATGGTGGTGGCTTCGGGGGGCCGGCACGGTGCGGGGTAGGCTGCAGTCCTGATGGGGTTGGTGGACACCCGTGTTTATAACTGGGTTTTGCACCACTTGGTTGTGTGAATTAGGCATCTGGGCTACCTTAAAAAATACCCCAGACTATAACAGAGAGAAATTTCCACAGCTTTGGAGGCCACAGCTCAAGACCATGGTCCCACTCGGGTAGGTTCCTGGGGAGGACACTCTCCCTAGATTGTAGATGGCTGACTTTCTGCTGTGTCCTTGAATGCTGGAGGGAGAGGAAGCTCTGGTCTCCTTCTCTTCTCTTAAAGACACTGATTCCTCATGGGTCCCATCCTTGTAACCTCCTCTAACCTGACCATGTCCCCAAAGCCCCTCCCAACACCGTCACATTGGGTTAGAATCTCAACACAGGGACTTATCTCATAGTACAGGAATGCCTTGATGAGGTGAAACTGCTAAAAACATCCACCAGAGCAAATGGGCTGAATGCCTGGTCGCCATGTGCCTGTGCACAGAGCCAGGGGCACCTGCACCACAAGGAATGGCCGGCCTGCTCCTGTCTCTTTGGAATTTGAGATTTGAGGAAGGAAAGAGTCAATAAACAAACAAACAAACAAGCCCATAAGTAAAGAAGACCAGCTTTGGCAGCACTGGGAGGAGGCTACAGCAAACATGGAGTGGGCTCTGGGTTCCACTTGCGGAGGGTGTCAGCAAAGGCTGGGTTGGTGGTGCTGGCAGTAAGATGGACCCAAGGAGCCCTGTGTGGAGAGACAGAGCACGTGGGGAGCCTGAGAACACACCAGAGCTGTGGAGAGGGGAGCACAGCTGGAGCTGAGATAGAGCAGGGTCACAAGGTTAGTTTAGAGCCCAGTGGTGCAGTCTGACCCAGTGTCACTTAGTGAGTTAACTCATATTGACCAGGGATGTTGGACCATGATGCTGTGGTCCTCACCCGCGTGGAATCATCTGCACGACACTGGTGAACCCCAGGGACCTCCCCCCAATACTGTCATGAGTCTTTGAGATGCTCAAATCAACACAGCTTTGTGTGAGCAGTGGCTTATAGGGTTTTAAAAGGTGTGATAGACACTCTAATTGAGAAGGCTGACTGAGCTGTTCGCTGAATTTGCTGATAAAAATCCCCAAGATCTGCCTTAATTTTTAAAGGAAAAGGAAAATCCATCTAAGATCTTATTTATCCTCACTCAGGCTGAATGAAGTCTTGGAAATCATATCCTCAAAGCCAAAAGGATTCCACCTGGAAATGAAGACACCAAAAACCTGCTCAGAATCAGGTCCACTGTCACCTGAGTGCCAGGCCACCTCTACATACCCCAGACCTTTCTGAAGAATGGGAGAAGAGGTTCACTTGGGCCCAGCACAGCTCCATTGGTGTCTGTGTTTGGAAACAGCTCCGGGGTTTTCTTTACCAAGAATGGACCTCACCAGACCTCTGTGAGTCAGCTGAGGCCTCTGAGTGGCTCACTGTCAGATGTCTGTTCAGTCCGGGCCCAAGCTCACCACTGTGTACAGACTGCACTTCTGGATCGTCCTCTTCAATAGCCAGGACGGTGAACAACAGGCCTGCAGACCCACAGGTGACCTGTTCTGCTCTGATTATGTGGACTCACCCCAACATGAAAGTCAAGCCAAAGACCAACCCAGCAGGACACTGGCGCTTACAGCACTAGTTTAAAAACAAGAATAAAATGGGCTCCCCGTAGGAGGAGTGGTAATGTCACAGACTACCAGGGTCTATTTCCAGACTCAGGGTGCCAGGTCTCAGGGTATACACAAAGTCCCAAGGTTTCAAACCCCATGATGCATGGGCAGAGCTTAATGACTGGGACTACAATTTCACTTAACAAACAAATGACTAGACTAGACAATGGACCTATTGCCACTACTGGCTTAATCTTGCTCAGGACCTTTGCAGCTGGTCCCTGTTCCAGGTCGACTGATCGACTCTGGGACAAAGTCCAACCTGTGGAGAGGGCTTGGTGTTCAAGGCCATTTATAATTTAGCTCAGCCTCATAAATCTAAACTTATCTCCCTTTCTACCCCATTGCCCAGACGAACTTCTTATTCTCATCTCCCTCCCACCACCTCATCCATCCACACTGCCCATGTTTCCAAGCAGACATCAAGGATTTGTGCCAAGGACATGGGACATGAGCCACCTTGGAGGAATGTCATCATCGGCCAGTACACGACAGCATGTCCCCGTGTCCTTCCATCCTCTAAGGGTATACATAAAGGGTATATATATACACCACGTATGCACACACGTGCATGTGTCTTCTTTGTCCTGTGTTCCCAGATGTGACATATGAAATGACTTGCTCTGTGCTACCCAATCATAAACTGGACTCTGGCCCAAGTGGACTTCAAACCACAACCCCTCAACTTCGAGTCCAAGGCCACCAACGTTGCTCCCCAGATACCTGTCCCTCCCACATGGTGGCTTTGTCACTCTTCTCTCTTGGGACATCAGATTTCAGAGGTGACCACGCTGCATCATGTCGGTTATTTTAATCCCCACTATATCTGGCACCATGCAGCACACAGAGGAAGCTAACCCCAGCAGGCCGATGTGCCATAATGGGTGTTATCTGTTCCCTCACTATCTAAATGCTGGTCTGTCACCAACCAGGTCATCTCCAGAGATCAGAACCTTAGATCACACCCAGACCTACTGGGTCAGAATCTTCTTTCTAACCAGATTCCCAGCCCCATCTGCTGTACATCAAGCCTGGAGAAGAGCTTAGAAAAGCCTTTTGAGGCCAGACCTGTCCAGTGATACCTGAGACGCACCTGTGGGCAGCCTCGGTGAGAGCCCACACAGGCAGGTTCCACTCCCCTGGGTCACCTCCCAGAGCCCTACGCCATGAACTCTCAGAGGTGATGTGGCTATTTTAGCACTGCAAAATGAGAACAAAGCAATAATTTGTAGATGTCGTCAGGAAGAGGGCCAAGAATAAGGATTTTTATATATTCTTGGCTCTTGGCTCTGTTACCAATGCCTTCTTCGATATAAAAAGGATTCTTCTTACATGCTTTCAGATGAGAAAATAAAGGCTAAAGGAAGCAGGGAAGCCCTGCATGAAAGAGCACCTCTGGACCCCGCTCTGCAGGGACCCATAGGAAGAGCACCCTTCTGGGCGCGAGGTGCACACAGGAAAGGCCCTGCAGAGAGGCATCTGTCCTGAGCGCTTAAATTCTTAGCATGGTAAATCTCATGGGTACAGCACCGAGGCAGGGGCTGCATCACTGCAACACACACAAGCAGGCACAGGCACACACTCACATGCATATGCACACACGTGTAAGCCACCTGTGCACACATGTACACATACGCACACACACATGTACACGTGCATACAGGTACATGTGCACATATGCAAGTGCAGACGTGTGCACACGTGCCCACAGACGCATGTGTGCACACAGGGACACATGCACACACACACATGCCCACATGTAAAATTTCAAAGTGCGAGATAGCACAGGTACTTGGTGACCAGCAGCTTCCTCCTGCTGACCCTGCATTGCTCTCTCCTGACACTGGGTATGCTAGCTGACTAGGTTTGCTGACGCCTAGGGAACCCAGGACTCACCCCACACCGTGCACTCCCCACCGCCCTGGGTCAGAAGTCCCAGAATGGCAAGCCTGTCCTTCATCGACTGAGCCCCAAGACAGAGTGGCCCAAGGCACCCTTTGCAGTCCAGTGAGTCTCACCTACAGCCTGAGAGTACCTGGGACAGGCGGAGCCTGATGCTTCCTGGCTTCTCCCCAGACACAGGAACCACCTCCGGAAGCCCAGCTCCATGTTTTCCCCCAACATGACTAGATTTCCATATCTGTCGAGGAGCAAACCTGAGAACAGTCTGTCCCTATGGCAGGCTGGGCAGGGATGAGAGGCTTCCTCCCTGCAGGACCTGAATGGCACCCTGCCTGTGGAGAGCTACAGCTACCTGTTGGCTGCTGCCAGGGTCCGAGTGTCCAGGGACAGGAGCAGATGGCTCTCTGTTGACAATTAATGTCTTTTGACAGAATAACAGATCTCAAAAGAGAGTCATGAAGAGAAATGACATAGCCACCTGGGGCAGCAGCGGAGATTACAGAATGTGGCTGTGTAGCAGAGAGTGGGACAGAGGCCAAGGGGTCTGCAGAGGGCTGAACTGCTGGGGAGGACAGAAGCCACACATGGTGTGAGCTCCTAGAAAGGCACTAGTGGGTCTTGGTGAGTTCATTTCAGAGGACAGTGGGTGGCCAACAGATGGAGGCTGAGCAGGGTGACTGCTTTAATCAGGAAGCATGCACGTCTGAGTCCACCTGCTGCATGACGGGCCACTGTGGTCCAGGCAGATATGAAGTCATTGAGGGTGTCTGGAACTCACACTGGCTCATGGAGGGCAAGGAAGTGTCACTGTGGTCACCATCCCGGGACACTGCTCTACGGGCACATAGTGACAAGGGAGGAACTTGTCCTGGATCCCACGCCCCGGAGCTAGGCAGTGTACCCCAACCTGGCACTTATGTGTCAATCTTCCAGGCTTCCTGTGCCTGATAAATTTCCTAAATGTGTCCTTTGTGTATCTGGCATCTTCTAAAACAACTGAATGACCCATTATAAAAAAAACCATCGAAGCCTAAATTTTCCTCCTGTCCTGCTCCTGGGCACCACTCACAGAGGCTTCTGCTGCAGCTATGCCTTGAGATCTGGCTCTGTTTCCCTGCCCCTGGCTGTGCCTGGCTCCATGGTGCTTGCCTGGTCACTGACGGTCACTCCAGGCCCAGCTGTGAGACACCAGTGGTTCTATTGGCACATCTACCTACCCACCCAGGCCCTAAGTTCCTCAGGTCAGAAACCTCTCTGGGGCTGTGTGGGCTTTGAAACAAGATAGCCTTGTCAAAGCCAGGAGAACATGGTTAGGTGACGACACAAGAATGAAAGGCCCTGTCCTGAGGTCATGGAGGAGCAGTGAGGGCAGGGGTAGTAGGTCCTTTTCTCCTACTGACAGGGCCTACAAGTCCATCTGCCATGGGTTAGAAAGGTGCCCTGAGAGGGCAAGAGGCCCCATGAGGACTCACTCACAAAGAGTAGTCAACTGAAAATGCCAGCTTTCCCAGCTTTCAGAGATGCAATTCCAAAATAAGAACCACATCAGCTTCCTCAGGCTGGATGGAACTTCAGAAGGCACCCCATCCAACTCTGTTTTGAAAGAGGACACTGAGGCTCGCGGGGGGTGGCCTATCCTCAGTCCCCAGTGAGTGGGCCCCTCTGAGGCCCACTGAGTTATGCTCACTGACAGCTCTGCAGTGGCCTCCAGGCCTCCTCTGGTGGCATCTGTGGGGTGAGGCTGCAGTGTCCCCTGAATCCTCCTTTCCTGAAGGATCAGCCACTGCCTAAAGGACATCATGAGACCACTGCCACAGTGAGACCTCAGCTGCGGCCAGGCATGGTTACCACTCATGGCAGGAGTGACTTTGCACTGTGATTACTGAAAAGAGTGGGGAAGAAGAGAGCTTGACAGTCACCAGGCGCCAGAGCTGGGACTTACACACGTTGGAGGCCTCCAGAGTCAATGCAGCATTAATCTCCATGTTGCCCTCTCACATAGTAGTGAGCAGGACGAGGACAGTGACCTTGCATCCAGCAATGGGGTGTCCCGGGCAGAAGTGCCAGGAGACAGCTGGGGTCAGTGCAGCAGAGCGGGACCCGACAGCGGCAAGGCTCCTCCCCAGGCAGTGAGGGGCCCACACTGATGTGAGGACAGAGGACCACAGGATGTGCTATTCTTAAAGACAGGACCCCAGTGTGCAGCCCCGCGGGGCAGGGTTAGGGCTTACTCAGCACAGACACCCACCTGGGTGAGCTGTGCAGAGTCCCCCTCTCTCCCCCAGTCCTGACCCTTCTCAGTGAGAAGTGAAAGCAAGGGATGTCCTGTACTGTGCTCTTGTCCAGTTCAGTTAAGTGCCACAGAACAGGAGGGTGTGGCCTGGGAGCCCTTCCCCCGGGCTGCAAGATGCTTCCTGGGGAACATGATCACCTCACAGCATCATGGCTGGCCGGGTATCACTGGGGTCATCTGCGTAAGTACCTAACCACACCCTCCTCACCAGGACTCGGATAACTGTCCTGGGAAGATAGGGAACTTCATTTGTTAATGGTGCCCCATTTCATCCAGAAAGTTCTCACCCAGAGGATCACACATTGCCTGATGTATCTGAATGGCTCTGTGCAAAGTGGCCTGGCTTTGTGGAAGTCTCAGAGATCAAAATTCTCCTTACAGATTACTAGTGGGCCAGGGCCACAATGAAGTAGGGTGCAAGCTCTGCTTAGGAAAGTGATAGGACTAACCAGAGCCATTTCCCACAAAGCCTCCCACCCTCTGTGTTCTCCACAAAGGTCAGGCCACCAGCCATCTTCCCCAGTATCCTACCATTCTTTGAAAAGTGTCTTAGGGTATCACAGTGCCTCGCAAGGTGTCTTAGAACTTAACAAAACAGCAAAAAATTCTTTCCTGGGTCATTTGATTGGACCTAAATAGCATATATCCAGTTAGTATTTCTTGTCCCTGTTTCTTGGGGGCCCTCCGACCTGACCTTCAAATAGTTCCCCATCTGAACCTCTAGAGAGAAGCCTGTGAGTGACACCCACCTCCCCTCCGAAGGGCCTCCGTGCTGTCTTCAGTTTGGATTCTGCTTCAGCTGAAATGCGTCTGGCTCTGATTAATGAGGATATAAAACAGGCAGCTCATTAGTTGCAGGAGGTGGGTGAGTTAATGATTATGGTACTGTAATCAGCCATTACCCAACACCCTAAAATACAGCGTGTCTGAAAATTAAGTCATAATTTAGGTGGAAGATTAAATTATACATTTCAGAATGAAAGAGAAAATGCCCACAACAACAGACCCATATCCTGGGTCAAAATCTCTCCTACTGTCAGGGCCACAGCACTGCCTGGGGCAACAGGAGTGACCGGATGCACGATGACCACAGAGGACGAAGAAAGCCAGGCGGAGAGCCTGCTCCCGGGGGATACTGCAGATGTCATGGAGGCAGGACCTGAGGTGGTTCTGAAGGACAATGGCCCAGCTTTGCAGGACTGACACTGCAGACTGGGGAGCAGGCACAGAGCTCAGCTTTCCAGATAGGGTGGCCGAGTGCAGGAGGGGCCAGGGTGAGAACCATCTTGCTCCAAGGGTGGACCTGCCCTGTGCATCTGTGCTGGGCATGTGAATGATGATGCCAGGAGGATGGAGGCTGATGCCATTGTGGGTGGTGACAGGGGGCAGCTGCCACAGCATAGGGGATGGAGGGAGATGGGCTACCCAGCTTGGCGTTCTTTTTGGGTCCATCCCACAGACCTGTTCCTGGGGACTCTACCCAAGACCTTCTGACTAAGGCTCTTCCTGGCATCTGGTGTCAGATGGAATTTGTTTGCATTTAATGTCACTAAGAAGGGTCACCCCAGGTATGACTGCCTTGGCCACCTGCCATCTAAAGGCGTACAGGAGTATATTCTGGCCTGACTGTTCTATCTTCATTTTTATTCCATGGTGAGGGCAGCAAACACTCCCCAAAAAACCTGGGTAGCAGAACTTTGGCTATTTCTCACGAGGCTTTATACCTGGTTCAGCCAGAAGCTTCTCTTTCTACACATCCAGGATGCAAGTCAGCAAAGGCCTTGTAAGTCCACCAGCCTGTACAGATCCCCTCACACACACATGACTGTGCTTCCATACACTGTGGACAGCAAAACGGTCTCCGAGGGAACGAGCTTCCACCTGCCTGCCCTTCAGTACCTCACACCATCTGACATGACCCGGGGATCCGATCGAGATGCATAGGACCTGGCTCCGTTTGAAGTCTGGCAGGACATGTGCATTTGCCACTGGACTGTGACTCTGATTCAGCCAGCAGAAGCACCTGGAACCAGTGGGCCCTCCCAGGACTCAGGTAGCTACTGAGAGGTTGGTACAGAGAAGCTGCTGGGAGGGCCCAGGCTGGATGGCTGACCTCTCTCAGACTGGGGACAGAGTCCCTGGTGTTAGTGACCCAAGGGTGCAGGACTCAGAGGAGAAGCAGGCATAGACTGTCCACAGTGGACCCTCCACACATGGCCAGAGACCACAAGCATTGACCAATAGGAAGAATAAGCCAGCCATGGTGGCTCCTGCCTATAATCCCAGCACTCAGAAAGCTGAGACAGGGGGATCACATGAGTTTGAGGCAGCCTGGGCTACATAGTGAGTTCCAGGCCAGCTTGTGCTACACAGTGAAACCCTCCCTCCCAAACTGTTAAGAAACAACCATTGCATGGTAGCCAGGACCTGCCACTCACGAGCCTACTCGTGAGCTCTACTGTCCTGCTCACCTCAGGACTTGGTTCCCAGACTTGCATGGTGATTGCTGGAGCAAGCTGACTGAATGACATGGGGACTGAGGGTTGAGGACAGGGTCTTTTCACTTTAGGATACACTCATTTGTCAAGGCCATTGGATTTGGCGGTGCTGAGTGTCCAGCAGGTGTGCACAGGTGACATGAGGTGAGCATGCCAGCCCTGTGGAGTTGGGCAACTTGCCACCTTTCCTGCTCCATCCTGGCCTGTTGATCTGAGGCTCACACCTCTGCCGGCTGCTCCTTGGCACTCTAACCACCTCCTGCAGGTAATCCAACCCTCCTTGGTTGCAGGTTCTACATTTACAAACTCACTACTCACTAACAATTACTTGTAGCTTTGAGCCCACACTCGTGGTTCTCCTGTACCATGCTGATGGGCAGCACTCTGGGGAGTGCCAGGTGAATGCTCCCAGCTGGCCGAGCCCCTTTGCAGCTCCCAGAGTGCATAGCATCTCCTCTGTTTTCAGGGTACTGAGTGCCATGTGTTTGCACTTGTGTCTTCTGTTGGCCATTCCACTTAAAATATCCCCAAGCCCAGTTGCTAAGTACAAGAAGGCTGTGGTGAGCCTCACAGAGACAATGTGGTATTGCAGAATTTGTCCAGCAAAGCCGTGGCGCTGTTGGTGGGAGTTCACCACTAATGAGTCAACAGTACGAATTTAAAAAGGGGCCTTCAACAGAAAGACGAATAAAGCAAGGTTGTGTATTGATTGGTTGATGAAAATGTGGTGATAGAGGTCAGGGAACATAACCCAGAAGCCCCCAGATGCAGGGCTGTGCTGCTGCTGACTGAGTGCTGTGGGCCATCGCAGAGCTGGCCCTGTGAGGACACTGGCTGACCTGGTTCTGCAGCAGCCTGCTGGCTTCAGATCCATCTGAACATCAGTTTGTGGATTCTGGATGTGCCAGGTCTCTGCAATTCCAAGAGCTGCCAGTTCCTTAATATGTACACGTGTGCACACTGGCATGCACTCCTTAGCTCTGTTCTCAGGAAAGCCTGGCTGACATAGGATCTCTCTTTGAAGTCTCACACTTCCATGGGGCTCCAGCCACTGTCCCCTTCCCCTCTACCTCCTCAGACCTGGGACAGGGACAGGACATGGAACAGCCTCCTGCTGTGCTGTGCTATGGTCTGGGAGTCACCAGTCTGCTTCCATCCCACACCCTTCTCTAGGTGGTGCCTTACCAAGGCTGGGCTCATTTCCTGGTAGCCTCTAGAGAGGTAACTGGAAGGTAATGGTCAGCACAGTGTCAGAGCCAGTGAGCTGAATGGCCTCCAGCCTGCAGGCCACACGGAAAGCAACAGGACTCATGCTGGAGAGCAGCAGTGGACTTCACTCAACACCAGGAATAGAGAAATAGAGCTGTGGCTACCTCCAGATCTGCCCCTGCTCAGAGCAGAAGAATCAGCAAACAGTGATACACAGATGTGAAAACACAGTCAATCCAACCAGCTCCTGAGTTTCACTGTGTCAATGATCCAGTCCTTATGGGTCAGGAGAGCGCACCCCCTCGGGGACACTCTCAACCCAGCTCCTGTCACTGCGGTCGGTCCCAACAGAATGACACTGACACAGCAGGAGTTGCTGCAGCAGCAGTGTGGAGAACTCAGCAAGAGACCAGAGAACAGCCCTGATGTCCTGGGGACACCGTCCCTCTAAGGAACAAGAATCCAGATGTATGGTTTTATGATGAATAAGCCCCGAGGCACAGATGGAACACCATGAATCATTTCAGAACCACTAGTGACCGTCCTTGAGGAAATAAGATGAAAGCACAGTTCTTGCAAACAGGAAGGTAAATTAGGAGCAAGGGGCCGAGGGCTGTGCTCAGTGACAAAGGGTGTGCAGGAGTCTGGACAAGAGGCTGGACATAGGAATAAATCCTTAGTGGAACTTGAGAAAGTTGGCAAATCACACACAAGGAAATTAAAAGAGTCAGAGAACAGAAAGTCAAGGCCAGTCACAGCCGGTCCCCCCTCCCCAGCATGCTGGTCAGCTGCTATCAGTTCCCTGTCCCATGACCCCAGCCTCTCGACTTCCAGGTCCAGTTCTGCTAAGTCAAAACACTTCTCTAGCTAGGAACCAGTGGTCATGCCTGTAATCCTCTAGCTTCTCAGGAGGCATAGATCAAGAAGAAGACGCCCGGGCAAATAGTTCGTGATACCCTATCTTGAAAATACCCAATACCAAAAAAGGGCTGGTGGAGTGGCTCAAGGTTAGTCCCTGAATTCAAACCCTGGTACCAAAAAAAAAAAAATTTCTCTTCTAGGAGTCAACTCTGGTGGAACCCCCCAGTGGTGCAGAACCTGAGTAGGTGGACTGAGTCTCCCCTGGGTGGCCTTTCAGTCCATGAAACCACATGTCATAAAGGACGAGGACTCTGGTCAGCTGGCATCAGGCTCTGGACTTGCTTTTTTCTCTTCTCCAAGGTTTTCATAATAACACTTTACTCTCTTTCATGCAGGCTCTCATCACGTGCACAGTTCTGGAACCAGATACAAACCTTTGGTGCAAGTGAGAGCATCAGGCACATACAGGAAGTGACATTCTCTAGCAGGAAATGACATTTACCATAGCAAGGACAGAAGCCACCTCTTAACCCTGATCGCACAGGAGAGAGTGTGGGCCATGGGATCCTTGTTTCTAGGTCTCAGTGCTTTCCTGAAGCCAACCATGGTGGCCCCTGACTGAGCTGGAGACAGGGCAGGTCCCAGGGTTCCCTGCCCTCACCTTGACCCTCTGTGTCCTCTTGTCCCTTTCCTTATCCAAAATTTGTAATGTGTTCTCATCTCTATAGCCCGAGAGTCTATTTTTCTACTAAGTATGAGAAAAAGGAAATTACTATACAAATTGATAGCTAAACTACATTATGAAGGAAAAGCTTAACTTGCTCAAATTGCAAGACATACTTGTTTATTCATTAAAGCGAATCCTGAATGATGTCTATTCAGCCAGGCTTCCAATTTCTCCTACTTCAGGTGAAGATACCACAATTTCATTTCCATAAAGTTATTTAATAGCCCAGAATTATTCTCAGCAATCCAGACTTGTGTGTGTGTGTACTCAAATTCCCTGAAATTATTTTAAGGAAAAGTCTTGCTATTTCAACTGACTTACAACCTTTCCAGACTGAACTCTCAGAAAACCTGGACCATTGTCTTTGCTCTGTCCCGTGATCTGCACATAGAAGTTTTAAGAAGCAAACCTGAAACTCAAACGGCAGGTCAGTGCGTGTCAGGGACCCACACGCCACAGGACAGCAGGGACACATTTCTCCACTAATGTCTCCATACATAAGTCACGAGTGGAAAGTGTTGTAAATCAAAATATTCAGCTAGCTGGCTGTGATGGTGCATGCCTGTAATCCCAGCACGTGGGAGGCTGAGGCAGGAGGATTGTGAGTTCCAGGCCTGGGCTGAACAGTGAAATCTTCACTCAAAAGCAAGCGCACAAAAAAGAACATAGACTACTGACCCCACAGCTCAGCCACATGGCACACGTGGAGCATGGCATTTCCCCTTGAGAGCTAACAGGGACCTCACACCACTGCCCTGCAACACAGAGTGTCACACTGCATGTCACCAGTGAGGGAAAGATCAAAAATTCATGGTTCTGCTGGATGCATGTGGCCTTGCTACGTGGTGCAGTGGGACGTGGGAAGACCCTAAGTCAGAACTGTCTTACTCCGAGTGGCTTCTGCTGTGCCGTGAGCCCTGGGGCTGCTGCCTCCTCCATTCCAGAGGCGGGGAAGCGGTCTTCCCCAGAGCCAGAGCTGGCCTCAGACCACCTCCTAAGGTGGACAAGCCAGCACCATGTGCCGTGCAGTGAGGCCAAAGCCCAGGGGCTCCAGTAAACCCTGCCTTGTCACAGCCCTGTCCTTCTCTAAATTTAACCCTGAATTACAGCTCAACAAACACTGAGTCCTCCCTGCTGTGACCATGTCACCTGCCACATCTGAGCTTCTCCTGGCAGAGAACGGACTACAGGACCCACCAGCAAGCTGCTCCCAGGATGCAGGAGGGGCGAGGAGGAGGCTGGCACAAGACCCAAGCCCAGGCTGTGTCATGCAGCATAACAAATGCCCTGGGGAAAATGATGTCCACCCTCACAGGGTTTTTATTAACAACAGCAGAACAAAAACAAAACACCACCAACAAAAGCATCTGAAACGTGGGCTTCACCTCTCAGCACAAATACAGTACTCTGCACTCGTTTCCGTGTCACTCAAGATTGACACCAACGCGTGGATGACCTCGGATGCCCACTCGGGAATGGCCAGTTGTCATGACCCCTCTAGTTTCACTGACTGCTGACAGAGCCATTAATAACAGCTCTACCAGGACTCCTTGGTGTCACAGTGGCCACCAGAGTAATTTCCCTGTAAAGTTCAATTGATTTGTTGACATTAATTGATTGACTTGTCCAGAGGGAAAGGCAGGCTCCTAATTGAAATTATTTTTTTGCAAAATTCAATAGTGAGCTGGAGGAACTTTACATATGTGAAATTATTTCTATTGACTTGGCTGACAGTGATAAGTTCAAGACTCAGGCCAGCTACATGGTGTTGTGGCAAGGACTGAAATCTAGGCACCACTAGTGTGCAGTGGGTACAAAATGACAAGATTCAGTCCAGGCATGGTGGTGCATACCTGTATCCCAGTTACTCAGAAGGCAGAGACCAAGAGGATTGATATGACATTCAAACCCAGCCCCAGCAAAGTTAGTAAGACTCCGATCTTAACCCATGGGTGTATGAGAACATCATGCCCTGGGTCCTCAACTCCCCACAGTCTTCCTTTAGCCACCCGGGCTGCTTCCAGCCACGGCCCTGGCACTTCCCCTCCTGTACCTGTCCTTCTGTCCCTGTCTCCCGTGGGCACTTCTCACCTTCCGTGCTAAAGCTGAGCTCTCAGATGCCTTCTGGCTGAGCAAGGGAACATGGCAGACCTAGCTCCCAAGAGCCCCAGTGTGAGAGCTGCTTCTTTGATGGTTGGGAGGTTTTCAAGTCCTGTTTTTGTTGCTTTGTTTGTTTACTCTGCTCGCATCTCCTCAGCTTCCCCAGAACTCTGAAAATCCCAAACCGTGGTTCCTCTGTCCACACATCTCAGACGCCAGCCACCACATAGTCACCGGGAGCTGCTGGACAGGGACCCGGGACAGAGATGCAGGACCGAGCTCTGCTTTGAAAAAGTGCGGTGGTGAGGCTGGGCCAAGAGCGCCCTGTCTGCAAGGTTGTGTTTTGTGTTGCAGGGTGAACTCCAGAAGATGCACAGAACCGAGGTCAGGCACAGAGTGGCTGCTCGTCCTGGGATTGTGAGGAATTCTAAGGAAACTCAGAGGAGCAGAAAACACAAGCTGATTCCAGCAAGGAGCTTGAACCACAGAAATGCAGCCAGGTGAGAAAGGAACTCAGCAGGTGCCAGTGCTGCTTCCTGGGCCGGGCCCACAAAGGGATGAAGGGAGCAGGGTTCAGCACAAGTCTCTGTGATCAGCAGCACTGCACGCAGCCAGACTCCTTCCAGCGCAGCTTCTCAGGACTTAAAATTCAGCCCTGAAGTTAAATTGCTCGCTCAGCCTGAAGCACAATTAGGCACTGCTCAAAAGGCTCGTGCTCATTGCACCGAAGAGCTGGAAGTCTCAGGGGCTTGCTTTCTCTGCCTTTTTTTAAGCTGCTCTGTAGTAAGGCCAGAACACTGAGCTGCGTGGAGTGACACCCTCATGACTCCATGTGGGGACAAGCTCCAACCCCCCGGGTCTAGAAGGACTGCTGGGGTTGGCTGCAGGAGGGGGGCACAGCCCACACCCAAGTGACAGCCATGTCTGGGGACATGAAGCCCCCTATCTCAGGGGCATTCAGCCCATGACTCTTCCTGATGGCAGTGGAGGAAATGGAGCTGTCAAGACAGAGCCCGAGTCTGCCTCCTTTCCCATGTCCTCCAGGACACAGGCTGTCCCCCCACCTCCCTACCATGTCCTCCAGGACACAGGCTGTCCCCCCACCTCCCTACCATGTCCTCCAGGACACAGGCTGTCCCCCACATCTCCTCACCATGTCCTCCAGGACACAGGCTGTCCCCCACATCTCCCCACCATGTCCTCCAGGACACAGGCTGTCCCCCACATCTCCCCACCATGTCCTCCAGGACACAGGCTGTCCCCCTCAGCTCCTCACCATGTCCTCCAGGACACAGGCTGTCCCCCACATCTCCCCACCATGTCCTCCAGAACACAGGCTGTCCCCCACATCTCCTCACCATGTCCTCCAGGACACAGCCCCCCCCACTTCCCCACTATATCCTCCAGGACACAGGCTGTCCCCCCACCTCCCCACCATGTCCTCCAGGACACAGGCTGTCCCCCACATCTCCCCACCATGTCCTCCAGGACACAGCCCCCCCCACCTCCCCACTATGTCCTCCAGGACACACGCTGTCCCCCTCAGCCCCCCATCCTCAAGGACACAGTGGAGCCCAGGGCTTCTCCCAGGAGGCAGAAGGAAGGGTGCAGAACACAGTCCCTGCAGTACACCTTCCTGTGAGCACAGCACAAACCAGTTCCTAGGAAAAGCCCCCATGGCCTGCTGTCCTGTGGCTTGAGCTGCTCTCACCTGCTGCAGGGAACCTGGTCTCTGCCCCTCTGTCAGGGGTCCACAGTCACCCAGAATTCGATGGGACAACCCCAGTTTATACCATGTATTCATCAGCACCCTGAGGTGGACTCTCCCTAGGCAGGTGGATTTGCTTGTGCTGGACAGATTTCTCTCCCCATGGTTCCAGGGCATCCTCAATGCTGAGTGACTCAGGTAAATGGGGAAATCTGGGTCCCGGAAGTGAAATGGCACATTCTGCAACTTGCCACGCAGCACACAAGGGCCCACGAGGCTGCCGGTACCAAATGAGCCACCCGTGTGCACAGTGATCCTCACCCTGAAGGACCAGAAAGGCCGCTCCAGGGATCTGCATTCATTTAGTGTGGCCCTGTGTGCTGGGTCACAGCCCAGGCTGAGCCCCAACCAGAAGGAAACACAAGCCTGTAGCAGGTTGGAACAGCACAGAGAGATGTAGGTGGGACCCACACTCGGCCATATACCTCAGAACCATGAAGAACAGGCCTAGCACTGTGGAAGCCCAGAAGGTGTTAGGGGCCGAGCTGTTCCCTCCAACATGCATCAGTTGAAGCCCTGACCTCCCAGTGTCTCACAACATGACAGTATTGAGGACAGGGCTTTGCAGAGGTGACTGAGTTAGGGTGAGGTCATTGGTGTAGCCCTGCTCCCACACAGACATCCAAGAGGGACCACCATGGCCCTGTGAGGACACAGGGAGAAGATGGTGTCCTTAGGAGAGGCCGGCCCACCACACTGGGCCCTGGGCTTCCAGCCCGCAGCACCACGAGGTGTGACCATGGATCTGAGCCCAGGCCACGGGAGCTGACCAACATGGAGGGTCTCAGAGGAGGAGGACGCCATTTTCCTTTCAACCACCTTCTCCTCCTACCCTTTCTTTCTCTATCCATACCAGTCACTCCAAACTTTATATTCTCTTGTGTTTAGTGGAGACTGAGCCCTTTGGTTTTTATTTTGTGTTTTTGAGACAGGGTCTCACTAACTTTACCCAGGCTGGTGTCAAACTTGAGATCCTCCTGACTCTACCTGCCTAGTACTGGGATTACAGGTGTGCGTCACTGCACCCGGCTTATATTCTTTTGATACATATTTGTTAAAATGATGACTGTGAAAACCTTGTTTCAGAGAATGGCACTCAGGTTGTGATGCAGGCTTTGGAGCCGTGGAAAGCAGGTGGCACAGCCAAGCAGGGGAGGAGGGGACATTGTCTTGCCAAGGTTCAGATCCCTGGGCCCTGTGTCTTTGCCTGCCTGTGTCTGAAATGACCAGACCCAACAGACCACCCGCTTGGACCCAAATCCCCCAGTGCACAAGGAGAGGGGTCCTGCAGAGGGGACCCACTGTGGCAAAGGCCAGTGGCCCTCAAGTAAAGAGAAAACTCACTTTGTAGATGCTCCCTCTGCTGTTTAAACAGAGGTCCCCAAGTGTCACCACTGGCTTATATTCAGGCACCAGAAGACTGGTCCTGAAGTCCAGTCTAAGCAAACAAGGGGCTTGGTGCCATGATATCGGGGGAAAGAATGCATGTGGGTGACCGAGGAGGTGGGCATATTATATGGGTGTGTGCGTGGGTGTAAATGTGAGTGTGCGTGTGCGCACATGCACTCCCCTGGGCAGGAGTTACCTGCATGCACACAATAAAATATGTCTACATGCAGGAGAATTTGAAATGAAATGTTCAGCAAGGAAGTTCTGTCTCTAAACAGTATCAGCCAGTGGAGCCACAGAAGACGAGGCTGGCCCCGGCTCTCTGATCCAGGGACAATGTGTGCTTTGAGGCTGTGGCTGAGATTCCAATCTTCTATCCCAGCAGTCATTGAAAGGGACCTGTTCTTGTGTGAACACCTCTCCCAACATTCCTGATAGCGGAATCACCCTCTTTTAATGGTTTGCTCTAAGAACAAGTTTGACAGGGTAAGGTTTGGTGGCAGCACACTTGAGATACCCCACTGTGCTCTGGCAAGTGGAGAAAGCCTTCAAAATAGGTGACATCATGAAGGACTCTGAGCTCACTCCTCATTCACTTGCCATTCCTGGTCACTTTACCCTGGACCTGTTGCCATGCATCTTCCTTGTTCTATCTAGCATCCTTTGCCAGGAAATTCAAGTGCACATGAACTGTCACATCTTCTACAGGATGGGTCTCTGGAGTGGCACCACCGGGCTACAGCTCAAGTCCGTAGGGACATTTTTGTTCTGTGCCCTTTGGCCGTCAGTACAGTGAACTTGCCAGCACCTGGATGTGGTCACCGTGCCCTCTTGTGCACTTGCTGTATATTCTCTTTAAAGCTCTCAGTCCCCAAATCAGTAACTTCTTGTTACTTTGTGCAGCTGGAGATTGCTCACTGCTGCTGGACTCTGAGGCTCCCCGAGGTGGGTTTGGGGTGCATTTGATCTCTGAGCTCCCCATTTCACATTCCCTGTGGGGAATCACTGAAGCCAGAGCTGCACTTGACCATGGCGTGGCCATTTATCAAACAGTTGCTAACTGAGCTAGGTAAGTGTTAATTTAAATCCATTAATGCTCACATTGAGAAACTTGTTACATGTTGCAGAGTACAACACAATGCTTTGAGACGCATATGCATTGAGGAATGGCAATGTGGAAGGTGCAAATGACCTCAGTGCCTAGCACATCCACTCTTGGCAGTTTTCAGGAATTCAACACGGCGCTGTGGACTGTGGGACCAGGCTGTGACGCCTGATCTCCTAGCTCAACTTCCATCCTCTGACCAACTTGTCACAGTCACCCATTCTGCTCTCAGCTTCTTCGAGTTTGACTTTTAGACTGTCTATGAGTAGATGTTTCAGTCCTCATCTGTGTGTGTCTCCCTTGCTTCACTTGGCACGATATCCTCCACAAATGGCAGGATTTCCTTCTTTTTAAAGGCTGGATACTCTTCCATTATACACATGTACAGACCATGTTTTCTTTGTCCACTTCTCCATGGAGGACACTGAAGGATGCCACACGGGGACTATCTAGTTGAATCTTCACACCTGCTATGAGTCAGGCATCGGCTGCCTCTCTGATCACAAGCCTGGAAAGCGGGTGACTCGCTGCAGGGGGACCTGAGAACATCTGTGGCCAGAGCTCTGGGCAACTGCCCTGCTACAAACCCCTTGCTAACAAGGAGCCCCTGTGATGAAGGAGCCTGGTGACTACATACACTGCCTACAGCCCAGTGGAAGGGAACTGTCTGCTAAGCCCTGGTGACATTCCTTTGTGGCACTGCTGGGGCAGAGTCCACATGGATTGTGTGACACCCATGTTAGTATAACAAATTTGACCTAGGAGCCTACTGTGTGCCGGGAGTAGGAGACACAGATGAGTGGGACACAGTCCCACCCTTGAGGGGCAGAGTGACTTCAAGGAAGAGGAGACCTTGTCCAGCACCAAGCTACCCAGCAAGGATGGACAAACTTGGTGGGGGAGGGAGAACATAAATGCCTCCTGGGCTGTCTGAGGGTCCTCTGTCTGTGATGACCCACAGCTGAGGCAGCACGAGGACCTCAGGCTGGCACTGGCAAACTGACAGAGAGGCAGATCAGAGAAGCTGTAATCTGGAATCATCGTCCCAGACCCTCTGGAGAAACTCCTGAGACAGGCGGTGCAGGATCAAGAGACAAATTTGGAGCACTGCGCCCAGCTTGCAAGGAGGGAGGCCTGGTGCAGAAGCCCAGCAGGACAAGAGGCAAAGCTGCCACCAGAAGCATCACTGCTGGCCAGGGCCTCTCAGCACTGCAGGTGGCACGGACCTCAGTGGGGCCTCTTCCTCTAATTAGAGGTCTGAATCTCTGCTGTGGCTCTTCCTTTCCCACCATGCATTTTGGGACGTGCTGCCTTTGCTTTCAACATGGATGAAGGAAACTCCTGTGGTTTGAACGTGGCTTAGGTTGATCCACACAGGTAGAATTGTTCCACAGGGAGAAGCTGTGTGACTAACACATGTGCTGTCATCTACATTGGGAGGTTTTCTTTTTAACACTTTGGAGTGGTAACTTACTGTTCCCAAGGAAGTCACATCCTGAAGATGAAGTGGGCAGAGACCCCCAAAGCATCTCTTCGTGCGTAATGGGAGTCTCTCTTCAGATGCGGACCACTCAGACACTGTACTGACGATGACGACCCAAGAACTTGCTGAAAAGGGAAGCGGGATGTATTCATTCCCTGGGGACTGCTCGTTGGCTGAGTCACCGTGCACATGGGAGCACCAGGTTCCAGGAGGAAAAACACCATGCACGTGTCTCTCTTTACACTATCGTTGGCACAGCCCCCAACTGCTCTGGTAACACCAGGGCATCTTTAGAGTTGGGACCAGCTGTCCGTACTCCTATGTGGAGCTCAGGAGGAGCTCTTCCCCTATGCCAGGGCCCAGGGCCACTTCTGTGGCTCTCTGGGGCTCAGGCCCACTCTGTTTTGTTGGGGGTGAAATACATGTGTGGGACGGATGGCGTCCCCAGGTGTCTCCTGACCACACTGCTTCTCAATTGCCAAGTGGTGTTCAGAAAACACCTCTGGTTGGGGGAGGTGTCATGGGGCAGGTGCACCAGGGGATAAGTGGAAACAGATCAGAAGAAGTCAAGCCGCAGAAGGCGGGTGGCTGCGGGGAGCGCCTCAACAAGGCCAGATCCTAGAAGTCAGCACAGGGAACAATTTTAACATTAGCTCATAGATTTTCCCAACCTGAAGGAGCCATCCAAGCTCCTACTAAAGGAGCTGGAATCAGGTTCACGGCCATGCCACAGCACAGTGAGACCTGAGTCCTCTGTGGTACCGATGGGTCTCGGTGCACTAAGGAGTTACCTGTGTGGTGTGTGAAGAGCAGACCTGAGAACTACACCCTTACCACAGTTTGTTGCCAGCAGGTTCTACAGGGACCTCAGTTAGAATAAGAAGGAAATAAACCTCACACCCAAACTTTATGGTGTGCATGTAGGCTCTGCACCCCAACACTCTTGAAGCCTGTGTGGTCAACTGTGCCTCAGATGTGTGGACAGATTTCAATCCTGACTCATCCCCTGCCACAGCCTCCACTGTACACATGGGGACATGGAGGCAAGGGTCTAGTGACTTGGCCAGAGTCAAGGTGAGAAGTGACCCATGCAGGATTTGTCCCCTGAAGGCCATCTGCAGACCCCCAAACCAAAACCACCTCTGCCCCCTGTACTTGGGACCATTCCCACGATGGAACAATGGCCAGAGGTGGGCTGTGATGACTCTCACTCCCTGGGGGGCTGCCAAGGGCTGAGGACACAGTATCATGGGGACAGCCTTCCTCAGCCAGAGGACATGTCCCGTGCCACATCCTCATCCTGGCTAGTATGGGGCTGTGATTCAGAGCAGCAGCTTCTGAATGGTTTGTAAAGCTCGTCTACGATCTTCCTCCATGAAGCTTGGGTCTAGCTGTGCTCGGTGTCACCCAGTCTCCTTTTTCGCCGTCTTGCTCTGTTGAAATGGAGCAGTGAACGGCCTCGCAGAGGCTGGACATTTCCTACAACACCGTTCTCAGAAGCTGACTGCACACTCGCGTACCAACATCTCCTTTCTGTCAGATGGTGGAAGTTTCTGCCATTCTCTCAGGCAGGCCAGTCTCACCCCCGTGCCAACATAACCATCCCATGAGGGACTCAGGCTTGCAGAAGCCCAGTGTTGACGACGTCCCCCAAATGGACCCTGATTGCAGGAACACATCACCAGGAGAACTCCTGTCCATGATTAGGGCTACCCTGAGGGCTACCTCAGGTGTGGCAGAAAGCCCTCACAGCCCTGTGAACTAAGCTGTAAAGAGGTAGAGAACTTCCTCTTAGGGGTCACGCAGAAGAATGTGGTCAGTGACATGGACATTGACATGAGCCAGTGCTCAGCAGGGGCTGGACGCTCCGAGATGGACCGTGGGAGGCCACCTCGCCATGGGTCTTCCTGGAGATCAACCTAGCCACCCTCAGCTTCACACCTGTGTCCTTGGGGGAATCTCGCCTCTCACCACAGCACACTGTCCACTCCTGTCCTCAGGAGTGGCTGGGGGAGGGGGTGATCCTTGGGAGGTTCTGCGTGGGGGGCGGTGGCTGAAAGCAGTTGAGGGGCTTGGGTTCAGAGGCAATATCCTAAGTTTGAAATCTGCCTCTTCCACACAAGAGCTTAAGATTTGGGGCAAGTGAGATAACCTTTCCAGTCCCCCAAGCCACCTCTGTTCCTTTTTTTTTTCATGGCACTGGGGTTTGAACTCAGGACCTCATGCTTGCTAGGCAGCCACTCTACCACTTTTGAGCCACCCCACCAGCCCCCCAAGCCACCTCTGACATGCACACACCCCCTCCTGTGGACATTTAGGACCAACTCTGAAGTGCTTTGTGTTGGGTTCGCCCAGCACCCTACATTTCAGCAGTGCTGATATCACATGGCCCTGCCTTGGGTTCTGTCCCCCCAGAACCCCTCACAAGGACCATGGACCATGGCACAGCAACACCAAGCAACTTGCCACCTAAACAGCACTGGACAACTCACCATAGGCTCCCATTGCCTGTGACTTAAATGATGTCTGCTCACCCACAGCCTTGGGGTCTCCCTAGAAAACCCTTACTGTGGGTAATCCAGAGCAATCACCTGTTCTGATCCCTTTCCACTCCCCCAGGGAAGGGTATGCATCCCACAGGACTAGAGGGAAGAAGGTAAAACTTCTGTCTGCCTCCCCCACCCCAGCTCTCTGGCATCCAGTCATTACCTTGAAAGAGAGAAAGAATGCCTCCAGACAACATGCCTTCCAGCCAGGTGCATGGCTCCAGGTTCCAGCTTATATTTACAAATCCCCCACAGACCTGCCTCTTGAACAGCAAGCCACACGCACTCCGTGTTGTGCCTTGTGCACCTTAGATGTCAAAGTTCTAAACAGTTCCCTGAAATATACTTTTACAATGACAAACAATGGGCACCTGGCCAGGTACAGACCCTGCACGAGTGGAGGTCATTGAATGGACAGAACAAAAAGCAAACTCACCGACTTCCAGCCCCTGAGCTCTCATCACAGGAATGAAATCTATACTGCCTGACATCACTCTCCAATGTATTCTTTCATTTGATCACAAAATGACACAAATTAGACATTATTATTCTTATTTGATTAATAAATAATGGAGGCTCAGGGATGTTTAGTGGTTTACCTGAGGCGCACAGTATACACCCACTGGGTGTCAGAGGCAGGACTCTATGCTTAAGGTTTGCAAAATCTGTTCTGTGCTACTTGACTTGGAATTACAATACTAAAACAGCAAATGCCATTCCTAAAGATGTCATGGACAGAAGTCCATGTGAATGAAGACTGGAACGGGATTTGCTTTGCCCACCGTGGTCCCTGGAGCCGGTCTGCCGCACCTGCAAACCTCCCCCCCCACCTACACACCACGTCCCCCTCACCAGTCGTGTGACACTCTGTGCCTTGGCCCTCCGCCTGCAGCATGAGGGCTTCGATGCCTCTGTTCAGAAGCTGCTCTAAGTGGACAGCCATGTCCAGGGCAGGAGCCTTCCTGGCAGACAAGCCCCAAAGCTGCTGCAGGCTGTGCGCACAGCAGACCGCTGATGTCACCTAATTGGATCAGATACCCAGATCAGGAGGCACATCCCAAGACCTGCCAAATTTACCATCTGAAAATAAGTTATTGCCAAGCTACAAGCTGGCTGTCCTTCCCTGCAGTTTTTTGTTCTGTGACAGACAATCACTTTAGAGTCCTCCCTTCCTGACCCGTGGCGTCCTTCTTCACACACATGCCCCTCAGGTCCTCCATGGCACCCCACTGCCCAGCGTGGCTCTTTCTGCCACACTTTCAGAATTCCATCGATGCATCCAAATGCTTCCTGGCGTCCCTGTACCCAGGCATCACCAGGGGATCAAGCAGAGTTCTGTTTGTAACTCAAGTTCTCGGCAGGCAGGCAGGCAGGCCCAGGGCCTCTCCTTGATTATTTGAGCCACATTGGGACTGGCCCATCTGACTTCTAACAGCCCACAGACAAATCCTGAGCACTCGTGAAATTCCACCTTCACCGTCAACCTCCCACCCAAGTACCGACCAGGCCCGGCCCTGCTTAGCTTCTGAGACCAGAGGCGATCGGGCGCATTCAGGGCAGTATGGCCACAGATCTTCATCTGCAACCTACTGTAACTTCTGTCAGCTAGTTATGAAGAAGCACAGCAAAAGCATGTCCTCACTTTGCAGGGAAGATGTGAAGGTCACCGACTGCGAGTGTCCAGGGAGACAAGGAAGAGGTGCTGGGTTACTTCTGTCCTCCTTCATGGATGCCCATGTCTGTCTCCTACTGCAGACCCCACCTGGTTTCCTCCTGAGGCCTCTCCCACCACTTTGATGGTCTTGGGCAGCGCTGGCTGGTTTTGCTTCAGAATGGAATATTAGATACTGACCATTGCTGAGGCCCACACAATGTGATCAACGTCCGCTCATTTCCCACAGAACATAGCAGACACCACAAGTGTCTCAGCTTGCACGCTACGTATGAGAAGTTAACTCTATGAGACAGAAAACAGAAGGCTGCTCCTGGCAGTCAGGGTCTCACCAGGAAAAGTCATGGGAATTTTCTGGAGTGTGAAAGGTCTGTGTCCTGGCTGGGGTGGGAGCTGCATGGGGATGACCCAGTACCTGGACATTTCACTCTATGAAAATTACGAGTCAACTAGAAATATAAACTGGCTTCATGAGAACACTCATAATTAGGTCATCATTAGTCTGGGGAAAAGGAGCACACTCATGTCACCCCAGGGGAGTCTCTGTTGATTTATTGAGATTTATGGAGTTGATACAAACATAATATGAACACTCTGTAACCCTTTGCAAGTGTTCCTCCATTCAAATAAAAATACATTAGGTTATGTTTTCGCTTTAATTGGCTAGGGCGAAATAGCAAATACGTTAAATTTTGTGCTTATTCCAAGAAGATTTCATCTTTAAATCTACAAAATGTTCCTCTTTTCCATCTATATTCCAGCTCTGTATATATGGAATTTTTTCAATCTGTTCTTGGCAATCATTAAGTACACATTTAAGGGTATGCTATAAGTTCTAAACTATTTCTACACTGATATTTTATTTCAAAGATATTTTAATTGTGTAAGTGAATACCAACGGAGTAGCTGACACAGTATCATTTAACAGATTTTAAAACACAAATTGTGATTGTAGTACACAGAAAAACAGATGTATTTACAGCTCCATAGCATAGTGACTTAGACCTTGTTTGTTTCACCTTCCCGAGTTCCCGAGCAGCAGGAAACGTGGAGGAAGTATAGGGCTCACGGTGTCACACCTGTGAGGAAGCAGCCAGGCTCACACAGCCCGGTGGGGATGTGCAGGAAATGCAAAAGAAAATCTTCATGGAAGGCAGGAATACACAAGCCTCTCACTGATTTCAGGAACTCACTGATCCTGGAACCTGAAAGTGTGTCCCCTGCCTCAGTGGCCTCCAGGTTGGTTCTAGGCCACCTTGCCAGGGTGGTGCAGGTGGCAGCCGGGGCCTGTGCGAGGCAGAGTCCATGTTCTACCAGTGCATTTCACGTCCTGTCTCCAAGGTACTCAGTGATCATCCCCTTCCCCCAAACTGCAAAACAGCCTCACGTACATCACCATTGACTTTTGTGACCACTTAAGCAATTGCAGAAATGAAGTCCACAAAAGACTCTCAGCTCTTGGTATTATACAAAGGTGTAAAAAAGTCACTTTCTTTTTAAAATCTGTGTGTGTATAAAACTTATTCCTGCTGGAAGCTGGGGTTCTTATAGCAGAAAAATCTCTGTGGGGACCAAAAACAGGTGAAAGGAAACTCAGGCCCACTAAGTGCTGGCGCCGGGTGAGTCCAGCTTCCAAGGGCAGAGGCTGGAGAGAGAGCGGGGATGCTAGAGGTGGGCGCAAGTGGATAGTCCCTCTCTCCTACTGAAAACAGCTTGGGGGAGAGGGCACCACTAACCAGCCCTGCCATATGCTCTTCTTGAGGGACGCCACAGCGGCCGGAAAGCCTCCGGGTGGGAGGAGACCTGCATAGTCCCTGTAATTCAGAGAACTGCCGCAGATACTATTCTTGGCCAAAGTGAAAGCTCCCTGCAGCCTTAAAGATGCCAAAACGTTTACATTTTGTGCATTCCCACCAACACTTCAAGGCAGGTTTGAAGGTTGAAATATGTCCCTGCTGTAGAATCAGGCAGTGAAAGAAATGCCTAATCTCACCTAAAATCTGAACTCCTCTAAACCCCACGTGGAGCTGTGCTCATCAGTGCGAGTACAGACCTGGGACTGGTTAATGACAACCTGACAGAAACCCACTGTCCGCTGCCCTCCACACACTTTCTGGAAGTATAGGTTCTGAAAAGGACAGTGGCTTTCCAACCTCACCACCAACTGTGGGAAAGTGATAACTCATAAATCATCGCTGACAAACAACCTGCGTAAGCGCATTTCAGTAACAAACGCCTCCCCTTGCCTTTGGCCCTAACAACCTTCCCGATCTTAAGGACACTGATGCCCATCAGGGCCAAGTGTGTCCTGGGTGAGGAAATCTCAACCTGAAACATCACCGGATGCGTCTTGGGGTGTTCTGTGTTAAGAAGGTTTGCATCACCTCAAATTCCGTATGTTGAAACCTCACCGTGGTGATGGTGTTGGGAGGGGGGTTCTTGGGAGATGACACTGTCAAGTGTCATGGATTGGAGCCTCATAGATGGAATTCACACCCTTATAAGAGAGGCCCCAGAGTGCTCCTACCCATCCACATGTGAGGATACAGCGAGAACATGCTGTCTGTGCATCACACCGAACCAGCTGATTCCTCTGGCTTCATCTTCCCAGCTTCTAGAACTGTGAGCAATGCATTTCTGTGCTTTACAAATTATCCTGTCTAAGGTGTTTTGTTATAACAGCCCAGATGGACTAAGACAGGCTTTGTCTATTTTCTCTGCTTGAGATTTAAATGTAATGAAGTAAATGTTAGCTAAAAGACATGCACAAATAAAATAGCTCAGTTACAAACCAATACACACCAGTCACATTTGACAGCACTACCACGTGTGTAGCAGTGGGTGACACGCATTCATTGACTGCAGTTTGCACTGAAGATTGGAAAGTCAGGAGGCTCTGACAACAGATGGTGGATCCCAGCCTAGGGACCACCCAGTTTTCAATTTGCTAAACTTGACAAAACAGCTAGACTTATGATATAACATCTCCCCTGAGCAAAGACCCCTCCAGAAACATACAGAGAAAACATAAATAAATGCCTGGCTTTGGGGAAGAATCTAAAACAAAGTGCAATTGTGAGACACAAGGCAAACCACAAAGCTGTGCTTTGAGAAAGGGTGGAAGGCAGATGTTCAGGAGTGTTGGCTCCACCTGTCAACTCAGAAAGGAGGACTTTCAGACCATATGTAGTAGAAAATTAGAGTGCCTTGACTACTTGCCTATAATATATCAAGAAAAGTATAACTCCAGAAAATGTTAGTGCAGCATGAAGAGTGGTCTAGAGGGCTTAGAGATTTTCTGATTTCTAAACTCAGTCTTGACTTATACCTGCTTCCTACATTCTGAGAATTCCCCATGGCTTGGAAATCCAGGCCCACCTGATCCAGGGCAAGTGTGGTTCTTGCCTCTGTGCTCATGAGACTGCAGATGGCACCTGGGTACACTGGGAGGACGGTGTCCACAAGTCCACATGGGGCTAGGGACCCTTCCCAGGGTCCAGGTGACTTCTCACTCTGGACCAGCAGACAAGGCTGTGCCTCCATGGTGGGTGGTGGCATCAGGATTGGCCTCCAGCATGCCTGTCCTTACTGCCTTGGTGACCCCAGCTGCTCATTCACCCTTTTAGTTCCTTCCTGCCATCCTCACAAGGAAACAGCAAAAGGGAGTTGGGTGGAGGTTTTCTGGACTTGAGCTTGAAACTGCCACTGAACTAGTTATTTTGATCAGGAAATTGAGAGGAACGGCCCCTTCCAGCCCCGATGACTGTTCCAGTCATGGTTCAAGTCTTGCTTAATACACAGAATTAACGTGCAGGGTGTCACTACCTCCTGGGTGACTAGAGCCCATAATACATCTCATGCCAGGGGCTCCCACAAATGACAATCGCTTGTTCTCACATGTATAGGGGACACTCAAAGCTGAGGAAGGGCACATGACCTCCCCAAGGTTCTGTGGAAGAATGTGGACACATGGCATGAAAGTCAAGTTTCCTTAACCTCAAACTGCATTTGCTCTTCACTGCACTGTGGGGCCAAGTCACTATTAAGACTTATTTTCACGAGGCACTGAGCAAATGGCATAGATCCAGATCCCATTCGCACAAAGGGGGTCTAGAATTATATCCTTAAAGGTGCTGATTTCTAACATTGTTCATCATCCTACAAGTTTGACAAAACTCAGCCACTGTACACTCCGTTTATTGCAGTGTCCTCTAAGCTTCTCAAAGACAGCTGAGTGTTCAATCACGCCCTCCTGTCCTGATGGACTCACACATATAACTGAACATAATATTCATACTTCCATGGAGACCCTAAATGACACATGAAAAATAACTTTTATTAGCCCAAGTGTATCAGGTGATCAAATTAAGGTTTTATAATAGAGTTTCCTTCTTATAAATGAAGGGTATTTTAGCTCACAAATATAATTCAAATGTAATTTTTACAGCTGATGGTATTCACCAAGAGTCTCTTGGGTAGAAGTACTGCAGAGTGTCACAAGAAACCAAGTCCTTTGCTGGCATGCCCTCATCTCCCCCATGAAATGCACAGCTGAGCTAAGTGCCACACCACTCCTTCAGCTTTTAAAGAATTAAAGTGCAAGAGCACATCTGTGCGCACTGCAGGTTCTAAGCAAGCTCCATTGACATATCTCCAGATCTGGAGATGAAGGTATCAAAGGGTGATTGAAAAATTGAATTGTATTTGTGCTCCATTCTGAACTTTCTGTCTTTCTCTATTATATCTGACTACTTTTATAGAGAAATCAAATTTCCATTCTTGGGGGAAAAAGGGAAGGGAATTAAGTGTCTTGCTACCCTAACAAGAGGGCAACTGAGCAGAACAGCTCTCAGTGCTGCCTCCTGCCCACAGCTGTGGTCTAAACAGACAGTGATAGTGACGATGGTGGTGATGGTGATAGCAGTGTTGACAATGTTCACGTGTGCAGATTTACCAAACACTACAAAACAGCATGTTTTCTTCCTAAGTTTCCTTCTTTCTAGTTTTCTGAAAAATCTACCTCATTTCTAGCTCACTTTTCAATACTCAGCTTCAGCCCCACCTACAGTCCCTGGACCCCCGAACTCTGTCAGTGATTAACTCCCCCCGTGTGACCCCCACAGCAGCCTCAGCAATGGCTCTACTACGAACACTTAGCTTAGTTTACCTCTAGCTTGCCTGTCTCCATCCCTCTACTGGTCATTTTTGGGAATCTACCACATGTACTTACACTTGACCTGGTGCCTTAGTCCGGGCACTGTGGATAATATAATAAGTGTTCTGTGAATCAGCAGTTCCAGCTTTCCTCAGATCAGTAAAAATGGATTTCACATTACATACCTCAGAGTACTCACCGTCATGATCACTGGAATACGGTTATGATGTGTTCAGTTAAGTTTATGTGTTAACTCAGTCAGATGACCATTTCTGATCATCTGATTATTTGGTAACAGGTTGTATTTCGTGTCGAGGATCCCTCGAGGCTGTGACACTCTATAATTCTACCCTTTCACATAAAAACACTACGGGTTGGACATTCACAACAACCTGCTCACCAAGTAGCTCGTGTCCTGTGGGATGGCCCTGCCTCTCCCTTCTTCCTGCTCAGCAGCTGCATCTGGAGAAGAGGGTTTGACCCAAGCAAGCCAATCTCTCTGTCCCTCTTTTGAAATTGCTGTACCCAAGTAGTCTGTGATAAATTTTATGGAACCAAAGCCTCTGTGTGATTTATTCTTGTGACTTCGATGCACCTGCTTTTTCTTTTCTCTTCTTTCTTTTTCTCCCCTTCAAAACCAATGACATACTTAAATAGCAGTATCATTACCAATTCACGGCAGACCTTGGATCTATTCATTCGTGTGTTTATTGGTAACCACTTTCCTTCTTGTATGTAAATTTTTTAATCCTTTTTTGGGGAGGCACTGGTGTTTGAACTCAGTACCTCATGCTTGCTAGGCAGGTGCTCTTACAGCCTGAGCCACTCTGCCAGCCCAAGTTTTACTTGACAAAAATGACTGTATGTATTTACGAGGTACAATGTGAGGCTTTGGTGTATGTTTACAGTGTGGGATGATCAAATCAGGCACTTTTTAAGCATGAGAGACTAAGTTGTTATATGATGTTGACAGGGGACTCAATGTTATCAGGAAGAATAAAATATGTGAATAAGTGAAGACCATCAAATTGCAGAGTTCTTTCTCTTGGATGTTCTTCCCCTCTACGAAAATGTCTGTGTAGGGCAAGTTGCTGTGTAAACTGGAACTAGTGGTATATTGTCCATCCCCTCTCCATGGGCAAGATTTATTCCACCCAACTGTAGATTCACAGAGAAAAATCTCCAATAATAGAGAATTAAATAATCCAACCGGCTGCCTGTCTCAGATCTGGTTGAAGGGTGTGGCTACAGACAAGGGGGCCACCCTGAATAAACCCAGTGACCCTGCCTGTGAGGACCAGGCCAGCAGCAGGGGCTGGGCAAGGCTGCATGCAAAGGCAGAGGGGGTGCAGACATTTGTTCAAAGAAAAGAAGGAATTGATGGTGAGACTTCAAGATGCCAGAGAAGCCAGGCGGCAGGTGGCCAAGGTCAGTGAGCACAGAGAGTGCAGGAATTTCCCTAGACCACAAAAAACCCTGGGCTGCCCGTGGGGAGCACTGTTGGGCTTTCACATGGACTGGCAAAATTTCTTCCAAATATTAATCAAAAAAAAAAAAAGAAAAAGAAAGAAAGAAAAAACAATAGTGGAGCAAGCTTTTTCTCACTCCTTTATTGGAGCAAGCTTTCTCTTGCTCCTGGTTATTACTGAACCTAACTGGGGATAACAGGGGGTGACTGGAGATGCAAAAAAAGACAAAGGACAGACAGACAGACAGAAAGTTGGATCAGGTGTGTTCGGCACTCAGATGGAGATGCACAATCCTCACTGCATCTTTTCTCTATTATCCTCTTCATTTACTCTGCTTATTTTCTCTATCTTTATTCTTTAAGGCCTTACTCCTTTACAGTTCTTTAAAACCTTGCTTCTAAAGTCTTTCCGTAAAATCTTACTTTTAAAGTCTTCTTTTCTGTTCTTTAAACTCTCTTTCCTTAGACTCGCCCTGTCCCATGTTTTCTCTTAGCTGTTCTTTAGCGTAATCTCTCCTAAAGTCTGCCCTCAGACTTGCACTGTCCCATGTTCTTTTTAGCTTTTCTTTAGCTTAGCTTTTCTAAAGCCTATGTATAAAGTTCTCAGTGCGGACTTGCACTGACCCATATTCTCTCTAGCTTTCTTAAAATCTTGGTCTTCAGGCTTGCTAGCAGTTCCCCTTTAGCAATTCTCCTTCCACAATTCTTTTCCTTTTAGCAATCCTTCCTTCAATTCATTTTCCCCCTTCAGCAATCTTCCTCCAGCACTTTTTCCCTTCAGCAATTCATTTCCCCTTCAGCAATTCTTTTCCTTTCCAAAAGCCTCCCATACCAAAAAAGCCAAAAGCCAAAAGCAAAAGCCTCAAAGCAAAAGCCCCAAAGCAAACACCCAAAAGCAAAAGCCCCAAAGCAAAAAGCCTCACGTCCTCCTTCAGTGAATCTTTTATATCCAATGGTAAACAGGGTGGAGCAGCGGTTCTCGGGAGGGGTGTGACATTGTCACAGGAGAAACCTGAATTCCTGCTTCCTGCTTCTCTAACCGTAAACAACTTAGGAGAAGCAGCTGTTCTGCATTTTCTTCTTCTGTGGCCAGGGCTGTGCCAATCTCAGCCTACAGACAAACATCTTAGGAAAAACAGCTGAGCTGCATCTTGCCTTCCTTATGTCCTGTTCTCGTAGGCTTCTCATAGTCCCCTCTCCACACAATAGCAACTCCAAAAATCTTGGTCATGGTTAAAAACACACTTGATAAAAGTTCATTATTTTGAAATTGGCTGAAGTATTGAACCCTCTTGAAAAAAAATTAATTTTCCTAAAACTTACTATGGTACAATTATACTTTTGGGACCACAAATGAAAATTCAAAGGAATGGCAGCAAGTTATGAGACTTATTCCTTAAAAACTAAAAAGCAAATCAGCAAAATAATGTTTGTAATATTTGCATAGGAAATCACTGCACTAAAACCATATTTTTAACCAACAAGATTGAAAATGGGGAAAAAAACCAATGAAAATCATCCCAGGAGGTCAGAGCAACATTCAGCTGCGTTCACAGTTGTGTTCCAAAGTCTAGGATGATGTCTGTAAAGCAGGTATTGATGAATGACTGGATGAATGTGGCACGAGTTAGTTCATATAAGGAAAGTGCTTCAGTTGTGGAGGCCGTGCAAGCAAAGGCTGTCATCGCACAGTGCAGGACCTATCCAGGTAAGGCAGGGGGCATCTGGTGAGGACAGGAGAGCATTGGGGATGCTATTGAAGATGGGGTGTCCTGCAGTGACCAGTCACATCCCAGGGTCCCTGAGGCTATGCAGTCCCAGTAAATTGGCATTCAGAGTTTGCCATGCAGAAGGATCCCAAAGTCCTGACCCTGGTACTCATTCACCTGGTGCTCCACCCATGCCTGGCAATGGTATTTTGGCCAACCCAGCTCAGCAGAGGTGACAGGAGCACAACACTTGGGGAGGTTGGCAGTGCGTGGAAGCCAGCACAGGACTGCAAGGATTCAGTCTGAAAAAATTACCCTGAGACTCCCGCGTGCAGCACTGCTCTGAGTCACATGGTCATTGCTGTTATTACGCTGGTGCTCACACAGGAGTGTCTTCTAGGCCCCACTGGGATTTTGGTGCCTGCATCTCCTGGTCACTAGAATGGAGGGGACCTTCTCTCACTGGCAGATAAGACATCATCACCCCCACCATGTCATATGTGTGCCGAGTATCCTCACCACTGGCTTCTCCACCCAGCCCCACCCAAGCCCTGACTCTGACCCTCCCTGCCCTGCTGTGACCCCAGCCAGCAACCCCTCACCCTACCTTGCATTTCCCTCCAGTGTCCTGGGCCAGGTCCAGCTTGTGCTCCAGCACATCCAGGGTCCCATTGCCATGTCAGGGACACCACTGGACAAAGATGTCCATTGTGCAGTGTGGACAGCTGCAGGCTGCCTTCCAATTCTAAATCTTATGCCCTGAGCCACTCCATACAGTTACTGGTGACTGAACTGAGTTATGGACCCAAGACCATGAAATAAAGAAGAATACACACAAAAACACGGTGCAAACTTCCTAAGCCCAAGTGTGGGGCTTCCACGAGGATTCCCATCTCAGATGACTTCCACGAAGTGTCATGCGTGTCACTAGCTTGTCATATACTTATATTCTGATAATGCAAAAACACATCCTTTTTCCTGTGCTATATGGTCTCTCTTCCAAATGACACAGAGAGCAAACTGCATGTGTTTCTTCAGGAGGAAGTGGGCTCCTGGAATCGATTTGCTTTGCTTGATGGAAAACAACGTTTTTCTCCCACATCTAAGATGTCTCCATCGCCAGCGTCTTGCATTTCAGCCACTGCTCAACTTAACACGGCAACGAACGAATGTCTTAGGCATTTAGACTCACCTCCACAGACCGCACACAGCAACACTGCACAAATGCTTGCTAAGTGAGCAAACGAGTCAGGGCATCTTCATTCACAACAGATGAATCGCGTCTCCCCTCACTGCCTGCTGCAGGAAAGCTCTTCTCCTCGTCCTGTTGAAATTCACCCACTGGTTTGGGAGCTCCAGGGGCTGTGAAAACCAGCTCGGAGTATGCTGCAAATGCAAGCTCCAGGGTTTCCCTTGCAGGCTGCTGGTCTCTTACGTCTTGAGAAAGGCCCAGGAATCTGGATTCTGAAGAGCAGGCCCCAGGGTGACCTTGAGGCAAACTTGGCTTTCTATAGGTATATATCTAAGTCACCAACTCTGGGGAAGAAAAGACAACTAATGTACGTTTGTGTGCTCTTCCATGCAAAGCACAGGGGCTGCCTGTGAACCCAGGACATCACTCAGAAACTAAAGCCATATCTACCCCACATGGCTCCTTCAGGAGCCAGCAGCCAAACCCTCCTGGGTGGACTGTGAGTGTTCTATGCAGACACCTCCACAGGTGGACTGTGAGTGCCCTGCGGCTGAAGTGAGGATTCCTCTAGTGACTCACCAGACAAGCTTTGACCCTCACAGTCTCCAGAGCCTGCTGGGCTCACTTTCCAGTGCAGAACCAAGGCAGGACTCATCTGTGAGCAGCAGGTGTGTTCCTCACAAGTCATGTTGCAATCCCTGCATGGAAGTTCCAGGAATGTACATGGCTCCCATGTACCCCACATGCTAGGGACACCAGCTAGGTGGTCATGGCTTAAGCCTGATATCCATTCTCAACACAAGCTTTGATCAGGGAGCTGAGAAGCTGACTAACACCTTCCCCTCTGTCTGAAAAAACGTAAACTCCTCTCTCTACCCACCATTTACTCTCCCACTATTGTTTTTTTTTTCTTTCTTTTTTTTTTTTTGTTGTTGGTGGTGGTGGTGGTACTGAGGCTTGAACTCAGGGCCTTCACCTTCAGCCACTCCACCAGCCCTATTTTTGTGAAGGGCTTTTCAAGATAGGGTCTTGTGATCTATTTGCCCAGGCTGGCTTTGAACCGCGATCCTCCTGATCGCTGCCTCCTGAGTAGCTAGGATTACAGGCGTGAGCCACCAGCGCCTGGCTTCTCCCACCACCATTCTGGGCAAATGCCTGTGAGTGGTCAGCTTTGGGCTAGTGACAGTCAGTTTACATTCTTATAAAGCAGATGATGGCTATCCACAAGTTCTCTGACGTGAGCTCCAGAGGTGCTTACAAATTACTGTAATGAAACTGTTAAGTGTAAGACCCTCTTCACTTGTTTCCACTGACAATTTAGTAACAATAACCATACAATTAAACCTACTGGAACAGGCCAAGCATAACACACAGCCACTTCTTTAAGTACCTTTAGGGACAAATTGTATATAAAAAAATGTATTGAAATACTGTACAATTGTAGGATGTATTCACTCAAGGGCTTGGTTGGCTCTTTTTGCTGTAGCTCTAAGGAAAGAGTACATCATTACTGTATTATTGTAGGTCTTCACTTACCTGACTGCTAGAGTAAGATATAAGCAATAAACACAAGCTAACTGAAAACAAAGTTATACGCTAGCCTTCAAGATGGTAGAAAAATTCTACCTGCAGTGCCTCCCGAACTGGCTTTGCCACTGACAGACTGGGCTTTGCGTGGCATTGTGGTGTTTAATTTGTACCATGCTGACTTTATGATCCTCCTCCTTTTAGAGTTAGCCTTATTAAGCACACAAATTTAAGTAAAAACTAGTGGTGCCAGATGGAGAGCTGAGCTGTTGCCACGAAATTGTAAAACAACAATCAAAAACAGGCATCCAAAGTGAACTATGCACCTCTTCCCTCTCAGTGCACAGCTGAAAAAATCATTGCAAAGGATTCACCTCCTTGAATAAAAAAATCTACAAGGGCAGACAATATTCCACATCTCCCCACAGATAGCCAGAAGGCCCAGAGTAGCACCCTTTGACTTACTGGAGGATCAGAACCACGAGAAGCTCTGATCAGAGGCCTGTGAGTCACAGTGGAGCCACTGTGGCGTCCAGAGGTCCCCCAGGGGAAACTGTAGCATTTACAGGGCATCCTTGTATGAATGGCCTGCTCTAACCACAGCCTCCATCCATGTTGCCAAGCAGAGCTCAGGATGCAAGAAAGACTGGGAATTCAGGAACCAGCTGCATGAACCTGGGGCCCACAAGACGAGAGCTTTCTCTGGTGATCAACAGCAGGCCCAGCTCTGTTATCAGCATTGCCAACAAGAATACTACTGCCCCGTGTGTGCACCAAGTGCTTCACGGCCACACTCGTTTTAATTTTAGAAGGGTGGTGGGAATGGCAGCTTTGGCCTTCTTGGGCACGGTGACACTGATCATTTTTGGGTCCAGTGGATCTGCAGTGACCTGTGCTGGCTGAGCCTTGTTCACAGTACTCATCAATATACAAGAGCCATCTTGTCGTTCCTGGAATACTCCACTGGAACTTCCCAGTCTGTGTGAACACAGACAACCACACCCCACCTGCCTGTAAGAATAAAAATGCATTCGAAATACCCCAAGTTCCTATTTTCAGGTACTTTAGGTAAAAGCAGGTATTTCCTTTCTCTCACACAAATCTAGATGAAAAGGTAAATATGCAAAGCACACACTGGCTTATGAATTGTTATGTATCCTAGAAAAACTGAGTGCCTTGCCTAATCCAGAGCAATGCTCTGTGCAAACACTTGGAAATATCTGTGTGCTGTGAGGTCTGTGGGTTGGAGGCACTGCATCTCAGGAACCAGCACTCAGAGGCAGTTTTGGTCTCACAGAGCAAGCCGATTCTGGGGGTAAGTGAAATCCCAGAACTCTTTTGCTATTTCCAGCACCTTCTGCACGGGGCTTAAACACAACAGTTTCCTTCAACAGCAGAGAGCAGGAGATTCCTGAGACAGGTAAAGTAGTAAGTTGATTCTACAGATGAAAACACAATCAGAAACAAAAAGTCCTCAAATATACAGTAGCTCTAACTAAATTCAGGGCCCTGAAATTTGTCTATGTATTTTATGTCTGATATCTCTTTTTAAAAAAAGTCATACAAATCCCTGAAAGGTGTCACCTGCCAGGGCTGTTTTCTTCCCCCGAGAATGGGGAACAGGACAGCATTGTCCCTTAGGACCGAGCCATAGGCATCAGGGTCCATGTGTGTGTTCACAGCTTCTCACAGACAGACAGACAGTGACATTCACAGACAGTTCCGTACCTTTGAACAGTGTCAGTCCGAGCAAGGTCCCTTTGAGTTTAGTCAGCCTCAGTTCCATGGGTCAGGCCCAACCTTCTACACATGTCCTTTGGGAAATGGGAGGCAAGGGTCCCACTAAAGTGATCCCTAAAGTGATTAATACACAAGACAGTAAACAGAGAGTTGTCGGGGTGCATGGGTCATGCACAGAGACTCAGGGGTCTGTATGACTCTGAACGACTGTGTCAATGTAGCGTCCCCTTGAGCTGCTCGCTCTCCAAGGTGCACTGACTTTACCCGCACTTGGCAGGTGAGGACAAGGACAAAACATGGTCTGTGGCTTTAGACAACATAGTAAACTGACTAGCTTCTATAGGAAGCCAATCATTGGGTTTTGACCGTCCACAGTCATACAAAAGTAGCAATTTTTACATATGGTTATAGCACTTGTAGAAAATCACTCATACACACCCCTGAAAAAAGTAATTACATTTTTTCATTAAGCACTCAAAATCACTCAACATAGAGCCATACTAAACGTAAGTCAAGTACAAGAGTTGGCATTCCCAAACATAAGTAAAGCACCTTCACACACAGTGAACTCAGGGGAAGTGGTAGATCACACATATGTATACATACATACAACATGCATATATGCATATATACACACAGGATGCATATAATGAGGGTGTGCCTGCTTCCTGTCTCAGTGTAATGCTGCATGATAATGTCAATTTTTTTTGCATTGCCTCATTTTTTAAAAATTCACACATCTGCATTAACCACAAAATAATCATATAGTTTGACAACTTTAGACTGGCCCAATATGGCTTAAGGCACAGGACCCTGGCCAACTAGAAAACAAGAACACACAGGTGGAACCAACACAGGTTCTAGCTCCCCTCCAGCAGCGCCGGGAACTCGGACGGCAATCTGATGTCATTAGTACCTTGTATCCTTGCCTTCAAAGCTAGCACCTACCTCTTGCACAGTTCAGATATTCTTGAAGTTTAAATAACTGTGAGTAATAATTTCTGACTCTGAGGGGTGCCCAGAAACCTAAGGAGACAGAGGCAGTGATGGGGACTCACCCTGTGCTTGAAACGCAACTCTTCCTCTCTCCTCTCTGACCAGGGGAGTGTGATCTGAGGAGCTGTGTGGCCTGAGGATCATCACAGGCTAGTGGCATTGTTCTCTTTCATTTTTATTTAAGAACCCATTATTATAAGGTCACACTTGTAATCTCAGCACTCTAGAGGCTGAGGAAGGAAGATCTCAAGTTTGAGGCTAATCTAAGTTAGGTAGCAAGGCCTGTCTCAAAAAATAAAATTTAAAAACCAATTACTATTTTCAGACACTTTCTTATTCTTCTATTGCACATTTGCCATAGAGGAAGCAGACCAACAACAAACAGCACATACATGGCTTGCTCCACCAGCTGGCATGGAGAGTAAACCAGAGCTCTCAGATGGTTCACAGAAAATCAGTCAACACCAAGGGGATCCAATGGATTCACCAATCAAAATATAGTTGACCATGGCATACCACCAAATCCCTACAGAGACCCCACCAAACACCCCACAGTGACAGAGCTCCTAGCTCCCATGCAACCCTGGAAGGAGGTGAGAAGGTAAGAATTAAGTAGAGATGAACAACTTAGTTTGTGTCAAGAGTTTACCCTTCCTCCTAATCCTCACAGCAGACAGAAGACACTTCTACCCACTGAACAGCTCCTCCATGGGCAATGGGGTGAGCCCTTTGGGAACAACCCAAGTGCAGAAAAACTCATTGACTCTGATCAACACCACTAAGGACAGGGGATTCCAGGAGAGTGAGTCAGCTTTTTAACAAAGATTTGAGCAAGATGGTCTCCAATTCAGTGCAGTATTTTAAAAAGTGCTTTGGAGCTTGGCAGACTTCTCTCTCAGTGAGGCTCTGCCACCTGCTAGCTATATAACCCTGGACAAGTTATCACATTGAGCTTCAGTTCCATCAACTGTAAAATAAGGCCAATATTCCATCCCTACCTCCAAACCAATCTGAGGTCAAGGTGAGGTCAAGATGTGAAATGCTCAGTCCTGGGCCCAGGTGAGAGATTCAATGGAAAACCTGAGGAATTCACTGCTCACCACCCTCCCAGGACAGATCCAGAATAGACACCAGCTTCTCCTGCTGAGCTCTTTATTAGTTTCTCTTGTGTCCCTATGATGAAATATCTAACAGCAACAACATAAAAGCGGTCAGATCTGCAGAGGTTTTGGGACCCCTATGTGCTAGGGCAAAGAGCATCAAGGTGGTGGCAATGTGTGACGGAGGAGGCTCTTGACCTGGCAGACAGGAAGCAAAGAAAGCACAACAGGAAGGAGCCAGGGTCAAAAGAGCCCAAGAACCTGCCCACACGACCTTCATCCTCCCGCCAGGCTCCACCTCCCAAGGTTACCAGAATCTTCCAAAGTAGCACCCCAAGCGGGAACCTTGAATACGGAGTGTTGCAGAGGTGGAGATCTCTGAAAAAAACCACTTTGTTTTTCAATCAAAGTTTGGGTTGCTGGATTGCTAATTCTACAAAGATATCATCAGGCCTGGGCTGACCTCAGAGAGAGGAAATCAGTGTGGCAGTGCACATGGGACATGTCTAATGTGCACACAACAGCATAAAAAAACAGAGATGCTGCATTCCTGGTGTCTGAGGGACAGGGATTCCAGCCTCACAGTGCATCCTGCAGAGGCTGTTGGGCACATGTGCGGAGGGTGCCTGAGTTCCTACCAGGGTGGGTAGCGAAGATGGTGAACACTTTGACTTGTAGGCTGAGAGGACAAAAGGGAACCAGGAAACCCAGCAAAGTGCCTGTAGGCCTGAAGTCAGAGGGTCTCAAAACTGAGGTCAGGGGTCCTTTTCTTGGGGCTGTCACCTGTCGCCCTTGGGCCGGATGTTGTGGGGGCACGTTGAAGACTTAAGACAGGTGACATGTTTAAGATGATCACCCTGAGCTAGTTAGGAAAGCTGGAGAGGTGGAGGAAGTGCAAAGAAAAAGGGATGGTGGAGAGTCACCCTCAGGACACCTCAGTTAGAGGAGAGGGCGACGGAAGGAGGGAGATGCCAGCAGGCAAAGAGGCCTGCAGAGGCTCAGGGGATGGAAACACAGAAACCTGTGGATTTCTGGGATACAAATTCACAGAAGACAAAAGGAGGCAACACCAGCAACATGATACTAGGGACAAGGGCCAAGGCAGATACAGACTCAGGGATAGAGGAGACAGGTGGAAGGAGGGGATGAGGCCAAGAGCTGAGGGGCCCTTCCCCACCCATGTCCATGGCTCCTCCCCTGGCTTTTCTGCTTCTCTTCTCCTGCACATTCTGGCTCAGGTGTCCTATGGCCCCTTCCCTCTGAGTCCAGGCCTGTTTGACACTAGTCCTCCACCCACACCATGCAGTGGGGCATCAGGACCCGAACACAACGCTACGGTCAGACCAAGTCACTGTGGGCACAGATGTGGACTCCAGGCCCTGAAGTCCCTTATCTGGGGAAGGGATTCCCATGAGGAGAGGAAGGCACCTCACATAAGGAGAGATGGGGACATTTCCCAGCTGGGCATTACACACAGATATGGCTGAAAGTAACATTTTGCAATCTTACAAGAAGATACAGTATATTAAAAACAAAAGCAACTGACAGCCAAGTGCCCTGCATTCTTCTACTCCCATGCTCTCAGTCACTCTCGGTCATCAGCCCAGCTCGGTCCACATCTCGGAAGTGCCATACAGTCAGCTCACCTCCTCACGCGATGGTCAGTGAGGTCAGATGACTGGCATGTGATCAGTCCTGGAGGGAACAAGTACACTGGGGACGTCCCAGGTCCCTGTGGGTCATCCACAGTCCCCATGGCATGTCTGCAGTCCCTGTGGGACATTTGTGGTCCCCATAGGATGTCTGCAGTCCCTGTGAGATGTCCACAGTCTCTGTGAAGCAGGCTTTTCCCTTCAATGAGTCACCGTTTTATAGTAGATCAGAACTCTGTGTGTGGCCCTTTGAACAACAGGGAACTCAGAGGAGTCAGAAGAGATTCTTGGATTTAAAACAGTTCCAATATACAGTTTTTAAAGTCTGGAAAATTAAGGCCTGGGCTTTTCTACCCTCCTCACATGGAGACTCCCCCCCCTTCCCACATCAGAAGCAGGTGTGCCCAGAAGAGCGCATCCTGCCTGGCACAGGAGTACCACAGCCCAGTGAGGCCCCTCCTCGATCTCTGCCAAGCTATGCAGCGCTGGACCGGTAGAAGCCGAGGTTGCCTAGCAACCTGCCCACACTGCATCACAAATCTGCTACCTTAAATATCCGGCTGCCACAGAGGCTTTTTTGGAAAGTTCCGTTGAACATTTTTAGAATGAAATTCTTAAGGTTGCCAAGTGAACATGGGAAGCCGGCGAGCTCCCTCGTGCCAGGCTCTGTGGGGAGGAGGACCCTGGCCCAGCACTACTGCATGGGGGGCTTTCCAGAGAGGAAATGAAGCACACTGGACAACTCCCCTGGGGCGGGGCATTTGGGCCAAGGTGACATGAAGTGACACACCTGAGGGTGGAATGAAGATGTCTCCCACCTGCTTATCCAAGCAGTGTTCACAGGAACTCAGTTTCACGATGACACTGTGCCAGACAGGGCAGGTACTCAGTGAACTGAGAATGACATGGGAAGCTGGCATCACACCCTCACATGAATGGCTACAGAGCCCACGGCAATGGCTCTGATGACAGAATGGAATTAGGTGAGCCTCCACACCAAGGGGTTCAGCCCACGCACAAGCTTGGAAAGGCCGTGTGGAGGAAATCAGGTTTAAATGGGGCAGAGTGGAAGCAGGAGTGAGGGATGGAGGAGGGCTGCTGTCACCACAAACACACGTCCTCAGGGGAGAAGGCTCAGCAGAGTCAAGTGAGGAGGAGGAAAGCCAAGCAGCTCAAGTCCAGAGAGCACAGGATGAGAGCCATGTGGGGACCCACGCTCCTGGGAACCTGACGCCAGGGCTCCTGGGGTGGACAAGGCTACTCCCTTACGAACACGCTTTGGAGAAAATTCAACTGGCATGTCCTCCTTAGTGTTTTGAGCATCACTTGGATTATTTAGATGAGTTAGCAAATCCATCCTAAATATAATAAAAAATACCTTCTCTCTTTTTCCCTCCTCCCAATAGGGAAGTTGACCACAATAAGATCAGTGATGCACTGATGGTTTCACCCCTTTCCAGCGGGTCCTTTCCCTCATGGAGGTTCTGAGGCCTGAAGAAGAAGAAGAAGAGGATGGGGGAGGAAAGCCTTGGGGAGATGGTGAGGGGGAGAGATTAGATATGGCATCTGCACAAACCCCAGAACCCTGGGCCGCCGGCACTGTCATCAGTGCCACCATGCTTTCACTGTGTGCTAGTGTCTCCGTGCTCACTGACTGAAGACCAGCAGGAACTCAAGGTCTGCCTCACTCACACACAGAGCGGGGCTGCCTACTATAGGTGAGTTGATGCCCTGCCATCTGGGGGACAGGCTGTGTCCATAGCTCAGGTGGCTGGTGTGTGGCTCAGCTGTGACCCTATGCCCATGTCAGCATGAGGACTCAGTGCCTCCCTGCATTCCTGTGCATTCCTCATGCTCTGTTTGCCCAGTGGTCTACAGCCTGGTCCAACTCAGAGTGGTCCTGGGTCCAAGCCAGCAGGCACCCTGCCCAGGAGTAGAGGTAACTCTGTCCTGCCTCATGACAGCTCTGGCCAGTCCACTGCAATTGTGTCCTCTAGCTTGGTAAGATGGAGCTGAGGAGAGAAGCGCTCCAGGAACACAGAGACCACCACATTTCAGTTGAGTGCTGGTGGGACACAGAAGAAACTGTAGCAGAGGCACTCAGCCTATTGAATCCTGGTATGTCATTCACAGCTCTAGGCTTCACGTTATGTGCAGCAGCAGAAATGATAAAGAAGCAACCTCCACTTGGGCAGCAGTCAGTGGATTTGGCATATGTTATTCAGCCAGGTAGCCTCATGGTCCACAGATCAGCGAACAGCAACCTTGACCTTGCACACTGTCCCTAAGATGCAAGTGTAGCACCACAGGTGTGGGGCTCTAAGTGTCTGTGTGCCTCCTCACCTTTCCTCTACCCCAGCTAAGCCTCTGTCATTAGCACCTTGTCCCACAAAACCCTGCACACTGACACCCTCACCTCCACCTTCTCCAGGTCACACCTGACACTTGGCTTGTCTTCTCAGCGTCCTGTCCCTGGTACGAGAGGCAAGGCCATCAGACAGAGGTCCAAATGGTGAAGTTTCTACCCCTGAGAAGTCCTGAATGTTTGGGGTGGCTCCCTTTGGGGCTCCTGCCTTGAGGTGCTCAACTTGGGATGCCCATCTTGAAGGTGCCTACCTTTGGAGGGCCAGCCTTGGGGGTGCCTGCCTCGGGGTACTCACCTTGGGGTGCCAATCTTTCGGGGGTGGTCTGCTTTAAGGTGCTGAACTTAAGGTAAGTAACTTGGGGGACCTACCCAGAGAGCACTGGCCTTGGAGCTGCCTGTCCCGTGGGCTCACCTTGAGCAGCATGAAGAAGGAGGCTGAGGGATACTGACCAGCAAGCGAGAGACTGACCAGTAAAGGGAGAAGGTATCAGCTTCATTTCAAGATCATCACTGAGGGTCCCCAAGGACCAGGTGAGGAAATACATGTTAAAGGAAGCAGATTGGGGGTACAAACTCTCAACTGGGACTCAGACTTGAGAGGAATGACTTGGTGTTGTCATGTGCATCCTATCAGGTGGGGCAGGAAGCCTAGTGACACGTGCCATCACTTCCTTGTGGGTGTGGACACCCTGACCTCCTGTTCTTGGCCCACTGAGCCACTGAGGGACTGTTTAGCTGGTTGGGGCTTTGAGGCAGCTGGAGACAAAGCATCACACCTTGTCCTAGATCCACTCCTCTGTCTACAGTGCCCCTAGTCATGATCTTCTCATATTAAACAATTTTTGTATCCAAAAGCAAAATATCAAAGATGAAGCCTTAGAATTTAAGGCATGGCTTCCCTATTTTTAAAAATTATCTTACATTCATTGTGCTATTTCTGTAAATGTGTATAATGTATTTTAACCCAATTCACTCCTCCATTCTTTAGTGGGCATTTTGCGGGGTTTTTTGTGCTATCTTATGTACTTCTCTCTTGTCCACCCCCTGGTAGCCCTTCTCCCTCCCCCACTGCTTTCCCCTCCAGACACCATTCCCTTTTACACTCATGTCTCATCATTGTCATCACCACCATCGTCATTATTCATTGTCATTTTAAGTCATGGTTCCACATGAGTGAAAACATGCAGCGGTTGGCGTGTTGAGGTCCGTTTATCTCGCTCAACAAAAGGGACATTCCTCAGTGACAGCAACAACGGTAGGGTTGAATCCCTCTGGATTCTCCAGGTTTGAAAACCAGAGAGTTGCTTTGTACATTTCAGAGAATACCACATTACGTGAGCTGGCACAGACGTGAGCAGCTGCTGGGACGTTCAGAGCTGGTGGATCTATTTCCGACTTCACTTGTGACTGCGAGGAAAGAAAGAAAGAGCCCGAGCAAGCAGAAAAAGATGCAAAGTAAAACTGCTGAACTGGGATCTCAGTCAAGTTATCCTGATCATTTCCTCGGCCTTGTCTTTTGAAGACAAGAGACTCCTCACATGAAAACAATTTACAGGGAAGAGGCTGACAACAACTGCTCCCCCAGGCACAGCAGAGGGACAAATAAAACAACATCCCGGTGAACCTGCCTGAGAAGTCCAGCCTATCTCTTCAACTGGCCTTGGTGGCTCTGTTGTCACAGGGGGGTTGAGAAACTCAGTCCCCAGTGGGAACTTTGCCTCTCTGGTCTTGACATCAACACTGCTTGCTTTGCTATAAATTTCCCATTTTGCCTGGGTGATCTTTGCAGTTGTTTAAAATTGCTGCTGTTTCTTATTGCGTCAATCCTTTTAAAATATCCCAGTGAGGCCATTTTGTTTTGATACTAGGTTAGATACACAGTATGCAAACTTTCATTTCTTATTTCTCTTTTCTGTTTGTTTCTCCCCTTTCTTTCCTTCTTAATACCTTTTTTCTTATCAAATAATTTTTGGGACAATCACAAAAGTAGAAAGCAAGATGGCTACCAGTGTGACACCAGCAGTGTCAAGAAGACGTAAAAATTTAGTACCAGCTGTCCAAACCTGAAAGTTCTCCACGTCCCTGACGTTTACCAAAGAAAGTCCCAGATGCTCTCGATGGGGTCTCAGTGGGTGAGATTTTGTCCCTGAAATGGGGTCTGCGAAATGGTGCCTGGAGTTTCTCAATAGTGATGGCTGGAAGCATCTGTGGCCACCAGAGATAACAACCTTAAAACAATGAGAATGGCAGAAGGCCAGGAAGACCAGATCATGAAGTCCCTGACTGTCCTCCTTGGAGTCGTAGCCCGACTGACCTATGAAACGTTTGTGGCTTTCACTTAATGCTGGCAGATCCCTTCAGTGTGAAGTGAAAACAGGAAAGGAGAGAACGCGTCGCTAACCTCGCAGGGTCTTTTTGCGTCCCTCGGGTTGGGGAGGTTTTGTACTGCCATCGGCACTCCTGAGAGCAAACCCAGACTGCAGCCCCAACACACCTGGATGACACAGAGATGGCCGTGTTGTCTCCAAGCCCGACAGGGCATTTTTATGGCTCTTGATGTGGACCTGGTTTAATTTAGGCAGAGTCAATCAAGGGGAACCTCCCCAGCCTTCTGCAATTCTGATGAAATATGGCGATTCTGCCCAAGTCCCTAGGAATTGAGGACCCACGCCCCTGCAGAACCAGGTGGCGCAACGATGCACTGATGTGGGGAGGTCCAGGTAGTGCGGGTCTCTAAGATGGGTGCTTTTGAAATGGAGTCAGTTGTCTTCTGCTCAGGTGCAGTGGAGTTTCACTTAACTCTACAATTTCTGATGAGTGCCACAGCTCCATGCGTTACAGACCACGCTAATTACTGCTAAAGTCCACTTTCAGAAGCAAATAGAGTGCAAGACAAACAGAGGACCACAGCAGAACCTCCTGCCAGAGCCTGGAAGAGGAAAAGTGCCCTGCAGGCTCGGCCTGACTGGCTGGGGTGTGTGTGTGCAAACTTCGAACCTCAACAGCCAGAGGAAGCCGGTTAGCAGCCAGCAGAGAAAGACAGCAAAGACACAGAGACAGGAAGCCCTCCCCACTCTCCTTGTGACCTTGACCTTGCTCACATATGTGTCACCAACTCCTACCCCACCACAGAGCCCTCCTACCCACCATAGAACTCCTGCCTCACCACAGAACCCTCACCATTTGTGCCCACAGCGAAGACCTGGATCAGCCCCTACCTGGCCCTGCCCTCTATTCTTCTGCATACATATTTTCCTATTTCATTAGATTCAGATGAGAGTGCAATGAAAATCATTCCGTCTGTCATCTCTTCTGAGACTGTATTGTTCCATCGAACGTGTAATATCACTTCACTGAGGTAGAATGTCCCGTCAGACGTTAGGCCCTGTGTTCTAAGGATTTAGCAAGCCTCTGGTGTGTCCCGGAGGGACAGTTAAAAGCACATCGCAATCCACATGTGCCCCAAACGGTGTTTACATAAAGCGGAGCCGAACGTCTAAGTGAAAGCTTATTTCTGAAGATGACAGGAAACGCAGGAGGATCCCAGAAGCCACAGGCTGTCACCTGCATGAGGACGTCACCACACGTCCAGGGAGAACGCCACAGATGCCACTCACAACAGACAGGAAGCGCCCGAGGGAACGTGAGCTCCTCCAGGACAGAAAGCAAATGAAAACAAGACACGTTAATGGCTTTTAATTCGGAAAAGATGACAACAGAGAGGCCGTCTAATGCCCTTGAGGTCAGAGGAGAAAAGTACTGAAGTTTCTCGAAGGAATATAAATTCACTGAAGTGAACAGTCATCAGCCCTCCTGCAGCCAGCCCCTTGACCTGGACCGCCGGCGTTTGCTTCGGATGGCCCGTTCTACCGGAACAGCCACATCGACCTCAAAAGCCCGTGGAAGCCGTGGGTAGCAGCAGGGCACACGGTGATTTCAGAAGCAAGGACCACTCGCAGGTGTTGGGGACGACACCCCCACACGCAGCTTTGCCCCGGGAAGATTCCAGCTGGAGAGCAGGACAGGCTCTCCCTGTGGAGGGGACACCGTATCACAGAGGTGGACCCAGCAGGTCTGTCACAGCCCTAACCCCATTAATTCTGTTAATGTGTTCACCCCCAAGTTTACCCTAGAAGACCAGATCCTTTTCCTGGTTCCTTCTCCACAACTATCACACCTCGTTAACATGACACACAAGTCCCCAAGTCCACCTGCCAAGTCATTCCTGCCAAGCCTCCAAGTGTATAAAAATATTAATATCAAATAAAACGTATAGGCCTCTTCTCCCATTAATCTATCTTTTGCCAGTTACAAAACATAAGAAGATAGAGAAAAAATTTCTTCTCCCCTACAGAGACATAACTACATAAATAAGAATCTGACTGGAGACAGTGGTACACTCCTATAGTCCTAGCTACTCAGGAGGCAGGAGGTAGAGATTAGCGGATCACAATTTGAGGCTGGCCTGGACAAAAAGTTAGCGAGACCCCATTGCAACAAACAAACCAGGAGTGGTTGTGCACACCTGGCATCCAAGCTATTCAGGAGGATCCATTAGGTAGGAGTAGGAGCAAAAATTCAATTTGAAAAATAAAGCAAAAAGGGCTGGAGGTAGCTGAAGTGGTGGAGTGCCTGCCTGGCAAGTGTGAGGCCCAGAGTTCAATCCCTAGCACTGTCCATAAATAAATAAATAAAAATAAACGTCTACACATTGTGGAATTTAAACCAGTCATTGCCTGGGGTGACTTGAAATTTTTTGTGAACTATAAAGTTTAAACACACTGGTAATAAAGAAAGCAAGTCAAATATATAACACAACGTCGATCACACATGCAGGAAAACCTTCAAAAATACCACAGGCTTATGGGAACAGACATGATTGTGTGAGGAGCAATGTTCCCTGAAAGAAAGCGACGTCAAACGACACATTTAAGATATGATATTCAGCTCTCGGGTTCTCATCCGACCCTGTAGTCCAGTTTTCAAGTACTCATCTGTCTTTCACTCTGCTACCTGTGGTCTCACTTCCTTCTCCTAGCGGTGTACCCCTCGGTTCTGTCCTCCTTTCCCATGTTAACGTCCACGGGGCGCAGCACTGAGGTTGTGGACCCCACGTGGCCGGCCAGTCTGCCTGGCTGCCAGGCTCTTCAGAAGCCACGGTGGCTGGAACAGCTGGTGACCTCAGCCTGGCTCTGGCTCAAAGGGAACTTTAGCTGGAAAGGACAAATCCCACATAGCACTGGGGTCCCAGAAAGGAGAGGACTCCTCTGCCTGGCCCCACACAGAAACAAAGGCAAACCGGGTGCTGGTGGCTCACGCCTGTAATCCCAGATACTCAAGAGGCAGAGATCAAGAGGATCGTGGTTTGAAGCCAGACTGGGGAAGTAGTTTGTAAGATCCTATCTCAAAAAAAAATTACAAAAAAGGGCTGGAGGAGTGGCTCAAGGTGTAGGCCCTGAGTTCAAACTCCCATGTGGAAGACCAGTAACTAATAGACTGGAAAAGAACTTTGACATGTGCAAGGCTGTGTCAAAGACCTTTGTGCTGAGAAGGAAGGCCCTGGCATGGAGGTGAGCAAGGTTCAGCCTTGCAAGTAGGGAGACTGAGGCAGTAGAGATAGACCTCGGCATGAGCACAGCTGTGTCAAGGAGCCCCTTGGCTGATAGGCATGGACCCGCCAAGGGGAGGCAAGGTTCAGCAACACTGCCTTGCAGGGAAAACAGGACATGCTGACGTACAGTAAATAATGACATGCCACAGCTGCGCTGTTCCCGCCTCCTATACGACTGGACCCATGAGACCTCGACCTGCACTTCATCCCACTTTCCCACACCTGCTGTATAAATAAATGCGCTTGTATGCAGAAGGGGTCACCAGCATCTCTCATCAGTAGTGCTGGACCCACCCACCCGGTCCCAAGCTTTTCTGTATGTCTTTGTGTCTTTTTTCTCAATCCCCAGTTGCGTCAAGGGACCTGCTCACACTGACAGTGAGAGTCCCATACTGCAAAAAAAAAAAAAAAAAGAAAGAAAGAAAGAAAAAGAAACAAAGCCAGGCCTAGTCCCAGCAGGGAAGTAAAACCCCCCAAAGCCACAGACAGACAAAATTGTTCACCTAAGCCAGAGAAATGTGACAATTAAGCAATGACAGGCCACACTGACCTCCTGGTAAAGACAGGGAAAGGCAGAAGATGGAGGAAGGGCATCTTTAAACAGGCGCAAGAAAAATGTCTACCAACCCATAGCTGTGAAGCCTGAGAAGACATCTCGTAAAGGGCAAGTAGATGAAGGCATTCCAGGCCAGCAGAACATGGGGTGGCTTGTTCCCAGGAGGCCCACACGGGAGCAAAACTTAGGGAGCCCTTGGAGTGAGGGAAGATGATCCCAGACACAGATAAAGAGGTGGAAGGATGAAGAGCACAGGAAGGTTGGTCAGTCTGCAGAAATACCAGCTCCACAAAACGCTGGCGATGCTCTCTGAGCTTAAGCTGACTGCACAGCCAGCAGCGGTCAGGGTGTGTGAGGGGCAACACTACCAGGGTTAGGGTCCCCAGGAAGGGGCAGGGGACACTGTGCCCATGTCAATTCCTAACCATGAAGACCTTAGGACCCGTCTAGAAATGCGTAAAGAAAAGCAGCAGAATGTGTATGCAAGCCAACAGAGGGAAGGACGGACTGAAAAGAAATTTTGGTTGATATAGCAGAGCACAAGAAAAAGGTAACAGAAAAATAGGTAAAAACTGGAATATAAACAGTAAGAGAGTAGATGTAAGGAGGTGAGGAATTACATTTATATGCTGCTATGACAATATGAAAATAAAAGCAACCACGTGCACAAGTATTCGAGGAGAGAAATTTGAAAGCAAAGTGATGGAAGAAGAAAGCCCCCATAAACATCATTAACCAAAGAAAATTAGCCCATATAGGATCAAAGCAAAGTTTATGGCCAGGATCACTGGAGGTGACCAAGAGGGTATTTCACAATGGAAAAGGTAAATCTGCAGGGGGACAGAACACTCTGCTTTTGCGTGTTCCACTGCGTGACCTCTGAGTTTACCATGCAAAAACTGACAAATATAGATGATAAATAAATCCAGAGATTTAGATTCAGTAGACAGCTTTGCAAGGTCAGAACAAGGGGACCAACAACATGGGGCTGTTGGCGCACAGAGCACTGAATCAAGGATGAGGACTTGTCCCCAGGTGCACGCGGAGCCCTTGCCAGACAGACCCTGGGCTGAAGCCACCAAGTCCAGCAAGTCACACCACCGACGCCGACACCACTCAGAATGGAGTCTCTGACTGCAGAGTTCAAGTTCAGAATCTTAGCTCAGATTCTTCTAAAAATCCCTGTGAAGTTAGACGGAAACATAAAATCCTTTGAGCTGGAGGTCGTGCAAGCATCGCACATCAGGTTTAAATCTGCATATTAGAAAAGTCAAAGTCTAAACATCAACCACAGGTCAGAATAAGAACAGAAAGTGAGAAAGAAATAAAGATAAAAGCAGAAAATGTATAGGAAAACCATGTTGCCCAGAAAGTTGGCAAAGCCACAAAAAATTATCCTTTGAAAGACAATAAAAAATTGATAACGCTACTAAAAGTAACCAACAAAGCAAACCAAGAAACTTAAAACCAGGCTGCCAGAAACAGAAGGGGAGCATCATTACAGAGCTGGGGACATTGCAAGGTTTTAAGTGGTGTGAGCAATTTACTACCACGGATTTGTAAATCCAGCGGAAAGGATAAAATCCCTTGAAAACCACAACTCACCAGAACTGGAATGAGAACTGCGAACAGCCCGATGTCCAGGAAAGAAACCCGCCTTAAACCTACTTAACCTTCACATGAAGGAATCGGGAGAGGCAGGCGACTTCCCAGAAACAGTTCCCATGTTTTAAGAAGTAACACTAATTACGTGAACTCTTCAAAGCGAGATAAAGAACACTTTCAAAACCAACAAAGCGGTTTTATACAGAAACCACGCGATCTTTGGCACAGATGTGTGTAAAAGCACTCAAACTATTAGCAAGTACTGTGGAAAATGTCTGTGAAAAGGTCAGTCACTAATATATTGTGGTTTTCTTTCAGGGGTGCAATTCGGTTTATCGCTCAAAGATCAATCAAACCAGGCTGATTTTACAGGCTCATGCCTGTAATCCCAGCCACAGCCTAGGCAAATAGTTCGTGAGACCCAATCTCAAAAAACCCTTCACAAAAACAGGGCTGGTGGAGTTGCTCAAGGTGAAGGCCCTGAGTTCAAGCCCCAGCACAAAAGAAAAAGCTCAATCAATACATCACTGTATTAAAGAATAAAAATTAAAAGTTCATCTTGATAAGAGTAAGCATTAGACAAAATTTAGTTTATGACAAAAACTTTAAGCAGAACACAAGCACACAGGAGTTTTCTTAACCCAATGAAAGATGTACGTGACGATCTAAGCCACACAAGGACACTGGGACCTGCCACCCGTGCTGCCACCTGGAGCCCTGTGCAGGGCAGCAAAGCCAGAGAACCAACAGAGTGTCACCAAACACAGTGACAGCACTGACGTCAGCCTGTTATGGTTTACAGGAAAGTAGCTAAAACCAACATGTGATACAGGTCACAACAAGCAAGTTACCAGAACTTCTACATAGCAGCAATAAACTTTAAAGATTTAGTTTCATTTCCACAAAACATCAATTTTTATTTACATGAAATTTACACTGAATACCTGCAATCCATCTAATGAAGAAGTGCAAACTGCACAGACCCCATAATGCCTGGGGTGGTGGGGGAACGGCTGTGTGAGGGACCCAGTGAACCAGACCAGTTTCCCCGAGCTGATTCATGGGGTTGGGAGTTTCCCATGGCACCCAGGGAGGGTCCCTACAAAACTGTCACCTGGGACATAAGGAGCACAAGGCCAACATGAAGAGAAGAGGGACAGCAGTGACGGTGATCATGGCAGTGTGCCGCTGACACAAGGTGACAACAGACAAAGATACTGAAGGGCCAAACTAGCAAGGGTCGTGCACGTGGGGCCGCCTGACCTTGAGAAAGGCTGCACTGCAAGCAGTCACTAGTGCTGGACCAGGTGTACATCCCCGGGGACAGGGAATGAGTGTACACCCATCTCACCACGCACATTGTCATGCACACTGACACACTCACACACAGTCACTCACAGTCACACACACAGAGAGGGTCACCACACTCACATGTACACATGCACACACAGTGACACACACACACAAACCACACACACCATACACACAGTCATATACACTATGCACACAACCACACACACAAAGCATACATACAGGCACACACACTGCACACACAGAGGGTCACGCACACAGTCGCACACAATCACACACACTCAGTCACACACTCAGTCACGCACAGCTGTAGACACAGGTCTAAATACAAGGTCAAATGATCAGGATTCTGGCCTCACAGACCTAAGTATGAAGGACAATGTGGACAAGCTGACCTCTACTGTGAACTTCTGGTCACCAAAGACCCCATTAGGAGAATAAAGGCCAGATGCAGAGTGGGAGAGGCACTGACAGAGCCCACACTTAAGGGTCTCCTGTCCAGAACACACCGAGACAGGACAAACACACTGGGAAGGTGGACATGTGGTCTGTTAGCACTTCTTGACGCTCATCTCCAAAGCTCCAGGAATACAGGAAGTGGACTTGTGTGGCTGGCCACCAAGAAGGCCACACTGGTACCACAGGACACCCTTGTGTACCGTGAGGAATGGCTCTCGTGCAGGACCATGCCACCAGGTGCTGGAGTAGCTTGATGCTGTCCCTCCACAAGCCCACTTCCCTAAGGGGATCTGGAGTCCTAATGGGGTTTGGCTTGGGGTCTTGCTGAATCCAGTACACACTTCGGTTCTTTTTCCTCCCCCTTAATCTTAATGCAGAAACAGCTCAGAAACAGCCCATCTGTAGCTCCTGGAAAGAAAGCCACAATTCCTCTCAAAGTGAGAGTCTGGTAACTGTACGAAGGTGAAAGAACCCCACTGGCAAAAGAGTAAGCAAGAATTCCAACACAGAGACCCTGGAGCGTATTCTTGTCCTAGTCCACGCTGTGCAGAGGTCCCGGGAGGACGGCCACGCTGTGGGGTGAGGGCAACTCCAGTCCGTGGAGCCTCCCTCCTTTGTCCCTCCCCAAGGGCCACCACTGCGTCCTAGGGGAACAGCACAGGAGCAGTGTCCGATGTGGGTGAGGAGATGAGAAGACACTGAGCACAGGGGAGGGCTGATTCCCAAATCCCACGCTACAGGGAGGTAGAACAGCCGTGTCCCGTCTTCCCTTGGTACCTGCAGACACAATGGTGTCCTCCCACGAGACTGAGCCTCATCAGGACAGGTCTATAGACACCATTTCACTTTCCTCAGGAAAGTCTCCACTGGAGTCAGACATGCAGTATGGACAGGAAGGACCCATGGACACGGTTTGGAGTCAGACACGCAGTATAGATGGCAAGGAAACATAGACACAGTTTGGAGTCAGACATGCAGTATGGACACACAGTATAGACGGGAAGGACACAGGGACATGGTTTGGAGTCAGACATGGAGTATGGACATGCAGTACAGACAGGAAGGACACAGGGACATGGTTTTACAGGAGGCCGGTGGCCATCTCAGCACCGTAAAAAAAGAGGTCAGGTGCAGTGGCTCACATCTGTAATCACAGCTACTCAGGAGGTGGAGATTGGGAGGATCATGGTTAGAGGCCAGCCTGGGTAAAAAGTTAGCAAGATCCCATCTCAACACATAAAGACAGGCTTACTGGCACACCTATAATCCCAGCTACACGAGAGGTTGTAGGTCGAAGGATCAAGGTCTGAGGCTGGCCCCAGGCAAAAACGTGAGATCCTATCTAAAAAATAATATTAAAGAAAAAAGGACTGGGGGTGTGGCTCGAGCGGTAGAGAAAAAAGAAATAAAGCACATATAAAATCAAAGTGCAAACGTCTCTTCTGTATGATTATTAATTCTATCCAGTCTTGAGCGTGGCCCTCCCAGTTGTCTTTCTGCACTTGGCGTTGTGCTTGCACTACGGAACAGTCCACTAACGTGAGATTTTGGCAGCTGGGCTCTGGCTCTGTCTGTTTTGCCTTCCCTCCATTTGAGAACTTCAAGCTGCTTCCCACTGTTCCCTATGGTAGATGAGTGCCCCTCTCTGCTCAGGTCACGGAGACATATTCTAGAACTGCCCTCCTCTCGGATCCCGTTGGTGGTACAGGACCGGCCCACTGACCACATTGGGCCGCCTGACCAGGACAGCCATCGTGCTGCCCTGGCCTAGCAGCTGTGGCTTCTTCTACATCCCAGGCCTACAAGGTCCCGCCATCACCCACGCTGTACCACCATCGCCCACCATGTCCTGCCATCCCCCATGCTGCCCCCCATTGCCCACGCTGTACCACCATCACCCATGATGTCCTGCCATCCTCCACACTGTCCCACCATCACTCACGAGGCACCACTATCGCCCACCTGGCCCTGCCATCACCCACGCTGCCCTGCCATCACCCACGCTGTTCCACCATTACTGATAAGGCACCACCATTGCCCACAATGTCCTTCCATCACCCACGGTGTCCCCACCATCACCCACGATGCCCTGCCATCACCCACACTATGCTCTCCGAGCCTTCCAAGTGGATTAGGCCGCTGGCTTTCCGTTTTCTTGGATAATTCAGTTGTGGAGTTTTCAAATGATTTAATTAAGTGTAATCAGCTTTCAGGGCTCACAGAACACCCCTTTTCCTGCCCCAGCCACTCCCTTGTCACCCCAACCCTCCTTTACAAATGCCCACCCTGTCCACAGGGGCTCTGCGGGCCACCCAGAGGACAGCCACCTTCCAAAGGCAGTGGAACACCCCGTCGTTTCTACCTTAGCACACAGCACAGTTGGGACGGATCCACAGACAGGTCAAGTGACAGTAAGCTAAAGTCTACCATCCTTAAAACAAAAAGATACAGACGCTGAAGAGACTGGCTACTGAGGATGCTGTCAGGCACCAGGTGGACAGCCATGCCGCCTGGCCTAGTCATACCTCAAGTGCAGGTACTTGACTGTGAGGTGACCTTAAGGACAACTCAGGAGGGACGTCAATTCCCATGTGGGCTAAAGAGGGAGCCAGGAGGGGGCTGGGGAGGTGGGACAGGCCAGGGTAGGGGCCTCAGGGCTGGCCCGCTGTTTCAGGTTGGTCCTTTAATGAGGGAAGAAATGTCCCTGGGGTAACAGGGCAGGAAGAGCAACAGGGGCAGAAGTGAAGCCCCAGGGGACCGTGGGTCTGTGGACATTGGGTGTCCAGGAGCCAGGTCGCCTCTGGTCTCAGGCTGACCACACAGCGTACCTATCTCAAGCTCAGTTTCCCTATGAAGGAGACAAGTAAGCCCCACTTGGTCATTGTCACAGTGCTGAGGGGCTCAGCTGCCCCACAATGGCTTTGCTGACGTGGGCCAGATCATCACGTGCTAGCTCCATGGCCTGGGGACCCTGACACCCCACCCATTGTGTCCTTCCTCGTCACGTGGGGTCAATAAAGGACTTGTGCCAGGTCTGGTCTGAGGATCGAGCTGGGTAACGTGCTTTCCATCATGCCCCCTAAAAGGCACTTCACCCTGTCCCTCTCAGCACGGGTAGCAAGAGCAAGGTGTCCAGGGAGGAGACACCACAGGCATCGCCATTGTTCCACTGATAAACATCTCCCTGAGACACAAGCAGCCCCACCAGACACTGAGCCCAAGGCCTGACGACGAACTCCAGGCCCCAGAGCTCTGAGGAATAGCTGCTTGCTCCCCAAATATTTTGTCATGGCAACCTGAACAGACACCCGCACTTAGAATTCCTGTGTTTTTAAGGTGAGCTCAGCTATAGGGTGGTATGCTGGGGGAACAAGGGACCCAGCATTGGCCTGATCGCCTGCTTGCCCCTCCCCCGCACAGGTGACCACACAGGTGACCTTGCAGGCCTTGCCCTTCCCCTCCCTCCTTCAGTGGGCACACAGTAGGTTCTGGAAAGTGAAGGTTTACTGAGTAAAAAAAAAAAAAACCAGTTAATGAGTACGACTTTGGCAATTTTAAAGATTCATTCAAACAAAACGGTGAATAGTTAGCAAGGTGGCCAAGGTAGGACGAACTTTCCTCAGCTGTAAATTGGGGATAAAACAAGCAAGCTAGTGAACAGTGAAAGACGAGACAGCTGCACCAGAGCCTGAACCTCACTCTCAGGAAAAAGATCTTCTCAGACTGTGACAGAGAGGGGAGAGGGGCAGCCCTCCACTTGCAGACTCCCTCCGGGGTTTCACTTCAGTTTTTATGTAGTTGAACAGCCCAGGGTCTCTTTTATGTGTCCAACGTGCTTTTTAAATTCCTGCATTTCTAGGCTTCTTTTCTTTCTTCATGTGGAACCCTGAGCCCCTGGGACAGATGCACCCCAGGGAAGAGTTTCCTTGGACTGGAGATGGGCTGGTGAGCGCCAGCAGAGGCGTCCTGCCCAGCTGCAGTGGAAAAGCCTCCAGCGTCTGATTACGTCAGGGTGTCCAGTGTGCCCACCACAGCTTGCCTGGCCCCGCACTCTGCCCCTCTGCTCATAGCACCTCCTCTGCAGGCTGCTGGGGCCTGAGCACTCGCAGGACAGAGGACAGATGCTCTGCACCCCCATGAGGTGCAGCGGGGGGACAGTGAGCAGGGTTGGGTCAGGTTCCACAGGAATTGACCTCATGATAGAGGCCACAGGGAGCAGGCAGTGGTGCAGGCCTAGCAGCCGCCAGCTCTGAGGTGTGTCATGTGGATATTCAGGGTCCCTGAGCAGTAGCCAGGTGAAATCCAAGCTCTGACCACTCAGAAAGTTGGTAGGTGACACAGAACAGCAAGAGGAAGCCTCCTGGGAGCCGGGCTTCCCAGAGTTCATCTCAGTGAGTTGGGGGATGTCCTGGGGGTCCACACACATCATGTCTCCCGGCCAATCAGTTCCGTGAAGTGTTCTGTGGGATTCATGATGTCACAGGGATTGAAAACTGTCTCAATGTCAACGGCCATGTGGACACGATGAGCTAGTGCACTAAAAGCATTAGGTCAAGTGAGCTGGGACTGGATTATAAATTTCACGTCCAAAAATGCAGGTCATTGCACTTCATCATGGCCGTCCACACACGGAAAGAGCACGTGGCTGAAAGTGAAACCAGTGTCCTTGAAAATACTGGTGGTCCCAGGACATGAACACAAGAACCCTCCAAACGGCTTGTTGTTTCTAACGCTCAAGGGGCAGATGCCCTGCCCACTCACGAATTGCCGGCCCAGTGCCTGGAATAAGGCCATGGTGTGTGCTGGCTTTGAGTGACATCTCAGAGACCCTGGGGTGGGGGTCTCAGCAGGACATACAGCTGCTGTCCGTTCTCAGCTTTGGTGGGTTCTAGAGACTGAACTGTGACACATTTGGAGACAGGGCCTATTGGGAGGTGATTAAGATAGAGGGCTTCAGGGTGGCCCTGGCCCAGCAGGAAGGCCTCATAGAAGCGGGGGACACCAGAGAGCTCCACCTGTGCACACGCCAAGGAGAGGATAAGGAGGGCATCTGACAGCCAGGGAGGCCTCGGGAGGACCCAGCCTACTGCACTGTGATGCAGACGCTGGACTCCAGGAATGAGCAAGGATGAGCGTCTGCTGCTCAGCTGTCCCACAGCGGGTGGCTGAGCTGGGGCAGTGGGAGCCACAGGTTCAGAACACAGTTACAGGCACTGAAAGTACGAAGACATCACAGCAGACACAGCCATTTCCAGAGCGTGCTGGGCTCACCCAGTGCTGCTGTTTGTTTGGGCTGTTAAGTTATTCACAATTTCAGATAACTAAATTCCACAGAAACACCGGAGAGCAGCCAGGCCTTGACCTCTGGGTTTGAAGTGTCGCCTGCATCCTCCCCTCCCCAGCTGTTGGCATGGTGTCAAGAGCTCTATGCCCAGGGTTTTGAAACATCTGTTGGAGGGAGTGGGAGAACCCGAGTTCAACTGGCAGGACTCTGAGAAAGAAGTCATCATTGAGCATAGGTCCGGGTTTGTTCAGTCATGGCTTGCTGTGAGTCAGGCACCTGGCTTGGTGCTGTCCACACTGTCCAGCATCAGACATATACTGGGTGCCACCCATACCATCTAGCATCAGGCACTGGACTGGGCACTGTCTGCATAGTGCAGAGTCTGGTGCTATGTGAAACACTCCACACTGCACACGGGGCACTAGGCTTTGTGCTGTCCACACTGCGTGTCTCCCGACCCTCACTCAGGCTGCCTTGGTCATGCACAGCTAGCCTGAGGACCAGGAGGCCATCCCCTCTGTTCTGTGTCCAGAGACCCCACCCAGGTTTCTGCCCAGTGAGTCATCAGTTATGTCCCTCTCACTCTCAGGACCACCTGCTTTGGACACTAAGTCATGTGACACCCGATTTATAAACCTTCTTCATGGCTGTTGGCAGCGAGGTTGTTTAAGAACTTGAAAATTGGGCAGAGGCCCAGCACTGTGTGGAGGGGAGCCCAGCCTGGTGCACAGGGCAGGCCCCCTCCTCCCTGGTCACATGCTTACTGCCATTAACTGGTTGGCTCCCTGCAGGTAGGAGAGAGGCCAAAGTCTTCCAATTCTTGGGATGGGGGCCCCCCAGTTCCTGGGGTGGGAGGATCGGGTTGGGAAAGCCTTTGAGCACAGGAAGCAGGCAAGAATCTTGATTTAACAGGGTGTGATTCTTGGAGGATACAGCTCATTAAATCTACGTTGTAATGCACGAAGCACAAGACAGTTTTGATGTCATCTTAACTTGAAGAGCGACTGCTGTGATTAAATGACTAAGTCTTCCCGCTAGGACTCTCGCTGGCTCCCAGAGTACCCAGCAGGGTTTTCTCTGTTAATCGTTTTGTCTTCACGAACATCTCTGCATGAGTTTTGCTAGCAGAAATATGGCCAGTTAAGAGCGCCCATGAAGAGGCCACTCCTGTGTGGACCAGACTGTGCCAAGTGAGATGTGGCTTGTCCCAACGAAAGCTCCTGAAAACGATTTCTGCCAAGCTTCTCTTGCTTCTGGGAGGGTCCCAGTGTGAAGTGAAGGAAACACCGGTACCATCTAAAGCTTTTCAGATTTTGAACATATTTATGTTCCTTTTAGAGTCTAGGACTTCTTAAAAAAACCCCTCCCATGATTCAAGGCAGCAAGTCATGTGTGATCACTTCCACGTGGCTCCTGGAAACCATTTCCAAGTCCCTGGGAATCCACGACCTATCCTGTGGGGCCATCACCTGAAGGCCACATGGGCTGTGACGGCTTTGTGGGTTGTCTGGCCTCGCTCTTTTCTACATGTGCCTGTTCTGCTGCTGCTTGTTAAGGTTTTTTGTTTGTTTTGTTTTGTTTGTTTTTTGGTGGCAGCGGGGTTTGAACTCAGGACTTCATGCTTGCAAAGCAGGCACTCTACCTCTTGCGCCACACCTCCAGCTCGGTTTGCTCTGGTTATTTTGGAGATGGGGGTCTCATGAACTATTTAACCAAGCTGACCTCAAACCTCTATCCTCCTGATCTCAGCCTCCCAAGTAGCTGGGATTACAGGCGTGAGCCACTGGCATCCAATCTGCTTGGTAAGTTTTGAGGCCAAAGGTTTTGCTTAGGTGTCGTGTCTTCTACTTATTACAGAACACAAGTGAAACAAATAGCCCCTTGGACAAGGGCTGAGCCTGATTTTATGTGACCAGTTGCCTGTAGTAACACTCCACAGGAAATCCAAAACACCAGCTGGGCCATGATGCTGGAGTCGCTAGGAAGGGATCTTTCCAATGATTGCAGTGGAGAGAATGAAGGGCATCCGTCCAGGAAAGAAAGAGGTCAGAATATTCAAAAATCACACTTAAGTTAATCACCAGTTCTTGTCTTTCAATTGGTTTAAAAATCCTATTTTTAGATTGCTGAAAATTACCTTGCTTACATTAATATGGTTAGTATTAATATAAATTCCTAACAAACTGGCTGAACTAGGGTCTGATGCTGGAATAAAATTTGAATTCCAACACATGCAAACCATCTAACTGACTGGTCAATATTTGGAGTCTGGGCAGGCCCTTCTAACCCCAAACTTGGACTTCATCTTTTTTCACCAGAAAATGATAATCTACAAGCTATCTAAAAGGAAAATGGAACCTCTTCGGTTTACATCTGAATATGTATTCCTAGGATAGACTCCTGGCTTTACAGAAAGATGGATTTTTTTGTAGTTTTCTAATGACAATATTCTTTAGAGAGGTACACTCATACGCACTACAGTAAATAATCGTGTTGCCAAGAAGAAACCACACATCAGTACGGATCCTGACACGTCACCCTGTGCTCCTCCTTCAGCCACCCAGGAAGCTGAGTGAGAACTATCACACCGTGGGGGTCCACGCAGAGGAGTTGGCTTTTGCCCCCATGGGCCCTTGGCTGTGGTTCAGGGGGTCATTTTCATCATGATTACAAAGAAGGTGATTGACACAAAGATTCTTCAGTATAAACCACCAACAAGAAAACAAAAAGTTAAAAAAAGAAAAGCACAGGTCTCTGTGGAATTTAAAAGTCAGTTGTCACAACCACTCCAGCCCTGCAATTCCCCTCTGCTAGTTCCCACGGGAGCTTTGTGCTCTGGGGAAATCGTGTTTTCTTGTTGACGTAGCAGTCAGCACATGGGAAGAACGTCATTGTATCGTGCTGGGAACCCCACACGATGGCATTAGTCAGTTCTGACAGCTCGACACAACCAGCACAACCACAGATACTCTCAAACTCACAACCACCTCCCTTAGGAACGAAGACACAAAAGTCCTAAATGCAACATTTGTCAACCAAGCGAAGGAGGACATTCAAGGAGCTCATAAGAAAGCAGCAAAAACTGGAGGATGACTCAACATTAAAAATGTGACTAATTGATAGATTAAGAAGCAATGGCTCTTAAAGGAGGCACACTCGGAAAAGCATAAAATTCAAAACCTACTCCTATGAAATCAGAGTAGGAAGCAGAGGGAATGTCTGTAACATGAGGAAATCCATCCTAACCCTCAGCAGACTTTGGAGCGAATGTGAAAGACTGGCCACATTCATTCTCACGAGTCACTGTTATGGACTGAACGTTGGTGTCTCTGTCCACATGTCCAAGCTCTAACCCCAGTGAGAAGCACATGGAGGCGAGACCTCAGGGAGGTGAGAGGTAGATGAGGGCATGGGGCAGGCTCTCTTCTGGGATCACTGCCCTCCTTAGAGAAGGAGAGATGGTGTCCACCCCCTCTACATGAAGACATGGGCTCACCAAGAGGGCAGCCCACGAGGTGCCCTGCCTGCCCCTCCTCTGACCGCCAGCCTCCAAGCCCGGCCACTGCAGAGCTGGGGTACATACTGTGCCCCAGAGATGGCTGCACTGATCGCCAGGCTGATGAGATGCTCCCCGCCTCGGGAAGGACACCTGTCTGGAAGCCTGGGCAGCTGGTTGCCATGGTTATGGCAATGCTGCTGCACAGTGTGGTCCACACACCTCTTTAGATCCTCCCATGGAAACCCAGGTACATTTACTTCTCTGCCCAGGACTCAGTGTAGATGTGCCTCAGAAAACATGGCACCTGCTTTTATCTCATGGATGTGCTGAATCTCGAGATTCATCCCCTTCCTGCTCCGCCCCAGCGGCCCCAGTCAGGTCTCAGCAGGCAGCTCTGCACCCGACAGCTCTTCTCGATCCTGTTTCTTTCTGAAGGTGTGCTAGCATATCTTTTATTATTTTTGGTAAGAAGTAATCAGAGTCTACAACCATAGAAACAAAACATAACATTGCAGTTCCCACCAACTGAAATCTAGTTTTCCAAACAAGAAATAGCCTGGGTTATTTATGGGTGTTTTTGTCAATTGTTAACACTAATCATAGTTGATTGACTGAAGGTATATTCTGGACCAAGCACAGTGAATGCTGGAGTGAAAGCTGAGGTGACAACTGGAAATCCTGTGGCACCCACATCTCATTTTACGGATGTGGGTTTACAGGCAGAGGCTTAGGGTCTACCTCTCCCGGGTCTGTACTCTAATCCAAAGTCTAGGGTGTTCTGCCTGCCTGAAGGGGAATCTCTCTCCTGTCACAAGAGGCAGGGGTAAGCCAGGTACCTGCGGCTCACACCTGTCATCTCAAGCTACACGCAAGGCTAAGAACAGGAGGATCACAGCTCTAGCCAGCCTGGGAAACAAAAGTTGGTGAGACCCCATCTCAATGAAAATAAGTTGAGTGTTGTGGTACCTATCTGTCATCCCAGAGACAGTGGGAAGCGTAAAATAGGAGGGTCATGGTCCAGGCTGGCTGGGGCAAAAAGCAAGACCCTAGCTCCAAAAGAATCAGAGCAAAAAGGGCTGGAGGCATGGCTCCTAACAAGCACAAAGCCCTGAGTTCAAACCCCAATACTGCCAGAAAACAAAGAAACACACACAAAGGAAAACATACACGGGAAATGCTGAATGCAGCACATGAAACCTAACTGTACCACAGGTGTGCACATGCCAATTCAGCCAGTTTATGAAAACAAGTAAAACTGAGAGAAGTCTCAGTGGGTGCTGAATGTCAGAGACACGGGTGACGCCTCACACCATCGGGCGAGGCAGGCTTTACTCTGTCCCCTTCGGATTTTCTGACCTTTCATTGAAATTACAGCTGCAAATGTTACTAAGCGCACTTTCCTGAGTTGCAAGTGAGCATGAAATTGCTTTTAAGTCTTAATCAACTTTTACTTTTTTAAGAAAAATTAAAAACCTGATTCCAACTTCGATGTCAGCACACGGGAGCCAGAGATGTTCACAAAGTGGAATTCTAAGCTTACTTTGATCTGCTGCTATCAAAAATGTTACTCAGAGAATTTAAAATTATCTCAGAAATCTCCAATGACTCCGTGTCCCCACATGTGCACGAGGCCAGACTACATGGCCCTTCCAGTGTGGCCACACATTAACACATGGTATTCCCCCACGGTTTATTTCTGACACTGACTGACAAAACTAGCAAAGACCAGGTCGCCAGCTCTTTAAAAATAACCATCTCTCTCTCTTTTTTTTTTTTTTTTTGGTGGTGCCGGGGTTTGAACTCAGGGCCCCATGCTTGGTAGGCAGGTGCCCCACCACTTGAGCCACTCCTGCAGCCTTTGCCTCGGTTATTTTTTGGTCTAGAGTTTTTTCCCGGGCCAGCCTTGGATTGCAATTCTTCTATGCCTCCCATATAGCTGGGATAACAGGCATACACCATCACACCTGGCTTATGTTTGAGACGGGGGTCTCTCTTTTTGCTCAGGCTAGCCTTAAACTACAATTCTCCTGATCTCAGCTTCCTGAGTAGCTGGGATTATAAGTGTGAGCTATCATGCCTGGCCCACCAGCTCGATAGTCTTATCAAAGGGTAGTTTGGGCATACTGAGTATTTTGGGACCCCAGGAAAAAGTAAATACATTCTGGTGTTTCAAGATTTCTGGCATGTTCCTAAGTGTGTAAATTAGCAAGTAGTTAAACATTAAGATTTTTGGCTACTCTCTTCTCAAAAGGCAAAAGTATAAAAATAAACAGGCTGTGTTGTTCTGTTTTGAGTTGGGGAAATGATGTATGGCCTTCCTCATCTGGAGGACACAGCCAGGAATTCTCACCCTCAGATTCCCAGTTCAGACCCCATACCATGCCTGAATGGCTAATCTGCTCGGCCATGTCAAACCAGTCACACTGAAGCAATGTTTGGCATTTCTGCTTCACATAGCTCTACAAAGGCAGGGTGGCAGGTTCGAGTCCTAGACTTTGGTGTTTCTGAAGTGACCCTGTCACTGAAGCTAACACAGTGCTAGCTCATGTCCCTGGAGTACTGCACAGAAAGGGGTCACGAATGGGCTATCCTCAGTGCTATCTCTCCCTCTCACAGGCACAGAAATGAAGCCCCCGAATATGGCCACGTCCCCTGGCACAGGACAGCAGCCCATGTGACTTGCTGGGGCAGGTGCACCCTCCAGCAGAGGCTGCAGGGCCCGGGGCGGCCAGAGGGGAGGACCACGCAACAGACACCAAGGCTGGGCTCCGGTCCCAGATGCTTCTCTGGAAGCCTCTAAGAACCAGGCCCCTCGTTGCCTATGCTGGGGTGACTCTGTCATCCCCCAGAGCCCACGTAGCAGGTGGTCTTCTCCAAAGGGGTTCTGATGGCCGTGACTGTGACCAGAGATCCTCTTCAAAAAGCCTGGCAATGACTTTCTTCTCTTCCTGACATGGTATCTTTAGAAACTGCTTGACCCTTCCAGTGTCTCCTTCAGCCCCATTCCAGCGCTGGTATGAGAGCAGCACCTGCTCGCTTTGTTGGCTGCGAGGCCTGAGATGACACACACAGCGCTCAGCCCCTGGCATGTTCCATGCTGGACACCCAAAAAGCCAAGGTAATGGCAAGACGCTGGCCGTGGAGGAGTTGGGGGATCATGTTCTTGATAAAGTGCCATGGTCCCTTCCCATCCCTCCCCCCAAAGTCAAGAAACACAACACTGTCCTAGGAGCTCAAGGGAGAAACTTGGGAACAGGTCAACCCAGTGTTCTCTGTTTCCAGAAAAAGAAGATTCTTCTTAAAAAAAGATAACGTCAGACAGGGAAAGAACAGAGCTAAGGTGTCGTGGCCCTGCATAGAACTAATTGTGACATCACTGAGCGTGCAGAACTCTGAGGTCACACTCCGTGAGGGAGTGGTCCACAGGCAAGTGCGGAGTGAATAGGGAGCCTGGTTATTCAGTCCCTCTGCAAAGGTGGGAGAGGGAACAGAATGAGCTCACTGCTGGCTCTGTGATGGCTTCCCTTAGGGAACAAGCGGAATAAAGTGCGTGGAAAGCTATCCCAGCTTTCTGTCTGAATATCATCAATACTGCAATGATGGGGCCACGTTCAATTGGAGCTGCCGTAGAAATAGATGAATGGAGACACCTTTTGGTTCACGGTTCACAGGTCAGGCACGAGCCACCATTCAAGGCTTCCAGTCAACATCTTTCCCCCTGAACTGTGAGATGGCTTCAACAAAAAAGTTTGCAGAGTTATTTAAATGCATTTGAACAGTCAGTGACCCCAGCCCAGATCGCGTAAAGATTTTAAGGCCCGTAATCACGTTAAGTATATCTGCAAGTTGCCATCTGTCTTGCCGACCTCAGTAAAAACTCCCCACTGAGCCATGTTCTCAATCGCTGGTGCTGTATGCATCCCTGGGTGCGTCCAACTCAATTTAGAACCTGACAAATCTTTACCATCAAATATGAGAGAAACTGCCGGTCAGGGGAAACAAGAAAGATGCCATGTTCAAGACTGAATGAGACCTAAAAAGAGAGCTCCAAAAGAAAAGAAGGAAGGGAGTGAGGGAGAGGGATGACGCAAAGAAGTGCGAGAGGGAGGAGGTCTGCAGTGGACCTACTAAGTGAACCCTTAAGGAACGCAGTCAGCTTTGATTTCATGCAAAAACAACCATTTTTATTTTGGAGAGATGAGGTTGACACACATGAAGCAAGAAAAACATACACAAATCGATTCTCCAAAGGGAAGCTTGCTTACCGAGATAAACCTGTACAGGACAACAGGAGATGAGGCTTTTCTCAACTGAGTTCAGATACGCAGTGCACTTTGGGAGAAGGAGTGTGATCTTCTATCCGTTTACCCCAGCTGGGCTGTGTTGTGATGAGGGTCCCGACCTTCACCCTTCACTACCCTTCGTTTACACAGCTCAGTGGTGAAGCTCAGTCTATCCTGTGAGCAACTAAAAGGCTTGAGTCCTTGACTTACAAAGGCTGCGTTTCAGGAAAACTCCAAAGTCTTGAGAGGAGGAGAGGAAGGGGTTCATCAACCATGTCCCCTTTCATTCTTCTTTCCTGAACTGAGAGTCCTCTGGAAGCTAAAGATCCCAACAGTCATCTGCAACCCTGGCCTGCAAAGGTAAACAAGGTGGGAAAGGGCTCCAGGTCTGCCCCAAAGGTGACCCAGGCTGGGCTGGTGACTGCTGAGAACAGCATTCTGCTCCAGAAGGGTGTCTCCTATGAGCTCCTTTCTTAGCACATGGCTAAGAAAGGATGGGTGCTTATGGGCTCTGTGGGGACTTGGAGGCGGCCATGGCCTCTGTGGGGACTTGGAGGCGGCCGTGGCCTCTGTGGGGACTTGGAGGCGGCCGTGGCCTCTGTGGGGACTTGGAGGCGGCCGTGGGCTCTGTGGGGACTTGGAGGCGGCCGTGGCCTCTGTGGGGACTTGGAGGCGGCCGTGGCCTCTGGAGGGAATGCCATCTCACAGTCCCCTGTCCCCTAGTCCCCGACATGAAGGAACAATGCCCAGTGCATGTGGGTTTTGCTCTCCGCCTCCCCTGCACACTCTAGGCCTGAGCACCGTCAACACAATGCCTCTGGGGGCAGCAAAAAGTGGCGAAGTCCTTGCCAGCAGGAAGGGTAGGGTCTCCAGCACTCAGGAAGGTGTACGGACAGCCAAGGCCAGAAACCCCTGCCTTGTGGGGCATGTGATCTGCAGCTGCTCTGATTTAGCAAGGATTGTCCTGCGGTGTACCAGGCAAGTGCTTGACCCAAGGCTCGGCCAGCTGATTCGTTCACAGGTCCCAGAACATCAGCCCTCACCCTCAGCTTAACCATGTCCCATCGCATCCTTCCAAACACCTGAGGAAGTTAGGCACCAGAACAAGAACAGCACCAACTCCTCCTCTATAAACTGGAGCTCCTGGATTGCTATTTTAATTGTACTTTACAGTTAAAGTCATGGTGCCAGTCACCCTCTTGAGCCAGTGGGCCCCAAATTACCCCCTACCAACTACAGAGACAGCATGGTTCAACCTCAAATCTTGAATAAGATATGAAAGTTTGACAGAGCTTGGGGAAGCTTTAATTCAAAGTTGAGTCAATAAATCTCTCACATATGACATCATTTAAACCTCAGCTAGTCACAAAGGGACAGATTGTTGTGTGCTGGGATGGTGACTCTGCTATGTGCTAGACACACCCCACCAAGTAGACCAGGATCCCTTTACCCCACCAGACTACTAAACGAAGAGGAGGTTGGACTTCAGGAAGCAGTGGGTTACTGTTGATGTATGCACTCGTGAGTAGGAGACTCAGAAATTCTCCTGATGGAAACAGACAGGAAGACCAATGGAGCAGAGTAAAGACCAAGAAACAGGTTCATGCTGCTCCAACCATCTGATTCCTGACAATCATGCAAGAAAAGACAGCCTCTTCATGAGGAGTGCTGGGAAAACTGGATATCCATATGCAGAAGACTGAAACTAGATCCCTGTCTCACTGTGCAAAAATCAACTCTAAATGGATCAAAGATCGTAATGTAACTAGCACCCAAAACTTTAAAGCTGCCAGAGGAAAACATCGGGAACCACATGAAGATACAAGCCTAGGCAAGGACTTTCTAAAAGGGACTCCAATAGCTCAGGACATAATAACCAGAATTGACAAATGGGACTGCAGAGCAAAGGAACCAGTCACTTGAATGAAGAGAATGGGAGAAAGCTGCCTGCTTTTACCCAACAAGGGATTAATACCCAGAATATATAAAGAACTAAAAAATTTAACATTGAAAGAATAATCCGATCAATAAGTAGGAAGATGAACTGAACAGACACTCTTAAAATGAAGAAGTACAAATGGCTGATAAATACAGGAGAAAAGGTCAACATCTTCAGCTCTCAGGGAAATGCAAACCCAAACTGCACAGATTCCATCTCGCCCCAGTCAGAGCAATAAATGCTGGTGAGGAATCGGGGAAAGGAACCCTCACAAGCTGCTGGTGAGAAGGTAGATTAGAACAGCCTCTGTGGAAATCAGTCTGGGGCTCCTCAATAAACCAAAAATAGAATTACCATATGATTCAGCTACACCACCCCTGGTATAAACCCAAAGGAATCTAAGTCAGCAGACATGTTTACACATCCATGTCCACCGTAAAACTGTTCACAAGTGTAAGTGCTTGGGGAAAGATGAATGGATAAAATGTATCATCATTCAGCCACAGAGAAGGAAATGATGTCATCTTTAGGAAAATGGATGGCTGGAGGTCATCCTGTTAAGTGAAATAAGCCAGACTCATAAAGGTAAGAATCACATGTTACCTCTCAAGTAGAATTTAGGGGTCAAAGGTGATGAAGGTAAACAAGGTGGGCTATTAGTGATGTGGAAGAGGAGAGGCAGGGACAAGGGGGTAAAAGGGAAATCAAGGGACAAATACGATGACAGGGCATCACATGCATGTGTGAACTTGTCAAAATGCAACCTATTACTGCTGGGCACCTGTGGTTCACGCCTGTAATCCCAGCTACTCAGGAGGCAGAGATCAGGAGGATCACAGTTCAAAGCCAGCCTGAGCAAATAGGTCTAGAAACCCTATCTCAAAAATACCCAACACAGAGTGGCTCAAGTGATAGAGCACCTGCCTAGCAAGTGTGAGGCTCTAAATTCAATCCTCAATACCACCAAATAAATCAATAAGTTAATTAATATAGTAAAATAAATGAAAGACAGACATGTTTGTGGTTGTCACGGACGGACACCAGCCCTTCCCGCACATGCATGCTCGGTTCTGCCAGCCCCTGCGTGGGGTGGAAGAGGGCAGAGGGCAGGTTCTTCTACACACACTCAGGAGCTGATTTACACTTGGCAGGTGAAATGAAACGAGTCCTACGAGATGAAAAGCCGGAAGCCTCCTTAAACCCTGTCCCATTCTGCAGACTGAAGCTGCCGTACAGGGAGGACCTGGAGTTTCAGCCGCACAGAGAAAAATCATCCGAGCCACGCCGACTCCCGATCTGAAAATCTGTGCTTCGGTGGAAAAAGCCGCATGTGGTAAAATATGGAAAAGTTATAAAACGCTAGCAGACTAGCTGATAGCAAAAAATGTTTGGAGACAGGGTCTCACTACGTACCTTTGGTTGGCTTAACTCATGATCCTCCTGCCTCAGCCTCCTGAATGCTAGGACTCCAGGTGTGCACCACCACACCTGGCTTATTATACACTAATATTAATGACATCAATTGAGTGGCTCTCTGTATTTATGCTTAAGTAAAATGATTATCTAACATCATCAACATTCTACATCCACGTGACTCTCACAAATCTGAACTTACTGCAAATGTCTGTGTCATTTCAAGGAAACAAATTGCTTTAAAAATGTCATCCCCTTGCAAGCAGAGCTGTGACGAGCCCACACGAACACTGGTGTTCTATCACTTTGTGTGGTTTGGATTCACAAAGGGCCTCACTTCTAGTACAGGTAGACATCTCCAAGTTCCTTCACTTCCCCGTGTACGGTCATTATTTGGAGGCTGCTCTCAGCATTGACAAATGGCATTTTGTTGGGTGGCCATTGGCAGCTGTCCATGGACTCCCATTTGGGACTCAGAATTCCATCTGTGCTTATGAAAGCGGCATGAGGCCACACCAGTGCCATTTGTGCACTTCCATGGGCACAAAGCAGTCCCTTCTCCTGACGTGGACTCTGGGTTATAAAGAAGCTGTCTGACCCAGTGCAGGTGTTCGGCCCCAGAAGGAATGGACTTTTCCTGGCACTGGTGAACCTTTCAGTCAGGAGTGGGTTGGAGCCTGGGGAAGGCAGGCAGCACCCACACAGTTCCTCATGGCCGCAGGCAAGGCCTGTACCCAGATTGCTTCCAGAGCGAAGGTCCTGACCTTCCCACACCCTGGTGTGATATCTGCTCACTGCTGCTCCAGGGAGATGGTCTTCCTCAGGGAACACAGGCGGTGCTGTCCTTCTAGAAAAAGATGTGAATGCCCTTTTGAATCGGGAGTGAGTTCCCCTCCTTGGGCTGTGAAGAGTTGAGGTTCAGTATCCATTAAGACGAGAAGCTATAAAACTGTTCAGGGTACATGGAGATCAGGAAATTTGCTTTGTGATTTCACTGGATATTTCCACCTGGAAGAGGGTATGGATTCACTAGCCTATATTAAAAATGTTTTCTCTCCAGACACCTGTGGCTCATGCCTGTAATCCTAGCTACTCAGGAGGCAGAGATCAGGAGGATCACAGTTCAAAGCCAGCCCGAGCAAATAGTTGGCGAGACCTTATCTCGAAAAACCCTATCACAAAATATTGGGCTGGTGGAGTGGCTCAAGTTGTAGGCCCTGACTTCAATCCCCAGCACCGAAAGAAAAAATAGTTTTTCATGCTTGCATTAGTGATACTTAAGTCTGCTTTTCTAAAAACAAGACAAAACAACTTTTAAACACTGGGGAAGCTGGGAGGTCGTGAGCCCAAGAAGGCCCAGCGGGGAGGCAGGCCTACAGGAGGCAGTCCTCACCCTCGCTTCCACCTCCCCCTTCCTACATGTGTCTACATTGGTTCTCCATGGATCTGACATTTGGTAACCCCTAATTTGTCACACATTTCCACTTGGACCTCCGTGTCCTGCTCAGAGAGATCAAATCATTAGTTCATCTCCAGTGTGCCATCTCCACAGGCTGGGACATTTTGACATGTCTAACCACCAGTGACACTGAGAGTCTCGGGAATGGAGAACTGAGCTGCACGTTAGGCCCTGTGGTCATAGACCTGTGTTAGGAACACAGGTTAGAGAGCAGAGGCCGAGATTTCTGGGGTCCCTTCTGGTGTCAGGCAATGGCGGGGAGGCAAAGGAGTGTGGTAGAGTCCATTAAAACCCAGGAGGCTTCTAAACTCTGTAAAGAAGTTTATCTGGGGACTGGATGCCAGGCTTCTTTTTCAGCTGTCTTTTGGCAAAAGGAACCGTGGGACTCCCGTCATGTTTCCAGCCAGGAGCTGTTGGCACAGACAAGCCCTTGTTTTGGTTTCTGTCCTCACATCTGCTGTGGTCAGATCCAGACTCAGTTAACTTTTTGTTGTTGCTCCTGTACTCCAGGTGTTGTGTAGATATTCCGGGATACCTTGTCTGCCCTGTTCTCACTGTGTGGAGGTGTGCAGACCACCCCACTTGAGAGAGGAAGAGGCTGAGGGAAAAGGACATGCTCAATGACTCCCTCTTCCTCCCGCGACCTCCACTCAGCACAGGACCATGGTAGAAACACCTATCCGTTAACGCAGCTGGAGGGAAGCCCTGATACAGGACCACATCTTCAGAGCCAAGAGCAAAAACAAAGCCAGAGAAGCTCTCAGTTTTGTGGTTTTCTTCGTAAACATGCAGGACGAGCCATGACCTAAGGCCGTGCACCTGGGGAAGAGTAGCCGAGTCACCATTCACTCGTGGCAGACAGGACAAGGACCACGTTTCATGGAGCCCATGCCCACTCATGCCTGGAGGACAGATTTGGCAAGGCAGGGTGGAGATGGATGGGCAGCTGGGCACCATAACTTATAGAGTGGACAGACAGCTGTGTCCTTGGCATAGTGTGAAAAGTGGCAAACAATTTGAGGTTCACTCACGCAGCCCCGCTGGGGAGAAAGAACAGAGAGGAGGAAAAGCCTGGCGAGCCCTGTGGCAGACATCGGCACAGAAAGGGCCTCCCACTTGGCCCCACCCATACGCCTCACGTCCCCAAGCCCGTGTTCTGCTTTACCGGGTGTGAGGTTTCAGTTGTGCAGAATGAATTATTCCTACAGAACTGCATGCATGGTGCCCGCAGTTAGCAATGCAGAACGGCGGACTTCAAAATATTTTCAGAGAATAAACCATCTCACATCAATGGCCTTATCACACACATATGTTTTATTTATGTGTGTGCTTATATACATACACATACACACGATCACATACATACATAGACACATACACGTACACGTGAATGTGAGAGAATTTGGGAGGTGACGACACATTGACCATGGTGTGTACAGATGTCTGAACTCACCAAAATGCATATATTAAGCATATGCAAATCTTATGTGTCCCTTAAACTTCAATAAAACTTCAGTTTGCCAATAGAAAAACCAATTTTCTACACGCAAAATAAACAGAAACCTCCAGAGCTGAAAGTGAAGGCATCATGGCTGTGTGTCTCCCTCCTCCCGTACCACCCTGGACACCTGCAGCACAGCCAGCTGAGCTTAACTGTAGCAATGCCGACTCCCTGATAAGTTAGAAATGCCTGCAACACGCTGACACTCGGAAGCGGTTAGAGGCACAAGGCGATTTTCACCTAAATCTTATCCTCTGTCTAGAGAGAGACTCTTGATCCTAGCAAGAGTCAAAGGAGTCATCTTCCCAAAGAAACAACAGCCAGGCTGGGTTCCCCTTCTTACACCATTGCTAGAACAACACTGTCCCTTCCCCGTGACAGCTCAGTGTTGGAAGTCCCAAATGATTTTTGTCAAAGAAGGGCACTAAACCCTGGGACTGTACAACCTGGCCCTGGCTGTCCCCAAATCCTTATGGAGGGGACACTGAGCTAGGAATTCACCACACACCAGCCTCAGTCTATGCTGATGTGACTCCTCAAGGAGACCCAGCACCTAGACGATGGTTGGATGTGACAGTCCCCAGGGCCCGAGCGTCCCCCCCATGCTCTGCAGTCCACGCTGGCTCTTAAACATTTATATGGTCTTACGTCACTTCGTAAAAGTGATCCATACGGTGTAGAAACACTGCTTAAACCATTTACTTTGTGACTACAAGCGCCTCCACCATGTTGGTAGGTGGCCCCGGTCTAGGAACTGGATACCCCATTTCACTGCACACTAAAGAGTTCACTGTGGCCTTCTTGTCCTGTTGTCTGTGATCTTCACAGAAGCAGGACAAGCTTTCCTGTCCTCTTGCTCCCTGACCATGACATTCCACAGAGCTGTCCTCCTCCCTCAGGAGAAACACAGTCTAGAACCCCCCACAAGGCTGAGACCTGCATTTTCAAGGTTCTGACTAGTAACAAGGCTGAGTCTTCATTTCCAGGACACTCGTCATTACTCCGGCACCATGGATGTCTTTTAAGCATTTGCCCCTTCCCAGTACACAAAGGATCACTTATGAGATGGAAGGGCCAAGGGAAGTGAATGACCGACCATGCTCTCTGCGCCCAGTCCCATGGCGTCCACGCCCTTCTAACCTCCTTTCTGAGCTTGCAGGTGGACCATTAGGTAGAACACATGGATGACTGCTATTGGGGTACTTTCCTCCCAGCTGGTGCCCAGGTGTACGACGAGCAGACTTGCTTTCTCCGCTCAGGAGCAGGCTCTACGGATGCAAGCTCTCTGCGGTTCCCTCTGGTATGGGCTGCAACCTAATTAAGGGTAATTAACCCAGCAGCAGGCGTGAGTGCTCCCCAAGGCCTCCTCACTGACGAGCCGTGGGCAGTACAGTAGCGAGACAGGAGAAGATGACAGCTGTAGGTGTTGGGCCATCACCCTGGGCCCCTAAACCCCTGTGTGCAGCCCATCGGCACTGGGACCTAGACCTGGACATGCCCCAACTTCTGTGAGCAACAGTTTCGTCCATCGGGTATATGGATGGCCATCTCTGAGGGAAGCTCTGATTGAACAACACCAAGCAAGCAAGCAGCCCAGCCAGGCAAGAAAGCTTTGGGTCTGTGGTGTTGATCCCACTCAGAATCAGGAAAGATGAGCTCAAGTCTTCTAAAAACGTTCACTGTCTGAGCCCTCAGCCTCCATGGCATTGGCCCTGCTGTGACGCTGCCTGAGAGAGCTGTTCTGTAACTCGGCCACACAGGTTTGGTACCTGAAATGTTCTCCCAGGCTCACTTTACTTCGCTGGCATTGGTGTTTCTGTCAATTTTCATGTGCCGTTCTCCAGCACCTCCTGAGGCTCTGTGGCAGACCAGGAGCCTCTTCCAAACCGTTCCATCCCCCATGGCCCATCATCCTAGATCTTGGCCCCATGCCCTGCTCAGCAAAGGAAACCCTCCCACATGCAGTGATGAGCAGCTAGGTGAGCCCCCTGTGCCCTATGCTCTGGGACAGCCCCCAGGGAAAGCCCGGAAACATGGTTGGTTTTTAGAGGTTTCACCTAGAGCTGCATCGACGCCCCTGAGGCCACTACTGCCTCTGCATGCCTGTCTCCCCAACATCGGGTCAGCGCACACCAGATCCCCAGTAGAGGCTGTTGTCTTCTCACTGCTGTGGCTTTCCTTTGCAATTCATCTCGAGCCCCTACTTATTGCTGCAAGCTCTACACCTCTCTCCAGCTATCCATGGATGGGAGGTAGGAAAGAAGAGAGCCGGGATGAAGGGCAACCTGTCAGAACCCAGCTCCGTGGGCTCACTCGGGATGAACGGCGGAAGGTAGGGTCTAGGGTTATGACTTTGAATACTTAGCTTAAAATTCTCACTCTCAAATCCAGACTCCACAAACCGTCATGTGACAACATTAAACATAGCTCCTGGCTGTGATTTCCTGATAATTTCACGGAAAGAAAACTTGGGGCACATCCTTCAGAGGAACGGAAGTCTACAAACACCTATACGTACGCAATGTTCACAGACAGGGTTCGCCCTCTGAAGTGTCAGTCACGGCTGCATTTCTCTCACAAGAGGGGCGCTGGGGGAGCTGACCTCTCTCGATCACGCTGCACGTGTGGATTGCTTAACGTCAAGCTCTTGTCAGTTTCTATTTCTGAACAGCATTTGTGTCACATCACATTTACTGCATTATGTTTTTTATTAAATTTTTCAGCTTGCACACAAAAGACATAAAAATTGGGGTGCCACGTGGTTTTTAAAATTTTTGGTTTTGTTTGTTTTTTTGAGACACAGTCTCCCCATGTGGCCCAAGGGGTCCTCCTGCCTCAGGAGAAGCACAGGTGTGCACCGCCTCACCTGGCTTCCATGTGATGTTTTGGACCCTGTACACATGACGAATGTTTAAATCAGGGCAAACGTATCTCTCTCCTCAAATATCCATCATTTCTTCATGGTAAAAATACCCAAAGTCCTTTCTTCTAGCTTTTTAAAATATACGGCACATTCTTATCTGTTTCACCCATCTAACTGCGGCTTGGCACCTGCTGGTCAACCTTTCTCCCTGCTCCCTTTGGCCTCTGGTGACCACTGCTGCTCTGTTTCTCCAAGTGTGATTTTTTTATATTCCACGTATATGTGAGATCATGCAGTTCCTCCTCCACGTCTGGCTTACTTCTCTCAACATAACAACCTCCCATCTCATCCATGTGGTGCACATGACAGGATGTCATCCTTTTTGATGGCTGAATAGTATTCAGTTTGTACATCTGTCGTGTTTTCTTTGTCACGCATCAGTTGATGTGCACTTAGGTTGTTCCCATCTCTCGGCTCTTGAGAACAGTGCTGCAATGAACTTGGGATGCAGATGTCTCTTTGATATCCTGACTTTATTTCCTTTGGCTATATCCCCAGTAGACGCACTGGTGGATCTTGTGATACTTCTGTTGGTAGTTTTGTGAGGAGCCTCCATGTTGATTTCCACAGTAGCTGTACTAATGCACATCCCACCAACAGCGTGCAAGGGCTCCCCTTTATGGACACCTCACCAGCACTTGTTGTCGTGAGTCTGTTTGGTGACAGCCGTTCTTGCTGGAGAGAGGGGACAAGCTATTGTGGTTCTGATTTGCATTTCCTTGATGATCTGCAAGGATGAGTTGGTCATTTTCTATGCTTTCATTTGAGAAATGTCACTTAGGTCCACAGGCCATTTTTTAAATCACGTTGCTTGTTTTTTGCTATTTGAAGTTTTAAAATTATATATACATCTCTTTAATAGAGGAGTTACATGTGATCAAAGAACATTAAATGCATGTGTTTGGAAATGTTACAAAACCCCTTACTATGCACAATTTAATATAAGCCTTTAAACACACATGACTTTTCTTTGGGCTCATTTGAACATTTTTCTTTTTGTGGTAAAATACATGGAACGTGCAGGTCATCACTTAACCATTTTCGGGAACATCCCTCACCACCACCATCTCAGAACACCTTCATCCTCCCAAACTGTTAACTGCCCCACTGAACGCCAGCCCCCCCAGCCTCCCCGGGGCCCCATCACACATTCTGTCTCAGTGATTCTGATTGACTCTACAGGGATGATTTCCTGTGTGTGGAACCACTTGGTTCTTGTCCTTTTTGTGATGGGCTTACTTCACATATTGTCCACACCCCTCGGGACAGACCCAGTTCTAGCTTCAGGGTGGAGATGCCCTGCGGGCACTTATGGCAGGGAGGGGAGGAGGACCCACCTGCTGAACAGCGCAGGAAACTCACCATCCGTGGAAACCAAACCCAGGTGGCAGTGTCGCCCATTAAAGGAAATTCCGTAAGGACAGCAGAAAGCAATCGGCCTTGCTGGATGAGTAAAATGAATTATCTTAAGAAATTGATTTTTAAAGGCTGTCCCTATAAGAAATTTGAATCCATTTTTCCTACAGCACGCAATTTGCCAACAGCTCCTAGCTCTCCTCCTTCACGCCCTCTGGACATGTGGGGAGGGGTTGAGGTCCAGGGAGGGATTCATCCAGGACACCTTCACTGTGCTCATGGACCACGCGGCCTGAGAATAACCTGGACTACCATCAGCTTCCTGTGCACCTGAGTTTTCTGACATATCTTTAGGGTTTTACTATAAGAAATACCTTTTCGTTGGGATCAGTATTTTGCATGCATGCCTGTGCAGGTACAGAAGGAATTACCTGTGTGTAAGTGAATTATCTTCAGAAACTCAAAGATCAGGTAAATATAAAAGACCTGGGTGATTTTAAAATACCGTGCACACTAATTATCAATGTCTAAATGTCAGGCTACTTTCGGCAAGTGAAACAAATGATTTCAAACATGCTATCAGCTTAATTAATGTAGAAAGCCCGTGGTAGGACAGCTGAGAAAGCTCTCCACCTCTGGGAGGCTGCTGCAGAATTTCACAGGGACATGTGCCAACAATCCTCTCGTTCTTATCTTCTGTGTTCCTGTGTTACAAGGACAAAGCCTCTCCTTAATGAAGTGGAGACCCTGCGGTGTGGACCCCAGTCCATTCGCTGTGCAGCTAGCATGCCCTGCAGTCCGTCTCTGGCATCCCAGGACTTGCTGCCTGAGTGAGTCTTGCAGGCAAACAGACAAATTGCTGCCAAGGAGATCAAACACCTCACCTGGGGACCCCCATGTAGCATGGAAAGTGCTCCCCCTTCCCATTTCATCCTGCAAAGTTTGTCAGACTGCTAATTCCCTGGGAATCATAGCAGCTATCACGAGCTCTGACCAGGAGCAAACCCAGTAAAGCCCAGGCACTTAGGGCTTTGGAAAGTTGGAAGCCAGGAATTCCGGGGATGCTGAGGTCTCAGTTATGTTTTAATGTTTCTGCCTTCAGAAGATGCCTGAAAATGTCCTAGCGTATTTTCTAAACTGCAGTCTAGACCTCAAGGAGCGAGCCCTCAAATCCCTCCATGTGAATGGCAGAGTGTGTACGTTTACATTGTAAGCGCTACTCAGCAGCAACAGGTTAAAATTACTTACACATTGTGTGATGTCCAAAGCAAGCAAGAGAGAAGAACACTCCTGTCCAGTGACTGGTGGCAGACCTCATGCCTGTGTCACTGCTGCAGTATGCAGAGCCTGCCGGTCCCCAGCAGCTCTCCAAGGCCAGTGAACCCGCTGCAGGTCAGTAATTTCTGGGCCTTGGCAAATCCCCTTATGTTTTCCCACGAAGTAGCACAAGAGTATCACTACCCAAGATGCCCTGCTGGAAGGAATGTGGAGCCCAGCCCCACTCAGCGCCGTGAACTGCCCTGCCCGGGGCAGGCCAGGCTCTTGCTGCCTGGAGCGCGTGTTACACACCGGGTTTTCCAAGCCCAACACGAGACGTCATCCCAAGTTTCCATGGAAGAGCTTGAGCTGGGGCGCCGCAAGGTGTGGTTTTAGTGAGTGGTCCATGAGCTCCTGCGAATTTGGGAAATCCCAACAGGTCTGGTCTGGGAGCGACCCTGGAGAGTCGGCCACAGCAGAGCTCAAATCTCAAATCAATCCAGACATGCCTGGAATAGTCATAGCCTTGTGTGGAATGACCCGGACAGTGACAGGGAGACACTTTCTAAACACACCAATGTTTAAAAAGCATTGACAGTGGATACTTTCTTCACTTAACACCTAGATCTTGATTGCTGAAAATGGAACAGTAACCCTTTTTTTTTTTTTTTTCAGAATATGCCGTTTCCTAGAATTGTCAGATATTCTGAGTGTCTGCTGGAGCACTGGGGAGAGGCAAACCAGCATTTATTCGACAAACGGTTGACTCCTCATGCTTAAGATTCATGCTGAGGATGAGTTAACTCCTAATTATTGCCCTTTGTACTTTGTGTTCTAGGTTTTTAATGTTAAGGTGGGGAAAAAATGCACAACCTCATTAGAACTTTCTTCTTCAGCACAAGATAACTTTGCCCTTTAACCTGATAGATTTGATAACAAAACTTGTGCCCAGCATTTCCCCCGAATGGCTCTGTCCCTCACCGCGGTCCTACAGGTGGGTGCTGCTTTCCCTTGTAAGACGAAAGCTCACAGGACTCTTAGTGGAACCAGGAAGTGATCTCCACAGTACTGCACAGTACTGTGCACAGTGGGACGAGGTCCCAAAGCAGCCTACCCCATGGAACTGGAGCGCTGAAGTGAACAACCTGCGAGGAGTGGTGTGACCCACTGATTGGTCAGAGGTCACCCTCGTGTCCGAGATCCATGCAGGGGAAGTGTGGTCTCCCCTCCACCCCGGGCCCTCCGTGCCACACCACTCTCTGAGTTCCTCCCTAAAGTTGGTTCTGACAAGACCACGAGAACCTGCATTCCTGTGCTTTTGTGTCCATCATTCTAAAAACACAAAGCAAAGGAGGATACTGGACCCTCATCCACCCTGCAGGGATGTGAGGTGACCCACGGTCCTGGCCAGGAAGAGGTCCATGCAGCCATCATCCTGCAGACCCTGAGGTCTAAAGAGTTTCTGCTCCCTTATCTGCATGTGCATAAAGCCCCCAACAGGACAGACACATAGTCACACCAGATGCAGAAAGCTCGCTGGGCAGCCCCTGCATGACAAGTATCACATCCTAATGTCCTAATGTCCTATCCACGCTGAGGGGATCTGGAAGCTTGGTTCAGAGAATGGGGTGCAGAGACCACACCTACCACCCAAGAGACACCCACACAGCACATTTTCGAGGGTGTTAGATTAAAAGAAGCCAGGAAGGTAGGTTGCAGTTCATTGGTGTCACCATAGAAACGAGACATGTTGGAAGGTGTGACACATTCAAAGGACTAAAAAATTTAAGCCTCAGCAGAAAACAGAAAAGCACTTGATGGTGTTTCTTTTTCTTTCTTTTTACCCAGGAAAAAATTAATTATTCACTCTTTGTACTAGAAGACTTGGCTTCGCTGCAAACACTATTCTCCATGCCTGCAATGAATGATGGACACAACTCACAACTTTCCCCTTCCTTCAGTGGGCCGGAATCCTTGTTTCTATAGCATAGAGTTAAAACACGTGAGATTATTCCACCTTCAGGAGCTGGCAGCATTAATCATGTTGGAAATGCTTATGCTGCCTTCTTTCTGACTTTCCCTTCTGGGTTGTCTCATGGCTGTGATCCAGACTGTCTCCATCGGGCCTCCTGGGTCAGGGGCACAGACTGTCCTCACTACCCTGGCTTCCACACCTCTGAGATGGGTCCACCAGGGCTTGCATGAAGAGCCCTGGACTTCAGGCCATTCTGATGAATGCTTGGCCTCTGAGGCCCCCGGCGTATCCCTCATTTTAGAGGATCACCCCAGAGCTAGAAGAAGCAATAACTGTCTGGGGTGGTGGATGCTTTCTGTCTGCTTGGTTGGGCCACAGTGCCCAGATATTGGGTCAAACATCTGTCTTGATGTTGCTGTGAAGGTTTGTTTTAGATGAAATTAGCATTTAAATCAGTAGACTTTGGGTAGAGTAGATGGCCTTCCACAGTGGGATGGGCCTCATCCAGTCAGTTGAAGCCCTTAAAGAAAGAGACTGAGGTGGACAGGAGAAAGAAACTACCTCCCAGCGTCTTCAGACTCCTTGTGGATCCCGCTTATGGTCTATTATGTGGCTTTATATTTGCCAGTCCCCCAAAATTGTGAGAACCAATTCCTTAGAATCCATCTCTCCCTGCCTCTATAGCCCCCTCCTCCCCCACTGCCCCCTCATGGAGTCTGTCCTCTGCCCCATAGGAAGTGACTGATCCACTCTGAAGCTGATAACAAGGTCCCCAGGCCTACATTACTGAACTCCAGGCCTCCCAGAGCCCAGATCCCTCCTCTCCTCCAAGTTCCCAGTGTGAGACCTGAAACCTGCTACGAATGTGATTCCAGCTACAGATTTCATCATGACTGTGCAGGCCTGGCCTCCACAGCACATCTCTAAAGAGGCCCTGGGTTCCTCTGAAGCCAGAGAGGACACGCACAGACTCGGTCATGGTGGTCACATCCCTTTCCTCCTGCAGGGGCCTCAGGTTCAGGTGCCACATGCACCCTGGACGTTTTTAAGACACACCCCCAAGAGAAGGGCAAAGCCCTATCATCCACCTTGAGGGTTCTAGCCAGGCCAAATTCTCCCATGTGGCCACCAGATACAGATGGGCCACACAGTACCCAGGATGGGAGTGGACGAACATGCTGGAAACTGGTGAGAATATTGACACAGTAATAGCAATGGCTTAAACCAAGCATGGGCTTCTCTGACCACAGGGACACATGGTGCCTATTGGCAGGCCTGCTCAGGGGGCCAAAGACAAGGACTGCCCCACTCAAAGGGAACAGTGTGTGAATATGGTACATACACCGCCCCCAGAAGAGCTCGCTCTGATCAACCTGAAGATAAACATCTCCAAAGGGAGAAGAGAGACACTGGAGAGCACTAGGCGCAGGTGTGGTCAGTCACATCTCTCTCTAATACTGCTTTGATCCACCATCCTCCTCAAACTCTTAGATGTGGTAGAAGAAGTAGACACTGGGGGCTGAGCTGCTGACCTGCCCTGGGCAGGGAGCTATGCATAAAAGAGAAAGGAAAGGGGCCAGGAAAGAGGGCTGGAAGAAAGGCCAAGGCCACAGTGGGAAGGGCAGGGACAGAATAACAGGAAGAGAAGAAGGGGACTGGATGGTGGAGGGGAACAATTTACAGAAGACCCTCAGCTCTAACCAGGACTCAGTCACAGAAGACGCAGCTCCAACACCTTGAGTGTCCACCCAAAGACCTGGTCAACATGTCACAATTTCTCTATGGTCTTAAATGTTACCAGGTAGATTTCCATTTAACATGGAAAGATCCCGGTAGACTGGGCAGGGGAGGGGAGACCCCATGAAATGGTATGACATCACTTCAAATTTTGGTTACAAAATAAACATGTGCCCATCTGTGCACATGCCTATGTGGGCACAGAAAGTCTGCAGAGTGAATGTCAACAACTGAGCAGTGTGGAATAACAGATGATTTTTCATTTATTTGGGAATGTCTTCACTGTTGTATTTCTAAATGAGTAACTTGTTACTATACTATGAAAAGAAAGACGCTATTGCCCATAAAAGGTGGGCTCCCCATTTCCTACCCCACTCCAGGCCTGGCAAACGAGCTTGGGGTTTCTCCTTACTACAGCTAACCCTGATCCTCACACCCTTTCCACCTTACTGTGGAGGTTCTGTGGCCAAGTGAGCTCAAGCTGGTGCTTCTAGTATTTCAGGGACTGATGTTTCCATGGCCAGGGACAAACAAGAAGGCTCTCAGAAAGAGCCATGTAGGCTGTCCTTTCTCTGGTTTCCGTGCTTCAAGATAATTTTGCATTCTGAACACTGCCATTCAAGGCTGACTGAGATGCCCAGTGGAGACTGACAAGTACCGGTGCTGAATCAGAGTGAACACTGGTGAACGGAGCCTGGAATCCAGGGAGGGATAGATGGCTTGACTCAGACAGGAACCCAGCCACCGGACCTCACACCAACTGAAATTGCAGAAAGTACAGATGATGATGTTAACATGAGTCTGAACACTTTTACTTAAAATCTCCATCAAGGAGAACTCTCCAAGAAGAGAGAGTTATTTCCCTCCGTTCAGCATTCGATCACACACAAAAACGAGCTTACGTCAGGGCAAAAAAAATAGAAACAACAGCCAGCTTCCGGGGTGGCTGGGAGTCAGCAGACAGGAACTCAGCATCCTGGCCTGTGTTTGCAGTGGCTTCCCTGGGGCCCTGCAAATGCTCAATTAGCAGGAGGCCGAGCCTGCTTGGCCTCCCTCCTGGACCAGCTCACATCACAGATGCCTGGCACCAAATTTCCAAGCTGCTGTGTCACCCACATAGTCTCCTGCTCTGGGAGCTGAGATAGAGGGACCCAGAACTGGCAAAGAGCAGAGGAGCCTGGAACAGGGCCAGTGCCTGGTTGGCCAGGAAGGGCCTTGGCAGAGCAGCAGCTGCAGGCACCTGTGTGTCCTGGGAAGGCACTTCCTTTCTGGTCACTTCCTATGGTCACTAAGTTCACCGAAGCACGCTGCCACAAAGCCATACTGCAGGAAGTGGACAACATGGTGGCTGTGGCCATCTCCAGGTGGGAACAATGACGTCTTCAACCCCCTAGATCTTCCAAATATCCACGGCTCAACCAAGATGTGAGAAATCTGTGTATGACAGACAAATGTGACTCCCACTGTAGGAACATTCTCTAGTGTTCTCCGGAGGAACAACACAACCCTGATCTTCTCTTAGATAGCCTTCAACTTGCCTAGATAAATGCTAACATCCTAAACACAGCTCTGCTCTCTTCTGCATCTCTCTTCTCTCTTCTCCTTAGATTTGCTAACTCAGTGTTAATAAGAACAACTTGGCCTGGAAATCACTTCAAATCTGCAGTTTTTCAGCACATTTGCAAAATACCTACTTCTCACCCAAATTCTGAGCAGAAAGGACTTTGGTATTCCAGGCCACCCTTCCAGGAGGAAGAGCACTCAGACAGCAGACATGTTGGCAGCCCGGGTGAGCAGGAAAGACTGTGGGAAGGCAGCAAAAGCTACCTGGGGCATGCTACGTCCTGTCACAGGAGGAAGGTGACATCCAAGCCAAGAGGTGCCACTCCTCAGGGAAATGGTGCCAGAAAGGAAAAGGAAAAGTCCTGAGGAGGCAGGTGATGGCCCAGGCCTTTGTGTGTGGAGTTACACTGGCTGTTTGATACACAGTCAGAGTCTGAGGGGAGCAGATGGGAGGTGGGAAGGAAGCCAGTGAGACTCTCTGCCTGTGTCTGTTCTTACAAAGGTGATGATCCACCGCTGTCAGAGATCCTAGCACCTTGAGCCATTTCAAAGACATGGACAGCAAGACTTGCAATGACTCAGCATTCAGCTATTACCTGGGTTTCTAGCAGCACCATTGTCCAACTCCCATGGAAGGTGGAAATAAGCCAACATCACACGGAGAGGGAGGAAAAGCCTGCTTAATCTGGCTTAGAAGGTTTGGCAGGCTCTTCCAGCTCTATGCATCCCAAGTCCTTCCCACAGATAGACAAATGCAGAGCAGCTCCTCACCATAGATCTGAAACCTGGCAAGGAACCCCAGGCATGGTGGTACACAGCTGTAATCCAAGCTACCGAAAAGGCAGAGAAATAAAGATTGCAGCCCAGCCTGGACAAAGTTAGTGTGACACTCTATCTGAAGAGCAAACCAAAAACAAAAGGTCAAAAGCATGGCTCAGATGGCAGAGCACATGCCTAGAAGCACAAGCACAAGACTGTCTTCACACCCCAGTAAAGCAAAAGAGAAAAACAAAGCTTATCAAGGGCCAGAGTCTAGAGGACAAAGCAGTGGCACTGACCGTGTGGGTGTCTGGAAGTCACAGGGCCAGCTGGGAGAGCCTGACAACTCGGAAGGGCCAGTGACTCACTGGTGAAGTCTGGGAGCAGAGCTGGCCCTGGGGTGAAGTCCAGCTGCAGAAGGCTGACTTTGGTGGCAGGTTGACGGCAGAACTGGGGTGGGAAGGATGTGGAACTGTGAGACAGCAGAAGCATGGCTCTACTCCAGGGGAATCAAAGGTGTGGACAGCCCAGGGACAGATGCCCAAAGAGAACTCAATAAGGGACAGACCACAGCAACTCTGGAAAGAGGGATAGAGAGGAGGTGGGAAGAACCCAGGGCTCTGAGCCTGCATGTCTGCAGGTGGTGCCCACTCAGAGGGTGAGCAGAGTGGTGGTGTGATGAAGGGAAAAGAAGTGGCCTTTGCCTGGACACACATGTTAGTATGGGGACACAGTGTCACAGGGACACAGTGTCAGTTGGAAGGAGGCTGTGACAGCAAAGACACATAAGGCTGGTCTTCGGCTTTGGAGAAGGAAGTTGCTGAGGTGGCAGCTGGAGAAATGAGATCAGAGGAGCAAGCCACAGCAGAGAGGACAGAGGTAAAGAGGACAAGAGGACATTGGTAAGTTCTCACGCCAGGAATCAAAAGAGGAAAAGCAGTCATACCCATGCTTGACTGAACAACAGCTAAACAAAATGTCAACAGTCTGGATTGGGAACAATCTGGCCACACAGCTCAGGAGTGACACAAATGAGACACTGCCATGGCCTCTCAGAGGGCAGCTGAGGTGGGCACTGGGCAGTGCCCAAGTTGTGTGTCTTTTCCCAGTGGGAAAGATGAGAGGTTAGCTGGAGAACACAGCAGACAAAAAAAAGAATCAGAATATCATGGATTCTGGGCAGTAGACCAAGAGCTCACAAGACAAGACACCCATGGGAGGCAGAGATCGAGAATGCAAAGATGAGGGTTTCGGGAGGACCCCAGGTGGCCCAGGTGAGAACGGATGGATGTGCACAGGAAGGCCAGGCTATGTAGCGCCATCTGTTAATTATCATGTTAGTGAGAGGTCAGCAAGTCCTGCTTACAAAATGCAGGACACCACTGATACTTAATAGATATTTACACTTTTACTGATTTCAGGGGAATTTCATGAAACAGAAATGTTGCTTTATTTTACAAACAAATGAGACACTGTCACATGTACAGATATCACGCCCTAGGAGGGTGGAGACCTCAAAACGTCATGATTCTGCATTTTGCCACACAGCACAGCCCTTCATTGGCCTCGTGGATACATGAGTCACCTTCTATATTAAGGAAAAATTCACTGGGTGCAAAACAAGACTTTCTTTTCTCAAGGAGGCACATTCATAGTACTGATATCTGCTTTTTAGAACTCTGTATAATTGTGCTGGTGCTGGCACAAGAAATGCCACTCTTCAGTTCTCTCTTTAGTTAATTGCTTTGGAACAGTGTGACATTAACTGCCCAGCTAAGCCAGCCATTCCCACCTGATTCTCAACAGTTCATGGTGTCAGTATCATTAAGAGGGAAAGGTCACTGCTAAATCCACACTTAAAATGTTCACACAGATAAACTTTGTGGAACGAATGGGCTTAATTCAAAACATTTTAGCATGAATTTGGGCAAGAAATTCCATACCACCTTGAACTTTGTAAGAATAAAAAAGTAAAAACAATGACTTCAACATCACCCATGATAAGTGATATCTTTTAAAATCAAGCAAGGAAGAATTAGACCTAAAGAGCGACGGTCACTTCGCCCACCTCTCTGAAGGGGCTGAGCTCTGACAGGACAGAGAACCACATCACCTACGTGGCCTTGGTCAGCAGGTGGTGCAGGTGTGAAAAACAGTGGCAGCCAATGCTTGTGTCACCAAATGTCCCCGATGTGGAAAGTCCCTCTTTGCCTCAGAGATCGGTGACTAGCCATGCCCTCTTTGGCACTGACCAACAGGACACTCAGACCCAAATCTCACAGCTAAACTGTGCTCACCACCGATCTTTCTTCCTCATAAATTATGGCACATATTTTAACATTTTAATGTCATTTGTTGTAAGTTCACGCAGACCCTTCCTAAAAGAAGTGCTTTAAAATAGCTTCTATAAAGGAGAAGCAATGCCTCAATCCTATCCTACCTAATTCACCTGAATTCTACTTTTCCCAAATCAAATTAGTCACCACCGATGACCTCCACCAAGTCCTGGCTTGTTTCCACCAGGTTTGTCCATCTAGATAACACTGTCAACAGTGTGTCCCCTTCCTGCCACATGGGCACCACTGGCCTCACAGTGCTCCTCAGATAAGCCACTCCGATCCTCTCCAGGAGATGACAGACACGGGCTGGAGCCGCCACCACCTCAGCCCTGCTCGTGCCAAACGCTGGCTCTTTGGCGAGCATGTTCCAGGGCAGGTGCTCTCCTTTGGAGTCTAATTGCCTGTGAGTGTGTCATTAGTCGGCCTCTGAGCGCCATGGCTCCCTCAGTGTGGACATAACCTTTTCTCCACAGGTATCTCAGACTCGCCACTTCCCTCAGTGAGCTAAATCCAGATTATTATCACCCCCCTGAAGTATTTTTTGATAAAGAAAATATTTTAAAATGTGAAGACGAAAAGGGTAGAAGAAGAGAAACAAAATATCTGAAAAAAATCCTTTTCCTGTTTTCATGGAAAGTCCGCGAGAAATGTTTTCAAACTATAAACACAACACACTTCGCATATGGTTTTCAGCCTACTCCCCAAGTGTTGGCTCCAAAGGACATATTTTCTAGGCCCTGGGCAGAGGTTTGTGAATCACACACACTGCCCACAAGGAGGGAGGGAGGCTGCACAGCTCACGAGGCGAGGCACCCGTCTGCCGCACTGGGCCTGCTTTCCAGAGATGAGGCCGAAGGGTCCATTATCACCTGGTCCTGTGTCCCTCTTCTGATTTAATCTACAGGTTAGTGGGCTTCTTCCTGTCACCTTGATCAGGATTAAATGACCAGAGATAAGACACAAGGCCTTGGTATTCATTCACTGACAGGGGCCAGAGCAGGTTTGCTTGATATCCAGTCTCTCTTTGATACCACAGATAGCTTTCAGTTTAGAACACGTGATAGTGTTTTCAACTTTACAAAGTCCTAGTATGAGTGCCCTGCATGTAAGAGAATCTCAGAAAATCGTGAATAAATGGAATGGCCCAGTAAGAGAGGAGGCATACTGATAATTTTCTCTTAAAATATTAACTCATTATGAAGCAGACATTTAGTTACACAGAGAGCCATGGCTAAGAATGAGTGTGGAGCTTTTGCTGTGTTTAGGAACCTGCACACAGTCCACCTGGACTGGCATGTCCATCACTATTGTAACCCATGATGTAGGTGTTTTATTGTTACTGTCGTCATGATTCCAGAACAAACATTCAGAAATACAGCAGCTTCAAACCTAATTGCTTCAATTGTTTAAAAATTACAACAACAGATTAGTGCAAATGTAATTAGGTTTTCTAATGATCACCTGAATAAAGCCTTATTTATTTATTTGTTTATATTTATTTAGGATGTACCAGGGATTAAACCCAGGAACTCACATGTGCTAGGTAAGTACTGTACCTGGCTATAAAACCAGTCTTTTAAAAAAACTTTTGAGACAGGGTTGCACTAATTTTTGCACAAACTGGTCTTGAACTTCTGGTTCTCCTGCTTCAGCCTCCATAATAACTGGGATTACAGTTGTGCAAAACTGCATCCAACACTTATTGTAAATTTTAATATACCAAACACGGTGGCTGTGTGTACTGATGAAGTAATATGGATCTGACTTTACATTGCTAAATTATGTAGGTATTGGTGGGTTGTCCATTTCCAAAAACATTATAGTTCTAAGTTTAAAATTATAGGAAATATATTAATCTCTTAAAGCAAAATTTAATGAAGTGACTTTGCAGTACAAAAAAAATAAGCTAGATACTTCCTCAGAGCACAGTGTAATTGGATTTGACATGGTACAAATTTGTCTCATAGGGATTTTGAAAAACAATTGAAATACATTGTGATTTCTGTTTCACAGCTAGAACTAGGGAGCTATTCAGACCCAGCTGCAAGGAAGGCTGCTGGTCAACAGTGATTTATTGGGAATGGATTATGTGTTCAGTACCAAAGACAGAGTTCAGTGGGCAGTGCTTCATTAAGAACTTAACTCTGTGTTTGGTAAAATGACAGAGCTGGGTTCTGTGTTCAGCACCAAGGACAGAGCTCAGCCTACAGCACTTTGCTGAGCGCCCACTCCGTGCTCAGCACCAGGACAGAGCTCAGGGGGCACTCTCTCTTTTTGCCTAGGTCCTTGTGCAGTGCACAGCGCAAGGAGCTCTTCTTAGTTTTTCCCACTCTCCTTAAGACTTTTGTGCACAGCCACAGGCTGACAGCGGTTGTCTGAGCACCACTAGTTTACCTCCATAAGCACATCTTTTATGACAGCCCTAAAGGGAAAGTGGCCATGGGAGTTTTAACAGGGCACTTGAGAAAGAGAAGAGCCCCACAGGAGAAAGCAGAAAGTAGCAGCTCTCAGGATAAGACTTATTAGGTGTCCACTGTGTGCCTGACTGCAAGCTGGGCACTTTGTGGAAAATAAAGACATGAAGATTCCTCCTAGGAAAGTCCACATGTGCCAAGGACACTCTTGTCCCAGCCCCACACGAGGACCTACACAGCACCCACTGGTCAGCTACAGAACAAGGTTCACATTCAGGCTCTTGGTACATACATACATGAGTCCAAAATTTATGTCCTAAACCGTACTTCTTCACAGAGGCTACATTTGTTCATCTGTAGAATCACAATAACAAGAACTCTGAGTCATGTGGGAGATGATGCCAGGTGTTTGTTAAACTCACGGATCCTGAATGGCACATGTACAGTGGTCTTGTAGCTTGAAACAACTTCTGAATCTGGTATAAAGATGCCAGATGGACTTCAACTCAAGTCCAAGTTCATCCCTCTGAGACACCCTCACCATCCCTCAGGTTCAGTCAGGTAACTGCAGCCCCTGTGCTCTGCATCTTGGTTCTCCCCTCCTGGAGAACCACCCCTTCCCATAAACTGTAAGCCTCTCCTTCCACCTGAAGGATCACCTCCTTCACTCCTGAGTCAAGATTGTCACCACACCTCCTGCACCTATGGGAGCTCCTATTCATAGTTAACAGTCAGTACATGTTCCTAAGATGAATACATGACCATCAGAACTTCTTTCTTTTTTGGGGTGCTCAACTCTACAAGTAAAACCATGAATTGCAGAATAAGGCAGCTCCTAAGGCCAAATTGGTGTTTAATATATCATCTGTTTCTCAGGAGGCAATTGATCAATAAATCAATACTTTCAACAAATCGATCTGGAAGAAATTAAAACATCACTACCTTTTAAAAATATGTGGATACTTATATTAAAATAATTAAGAGAATGAAAAATCACAAAGAAAATATTTGTAAAGCAGATATCAGAAAAAGAACTGGTGTGCAAAATATACAAAGACCTATTAAAACTGAACAACAAGAAAACAAGGAAACACTGGGAGCAGTGGCTTATTCCTGTAATCCCAGCTACTTAGGAGGTGGAGATCAGAAGGATCACAACTCGAGGCCAGCCTGGGTAAAAAGTTCTGAGAACTGATCTCAACTAATAAAACCTGGCTATGGTGGTATGGTATACTCTTGTCACTCCAGCTACTCAGGAAGTGAGAATAAGAACACTGAGGTCTACATGGGCTTAGGTATAAATGAGCCCCATCCCAAAAATAATGAAAGAAAAAAGAGGTGTGGACGTTGCTGAAGTGATAAAGCACCTGCCTAGCTACAGCAAGGCTCTGAGCTCAAACTCCAGCACAGCCAAAAAACCCCCTAAGAAATCCATTTAAAAATGTACAGAAGATCTAGCCAGCTACTTCACCAGAGATGACACATGGATGGCAAATAAGCATCTGAGAAGACACTCCACATCACATGACATCAGAGAAATGCAACTTGAAATGAGAATGAGATTCCACTGCCTACTGACGAGGACAGTCAAAATTCAGAACCACGATGATGTTGAGCACTGGTGAGGTCGTGGAGCCACAAGCGCTCTTGTCATTGCTGCAGCAGCTCCAGGAGACGATTTGCTAGCTGACTACAACACTGAGCATACTCCGACCATGAGATCAAGCATTCACTTTCCTTGGCATTTCCCCAAGTGAGTTGAAAACTTTTTACCCACATGAGTTGAAAACTCTTGTCCATACAAATAAATCTACACAGAGATGATTACAGCAGCTTTATTCGTGATTGCCAAAACTTGGAATCAATTGCATGTCCTTTGGTAGATAAATGGGTAAATAAGCTGTGCTAGCTAGACCAGACAATGGAGTATTTTCAGCACTAAGAAGAAATGAGCTGTAGAACCATGAAAAGACATGGAAGGACCTGAACTGCACATTACTGAGTGAAAGAAGTCAATCTGAAAAGGCTGCTTGCTGTGTGATTCCAACCATGTGACATTCTGGGAAAGGCAAAAATACAGAGATGATAAAAAGATGAGTGGTTGCCAGGCAGAGGGGAGGAGGAATGAGCAGGTGGGGCACAGAGGATCTTTGGGGCCGGGAAACTTCTCTGTGTGCTGCTGTAATGGCCATGATATATTTACCCAAATCTACAGAAAGCACAACACCTAAGATAAACTGTGGACTCCGTTAATATTAATATGTCAGCACTGGCTTAACGATGGTAACAAGTGTTTTAATATTGTTTCTGTCGATTGTAACAAATGTACCACACTAATGCAAGATGTAATAGTAGAAAAACCAGACATGGTGGCACAAGTCAATAATCCTAGCACTCAGGAGGCTGAGGGGGAGCATTGTAAGTTCCATGCCAGCCTGGGCTGCATAACGAGATCTGAGACAGATCTGAGGTCCTGTCTCAGAAAAGCAAAACCAAACAAACAAACAAACAAAAAGCCAAACTATATAGGGAACTTTGTCGTTACTGCTCAATCCCTATAAACTAGTCTTAAAAACTAAGTTTTTGAATTTTGAACACAGTGTTAGCCACCATTTTTCTTACCGTGTTCTGGATGGACAAATATTCTGAATGCCGAGATAATCCCCTGGTGAACACGTGTGTGGAGGAACTGAGATGGTGAACTGTTATTATTCTCACAGTAAATTTGGAGGAATGAGAAAGAGAAAATATCCCACACAAGGCCCCAGTAGAATCCTAATCCTCCTTCCTTGACCTTGAAAGCACAGACTCACCCTCTTGAACAGGCAACAATCGCGAAGGATGCAGACACAGCAAGGCCTCTAGGTTTATACAACAGAGAGTCGTGCGGGAACTGGAAGGATGTGAACAGAGGCATCGTGGAAAACCTGTGCATATTCAGGGATGTGTGGAGTCAGCCTGCACCTGCCACGATGCCTGGAAGGAACCACAGAAAGGGAGGCATGCAGCCTCCACCCCTGGTGGTAGACGGCACTTGGTGCACCAAGACCTAAGCCAGCATTGGGCCACCCTCTCCCTAGGAGCAGCTGGGCACAGGCTTCAGAGACCATTTTCAGTACAACACTCAGATGTGGAATTCTAGCAGATTTCTAATAAATAGCGTGTGGCAATTGGTGGTTTAAAAAAATCCCAAGGACGTCATCTGCAGCCTCAGGCCAGCATGAATCAATGTTTTTGTTACTGTGATGATGAGGGATGAATAAACAGGGGACATGGGAGAGCTAGTGTCCACTCAACACTGAATCTGTGGACAGAGGAGACAAGAACCAAGTGTGGGTCCAACAACTTTCAGCCAAAAAAAAAATCTGTCACAAAATCAGGAAAGTGACTGTTCTTCAAAGTCAAGACCCCTTCCCCTATCACTAGCACTGTGCTCCTAAAAGCTGTGGGTGTGGTAAGAAACCACACCCCAAGACCAGCTGTTCTAACTGTGTAGGCTGAATCATGAATCATGTCCCTCTAGAGTCACATCCTGAAGTCCTAACCCCAGGACCTTTTTCATGATTATGGAAATAAGGTCATTGCAGATGCAATTAGGGTGAGGTCATGGTGGAGAACCCTCCATGCCTGGAATTTTTATTAGAATGACACCATTGATGGTGAAAGCTGAGATCAGGGTGATGCTTCTGAAAGCCATGAAACCCCAAAGACTGACAGCAAACCAGGAGCCAAGAGTGGTGTGGAGCGGAGGGTCCCTCAGTCCTCAGAGGGAACCAGCTCCCAGCACTGTGATCAGAGACTCCCAGACCCAGAACTGAGAGAAGATAGACCTGTGCTGTGTGAGGCTCCCAGTGTGCAGAACTTTGTCCCAGCAGTCCTAGGAGTGGGGAACACGCCAGGGTTGCTGGCCCCCCAAAATCTACAAAGTGCTAGGGAGGAGCAGCACAGACGGAAGTTTCTAACACACCTCAGGTGTGAAAGTTAGACACTGGCTGAGACAAGGTCAGTCTCTGCTTCTGGCTGGGTATTGTGCACCTGGAAGTCCCATTCCCACTGTGGAGAAGATGGGGAGGAGCAAGCACCCCAAGCCCACAGGCATGAGCACAGCCCTGGAGAAATGATCTTGCAGACTGTTCCAGCAGCTTTCAGAGTGTCCACATGAAGCTCTTCTCCTGTCAATTCCTGCCCACCACAGCCCCAGCCTCAGGCAGCATCCCTTGCTGTCCTACTGATCACTTGGCTTAGGTGTCCTTTCCCTGCACCTTGCCATGGTGGTCCACATGTACAGGAAGCTTGAGTGGAAACCAAGCAGAGATCACCTCAAGGCTTGCCAGCCTCCCACCTGTCTGAAAAGGAGGAGTCTTCTGCTTCGCACAAATGGAGATCTGATGGCTACGGGAGCACAGTCCACAGAGAAAAACTCAGTCATCATATCCTGGAATGCTTCTATGTGCCATGCCTGGCCTTGAAGTATGTCTCAGTGTATCCAAAGGGACAGGCCCCATGGGGCATGAGGACATCATCAAGATAGCACAGGAGTCTGAAGGGCCCTTAGCACAGAAAGCAGGTGCACCTGGCCTCCTCTGCTTGCCCTCTGGAGCACGAGGCTCCTGTGCTATTTATGAGATGCACACCCCACATACACCACCAAGTACCACAGCACTGAACAGGACAGCTCTATAGCATCGACCCCATCCATCCACAGGGACCATGATCCCTTTACTAAATGGAGCTGAATTTTCTTGGATAAAACTGCAGTGAGCTTATATGATCCTGAAGTATACACTGAATACTGTGTTTGGATACATCTCCAAACACACCCAGGTCACCAAATGATGGGACCTTTCATTCATATTTATTCTCTCTCTCTCTGTTCTCTCTCTCTATCTCTCTCTCTCTCCACCCCCCTCCTCCTCTCCCTCTCACTAGGGATCAAACCAGAGATTTTCACATGCTAACCAAGTGCTCTACCACTAAGCTACATCCCAGCCTAGGACTCCTCTCTTTCTTTCCCAAAGATCAACATTCAGAGTCCATTTTCATCTAGAGTCATCTGCAGACCCAACAGTCACACATCATTTCACAATGAGGTACATTCTGAGAAATGTGCAGCTAGGCAATCAGCCATTGTGAGCACTTTATAGCGTGTACCCACCCCAAAGCAAGATGTAAGAGGCTGCTGCTAGTGTACACAGCATACGATCTCCAGTAGACTGTGAGACACGGAAGGAGCGCACTTTAAAATGACAACCTGTGACATAGTCACTTATTATCAAGACCCATGTGCACAACACTGCTGCACTTTGATACCATGGGCAGTGCAATAGGCTTGCTCACACAGCATCACCAAGGACACAAGTGACATGTTCTACTGTGAGGTCACAATGGCTATGACATTACTGGTGAAGGGAATTCTTCAGCTCCATTTTACTCTCATGTTGTCCACTGCTGACCAAGACATCTTTATGTGGCCTGTGACTGCAAGACAGCTCTGCATGGAGGCTCAGGGGTGATGTAATTCAATTGGAGTGATGGAAGGGAGAGGGAAGAAGGGCCTTGGCTGGGACAAGCTGGGCTCAGGGGTGGGGTCCTCTCTGTTGCTCTGTTGGCCTACTTCCTGCTGTCCCTACATGAATGGATTCCTTTCCTTCTATGACTTGGTTAGATACACCATAGGCCAGCAGTGGACACACTGTGAACTGGGCGGCTGAGAATACATGCTGCACCATGTGTCTTTCTCTTCAGTGAACCCTCAGTGTGCATGCAGGTTACCCAGCTTTGGCTTGGAGGGTGAGTGTGTGAAGAAATTCAGAACCTGTGCCATTAGACTCTGCTATGTGACACTGACCTCCACATGTAGGAAAGACAGAATCTGGAATGATAGACAGCTTCAAGATTGCTAGCTCCTGCTCAGGAGCCCACATGTGGGAAGCCACTCAGGAAAGGAAGGCTCGGGACAGTCTGCAAACAGCACAGTGGGGCCTCCATGCAGGCCACTGTGCAGCCAGCCACCCCTGGCCCACAACCACCTTTTCTTTCAAGAAAGAAGACACTAGATCAGTGCCTCTGGACACACAGACATCTTTTGAGAAGGCAGGGGATGCATGCTGTCTGCTTTGGGTCAGTTCTTGTCACCAGCTGGTATTAATGTTTGCAAGAGTTTCATGCTCACATCTATGATGTAACACTTATAAAATATTGTTATTCATAGCAATTTCTACAAAAGCCTCAGAGCCTCTCTCATTGTTAGAGAGAAAAATATAAAACGACCATTTCTTTGTCACATTAGCCACAAAACTTAACAGCTTTGTGTAATATAATAAAGCAAAGGAGCTGGCTATTTGTGTTATATCCACATTTAGAATTTTAGTCTTTAGCATAAATAAGAGAACTATAAATGCATGTGATCTGTAAGCAGAAGACAAAGATGGCCTCAAATTTTTTGTATTATGGAAGTTATTTTGGAAGGTTAGAAACACATCTTGGACTCAACGGTAAGTCAGGTCAAAATGGCAACTGACAGCTGACTTCAGCCAAGGACTTTCCCTCTGTAGGCAAAGCCCCTTCTATCAGCATGATGATGTGATAACCAGGGCATCTCACAGAAACTCCCTAATTAAATCCACAAGGCAACGACATTCTCATGGAAATCACCCCGGCTTCAGTCCATGGGAAACCTCCAGGACACCCTGTCCACACTCTCCAACCCAGAGTCACCTGAGCATTCTCAGTCACTGCTGCTTCCCTTCCTCAGTTCTCCACTCTGGCTTGCGTGCAACCAATGTCAGTGCCTTAAACATGCAAACATCAAAAACCGTAATTCTCTGCTCTAAATAGAACCTGCCCGTGCTGTGGCCTATGCATCTGGAGTGTTCTTAATAAGAGTCACGTCCTCCCCCAAGTGAGCATGATAGCTAATAGATTTGCCTGGTCTGATATGTTACTAAAAGCAAAGCAAGGTCAAACCATACTGTGCGTACATTTGACAAGTTCCAAATGCCCAGGAAACAAGAGGAAGGCTGTATCTCACTGGGGGAGAGGTCCACAGTGAAATCAAACACATGCCAGGTGTGCAGGAACAATATGAATGACATGCTGGCTCCCAAATTTTCAAGATCACTCTGACAACTGAGGGGCATCAAAAGATTTCGACAAATCAAACTTGGTGAATTTGCATGGGAAAATCACACGCTGATGGGTGAAAATTATGAATGATACAGATGAAGAATGAATGGACAGGAGGTGCTCTTCATGTTCCATGGCTCTCGTGGAACTGGAGAGGAGGAGGAAAAGAGGCGAGTTACCCAGGCCCATGCAGCATCTCAGAAGCCACATGGACTTTGGCATGACAGTGACAGAGGCTCCTTGCCACAAGAGGAGGCTGTCACAAAGGAGCCACCTCAAAGTTCAAGAGCAGACTGAGCCATGGTCGGCACAGTGTGAGGGGTGGTTGTCCTATCCCCCACCAGACGGGCAGTTGGTGGATCTAGCTTAGTGTTGGGTTGCTGTGGAAGGAGGCTTTCTATAGTCACACAGAAGTGAAGACCTGAGAACAGCACCCATGGTCATCTCCCTTGTACCTACTACTCTGAACCAACCAATGCACTGCAACCAGCGGTGGAGAGTCCTGGACAGGACCTACCACAGTGTGGCATTTCACTGCACCAGGTGACAGCTGATGTGGACTTCCACCTGTCTGGCTACTGCTGCAATGCCCACTCAGACCCTCAAGGCATTTTCTGAGCACAGCTGAGTCTGCAGAGAGCCCTGCTGCTCCTGTGCAGACCAGTGCTGGGTCATGTCTGTGGGTCTGACTCTCAGAGTGGCATTCCTTCCTAGAACCTGCAGAATGGCCTCCGTATGCAGAAGTCATTTCAGCCCTTCCTTCATTCATCCATCCACTGTTCACAGAGCTGAGGGAGAAGTTTTGAAGGCTCACTTCTTCCCCACGGCCCTCTCTGTAAGTAGAGAAGAAGTGCTTTAAAATTCTCCTGGTGAGGGCAAGGTATGGCTCACTGTTTTGTGAGCATTTCTGACCCCCATTCTTCCCAGAAACCATTAAATCAAAATAAAAAAGGTCCGTGTCCATGGTTTGCTTTGCCTTATTTTTATATCATTCCACAGATGTTATGGTTGACCTGAAGGGTGATGAGGACAGAGTGTGAGAAGTCACTTGCTGACCTCATGGGACTGGAGCTGTGGAGAGCAGTGCACTGCCCACCCAGCAGGCTGATTCTGAGCTCTGCTGAGGGCTGAACCCCACTCTCCATTCCCCTTCCCCATCCCAGTCCTTGGAAGAAGGCCACCTTAGCAAATGCGATCTGGGGACAATCACTCCTCCAGAAATATGCGTCTGGCCCACATCATTCTTCCAGCAACTAAAAATGTTGTCACCATGTCAGCTGCAACAAATGTGTGTGTCTGCAGCATGGGGCAGCTCTATCTGTCACTCCAGCACTGCCTTTCCAACGCTTGTTTTGTTACCCGAACTTTTTTCCTTGAGACATATCCTTGTGAGACTTTCAAGGTTTGAATCCAGCCACGGTGTCAAATGGCCAGAAACAAAACACTGTCCACTCTGAGCCCAGGCACTCAGGGGTACCCCATCCTAGTCTTTCATTGTCTTCTACAAAATTCTTCCTTCTTGAGCAGTATCTTTGAAGACAGGCCTGGGGAGAGTGGAGACTAGACAGGACCTTCCAGAAACATCACAAGGAAGCTCTTTTGGGAAGGGTCATTGCCTCCAGCCCCAGCCTGCTCAGGGCTGAGACCCCCAAGCAGGGTCCAACCAGGGAGCTCTGCAGTCCAACACCACCTGCTCCTGCTTCCCCCTTTCCTTTCTTGTCTCCCCACTTATGCCTTCCTTCCCTCCCTTCCTGCTACTGTGACTTCTCTTTCCAGGAGTAGGAAAAGACAGCACAAGACCCAGAGACAGTGATAAAACCTTAGATATGACTGTACACCATGAGCATGGCCCAAATCCAAAAGACCAATACCACCAAGTGCTGGCAAGGACATGGAGCAACTGGAATTGTCACTCATCGCTGACAGGAATGAGAAATGGCACAGCAACCAAGGAACACACTGCTACCATATGATCCAATAGCGTGCTTCTTGGTATTTACCCAAGGGAGGTGATAATGTCTGCCTACACAAAAACCTATGCAGATTGTTTATAGAAGCTTTACTTACAATTGCCAAAACTTGGAAGCAACCAGGACGTCCTTTGGGAGGTGAATGGGTAAACCGTGGGCCATCCAGACACTGGATGTTATTCAGTACTGTGAAGAAATGAGCAACCGAGCTACAAAAAGACACGAGGAACCTTAAGCACATATGACTACGTGAAAGAAGCCAATCTGAAAAGGCTGCAGACTGTGACTGCAAACGTGATATTCTGGGCCAAACTATGGAGACAGTAAAAAGATCACTGGTTTCCTGTGGTTGCGGGGGAGGAATGGTTGGCTAGGGGAAACACAGAGGATCTTTAGACAGCCAAACCATTCTGTATGGTCCCCAATGATGGACACATGTCATTATCCATCTGTCCAAACCAGAGAAAGTACAGCACCAAGAGTCTTGCACGTTCACTGACTGTAACAAAGGGTCTTCTGGGGGGGAGGTGCTGAAGGGGGCAGCACCTCCTGCTCAGTTTTGCTGGGTACCAACACGTGCTCTAAAAAATAGTGCTCTAAAAAATTAGGGAAACCTTAGAACTTTAGGGCACTGAACCGGGAAACTTGAGGTTCTTATCCGCACACTGAGCCTGAAAACAGTTCACTGTCAGGCATGAACAAGCCAGTGTGTAGTAACTTGTGAAAGGCTGATGTATCACCGAACCTGCCTGCCAAAGTCACATTCCTCCTGGTGGTTCCTCCTCCCAGGTACCCTCTCATTGCCAGCTTCTCCTGAACTCACCTGGCCTCGGAGCCATGTATGCTCCCATGGGGAACTGGGCTTGGCAGGGCCCTCTCTCTTGCAAACTTCTGCTGGCAGGACCTCTGGTCAACAGGAGACCAGAAAACCCATAACAGACAGGATGAACTCGTGTCCTGTGGGGTGAACCTCACTTGGGCACTAGCTATTTTCTCAATCTCTCCCTTTAGAGAGTGTCAGGAAGCCAAGGAAGGATGGCTCTGGGATGAGGCTCAGACTTGAACCAGTAGGTACGTGGCCCAGATGTATGGGAGGATGACAGGTAGCCACTCAACCCACCCTCAGAATGACAGAGAGGCCCAGGTCAGCACCCTTCACCCTCAGAGGGATGGGAGAGGCCCGGGTCAGTCCACCCTTGAATGATGAAGAGGCCCAGGTCAGTGCCTTCCACTCTACCTGACATCAGTCACAACGCTAAGCAGGGAAGAGACACCCATTTCCTAACCAAACCCACCAGGAAACAGAACAAGCATCTGTGCAGATCCCAAAACACCTGGGCTCAGGCCCAAGACACAGTCACCTTAGGACCACACTACGTGAGGCCAAGATGCTGGAGAGGTCTGTGAGAAGGGATAGGTAGGTTGGTAGTTATTAGGGAATGTGACTGGGGCCCTACTAGGATTCCCCACTGTCCTCCTTTCTGATCCACAAAAGCTGTCTTTGATGCTAAGCTCCCTTTTCTGCTGGGGTGACTGAGCATGCCATGTTGTTCTCCTTAACCCACCTGTCCTGTCCCAGTGAGCACACACAGGCCCGAGGGACCCGGCTTCACAGGCATCTTGATGTGCAAAGCCGTGCACTCGAGTTGGACGTGGGACTTAGAGAGGAGCCCAGGCCAGCCTGCTCTGAGGGCTCTTCCCCTGATCTGCAGCAACAGATTGTCCTTGGACTCCTAGCTCTTCAGGTGGGGCTTCCTATAATACAACGTGAGGACTCCACAGTCAGGAGTCTCTGGCCCTGAACTACTCCACAATGAACCAAGAATGTGCCTAGATAGGGTGATCAGAAGTGGTGGCCTACAGCACAGAAGCACGGAGTAGAGGATGTATACACCAGACAGCATCGAAAAGGAGACAACAGCAGAACACTTTGATGGTCCTCTGAAAGGAAGCTCACGTTCACCTGCAAATATTCTACACTCAACCATGAAGTGTACCCTCAAGGTAAGTAACTGCCTTTTCACAGTCCCAATCCACAAAATTAGAAGCAAAATGCTTTGTGACAACAGAAACTGAAGGCTCCCACATAAATCTGTTGTCTTCAAGCTCAATGGCATATGGCAAACTTTTAACAAATTCATGTGGTCAGGAAAGCAGTTTCACAGACCCATTCTCCAAATAAAAGTGTTAGAACATTTTTCCTTGATGCTAGTCATAAGAAAAACACGAAATTTACTAACAGTTGTTATCTTGAAATAGTCATGAGTAAAACAATGACCCAATAATTAAATTCTGGCAACAGCTGTGAGACGCAAGCATCGATGAGTGCTGGCATGTACAGAGAGCCCGGGAAGAAAACTGCCTTCGACTACATGGGGCATGGACGGAGGGCACAGTTAGCGTGTGGAGTGTGGTTTGATTCAGAAATACCCCACGCGCTGCATGGAGGTGTCTGGTTTGATCTCAAGACTCAAACACCAACAGAACTGGCAGCGTCCCTGGTGACCGCCTTTCACCTTCTCTGACATCTGCAGACTCCTCCTAGGCCAGCCTTCCCTGTTTCTCCCCGGACTCCACAGGAGGGTGAGATGGGGCTGGGGCCACAGGGACCGTGCTGCTTGGCTACCGCAGAGTGTAGCAGGATCAAGCTGGGGACAGTGTGCTTTCTAACACTGTACTGAAGACTGCAGAGTGCAGTTCCTCGCACGGTGACGGTGTTGAGCGCTCAGCCAGCCTAGGTTGACTCCTTCAGAGAACTCAGTCTAATTTGCTACAGCCTCACTCCCTGAAGAAAAAGAAAGCTGCCAATTTGAATGGTATTGAGACAAAAGTCATATTGTTTCCGAAAACACAACTGCATGGGGCTATGAAGTTAACACCAGTTTAATGAAATGAGTGAGAAGTAAAGTTTATCCGGCATTGTAGTTTGGTTATGAAAGATGTCACCTGTCGTGTTTTATCTTTTCCAGTGAATACTCATATGTCACTTATTTTTGGCTATCTACTTTTAACTGTAAATTGATTTTTTTTAAAGAAGGCAATACTCACTACTCCCAGATATTTGGTACCAAATAGCTGTTGCAGATGGAGGACAAGAATTCAACCTAGTTACACAGTTGCCTGCTTTTCTGGCAGGCATTTGATTGTGCTATGACCTAAAACCTCCCTGTCTCTGCAGTAACTTCCAATAAAACCCTCTGCCTTGGGCCACAAATCCCATTAAAGGCCAAATGTCCTCACTGCTCTGGGGAATTGTGCCGTCATGAGAGCGCTCACTTGGAGAGTGACATGGATGATAGTGATCTAGGTGGAAAGGACTTGTTGCTAGATAAAAGTGTGATTCACAGAGCTGGGGAGAGTCCCACTGACTTATCCTCCTGCGTGAGTAGATTTAGGGCCACAAAATAGCCCATTTTAAACTAAGTCCCTGAAGGGCGACACACCTGAGCTCTGGGAACAAAATTATGAATGAAGTCGTCGATATCCACCTGGAAACAGAGAAGCCAATGACAGCTCCTCTCTGGACAAGCTCAGGCCTTCGCAGAGTGTAAGCCCGGCCTGAGATAACCAGGCCCTTTGTAACAGGGACTCACTCTGAGGCTCACAATTACCTAGTCACCAAGTCAACGGCAAGCCTTCCCTGACAGTTCCACTAGACAGGGGCTGGACACGCCAGCTCTGTTCAGAGAGCTACATATTTTTGCATGAGGAAGAGCAAAAACAAAACGAAACATGTCAGCAGAGCCTACACAGGCATGTGAGGAAGGACCATACTAAGCACACCTCACCTTCACCTTTTGATGTGCACAGGGCCAATGGCTTGCTACAAAGTTCCTGCTGAGAAAGCCCTTCCTGGTGGGTGTGAGCTAGCAACCCGGTTCTCAGGGCCCCTTGGCACCCCACGCACTCACTCAAAAGCAGCTTCATCTGAAGCCTCAGCAACTCCCATGACGCTCACACCGAGCAGGGGACAGTGACTTGATCAGCTCTAAGGGCTGAATCTCCTGCTTTTGAAGGGGCTTTCAGTTCTAAGGCCAGATACAGGCGGCAGCACTTCACGCAGGCATCTCCGCCCAGTGTCTTCTCCTTTCCCTTTCAACCTAGTCAATGCAGCTGGTAAGAAACACAGAACCTTCCACTGCACTAGCATCACAAAGGAGCACTCTCTGCAGGCTTCTCTCTCCATTGCTTGCATGTAAAAACACAGGTTTAATAACTGCAGGTCCCTGGATTTACTCATTCCCACAGGAATACTGAATCCAGAAGCCCAGCTGCTGCATCCCTGTTATAATAAGGCAAGAGCCCAGGCAGAATAGTTCTTGCATGCAGATCGCTCCAGTATTCACTACACATGAAAATAATAGCTAATTGGAGACTGAACTTGTCTTCTTAGAATTACAGGTCTAGTTCTGGACTGCTGTGCAAGATCTCCCCCAAATTATTCCTGGAATTTAAGATGCTCCCTGGATTGCAGGGAGACTGGTCCCCGGCTGCCACCACGTCTATCAAGAGATAAGTATTTTACTTGTAAAACAGTGCAACCCAGGGCTGTCAGAAACAGCAATGAAAAAACATGCTGCAAAGTACCGAGAGGCAAGCAGCTACTGGATTAACTAGTCGAGTGCTAATCAGCTCCTTTCCCTGTGGCCACCACACTAGTGGAAGTCTACATCCAAGGCACAGAAAGTAAGAAATGAGTCATCCTTGACTTACCGAGGTAAGACTCCGGCTGCACTGCTTGCAGCATCCAAATGCAAGAGCCGGCAGCTTCTCAGCACACAGGGAGCCGTGCACACAGAGGCATTTCCACCCCAGTGCAAAGGAAGGAGGCCAGATGACCAAATGAGTATCCACGGTTCAGGTTGGTCACAGCTCCAATTGGGCTGCCACAGCCCTCTGCAAAACCAGCACACTGCAGCACCGTGGCAGGCATAGGATCGCGATGCATGTCCCATATATTCAAGCGTAATAGAAAACATGGATCTGGAGTGGATTCCATGTGGATGTGGGGGCTGCCTGGCACACAGCGGAAGAGGCAGGCTCTTTGCTTGTAAGAGAATTAGCCATGGAGATGGACGCCCTGATTAGCCTGCAGTGTTATCCCCCCGGGATGTCCATTTCAGAGAGCAGGTGCTCTGTCTCCTGCTTTTCCAGATAAATGCCTATAATCTCATTTCACAAACGATCCCTGTTTAGACAGGAACCACCTATTGTGATGATATCATTTGTTCTAGTAGCCATAAATGGGCAACTTCCTAAGAAGCGTCATGGTGGTGACGACACAGGTCTACATAAAAGTGAGTGGGCAGGGTGTTTGCAGAGGCCCGTCCCCACGAGCAGTTCTTGCTGATGGTGCTGCGTGCTCCCTGGTGTCTGAGAAGTTGCAGAGGAAGAGGAGAAGCCCTCCACTCAAATAGCTCAGCATGCAGACAGGGACGAGAGCCAACCTCAGCTGGAGGAGGAACTCCGGGGCACTTTGGGAGGATGCTGGTGTCTACACAGCCCTCCACTTGCCTCTACTGGAGGTGTCCTGGAGAAAATATCCTAGAACACGTTCCCTTCACAGGGAAGGTCTGGGGCCCTTTTGTGTTGCTATTCTTTGAAGAACTGAGGCTCCACCCTGAGGCTGCACACACCTTATACCATAAGATTCCCAGTTGAACAGATGCAAACTAGAAAAGCCAACAAGAGCCTCACGCTCCAATGATCAGCAAACGGACTATTACACCTAAAATACCCACTTCAAGCACATCGCAATAGCCAAGCAGCTGGGATTTATTTATACACACACTTTAGGTACCTCATCCCTCATTTCCCCCGCCTACAAAGAAAATTGGTGTTGGCAACCAAATGAAAGAGAAAGGTTACCAAAGCCAGTCACACTGTGGAGAGACATACCCTAGTATTCATTGATAGGATTCCATATTAAAATCTCTTAAAACCTCCCTCAGCCACTCCAGTGGCCCAAAGAGCTCACTTGGAAAAGGCAGATATTCCCAAGGATGGTCCTGAGACTGACTGGAGCATGAGGACACGCAGTTTGCAGACTAAATTAGACTAGCATGTTACTGGAAAACATATTTCACAGGTTATTTATGCTGTAAAGGTGTGTGCGCTGTGCTTCTCCTTCTCCAGAGGGTTTGCTCGTAACTCAATTTTGAGGGAGTGCTGAGGTTGCCCAGCACAGAAAAGTATCCACGAGCTGAAATCTACACACAGGTCACAAACGTCTACATGCACTATTCATGGTTAAAAGTCCTACACTGGGCCTCCCTAAATCTGCTCATTACATCACACCAAGCTACATTAAGACATAAGCTTGTGTTTCACCTGAGAGCACTCTGGAGACCTTTCTCAGAAAAGCAGGGTGTGCTGAAGTGTGAGTGGGGACAATGCCATGACCACTGGTGCAGGTTGAGCATGTCCCTCTAAATCCTCAGAAGATGGCATGTGACACTATTTGGAAATAAGGTCTTTGCAGACCTTGAGATGAGATCATCCTGGATTTAGGGAACACCATATACTTACAAGAAGAGGAGATGGAAACACAGCATGACCACATGAAGGCAGAGGTGGAGACCGGACTGACAGATCTACAAACCAAGGAATGCCAAGCATGACCAGCAATCACCAGAACTGGAGAAAAGGCAAGGAACAGACTCCCCCAGGACCTCCAGAAGGAGCCAGATGGGGACACTTTTAGTGTAGACATCTGGCCTTCAGAGCTGTGGGAGAGTTAACTCTCCTCTCTCAAGCCACCTGGCCTGTGGCACTTTGTTATGGCAGCTTCATGAACCATAACCGCATGTTGACCGGTGGTTCATGCTGGCTCTCGAACACTCCACCACTGACACCACAGAGAAATTCTTCAAGCCAGAGACTCCAGTCCCTGAATTATCATGGCAGTAGTCTCCAGCTAGTAATAATTTCTGCCTCACTCGAAATCCAAACAGAATGACAATCAGTACTATGACCACATGCTGTTCTCTATGTAGTCCTCACTGCCCAGGTGGATTTGCCCCAGGGAGAGTCACCACCTCCTGACATCTGCTGTTGCCCCCACATCACAGAGTGGAATCCTCTCACCATGTAGATTTACACAGGAAGGCAGGACCAGGGGTAGAGTGCCACAGGAGGATAGGGACAGGGCCGGGGGCAGGGCACCAGAGGAGGACAGGGCCTGGAGCAAGACACCATGGGAGGGCAGGGGCAGGGCACCACAGGGGGGTAGGAACAGAGTAACACAGGAGGACTGGGCATGGGGCAGGGTGCTATAGGAGGGAAGCACCAGGGGTGGGACACCACAGGAAGGCAGGACCAGGGATAGGACTCCATGGGATTGCATTGGCAAGGTACCACAGGAGGACAGGGCCTGGAGCAGGACACATGGGAGAGCAGGGGCAGGAAGTAGAACTACCCTCTGCCTTTTCAACAGGTGCTTATCAGGCACTGGGGATGCAGGAAGCAGAGCAGAGCACACAGAGGTGTGCTCCCCTCATAGAGCTCACACCTTGTACTCAGGGCTCCTACAGTCATGACCCCTGACAACCCCTGACATTGTGCTATTCGTATCTCAGCTCACAGAGGAAGAGACCAGATCACAGCTGAGTGACAGACCATCTAGATCAGAAGGTGACTCCAGAACCCACACTCCTGGAGGATGCGCTGTCGTGTCTCACTCAGAATAACAAGCCAGAGAGTGAGCAGCGGCATACACGGGTGACCCAGTGCTGCTGAACTAGGCTGTGTGAGAACTGCTGCCCATGCAGACACAGAAAGCCATGCTGGGGACTGTGTCTAAGGATTTCACTGCTCAAGAGTGACTTTCAGAGAGCTTTGTGTACCTCCATGTAAGCTGCTGTAGCCACAGGATCCCTCTCTGGCATGGTGCCATTTGTAGGGCTCCAGCTTGTTCCTACAGGTCAACCCACAGGATGACCTCTTTCTACTGCAACCAACCTCCAAGTCCCCTTGAGCAACATGCCAAAACAAGACCCACTGCCTGCAATTTAAGCCAAGAGCATGAAGAAGGTACCCCATGTGCAATGGCTCCACATACCCCTCATTTGGGGACAGAGAAAAGCCACGTAGCAGCCATCCTTCTCAAAACCACCCCGATCCCTGAAATGCACTTCCAATAGCTTTTTTTTTTTTCATAATCAAAGCCTTGTGCTAAGCCACAAGTAAAGGAAAGCACGTGTTCATGTTTTATGCAGCCCGATGTCTGGTTCCTAATCCAGAATGAAGGATTTATGAGTTGGTAAATAGGAGAACCAGAATGTCAACCCTTTTTTTTTTTAATTTCTGAAGCCTTAAACATCAAAGCCTCAACAAGTGCTTTGCTTTGCTACATTAAATTAAAGATTATCTTCCTTTTGTTTTCCTGTTTAACCTCTGGTGTTGGTATCAATGAACATAGTCACAATTGTCAGAGATGAAAGGCCACAAGCTGTTTGCAAATAAATCTCACTCAGAGAAAATTATATCAGAGGCTCTCTGGTTTGCCTGATTCCTGTCCACGTCCTCCAGAAAGACTGTGCTGATGTTTAGAATAGAAATGTCGTATCTTCTTTCAGAGATCGCCATAAGAAATCAAGAGACAGTACAACCCTAAATTATGGAGACAATACACTAACTGCAGAGTTCTTAGGACAATGCCATTTATATTATAGAAGGGAAGAGTGGATAATTAGGCAATTAAAGGTTGATGCTCTTGTTTACACGCAAAAAAACACAATAATTTAGTAAAACTGAAAATCCATGCAGCATTTGAATCTTTGTGTTAACATGAACTGCATGTTATCCAAATTTACCTGCAAGCATTAGAGTGCATTTTAATTTACTTGTGTCTCCTAATAACCTATATTAGTACAAAAGGCTAGCTTTGATTTATCATAAATGAATGCATAGACAATGAGAACTCTGTGCCCCAGTGTCACAATTGTTCTCACTGTGAGTACTTACAGAGGTTTTAAAGAGAAAAACTCAGAGCAATAACTCCACAGTTCAAAGGCATTTGCTTACAGTGAAGTGTACATCTTAAGGTAGCGCTCACCAAACACAGGGTTTAGACTCATGAGTTCTCAGGTTCACTAGACACTCTCTCTCTCTTCAGTTTCCTCAAGAGGGTTTAGCTTTATGATTCATGGAAAAAGGAAGACAGAAGGTTGAAGTAGGGGTTTGTATACATTGAGCTACCTACTGGGCACTCTTAGAAATTTTACAATTATATATAATTAGTATATATTTAATTAATTATATTTAACTAATTAACCACTGAGCTCTAACATGGGTGGTGACTACCCATGCCACAACTGAAAAAGGGCAGGTCTGTCAAGATTAACTGACTTCTGACTGCTCAATCTGGTTCTGAGGTGGTCACTGGCTGAGGTCCAAAGCAAGCAGGTCCTGTGACAGGTATATCACTGTTCCTGCCACTTTCACCTGGATTTGGGCTCAGCACCCATGTTCTCAGAGCCAGGAGTAGGGTTCCTGTGGACTTAGGAAGAAATATAACCCTTCTCTAATGGTTATGCAGCCAAGAAGAGAACAAAGAATGACTCCTTGAAATGCTGAATCAAATTAAGAGCAAAAGGTAAACAAGTAAGCCGTTATCTCCAGCAAGAGAAACTGAAATAACTAGAGCAGAGCAAAGAAGCACATGGAGCAGCAGCACCCAGCCTTTGCCACATGTGCACAACAGTCAAGTAAATTAAACATGGGAGCACACCCCTAAAGAACTAGGGGTGCCGGAGAAAAACAAGGTACAATGCCTTGAGGGGTGCTGCCAAGGCATCCAGACCAACTGTAAAATTATTCCACACAAAACATTCATCTGAGGTCCTTATATCAAAAGCTATCTATAACCAGGAGCAATATGGATAGGTTCTCATAGCCTGGAATTACAATTTTAAAACCTCTAAAATTATTCAAAACTGCCTTAGGAAGTTATGTGGCACAGGCGTAGGCTTGAGTGCTTCCTTGGTCCTGAGATACTCCTACCTGGCCGAGACTGAACCCACCTGTGCTCCATGGCCTATGTTCCTGTCACTACTGCACTCCACACACCCAAAGCTTACCATTCGACTTGCCCTACCACTCTTTTCTGTAGCCAAACAGATAATTCTGTCCGCGACATCTGAAGACCAAGAAGTGCCCTCAGAGTTTATTTTTCCCAAATCCATGAAGTAAGAGTCAAGATTTGAACCTGGTTTGTGAAAGCCTGTGGTCTTGCCTCTCCTGAAAGCTTCTCCAGTGTTGCGAGCTGAGCTTTACTTTGACCACAGGGCCTGCAGGAGCACGGACCACAGGCTTCGAAGGCAGGGGTGGCATCTTTGTAACCTACTTTGTGGGGAGCCTGGAAGGCAAGTAGCTGAAAGGGTTGTTCCCAGTGTTGTAAGCACTGAGAATGAGAATGACTTTGCCTTCAGGTTTTTGAGGGAAAATCCGTGTCAGTGGGACTATTAAATAACCCACATGCAAATCTCCTACATATAATAAGGACAGAATTTAAGTACAAAAATATATTATCTGGCCTGAAATCAAGCAGGTTCTGTAGTATCACCTCCATGGGTAGAGAATCTGAACCACTTATCACACAATTATCTAGACCAGGAAGACGAGGTCTGAAGCAGCTGGATGACTGCAAATCACTGCCCTCAGGTTTAAGGTGAAAACAGAGATCAACTTAACATGGAGCTCAACTTGCCAGAGTACCAAGTTGAAGGTGAAGCCCTTAACAAACTCACCTCATTTGTCTTTCTAAATTGCATCTCGTGGTCTCTTAATGGAGGCTGTGAGCATCCACTTTCACCAAAATGTCTACTCCACAGACTGGGCTTAGTAAGATGCTTTGGAAGGTTGGTCCTTAGAAACATCTGAAACACACGTCACAGCATGGAACTGTTTATCTGAGCATGTGACCTCAACATCGGTTGCCATAGGAGCAAACTACATTTAATCGTGTATGTGTGGTTATTGTTTAGTGAAAACTAATCTTATGTGCCATTGGCTAAAAAAGTCTTATTATTTTGCTCTTGTGGGTTTTTTTTGAAAGAGAGTATTAATGAAAACATTTCAAAATGGAAAATCTTTCTAAGTAAGCTATGGCTTTCTATTTGGGTGTGATTTACTCTCCATCCTCAGAAGTTTTTAATCTTGGCCAACACAATAGCAGAACACTAACACAATACAAAAACCATAAATCCAGATATTCCAAATAAGTCTAATTTCTGTTGCAAATGCAGCTTTGTTTTACTTAAATTAAGCATTCTTATCCTTTCTGACCATTCCTGGGGATGTGGTATAAGAGAGTAACGGTAATTTACTGTGCGTGTTCCATTTAATTTTTATATTTATAAAGAATTCCATAGTAAATGCAAAACCCTATACAAATATAATATATTCTAATGTACTGTGAGTTGGGTTGCCTTAATGATGCCTTCATCCGAAGCTTATGCTTATACAGTGGCAAAACAGACCTAAAAGGCCTAACGGTATTAGCTAACTATAAATCCAAGCTTTGAGGGCTCTTTACTATAGACACTGTGACAGTGACACGGTTTATGAAATGTTGGGCTCGGATACGTGAATTCCAAGCCCTGTGCGTGTCTTTGTGGGTGTGCCCGTCTGAATGTGCTCCAAGCAGGAAAACACAGCAAGTGAATAAGACACTGGGCACCGCACACCCAGGCTCCACTTTCAGCCCTTGTGGTGATGGACAACTCTCGTGGCCATTGTTGACCTGACCAGGAAAACAAGCAAACACCACATGCACTAGTGTTGATGCACTAGACACAGACTTCTTTATACAGAAAGACCCAAATAAAAGTTAAATTCCTCAAAAGGATCCTTTTCATTTTTTGGAGAACATAAACCCAGTAGCACTTGTTCTAAAATAACTATAGGGCAGGAATACATTCTGTTGGGAAGGGAAAACACAGCAACGGTCATGAAAATAAAATATTAAAGTTTTGGTTCTTAAATATCGTAATGTTTTTTTGCTGCTTGCTACCCTGCTGTAGCTACTCTCTTGGTTGCTATGGCAACATTCTGCTAGTACCCAGTATGTCAGGCAGGGAGACCGTGGGCCCTTGACAATTGGGTCCAGAAATTATCCTAGTTCCTACACCACACACGTTTACCGAATTCCTTACGGTCGTCAGACCCTGCTTGCCATTTTCCCAAGCTAATCCGCATCATTCATGAGTCTTTCTCTCCATGAGTTACATAAACACATTCACGTTTTAACACAACTGGCCTTGAGGACCCCAAAGTGCCCTGGTCCTTCAGGATTAAGTTCTGTGGCATGCCCCTCATCCTTCCTCATTCTTCTCTGGTGGCTGGGCTTTCCCATGCTCCTTCATTTAAGAGTTTGTGACTCACTGTATGGAGCAGATAAGAAGCACTTCATTGCACATCATCCTAAACTCCACAGTGGTCTGGGGGCTGCAGTGAGGGTGCTTTTCCAGATTAGAAACTGAGCAGGGGAGAACGCTGAGGGATTTGCTCCAAGGGGTCATCTGTGAATAGGAGAGAAGATTCCACCCTGGACATTTGCAGCTTCTCCAGTATCATTTTACCATTGCAAATGCATATAAGGTATATTTCCTTGTGTTTATAAACATACACACATAAATTAAAGTGGAGGTGTGAGTACCCTGTAACTCTGCAATGATAAGGAATGTTAGCAAATTTGATAATTAAGGCCACATTTACATTTCTCTTGGTAGTAGGTTCAAATATTTGCTTAACCTGGTTATTGCTTGGTTTCTAAATAGACAGGCATTTGGAGAAAGAAAATGGACTTGAATATTCCAGTTATGAATTAATTACCACCAGCTCCAGTCTCCTTGCTGTTGCCCCATGCTCCTGCAGGCTGCCTCTCAGAAATGCTCATGACCTCCCTGGAACTAGTCTTATTGCACTATTATCAGACCCTAGAAAGCTTCTCCCTATAGTTGTCTACATGAATTATTTAAATTACTAGCTCAATTAGAAAAGGAAAAATTGGGCAATGAAATGCCCAGGCTGTCTTTTGACAGGAGCTCATCCTCCTCCCAGGGTCCTGTCCTGTGACTCCTAGGCACAACCACCTCTTCCACACAGTGCCTGAACTATGGAAAATGTTCAAAACATTACGTTCCCTTCATTCCCTGTTTCCTACTGTAAGTCTCAGAGCAAACTTTCCCCAACCATAGGGCCATGCTTCCTTGCCTTAAGAGCAGCTATAAAAGCTGTTTCTCTCCTATGTGGGGTTACAGGTTACATAACTGTACTATTTCAGAGCACTTGACATGGTCCCTTATGCAAGACAAGCCCTGAGGCTTTGTGGAAGGAAGAAATAACTTGATGAAGAAAAAGGAGCACAGAGAGAAGGGAAGGAAAAGATAGCGCTTCCTTGGTGGTAGTGAGGTCCCTGAGAGGTACTGGATGTCAGGTAACTGGAAGATGAGGAAGGAGGCCAGCATTGACACTGGCAGGCTCCGGATGGGCTCGGTCTCCCTGAGGCTGCTGGAAGGAAAAGCATTACTGTGACAGGTCAGTCACCCATGTGTGCCTCTAAGCACCTGGGTTCAGCTGCCATGCTGGGCCCCTGGAAGGCTCAGACTCCCGTGAGCTCCAGGCCACCCAGCTCCTGTCAGGCTATAGATCGCATGCTATAGATAGGTGTCTATCAATGACATAATGCCTGCCCAGAGCCCCCAGCCAGATCTGTGAGAAACCATGCCCTAGACAGTCCTAACAAAGAAGCGAGGGTTCAGCCCAAACACTCTCCACTACAGCAAGTACATTCGTGTGGAAAAGAGCACAACCTATGATTAATGCTGGAAAGTTAGTTAAACTGCCAGGTGCAGGGGCTCACGTGTGTAATCCTAGCTACTTGGGAGGCAGAGAGTGGGAGGACCACAGTACAAGACCAGCTCAGGCAAAAAGTTTGTGAGACCCCATCACTACCAATGGCTGGGTGCAGAGGCATGCATCTGTCATGCCAGCTATGCAGAGAACCATGACCGTGAGAATCAGAGTCCAGGCTGGTCAAGTCATAAAGCAAGATCCTATCTCAGAAATAACCAGGGCAAAAGAGACTGGTGACTTGGCTAACGTGGTAGAGTGCCTGTTTAGCAAGCATGAAGCCCCAAGTTCAGCCCTCAGTACCACTAAAAAAATGAAAATGTGGTTAAGCCTTATTCCTATCATACGCTCAAGTCTGTTCCCTGAAAATGTAATCTACCTATGAACAAGTCTGCATGTGTGTCTGTGTGTCTGTGTTCATGCATGTGCGTGGGGTCATGAGTATGGCTGTTTTCATGAGTGCATGTGTCTGTATTTTGTTCTTGTATGTGCCCGTGGCTGGTGTGTCTGCATTCATGTGTTTGTCTTGGTCATGTGTGTCTGCAGTGTTCATGCATGTGCCAGTGGTCATGTGTGCATCTGTCTTATTCATGCAGGTGCTAGTGGTTGTGTGTGCCTGTATTTATGTGTGCATGTTCATATGTCGTTTTCTTTTTGTGTGTATGTGGTACTAGGGTTTGAACTCAGGGCTTCATGCTTGGTAGGCAGGTGCTCTGTCACTTGAGCCACTCTGCCAGCCCTGTTTTTCTGGGTTTAGTGTTTTTGAGATCGAGTCTCATGAACTATTTGCCCTTGCTGGCTTTGAACCAGGATTCTCCTGATCTCTGCCTCCTGAGTAACTAGGATTACAGGTGTGAGCCATTGGGTCCTGACTATGTGCCTTGTTCTTAAATGGGCCCGTGGCTTGTGTGTGTGTGTATGTGTCCTGTTTGTGCAGTTTGGCTGTGTTTATTTTTCTATCCTGAAAGTGAATCTTGTGAACTGCCTGCAGTGGTTATTTCAGAGTGGTGGAATGTGGAATGACAAAGTATTTTCTGGTTCTCTGCATCTTCCCTTTTATAAGGTAAAAGTATTTGTATAGCCAGAAAGGAAACACGATAAATTCCATTTTTAAAAATGGAGGAGAAAAGGACTCGTTTTACCCTTCCGCTCCTAAATAAGGTGTTTAGAAAGAGACAGTCCAGCAGCTCTTGCTGACCAGACACTCTGACCAGAGGCACGAGGTGGGGAACCCTTTGCAGCGAGCCCGGAGGAAGAGTATGCCTGCAACGTTGGAGACATTAAAGTCACAGAAAAGTCTTTCGTAATTTCAATAAGCTCACAATTCCATTCCAAGTTTTTCCCCTAGAAACTAAATAAGTGAGAAAAATAAAGTCTTATGAATTAAAAACAGAGAGACACCTATTGGTCTTCTAAAAATATTGATGATGTCCTCCTTAAAATCTTCCTCAGAAGTATTTTTATGAGAATGTACCCCATGGTGAGAACGAGCGTCCCAGTGACCAGCACGCAGTCTCTTACCAGTGCTGTTCCGTAAGTCACCACACTTGCTGAAAACCCAGTAGAGCCACTGCTATTCTCCTACCCTTTGCTCTGCTCATGTAGGTTTTAAACACAGTTGTGAAAATCACTTAGTCATATTTATAGGCACATTGAATTTTAAAGTCAGAAAGTCCCTAGAAGAATATATAATGCAAGCTACTAATTTTATAGAGAAAAGAGACACAAAGGGGAAGAAATTTATCCCAGCCCCTCTGGCCTTGGTGGCAGCACTGTGGGCAAGCCACAGCACATGATCCCCGTTGAGGCCAGGGTCACGGTCTCCTGTCCCTCCCAGGTACCATCTCGGTACCTTGAGTCAAAGCATGTGATCTGTGCCCGATTTACTCACATTACACTGCGCAGGTGTACACACCAGGCTTTCATTATTATATTCTAGTAGTAAAAATCATTCCAGGCAGATGAGGCAGGAGGCTGTCTTAGACGAAAAGAGCCCCCTGGGAGAAACAGGTGCCCTTTGTAGCTTTCAGAGCTAAGCTGAGCAGAGAAGCCTCAGCCACCCCTGCCTGTTAACACATGGTGACAAGTTCCACAGTCACAGGTGCTATCACCAGGACAGGCCCTGAGGACAAAAAGCAATGACACTGTAGATGCAGCTAGGTTCCATCCAGTTCTGCAGCCTCCGTGGGCCTTGGTGTTTTTGCACAATGAAGATAATGGCCCCACAGGACTGAGGTCACACAAGAACCTGCTGGGCACAACTCTGAGCAATCCATATGCTCCTCATACACGTCTCATGTACATTTTATGCAGTTTTATTGAGGATGTTTTACTCTACAGAGTTAAGATCAGAGACTGAGGGGTGAAGGACTTGCTAGAAATCAGTTTCTATCTGAAATCATTTCCCAGGAAGGCTGACTCAAAACTTGACACCATGGGGTCCAACCGTCACAGCCAGTACCCAGATGCCTACATGGCCTAAGATTTTCAAGCACAGAAGAAAGATACAATTCCATGTTTCATACATGTAGATTGGTATAATAAAACAGAGAACCCCAAAATAAACCACTGAAATTGTGTTCTGGATGCTTGCCCTCCTCATTCCTGTGCTAAAACTGAGGCCCCAAAGTGATGGTATTAAGATACAGGCCTTTAAGAGGAATAGGCTGTAAGTGTGGAGCCCTTGTGAAGGCAATCAATGCCCAGGTAGAGAGATCCCAGAGAGCTTCTCTGTCCTTTTACCATGTGAGACAGCAGAAGGCACCATCTCTGAGCCAGAAAGCACTCCTCACCAGACTGGATCTGCTGGTGGCCTCATCTTGGACTTCCAGGCTCAGAACTGAGTTATAAGCCACCCCATGGTATTCTATTACAGCTGCCTGAATGAACCTAGGCAGATACCAAGACATTGCAAAGGGAAAAGAGTGTTTTTTCCAGCAAAGGATTTGGGACAAGAGAAAAGCCTCATGACAAAAACAAAGTGAGTTGGTTTACCAACTCACTTTGAATTCATGAAAGTGAATTCAGAATGGAGCTTAGATCTAGCTGTAAGAGGTAAGACTAAGGCTCTTATAAAACAGCCAGGCAGCCAGGTGCTGGTGGCTCATGCCTGTAATCCTAGCCACTCAGGAACAGAGATCAGAAGGACAGCAGTTCAAGAACAGCCCAAGCCAAAAAAAAAAAAGTGAGACCTTTTCTCAAAAAATACCCAGAACAAAAAAGGGCTGGTACAGTAGTGGCTCAAGTGGTACAAGAGAACCCGCCTAACAAGTGCAAGTTCCTGAGTTCAAACCTCAGAACCACAAGGAAGAAAGGAAGGGAGGGAGGGAGGAGGGAGAGAAGGAGAGAGAGAAGAGGAGAGGAAAGAAAAGAAAATAGCAAGGGGCTATGTGACCTTGTGAGCAGAGGCTAGGCAGCAGTTTCTTAGACATGGAACCACAAGTACAAATGACAAAAACAAGAGTAATTGCACATAATAGAAATTCACAATGCTTCTGCTGCAAGTCTACATCAAAAAAGCAAAAAGACAACCCACAAATCAGAAGAGAAAATCTGAAAATCATATAACACTGGTGAACCTTGCCCAAGGGAAGAAGCCAGACCAAAGACGGTCAGTGACTCTGATAGGAAACATACCAATGGGCTGATCTGGGAGTGCAGGAAGTCGGCTGACCCTCCAGGCCTGTGGACTCAGCGACTACCAGGGACTCAGGGTTTCTTAGGGGGAGGGGCATTTGAGTGGACACTGCACAGCTTTGCAAATATCCTAAGATCACTGAATTTTATGCTTGAAATGCGTGAATTACATCTCACGAAAGCTGTTTTTACAAAGTCACATTACCACTTGAATAAAACAGAAAAGAGGAGGTGTGCCAGGCCTTCGGAGCCAAGCACTCACTGTGGATGAGACACCAACCCCAGATGGCTGGGGAGAAAGAAGTGGGATATAAGGTGTACGCCACACCCGCAAGAAAGTTTAACAAGCCTAAACTTCTCACTCCACTGCACTTCTTTCATTGGAAGTTGAGTGGAATTTGCAAAACAGCGTTGAGCTTCCTATGCAAGGGAGTGGAGAGATGGTGTCCTGGCCCATTCACCCACATCTCAGATGGCCTTCTGGGCTACTAATAGAGGACACACGTGTCATGGGCCCCGGTGCAGTGGCCCAGCCTGTAATGCCAGCTAGTTGGGAGGTAGAGATCAAGAGGATCACAGTTTGAGGTCAGCTAAGGAAAAAAGTTAGTAAGACTCCCCCATCTCAACAAATAAGCCACATGCCCTCCGTGTCCCAGCTATGTGGAGGCATAGGTAGGAGGATGGCCATCTGAGGCTGGCTGCCTGAAAAATAACTAAAACAAGGGACTGGAGGTGTGTCTCCAGTGTTAGGTACCTGTCCAGCAAGTGTGAAGCCCTGAGTTCAAACCCCAGTGCTTCCCCAGAAAGCCACAAAAAGCCACAGGAAGTGCTCATGTCCACCATCTGTTATTACTAAGGCCTCTAATTCCTTTTTATTTTCCAGCAGAGGAGGTGGAATCTGCCAGTTCTGTTCAAATGTTCTCCTACCTCTTCAAAATCAGTTATGCATGGGACAGGGGGTGGGCAGGATTTAGGTCACTGGCTGATGTCAAAGGGCACAGAGTAAAGCGTGTGCCCTGGGGGTGCACGGCCTGCCCCGATGGAAAAGGGCAAAGCAAATACCCTTCTAATAGTGGATTCCACGTGCTACCCTAAGAGGGAGCAACCAAACCCAAAGAAAAGGAAGGCAGAGGGATTAAAGGTAGTTAAACTCACATTACGCTCAAAAATCATGTTTCTTTTAGTAACAGCCTGGCTTTATTCTGTGTACACTGATGTGTTGGTGAGTGGACAGCCTGTGCACTGGGGTACTTTCCAGGGTTCTTCAATGGAAAACCTTCCACCAAATGCAATGGAGCATACCCCTTTCTCACCCCCTTCCCAGTAAAAGCCCCAAAGGCCTACATCCTGCCAGTCTTCACTTTGTCTTAACTGCGCCCAAAGCCCTGTGCAGTCCTCAGTTATGGACGTGAGTCGGGGAGTCAATACGCAGACATGCAAACACCCCAGCCACACTGGGTGTCCCTACCGTGAGCCACGGGGCTCCTGGCTTCCTTCTTAAACCAAGAGTTTACTGAGCTCTTGGGACCCCCAGGCACTCTTCTGAGTACCGGCCCTGAAAAGTGAAAAACAAACAGACAAAAGCCCAAAGAAGGCCATCTTTACAAGGGGCTCATAGAAGAGAGAGTAGGAGAGAGTGGCGGATGAGGTGGCACCAGGTAGTGCAGGTCAAAGGGCACGAGTGTCTCGCAGAAGCAAATCGGCTGTGCAGCACAGCGCCTGCACTCAGAACCTCACGCTGCGTGTCTCAACCTTGCTGAGAAAGCAGATCCCAGGCACTCCTCCACATGAAAATCCTGAGCAGCCAAGGCGTGGGGCAGTGCAGCATTCTGTTGGCATGGCAGACAGGTAGGCAGGGGAGGACTGAGGAAATGCCACACCCTGGACCAGTGATTCAGATGGTGGCCCTGTATCCCGACAGCACCTCCTTACATCAAGGTTGAACCAGGAGGGGCAAACAGGATCCAGTGCACAGGTGCCTGCCCTCTTCCTGTCAAAAGCTCAGGTGCCTGACGTCCCACACCCAGGCAGCCACCACACAGCTGTCAAACCACTTGGGAATGGCCTCGGTTTCATGCCACCTATGAACCCCACTCCATTGGAGAGTAAAACCCCAGGCCCTGAAAGCTTTGATGCAGTCAGTCCTCATCCTACTGCCCACCTCACCCGCTGAGGTGCACTTTTGCTTTCCTAATAACTCACTCCTTGCTATCTTCCCACGCTCTGTGGTTCCTTTGCTGTACCGGGGGTAGCACCCTAATCTTAAGACATTGCACCCAAAGAACTGAGGAACACCCTAAACACCAGTAACAATTCCACAGTGAAGGTGTTTCCAAATGAGATGTATGAGATAAATATCTATAATCCTGTTTATCAACTAAAACTAAAGAAAAAACTTTGGAAAGAGTGCTCAGTGCATGCTGGGCCGTGAGCTCTGCACATACAGACCCAAGTAACACAGCCACCTCCAAACCAGAGACAACCGTGGACTGTGACCCCTTATGCAACTGTTTCCCCTACTCCAACGAGCAGGGGAGAGCTGTGCAGACACCTGCATTTGAGAAGAGGAACGGTGGCCAGGTGGCCAAGTCACAGGTGGAACAGGCAGCAAGCTTGAAGTCCAGCAATGCCATCCTGAGGTCCCAGTGGGCCTTTTGGGGGCTTTAGCTCTCCCAGGAGTGGGTTGGGACCCCACCAAAGGGATTGGCTTCAAGGAGTGTGTGACCTGTTTTGTCTTCAAAAGGAGCTTGTAGCTGAAAAGTGACAGGAGGGGCTGAAGGAGCAGGAGGCAGAGACTGCAGAGATCCTGGCTAGAAGGGTGCTACTTGCAACTGGATGCCATTAGGCAGGTGGCACTTAGACCCTGGAGCTAACTGTGGCTTGACAGCCATGTGGGGGGGGGCGGAGCAGAGAGGACCCAAAGCAGGTTCCAGCATGGGCCTGCTCCACATGGCCTTCCCTGTGAAGCCCACTCCATGTGGCCCACTCTGTGTGGTGCACTCCTTGTGGCCTGCGGCCTATGAGATGGGTGTGGGGAGAGGAGCTTGGTCGAGGGCTGGGCAGAGATGAAATGCTGGTGCAGTTGTTTTTATGGCTGGATTAGAGCCCTGACAAGGGACACACCCCTCTGAGGAAGAAGGTGGGGAGAAATCAGAAGATAAGGCATAAGTGTCAAGCTTGGTGTGGACCAGGAAGCTGGCGCCTGACTAGCAAGGGGTGGCCAGAGAAGAGTGGAGCCGCAGAGCACCCTAGCCATCACAGAGAGCCAGGCCAGGTCAATGATGCAACAGGAGTGCACTCTGAGAACTAGGATCCACCCTGGGGTTAGCCATGGTAAGGTCACGGTCACCCTGAAGGGTAGGTTCATGGCACAGAGCAGGCAGAAGCTAAAGTGACATGAGGCCAAGAATGAAAGGGAGAACTCAGAGCAGGACAGGGGTTCCTGGAAGGAGCAGGTAATGTGTGGCAAGAGGGTTGTAAGGATGATGGAGGACAGGCTACGTGGGCCAGGATCACCCCAAGTCTCAGCAGATGACTGGCTGAGCATACAGGGCGAGATGCTGGCAGATCTTCCATCAGGATGGCGGAGGCTGGCTGGGGGCAGATGTGGGGAGGAGAGGTGTGGAGGTGGGCAGTGCACAGTGGGAACTCCTGACTATGTGTGGTTTTCCAGAAAGTCAAGAAGCAGAGTTAGCTTGAGTGTGAGGTGGAGCAGACACTCTGGATCCAGAGTGGAAGAGGAGGCTGTGAAGCAGAGAGAGAAGCTGTCTCCCACTGCAACTCTGGAAGCTGGGTTTGGGCTGTGATCCAGAAAAACAGTCCTGAGTGCCAAAGTCCCAAATGATCAAAGTCCTCCAAGTCTAAGTCCCAGAAGTATAATTCTGAAAAAAGGCTTAAATTTATTTAAAAGCCATGTTCTGACACTTTAAAAGGACATTTATTGACACTTTAGAGACATATCAAGTTGGACACTGGAGCACTTCCTAGGCCCCTTCATGCAATCAAACAGGCCAGAGTAAACACTCAGGCGTACAAGGACAGGCATACAGATGTAACAGCCACTCGCACAAACCCCACCCAGAAACAAGTAAGGAAAAGTGAAATGCATCAATGCACATCACTGTGGTTGATGACCAGTACACTCAATTTTGTTCCAGATGACTGATGACACTGTCAGGGAAAAACCATCAAAAACCTCAGTGGGTCACCCTGCACACACAGGCACCCAAAGAGCCTGTCCCCCCAAACACAAAAGTACAAGAGGTCATCTCTCCACTTGCTGAGGGAGTTTCAATGTTTCCCACACATGAACGATGTCTGCGGCCTGACAGGACACACTGACCCTTCCCGGAGTTCTGCTTCCCTCCCCTCTTGTACAGCCTCTTTTGTCAACTGGCATAGAAGGTTGGGGGATTTGTGTTTCAGCATTTCACAATTGCAGACTTTAATCTTTTGGGGTTTTAATCTTGGGACTTTAGTTTTTAGGGATCTTGATCTTTTGGGGTTTCACATTCAGGACCAGGCATTGGGACTGTCTTCCAGTATTCTGACTGGTAAGGTTGGAAGCCCACTCAGGGCTGGAGATCATGCAATACAGAGAGACATGCAATACGGACAACCCAACTGGGCTGTCGTTTCTGCCCAGCCTGTCCTCTCACTGTGAGCTTTATGCCACCCCCTCACTGCCCAGCTGCCTGTGTGAGGGGCAGAAGTTGGGAGGCTGAATGACAGGTCTGGTGTTTGCAAGAGAACATAACAAATGCAGAGACAGCCAAGTTTTGCCCAGGAAAGTATGAACCATGGGTCCTGTCAGTCCTTCTGTAACTTCACATTTCCCACGTATCCAGAATGATGCTGAGTGACAATTACTAGACAGCAGCTGGGTTTAGTGACTGCCACTTCATCTCACCAAGGCCTATGCAGCTGCTGCCCCGAGCAGGACTGCAGGCAGGGCGAGCAGGATGAAAGGGGAGTGGGCAGGTCCAGCCTCCCAACCAAACTCCAGCAGGAGAGACCTGCATGCTGTGATCCACAGAACAGTAAGTTGGCCTGTGCTCTGAGGGGTGTCCGCAGGCCATTCTCTGTCCTGTGGGAAGCAGCTGGCTTCAAAGAAACCATGAAGCCTGCAGCCAGCATCGAACTGTGAGCAGCTCCACTCCTGCTGTGCCCCTGCCTTCTCTTCTCTCTGCACCAGCATGGCACAAGTGTGGCCTTACTTCTGCACTGCTAATGTGGTGCCTTTCTACATGGAGCTGAAGAGGCCCCTCCCTCCCCTTGGTACCTGAAGCACAGGTGGGTATCTCATGCAGAGACATCTGGACGTCTTACTGTAGGCAACACAGCATGCCTAGACCTTCCCTTCCACTCACACCTGGTCCATCCTGAGAAGGCTGCACCCGTCTCTTCCCCAGCCTCTCTTCCCCACCACCATGGTGTCCTGTCCAGTCTTCATCTCTCAGCAGATGCCACACTTGTGTCTCTGCTGTCACTTCCTGGAGCTCCTTTGTCCCCACCAAACCCAGCAGATGCCCCAATGGCAGTAGCTCCACCCGTGTGCACCCTGCATCCTACCCAGTCCATAGTATGACCTGAAAGACATGTCACCACATCCTTCTTGGCCCATTGCCACATCCTATGGGGTCCACAGTGTGAGCTGCAAGCTGTGTCCTACCTGGTCCATAGCATGACCTGCAAGTCACATCCTATTTGCACAAGCTACAAACTCAGGTAGGATAGGATCTCAGCCTGCACCGTTTCCCTGAGGACCCACAGGTTCCCAGATGCCAGCCCTTTCCAGGTGAGTAATGTCAATCTGTCCACCAGGCTGTCCCCCTTTGTCTATCTGGGAGACACATTACAAGAACCTGAAGGGGTGGCAGTTTCTGTGCTGTGTGTTGTCCAACCCTCCTGTCTTTGGTTTTTCTAACATCCAATCAAGGTGAAAGTATACATGTTGCTTTGTGATCTATCCCCCACTTGGTGGTGAGCTCCCAGAGATATACACCTTCCCTGGCTCTCAGCTCCTGGGGGCCCAGCCCAGTGCCTTTGTATGGTAAGTGCACCCACAAACACCTGCTCTACCTCACTAAACTGCACTCCATGGCCTTTTGCTCCATGGCTTTCTATGCACACCTGTGCAAAACATGATTCCATGCCCACAGCTGTCCTGTGAGAGTTCACTTTTACAAGCTAATAAAGTATGTGGCAGAGATTCAAAGCCAGGAATAAAACGCTATGCAGCCCCATCTGCAAACTATCTTTGCTGAGACCTCTCGGGATGCAGCACAGACCTGCTCTGTGGGAGGCATGTTGCTCTCCTACCAAACCAATCATGACCTTGAAATACAATACAATCCACACTGACTCGTGCTCTGGACACCCCTTCTTTGGAGAGATGGAAGCTGGAGTTCAGACCCCTCACACCTGGGTACTGTGCAGTCCCCATGAGAATGCCAGGTGTGGGTGACACACACTTGGGAAACACTGTGTTTCCCTGTACAGGGTGGTGGTAGACCCATGGTTTGGGCTCCTGTCTCTCTCTGCCTGGGGAGTGCAGTCTGAGGACGCAGGCCATGGAGACTCATAGATCTCTCCAAGGCAGGCGCACGGCTCCATCTAGGGGACACAGTCACTCCAGCAGCCTTTCCTGGAGCCTTGGGGAGAGAAAGATAGGTGCCTCCTGGCAGAGTCCAGCTGACCCTGTGGCAAAGACCATGGACAGCTCTCTCTGAGGACAGCAAAGATGCATTGCATGTGGTCCCCAGTGACAGAGCTTCTACCTCATCACTTCTGTCAACGTGGCACTTTCCCTTCCCTGGATGGTTCTCAGGACTTTATGGACATTCAGATCCCAGCTTCCCCCTCCGAGAAAAGCACAAAAGTTGGTGGGAAGTCGGCTTCCTTCACCCCACACATGAATTATCATCAGGCTTGTACAGCAGTAGCCGTTACTATCTGGTTTTCAAGTCTCAGCACAGATAACATGGCAAACATTTTGAAAGAGGAAACTTTCAGTGCATTGACACAGATGAGTCATGGATAGGGGAGAAAGAGTCAGAAGTTAAAAGAAACACACAAGGGCACAAAAGCACACTCTGTGTCCCAGACAATGCAGGCTGCCATGGGCCTTCTCAGACCCTGAATGCTGTTCAAGCTCCCAACAAGCCAGGGTCCCCAGTTAAGCAGAAGACACTGAATAGCTTCCCTGGAGCAGACAGAAGGGGTGTCTGCAGGCAAGACAGATGTCAGTTCTGAATTTCATGTGCAGGTGCTGTGCAAATGGAGCCCTCACAGCTTCTCCTGCTGGATATTGAAGTGCAGGGTGTGAGGAAGCTGCTGGTCTCTCCTGGACAGATCCACCCCACACAGCCCAGTGCACAGCGCCCTGACTTCCTTAGGGCCAGCACTAAGAAAGACAATGCCGGCTACCTCCAAGTTCTGCAGAACAGAACACGGCAACTGGATTCCAAGTTCAGTGATAGGACAAAAGCGGTCTTTCCTTTCTCAGAACACCAGATGGGTCTGCAGTATGGTTCACATTTAAATCAACCACATCCAGGGTCAACGACAATCTCTAAGGAAGGAAGGGCCACCCTAAATCCCGAACTCAGCCACCATTCAGAACCTCATGGTGCCACTCACTCAGTGGCCTGGAGAGGGTCTGGGCACATCCTGGGGACACTATGCATGGGAACAGCCTGCACTCTGCAGAGCAGAAGCCCAGGAGTCCTGAGTACCAAGTCCCAGCCCCCATCACAATAGGTCAAAGAAGAGACTTCTTCCTGGGAAGAAAGGGCTTATCTTGGAGTCAGTGGTGAACAATGTCTGCTGTCCCCTTGCTAGGAACAGACTGTGACTCAGCACCCCGTCAAAGGCCAGAGACAAGGTTGGTCCCATGCTACATGGCTCCCTTGAACCAAGGTGACCAAGAAATTCCACCCAAATTTCTCCACATGGGTCTTACCCAAAACAAGCAGTAAGGTGAGTATGCCAAGCCAGGGATTACTGCTTCCATTTTATAGGTAAGCAAAGAAAGGCTGAATTTGTGAAAAATCACAGAAAATTACTGTACCTTAAGACCTTTCTACCAGGCTAGGTCACTTAGGAACTCATGCATACAGATACCCTGACAAACCTGCACATATCTGACACCACACAATGCAGAGTCCTGTCAAATTCTTCTATGCCGTTTGATTTCCTTGGGGAGATGCTGCTGGTGTTCTGTGAACATGTGTGTGGGCTTCATCATGCACACAAGTCCTCCCTCAGGCCTGAACTCATGTGGTGGTTTGCTTAAGTCCTTCTGTGCTTTTCAGACCCAAGTTTTACAAGTGTTTCAGAAATAGAAACCACAGGGAGGAAACTGTAAAATTGAACTACTAACAAAAGAGGCTTCCAATTTATCTAAATTATCAAATTCAAAATGAGGTACGTCTTGAGAATCACTGCTAGCATTTAATACTTATTCACAGCTCCCTGGATTTCCACTGTGGGGTCTCAGGGGCTCCAGAAGCCTCACCAGCCATGATTTCATCCTGCACTCAGCCGTTCTCTCATTTCTTTTCCTCAACTTTAGGGAGCAACCAACCATGATGTCTGACTCTCCCCGGCACAGAAAAAAAATTGTACTGAATTGCCCAGAATTGAGCCAAATAGTTCGTAGAGGAGAAAAAAAAATTATCTAGTATATAATCCAGAGTTGCCTCAAACACAAAGTGACATTCCAGGTCTGAAGACAGAGCCTCCACTCCACACACATCCTGCACAGAACGGTCTGTCACCACAGATGCTGAAGGAAGGTATCCTGCAGGTCCTAATGCCTGGGTGTGCTCACACTTACAGGACATTTATGTCTGACACACTAGAATACACGAGCACATGCGTGACACCATCAAACTGTTCAGGATGCATGCTAGGTCTTGCTGTGCATGGGGAGACCACCCTCCTTTATTTGTGAGGCCTTGGCTTAGACCCTCACTTCTCAAAGTGTGTGCACCTGGAAACTCCACAGAGTGCAAACAGAGCAGCTGTGACTGAATAAGTCACCATGATGTCCCAGATGGCTATAAAGGGTCTGAGTTTCATGTTCCTCTCTGGGTGACCTTCCAGGATGACAACTCTGCTAAATGATTCTGCACCTTCTAGCAATGGCAGGCATTTAAAACGCTCCTATTTTGTAGAGAACAGCAGCAGTCACCACAATGTCTTTTTGAGATTAGCATGCATGCAATCTCTTGGCTCCTGTCTCAGACACACATGCACACATAGCCTCTTCTGTCCACACGACTGAGCTCTGCTGCAGGAATGGCAGAGCAAGGTACCAACAGGCTGACAAGTGGCTATCATGGGGGAAACAATGGGCCAGAAATAGGCCAGCTAGGTGCACTGAAGGGTGTGGGCAGGGTTGAAATGCAGTGTCCTTTGGATTGGACCAGGGCTTGAAAACAGGGTGACAGATGGGGACAGATTACCAGAGCACCACACGAGAGAGACTGGAAGAGCACAGGTGTTTGGGACCAGGGGGAAGCTGCTGAATCGAGGACCCTGGGTTCCTAGCCACAGGGCAGGAGGGTTGGTCGCACCACCTACTCTCCCCACCTTCTTCATCACAGGGTTTGAGCCATGCTGCCCAGCATCCAGCAAATCACCTGCCACTACGTGCATTCTGCCTGATGTGGAGCCAGGACACAGTGTAAGTCTTTGACTGCTTTAGCTTTCAGGAGACTCCAGCGGTGCCCTGGCTTCCTCGGGAAGAAAGAGACAAGTGTGGACTCTCAGAACAGCAGCAGCAAAAGGAGGGTGTGTGTTCAACACCCTGGGAAGGTGGCTTGTTTCTCAAAGAGGGCCAGTCATTGCCTTCTGCTGTGTTTGAGGGCACTTGGAATTTTGAACGTGTTACTGGCTGGCCTCTACACTTTTCTAACACCCTGTTTCTCCAGCCTCTGGCATTCCCCCTGTCTGCAGAGCTATCTTCCCAAAGCACAGCTCATGTCCTTCCTGCCCCAGGTCTCACAGGCAGTCACAGCGCTCCTCATATCACATAGTTTAATGCTTGGCCCTGACCACACTCCTGCAATGTCCAGGCCAAGCTACCCACAGCTACCTTGTTGCCCACGAAGACCTGAGTTACTGGTGGGTCACCAAGCCTGAGCTGCTCACCCTCACTTTCCTTCCCTCTCAAAAGAGGGAACTCCACTCTTGGATCACCATCACTTCCGATGCATTTACCCTTTGATCCCTGATTCAGGTCACCTGAACCAAAGCCTCCTGCCCCAGGACTGACAGGAGCCAACTATCAACATGGGGCTCACCACCCACACACCCTGAATATCCAGGGTCCGTCCATTCATCTTCCCAAAGGAGGAGTACAAGCCTGGGGGAGGGCTGTGCAGCGGGGCCTTCACCTCCCTGCCCCCCACCACGGTCTAGTGGTCCGCTTAATGCACACAGAGGTATAGGGTTGTTGGTGGGCATCATGGTATGTGAATCCCAGATCTGGTTCCAATTCCAGCCCCAGGGTGTGGCTGTGGGATGGCCTCAGCTGAGCCTGTGTTCACCTCATCTTTCTCTTCCCAAAAACATGATCACTAAGAGAAACAGTTGTAGGAAAAAATTCTGACCACAGGGAGATGGACTGCTTGTCATTTCTGTTACAGGCAGCCATGCTCTGCAACACAGGCTAAGACCACATTGTGGTCAGCCATGCCAGGCATCCGTGTATTTATTGAGGGCGGAGGGAGTATTGTGGAAAGGCAGAGACAGACAGACAGATGCTGAGTGACAGAGAATCAGAGAGATACAAAGAGACATAGAGACAAAGGGAGATAGAGAGTCAGAGAGAAACAGAGATAGACTAATAAAGTCAGAGAGATAAGAAAGAGACAGACACAAAGGGAGAGAGAGAGAGACAGAGAGACAGAGGAAGATAAAGGAAGGGAGGGGTGGGAACACAGAGGTAGGGGCATCTCCGTGTTCACTCAGCCAGGCTCTAAAACCTCCGCATCACAGGGGCAGACCTATGATCACCCTTGGATTTATGGCTTCACCTTCCAAATCTGCCAAGGGTTTGTTACCTATGTCCCCATGCACAAGGACACCAGCACATGGCTTCAGGCAAAACACAGGGTGGCAGACGAAGTGATAATGTTCGAACTGTCTGTATGCGACTCTGAACAGTGCCATCCTCTGCCTTGGAGGAGCTCTGCCGCAGCACTGAACGCTTGCTGATGGGATGCTTTGAGGAGACACACACCGTGCGTGCTGCACCTGGCACCAAGATGGAGCTCCCACACTTCAGTGGTGAGTCGGGCTGGGCAGAAGCCCAGCAGTTTAATGTGAGGAGTGACAGACACCAATATTCTAGAGTTCTCCTTCCTGCCACTTCCAGCATCTTACTTTTAGGATGTGGTAAAATCTTCTGGCATACAACAGACCAAAAAATCCTGGTCAGAAACTGCTCACGGCATCAGAGAAACATGGCTCTGCAGCTTCAGCTCCTCAGCAGTCGTCCATCCTGAACCTGCTGGCTTGTCAGGTGTATTGTCCCCGGGCCCTCGCTCAGGATGGATGGTGTCCCTGCAGGGAAGACTCTGAGTGCACAGACATGGTGACTGACCTGGGTCCAGGATCCACTGGGCCTACCGGGCCTCCACTGCCTGCACTTTCTACCTAGCATGGCTAGGAACAAGCCACTGTTTCTTCTATGGCTGCAGGTGAGGGAGGCCGCCCTGCCACCCCTCCAGCAAAGGACTCACAGGTTACCAGTGGGCAGTAGTGTTTCCAAAACACAGGCATTTCCCACATGGCCTGAACCACAGCCTGGATGGGAGACTGACCCCACCACCCGTCAGCTTGTGGACAGGTAGCTCAGGGACACAGGCCTGAGACTGGGACCCACGAGTAAGAACATAAGCTCAGCATCCAAGGACAAACTTGCCTGTTTAAGGTGAAAGATTCAGAGTTGAGAAAATAGTCAGTGTGACTAATTCTAACCACCAGGGAATTCACTCCTAATTGTAAGGGAACAGTTAGAAAGTATTTTGCTTAATGGACTAGAGACGTCTTCTAAGACCATAGTGATTTTTTTCAGTAAAATGTTCTTTGTACTAATTAAAATACTTTGATATTTTTGCATTGACGCTCCTTCTGAAGGGATTGGAGATTTTTTATTTTTGCATTGGAAATCACCTCAAGGAACCTCTGCCTTAACCCAACCACACCAGAGGGACAAGCCATCTGAATGTCTCCCCCAGGCTACTGAGCAGGCCTGCCATGTCCCCTGTGGGCTGTCTCCCTCTGCACCTGTGGCTGCCCTGCCACTCTGCTGAGGATGGACCCCCACTTCCCCTGCACCCCAGCAAAGTACACGGGCCTGCTGCACACCAGGTGAGGAGCTGCCCTGGAAGACAGAGCCTGCTCACAAGTGAGCACCTGCCGAGCACAGGAGAGACCACACCCAGCAGAACGGCCTTTTCTGAAATGATTATTGCCACAGCACGACAAAAAGGCTGGTGGCTCTCCTGGGCAGGCAGGAAGCTCTGACTGAGTCCAGGCTTGGCCTTTCCTCCAGATTATCCTCAGGCCTATAGTGGCTCAGTCTGAAACAGAGTTTGTTCTGACTTCAGATCCATGGTTAGCTCTATTGGCTATTTACCATGGCTTTGATTTAACTCAGCTTGGTTAACAAAACCCTAACAACATACCTTCACAGATCAAACGACTTGCGGCTATGGAAAGGGCTCAGGACACCTTTGCCCTTCAGAGCTCCAGCACCACCTGTGGCTGGTGCAGCTCCGACCTGCCCCCTGGACCTACAGCCTCTTTGGGGCCATCCACTGCTACAAACGCCACCATGCATGGCTGGGCACCATACCAAGTCTGAGGCAAACAAGCACCAGGCAAATATTCGCTGAGTTAATTGAGGCCTAACAGACCAGCATGCTAAATTTGTAAGTGTAAAATTGGGGGACCCCATTTACACCTTTCCTGGGAAATAGTTTAAGAAAACCCAAACCTTAATTAAATTCTGAACACAGACAGGCAGGGTCATTGTAGGCAGCACAAAACAATGGTATAATTAATGTTTCAAACATGATCCTTCTGTGGTTAGTGTCCAAACCCTCATGAAAAGTGGTTTTAACAAATTGCAGAAACAGCATACCAAAACAGAGAAGAAGTTAGACTATTTGGGGTCAGCTATAACATCACAATAAGGCTTAGATCATCAACTCTGAGGGTGTTTTGCTTATCTAAAGCATACAATAAATTAAATGTTGTATTTTGCTTGAATTAAAAAAAGTGAGTCAGATGCAATTTTTTTATGTATGTTTAATCTCAGTTTTCAATATTTTCCATTCAAAATGACAAAATGAATTTCAAAACAGTAATAAACTTGTTTTCTTCTGCTACTGTGAATTTAGTCCATTTCCAGATACAAAGATGAAAGAAGTGACAAACTGAAGTTGTTTTCACATGAGGCGACCTGCAAAGGAGAAGAGACTGATCAGAAGCATTCCTGCTAAGCCAGAGGCTCCTGGGACAGGATGGAGGGTCACAGTCACTTGTCACCTCCAGTCCCTTAGGGCCCATCATGGCAGGGGCATCACTGTGCAAAGCACCTGACTCAGCGGGTGGTGCTCCTGTCACAGGGAGTGTGAAGGCATGGTATGGGTGACAGCCTTAGGGACATGAGGCTGCTACAGATGCTTCAGGACTGGTGGTCAGCATGACAGCCCAGCATTCCCACAGAAAGGTGGAGCCATCTCTGAGTACCGGAAATGCACATGCTGACCACAAGTCCTGTGGCCACTAGTGCCAGCTCCTGACCTGACCAGACTCTGAGGCCAGGGTGGTGCTAAGCCAGAACACAGGATCCGACCAGTGAGAACTCAGGCCACTCAGGCTTTCCAGACCTGGCTTGTGTGGGATGAGGACCAGGTGCACAGGGGCACTTGAAGCAGCCCAACTGACCCAAGAAGGTCCTAAGGGACCAGAGGAGGCCCTGGCTGACCTGAAGAAGCCCTTATTGACCCTGACCCAAGGAGGCCCCAAGTGACCAGAGGAAGCTCCAACTGACCCAAGGAGGCCCTGGTTGACCCAACACTGTCCAACTGACCTGAGAAGGCCCTGACTGACCAGAAGTAGCCCTGACTGACCTGATGCTGCCTGACTGACCCATGCCTTCTGCAAGGGTATCCCCCCATGCCCTCACCAAGGCATTTCCTGGCCCTTGTTCCTGGAGCCAACTCACTGTGCCTTTGGTGACCTAACTCTATGTGAGCCCTGCCAAATCTCCCTCCAGTTGCTCACTCTGAAGACAGCTTTTCTCAGTGCTTGCTGAGGCTGGTGTGATGCTAGCTTAGAACTTAGGTGCCACCCAGCAAGAGAACTCAGTCTCTTTCCTGTTCCTTCCCTGACCTTGGGGTTCTTGCCTGCTGTCCCCAGCCAGGCTGGACCCCGCTACTCTGCCTTCTCTCTAATGATACAAGATGAAATAAAACACATTAGTCCCCAGGGCTGGGATTCTATATAATCGCTTTCTGCCTCTTCCTGACTTAGCAGTCACTCAGGGTTGTGATGGCCTCTGTGCTGTCCCTCGCTGTTTATTTTCGCTAGGTGGTAACTACTTTCTAAATATCACTTTCTGACCATGTGTTGGCTGGGAGTGTGATGACCTCAAGATGAAGATCTGTGAGCAGACAGGAAGCTAAGAGCCAACAGTGCTCCTCAGGTGGACATCGGCCCTGCAACTGTGCCAGGCAATACAGGTCTGAACATTGCACAGTCAGGGATGCCAGCAGAGAGGGCAGTGGGCACAGGGTCCATGCACTAGGCATGGCTTCAGCTATAATTTGAGAGCATCCTATGTGACGAGATTACGAGAACAGGACATAAGCAAAATAAGATGCAGCTCAGTTGTTTTTCCTAAGATGTTTATCACTAGGCTGAGATTGGCACAGCCCCAGCCACAGAAGAAGAAAATGCAGAACAGCTGCTTCTCCTAAGTTGTTTACGGTTAGAGAAGAGGAAGCAGGAACGCAGGTTTCTCCTGTGACAATGTCACACCCCTCCCGAGAACCGCTGCTCCACCCTGTTTACCACTGTATATAAAAGACTCGCTGAAGGAGGATGGGAGGCTTTTTGCTTTGGGGGTTTTGCTTTGGGGACTTTTGCTTTTGGCTTTTGGCTTTGGGTTTTTGGTTTTTGGGTGTGGGAGGCTTTGGGAAGGGAAGATTGCTGGAGGGGGAAAATGAATTAAAGGGAGGATTGCTGATGAGAAAAGAATTGCTGGAGGGGAAATGCTGAAGTAGAATTGCTGGGGAGGAATTGCTAGCAAGTCTGAGGGCCAAGAATGTAAGAGAGCTAAAGAAAGAACATGGGACAGTGCAAGTCTGGGGGCAAAGACTTTAAAAGAGATTATGCTAAAGAAAAGATAAGAGGAAACATGAGATGGTGTGAGTCTAAGGAAAGAGGTTTTAAAGAATAATGAAGTAAGGTTTTAAAGAAGATGTTAGAAGCAAGGTTTTAAAGAACTGTAAAGGAGTAAGGCCTTAAAGAATATACATAGAGAAAAGAAGCAGAGTAAATGAAAAGAATAATAGAGAAAAGAAGTGATGAGGGTTGTGCATCTCCACTTGTGTGCCCAACACACCTGATCCAACTTTCTGTCTGTCTGTCTATCCTGTGTCCTTTCTGCATCTCCAGTCACCCCCAGTTAGCCTCAGTTAGGTTCAGTAATAACAAGGGAGTGAGAGAAAAAGCTCATTCCAATCCTAGAGGCCCCACACAGTGTCTCTGTGTCTGTCTCTCTCTCTCTCTCTCTGTTTCTTGCTCTCTGTCTCTCTCTCTCTCTCTCTCTCTCTCTCTCTCTCTGTTTCTTGCTCTCTGTCTCTCTCTCTCTCTTTCTCTCTCTCTCTCTGTTTCTTGCTCTCTCTCTGTCTCTCTCTCTCAGACACACACATACACACACGCGCGCAAGCAATCGCTGTTGATTTGGGAAGAACTCCACCTTGCACAATGGGGAGACAGCATTGTACACAGTTAATTCAAATCCAGGCACTCAGGTCTCCACTCCCTGCCTCTGTTGGGTCTCCAAACAGGGTCAAGTTGGATTCCTGGCCATGGGAACAAACATGACAGGTCACCTTGCCAGTGCTCATGTGCTCAACACTTCATAAGGCTCATCTCCCTGAGAGACCACGTCCCACTCTGAAGCATGGCACGGTGGTCTGTCCAAAGTATCTGTGATTCTTTATGGTTTGGGTTTGGGTTTTGAGATGGGATCTCACTGTGTTGTCTAGGCTGGCTTTAAACTCTTGGGCTTAAGCCTTTCTCCTGCCTCAGTGTCCTGAGTAGCTGGGATCACAGGGACCACTGTGCCCATCTCCATCTGTGGATTCTTCATGAGCAAAAACATCAAAACCACAGCACTGTCCTCTTCCCTATCAAGATTCCAAGGGTCCACTGACTTCTTCCCCTCAGTTCTGCCTCCAACCAGCATGAGACAAGACAGTGAGGGTAGCATGGAAAAAGGCAGAGGGGTGGTTCTAAGTGGCCATGGGACCCAGGAGTCTCCCGTGGGGTTATTAGGATCCCAAGACAAGGTGCCTGAGCAGAAAAAGGCTCGAACATGCTGTCCCGGACACAGCATGTAGCACCTTAGTAGAGTCATAAGGAAAAGAGATGGTGTGGGGACACCAGAGTTAGAGAGAAAAGGAGAAGAAGAAGCAGAGGCAGTGGCCCACAGCCAGCCTCACTTCTAATAAAAAGCAGGCATCTATGTTGTAGAGCATTAAGGACAAACTGCTCACCAAAACTATTTAAAGACTGAAGCCAGCACCAGTTGTGTATGCCTGTAATCCTAGCTACTTCTTAGGCTGAGAATGGGAGGATCACAATTTGAGGCCAGCCTGGGAAAAAAGTTCAAAAGACCCCATCTCAACCAATACCTGGGCATGGTGGTGTGTGCCTGTTATCCCAGCAATAGTGGGAAACATAAAAGAGAAGATCTTGGACCAGGCCAGCCTGGGCAAAAAGTGAGACCCTATCTCTAAGTAACCAGAGCAAAAAGCACTGGAGTCATGGCTCAAGTGGCAGAGTATGGCATTGTGAGTTTGAGACCCTGAGTTCAAATACCAGTATTGCCAAAAAATAAATGAACAAATAAATAAATAAAAAAATACTGAGCACTTATAGACAGAAAGACTAAGAACTGTGAAAACAGCAAGTGCAGATATAGGAGCAGGGACTTCACATCTCACACCAAGTGATGGGAGACGAGGTCCGGTGCAGTGTGTAGACAGCGGAGCTGGGTGACAGCAAGACAACAGCCACTGACTCAGACTCATGGGCCACACATGGTGGACAGTCACCACCAGGCCTCACACGGGAAGAAACAAACCTCATCAATACTGTCACTCAGAAACAAACGCACGCTTACACTCACACACCGGGAGCATGATTCTCATTTTAGAGTCTGGGCTCAGAGGTTTTCAGTGGGTCGTGTTGGCTCTAAAGTGAGATTCCGCTATCCGCCTACAGAGAGAAGGCGGCACCCTGCCTAGGTGGACCCACAAAGGCCAGGTGAGTAGGTGACGCCTCTTCCTGAGCTGCCCTGACAAACTGGACCCCACCTCGTAGGCTGCAGTGCGCCAATCCCTCTAGAAGTAAGGAGGGGACTGCCCAGGACTGAGAAAGACCCTATCTGGCATCTACAAAGCCAGCATCCCTGTGCAAGTCCTCCACCCCTCACCCTAGGCATCTGGACAAGAGTGAGCATTTTTACAGCAGTGTTGTGTCCTTAGAAAATCTGAAAACCAGCATCGTGCTTACGTGGGGGAGAAACCTTGTCTTGATGACAGCATCAGCACCAACACCTGCAGGTGCTAGAATTTCTGCAGCACTGTGGCCTCCTTCCTCCAGTGCAGAGACCCATGCACACTGACTACAGGGCTTGCACAGTAGCCTTGAGGCTCTAACAAGGCATCAGAATCTCCTCCATTTCTCACGTCTGCCACCTCCACAGTAATACCCTTGGAATTCTGGGAGCACCCCAGGAAAAAGTGTCCATTTCAATGTTGGACTTGCATTCCTGGGAGCAGTGGCTGTGGACAGCCTACAGAAGCCTCTGTACACTGATTGTCTTTGTCCCTGCCCTTCCTATCCAGTGGCTTTGCTCACATTTCTCATTTAAGTTGTCCACAGTGGTCTCAGCCATTCCCGACAGCTGTCACTAGCATCAGGAAGGAGACATTCCTTAGAGGCTGGGAGGAAAAGCCCAGGGAAGCTTTAAGAGACCCAACCAGAGAGTGAAGGAGCCTAGCTGTCTCACACAGCAAGAGCTGTATAGCCCCTGACCCCACCAAAGATGACAGACAGGACATTTCTCCATCTTAGCACATCAGCAATTCTAGACTCTGACTACCAAGTTCAAGATGACCAAGACAGGCTTCTGCCTGCCCACAATTAGCTAATCTATGGTTAGGGGGAAATCACTCCAACAACTGGTCCGAAGGCACCAGCTGAGTTCAGTGTGGCTAATCTTGAGAATGGGCCCTCTCTGTTTGGAGTCAACTAGGGAGAAGTGACAGCGGGTCCACCGGTCTCTGTTCCTGTGTAGAGTACCGTCATCATTAGGGTCTGAAATGAGTCACTTCAGCTGTGCTTATCTGGACATATCCCAAAACATGCTGCATTTTTCTGGCTAGCAGCTGACGATATTTATATCCTAGAAAGCTGAGCAAACCCATGCACTAGGACCCTTCCTATACACCCAGGATAACCACAGCCTCTTAGGGCATTAGGACATATCACTAGATCCTTTATTTCCAGGAATAGACTGATCTCGATACTGATGACTCTGTACACGTGTGACCATCAGAAACAAAATAACAGGCCAAGCCAGCACTGTGGGTTCTATTCAAGGTCTGACATTTAAAGGAACCTTCAGGGTGCCATTTTGAATCTTTCCTTTTGGTTTGATAGCAGGTGCTCACTTCACCTGCTATCAAAAACCTAGAGGAGTCACTATGTGGATAAGGAGAGATGGCTCAGAGACACTCCTCAGTCCCCAGAGACCTGTCCCCAGGTCATATGGCTCCAGCTGGCTCCCCTGCCCCACATGCCCTGCCCGGTTCTGCAAGGCTCTCCTGAAGTCAGAGGACTGAACTGTTGGCTGGGTCTGTGTTCCTTTAAACTTACTGATTTCTCAGATCAGGGATCACATCACCCAGATCAGAGCAATCGTAGATGACCTCCACTGTCCCAATGACATTAATATGCCCTGTTACTCCCAAGCGTGCTGAGGCACCCATCCCATGACCACTGCCAAGACCTCTGTCTTCTACTCAGTATGAAACTAGGCAGGGTGATGTGTATGTAGGCTCTGAGGACCTCAGCCTGGGCTCTGGGAGCTCTCACTGCGCCAAGAAGCGCTGTGAAGGGAAAGAAGTTTGTCAGCTAATGAGGCTGCAGAGAGGCTGGGCAGACAGTGCCTGCAGGTCTCCCCAGTTGCTAGCACTCATCTCATATCAAAATTGGTCATTTTGAGACTCAAAAACTTTTAGGAGCAAGCTGGGCACTCATGCCTGTAATCCTAGTTGATTCAGGAATATCATGGTTCCAGACCAGCCTGAGAAAACAGTTCACAAGATGCCATCTCCAAAATAAGCTGTGCCAATAGACACACACTTGAATAATCATACAATTTATCTTTTATGGAAAATGATGTATTTACTTTATAAGAGTTATTTTCTTGTCATCAGATTTTAATGTAGGTGTTTACTTCCTAGTACATTTCTTAATCTTTGATAGTGAAATTATCAAGCAAACTAACTGTCAACAAGTGCTGGATGGGTTCTCAATTTAACTTTATTGAGCAGTTTGGGAAGCAACCTTTGTCCAGCTCTCCCTCCCTGTGTTCACACACACAGCCAATGTGCAGTTGTTTTCTTTCTGACTTGGCTGTGAGAAGGCAGTGGTTCTGGCCCAAGGCCATGGCTTTCCTCGGTTCACTTTGATCCAAGCTGTCACATGGTCCTGTATCTGTCTTTAGCAAGGCTAAAGCAGTGGAAATGGGACAGGTCCAGGAGTAGACTGAGTCTGATGGAATGTGAGTTCCACTTGCCTTTAGAAATGTATTCACAACAAAGTGAACTCAGAAATATCCACAGTCCCCAACACAGAACCAGCCACTGTCCCCAAAGACACAGGGTTGCTAAGTGCCAGAAGGACTAACTCACCTTTGAACCCGGAAATGCCTCCCACCATCCAATGGAGACATCTCCATTCACAGAGGGGCAGGGGCTATACTCCAGATGCAGAGGTAGAACCCTCTCTTTTATGTGATTCTTGGTGAAGATTCGCCTTGTGGTGTGATCACAGGGTGGAGATGCTGCTCCATGGAGACACTCCAGCCTCTCACTTGGTGCAATGATCCAGGACGGAGGACACAATGGAGACATCCAATGAAGAAGCATGCAGAGCTGTGACCCAGCCACCTGTGTGCACATGTGAAAGACAACATGTGATGTGGTGTATTTCCCAGGAAAGAAAAGCTGTGAGTGCTCACTACGAAAGAAGAACGCCTATGTGGTGCAAATCAAGCATGGTGAACATGGCGGGGAGTCGCATGCACTGAGCTGGGTCTTTCAGGCAGGAAAGTCCATGGAGATTTGTAAGGGAACTCACCTTCCCCGGTGCTTCCTCCTGGACAGCAGGCAAGTGACCATCTCACTGTGGGCAACGCATCCATTTAAGCTCTGAGCCATCCCTCTAATACTCCAGTCACACCAGCTGGTCAGAGCATGCATCGGATTTGAGGGGTGGAAAGAGGCACCAATTTTTACAGACTAGAAGAAGAAATCTCAAATGCGGTAACTTTTTCCTTAAAGTGACAGTTGAAAAGTGCTTCCTTTGAATTAGCAAAATATTTACAGGAACATGACCTAGAGTAACAAGGCCATGTAAGCATGAAAATTACAAAATTCATTGAAATATCCTGAGTTCCTTAACTTTATGAGGATGAATTAACTGACTCTGCCAAGCAGGACACACACTTGCAGCCTCCGTGGGCAGAAGTACAGGAGTCACTGCTATCTTCAGATACTGGGGCTGCCAGGACTGCGGCCACTCTCAGCAGGGTGAGAATGGCCAAATCTGACAGCAAATACACTCACAGGGCATCTGAGAGAAGGGAGAGCCAACTAACAAAGGTGATGTTTACACGAGCACTTCCTGACTCAGTGCAAAATAGAAGCATGGAAGACACCTGTGATCGGATGAGTCACACATCCTCCTCACTACCCAGGTTACCTGTGCAGAAAACATCCACCTGAGTCAGGGTTGAAAGAAGAAAGTCCTGACTGTGCGAACTGTGACACGATGCACAGGACAGTGCAACTTCACATATGGTCCCTGAGGAAGGCAGTTTGAAAAGGTAATGGGTCTTTGTTATTGATTATTTCTTTAGATCACAATCTGGAAAGTTACTACCTTTGCAAGCTCCATAGTTACTTGTGTCTGCAACATCAGTGCTTTGGAGACCGATGGAGTGAAGGGGTAAATTCTTCATAATGCAAATTCCTTGAACGAAAACCAACATTTGCTGTGTGTGTGTGTCAAGGACCCTGGCTCCACTGACATGGAGTACAATACCCTGCTCCGTTCACTTCTATTGCACACTGTTTGAGCTGAGAAAAAAAGAGAATCCAGTGTGTAAAGCTAAAGCCCTCACTGGAAATTCCACCAGGAATCTGCCGAACCAGAGGCAGGACTGAGGCTGGCCCTCACCCAGCAGCTGCATCCTTCTACCCACTCTGAGGGGATGATGAGGAGCCTGTGTCACCCCCTCCCAGCCTACCCCTGGGGCAGATCTGAGTCCTCTGAGGGCCTCTGGGAGTGGCTCCTGAGGGTGTGTCTGGGCCTTGAGGGACCAGTAGGCTCTGGTCCCTGGACCACCTGGATGTGAGGATGATTACTGATAACCATGTGTTTCTCCCACCGGATGCGCTGTGTGCATGTACAGGCGGGTTAGAGATATCTTTAAGATATTGGGAGAAACAACACAACTCAGAATTCAACAGCAAGGCAAAACTTAAACTTCTGCAGAAGGGTGCACCACAGACAAAGAGCAAGCACACCCAGGGGGAGTCCGCTCGGGTTTCATCGCTGATGTGATGCTGCCCCTCCCCTGAATCGGGCAGGTTTTGGGCTCACAGTCTACACAGTTGGCTAATTGGAAAGAGGACATTGGGAGGGGGCTTTGAAGACAAAGAAGTTTAAAACCTCAGGGAAGCAGTAACTGTTTTAGGTTATCAGCTCCAGAACCAGGGCATCTAGTGGAATTTTGTCCAGCTTAGGATAACAACGTTTTGTTCTCAGTAGAAACTTTTATCACGTTAAGCAGAGTCCATGAAGCGAGTATATGGGAAGCAAGTTAGTGAGACCAACATTTGTAACAGTGGTGGTTACTGATTAAATCCTTTGACAGAAAAGGCCAAACCTAAGTTGATTTTCACAGGTGTGAGGGGAGGCCAAGATCTCCTGTTCCCTGGGACAACTGACCCAGGCAGAGCCACCCTGACCCAGGGCTCCCATTTTACTCTCATGGGACCATGGGAGGGGCAGGGCAGGGCCCCCAGTGCATGCACAGGCCTCCCTTACAGCAGTGCGTCTACTATCTACACCAGGCACACCAAGAGTGACAGAGGGGACGTAGACATGCCCAGCAGCCACACTCGTGCTTTTATGCAAGTTCCCTCAGGTGAGGACTGCCATCTGAAGTTGTAATGCAGCAGTGAGAAAATGTGATTTTATGTACAAAAATTCCCTTTGGTCCCCTTTTCCTGCAGTCCTGGGGGTTGCTGTTATTCTTAGTTATCGTTTTGATCTCAGGGCTTCTTGCTTGGGAGGCAACTGCCCCACTATTTGTGCCCCACACTCCCTCTCCCCCAAGCCCCTCTTTTGCCTTTAGTTATTTTTTTGGAATGGATCTCATGGTTTTGCCTGGGCCAGCCTCGATCCTCTTATTTAAGCCTCCGTGTGGCTGGGAGCGCAGGCACACACTGCCATGCCTAGCTTTATTGATTGAGCTGGGGTCTCCCTAACTTTTTGCCCAGGCTTGCCTTGAACTGCCATCCTCCAGATGTCCACCTCCTGAGTAGCTGGTGTTACCAAAGTGAGCCACTGTGCCTGACTACTTCATCTGCTTTTAAAGAAAATCATTAACTATTTTTAAAAACCTGAGTTGCCTATTAATGGAATAGAATCACAACATGTTAAAAACTATGGCACCATCAGAATCAGCATTCATGGCTTCCTGTGCATCAGTGAATGTGAGATGGAGCACAAATGAATGTAAGAGAAGCTAGAATATTCTACCTTCTTGAGAAAAACTAATGACAATCCAGTTTTGAAATGACCTTTTTTGTCTTAGCAACTGGTCCAAGTACTAACGACTGACATTTATTTGTTTAAATCAAAATCTCAACCCATAATTTTTTTTAAAAACTTCCTAATTTAAAAAATAAATTATGTTCAAATGGCAAGATAAATCGAGATCTTGCTTCAGTAATCCATTTCAATGAAAAATAGAAAACACTTAACAACTTACTCTAGCTTGGAGGGTGCATGTCACTTGCAGCTAATGACCAGAAGGTTCATCCCGTAGCCTCCCTACCCATGGCCATGAAGAACCCAGAGCTGTGCACAGGCGTTATTCACAAGCAGGACAATGCTCTCACTAATGGGCACCGTGGAACGCGTGGATTCCTCCCAGCCACAGCACGTTCTCCCTTTCAAAATGCCCTTGGCCATGAACTCTGAGAGACATAAATTCTTTTTGTAATGGTTGTGCTGGGGGGTACATTGTGGCATTTACAAAAGTTCTTACAATGTATCAATTATATCAATACTTGAATTCACCCCTCCATCATTCTCCTTTAACTCCCCTCTCCCCATTCCTGGAATAGTTTCAACTTACTGGCTCAAATTTAACCAAGATTCTTGTCCCTAAAATCACCAAGAATTTCAGCTAGGACATAAGATACATTTTTTTGTGAACAAATGAATGAATCAGTTTCCTTCCTACATGGAGGGTCTCCACAGTGACAAGCAGATACAGCCATTGCTGATATGCAAACTGATGGGTGACATCTCCCCACCCCCGGCTCCCACACAGAGGGACACCTCCAAGCAGATTCAGCTTTGGATGGCTCCCCCCATGCAGGAGCCACTCTGTGACAACAGGGCTCGGAGGGGCTTCCTTCTTGGCACCAGATTCAATTCAGGCAGCATGTCCCCTCTGGGATGTAGTAACTCAGCAGAGCTGTGTGCACCTGTTACCAGGGTCACTAGAGGATGATACACGGTCTGCCATTACTAAAAGGACATGGGACAATGCCAGTCTTTCCCTTCACCATGCCTTGAGGCCAGAGAGCAAAAGGTAAGGGAGCAGAACACAGGACTCCAGAGAGCCACCATGGGGCCGTCCATAACCACACCTGCAGGAAGTCACAACAGCGATGTGGGCAATGTCATCAGGAATGCAGACGGATGACACGCTGAGACCAATGACTCTTTAAAACCTATGGACATGCCAGGCTGTGGGGACATTGTAAGGCAAGACAGCCCATCAACTTTATTTTTGTCTGACTTTTTTGATCTCACCACTCCCCAGAAAAAGCTGAGTTCTGGTTATGCTGGTTGTGGGTCGCTCGGAACACATTTCCAGGACATGACACTTCTGTCCATGGATGGAAGGAAGGAAGGAAGGAAAGAAAGAAGAGGAGGAGGAGGAGGAGGAGAAACAATGGAAGTATGGAGGACTTGAAGGTATGTCTCCAAAAGCTGGTTTCTGGAATGTTCTCAGAAGACAACGTCCTCAGTGCAGGCACAACAGGAAGCCAGTTTTGCTCCAGCAGGGTAAGGCTCAAAGCTGCCCCTGGAGAGTTCAAGTGAACACTTCGCGTGGACCCCACCCGGTTATGGTGTCAGAATCTTGGCTTCACAACGTGAACTCCTTGCTGATGTGCCAGTAAACACTTTTTATGTGAAGTAATTACAGATGCACAGGACGACATGCAGATCCTATAGGAAGGCCTTCTGTGTCCTCCATTCTACTTCCTTCATGGCTACACAGTTCCACACCAGGAAACCAGCATGGCACCTTTGTGCTTGGCACTGCACCATCAGTTCCCATGTGTAACTCATGTCACTGTCACCATGGGGACAAAGGACGGCTCCATCCCCTGGTGTCCAGCTCCCCGCTGTACCAGTGAAATTTTATTGTGGCACTGCATTTGCATATTGCTGGAGTTGAGGGTAGAAAATGCATGACAGTGTTTGATACTGTGACAAGTGAGCTACAATACTGTGCCAATGGAGTTCAATTTGGTGGCACAATGCCAGGCTGGCATCAGAGAATGGTTCTATGATTACTGGGACACTCATGTGCACCCCTAAGAAAGAGAAATGGGTTAGGTATTAGTTCTATACCACATCTGACCCAGAAACCTAGAGTGAGCTCCAGACACAATCCAGTTCCTTCACAGGAAACACTGGGATACTGATTACAACACAACCAATCAAAAGTGCCACCACTCCATGTTGAATGTGACACTCCTTCTGTCTCATCCAACCCTAACTGCAGCCACTCTGCATTGAATGTAACTCTCTAAGTCAAAAACCAAGATTGTACTTACACTTGACAAGGCAGTTCTTCCTACTTTACATTGCCAGTAACAATAATTCTCAAAATGCAAATTAAGACAATATGAAATATCACTAAGTTTATGAAGATAAGACATAAAATTTAAAAAGCAAATGCTGGCTAAGCTGCTCCAAGGGTGTTCTGTGTTTGCCAACAGCAACTGAGTGTGCGAGCCCTGGGGCCAGAGGTGGACACCAGTGTCAGAAGTCTAATTCACCCACAAACCTGAGCTGTAGTTCAACTTCCAGGAACAAGTCCAGGGGAATGTTACCTTGTGTGGGAAAAGCTTTAAGAAACTAAGTTTTTGTTTTAATATTGTAAAAGCCATAACCTAAAACAATCTAAAGTCAGTTTTGTCCTAACATCTATCAGGCACTTACTGTGTAATAACTAGTCACCATCCTGGTAATAAAAAATGATGTAAAAGAATTTAAATAAATATATTTTTTGTTCCTCAAGGATTTGTAATCTGGGGAGGGGAAGTATCACACCAAAATAAAAAGATTATAAAACACAGTGATAAAATCACAAGTGTAGTCTACACTATTGGTGGTACCATTTCTTGTTAAAATGTCATGTGACCATTCACTCCATCCTTCCTGCTTTGCACCCAGCCCCACACTGGGAGCGCAGGGTCACACAAGCCATGAGGAGGAACACAGAGGCACCCAGTGGGGAGCCCCAAGGAGCTATGAGCTGACAGCTAGGCCACACAACCACCTGAACTGCAGCCCAACACCATGCATGCAGCTCTGGACCTGAGGAATGGTGGCTTTTATTTCAAGCCAAAATGTTGATGTGGTTTGTTATGCAGCAGTGGAAAGCTGAAATGGTATATTTCTTAGGAAACTATTCAGCCACAGAAATTCTTGTCTACCTACAAGTACTCAGTCACAGTTCTGTAACATGACATTTACAGCAGGGTTCACTGAACTCTGCGTGATAGGCGGGTGACAAACAGACGTGTATGGACTCTGCCAGGCCACCTATCAAAGCTGGAGTCACAATGCCACTGTGGGGCCAGAGCTACAGGGGAGAAGCAGACCAGAGGGTGGCACACATCCCATGTAGCTGTGTGTGCCTCGATGATAGGCCACATCACTGTTTCACCATGAGACCCCAAAGCCCACTCTCTGGGATGCCTCTCAAAGTGGTCCACCATGTCTAAGGTGTAGCCAAGAAGAAGGAGAGGCCAGGGTGGAGTCTGGGACAGGATGTCCACATGAGAGTGCAGGAGACCCACACAACTTGGGCTGAAGTAGGACAGATTGGAAGAGAAGTGGCAGCTTAGGGCCCCCCAGGTGCCACACTCCACATCAGACATCACCACAGAGCACAGGAGATACCGATGTGATGACATGTTCCAGGCCACTGTGAGGGTCTTATCACAGAGAGGCACAGAAGAGTGTGTTGACTTGACTTACCCACTCTAGCTATTCAGTGGCCTCCACTACACTGTGCCCAGACGTGGGAAAGGACCCTTCCCCAGGCAGGACCATGGCCATCTCCACCCAGCCTCTTCCTGTCCATCAGTCCCTCATGACTTCTGAGTCCCAGTTTGATTTGCCCTGTTCTTAGTCCCTTCAGAAATGGGAGTTGACCTCACTGGACTCAGGCTCCATGTCCCATGTCACAGCATGGGCTTCAGTCCAGCCTCTAGCCCAGGTGACATGGCTGACCATACCCTCCCACCCCCGACACCTCGGGTACCCAAGAAGGGGAGCCTATGAGGCCTGTTGTTACCCCAGGGCACCCAGAGCTGGGCACCATGTGTGAGTGGATATGCCCATCAGCAGTCACTGGGAATATTTCTTCCCAAGTATCTCCCCACTAAAATCTAGCCTTCTTTTAAAGCTTGGCTCTTTAAAAAAAAAAAACAACAAATTGTTCATTCCTCATGGATAATTTTCTCAGCATGCATTTAGTTAAGCAAGTTTAATGTGGCCATCTCAGTAAGATCTCTTTCCCTTTAATTGTAAAGGTCACAGGACCATGATGAAAGCTTCTTTGAACACCAGCTGGAAAACTCGTTTCTGTACAGCACTGCCTCTGATCAAAGACCATGGCAGGCCTCAAGGCTCAGGCCTGGCCACCAGGGAGTGAGTCCCAGCCTTACCCCTCCATGGCAGAGCCTCAGCCCTGAGCTCACCGCTGCTACCTGAGATTCTTCATCTGCAAAATGGGGCAAAGACAGCAACCGACTTGAGGAGAGATGGAGGAGACAAGAAGATGACCGCAAAGGCCACCAAGTCCCCAGGACCTGGCACGCCTTATTATGTACTGCAAAGGTGAGTCAGAACCTGTCAGAGCATTGCATGGGACCACTAGCACATCCCCAAAACTCTCCTGGGCTCAAAGCTCAAACAAGTGTTTACAGTGCTCGCTTTCCACATCAAGCCCGTTCTGAGCCCCGCTGTCAAGGCAGCAGAGACAAGACTTGTGGTTGCTGCTTCACCTTGAAATAGAGACCAGAACCCTGGCAGAAATTCAGATTTCCAACACTGTAGCACTACAGAAAAAGACACATTTGCAACTGCCAAACTCAAGAAGCTCAGTAATTTACGGAGCTTTAATGCTTCTCACAATGCTGTGATTAAAAGTCAGGCTTCAATTAATTCTAAAATGCAACCTCTGAAGGTAGGTTACCTGAGGACAACACCGCGGGGCACGTTCACCTGTGGAGCTCTGGACGTAAACATGTCCACGGGGACCTGGCTAACCTCACTCTCCACCTTAGAGAACATGATTGATGGTATGTTTTAAAAGATTGATCAGGATACCGGTGACATCAACTGTCTGTATCTACATAAATGCCTGTGTTGAAAGAACCTCTTGATAATGAGGTCAGTAGCCAAGACATCAAAATAAAGATGTCCAGATGGAAATGCCACAGTAAAAGGAGGCGTGGAGGGTGCTGAGTCCTTGGGAACTGGATGTCGTAAAGTCAATTCCCTGCAAGGGTCAGGCTCCCTGAAGTAGACAGAGCAGCCATGACTAACAGACTCACACACATACGTGTGCATGTGTGTGAGTGCAGGCGTGTGTACACATCCACACACACACACGTATTTACGTCCTTGTGGTACAGGGGAAAGCTCGGAGGCGTCACACACTCCCACACCTCAGACCTTTATTCTCCAGTCTTCCCCTCTTCGCAGAAGGCCTCTTGAGGAGTCCCCAGTCCTGGATGAGGAAATACTTAAGTGACTCACTGCACTGCCTTCCATTCCACGCAGCTCATTAGTTGTAATAAAATCAAGTAAAGATACATTTTATATTGGATAGAAAAAACACCCCACTTACTTAGCATTTCTGATTCTCACTCTGTGGTCCTCAGTTCTGGGTGTTCGTGGGGTGGGAAGTTTGAGGACTGTCTGTGGCCCTCCCTGCGGGTTCCTGCATTTGTTGAAAGTCTTACAACAGGTAACACTTTTCATGATCTCTTTTAAAAAAAAGATTATCTAAAAATAAAATGGGGAACTATCAAATAAAAACATCTAGGTTTTCCAGAAATTTAAAACTAGCATTTTAAAATTTTGATTTTACTTTTTAATTAGCATACATTGATGGTAATTCCATAGATGCATACAGTACACTTAAACAACATTTTTACATTTCAAGTGTTCTAATTTTCATGGCTTAGCATCAGAGTTTCAATTAACATGGCCTGTAAACTGATAGGAACTTATTTTCCCACTTGGAAAACAAAACCCCACAGCACATTCTCAGGGACCTGAGCTGAGTCAGCAGCAAAGGTCACAATGTATCACTTAACTTTCAGACGGTGTATATATATTACACTTTAGCTGTTCTCCACTGCTGAAGAGCACAGCAATTAACAGACTAGGTCATAAATTCTAGTCACAGGGAATACCATTAAATACCTCCAGAGAGATTCCTGGTCTGCAGAGGGAAACCAGCAATGGTGTGAAATGGCGCTCTCCTGGGGAGGGGACAGCTATGCGTGTAGTGCTGGGGAGCCTTTTCAGAGGAGCCCAGCTACCTTAATCTTCAGAGAGACATCCGCCAAGCTTGCATAACCTGCACATAGGACATTGACCATTTCATTGTGATCCACGCTGACCTTCAACACAGGCTGCAGAGTTGAATCCTAAGGTAAATGCAGCCCCAGCTTGGGGAAATTACAAGCCTTGGGGTATTTTAAAGGCAAGTTCTTTTCAGATTGTGAACCAATTAAACTTGTGAAGAGCCATCTTTGAATCTTTATAGGTTGATAACAAAACTGATCCTTCTCTCATTAAGGACTCAGTGGGGACAGACAGACTTGTTACAGAAGGCATTGTGATCAATTTGGGAGCAAACCTGCACTTCTAGACCTGCCACCATCCTCCAGCCTAGAACTGAAGACTCCCGACAACAGCCTCGCATGCTGCTGGTTAAAGTGTGCACTGAGAAGAGGATTCCATCCTATCTCAGGTCTGTTTCTTGTCTGTTCCCATGGTAACAGCTGCACCTTCTAAAACAACACAAATAACCCCCAAAGCAGCCTGAAGTACGCTGGGCAGCACACAGCCTCCATCCGTCAATAAGTGACAGGAAAGTTACCGGCACTGCAGACCCTGTGCTGCCCAAGATGTCCCCTCCTGAGGGCTCCATCCTGCTCCATCATGCAGAGCTGAGAGGAGCAGGACAAGGTGCTCCATGGGACTGAAGAACTCAGAACACAGGTTCAAGGCATGTTCTTCAATGGTTATGTGGCTGTTTTTCTGGGGTCTAATGCCTGTCACTGGGGGGAAGGAGGGTTGGGTACCAAGGTCCTGCTGGGTCCCTGGATGGGGGCAGGAGAAAATGGAAAGTCAGGTTCTCCTTGGTCTTGTTTCTTCCACATTCAAATCCTCACTTTGAGCCTCCAGGGAGACCCATGTCTTTCTTGCTGCTTTCCTGAGCATTTCTGCTTATGCTGCTACTATCCCAAAAAAGTAGGGCTCCAAGATTTCTTGAAGAGCCACCAAACAAAGGAGAATCTGGTTTACAACAAATCATTGGTGCTCCTTACAGATGGGTCCCCACTGCTGCAGTGTCTTTTCAATTAGAACAGCCACTGTGTACAAGCAGCCAGTGCTGGACACCCCCAGTGCTGGGTTCTGGGGAATTGGCCATCCGGAGTTTCAAACAGAAGTGTGTGCAAGCCTTTGTGGTGTGGTGGAGGGGCAGTTATTACTATAACTTCAGCAGCATTTGGCTAGCACTTGTGTTGGAAATTCTGTCTCAAAGAATTATATGTATATGTAGTAGGAATATTAAAATCTACCAAGGCAAGCTACAAAATAAAAACTATTAATTAAATTAGAATAAGACTCAGTTTTCAATGGTGGAGAATATGAATCATTAAGTGGAAACATCTTCCAATAAATGAAGTATTTAATTACTAAGTAGCTATAAAATTTAATCAGTACCCAGTAAGAAATGCTTCTATCAAATAGTTACAACTGACTTTAACTTATTAAAATAAAAAAAAAAACTGTACAGAAATAAGATAACTTTGTAAGTGAGGCCTGCTTACTTCTACCAGTGGATGTTAAGGTGTTTCAAACAGTAAACATGAAATTTTCCACACTCACCAGTAAAAGTACATCCAAGACAATAAACATGGCATATTATAATTTTCTGTCTTCCTCTTATTTTTTAACTCACTTACAGACACATCTGTGAACTCTGAGATTATCACATTGAAGAGAACTCGATTTCGGAAAGCTGGCAGATAAGCTTCAACTATCTGTTTCAGGCAGACAGCAATGGTTGTGCCCTTGTAAAACTGGCTTTGTTGCTGCGGTCAGGGGTGGTCTATGAACTGGAATACCTGACTTCTTAGTCTGCTGTTATATGGAATTTGAGTTGAACTGTAGAGCTTCCTCACTGCTACCAAGTGCCTGGTGAAACAGCTGCAGCTGCCCAGGCCCCCTAATGCACGCATCACTTCTATGGGGAGGAGCAATAGCCAGGTGGAGCCCAACCCAGGTGTGGAGCCACAGCCAGGTGTGGGAATGTACCTTACACAAAGGGATGCTTCATTTCACAGCCACTGCAGCAGAGGTGCAGGCTTAGACCAGCTCATGGGTCCGCTGTCCTGCAGGCTCACAGAGCATTGGAAAACTGTCCAAAACAACTATGACTGAAATTCAGCACAGGGAGGGAGGCCTAGCCATGTCCCACTGCTCCCAGTGATGTCCCCTAAGGATACTGTGGATGGCAGTGATGTCCAACATGAAAAGCCAATCCACCTGAAGCAAGCCAGGGCTGCCCAGGCAGCTACTCTGAGACTGGTGGGTGTAGAGGAGATCAACAAACAGAGCTCCACTCTCCACACCAGGTCCATGCCACAGAGCCAGCTGTCTAAGCAGCTGGAACAAAGGGCTCTAAGGCACAGGACAGCCCTCATCAGAAAATGGTTAAAGCTAGCTTGTCAGACATTGAAATTTAGAGCCGTTTCTTTGGCTATGGCTGCTTCTCAGAAGCCAAGCATATGCACTTACATCTTCCTGGGCAGGTTCCAGAGTCTCCCACCAAGGAGGAGATTTCATAAAAGAGAAAGGACTGCAACCGTTATCAGCAATGGGAGAAGAAAACCTGAGCACAAATGACCAGGATGAGCATATGACACAGGATTCCCGCACAGGGAGGGAGAGCATGGGTCACAGGTGGAAGGAGTTCATGTTCATCCCAAGACCTGAGAAGGCTGGAAGCCAGGGCACCAACATGACCAACACCATGGTACAGATAGAGCAGGAAAAAGTTGGCAACACCACTCAGCAATAAGAAGAATGACCCTCCAGCCATTGGGATGACAGAGGAGAAATGCCAGCTGGACAACCTGACAACCATGTCCACGAACTTTTACAGCAGAGAGAACTGGTCAGTCAGACTGAACTGCAAGAATGTTTACAGTAACGCAGGTGGGGAGACTGACCAGAGGGGGCTGCAGGAGCTTCCTGATGACCTGGAAAACATGCTCAACCCTCCTAGCCTGCACCTGAGAGCAGTTTTGCTGCATGTGAATTAAAAATCAGGTATTGTGAAAAGCATGAGAAAATACAGATTAAAAATTTATTTTATTTTCCTCTTTTTTTCAATTGTTGTACTGGGGGTACATTGTGGCATTTGCAAAAGTTCTTACAATATATCATAGGTGAATTCATCCCCTCTATCATTCTCCTTTATCCTCCTTTCCCTTATTCCTGGAATATTTTCGACAGGTTTCATTTTTTCCATTCAGATAAAATTTTAATTTTTGAAACCACAAAAGTAGCTTGGTATCACAAGAGAGATTTCCTCTATCACCTCCATGCCATGGATGGGAGATGAGTGACTCTGAGAGAGCCTTGGTTTCTGAATGATAAAATACCAAAACGTTATCTTATTTCTCACGATTAAACGAAGCTTGAAGTCTACTTCAAATGACAACTAATCTTGAAATTACAAGAGCAGGTTAGAAACACTAGCAATTGTTTCCCAGTGTACTAGATAAGAAGCAAATCTTGGGTCTAGTGAGGCTGGAAACAAGCAGGTCCTCACACACATGGTCAGACATCAAGTGACCAGACATCAAGTGAGGCCAGATGCACAGGGCCACGCCAGATCAAAGCTGACAGAGAGATGTGGGAGAGATTTCTTCATAGCCTACTGCTGCCACAGAAATGTTAAATTAAAAAGAAGAAACTACACTTTCTGTCCTTCCTGTGCAATGCATAGCTAATGAAACTAAGTCAGGCAGGCAATAAAAGAATTTAAGAAAAAAAAAAAAAGAGAGAGAATTCAAGGCCAAGTGTCTTCCAAAGCCTTGGAGGAAATAATGAAGAATCACACTTTGCCAAGAGGCTCACAGGGCGCCAGTTGTGGGTAGCAGAGTTTCCAGATCTCAGGGGCCTGAAGCTAAAATCTATATGCTTCATACCGTAAGACTTGCTTGGCATCTGAGAGTGACTTGAGTGCACAGGGGGCTGACGGATGAGAACATGTGTGCATCGTGAGAACATGGTGTGTGAAGACCACAGAGAAACCTAACTCACGCCAGTGCCTACGAGAGCCAGGCTGGGCAACAGCAAGGTACCAGCTTATTGCATAATCCTGAGATTCTAGAAGCTACGGCTAGAACCAAGTGTTCTCCATTTAGTTAGTTAGTTTTAATTTTTGGAGGTGCTGGGGTTTGAACTCAGGGCTTTGTATTTGCTAGGCAAGTGCTCTACCGCTTGAATCAAGCCTCCAGCCATTTTTGCCTTAATTATTTTTCAGCTAGGGTCTTGTGCTTTTTACCTGGGTCAGCCTCAGACCACCATCCTGCTATCTACCCCTTCCATGGCAGGGAGGTACTACCACACCCAGCTTGTTCTTTGAGATATGGTCTTGCTAACTTTTTGCCCAGGCTGATCTTGAATGCCCAACCGTTCTGATGAATACTACAGAAGCCACAGAAAGGCGCCCACTCCTTTAAGACCTGCTGACAAAGCTATAGACAATATACATAAAACACAGGAATTAACTGTGAAAAGAGAATTAAGAGACTCCAGCTTAGTGTTGTTTGTTGGAGGAAACTGGGAAGGAAGTCAGCTCTAGGGAACACTGGGAGTACAAGTGAGATCTACAAAAAGCAACTGCACTAGCAAGGGGACGTGAGGCTCCTCGTTCCCGAGGACTGACTGCCAACCTCCTGTGCAGTGCTGCGGTTAGAATTCCAGGAGGAGACCCCAAGGTCCTCATGAGCCACAATAAGCCCTGGACACTGACGTCTCGATAAACAAACACTCCATCCTGAATATTTTCTGGCTGTGTTTCCAGGGCAACCACAAAAGCACAGCGTTCAACAAGAAACACCAACACCTGGACGCTGGTGCTGTAGTGTCTGGCAGGGCTGCCTGGTTTGCCTCTTCTTTGCGTGTCTGATGGTGACCTAAACCTCCCACAGGAAGGGCAGCTGATGAGGCGGTGTCACTCCCTTGACAAGATCTCTACAGGCATGCAAGGCAGACCCACAGCACGGCTCCTCCCACCCTCACAGACCCTTGGAGAACCGTGGGAATGATGGGCGATTCTCACAGTCCACTGAGTTCCAGCACAGATGGCCATCTCTGCCCTGGTCCCTCCAGACCACTGAACATTCAGTGACATGGCAGCCACGTGATAGGGGAGTCATGTGGCACTGTCACAAAGAGAGCCCCAGTCACAACAACCCCATAGGAAGAATGGCAGAGAGAATTTGGGGACAACAGGAAATGTTCAGAGAAGTGTGATTCAAAAAAACATGGTTTGGTTCACCAGGAAAAATCAGAAGTTGAACCTGACTCCACATGGCTGCAAACTGCTCCTTGTAGATGATGGCAGCAATCACACAGTGCCACACTATCAAGCTGCTGGCAGTGGGCGGCAGGTGACAACACCCAGTGAACACCAATGAACACTCCTCAGTCCCCTTTTCCACTCTGGCATTCTGCAAACCATCTCTGCTCCATGCTGTCTGCCATGCTGGCCTGGGAACGCAGCTTTCCTGTCTCTTGGCAGGTGGAGAGTTTGTTTTAGTTGTATGTTCTTCCTTTAAGTAAGAAATTATAATTTGTGCAGCACTTAAGACTAGATAACAATTGGAACTAAGACCCTCGAATATCCTTCCAAAGCGGAGTTTAATGCACACTGCTGGAAATCCTCCACTAAGCTAGGCAGTCAGGGAGGCCGACAGCTGTCCTGTTTCCACTGAGCTCAGATGGGAGCTCTTGGGGGACTGAGCTTCCAGACTTCCCAGCCAGTTACACACCCACTAGTGAGCACCTTCCAAGAAACAGCCTGTTCCCCTGGGCCCCTTGGAGAGGAGCAAACAGGAAGAGGCTGGTAGAGGTGCTCAGGCCTTGACAGCTGGCTCCAGGTGATCCAGGGTAGATCACAGGGACCATTCTGTCCATACAGAGTGCACACCACATCCACCAACATGAGCAAACAAGGGGCTCCAAGGGCCACAGATCAGAGTTGTCATAAACCAGGCACAGTGGCTGGTTCCTGAAATCCCACCTACTCAGGAGGCAGAGACCAGAAGACTCGCTGTTAGAAGTCAGTCCAGGCAAAAAGTTTTTGAGATCCTATGTCAATCAATAAAGCCAGATATGCTGTCCCAGCTGTGTCAGAGGCATAAATAGGAGGATCACAGGCCAGGCCTGCCCAGGTCTAAAGTAAGACTCTATTCAAAAAATAACTAAAGCAAAAAGGGCTGAGGGCATGACTCAAGTAGTAGAGTATCTGCCTAGCAAGTGTGAGGTCCTGAGTTCAAACTCCAGTAGCACCAAAGCAAACAAACAAGAGAAGAAACAGAGCTGTCTTAAAATATTTTCTATTGACAAATTGCCATGTTTAGGAAATTTAACAAAGGCAAAATGTTCTGCTATTACAGGGTGCTCTGTTTTCAGATGTGGATTGGATTTTTTAGAATTCCATCTACAAAATATTATGAAAAACCCTATGTAAATTGGATTGGTCTTCTCTCCTTCGAAACATAACAATCTGTCTCTCTTTGTCGAGTTTTCTCTCCATGAATCATGTTGAGCTGCATAACAAGTAGTGAAGAAGAGGGAGTAACGTTTTGGGGACCCCATGTGCTGGTCTTGTGTGATGCTGTACATAATCCTGACCTGCTATGACACAGCAGCTGCTGGTTTCATAGCTATGGAAGGGAAGGGTCTGAGGGGGTGACCACTTGTCCCCACACAGCACCTGCTCAGAGCCCAGGTCCCAGCTGATGCTGAGGCTCAGGGCCCCACCAGGCCAGTAAGGAGCACTGTGCTCGGAGGATAGCTATGGAGCACGGGAGTGAAGGTCACCTGAAGCATGTCCAGAGACCCCTCCTTCTGTTGTACCAGAAGTGGTCAGCACCAGCTGGTGGCCAAGAACCCAGGAGACATCAGGCCACCCTTGACACCCACTGTCCAGACATGAGTGTGGAGGAACATGCAGACCACGTGGCTCCTCGCTATTTCCTTTACCTTCCTCTGAAGATTTATTTGAAGCACGTCTGAGGCATTTAACATCTGTTCTGTTTGAGCTTAACAGTTAGATAAACACACACAGGAAGCAATTATTTTGAGGTATGGTCTATTAGCTTGCCTACACCTGTGAGGATGATCAATAGTGACAAGGGAAGGTACAGAAAAACGCTGGCCATCCCCATAATATGACCAGAAAGGGTCAGGCGCACTGCCCATGCCGCTCTCACTACTATCTTTATTGATTGCTTATGTTGTAGATGCTTAGTAACCCAGATATAAATAATTAAAAACATAAAACCTGACACAGCGATAGTCCATTACATCTAAACACAGTTCACCTGACCTGTCCTGCCCATAAGTGGGATCAGTACATCGATGGGGATGTCACTTGCTTTATGCTTTTGCCCCTGGATGATAATTGATTTGTTAGTAGCTGTCTTCACTCATGTTCTTGGTCCTTTCTCAGCAGTCTTCACAGGCAAAATGCCAGACCAAGGTCAGTGTTTGGTGTGTGGCCCACAGCCCGGGCCCTGTAAGGATGAGCCCTTATGGCCCCTGGGAAAAAAGACATCCAGCAACAACTAACCCACGGGGGGAGGGAGACAGACACCTTGTGTTCTCTCAGGATTGAATGCATTTGCTAGACAATGAGAATTTTTGGATGCACTCTGGGATTTCATGGAGACAGAGAGAGTCAAGAGAGGTTTCCACCATCCCACCCAGCACCTAACTTAATTCTGAGGAAGCAGATCAACAAACCTGTCATCTATCCCACAACAGACAGTGGCCAAACAAAACAGGAAGCCAGGACTTCCAAGTCTTAATCCAAAGATCTTTCTACTGCAAGTTTTTAATGCACAGTTTGGGGAACCCTGCACAGGATTTCCTGTTGCAAGGTAGGGATGGATGCACAAACAGCACGCCTCGGACATGTGTGAAGCAATTACTGCACCTACCCAAAGGGCTATTGCTACAACTTGTGCACACCTGCCACCTTCCTCTGCAGGGGAACAGGAATAGTAAGACACCAGGAGGGAGGGTGCCCTATGTGCCAGGCGCTGTGCCAGGTATGATAAACACCACCTCTTCTAATCTACTGCCACCCAAGTATCAAGCAAGGGGCTTATCTCAGGGATGCTAGAACATTTGCATCCATATCCAGGTGCTTACGATGCACTGGATTTGGGCACAAGAACGTCTCCAACACACTCACTCTAGGGGCTCATTTACAGACCCATCAGGGTCTGTTTTACAAAGTGAACAGTGTCTGAACTATATATAAACGCTGATCTTGTGCCAAGCACACTCTGACTGACTAGCCAGACACCGAAGCCACCATGCACTGACATTTAACAAGAACAATAGCTCTTGTTTCCCACAGAACTTACATCTAAAACAATGTGGATTTAGAAACAGTAAATGAAAGCATCAGTTTCATTTGGAAAATCTTTCTCCAGGTGCTGCTCTGTGCAAGTTCCATGAAGGCATCAGAGATGTGGAAGAAAAAACTCTCACCTTTAAAAATCCCACAGTAGCTGGGCATGGTGGCATGCACCTGTGATCCCAGTTACTTGGGAGACAGAGGCAGGAGGATCACAAGTTTGAGACCAGCCCAGGCAGTTACTGAGACCCTACTGCAAAAGCAAAATAAAAACAAAAGGGCTGGGGGCATGGCTCAATGGCTCAAGTGGTAGAGAATTTACTACCATGGGATATAAAGTCAGGTAAGCAGTGAAGGGAATACTAACCTACCAGTGTGCACAATGGAGCCCACTGTGACCCGCGGCCATCAGAACAGAGCTCAAGATGCCTCGGCCCTCGTCACAGCAGAGCCTTAATGAAGCAGCCAGTGGCCTTCTGCATTCACGAAGGTCTTAGACTGAGGTATCCTCAAAGTTGTGATTTCTGATGGAAGAACTTTATTGTATAACAAATAATCCTCACTTTCTTAAACCTCTACCTTCACATCCATCAGCAGTGCTGTTGATTTTCTTTATAAGGCTATATTTTTCCCCACAAGAAACAATTTCTGTCATTTCACAGAAACCTTTGTAAGCTCCTTCCTGAAAATTCCCTGTGTGGTATGAGGCACACAGCAGTCATCTGAAGCCTTGGCTGCCTGCTAAGCAGCTCCTCTTAGCACAGGTAAAGAAACCAGATGAAAGAAAGGATGAGGTATTGGTGCATGCTTCAGCCCAGGTGGAAATAAAAAGAGTAAAAATAGCAGCGTGTACTGAGCACTTCCCGCATGACACACGTTTCTGAGGATTTCAGTGCATAGACTCATTAATCTGTACAGTCACCCCACGAGCCCCCCACCTACCATGGGTGAGGAAAGGAGGTGCAGTGAGTTAAATGACAACAATGCACCACACTGACGCCACTAAGGGCATGGCCAGGACCCAGCTCCGGCAGCTCCCTGCAAGGTGTACAGAAGAAAGAGCCCTACTGCACAGGAAAACAAGTACTGTCCAGAGATGACCTTGGAATTCAGGGACACTTGTGTCTAGTCCATCTAAAAACAGCAAGATGGGGAAGAAACATGGAAATCGAAACTCACTAGATTCATACTCAATATCAAAATTCAACCTCCTCAAGAAGACAGCCCCCAGAATTGGAAAAATATTGTAAAACATAGATCTGAAAAGAGATTAATATTCATAATGTATAAAGAAGTCCTGTAAGTCAGTAACAGACAAACCAACTCAAAAATAGGCAAAGGGCTGAACTCACCTGTCTTCAATGAGCCCACGAGGAGCTCAACATATTCAACATATTCAACATAGGGAAATGAAATCAAAGCCATGCAGAGACACCAATGACCACCCACCAGGATGAATGCTATGAAGGAACAAACATGAGCTGAGGTGTCACTGAGCGGCAGAACACATGCTTAGTATGCAAGGGGCTCTGCATTCCATCCCCTGCCACCAAAAAAGAAAAAAACGTAGAAACTAACAAGTGTAGGTAAGGTTATGGAGCAATTAAAACCCCCGTATACTGTCAGTGGGGAGGAACATGACATAGTCACTGTGGAGAACAGTTTGGCTGATCCTCAAAGAGTCAAATTACTGTATGATGCAGCAATCTGGTCCCAGGAAGAGAGGCAGAAGGACCCAGAGCATCAATGACTGCTACATCATTCACGATGGCCAAAGGTGGAAAATCAACATGTCCACTAAGAGGTGAATGCATGAACAAACCAGAGCACGCACACACAAAGTACCATTTATCTTCGGGAGAGATGAAGTTCTGATGCACAGGCTACATGGTGCACTTGAAAACATTCCGCTAAGCGAAACAAACAGGCGAAAAAGGACAAATTCTATACAGCTCCATCACGTGAACGAGCTACCCAGTGGAACCCATGTTGGCTCACAGTGGATCAGAGGTACCAGCGGCTGGCGAGGGATGACCCACACCTTCAAGAAGGGCTAGTGACTGTTGTACAATGTTATGAATGTGTTTTATACCAGCGGGCGGCAGTCCTATATGGTTAAAATGGTGAAATTTATTTCGTGTATATTTCATAAAACTTCAAACTCCTCCATCCAGGGCTCAAAACCTCCAGGATGGTCTGTGCTCATCTCTCTAGCCGACTGCCCACTCTTCCCCAAGCTCTGGTCCAGGCAGCTGGGAAGTCCAGCTGTAGTGTAAGTGGCCTTGACCTCCCACCCATGTCTGTGCTAATATTGGCATCATTCATCCATCAGGCAGCCTGCTGGTGGCATCTCTGTCACCAGGACCTTCCTACATGTCCCTGGACCCCAATACATCGCAGTCTCTCCTTGGATCACAGCAGCTGTCACTGGCCATGGATATATCAACAGAGCTCAGCTAGGGGCTGGCACACAACACATGTTTAACTACATCTGTTGAGCCAGTCTACAGGGAGAGAATAAAAACAAGCATTCAGTGTCATGCTTGCCAAGCTGTGCTTTGAGGCACCTGGGTATGAGGATGACCCATGATAATTTAAAAGGTCAAGGGAAACAGAGCAGTACTAAACTTCTGTTGAGCCACACAAGCTATATCTCAAAGGAGTTCAGACTTTCAACACCACCTCATGTTATATTGTTCTCAACAAAATCAGACCTTTGTGAAGCATGGGTGTTTACTCGAAAAGTATGGATGAAATTCTGGGGAAAGGGAAGGGAGGATAGGCTGTTGACTCAAACTACTTGTGAAGTATGAGAAGTCATAAAATGCCCAGACGGGTTCACTCCCCAGCATTGAGTGGTGTGGCTATTTGAGAATGAGAGGCAAACATTGTTCATTCAGTTTGTGTACATTTTAAAAATAGGTATTACTGTTCTAGATCCTGAACACCAGGACCTGGCCACTGAGTGACAAGAACTCTCAGGTGTTTATTTTGGGTAGGGGCACTATGAAGACACCACAGACACATGAAGGGTGCAGAGACCAAGATCACCTGGAGGAATCAAGAAATTCCAGAATGCAATCAAACAATGAACAACACATTGTCTTGATTAACAAAAAACTGCACTGAGTTTAACCAATGTTCTATGCCCGTCAACACTCACAAGACCAAAGCCCTTCCTTCCCTAAAGCTGGTTTCCTGTCAGATGCTGGAGGAATTAACTCATCAGTGTACGTTTGTAGATGGTGTTTAATGGAGCTGGAGTGTGACACACACAGTTATGATGGCTGCACGTCAATGATCAGAGAAGGTAGGAGCAAGATCAGAACATCCTGGCCCACCAGTACCTCAGAGGACAGTGGGGCACTAAGAAGTGTTGTGGCATTGCAAAATAATTCATTTTCAGGGAACACATTTGGAAATCTTTCTGCTCATCACCTAACCCACCAGACCTGATGGTAGATGACACCAACACCTGTTCACGCTTTTCCTTAAGATTCCTGACAAGCATGTGGATGTTACATTGACAAGAGGGATTACTGAGCTGGGAGTATGGTAGAGCATCTGCCTAGCAAGCACAAGGCCCTGAGTTCAAACCCCAGTACCGCTAAAGAGTGAGTAACTATCATTTTTATTATCAGCATTAATCAATAGGTTCAAATGTCTTATAAAACAAATAGACTCGTAAACACTGTATGAGATTTTTCTGGAAGTAAAATGAAAATAATTGATTATTGATAAGTTTCACTAAATTCTTGAACCTCTAGAGTAATGGAAGGGATTGAATGGACCAAAGAAATGTACACCCACAATGGGCATACATCGAGAAGCCCCTTTGAACATCAACTTAAATATTAATAAGAAAAGACAGGACTGTAAAACAGGTATGTGGGGAGGTACTAGTGGGAGGAGGGAGATGAAGGAAGGAGATTAAGGTGATGGGATGGCAGATGGACTTCATATACCTATATGGAACAGAACTAAGAAACCTCTTGCAATTGCTTTAAGTGGGGTGAAGAGGGGGTGAGGGGGAGAGTCGATGGGAGCAATGTAAATAATGTACAATATAAGTCTAATCGGAATTGTCACTATGAATCCTCCCATGATGAAAATATCCTAATAAAAATATATTAAAAAATAAAAATAAATAAAATTTTGAACAATGGGAAAAATTAATTCTTCAAATTAGTTACTGAGGCCACCTGGCTCTCAGTCATCGAAGCGTGTAGAAACACTGTATCCAGATCATACCTAAGAAATGGCTGCTTCTTCAACGTGGTCCTTGCAGGATACTCCAATGCATGACAAGAGTGGAAACATTAGTGGCAGCTATGACCCATAACCGGTAACAAGGCAAATACTGTCACGAAGAACTGCCAAAGGGACGATGTCACAGGGCCCCTTCCGCTGGGGATTCATTTTCTGCCTGGTCTGCTGAAACACTGAGTTTCTTCCTGGAGAGTGAATGATAAACCGCACCTTGCAGGAATCTCCATCGCTATGGAGAGGCAGAGCAAGGGAAGGTCCGAGTGATCATGTTTGCTCCCCCACTCCCCTGGTGGCACCCCTGAGGCAGGAGGACTTGTAGTTGTGTGTGAAGATAACAGAAAGAACAGAGAAACTCTGGGATTTTCTCACATCACTTCTTCCTCTGGAATTATCAGTTTAAATCTTACTTTAACTTTCTCTCTTGTATAGATGGATGTAACAGCCAGCTCCTGAAGGCTGGGTTCTCTTCCTTCCCTAGAAGTGGGACTCCAGCCTGTGTCAGCAACAGTGGGATTCCACCAGGTTTTCTGGATCTGTAAGAATGTGAGGTGCTGATGGACATCCCTCTAAGGATGGGGACTTGATGAGGAGCTGGCCTCACAGTGGTATTTAGCTGATAAACATGATTCCTGTGGCTCTGGCCATGGTGCAGGTAGTGAGTTGAGTCCCACGGCCTTGTCGGGCTGTCTTCATTTACCAATTCCCTTGTCATTGTGCCTGGCTTGTCACAGTCATTCTAACCTTGCATTTACACCTGCATTTCAATAAACTGTCAGAAAACATCTGTATAAAAAAATGTCATGATTCTCAAAGTCTTTGATTTTATCTTCTTTTAACTAAAGGGTTGGTGCCAAATCTATAACTCAGTGCAGTTGAGTAGGATGACAGAGTTTAACTTTGGTAAATGACTTTGTGTGTTTGGAAACAACTCACTCCTGTTCCTTTGCAACCTGGACCCTGCTTGCACCAACTCCCCAAAGCACCTGTTTCTTGCTCATAAATCAAAATGCACAAATGGCCAGAGGTCCCACCAAGATCCCACTGTTGGCCCTCCATTCTGCTCTTCTGTCTCCACTGTAGACGCTGCCTCCTGTACACCCTCCAGCCACCCCACACAGTCAGGTCCCATGCCAGCATGTGAGACCTGAGCCCACTCACAGGTTGAGATGCACTTGCAGCTCACGGCCCCTCCACTCACTCTTGTCCTGTGGAGGCCCAACCCTAGCAGACGTGGGTCCTCCATGAAGAGCACTGCCCTTTCCTCAGAGCTGAGGCCATGGACAGCCCTTCTGAGCCTCTGTTGTCCTGGTCTCTTCCTCTGAGCTGCTCTCTGGCCTCTTTCTCCACTGGGTTACCTTGTGGAGTCCAGAATGGCCATCCTGGGGACGCTGCGACTCCTCCCAAGAGACTCTAGTCTCAGGTGACAAACAAGGTGTGTAGGTGACCCTGTTTCTGGCCATCACATCTCAAAGTAGCACAGTCCTTCCTCAGAAGAGCCCAGAGGAAGGGCCCACACTTTAACATGAAGACCACAGGCCCTTCTGGGCAGGCACAGTTCAGACAGAGCTGCCATGGATGCAAGTCCTTCCTGCCACTAAGAGGCAGGTCAGAGTGGGCTTGTATTTTATCTGACAACAAAAACTGACACTGCCATGATGTACAAGCACAAAGGGGGTCCCACGGTGAAATCCTGCTGGCATTGTTTTGAATGTCGCAATCTCATCCCAGTACCATAACTCCAGGCCACCAGTAGATGTGATAAGGACAGTGTCACCCTGTCACCTCAGCCACAGCAGCTTTTCAGGGAAAGAATGAAGCCATAAGCCATTACATTTGCTCCTCTGTTGGGCTGAAGCACATTGAAGATCCACTTTTCCAGCGGTTTGCGTATCAGTCTATTTAATGCTGCTATCTCCATCTGCTTAATGTTTCTATGATCTCGTCATTATAATCCCGTTAGAGGAGACTCTAGTTGTCGTTATGGTCCTTGGTGGAGTTGCAGCGATAATGCCTGAATTCATCTGGATTCGAGAACAGCCATCATACCTAGATTTAAAATTCTTCTAACGACCAGAACTGATATTCAGACAGTTTGCTCACTGACTCCTTCAGGGGCTGAGGAATGAGGGTGAGCTGGCTTGACTCAGATCCCAAGCAGGATCATTCATGGGTCAGGCTCCGCAGGGAATCTCACATCAGTGAATCACCAATGAACAGCAAACTCACCACCCATGCACAAGGGGGGGTGTTGCCCAGGTATTTTTGTCAAAAGCTATAAAAAATGTCTTATATGGTTTGGGCTGATTGCATTTGAGATAGCTCTGTTTTTATCATGGACTGTGTAAAGAAACCCAGTTTTGTCAAGTATTCCTAAAGCTGAGCTGTTTGCAGAGGCTTTTTTAACTTTAGGGGCAAAAATCCTCCTTTTGAAAACTTTATAGACCAAGTGTACAGGCTAGTTTGTGACCAAACCTTCCATCCTGAACGACCTTCCTCACATCACCAAGATTCAACAAGCTCTATTAATAAACATCCTATTAAAAAAAAGAGGGCAAAACATTCCAATTGACTGTAGCAATGGTTTTGCAGAGTTTACATGGCATGAGTTAAGATATGCACCTTTGCTGCTCCTGAAATAGTCACTCAGGAAGCAAGAGTCCAAAATAAGTCCACAGAGCTGACTCCCCACTGCATGAACTGGGATGGAGCCAGCCACCCACACCCTTGCACACGAAACCCACTACCTGCTGGGCAAAACCATGTGTCAACATGGAGAGGAGCTGTACATGGCAGGGGCTCCCAGGACACACCTGGGGGAGCAAGGGTTGCGTTTTCCAGGTGCCTTGAGATGGACGAGGTGCAAAGAGTCCTGGCCCCTTCTCCATCCACCAGAAACAGATGGGACACAGCAGGGGATGGGGAGGGAAAAGGAAGGAGGACAGAGATGCTTACCCTGAAGAGGTCAAGCTTCTGGACAAAGAATAATAACCATGGCTACCAGCCCATCATGAAATTTTGATAGAAATAATGAACTGACTCTACGACTCACTCTTTTAAAGTGCTCGGTGGTTTTTCACGTATCCACAGTTGTGGGGTCATCACCACAGTCAACTGCAGGACAGGGTCAGCCACTCCTCAATCATCCGCCCCCCAGAGACACCACCCATCTACTGTGGTCACAGAGTCCGCTGTTCAGACATCCCCTAGGGAGGGAGCCATTCAACAAGTGGCCTCCTATGGCTTCCTTCTCTTAGTGCAATGCTTGTCCCTGTCACCAGGTGAGCCACTAGCAACATGGTAGCGCTGCTGCACCTCACTTTAGTCATCAGCCATGAATATGTGGGTTATTTACAGGAATAACACAGGTGCAACACTATGTACAAGTGTGTACCTAAGAGAGGAACTGCTGCGTGGCGTGGTAACCCCGTGTTTGATGAATGAATTGAGCAACTCTACATTGTTCTTCACAGTGGCTAGCCCACGTCACATTCTACTACTAATGGGCAAGGGTTTAAACTTCTCCATATTCTCATCAACATTTGTTTTCAGCTTTTAAAAATTATTATAATAGCCTAAGGTCATTGATAGAGCACTTGCCTAGCCATATGTACAGCCTAGCATTTGATCCCCAGCCCCACATACACAAAAATATTATAGCTTTCCTAGTGGATACAAAGTGGTGTCTCATTGTGGTTTTGACATATCTGCCGATGGTTATGATGTCGGGAATTGATACGTGCTTATTGGCCATCTGTTATCTTCTTTGGAGAATTTCTATTCTGACTTTGCTGATCGTTTTACAGAAAACCCAAGCCTTCCCATTGAGACTTCCTTCTCCCTCCCCTACAACCTTCCCTCTTGATGACACCTTGCCGTACTGAGAAATGACTGTCATAATTATTGAGCTGACATTGATATATTATTGTTAACACAGTCCACAGTTAACACTGGTGTTCACACTTCGTGTTGTTTGGTACATGAGTTCAGGAAAAGGCACAATGACACGGGTCCAAACTGGCATGTCACACAGAGTAGTTTCACTGCTCTAAAGATACTCAGAGCCAAAAGGCTCCAGCCCAGGTTTATAAATCAGGACCTCATTGTACACATGCTTGTAGCTCATTTGTGGGTATTCCTGGTTTATAATCTGACAAAATCATAAAGCTCAGCTCGACTGTAATTTAATTCCCTTCCCTCATTTATATTTACTTTTGCACTATGCTGATTCAATAAAGTACACTGCCATCTAAAACCAAAACAAGCAAAACAAAGCCCTCTGTTCCACTTTCCATCCCTCCCCAAAGCCCTGGTAACCACCAACCTTCTCCCTGTCTTTCTGTTTTGGTTTTCCAGACGTCATGTAGCTGCAGTCACACAGCGGTCTCCTCACTGGACTTCCGAATGTGCACTTAAGGTCTGCCGTGTATTTTGACTCTTCGGTGTGTTTGATTTAGCACTGAGTGAGGTCCCACTGTCTGGACGGGCCGCGGTTTGTTGTCCACTCACCTGCTGAAGAGCATCTTGGTTGCACTCAAGTTTTAGGAATTACAACAAGTCTGCTATACACATTTGTGTTCAGGGTTTATGCAGACATAAGGTTTTGGTGCATTTGGATAAAAACGTAGGAATGAGATTACTGGATCATATGGTCAGACATTTTGTGTGGGAATAAACTACCAAGTTGTCTGTACCACGTTGCATTCCCATGGCAATGACTGAGAGTTCCTTTTGCTCCCTGTCCTCACGGCCTTGGTGGTTGCAGTGTCTGGACTTTGACCATCCCATGCGCTTACAGTGGTGTCTCACAGTTGTTTTAATTTTCATTCTCCTTACAACACAACGTGCAAGGTCTTTCCCTATGCTTATCTTTCATCCATTTATCTTTTTCAAGGAGGTAATTGTTATCATCTTTGCCCACTTTTAAGTGGACTGTTTGTTTTTTTATTATTGTTTAAGAATCATTTGTATATTTCAGATAGCAGTCTTTTATCAGATAACTGATATGTAAATTCTTGCTCCCAGTCTGGGTCTGTAGCTTTAGAGAATTTTATTATCTAAACAATATCCTTAATAGAGGAGAAGTTTTAGTTCTAATGAAATCCAACTTTTCTTTCATGGACAGTGCCTCTGGAGATGTATCTAAAACGTCAAGACGACGCCCTCAGCAGCTAAATGTTAGCTCCTATGCTATCTTCCAGGAGCTACAGCTTTGCAAATAGGTCTGTCACCCATGTCTGTGAAAGATTTAAGGGCTCTGTCTAGATTCATTTTTTGCATGTGGATGTCCAATTATCTGTCTAGATTCATTTTTTGAAGACTGTCCTGTCTCAGCTGAACTGCCCCTTTGTGAAAGATCAGCTGGCTGTACTCATATTGGGTCTGTTCCTGGACTCTGTTCTGTTTCCTTGACCTCGAATCTTCTTGAAGTTTCTTCCTTCCAAAACTGCCCTGTCTTGGTAACTGTAGCTTCACAGTAAGCCCTGAAGCAGGGCAGTGCCAGTCCTCCAACACTGTCCTCCTTGGTCTCTTTCCTTTTAATTTTTGAGCCAGTTTGTCAATATCCACAAAATAATTCACTGGAATTTTAGTTGGGGTTACTTTTAAGTTGTACAAAAGGTGCCATCTTAGCAATATTGGGTCTTCTGTGCATGAATATGAGATATTGATCCATGTATTTCAATCTTCAATTCCTTTAATTGAGGTTTTACAGTTCTCTTTTAGAGATCTTGTAATATTTTCTCAGATTTAAATCTAAACAGTTCTTTTAGAGTTGATTTGATAGTCTTTAATTTCAAATTGTGATTTTTTTTCATTGTTGGCAGACATGAAAGCACTTAACTTTTGCATCTACCTTGCAATCTTGCTAGAACTGCATATTTGGAGCAGGAGTTTTTTTGTTGCTGATTCTGTGGGATTTCTACATAGACAACCATGTCATCTGTGGAAGAACAGGTCTGTTTCTTCCTTCTTGTTGTGTAGAACTTTATCTCCTTACTGCCCCATTGCATCGGGTAGGACTGTGATGGCAACCAGGAGTGCTTTGTTCCTGATATTAAGGGAGACCACCTGGTTTCTCAGCATGACATTTAAGGTTAGCTGTAGGGTTTTTGTAGACATTGTTTGTGTACTTGAGGAAGCTTCCCTTTTGCATTGTATTTTGTCCAATGATTTTTCCTCATCTTTATGTGAACATATTTTTTAAATTCTTTATTCTGTTGGTGTGGTGATTACACTAACTGATTTTCAAATGTTGAGCCAACTGTGAATACCTGGGGTAAATGAACCTGGTCATGTGTATAAACCTTTCTACACATGGTCAAGTGTGACTTGCTTATAACGTACCATCCATGCTTATGAGAGAAACGGTTGGTGGTGCTCCTCCCTGCAATGCACTTAACTGGCTTGGGTACTGGGATGATACTGGCCCCACAAACGATTTAGGAAGTATTCCTTCCGCTCTATCTTCCCAAGAGATCACACGAGACTGGAATCATTTTCTTACTCAAATGTTTGGCAAAATTCAGCAGAGCACCCATTTGGGCTTGGTGCTTGCTGTTTTAGAAAGTTGTTAATTATAATTCAGTTTCTTTACTAAATACAAGCCTGTTTGGATTGTCTATTTCTTCTTGTGTGAGTTTTGGTGTATTTGTCTTTCAAGGAACTAATTTCATCTAAGTCATCGACTCTGTGGATGCAGAGTTGCTGATAATACCTTTTGTTATCTTTAATTTTCATGAGATGGTATGAAATGCCTTCTTTCACTTCTGAAATTAGTAGTTTATGTCTTCTTTTTTCTTAGTTAGCATAGCTACAGGGTTAGTAACTTTTTTCTTTTAAGTTTTTTATTGTGCTGGGTGGGGGGCTGCATTGTAGCATTTACAAAAGTTCTCACAATATATCTTAGCTGAGTTCACCCCTTTGTCATTCTCCTTTGTCTCCACAATGGGGTTATTAAGTTTTTGATCTTTTGAAAGAATAAGCTTTGGGCTTCACTTCTTTTCTCTGCTGACCTCTCTTTTAGTTTCATTCATTTTTCTTTTAATTTGTTTACTTTACTTTCTTTTGCTTATTTTGAATTTAATTTGGTCTTCTTTCTCTAATTCCTAAGGTGGCAGTTTAGATTGCTGATTTTTGTTCTTTCTTAACCTCTGACATTTGCTATAACAATTTCCCTCTAGCCATTGCTCTTTGTGCATTTCACTAATTTTGATCAGTTCTGTTTTTATTTTCATTGAGTTGAAATATTTCTAAAGTTTATCTTGAAAGTTTTTCTTTGTTCACTGTGTTATTTAGAAGTGTGTTGTTTAGTACTACATATTGCGGGAGGTGGATTTTGCCTATTTTTCTGTTACTGGTTTGCAGTTTAATTCCATGTGGTGTGAGAGCAGACATGGTATGACTTCGATTCTTTTAAGTTTGTTAAGTTATGCTTTATGAACTAGAATGTGTTCTGGCTTGGTAAGTCTGAGAACAGAGATTTGCTGTTGTTGGATGGAGCTAGGTCCACCCACTCCTCTTCTCTCTTGCATGGCTTTTGGAGAGTAGACCTGTGAAATTATTGTCCTTACTCCTCTGTGGCTGGATGCTTTACTTCTGTCTCTGCTTCCCAGATCTTCAGTATGACATCCCACATTAGTTATGGGAACTTCTACGCCATTTTTACTGCACGTTTCTGCTCTTTCTTTCCCTCTTTCTTCTCTTCCTGGTATTCTGTTATTATGTGTTATACCTTTTGGAGTTTTTGTAATTTTGTCACAGCTCTTGGACATTTTGGTCCATTTTTTCCTTTCCTTTTCACTTTGGGAGGTATCTACTGGCAGTCCTCAAGCTCACTGATTCCCTCCCTGGTTCTGTCCAGCTCTATGCAAGAGTTATCTGAGGCACTCTTCATTCTGTGAGGGTGGGGCTTCTGGTCTCCCCCATGTGGGCTTAGAATGTCCACCTCTCTACCTCTCATTCCACTAGAGCCATGAGCACTTGTATTCTGGTTGTTCCAAGTCTCTGCCATATCTAAGTCTGGTTCTGATCCGTATTTGTGGCCTTGGTTGTGTTTTTCTCCTCTCTGCATAACTTATAATTTTTTTTATTGCATGTTGGATATGATGCAATGGTAAAGGGAAAAGGCAGAATGGCTCCACATGGGAGGTTCTATGTTTGCGTGTCTAGGAGTCAGGCTGTGTTTAATGTTTGCCTTAAATGTAGGTTTAAGAGGATAAAAATCTCCTCAGAGACACTTGTTTCTGCCTCTCTTGCTATCTCTGCACTTCCCTAGACACTCCTCTTTAAATAGGATCTGAACTAGCAGTAACTCTTTGTGTTCTAATCCCATGTCACTAGACAGGAACACTAATATGACAGGTGTGGGGGAGGGGAATCATCCCATATTGTTATGATTGGGTCTCAGTCTTATAAAAAGCATGGATTGTGACTTTCACAAGTGCTTCTTGGCTTTCTCCCCCATGTGAGAAAGGAAGGCTGCAGCCGGTCATTTCTCTCCAACCCATTCCTAGCTCTCATAAACCCAAGTCTATTAGGGTTGACCATGTAGCCTTCTGCTGACAATGGCCTCATTAAGTACAGGATGCTTGGTCTTCCCCTGGAGGTAAGGCTGACCCACGTGGGGAAGTCCTTGCACTTTTCCAGCTGGACCATGGCCAGTTGGGTGATCTGCCAATCAGTTTCTTGCACCCACCAGTCACTGCTTCCAGCTGGGCTTCCTCTCCAATAACGTCTACTATCATTTCTCCTTTGAGACTATGGTTTGTCCTGCACTCTGCTTCTTGGAAAGTGGAGAGGGAATCTAAGATCTGCTGCTTATGTCAGTTGGGTCCACATTTCTACATCAGGAGGATGGTGATGGTAGCACCATGCTCCTTGTGTGTCAGACCAGGAGTCTGCTGTCTTTTCAATGGGATTATCAGTCCTTCTACTGTGGGCGTCCCCACACGCTTACCAAATATTTGATTTGAAAATACTTTCTACCACTCTCCGGGTCATCTATTCATTTCCTTGGTGGTTTTGATGAAGTCCAACTATCCAAGTAACTCCTGAATCTTAATTCCTATGACTGAGTTTCCAAGTCCATATTGAGGAAGGCACACTACCAATAGGTGCTCTGACATCAAGGCCAGACATGCTCAGTGCAGACCCAGATAGCTGTCTTCTCTTGCACTCTGAAAAGACCATCTAGTATTCAAGCACTTAACTCCTACATCTGCTCAAAAGGGGTGATGGCTTCCAAAGCTCATGTGCTCTGAAGTGACAATGGACAGGTCACTGCACATCTCCGATGTGACTAAGCCTGATGTCAAGGTCACAGAACACAACAGCAGCTATGTGTGGCTGAGTCTATAATATCACAGTTCAGGTGAGCAACTGAGGCATTTCTTATGCACCAAGCCTCAAAAGCATTTTATTAAAGTAATTAAATTATACATTTGCCAGGAGACAAGGCACAAGCCTTCCCATTCCTTGGTTTGTAAGGAGAAAGTGTTCCTTGGTTTGAAAAAACCAGTACACTACTTGGAAAACTTCCCTGGCAATGGCATCACAAGCCTACCCTGCACACGCACCCCACAAGGGCTTATATTCGCTTCCTGCCTCAAGAAATGAACCCAAGTTCTCACAGCTGGCACAGTGGCAGTCACAGTGCCCTGTGTCCCGGGTGGTGGTGTGGGGCAGATGCCCAGGGACAGTGTGTGTGCCTCCTTATGGGGTCACAATACAAAGAACACATAGCATGCACTTGTTTACAAATGAAATATGTAACTCCACTGTGAATCTGATATGCCTGCAACTTCAGTGTGACTCCTGTTTCTTGCACACCTGCCACTGTCACTTTTATAATTCTTTCAATGACAACAGTTCTACTGATCCTCAGTGTCACCAAGCAGGACCATGAAGAAAGCCCCCATGCTGCTGACTCGGCAGAGTGGCGTCCCAACACCAGTGCGGGCTTTTGTTTAGCTTTGTGAGCAGATATAAGGTGAGAAAATGAAATTGTAATCAGGATTTTTTTAATTTTTATTTTTTTATTATTCATATGTGCATACAAGGCTTGGGTCCTTTCTCCCCCCTGCCCCCACAACCTCCCTTACCACCCACTCCGCCCCCTCCCTCTCCCCCCACCCCTTCGATACCCAGCAGGAACTATTTTGCCCTTATCTCTAATTTTGTTGAAGAGAGAGTATAAGCAATAATAGGAAGGAACAAGGGTTTTTGCTGGTTGAGATAAGGATAGCTATACAGGGCATTGACTCACATTGATTTCCTGTGCGTGGGTGTTACCTTCTAGGTTAATTCTTTTTGATCTCACCTTTTCTCTAGTTCCTGGCCCCTTCTCCTATTGGCCTCAGTTGCTTTTAAGGTATCTGCTTTAGTTTCTCTGCGTTAAGGGCAACAAATGCTAGCTCATTTTTTAGGTGTCTTCCCTATCCTCACCCCTCCCTTGTGTGCACTCGCTTTTATCATGTGCTCAAAGTTCAATCCCCTTGTTGTGTTTGCCCTTGATCTAATGTCCGCATATAAGGGAGAACATATGATTTTTGGTCTTTTGAGCCAGGCTAACCTCACTCAGAATTCTCCAATTCCATCCATTTACCAGCAAATGATAACATTTTGTTCTTCTTCATGGCTGCATAAAATTCCATTGTGTATAGATACCACATTTTCTTAATCCATTCGTCGGTGGTGGGGCATCTTGGCTGTTTCCATAACTTGGCTATTGTGAATAGTGCCACAATAAACATGGGTGTGCAGGTGACTCTGGAGTAACCTGTGTCACAGTCTTTTGGGTATATCCCCAAGAGTGGTATTGCTGGATCAAATGGTAGATCAATGTTTAGCTTTTTAAGTAGCCTCCAAATTTTTTTCCAGAGTGGTTGTACTAGTCTACATTCCCACCAACAGTGTAAGAGGGTTCCTTTTTCCCCACATCCTCGCCAACACCTGTTGTTTGTGGTGTTACTAATGATGGCTATTTTTACAGGGGTGAGGTGGAATCTTAGCGTGGCTTTAATTTGCATTTCCTTTATTGCTAGAGATGGTGAGCATTTTTTCATGTGTTTTCTGGCCATTTGAATTTCTTCTTTTGAGAAAGTTCTGTTTAGTTCACATGCCCATTTCTTTATTGGTTCATTAGTTTTGGGAGAATTTAGTTTTTTAAGTTCCCTATATATTCTGCTTATCAGTCCTTTGTCTGATGTGTAGCTGGCAAATATTTTCTGTGATCAGGATTTCATTCATATGTCAGCACTGTAACTGATTCCCAGATAAGAGTCTGAATATGAAAATAACATATCCACAGACTCAACTCACTCTTAAGTTGAGTTGGCACTAAAGGCCTGCCACCCATCCTGGCATCCATGATCAACACAGGAACGCAACCCTGACACGAGCAAGACACCCCGATATCCACAGAGCACTGCTCACCCAGGTGACGCACTGGACAGGACGGGAGGAGGCAGTGGGACTCAGCACTCAATGAACTCTTTCTAGTCGGGCCAGAAATGAAGACTCTCAAGTGTCAAGAAAATTCCCTGGATATGGAGTGCTTTAAAATGTATTGTCTTTGTAGTATAATCTGTCAAGTCTGTGTCATTTAATTTTTAAACTGGCACACGAAATTCCTAAAGATTTAACAATTGGTGCTCCCAAGTCAATGGGAGCTGCTGCAGCACCCACCCACCTTCATCTACTCCTGCCCTGGCGTGTATACGGGTCAGAGTTCCCCAGAGAAACAGCCTTGGTAAGATGCCACGTGCACAGAAAGAGATTTATCATAGGGTCTGGTCAATACAGGGATGGAGGCTTATAGGTCCCAAGATCTACAGACTGAGTCCACAAGGTGGAGACCAGGGAGCAAACAATGTGAGCTCCAATGTGAGGGCTGGGGAGCTGGAGACCAGGAACAGCTGTCATCCCAGTTCAAACAAAGACCATCAGGCAGAGGGACTCCAACTTACTCAGGAAGGTCAGCCTTTTGCTCTACTCAGATCTTCATCTCATTGGATGATGCTCATACACTTCAGGGAGGCCAATCTGTTCTACTTGGTGACTCTCATGCAGAAATGAATAATGAGTGAACCATATGTATGGGCAGCAGACTGGACACAAGATTCACCATCACCGTATGTTTCTGTTTCCTGTCACTAGTGATGTCAGAGTCCCAGCACCCTTACAAGGGTCTTTCCTTTTTGTTCCCATATTTTGTAGAATCATAAAACAGTGGAAGAGAAAGGTAGAGGGTGTGCAGTGCCCTGCCTGCACCCAGCCATGCTGACCAGTGCTGTACTGGCACCTGCCACCCATCATGGGAGGCTGGAGAGGGCAGGGGTCCACACGGTGCCCTCATGGGTGAGAGACCCTGGAGGGATGAACAGAGAACAGCAGGAGATGCAGGCCTGGGGTCATGTGGTCTCTGCCAGCTCCACCCCTCCTTGCTGAACCACATTTCCTGTGCCATCACAGTAGACAGCAATTCCACCAACTGCAGAAGTTCCTCATGGAGCTAAGTGAGTCCACATGTTGAAAGTCAGTAAAGTGCCTCAGTTAGTGGAGCTATCGCTGTAATGACTTTGGCTGCTCAGAGAGGACTGTATTCAGTATAAACCAGACTTTCCAAGTTACAATATAGATGGAAGTTACAATTTAGACTCTGATGTCATTAAAGTTAGAAACTTGGGGAATATCAAAAGAAAAAGGAAGCCAGTGGGTAACGAAAGTGTGTGTGCAGGTGTGTGTGAAGGTGTACAGGTGTGTGTGCAGGTGCTTGAGTGTATGCAGGTGTGTGAACATTGGTGTGAACTGTGTGAGTGTCCGTGTAAGTGTATACAGTGTGTGTGCATGCAAAGTTGTGAGTGCATGTGTGTGTCGGTGTGAACAGTGTATGTGCATGCACAAAGTTGTGAGTACGTGTGTGTTGCTGTGTCAGCAGAGACTGCAGACCAACTCAGAAGGGACCTGGGGTACAGGAGACATGTCATCATAGTCACCATACTCAAAATACCTCTATGGTGAATATAACTTTTAGATCCCTCTGGAGTCTATTAAGCAGCATGCAAACTTCTTCAGTAGTGTAAATCTATACAGGTATTTCTGTAGTCCTCAAATCCACAACCCATCCAGAAAAATCCACAATTCACTTAAGAGAATTGTGCTTTTAAATGTTAAAATGGCAGTGCACAGCAAAATTTGAATCTTTCCTCTTATTTCAAGTTGATTTACGGACTATCACATCCCCACATCCTAATCTTTCCATACAACTATTCAATGACACAAGTCTAAAGCTCACGAGTGTAGCTAAACAATTCAAGACAGCCTTTAAGCTTTAGCAACCAGTGACTCCCTCTTAAATCACAGTGAATAAAAACTTGTCCACTCCACTTGTCCTCAAAATCAGAAACTGAAAGCACAGCTGGCACACAATCTTGAGTCCACACATGAACTGAATCTTCCCAAATGGACTAGAACTTCATCAGCCTGATTCCCATTGTGTGGAAAAAAACCAGAATGCACTGTAAGGAAAACTGACCTTGGAAATGACCTAAATGCCCACCACTGACGTGGTTAAAGAGATGGGGACACGGCAGTAACACCAGTGATGTGAAGGGTTAGTGGCCATCACTCCCAGGGGAAGACAGAAAGACAGTGATTAATCAAGCATCATTTGGAAGGAAAAATAAAACACATCATGTCCCCAGCTGCCACATCACACCATCCCAAAAGGCATGAGATTGTCAATGATCTCGTGTGTGGAACACACATCATCCAGTGACAAGCAACATTGGGAAGCACAAAATGAACACAGCAGCTCTTTCCCAGGGAGATACACATTCATATATTTATTCTGTGAGCAGACAGAGAGGCTGCAAACACACAGCACCCTGCACTGATGGGGAGGTCGAGGGCAATTTGTTCTGTATGGTCTGAACAAAGCCAGGTCCTAAAGATCTGCAAATGGAGAGAAAGAGGGCAAAGACAGCATCTACCATGCACTATTATCAGGGCAATGCTTCAAAGCAGGGTAGATGGCATGACCTCTCCATTACCCGAAATATTTACTTGTCCATTTTCATCTGTAAGGTTCTGAGATCGTAGTGATGGCTATCTCTGACAGATGCTCACTTCCTTGCACGTATATTTCACCATTTTCTCAATGAATTGTCTACAAAGAACATGCTTTTATGTATAGAGCAATTACACAATTTAAAAATACTCAGAAAAAACTGACGCACAAGATTCCCCATAGACCAAATGGGTATATTAATTGTTAACTCAACTACAAAAAAAAAAATGCTTGCTTTGGCCCCAGTTACCTTAGACATTGGTTAAAGTGGAAGGTATCCTCAACCCTGTGCCCATGACCCTGAGCTGGTCTGGAGAGAGGTGGATCACAGCCCCCCTTGCTGTCTGGCAGGGCGGCTCCTGCCTCCCTCTGTCTTAGTGACACATCCTCCCAGCTCATGCCAGTACTCTGGCTCCCTAGATGGCCACTTCAGGGAAGGAGGGGTGCTGGGGTTGCACACACTTTCACAGCCTTCCTGTCAGAAGCCCAAGATGTGAGGGAAGCACCTGCACCTCTGAGGATGCAAGGGGAGTGTTCCTGCAAGACTGTGGCACAGGGTGCTGCCTGGGACCAGGAGACACATTTGTGAGGACTGTGGTCACCTGGATCTGGGAGGCTTTTTCTCAGGTTTGCAAGACTCTGGTTGGCCAACACCCAACCAGATTTACAAGGCTGCAGAGTACCCACCTTGGCCATCTGAGGCTGCCCTGTTGGGGGGTTACCATGGCTACTTTGTGGAATCAGTTGTGTCATACCTCAAGGGAGGAGATGTGAGGAAACTCTGCTCTGCCCATCTGAGCTCTTCACTGGCTGCCCCCATTAACTAGAACCTTCGTGACCCCTCCCCGAGTGTGACAGCCTCTGTTAGGAGCACAAGTGACCTTTGAAAAGAAGCTTGAGTCCCAGGGCAGCTCTGTGAGGGACTGGCATGGCACACACTTCCAATGCCCAGGGGTGGGGCTGCAATTCCTGGACACGTCCAAAGTTGACTCCTGACCAAGGGTCGGGCTGAACAAAGTCAGTGCTGGAGACCAAACAGAACTGAGGAGGGTGATTTAACTTCACTAACAGTCCTTGGGTCATGCCAGGAAGCCTCTCTTTACAGCTCCCTCTACTTCTGCTTCTATTTAGCTGCAATTTTGCAATCTGAGATGAAATTATGTTTCACTGGCAACTTGTTTCAACTAATCCTTTGGAATCCAGAAAAAATATCCCATAAAAAATCTTGATGCAAATTATAAAGAACCTTCAGGGGACCAAATATGATAGCAACTATTATAATTAGAATTCAAATGAATGCTTTTACAAATGTTAACCTTAGAAATCTCATTAAAGTGCACATCTAAATCATACTCGAACTGATTACATCTCTGTGTGAGGAGCAGCACTGCTGGGGTACACAATGGCTCTGTGGAAGACCTGGACATTTTGATAAGCCTGTTGCAAAGCTACTTATCACAAGCAGACCACAGAGGGTCCTCATGATAGTTTATTTTCATAGTTTCAACGAGAACCTGCCCTTCTCTCTATTGGGATAAACAAAAATCTTGGGTAAGCAAAATATGGAACTATAACAATATCAGAATTTCAAGATAAATCTCTTCTTTCATAATCTCGAGATACTTTAAAACTTTTTAATTAATGACATACTACCTAGAAAGTGCATTAACTCTAACGTCTTAATAAGCAGAAATGATTCTGTATAAACAAGGTATATCTCATTTAACAAACGATAGAACACCTGTCACACCAGAAACGACACTCAGAAGACACACCTGAGAAACAGCCCTGGCATTTTTATTGGTTTAAAGCTGCCTCTGCTGCTGACCAGAACCTGGAGAAGCCAGGGTCCTGGAGAGGGAAGCCCCTGACCTAGGTGAGGGGTAGGAGTTAGTAGAACCAAACTGGAGTCAAATTCATGGAGGCAAAATGTCATGGAACTCGGGAACATGAGGTACGTGGGGACTGTCAGGAGGGGAGGGAAGGAGAAGGGATATCGAGGAGTGAAGAAGTATGCTACATATACACATATGGAGACAGCATGATGAAAAGTGAGGAGAGGCACAGAATGTAATGGAGGGCGTGAACTTGTTCAAAGCATACTGCACACATCTCTGGAATTATATCTATCAATGTATGCTAATTGAAAAATAAAATTAAATTTAAAAAATTCATGGAGCTCCAGTAAATGGACTCCTAACTTGTTTTCAGGAACACATACTGTGGTGACTAGAGCAGCCAAACACCATGTCTGGAGCCCTACAAAGCCATGCTTTGAATGTGTTCAGCCCTGTTCTGCAGGACTGATGTTGACCACACCAGGAGGCTATGGTCACTGACAGATGCCCCCTGACACCTGTGTAAGCAGATGGGCAAACTCAGGGGAACGCATGGGACATTATGGCCAAGGCTCATGAGGATATAGAATGGCCCCACAGAACTGGTCTCACCATGGGATTTTGTTCAGAATCCCTTCCCCAAATCAGAAAACTGGTATGAAGGAGAAATGGTGGTGGCTGTGCAACCCTCCTGGAAATCATGAGTGTACAAATGCCATAAATCACATCTATGTCCAATTTCCAATGACTATCAGTCAAGTAAATACTGCCAACTGAGCGATCAACTAATGATCTTATAAATACACAGTGGGTGAGAGCAGCTTTTATGACCATGAATCATTACTGGAGCTTTGTGATCAGGGAAGACATACTTGAGGATTACCTAGAACACAGAAATAAGTCAAAACTGACTGCAGGACCTTCTAAAACCACATGAGCACAGAACCATGCCTGAGTATAGTCCAAGGCATGAGTACAGTTAGATACAGAAAGGTGCTCCAGCATAGCCCAAAGGCATGAACTCTTCCACTTTTGTGACTTAATTTTTCTTAGGTCTCCACTATCAATATCCCTGAAGAAGTATTCTGAAATTTTAGTTTAATTTCAATAATTAATGACCTTACAATCACCGGGATGCCTGCAAAATATGATTCCAGAAAAATGACAGTGTAAGTAGTGGCAAGCTCCCCACCCCACAGAAACATAGAAAAAGAAGCACCATGTGAGCAGTGACCCCACACCATGGTGTGCACCTGAGACACCCAAAGAACTGAAACCAGAACAGATGCTGTATGCAGCACCTATCACTGCAGTACCAAACATGGACACAATCCAAATACCCATCACAAGATGGGTGGATTAACAAATGTGGTGTTTGTAAGTGAAATGAAACAAAACTCAGCCACAAACAGGCTGACATATGCCTAACATATGCCACCATAGAAGAGAACATTAAAAATGTTACACTACTGAGACAGGCCAGACAAAAAGTACAAGTACTGTGTGAGGTCACTTACATGTAATTTGTAGAACTCAAAAAGTTATAGAACCCCAAATGGAGCAAAGTTCTGCCCAAGGTGACGGAGGCGATTGACAGGTGAGGTGGTGATTGATTGGTGGGGTGGTAATTGACAGGTGGGGTGGTGATTGACAGGTGAGGTGGTGATTGACAGGTGAGGTGGTGATTGACGGGTGTGGTGGTGATTGATGGGTGGGGTGATGGGTGGGGTTGTGATTGACAGGTGGGGTAATGATTGATGGATGCGAGGTGATTGATGGGTGGGAGGTGATTGACAGGTGGGGAGGTGATTGACGTGTGGGGTGGTGACTGATGGGGATGGTTTCTGATAGGGATGATGGAAAGTTCAGAAACAGGTAGTGGTGATAGTTATGCTATGAACACACATAAAGTCACTAAATGGTGTGCTTGAAAATGATGATGGCAAATTCTGTATAATATATTTTATCACAATAAAATTATTTTGAAAGCATATCTTCATGTATATAATTTCCTTCACTATTAAGAGAATACACTAGTTAGACACATGTAATTATCACTGCTGGAAGAAAACATAAAACTATCTGATAAATACTTCTGAAAGATCACTAAATCCATATTTGAAAGGGTGAGAAATTAGAGATATTTTCCTTACTGATAATTCATGTGCAAAATGTGACCATTTCAACGTTAAAAAGTTGTAAGAATCCATCCCACAGAAGTAACCACAGGTGCACAAAGACACCCACTGCCACATGGTTTACAATAGCTCAAAATGCAAACAATCCAAACACACATCAGTAGTGCCCTAACTCAACCACAGAATATTTAAGCCTATGTGTTGGAAATGAGATCTTTCCAAGCAAAAAAAATGAATCATGCATGAGATGTAATCTTTTAGCTCAGGTTTCCAAAACACAACAGCTCTTAGTTACCCATAAATCCACAGAAAGATAACTTTCAGCCCCTAACTCTGCAGGCCAATGGAAAACCTTGGGTTCCCAGGTCCCCTGCAGAGCCCAGAAGGCACCAAGGACCCCACAGGAGCCTCTGCTTACACACAATACTGTTCCTGCAGGCGCTGGACACTGTCCACCTGGGCCAGAGCCAGGACTCCCTCCAAGTTTGCAGAGTCTCCCTCTCCCTCACCACACCTGTCCACATCCCCCTGGGAACCTGGGCCTTCTCCTCGCCAGGGCCCAGTCCCAAAGTCCCCTTGGGGCTGGTGAAGTCCCACTGTCTCCTCTCAGAGACTAGTTTTTTAAGCAAACCCACTCCCCACATCTTCTGCAAATTGTGTAAGTCCTGCTGAAATTTCAAGCCAGACGCTGGATAAGAAGCCATGCCCCTGCCCTGATCTGACTCACACATCTCTGGGAGCAGCAGAAAGACTGGCACTGTGAGAAGGGGAACCAAAACTTGAAACTTCAACCATGGCAACGAGTAAGAAGTGACAGAGGCAGCCAAGTGCCCGTGGCTCACTCCTGTCACACCTGCAATCCTGGCTATGAGGAAGGCTGAGATCTGGAGGACTGCAGGTCCAGGCCAGCCCAGGGAAAAAAGTTCGCAAGACCCCACCTTACCCAATACAATGGAGCACACCCATCATTCTAGCAATGCATCGTCCAGGCCAGCCTAGGCAGAAAGTGAGACGCCATCTCCAAAATAACTAGAGCAAAAAAAAAGGTTGGAGATTGTGGCTCAAAAGTAGAGTACCTGCCTCGCAAGCACAAAGCCCTAAATTCAAATCCCAGAACCACCAAAAATATAAATAAACAGAAGTGGCAGAAGTGAGCTAAAGAACACTGATGTATAAAACAACCCTACTCCCACGTAAAAAGTTTTTAAAAGATTTGTGTTCACTAGAACATCGGGAAACTCATACGCTAACCCGTGCTGACGACCCCTTATCACAGGGAAGATTGGAAGGACTCTTCTCACCTTCCCACCATAATTTCTGTAATGTTTCAATGGTTTTGCAAGCACATGAATTAGATTTATAAAAGAGTGGGGAAGGATAGAATATCATGAGCCGAAAGTATCAGCTTCATGGGAGAAGTCTGTGTTTGATGCTCTGTGGCTCCCGCCTACATCCTGTGAACCGTCATGGCCAGCAGTCCCTCCCACACTGGGACAGGCAGGAGACATTGATTCTCAGAGCAGAGAGAATAACATCATTTGGTCATTACTGGCCACCCTCACCTGAAATGACCTCTGAGTCTCCCTCCAAAGCTCAGTGTGATTCTTGTCAACAGCATTCATTTATCAATTACTCACGACCATCCTGGATGTGTCCCCTGAACTGAGCCTTGACACCATGGACAGCTGACCTTCAGTGGGAGGAGCGTCCCGCTGTGCTCAGGCAAGCATGAGATCCTGAATTCAAACCCCACCACTGAAAAAACAAAACAAAACAAAACACACCAGTATGGTGGAGATGCAAACGTCACACCAGGGGACAAGTGGTCTCTGTATGTGCTCAGAGCAGCCCCCCACTTGCACAGACCTGAATGTAGCACAGGCAACAAATGCTCCTGAACTGAGACCTGCCTGGCGCTGATGCCTAGAAGCATCTGTAAATCTTTTGAACTCTTATGATTTTTCCTAGAAGTCAACATTGATCAAGCACAGTGTTGACTCATCTGTGCAAGAGGCCAACCAGAACAAATGTGCTGTGCAATACTTGTGTTTGCTTATCTTTTTCAAAATCCTGGTCCTCTTACAGGCACTCAGGGAACAAGTAGTGGCCAGCTGCAAAGGGGAGAACCTGAAGATTGTTCTGATGTGCATAGTTAAATATCAGACACAAGCTGATATGGGCATGTCAAAGTGATCAGGAATAACCAGGAAACTCACACCATGAGCCCGCTTCGAAGCTCCAGCCACCATGCCCCATCTCTCCGCTCCCCGGTCAGCCACACAGACTCACGAATTTTACACTACTTCCTGGATCTCCACCACAGTTTTATCCTGCACTAGCCATAATCGGCAATCACTTATTTTCCAGGTTTTTAAGCATCAGCTAAGTCCAATTCTGTGGCATGTCCCCTAGTTCTCAGTGGGATGAGATCCAGCCTTCATAAATGCACAATGCTTCATGAATTTTTCCTCTGAAAAGTGCTTATATCACACTCTTCAAATAAAAGGAATACCTGCCACACTGCATTTCTTCATAGACTTTGATAATAGTTATCCAGAGCCGCACTGCAACCATAAATTAACATCAGCCAGCAGGAGACCGAAAGCCCAGCACCAGCACAGGGTTTGGCCCAATTCTCCAGCTCCAAGTCTAGTTGCAGTCATGGGCACCAAGTCCTGTGGGACCCCGAGGAAGCAGTGAGGCAGCTAACCATGGCCAAGACCTGTGGTCCTCCAGGCAGGGGAATAATGCACTGTGGAGGTCGTTCACCAGTATCTTGTTCTGACGCCTTGCTTAAAAGATGCCAAAAGCTGGAGTGGAGGCGGCTTAAGTGGTACAGTACTTGCCTAGCAAATGCAAAACCCTGAATTCAAGCCCCACTAACACCAAAAAGGCAAAAAAATTGTCAAAAGTTGTTCAAGGTAAGAATCTTCCATGGTTCTTCGCAGAAAATGCTATTTTTACTCATCTGCACCCACATGGAGAACACAGGGTTCCAAGAAGATGAAAGGCGACCAGGGCTGTGTGCGCCCCACTGCTTGGAGGTGATCCTCTGACAGAACCCACGGGCTGCCACCAATGCTCCTAGTACCCGTGTGTGCACACGTTAGTGTGCACTGCACTAAGCATGTGTACATGCGCCCTGTGTGCACATCTGGCATGTGTGTTGTGTGTATGGGGTGTGTTTTTTCCTCTCTGGGACAGACACTAGGCTTGGTGGTTGTTTCCCTCAGTCTTTCTGCTGGATTTCCTCCACCTTTTCTCGTAGAAAACCTCAGGGCCCAGGAGCTGGACTCTCCCCCTCCTCTTCCCTTCTGTGTCCACAGTCACCCCTGGGTCTCACCTGACTGTAGATCTGGCAACAGATCAGCCTCTGAATTCCAGACTTACATCCAGGGCCCTGGTCAACATTCTTGCTTGGACATCCAACAGGCCACACCAGCTCCACACAGTCCAGAGCAGAGCTCTGGGTTCTGCTCAGATGTGCTCCTTCTCCCTAGATAGACAGATAAGCATCCCTGATTCCACCCTCTGCACCTTCTCCACCCCAACCTCATCTCCTGAGTCGTGTTACATAGGGCTGAGGTTGGGAGACCTCTGCTCAAACTCTCAGGTGCTCTGATGTCTAATCTAAGAGGAAAGTTCCAGCCCAAATGGTGGCTGCATGGAACCTGCTTCCCACCTCTCCCTGCTCAGCAGCTACAGTGTGGTCTGAGAGACTTCCTACATACTGACATACACATATGTGCCCAGCACACACAGAGACAGCACCACAGACAACTCCAACTACACGCAGACATCATCACATATATGCAGCTAGCACTATAAACACCACAGACACTTCCAAGTACCCACAGAAAGGCACCACACTCACATGGGGATAAACCCTGTTTAACACATGCCTGGGTGTCTGTCCGGCCTGCTCCTCACTCACTTGTATCCCTGCCACATGTCACGTCTCAGGAGGCCTTCCCCATCCTCATCACTTTTTCTCAATGTACCATGCAAGTCTACTGACTTGCTGTGTACAGGTCTCCCCATCAAAACACAAGCCCCCTGAGAGGAGAGAGCTCACTGGGTGCACTTTGCTATCCCAGTACCCAGAACGACCATCTGGCACAGGTGCTCAGTAACTCCTTTCTGAATAAATTATAGGAGATATACATTTAAATTAGATAAGACAGTGGGTGGAATTGGTGATTACCCAGGCAAACAGAGGCAGTGAGCTATGACAGCAGTGCTGAAGAGACAGACCTGGATGGAATGCAGGATTTGAAGCCAGGTCACGTAACCTTGGACAGATTGCTGGACTTCTCTGGCTCTTGGTCCCTGGCCACCAAGTTAATGTGTCTGAATCATTTATTCCCAGGTGCCATTTGGGGTACGGTGGTTCTGATCGTGTGTCTCATCTCATTACACAGGTTCCAGTCCACGTGTCAGCACCTTGCTGGCTCCTGGGCCTCTCTGTAGATTGCATTTACTTTGCTCAACAGGATCTGAGGGCTCTGATTGCTGTCTGCACGACAGCACTGGCCATGCTGCCAGCTGCAGGCAGAGGCCACCTCCAGGCTGGGTGGCCCTGAGTTAGTTATCACAGCCTGTTCTCAGCCATGACCGAAAGCAAGTGACTGAGGGAGCCTGGCACGAGGCTGACAGCTGTGCCACAGGGTGGAGTCAGGGCACAGGACTTACACAGGCTGTGGCATGAGTCTAGCAGCTCTTCCTCATGCCGTCCATCCTTCCTTCCTTCCTTATGGGTAGGAAGAGCCCATTTGTAGAACGTAAGTCCAGTGCCCTGGGGAGGTCATGGTGGAACAGGCAGCATCTGTCCCCTGCAGGTGCAGAAGCAATCAGGAAGTCAAAGGCCACCACAGAGCAGAAAGAGTGGGGGAGAAACAAGAAACCCACAGGGCAGAGTGAGGGACAAGCAGCAGCATCCAGCCAGCCCTTCTGTCGCTTCTCTCAGGAAGGGCAGGAGCTGCACTTGTGCTAAACTCACTTTAGATAAGTCACATAAGAGGAGGTGGCACCGGGCACACTAACAGGGCAACTCCTCCACCTGCCAGGGGGGTCCAAGGTCTGGGGACGTGTTGCTGTGCCAGGGTGAAATAGGTAGAGCCAGACCCAAAGAGCAGAACCCCTCCACGTCACGCCCCGATCTCCTTGTGCAGGCCTGCGGGTTTCTCACTGGCCCCTCGGCAGAGATCTTAGATCTGAGGTCTTAGACCTTGCATCTGCTGCACACCAGCCAAGGGGAGGGGGACAGCTCTCAGGAGAACAGTCCCGACCTCTTCCTCACACTGTAGACACGCTGTGAACACCTACAGCTTCCTCCATCTTGTGGACGTTGTCACACAGCACTGTGGCAGAGGTGACACAGGCTCTCCAGCTGCCCAGCTCCTGAAGGATTTGTCCAGCCACTTTCTTTGCAGGAGCCAAGAACTCCTGAACTCACTGCAGACCCAGAGTAGAAACTTCTCAGCTTTCTATTAGTCTGTTTTATGTTATAATAATAAGCATATTATAACAACATTATAATAATACATTGCCTAAGGCTGGGCAACGTATAAAGTAAATAAATTTACTTAGCTCATGGTTTGGGGGCTGAAGGTCTGAAGAGTATGTTGGCTCTTTGTCACTTGGATAGCATCATGGCAGGAGTGTGTGTAACAGGGATACATCACCTAGCAGACAGGAAACCAGAGACGGGGAGGGGCCAGACCTGCTTCTTTACAACAACCCTCTGCTGAGAACTGACCAGGGTCTGTGAGAATTACACTAATCCCTTCCAAGGACACAATCACCTCCCTGCCAACAAATCTCTGGGGGCAGGGCACTGTCCCCTCTAAATAGGGCCTGGGGACAGTGTTCTCCACACTCACCTCCCCCAAAGGACACAGTCTTGCCTGTGAAGTCCAGCTGGGTTCACAACGGATTCTTGAGACTCCTCACAAATATGAAGTGTGCATGTTTGTCTAGATGTAGGACTCGTGCACTTACCTAAAAAATCCACCCTCTACCATGTGCATGTTTTATTTCAATTAAGAAAAGGTGAGCTGGGTATGGTGGTGTGTTCCTATAATCCCAGCACTAAGGAGGCTGAAGCAGAAAGATCATGAGTTTGAGGCCAGTCTGGGCTCCATATGATGGACTCTCTCAAAAAACCCAAAAAGAGAAAGAAGAAAGGCACAAATCAGGCCAGGCCCACAGCCACTCCTACCCAAGGGCCATCCTGCCTGGGGCCCATGCACTCAGACCTGCCAGTGTCCCCTCAATAGAATCAGGGATCAGACTGAAACTCCTCATGGCTGGGTGACACTCTCTCCTCCAGGCCGACACCCCGGACTCCACTGTGGACCAGGGAGGTCTCGGGACCCTCTGAGGAATCCCTGGGGATGGTGTCTGGAGGACAGTTGTCAGATTAAGGCTGTCTGTTGGTCAGAGGACAATCTGTGCTGAGGGAACAAGTAGGTGAAGGCCACTGTGGATGAACTGCTGGTGCTGTGTGGATGGCAGGCAGGATTGGAGACTTGGGGAGAGACCTTCCTAGAAAGTGGACGGGGGGAGGGAAGGACATGATGACCTGGCTTTCGGTAGGTGGCTCAGTGGTCAGAGGGGGCATCAAGAGACCTGGAGAGGTGGCCTGGATAAGAAGTGTAGCCGGCCTGCAGGTCAGCAGCTGCAGGCTGCAGCACCACCTGCCCGGACAGGTCAAGGATCACTGGGACACAGTGTGTATGTGTGGCCACACCATGCCATGGCTTTGTGACACTGGGAAAGTGACATCTGCTTGTTCTTTTTTCTGCCTTTATTTATTTATTGCACTCCCAAAAGAGTAAAGCACACAACAGCACCAAAAGGCTCTAGGCCCAGTGGGGGAGGAGCAGAGATAGTGGAGAGTCACACTTCTTCATGAATCCAACTCCCTACCTTCAAGCAGTCACTCAGTTCCCCACCTGACTGTGAAAGCACTTGCATCTGACACTGCCCCGTCCCGAAGGTCTCCTTCCTTCTCCTGCCTGGCTTCTGGGTGGGTGGCTCTCATGCAGACACCCACAGGCTCAGGGATGATGAAGTGTCAGCCAGCTTTGGTTGCATGACTGGAAGGGAGGGATGCTCAGGGCTGGTAACCATCCCATTGTGCACAGGACGGCCCTGCCATGAAGAAGAATCTAGTCTCAGTGTCCATGGGGCTGAGGCTACACTGCCAGGTCTAGAATTGCCAATTCCATGTGCTTTTTTGTTTATTCAGGACTAAGTTAAATAACTCCGGAGAATCCCTGAGGAAAGCACACAGCACACAGAGAATCCTCAGGGCCTGGTTCTGTCATCAGTCACAGTGTGTCTGAGGTCTTGTTTGCATTTCTCTGTGAGTTCTCCTGTAACAGGAAGTAGCAGTCCATAGCTAATCGAGGATCCCAAAGCCACGCAGGCTGAGTTCTGGGGAGTGACAGAGCCAAGCCACCTGTGGCAGCCACTGCAATGCCTTCTCAAAGTCTGCTTCACTCTAGAAATAACAACAGAAAGGCGTTCTATCTACTCACCATCTCCTACACAGCATGAGAGCTGAGAAATACGTCACAGCCCCATTCTCAGCTAAAACCCCAACACAGGCTCTGCAGCTTGGACATGGGAGGCCACCAACGGGCCCAATGGCTGCTTGTGAGCACAGTTCAACCCCATCAACCCTGTCCATGGTCAAGAGAGTGTGTCCTGACACAGAGTCTGTGGGTGCAGTGGCAAGGACACCTACACTCTGGGGGGCCAGGGCTGACTTCCAAACAAGCATGAGATGAAGTGCTCTCATTACTTCCAGGTCACTGCCATGTCTTCAACTAAACATGGGGGATTCATGCACCATAGAGATAGGAGAAAAGTGAGCTATGGGCCAGAGAGACAGAGATGGAGAGAGGACGACAGAGAGAGAGAGAGGGACAAAGAGGAGGGGAGACAAAGACAGAGAGAGGGAGAGAGAGACAGAGGAAGAGAAAGAGGAGGACAGCAAGAGAGAGGGAAAAAGAGAGAGGGAGAAAGACAGGGATAGAGAGAGAGGGACAAAGACACACACACACATACACAGAGGCAGAGACACAGAGAAGACAGAGGACAAAGAAAGAGAAAAATAGAGACAGGGAGAGACACAGAGATACAGAGACATACAGAGAAAAACAGAGACAAACACAGGGAGAGAGAAAGAAAGGGACAGACACTCACTCTTTCCCCATAGTCCATGGCTTAGGATGGAATATGGCCATGACAGACCATGCAGAGGGATAGAGGGTATGGTCCAGACACCAGAGGGAGGAGTAGATCCAGATACAGGATCACAGGGATGGGCAGCTAAGGCTGAAGCTCTGAAATACTCTACACCTTTAATAAACTAGTCAAATAAAGAAAAAAATTAAAACCCAGTCATTGTTCTGAGGGAAATTTTTTTTGCACTGAATACTCACTCTCCCCAGTACAGTTTTTGTCAAAGATGTCCCCAAAAGAAACTGTACAAGAGAAATTGGGAGGCAGAAAGATGTTGCCCTTCAATTGGTAAACATCCAGGTACACAGAATGTGTTACATAAACATCCAGGAAGGATCAACCCCACCACCAACCATGTCACAAAGAAGGATCCATCACCCAACATGTCATCAGCAAGGCTCTGCCACAATTTACCATGTCACCAAGAAGGATGAGACACCTGAGAAAGAGTAAAATATCTTCTGGTTGATCAGCTAAGCAGTTTCACACATTCCCTTCCTGACCGGGAGAAATTGTATCACATAGTTCAATGTCAAATGGTACCACTGCCCAAACACATCATGAACGTACAAACAGAGCTTCATTTGTGTTTGTAATCTCAAGTTTGTTTGCAAGGAAATTCCAAGGTTTCCACTATTGGCACTTTAAACATATCTTATTGCTAACTTGTTTATTTGACAAATTGACATTCAACACATTTTATTGTTGGACTAAGGCTGGCCTCCTGGAATTCAACAAGTAAAATGTGAACAGTTTAAGTATTTCCATTGACATCTGACTGATAAGAACTGCCCCCTGCCACCATTCTGCAGCCTGAGCCACAGCTGGTTTCGTCCCTTGCAGAACAAAGCTCCACTGTCCCTTTTCTCCTGCCACCTCTCTTTGCCTGTCCCTAGCCCTTGCTTTCTCCCAAATGCTACTTACGGCCAGACCTGCCGAGAGAAGCTTCTGTGCCATTTTTTTCTCGGCCAGCCAACCTGCTTATTAAACTTTTAGACATGAGAGACCTCTCGTGAGCCTCCTTTATGTGTGGTGGGTGGTGTTTTCCTAACATTTTGGTGCCGAAACCCGGGACCAGGTGAGCTTCCAGCATTGATCTTGCTCTCCCAGTCAGTAAATTCAGGCCCTCCCGATATACACTGCGCTTCCAATCCTACTTTGGCCACAAGGCAGACATCCCCTATATAGGGGAGCCTGTCCAGGGGATTATACCAGCCTGCCAAAGCCTCTCTCTCTCTCTCTCTCTCTCTCTCTCTCACCATGGGGACTGGACCTGGGGACTGAACTTTCCAAAATTCCCTCAGACACTCCTCTGGGCTGCCTACTGGCCAACCTCGAGCCCTTATGGCTCTCACCTGATCTCAAAGCCCAAAAACTCATTTTTCTTTCCAATCAGGCTTGGTCACAAGACCAACTGGACAATGACTCAAAATGGCTGCTTAATGGCACACTTGACCCTAACATTCTCAGGGATCTCTATAACTTCTGTGAACACACTGGAAAGTGGAAGGAGATTCCCTATGTCCAGGCCTTCTCTTACCTCCACTCTAAACCTTCTCTCTGTACTCCTTGCTCCCCTGCCCAGGTCCTTCTGGCTACAAAGATCCCAACAACCCTCCCTGACTCCAACGCTTTCCCTTCTTTCGACCCTTCTGATGAGCTTCCACCTTATCAGACACAAGCCTCCACTGTTCAGCAGCCAGCCCCCTGTGCTTCCCCCGTCCGTCACTCCTTCTGCCCTCCACCTGCCGCTCCTTCCACTGCTCCCCCCACCTCTCCTTCCACTCCTTCCTCCACTCCTCCTTCCACTCTCCCTTCCACTCGCCCTCCCACCAATCTGAAACCACAGGATCCCATGAGTCCCCCACACACTCACTCTCACAGCCCCCCTAGCCAGCCAGCTTCCCTCTACCCTCTCCAGGAGGTAGCTGGTGCCAAGGGAATTGTGCAAATCCATGTTCCCTTCTCCCTTACAGACTTGTCTCAACTAGAAAAACACCTTGGTTCTTTCACCACTGACCCTGACTCTTATATTAAAGAATTTCAATATTTGGCCCAATCTTATAGCCTCACCTGACATGACATTTATACCATCCTCTCCTCAACCCTCCTCCTGGAGGAGGGACGAAGGGTCTGGGATGTGGCTAAGACACATGCAAATGAGATTCACGCACCACCCCTGCCCACCCCGAGGCAACGCTGGCAGTTCCAGAGACAGAACCCCATTGGGACTATCAAACTAATGACCTAACTTCCAGGGACCAGATGGTCACCTGCCTAGTGGCAGGGTTAAAGAGGGCTGCCCAAAAGGCTGTTAATTTTGACAAACTCAGGGAAGTTCAACAAGAGGAAAAAGAAAATCCAGCCAGTTTCTTGTCCCAACTTACAGAGGCACTACGACGCCACACAAAAGTTGACCCTGAAACTAAGGACGGGACAATTATCCTTATGACCTACTTTATCTCCCAGTGAGCCCCAGATATAAGAAAAAAACTTAAAAGGCTTGAAAATGGCCCTCAGACTCCACAGGCTGAAATTTTAAATGTGGCTTTTAAGGTTTATAATTACCGTGAGGAACAGCAATGGGCTGATAAGGAGAGGAGAGATAAGACCAAATTCCAGATGTTGGCCCAAGCCCTTCAACAAAACTCCCTGGCTCCCAACTCACAAGACTAAGGAAAATACTGAACACCTCCTGGCCCATGTTTTCAGTGTGGCCTTGAGGGACACTGGGCCTGACCTGTCCTAAGATATGCTGCCCACCAGGACCATGTCCTAAGTGCAAACAGGAGGGCCACTGGGCAAGGGACTGCCTCTCCACCTCTCAAGGTGGGGGGTCCAGACCACCTCAATGTTCCTCCTCCCTAACTGATTTTCTAGGACTGGCAACTGCAGCAGAAGACTGACGGAGCCCAGGACTCCCAGGCCTGATGACCATAACTTCATGGGAGCCCAGGGTAACGGCCATCATTGACGGTAGGCCTGTCTCTCTCCTCCTAGACACTGGCGCCACTTTTTCTGCCTTGCTGGAGTTCTGGGGACCTACCAAGCCTTCTTCAACCTCCATGTCGGGGTGGAGGGAACTCCCACCCAGACTTTAATGACCTTTTCCTTAACTTGCATACTGGGAGATACCCTTTACCCATTCCTTCCGAGTGCTACCTAATTGTCCCACTCCACTCTTAGGTAGAGACATTTTAACAAAATTCCAGGCCACCCTCACCTTACATCCATCCCCACAAAAGCTGCAACCCATCAACCCCTTGTCTCCATCCTCACAGTCCCTCCTCGCCATCATAGGTGCTTTGCTTTCACAAGCTCCTCTCAACTCCTTGCCCTTACCAGCAACATTAGTGGACCCCAATTGTATGGGATCTCAAAAACCCCTCCATTGCCTCACATCATGAGCCAGTTGTCATCACTCTCAAAGATCCTTCTACTTTCCCAAATCAATCTCAATATCACATCTCTCTAACCCAACTATAGGATCTAAGGCCTATTATCTCAGAGCTTCTCACTAAGGGCCTGCTCCGCCCAACCCACTTTCCCTACAACACTCCTATTTTGCCTGTAAAAAAGCCCAATGGGTCCTACCAGCTGGTACAGGACCTCCGCTTAATCAACGCGGCATTGACTCCTATACACCCGGTGGTGCCCAACCCTTATGCTCTCCTGTCTCTCATCCCTGGTACCACCACCCATTTTACAGTCCTGGACTATCCCTGTCCACCCACAGTCCTAAAACCTCTTTGCCTTCACCTGGACTGATCCAGATTCTCATACTTCCCAACAACTGACCTGGACTGTTCTGCCTCAGGGGTTCCAGGACAGTCCCCACCTCTTTGGACAAGCTCTGGCTAGAGACCTCCCCACCCTCCATCTCTCCCCAAGTAAACTCCTCCAGTATGTAGATGATCTCCTGCTCTGCAGCCCCTCACTTGAGGATCGCCAACAACACACTGCCCTCTTACTTAATTTTCTGGGAAAAAAAGGATACTGGGTGTCCCCTAACAAGGCTCAACTGTCTCTCACCCAGGTGACTTACCTGGGCCTATCTATCTCCCCTACTCATAAGGCCATCACCACAGATCGTAAGGCCTTGCTAGCCTCTCTCCCTGCCCCCACCACCAAGGCTGAAATTCTCTCCTTTCTCGGCCTAGCAGGCTACCTCAGAGCCTGGGTGCCCAACTTCAGTCTACTGACCAAACCTCTATATGAGGCATCCAAGGGTCCCATTCAAGAGCCCCTGGACCCCTCTCGGCCTGTGTCAGGCCATTTCAAGTCCCTCTTGCAAGCTCTGGTACAAGCCACAGCACTTCGCCTTCCAGACCTCACTCGTCCTTTTTTCCTTTACATCTCTGAGAGGCAAGGGTTTGCCCCTAGGAGTTTTAGGACACAACATAGGGCCCTCCTTTGCTCCAGTAGCATGCCTCTCAAAACAGCTAGACCCCACAACCAGGGGATGGGCCCCATGCCCCAGGGCCCTAGCAGCTGCTTCTCTCCTAATTCAAGAAAGTAAAAAGTTCACCTTTGGGTCCCCCTTACTGCTTACTCCTCTCATAGCCTCTTGGAGCTCCTTACGTATAAGGGACCTCACTCCATGCCTCCCTCTCATATCCTGTCCCTCCAGGTGGCCGTGGTTGAGGACCCCACACTATCTTTTGTCTCATGTCCTCCACTTAACCCGGCCACCCTTCTTCCTCTCTCCCAACACCCCTGATTCACTCCTGCCCCGAAACCCTGGAAAAGTTCTTCCCTTGCCCAGATCACATACACGAGGGCGCTCTTCCTCAGGCTGACTATACTTGGTTAATTGATGCCAGCTCCTTTAATCACAATGGACAATGAAGAGCAGGATATGCTATTGTCTCTGATTCCACTGTCATTGAGGCACATCCCCTCCCTTTAGGTACGACTTCCCAAAAGGCCAAACTAACTGCCCTGGCCAGAGCTCTAACCCTGGCAAAAAACAAAACTATTAATATTTACACCGACTCTAAATATGCCTTTCACACTTTGTTGTCCCGCTCTGCAATCTGGAAGGGAAGGGGACTCCTAACTACAAAAGGAACCCCCATCATTAATGCTGCCTTAATAACCCAGGTCCTAGAAGCCACGCGCCTCCCTTCCCAAATAGGCATCACCCATTGTAAAGCTCATCAGACTGATTCCTCCATTGTTACCAAAGGAAACAACCGAGGAGATATAGAGGCAAAACGAGCAGCCCTCCAATCTGCATCCCAGACCATGTAGCCCCCTTACCCCGGCCTCCCTTCCTCCTCTCACTAAGCTCTCACTCTCTTTTTCTGAGGTCAAAACTCTTCTCTCTTATTTACATACACTTTTTCATCCTAATCTTCATGTTCTCTGCACTTTTCTCCATCAGTCTCTTTCCCTAACAACAGAAGACATACAATACCTTAAACAGATCACCCAGTCCTGCTCTATCTGTCAGCGTACAAATCCTAACTCCAATGTTAGGCCCCCACCCTTTCCCATGCACCAAGCCAGGGGATGCCTCCCTGCCATGGACTGGAAGGTGGATTTTACCCACATGCCCCCAGTAAAGAAAATCAAATACCTGCTGGTACTGGTCGATACCTTCACAGGATGGGTGGAAGCCTTCCCCACAACTGAAAAAAGGGCCTCCACAGTAACAATAATCCTGGTCACAGATATCATCCCACAGTTTGGCCTCCCAGCCTCCATTCAGTCAGACAATGGGCACGAGTTTGTTTCTTCTATTTCTCAAAAGTTGGCTAAGCCTTAAACATCCACTGGAGATTTCACATCCCCTATCACCCCCAATCCTCAGGTAAGGTTGAGTGTGCCAGTTACACACTCAAAAATACTCTCACAAAACTCTCTCTTGAACTCCTCCTAGATTGGACAAAGCTCCTGCTCTTAGCCCTTCTCCGCCTCTGGGCTCTCCCAAAGAGACAACTTATGCTCAGCCCCTTAGAGCTCCTTTATGGCTGTCCACTTCTCCCTATCACAGTTCAGCCAAAGCCCCCCAATATTCCCCCCTTTCTCCTCAATCCTCTCCTTACCTGTCTTCACTCTCTCCTTTGGTCTTATACTCATGACCAGCTACCACGACCCTCTGACGCTACTAAAATGCCTCCAGTTCTCCAGGTAGGAGATCTTGTCTATCTAAAAGACACAGCCACTCCCAGCTGTCTAACACAAAAATGGAAAGGTCCATTTAAGGTCATCCTTACCACACCTATGGCTGCAAAGCTAGCAGGATTCCCCTCCTGGGTTCATGTTCAAAACCTAAAATTAGCAACCCCACACAAAATTTACCAATCTCTCCTTACAGGACCAACAAAAGTAAAGATCTCCTGCCTTCCCGAGATCTCAGAGGATGGAGACACACCCACCGAGACTTCCAAAAAATAAAATAAAATCCTATGCCTAGGGATCTAACATCCCGCCTACTTACTCTCTATACTTCTCTTCTCCCGTTCTTTCATGTCAGTGCCTGTCCACGCTTTTACTCCTTGTATACTCTCTACTCTGAAACTTTACATTTCCCACCTCCTAATACGATTAGTCTTCCTCCTTTCTCATACCTTCTCTACCCTTATTTTATAAATTAGATATCAATCTCCATCTCCAGAGTACATTCTTAGACTTTACTCCTGAGGACATCTACTCGTTCTCTGACATTCTCTTTGCCCTGTTATAAACCATACTGCTTATGCTTTCACTCCATCCCTTCATATGGGTGATTAGTGTCTTTGTTCCCCTTGTTTTAAGCATAGGCCTATGGACAACTTCTCCACCCGAATGGAGCTGGCTCAACTGCACGGCGCTCTGCTTCGGGTATCTCACCCTCTGCAGCCTATTTCTTGTACTTTCTTTATTCTTATAACCTGGATCTTTATTACACTCCCAGTCAGTTCCCTATCTCCATCATATCTCTGGAGGTCCAAGATCCGGGAAATCTATAAACCAGGCTCAGCCGACATCACACATCATGTGGGCTCTGGGGACTGCCCCGCTATGGGGTGTAGTCAGGCTCTCACCATCCTGTTTACACCTAAGTCCATTGTACCACATCCTGTGGGGATGTGCATCAACCTCCCTTATATCTGCTTCCTCTTTGATCAAACCCAACCATATTGTAAAAAGGGTGGTAAATGGTCAGAGGAATATGGAGGCTGCCAGTATCGGAGCCACAGAAAACACTGGATCTAGGACAGTGTCCAACAGGTAATACGGTAGGTGCCCACTATAATGACTCAGGTTTCTTCCTCTACATCCTCAATCCCTGGCACCAGCTGTGGCAGCATGGGGTTGAAGGCTTCATGTACTACTCAGGTGCTAGTTTACGACCCTCAGGAACCCTCCTTATATCTAGACAATGGGTTATGGCTCCCCAAACACAGATAGAACTCTCCTCAAGCATCTTAAAAGCTGAACAGACATTCCAGGACCAACTCCGCAAAGGTCCCAGACACACAACCCCATCATCCTGGATCCAAATTATAGAAACCTCTATAGAGTTTCTTAACTCCACCAGTTCCATAAACATTACCCACTGTTTCTTGTGCGCCTCCCTCCAGCGCCCCCTGCTGGTGGCAGTGCCCATCAACCTCTCTATCCCTGCCCCCACCTCTATGCCCCAAAGCTCTAAGTGCCACCCCCCCTTTGACCTCTACACCTCTGTGGGAACCTGACCCAGACCAGCACTCACTTTCCTTCTACACCTGCTCTTACACCTCTGTCCACTCCTCTTCCAGAGCTAGTTTCTTCAAGTTCTGTAGCTCTAATGTCTCTATAACTATTCAAACCCTCCCACCCTCTGGACTGTACCTCTTGTGCATCGACTCCTTACACACCCGTGTAAATGCCTCTACTCCAGGCCCCGGCCTCTCAGTAATGGTCATTCCCCAACTTACTCTCTATGGGAAGGCTGGGTTCTTCTGGTTATATTCGCCCCGACAACCACCAGCTGCCTTCCTACCCATTATGGTCAGGATTAGCCTGGCCTCCTCCATCACTGCCACTGGGTTTGCAGGTGGAGCTCTGGGCCATAGTGTCATCTCTGCAAAAGATTTTGAGGAGCGCCTGCAGGTCACTCTTGGATCAACCTCAGCATCTCTATCCTCCCTTCAGCGACAACTCACCTCATTAGCTCAGGCTGCCTTATAAAACCGCAGGGCCCTAGATCTCTTAACCACTGAGAAAGGAGGCACCTGCCTTTTCCTCCAAGAGGAATGTTGTTACTACATTAATGAGTCAGGCCTAGTAGAACAGAATATTAATACCCTGTCTCACTTAAGCGAAGAAATCCAGCTTTGCAGGACTAAAAACTCCTCTTTCCTAGACTGGACTCAATCTCCTCTGCTCTCTTGGCTCTTTCCTTCCCTAGCACCCCTTATTATTGTCTTTATCCTCCCGAGCTTTCTCCCCTGCATTATAAAAACTTTACAAAATTTTTTACTAGATTGCATATCTGCAGCCACCAACCAAAGATTCAATCAACTCCTCCTCCAAGAATATCTACCTCTCTGGAGCCACTGAGGGGACCACCACGCTGACCCCTATGGAGACACCAAACCCTAAGGACCCCATCTGAGAACGTGCGCCACCCCCCACCAGCCAGAAGCAGCCAGAGGATCAAACTGCGCCCCCCAATACCCAACCCTTTTCCTCTCCCTCTCTCTTTAATAAACAAAAAATGGGGGAATGACAAGAACTGCCCCTTGCCACCATTCTACAGCCTGAGCTGCAGCTGGTCTCATCCCTTGCAGAACAAAGCCCCACTGTCCCTTCTCTCCTGCCACCTCTCTTTGCCCATCCCTAGCCCTTGCTTTATACCAAATGCTACTTAAGGCCAGACACGCCAAGAGAAGCTGCTGTGCTATTTTTTCTCAGCCAGCCAGCCTGCTTATTAAACTTTTGGACATGAGATAGCTCTCGTGAGCCTCCTTTGTGTGCAGTGTGTGGCGTTTTCCTAACACTGACCATTTTCAATCCATGTTTCACTGACTATCTTAGTTAACTACACATCAAAGTGACTCTCACTGCAGCCATGGAAGTGGAAAGCTCTCTCTCCATAGCTATCCAGCATCCACTGACCACATATGGCTAATGCACACTTGAACTGTGGCCAGTCCAAGCTGCAATGTTCCATGAAATAAAACCTGCCAAATATCACCTAAACTTGACTCTTGACTGCAGGTTGTGCAGAAAAAAAGTACACAGGATGCCAAGGCAGGCTGCTTGCAAAAGTCTCCTTTGTGAAGTATGGGAAGTTGACCCGCCCTATAAACTGACACAAAACATTCCCGAAATGGTAATAATGGCTCACTATTCTCAAACTCTTTGTGTGAACAAAGTGGTGTATGCTGGACACTTGCTTTCCTTCTGGGGTCTGGAATTTTAGGAACAAAACCTGGGTTCCTATCCTCAGACAAACATCTTTGGAAGATGTGTTGAGACCACTCACCGCTGGAAGGGTGAAGCCCACCCTATGTGACTCCCCTGAGAGAGGACTCTCAGAGACCTGCTCACGGTTTGCTCTGGACTTCGTCTTGTGTACTTTTTCCCTGGCTGGTTTTGCTTTCTCTCCTTGCAGAGCAAGTGACACTACAAGCTGAGCCTTGCAAGGCATTCTAGCCCATCACCCAAATTGTGGCTGGTGTTGGAGACCCAGACACAGTTGGTGTCAGAAGTGGCACTTGTGGACTGTAAAACGGTTAGTGTGTGGGCGGGGGTACTAGTGTGATGGGGAGTGTGAAGGAAGGAGATTAAGGTGAGGATATATGGCAGATGGAATTCACACACCTATATGAAACAGAACTAAGAAACCTCTTGCAATTGCTTTAAGTGGGGCGGGGAGGGGCTTGAGGGGGAGAGATGGTGGGGACAATGTAACTAATGTACAATATAATTCTAATCAAAGTTGTCACTATGAATCCCCCCGTACAATGAATATATCCTAATTAAAATTTTAAAAAAGAAGTGGCATTTGACAGGAAGATGCTGACTCACTGAAATGTAGTGAAAGCAATGTTTGGGGAAAGAAGAGATGAATGGATGGGCCCCAAACCTTTGATGTCATCTGTGGTATGAAACAGGGTGGAGCTGTCATCTGTATTGAGGGGAAAGCTATGAAATATTTTTCATTAATTTTTTACTAGGATATATTCATTGTACAGGGCAGGGGGGGATCATTGTGACAATTCCAAATAGGCTACACTGTACACTGGTTAGATCACCCCATCTTACGGGATTTTAAAGTGACAGGTCCAAGCCCACAGGAGTCCTTGAGCTGGTCTTGGCCATCCCATCTAATGTGAGCTATGTGATGCCGTTTGCTCTTTGTTTCTCCTTCAGGTGGGAGGAAAAAGACCCCAAACATTCCTACTGTGAGATTTGAGTCTGCCAAAAATATACTCTGTCCTGCAAGTGGGAAGAATAAAGGTTAAATCAAGTCACACAGACTAGAGCAAAGCTTTAGCTAAATCAAGAAAAAAAGAAGGAAAACACTGTAGCCACTGTCTGCTGCCAGCCAGACTCTGTGCTGAATTAACCCTAACCTTGCAAATGCAAAGCTACAAATTTGCTTAGACTTGCATGCAATAAGGGAAAAAGAGGAGGGAAGCTTCCAAAAACATATTTTGTAGCTGTTTACACAGAATGTATAATAAAAATTGATGTGAAATGTAACATGGTTGCAGTTTCATAAAGGCTGGCAGGACCATTGCCACAAAAGAAAGTTTAGAAAGAAAAATAATGAGTGGGGCTGGAGTTCCTGCTTTTGTCATTGACTGTGCTCTGAAATTTACACCCCTCCAGACCTGTAAACAGAACTAATCTCCACGACTACAATGTTGCCTTGCTTTTTCCTCTTGAGTCTGTGGGAAAGGGAAAAGGAGGCTGTCTCCAGATGGAGGTGCCATGCCTTCCAACTTTCCAAAAGCAGTTTCCAGTTGCTAATGAGCTCTGGTGTGATCAGATGTCAGAACCAGGAAGCCAACACATTTGGAGCCTGCTGTGCTGAGTTTCAAATGGGCAACGCAGACCCTCAGACTGGTAAAGCAAAAAAACACAAGGAACCCTTGCTTGTCATACGGCCGTCTGTGCTGCTGCCACCCAAGAAAATCTCCAGAGTTTTCTCAAATCCTGGATCCACACTACTAAATGCCCAGACCTCCCTCCACTAAAACTAAGCATCATCTGCTGTGAGCAACCACAGTCTCTACACTCCCAGTGCCAAACTGAGAGTAGGAGAGACAGCTCTGCTCCACAAACCTGATTTGGACACAGGTGTGTACACGAGGAAACGAGGACGATGCCATCGGTGCGGTCGGGGTCACACACCCACTCCCTCAAGACAGACCTATTCTCTGACGAGACCATTGAAGCCATGCTGCTGACCTGCTCTGTGTTTTTGATCAGAAAGCAAGTACATTCCTACCCTGGGGTCCCCCAAAACCTCAGTGTTGGGGCAATGGCAATGGGACTGAGACCCTTTCCTCTCCTGGCAGATGGGTCCTCGACTGCTAGACTAAGCTGCCTGCTGTGGTTGCCTGCTGTGCTTAGTTACCAACAAGGTGGTGGCCTTTTCTGATCTTTCCTGGGCCCCCTGGGTAAACGGTCAGGCCAGAAGGGACCAAGGTCTTGTGTAAAGCTGTTCTAAATACTCCTGAACACTCAGTATTTTATCCTGACCAACTCCTGGCCTCCTTATGTGAGAAGCAGTTTCCTCAAAATGCTTTTCTTCTTCCCCTTGCACCTGATCCTCTCTGATGAAAGGTCTGGGTGAGGATAAAAAATGACCAGGAAAAACCTTAAAGTGTGATATGAAATGAGACATCCTTCCATCCTTCCTTCCTGCTTTCCTTTCCTCCCTCCTTCCTTCCTTCCTCCTCCTCCTCCTCTTCCTTCTCCCTCTCCCTCTCTCTTTAATATTGGTAATGAAGGCCTGGCCTCTGGAGACAGAGCAGCCAGGGTAGAGGGGGTGTTTCCCAGCTGCTCCTGAAGCTGCCACCTCTGATGCCTTTCCAAGCTGTTGCACGAACTAAGCCCAGTGACCACGGGACCTCTAGTCACACCTGACCAACAGAGACTGTGGCTGCTCCTTGTCCACACAGAACATCCACAGACATCGTTCTTGTGTGCAGTAGATGATGGGGTACATGGATGGTCATGCTGTCTGCAACTGTCCACCCCAGCAGCCCTCAGAAACCAAGGCCTGAATCAAGAGCTCAAGACTGGCGTGGGCATCTGGGAGAGGCCTCGACATTAGGGCACCCGGGGCTTGCCTGTGTGGGGTCCCTAACGCAGGAATCGCTCTGCTACCAAGGCACCATGCGTCCCTCACCTGTAGGACATGGTGCCAAGTGTGCAGTGCCGTGTGAATGACCTCACACGCTTGGAGCTCTCAGAGCAGCAACCACTGTGTAGCCAAGGCTGCAGCTGGTGGCCACTGCCCTTCCCAGTAATTGGCCAGGAACATCACATCAGGAGGTAACAAGCTCTCACGGCTGCAAAGGGGATGGTGGTGAGTCTGGGTTTGCTTCCCAAGGTGTGCTCTCTAAAAGCTCAGGGACAGAGACTGAATATTTTATTTTTTCAGTAGTATTTTCCCTCCATTAGAGCATTCCTAATTCCCGTGAAAAACAGGAACTGCTTAGCACATAACCTGTTAATTTCACACTCAATAGGGATCTTCTGAAAACTGTTATAAACAAGCAATGCCCCTCACTTCCTCCATCAGACATCCACTATTCCTCCTGAACAGCCTCCTCCTGAGGGGGGTCATTTCCACTTGATTGGAGTTTTACCACTGTTACCTGATGCTACAAAAACTTAGTTTCCGTCATTATCAGAGGTCATCAATGTCAGCTTTGTGCACCTTGTCACATGTCCATGTCACACATATGCTGTTTGGTGTGCAAATGTGCAGGGCAAATACATGGCACCTACCCGTGCTATGAACAGATGAACGTCTGGTGCACACGGAGCACCTGTATGTGTCTGCATGCATGACACGTGCAGTGCTATGTACTGCATAGTGTAGATGTGTGCAAAGTGCAAGAATGCAGTGTACAAAACATCACACACAGGTGTGTATGGTGCCCACATTATATGTACTGGCCGGTGTAGTGATATGCATGTGTGAACACAGTGCACCATGTGCAAGTGTGTACAGTGTGTACTTAAGGTGTGTGCAGCAAAGCACATGGATGCATACGGTGCTCATATATTGTACATATCACACAGCACATAGCTTTGCAGGATTCATGTGTACAAGCACGCTATAGACTATCTGCGGAAACCTTAGACCTGCGGCATATCTCAGAGACCAGCTAGTCACGCCCCCGTGCTTGGATGAGGAATTGGAGCTCATCAAGGTGAGTCCTACCAGGGCAAAACCATGCACCACACCTGGGTCTGACTTGTTCCCGACTCATCAGATTCCCCAAAGACTGTCTGCTTCTGTTCAGGGCAACCTCAGTCTCCACGATCCTCTAAACAGCAGCTCACAGATGGGAGCTGTTTTATATGCATTTACCCATTCATGGTACTCAGGCATCTTCTGATACGGCCATTAGTTTGGAAGTGAAATGGAAACTCAGATAACTTAAGAAGATGTCCTAAGCCTCATGAGACACGCAGCAGAATTCCAACATCAGGCCACATCACCGGCTCCAAGCCCCGTGATGTCTCCTTGGCATTGAGGCCTCGTTTTCATTCCATGCTGAGAACCGCCAAAGGCATCTTTAATTTTAAACAGGAGTGTCCTGACTCCCTCCCTGATATTCCTGGATTCCTTTTGTGGATAGCAGGGAGACTGGCACGTTGGCACTGCTCACAGATAACGGTTTTGGGTGCTCCCCTCACATCAGGACCATAGCTCCAGGATGTCAAGTAAGTCCTGCATCTGCAGCAGCACATCTGACATTAGCAGGGCCCACATCCTGCTTCCTGCAGCCCTGACAGCAGCTGTTTTATATTCAGCTACAGAGGCTCCTTAATCCGAAGATTCAGCCCCAGGAGAGTTTCATGGCCTTCTGCCTTAGGCCTGTCCTCACACTGCCCCTTAGAATCTAAGGCAGAGGCCAAAGACTTACACTGTTTTCTTCCACATCTTCCGGGCCCTCTCCCCAGCTTCCTAGGAAGGAAGAAAGGCAGACCTGGGGCATACTCTGTATGCCACCCACTCAGGCCTGGGGCTACTGAGATAGACCCAGACCACACTGAGTATCACCTGGGCCTTACCTCTAGGCCTGTGCTGGGCCAGAGATGGTGTGTGGCTGGCCAGCTCTCTGTAGCCAGAAGGAGGTAGAAGCTTCTGCACTAGCATCCCACACTGGAGGCCTGTGGGCTCTGGGTCCTGCACATGAGCCCTTCCCTGCCACCTCCACAAGCCCCACACATCTCAACTAAAGAGTGCCTTCCCCAGTCCTGCAGCAGGGTTCTTCCTGAAACACAGTTTCTTGTACCCAGATTGGCCTCTTCTCTCCCCTTTGTCTCCACAGAGAACTTTCACACTCCCTCAAAACCCCCTGGACCTCACAGGGAGGCTCCCTCCTGGCCCCCATAGAGGTGACACAGGACCTCTGAACAACAGCATGCACTCTCCTCTCTCCCCGTGGTCTTTGGTTCTTTGCCAACAGGAGCAACAGGCATGGCTCCTGATCCCACATCCAAGAACTGGACACAAGGAGTAATTACAACTCAGTGTAAGTTTCCTGTCAGGAGCCCATCTCCATACTCTAGGGCTGAACTACTTCCCCTCTATCTGAACCTATAACACTGCTTCTTGTCCTTCTCATGGCAGTCTTAACTGGGATATACTTCTGCATGCCCTTAGAAAATTAGCCAAAGCTAGCTCCCCAGCTTCACTTTGTCCTCTGAGAGGAAATGCAGAGAAATGGTCTACTAACCTCAAAGTAGATCCAGCTGTAGCAAGGTGCAGCTGAATGACTCATCTGACCCGTCATTTAAGCGCTCAAGCTCCTGCAGGCTGTCAGCTGGGGGCAGGCATGATGCACCAGTCCCGGTTCACAGCACACAGTCCATCCTTCATGGATACTGAGGAGGGAGTGGTGCCTGGCAAGCATAGGACAGTAGGGACAGGACATGAGAGTAACACATACTAAACTGCTCCCAGTTCCGCCTGGCATCAGCACATCAGGAAAACTAGGGCTGACACTTCCTCTGTCCTTTGCTCCCCCAGTGGCCTGTCACTTGCTCACACAGTTGGGAAAATACTTAGCAGTGGCTGTGGAGGAACCCTTTCAGTTTGCAGGTCCACCTCCCTTTGCATGAGAGAAAACTGAGGCATGGGAAAAGTAGGAAGGTCCCTTAAATAACACAGCACACAAGCTGGAAAACAAATGTTCCCTTAATCATGGGAATGAGCAGAAGAGCTGTCCCCATCCCAGGTGACCCCAATGCCCACCAGGCCAAAGGCCACGAGAGGAAGGAGGCCACCAGCACTTCCAGGGAAACTGCTGTCATCTCCCTTGCCTCCTGGGTCCCATCCTGAGCCAGGCAGCAGGCCTTGGGGGGCATGCATGCCCACCACAAGAGTCATGCCCATGACCAAAGCAGCCGACATCCGTGCACTGTGGTGCTTCTGGCTTTAAAATTGTGCAATCCCAAAGAATTACATCTACTAACATCTCTCAAAGGACACATCTCTAATGCAGTCATTAAAAAGAGATTTCAAGTTGGCTTGGGTTTTTTTCTTTCTTTTTTTGTGAGAGAAACAGTGACAATTAGATATTTTGTAAAAGATAAAGATGAAATACATAAAACATCTGTTTTGATCTTAGTATTGTGTTGGCTGAATGTGCACATTTTTGAACCAATAATAAAGATGAAACACGTCATTATGATACTACAGTTGACACAATTCTGTGTTGACCGACAATGTATAGAGGCTACTGCAGCCCACATGGGGACAGAGGGATGGCAGGAAACATGTTCCTCGGATTCGTCCTGTCTGTGAGCGCCCACTCCTCACTCTGAGCCTGAGGCCTCAGGAGTGACAGCATTTTCCCAGCTACTAAGCAGCAACAGCTCTGGAGGTTAGAGGATATCGTCGAGGCCTTACACAGAGCTGCAAGTGTGCAGCCACACTCGGCAACACGCATATCGATGCCATCCCACAGGCCTCTGCGTGCCAAGCCTACTTGAAGTACGTTCAGACATTTAGAAAGCACAGTATTGATCCCACTGGCATCCTGCAGTGAGCTTTGTGGAAGGGCCCAGGCGGAGGGATAGAGGGGCTGATGGGAGCCCTCTCTGCACCACAGGGAAACACTTTCTCTGGTCAGTGCTTTATTTTGTTGGAAAGTCTGTGACAAAGTTGATTAAATATCTTTTCACCCTACTCCTAGGAATCAGCAGGATTCTCATTTAGACATCTGCCTCCCTCCCCCACCATGCTGTTCTCTGAGTACTTAATATCTCAGAGATTTAAAAAGCAAAGCAAAGCAACAACAGATGACCAGGCCCTCACTGCAGCCTGGTTTAAGTCTGTGATGGAGTAAGGCAGGCGACAAGTCTTCCTCCTCAGCCCAAGTCCTTGGGAATGACCCCTCCAACCCCCCACTCCTCCACCCCAGGCAGAGTAGCAGGAGCCCTGGAGTAGCAGAGCGAACCTCTCTCCTGTCACACCTCACTCCTCCCAGGATTCACACTGGGGCCCTTCCTTGGGCTGAGGGAAGCCAGTCACTGTTGGCTCCCACAGCCCCACTCTGCTGGCCTGACCCGTCAGGGTCCTGCACACAAGACCCTCTCCCCAAGCAAACCCCTTACACCACTATACATCCTGTGACACACAGAACGAAGTGGTCAGGATGAACTGGCCTGCTCACCCCCCTCCTTAACCCACAGCAAATCTCACCAGGCAGAGGCCTGGTCCTGTTATATATCCCATCCTGACTCTTAGCATGCTTCTAATTTCCCAGAAGCAATCATTGTAAACTGCTCCTGTGTGGCCTCTGGCTGTCATTGGGTAAACAGGAGTCATGATTTACAACCAGTACTTCCTGAGTATCCCAGAGCCTGACCACAGCAACTTCTGATTGTCTAGTCACTGGTCATGTAACAAATTCTTTGTACAAAAGTTTCAACAGCATTCTTACCTGCCTGCTATTCTGTTCTGTTGATAAAAGCTTCCCATAGTTGATTTGTTCCATAAGGAACACACTTGACCTAAAGATGTTCCTGAATGATCCCTGCCCAAGCTCTAGCTTTGTGTTGTTATAATTGGCCAGTCTTCCCTGCCCTGGGAGTCTGTCCACCCACCTTCTTCCACATCCCTGGGCACCTTCCTTCTGAGCAGATTATCCCTTGGCCTTGGTTCTTCACTCAGTTTAAACATAGCATCTTTTGCCCACATGGTCCCCACTCCATGGTTCATGTCATTAAATCCTGTGCAAGGAAACACTAGACCTCCCACAGAGGACACAGGCATCTCCCTTGCTCCCAAGAGCTCCTTACACAGTCCACAGCCCATCCTGGATGGGGAGGGTACCTCTCTTTTTGGATGCCTTTGTGCCAGCCTTGTCTGGCAGACCAGTACCACGTACCCGCCTCCCTTTACTTTTTTTTTAATTTTTTTTATTATTATTCATATGTGCATACAAGGCTTGGGTCATTTCTCCCCCCTGCCCCCATCCCCTCCCTTACCACCCACTCCACCCCCTCCCTCTCCCCCCACCCCCTCAATACCCAGCAGAAACTATTTTGCCCTTATCTCTAATTTTGTTGAAGAGAGAGTATAAGCAATAATAGGAAGGAACAAGGGTTTTTGCTGGTTGAGATAAGGATAGCTATACAGGGCATTGACTCACATTGATTTCCTGTGCATGGGTGTTACCTTCTAGGTTAATTCTTTTTGATCTCACCTTTTCTCTAGTTCCTGGTCCCCTTTTCCTATTCCGCCTCCCCTTACTTTAAAGCTACTTAGCATGGCAATTGTCAGTCCCTCTGCTGTGAACCTCCTGTTCACCTGCTCAGTTCTGACCCTAGGTCTCTCCTACCACTGCCACCTCCTGCCTGGCCCCAGGAAAACCTCTCCCCAAGGTGGCCTCCTCTGCTGGGATTGTGTCCCACACAGCTTCTGCTTATTCTAAAGGACCTGGAGTTTGTTTTGCTCAGGCATGGTGAGATATACAGAGGCAGAAGTGATATCATGAAGAAGATGTCTATTAGTCTGCTCCTGAAATCCCCACAAACAGGAGGTTGAAAAGCCACACAGGACCACACAGGGAGGCTCTAGGGTCAACTGGCTGAACACCTATCAAGCAAGTGCAAGAACCAGTGTTCAATCCCCAGGGCCACCAAAATAATAATAATAAAGATTTGAATGAGCAGCAGCTCCAACTTCTAGAAGTATCTGAAGGAACCTTGTAGGTTCCCTTGAACACCCTCTGCCCAGGTGAGCCACAAGTGGTCAACAGCTTAGCATCTGACTGTAAGCCATGTACCTGCAAAGCTGTCCTGACCACCTCCACCCATGCCCACACATGGGGCTCTCTGGAACATCTTTGGACAGAACCCACGGGTCCCTAGCACCTGCTGTTGGCACTGACATGGCGCCTCACTGTCTCTACAAGAGGATACCACTTGTCTTTCAGAGCAGAAACTGTCACCAGAGAGAGCTGTGTGCAGGGCCTAGTGTGGTCCCAGGGAGCTCTCAACAACCAAGAGCTGAACACTGGAGACCCCTTCTGGAGCCTTGCCTCTGAGGTGTGCAAGCTGTGTTCCTCTTCTCACATCTGCAGCCATCCATACACCACTTATGCTCTAATCTGACAAACAATGGTAGGTGCAGAACCTATGCAGTATTGACAGCACCATCCATTCCACTTAAAAACACTCAGCTGGTCCCTCTCTTTAGAAGACAATGTTTGTTTGATCTGACCCCAAAATCACAGAGGCCATCTCTGCCTGCCAACAACTGCTACCTTCCTTGGTGCTCATGTGATAAGCTCTAGATCTCTGGCAGTCCTCCACGGCTTCATTAGTTTAAAAGCTAGTCTCAGGGGTGCTTTCCATCATTAATTATTCTTTTTTCCTGTGGCACACTCAGCAGCAGGCCCCGGGCCTCGGATATGAGCGCCCGTTCAACACAACTCAGCTAAACCTTATCCACTGACCTAACGTACCCAACACCGAAGAGTTACGTAAATTGGTAACTGCATTCTATTTAGATGTCACCAACTGTCTCCTTCTTAGCAACTATCCTAAACAGATATATAAATACCAGTAACTTAAAGTGGAAAGGCTTCATTCTGAATGTAGAGAAAAGCACACTAGTGCCTTTGACTCCTAGGCAAAGTTAACAAGTGATAACTCAGAAAGTTTAGAGTGACACCAACACAACCACACCCTGGTGTCACTAAGCCATCCTGGCAGTTCTCCTTGGGGTCTTTCTCTAAACCTTACACCAGCCATTGGAGTTGACAGAGAAAACACCTGCCTGCCAACTCATGAGCCCTAGCCCTGGTTCACAGCCATCAGGACAGAGGATGGACAGCTTCTATCCTTGAACCCCCACCAGGGTTTGTTACACTGTAGCTTGTCACACAGCAGAATTGCAACATGGTTTGATGCAGAGTAACGTTCTCCATGCTTGTTTTCAGCCCAGGGTCTTTCTTCTACCCTCCCAAATTCTCAGCTTCATTTCCCCACAAGAAACCTTTTCTTTTCTTTCTTTCATTATTTGTGCATCAGTCCTTAATATCCCTGAAAATTAACCCCAACTCATATCTGAGGAAATGGCTGCTATAAATCAAGTGTTTTCAATGTGATTTATGTGCCACCTGAAGACCTGTTGAGCAATGAGATTACACTGCTAAATAAGCAAGCACAAGCTGGAGAATCAATCACTGTCTTCACTTGCAGTGCGATTTAACTTTAAAGTGAAGGTATTAAGACATATACTAAAACTTCTGCTGTGCTTAGTTTGTGGCTACAAGTCATTGAAGCTGTGTGGAGCCACCATGAACCTACACAGTGGTCGTCCTGCACTCCTTGTCCAGATGGTGCTTAGGAAAGTTCTTAATTTACCTAAAAATTCCACCAGAATTGACTTTGCCAGAAATGAAATACAGCCGTACTTTTTAGAACCCTTAGTACAGAATATTTTTATATAAAATGCCTCCCTGGCATTGTTTTAAGTCTATATTTTTGCAATTTTTAAAACTGCTCTAATCTCAAAGGAAGAAGTAGCTTGAGGATCCCTTCTCCTTCAGGACACCAGTGAGGATACAGAGCAGGGAAAGCAGCAGAGGCTGGGGAATGGAGGCTCTGAGAAGGCCACGGCCAGCCACATGGATAGTCACCCAGCTGGGAGAACCGAGTAACCTGTACCACACACTGAAACTGCCCAGCATAACATCAGAGACACACAAGTGAACTGCTCCAAAGGCAGGGTGACAGGCAGTCCTGGCCTGAGAGACAGTGGGGACACCTGCCCCAGGGCACTGCTGTCAAGGGGCCATCTACATGTACACACGACATAGGCCACAACTTGTGCATGACACACAAATGCCCGACCAATGCACAGATGCATGCATGGCACTCAAACATACTGCACAAAATGCAAACAGACACAGGATGTACAAATGCACCTGGGCAGCATGCATCACAGGCCTGGGATGAAGCCTGGCACTGGCAACCTCCAGGAATGGAAGCTGATGTGACTGTGAACATAGCAGGCCTGGAGGAAGGGGAAGTTGCAGACAGCGTGGAAATAGGGCAGCACCATGGGAGGGAACACCTGAGTGTGCAAGGTGGGTGGCATGCAGAGTCCAGGAAAATGACTGACCCCTCACACCAGCCATGTGAATTCTCTACAAATGTAACCCAGGCTCGGTATTGGTTCTGCAGGGTGAGGTGCTTCTGTGATGACTCACGGGCTTGCCAGTGCTTCTCAGGCCCATGGGATGCAGCAGTTGAGGCTGCTGCTCCTAGGAAGGCAAGTGTCTAAGGTCAGCCCTTGTCTGATGTCTGGACTCCCTCCCTTCCCCAGCTGACGAAGGGCTTCCTGGGCCCAACCATCCTGCAAAGGCTGGCATTGCCACCCAACTGCTGCATCCTGGAGCATGGCATCTGGGCTCCGCTAGCACTGGCCAGGTCTGTGCACACCCCAGGGAGCTGGCTTGGTGTATGACAACTCACATGCATGGTCCCAGCGCTTGCCTGGAGGAGTCCAGTGCATCCTGTGTGACTGCACAGGGAAGGGAAAAGGGACGCTCCTGCCTGGTGTCCCTGGTCTTCACCTCCTTTGTACTTCCCTTTGCTGACTGTGTGTTCCTTCATTGTGATGAGCCTCAGCCATGACCTTACTGTGTCCCCCATCCTGAGACCCAGCCAGTGCATAACTGGACACAGTGGTCTTGGGAACCCCAGCGTTAGTTACAAACAAGAATGGAGATGTGATTGAAACTGCTACCTAAGGTTGACAGTCCCATGATACAATCTCTTCTTGGTAACAGATAGTCCCTTGACAGAGTCCTTTCTTGGTAACTGGGACAGTCTCAATGGTGAGGAGAATGAAGTCAGCACTACAGGCAGGTAAAACCCAGGAGCCTGTAACCCCAGAAGAAGGGTACTGTGACACCATGCAGGACTCTTGAGCGCCCCACCCACCCCTTAACCATCTGACATTGTCTCTCCTCCTCTCCCAAGTGGCACACTGCTCATCCTTGGGGTGGTGAACCACCACAACTGCCTGTAGAGACCTTGGTTCTTGCCCACTCATCCCAGCATGTGACTCCTGACTCAAGACGGGACAACTGTAACCTGCATGTAGTGACTACTGTGGGTGGGGGAAGGCACACTTGACTTGGTGCCATGGGTGGGTGGGCTCTGCTGGACCCTCCTCCACTCACCTACCCAAGCACCTAACACATAAAGCAGAGAGAGACTGAGCCACGCCACCAAGCAAGCTCAGTGTCCTACAGCCAGGGGACAGCCAGGGGTCAGCAGCCCTGCATGTGATACCCTACAGGGCATTAGAACCAGGGTCATTATGTTACTAGTCCACTAGGCTGTTATTTAGACTGTTCCCTGCTGATACATGAAGCCAACCTCAAATCTAATATCAAGCCTGTCAATTTCATTACATACATACATACATACATATATGTATGAAAAACAGCACAACAAAATTCACCAAAAACTTAAAAAGCAGGGGGAGAAGGGAGAGTGCTTAAGAAAGAGCAACACAGATGGGGTGATTTGATCAAAGTACATCAGATGCATTTGTAAATATAACAGTGAACCACTCTCTTCAATGTATGCAAATAAATTTTCTTAATCCTGTCAATTTCATATCAGATAATAATGTGTTTTAGATACCGGGACGTTTTACTCTCAAAACACATGGTTTTTAAAGCTCAATATGTTGATGGGTTTTAATGCAATTTCAAAAGAATATGCCTTGAAATTTCTGATAACTCAAAAAAATACTCTATCAGCTCATTTTCAATTCGAATAGGTTATCTTAACCCAAATATCTGAATTTCTAAAAGCTATAAAGAAGAAGAAAATAAAAGACTGTGACAATCTTTCTTAGATAAGGGCAGCCCTGAAGCTGGGTTAACGCCACTGTTTTCCTGAAAATGACCACAGTGGCCTCCATTTCCAGCCACAAGGTTCCTACAGCCTGTGCTTTCAGAATGACACAAAGAAGAGCAAGAGGGACACTGTGACAGCCCCATTCAAACAGAGGCCGATGTGACTTGAGGCAGACCCCATCGCCCCTTTCTCATCATCATCTACAAGAAACCATGCACTACCAGCTACAGAATCAGTATGAATTCACATGTGAATCCTCGGAAATGCCCAGGCTGTCACACAACTGGCAAACCCCACTCTCTACTAAAAATTTTTTAAATCACCATCACTCACTATTTTTTTAGGATTTAAACTGACCGTAACCAAACAACAAACACATTTTAATACATGAGCCTGAAATCTAAAATTTCTGAGATTCCTACAGGCATGTCCATGCATATTAGTGAGCACGTGTGTGCGTGCACATACAACAACAGAAATACCTTCAGAATTCAGAAAAGATTGACACTCACGACCTGGGAAAACTACTGAACTTGGTGAATTCATCTGTATTATAAATCTGGAGCCCCCGGCCGCAGTGCTGAATATCTTGTCTTTAGCTCACATCTCAAAAGTTGTCTCTGCACTCTACAAGTTAAAAGTTCGGCGCCTTGGAATTCAGGATCCAGACATACTGTCATTTGATTTATATTTGTCATTTTGGTCCCTTCACCTCACAAAATACATGGACATTGCCCCATGTCAATGGTAGAGAAAATGAATCTTTCTTCTTCTTTCCCAGGAAGGTTTCCTGGGAAAACATGTTTCCTTAGCATGATAACTAGCTTAGGTCCCCATGATGTCTAGGAGTACATCAGAGCCACCAGCACAAGTGCAAAGACACAGCTAATGTCAACAGAGCCCCCTTCCCTCATCCACAGCACCCTCATTCTGAATGGCAGGGTCATTCCTCATACATCTCGTTAAGCAACTGGTGCATAACTCAGGCTTCAAGTGCCAGGCACTGTCTGCCCACACCTCTGTGGTGGCAGAAGAGCTGGGTTCTGTGCTGCTGGCTTCTGCCCGATGGTCACAGGACAGTGGCAGGGCCAGGGAGGCTCCACTAGCACATCCTCTCTCTACATGACCTTTCATCCCTAGATGTCTGAGTCCAGCCTTCTTTAAATGGACACACCTGTGGCTTTGCTCAGAGTCAGGGCAGTATCACTTCTGCCCCGTTCTATACATCAAAGCAAGTCCAAAGCCAGGCCAGATTTGAGGGGTCAGGAAACAGAGCCTTCCCTCCATGGGAAGAGCTACAAAGATCTTAGGGTTTCTAAAGCCCACACCCCACAAGTGAATCTTCCCCATCTGGAGAAGATTTGAAAGTGATGGGCCTTACAGTCCAAACGTCAGGTTAACAGACACACCACCTGGGGAGGTTTGACCATGCCAGGGACCAGCCCAGGGCTGTGGAGGCCACATCAGAGCAGCAGCCTCATGAAAACCAGAGTCAATCATCTTGACCTTATCCAACCCACGTGTTCCTCCATCTCACATCACTACCATCAGCAGCGTCTTTGGAAATTGCATACGTGTCTAAACCCATGAGCTGTGTTCACTGGGGAAACAGGCAAGGTGGCAATTTGAAAATCACTTTGCCATCAGTCCTCCACTTTTGAACATGTCTCCTGCTTTTACTTAAAGTAAAACAAGCTATGAGAAGCTGATGACGGTATGCACCCACCCTGTCCAGGAGGGTCAAGTCCTAAGAGCCTGGCCCTCTGTCCCACAGAAAAACCATGGCCAAGGCTTTGATGGGAGATCAATCACCCTATAACCCAATCCTAACCTATCCCGGCAGGAGCTCAAGCCCAGATCCCAGACCAAATCCAAACCAAGGAGCAAGACCGTGTCATTTCCACTGCACTCCCCCAGGGGATTAGCATCTTATTTTGTGACAATAATAAGCTTTTACTAACTCAAGGCTTCTCCCCTGTTTTGGTGACTAAGAAGTTTAGATTGTGCTTAGTAATCAATTAGTAATCACACTGATATCTACCTTTATTTTTGTCATTGATTTTACATATGAATGAATGCATGTGTATCTTGGCTTACACTAGAAGGAATTTAAGGGAGATAACAAAGGAAGTGGGTGGAAAAATTGGGACAAATGGACAAACAGGAAAAAGAGAGCAAGGGGTGTAGGGTGAAGTGGCCATGGTTAACATGCACCAAGAACACAGCTCGGGATAGGTGGGTGATTGGTAGACAGAGAGAGTGACAGACAGACATGGAGATATTGCCTGCGGGTGGGGGAGGCATATGTTCTGCTGTGTCCCTTCAGCAATGAAGCGCACTGTCAGTCACAAGACTCCAGGATGAGGAGCGAGTGGCTGTGCAGAGCAGTGCTGAGATCCGCCTTTTACTCCAGCAGGGAGTGTCCTAGGATGAGCCCTGCTCTGAGGGAGTGGCACTTCACTGACTCAGTGCTGGACGGGGCTGGGACAGGGATGAGGCAATAGGTGTGCTTCTCTGGCAGTTGGTCAGCCCCAGAATGCTCCACAGAGAAACAGATTTCAGGATATCCCAATACAGGGACTTCTCCTGCAGGGCCTCCAAATACACTTTTTCTCTCTACAGAGCTTTTGGAAAACATGGAGCAACATGAACTCCGTGGTCCTGTCCTCACAAGAACCTGGAGCACATTCTGCACCCTTAGTTAAATGGCCGCGAGGATGTCATTCAGCCAAGCCAAGCGAGGTTGTGAAGGTTGGAATTCATGGTGGCAACCCAGCCTCCCTGGACTCAAAGCAGACACTGCAGACGGACAAAAGCTGCCTCAGGGAGCAGGTTTAGGCCACTCCTGGCCCTGCAGCACTGCGGTGGCCCACACAGGGTGGTGGCCCAGGCACTTATATGATCAGCCAGATTCCAGAGTCAGTCCTGAAACCTCTCAGAAAAGAAGAAGAACAGGCATCAGCCTTGGGCTGTGTAACTTCTGCATGTCTTCACATCAAGCTGGTGCAAACCACGAACCTGAGTGAGCAGTGGGCTTCTGAAGTGCCCGCTCCAGGATGGGGCTGAACCAGCCATCGTTCTGGGCAGTTTTTCCCAGGGAGTGCACTGTTTCTACTTAGCATTGGTAATTCCACACAGAATAAAGCAATTTTGGTCCTAGAACTATTGATCCATAGCCTTTCACTCTGGCAGTAATTACATAGCATGACCAGTTTTCTAATAAAGTCATTCTCAGTTTATGAAATAAATCCCTTTGATGCACATGAGGGCTTTTTTTTTTTCCTTTGGTTGGTGGACAGCGAGAGAGAAGGCAAGAAGACAGGCACTCTGCTCGCTGGGTCATTAGAGACCTTATGGTGAAAACCCATCTCTGAAGCTCATGCATTTGCTTTTCTAGTTAGCGTGCTCTGGTTTGCCTGTTATTCTTACTTTATGAATCATATCATATGCCACTGTATTTGCACAACCTCAATCCTCCTTGGAAATGGAAAGGCAGTATAAATAATTTCAGTATCCGGGTAAAAAGAAATTTACTTGCAGTCTTTGATCTCTCAGAGAAGTGGAATTTTGCCTCTAACCCAGATAGCTGAAATCTCCTCACCCAGCAGTTTGCAGACCAACAGGTGCCCCAGTTTGTACACTTGCTCACGATCACACACCCCCTCTCAGCACAGCTCAGCCAGGAGCTGCAGGGGCCGCCCCACCACCCCACCCTTTGGCTGGACTCAGGATTCTTTACCTGCACTGTGTTTTCCTGCACTATGCTTGGTCAGAAAATCACATGCGTTAAGTCAGGACTCACGGAAGTCCCTGTGGTGCCACAGGATGACACCGAGGGATAAACTGGAGTGTGAGCTACACAGAACCCTCAGCAGCTGTGTGGGCAGAAAGCCACATGCCTCTGGTCTGTCTCCTCACAGGTTGGGGATTTAGCCCAGTGGAAGAGCGCTTGCCTGGCAAGTGTAAGGCCCTGAGTTCGGTCCCCAGCACTGAAAAAAAAAAAAAAAGGAAAAAATAGAAAAAAAAAGCAAAACAAAAAAGACAAAAAAAAAAAAAAAAAACAAGGCAACTCCTCACAGGCAGCATTAGCAACATTGGAGTGAGAGCACCTACAAACCAAGACGACTACAGAGAGGCAGTGAGACTTCAGATGTAATGCCAGGAAGCCACCTCGCCTTTACGAATCATGTCAAGTTAGAGATAGAACAAAGGAAGTGACATTCAGCTCCCATGTGTACCCTCACTGTCAGTGTCCCCACTACCAGACCCTGTGAGCCATGTCCCCTGCAAACAGGCCTCTGGAAAGGCAGCCAGTCAACTCCTGCTTTCCCCGTATTTGTTAGCCACAAAATCAGAAGCTCTTGAAAACCTCAGTTCACAAGAAATCCAGGGATTTAGAGTCGCCACAGTCTTTCCTGCTATTTTAACAACAGGTATCCCCAACGATGTGTCCTGTGCCTTCTGAACTCGGTATGCAAACCACCCAGCAGCTGCTCCTATTTCAACAGCCCTCTTGCTCACTGGATAGTTTAATGATGCACACTTCGGTCTACTACCCTGCAGGCCTCCAGAGTCCTATGGAATCATGTGTATGTATTCAACAAAGTATCTGTTCAACCTGTGTATCATAAAATGTAAGCACCCTGTTACAAACATTAGATTTTCACCCAAGATTTCATTCCACTGATACCCAGCTAAGTGACCTGCACCACGGCCACCAAGACAAGTGCCACAGGATAGTTGTGCAGAAGTAGGACTGAAACCGTGGCCCTGGAGCTGACTCCACCAGCTGGAGAGGGAAAACTGGTCAAGGTGAGGCCACTCAGCACCTTCAGCACAGCTGGAAATTGACTAGCAAGAGAATTTACAAACTGAAATTGGCAAACACTAAGAGTGGGGGGGGGGCTAGCCTCACCCCACTGAAAAGCTGGTTGGTAAACTTTGATCAGCACCTTACAGAAGGATCCCACGCTCGGGATAGTGATGCTTGATAAACTATCTGCAAATAAGCAAGAATCAGACCCTCAAACACACGGGAATCGTTAAGATCTTTCCACTCGACTTTCTATAAATGACATGTTTCACTATCCTCTCGAGTTCCCTGCCCATTAGGAGGGTGGTAACCCCAGAAGTCAAATCTCCCTGCATGCTCAGTCTGTGTGTGGTTTTATCATTTAGTCACTGGTGTCAGTTTGCACGGTGAGTGCTGTCACCACATCGCAAGACTGACTCCTTCCTGAAGTCTCGTTATTCTTGTCAGGAACAGACCATCTCACAGACACGGGTGCTGCGAGGCAGCTGGGCAAACAGTCAGAGCCCAGCCCATTGTGAAGCCCACATAAAAGAGCTCATGGGAGGGCCTAAGTTTTGTTCCCCCAAATGACACGAGATTCTGAACAAATTCTGTGGATAATGAAGCCAGGAAGACAGACCCACTAAGAACTAAAGAGCCTCAGCCTGCTCACTGTGCAGATCTCGCTGTGGGGGAAATACGAATGGGCAGTCTACATTCTCCTTTACGACAGTTACCACTGATGCATTCCCCAGTGTTCTTCCTAAGTAAATTACACGCAAATCTTCCAAAGTCTCCTGAAATGCTATGAAACAGAAGATTAATCACTTATGCCAACAAAGAATCAAACTCCCCACCACCACAAGTTAAGGGTGTAAAGCATTAAAGCAAATTACAGAGATAGCCATGTCTAAAGGAGTGGGAAAACTGCCTAAAAAAATGAAAAGACAGGGTAATGTTCACCCAGGAAATAGCCAATCTTAACAAAATGATGTATACTCAGGAAGTTTTCCAAACTGGCAGGGGAATTAGGGATGAGCTATGGACCTGAGTCCATCCAAGACCTGCCAGCCTGAATCCAGGTGCAAGAGAGCCAGGCAGCAGAGACAAGGGTAGGTGTCCGGGAAATGGAGCCCTGGGGTCGGGGTCCCCTCCATTGGTGATTCCTTTACAGTTCGTTACCAACAAAGAGTGTGAGGGAGGGAATTTAGCAGCCAATTTCAATAAAAGTTGGCTAAGAGAGACAAAGGTACCACACAGCAGTGGCAGTCCACCTGCCAGTGGCCATCCCACCTGGGTCCAGCTTCCCTGTGTCCCATGCACACAGCTCCATGGCTGGGCTTTCCAGGTACATATATTGTAGTCCAAAGGCAAAATAAGGTCATACTAGTAGGAATCACCAAAACGAGAAAAGGAAAGAATATTTGGGAGTGAAGACTGCTGCTCTACCACATCACCAGTCCTCACCTGTCTCTCTTAAAAACCACATCAGCATTCACATCTGTGCTTTCCAAATGCAGTGACCTTCCTCATTAAAGAAATCTGCATTCCCACCCATGCCTGTTTTCCTGAAACAAATTCCCAAACCAGGCAGTATAGACAAGTAGTCAATGACTTCAGTCTACGTCTTTACATCATTAACAAAAAAAAGGTGATATGTTTACCTCTCAAATGCAGCCATGTTCGATTCAGAAACATATACCATATACAAAGTTACTGGAAGATACAGCATTTATAAAGCAAAGAAAAACCAAACAAGAAAATAAGTGGTGACTCATCCTGAAGTCAATCATTTTTTTAATTGTGGTAAAGTGCACATAGCATCCAATTTCTGTCCTTACCACTTACAAGTGCACAGCTCAGAGTGCTGAACACATTCACCTCGCTGTGCAGCCTTCATCACCACCCATCTGCAGAACAATTTTCATCTTCTGAAATGGAAACATGCGCCCACCCCAAAGCTGACCTCCTTAATCAAGAATAGTGGAAGCTAGGCTCGGAAATTGGCACAGTACAAGCTAATTACACTCATGCTTATAAGGACATTTTCTGCCCCGAGCTGCAAAGGCAGTCAGTGCATGTTTCCAAACAAGATTTCCTAATTACTAAGCAGCCTGGACATGGTAGGTCTAATGCTGCAGTAGAAACCAAAATTCTAAATGTACGCATGCTTTGCAGAGTTGTCATTTCAGCCCAGGATTCCTCCTCCTCTCCAATTTGATGCAGTTCCTTCCCTTCACACCTAAGGCACAGCCTAGGCCCTTACTGACTTCAAGGTGAAGTCTCTGGAGCTTAAGAGAATTTCCAGGGATTACCTGACCAGCATCCTCCACGGTCCAGGTTCCGTGGAGGCGGCTCTCCTGGGTGTAGGGTCTGGGAACCTGGGTTCATAGGAAATGAAGTCCTGAGTTAGCAATATCTTACACACTAGCTTGAAGCTTTGTGTACCACAAACTGTCTCAAAATACAGCAATTCACTTCACTGCTTAAAATCTACTGAGAACCTCGGGGAACAGTGCCTAGTTTCAAATGCATTTCACCATTGTTCTTGACACTTCTCAAAAACCAAGGGATGACGCATCTGGACATGAACTCCTTCTGAAACCACAATGCGCACACCCTTGCTGATGGACAGCTGGCAGCGACCTCTGTTTCTTCATATGTGATGTGCTTGTGTATTTTCACTACAACCAAAACCTTCCAAAAACAAAGAGGCTCAAAAAATAAGTCAACCATGTTACAAACATGCTTCTTCATGTGCAGCAAATCTGCTCAAATTTGTAGCCAAGATAGGTTTCAATAGGTAGACATAAAACAGGGGCAGAAAGCAGTCAGAAACATAACCTATCCATAATCTTATTTTCCCAAAATACCTGACATGATACACTGAAGTTTAGGACACAGCAAAGTCCTCCAATCCCTCAGTGAGCACGCTGGCCAGTCGGGGTTACGAGGCTACACATCAAAGTAAATCTCAGCAGAGAAAACCTATTGATTAACTTAGAGTAGATTGCCGTCAATAGCTAGATGGTTGTTACTGCCAGAAAACAAGTGAAGAAAGGTCAGCAAACCTATTTCACACCCAACAAAAATATCCCGAAATATACACACGTGTCTGACAGAATACGATTGATTTTCAGACCGAGTTAATTCTACCAGAGTCCTCTGCAGGAGGCATGCCACCTCCTCTATTCGTTCCTCAGACCAAGGTTTCCACGATGAAAACAACTTAAATCAGAAGCTCGATGCAGGAGAGTAACTGAAATACAAATCTGTAGGATGACACACTGCACTTCTCTTTTCTCGTTTAAAGTAAGTTCCAAAGGGTTTTTTAGACCTTCTTCTCTACCCCGTTTCCTTAGGGGCAACACAGAGCACCGCACCTCAACCTGCAGCCACCCCCATCTGCCCATGACAGGGCACAACAGGCAGGTGCCCACTGAGACCCCAAGAACATGGCATCTGCCAGCACCCACACTGATGGCCAGGAAAGGCCTGGACTGCCAAGGACTCCAAACATACCGCACACTAGTCATCTCTGCAGTTGCTTCCTAGTAAATAAGTATAATAAGCAAATTTGGAACTAACATATCCAACTTTATAAGACAACCAGCCCCCTTAAAAATCCAAGACAACAATCATCTAACTATTTCCTTTATCAATAAAAAGAGACCTCTGAGCTCCATTCATCACTCACTATATAGCACTGAAGTATCGATCGTTTCTGCTTCTTTCAGTTAATAAATAACAAAGTACTAAAAACATCAACTAAAAAACACCCACAAAACGTCTACCATCGGCATCGCTTCTCTCAAAGCTGCCACTGGTTCACAACCTGTGATCTCAAAGTGCAGAAAGAAGGTGGCCGTACCTGTGTTCCTGTCTGGTAGGATGCAGCAGTGCTTCTGCAGGATGCCGGGCAGAACCTGTTCAAAACACATAAATAAAACGGGCTTGGTTATTATTCACGAAGAGGAGGGTACCTCATTCATTAACTGTCATGAGAATTTTTCTAATAAGGTCGCTCAATGTTGCACAAAGTCATCACACCCAGGATGGTCTCACAAATTAAATAGTACAGATGAATGTGGATGACACACATTTGTCATCAAAAAGGTTAATCAGCAAGTGTGCTGGCTGTGTGCTGCTTCTGGGATGGGGCTGGTGTGCAGGTGAAGGACTACATAGTGGACACAGAGGGACCTTGAAAGCCACACTCTGGGGCCTGCTGCACACAGGTAAATGGGCCCGCCAGTTTTTGTGAAGGCTTTTAAACTTTAGACACAATTAGAGCCTGAAAATGGAGCCTCGGGTCTTCTTCATGGACCTGAGCCAAGATATGCTCACCAGAGATGAGTCACCAGTAAATGTGAGGGTTGTGTTGTATTCAGAGCTGGAAGTAAAAGATAAACGAAGTATCTTGTTTAATAAATGAGGGAAAGGCAAACATAGAGATGGTTTTTGCAAGAATGTAAAGCAGTTGTGAACCAGAGGCTGGAGGAGCTCTGCAGTGAGGAACCCGGTGAGCACTCTGTAATTCAGCCTCCAGAGTTCTGGAGCTCACTCGGGGAAAGCCATAGTCTCTATTCATGCACTCCATGTGACAAGGTGCCACCATCTCTCAGTCTCACAGGAGCTGCCACCCAATGCTCTCAGCCAGGAATCCACCATCACTTCCTCTACAGCAATGGGCCCCACACAGAGGAACCAAGGGTGCCGCAGAGAGACACCTCAGAGTCCGGCTGAGGGTGAACAGGTGCCCATGCACACCATGAACGAAAACACTCATTATTCTCAGAAGGAGCCATCCCTCTCCCGTCCATTCCCCTCCAAACACCCTAGTTGAGGAAAGAACAAGTCTTCTCAGTGTAATTGACCACACACAAGACAGCCTCAGCAGCCTTCAACTCAATCTGCCAGGACAGAAAACAGAAGGCAACCATCAAATCAGCACCTGGCACCTTTGTGAGATCACCAGTCAATAAAACTCCAAGGACATAAGGACAGCAGCACCAGCTCCGGCCTCTTCTCCTATGTGGACGCCATCTATGTCCTCCGTTGGCCAGGACTGAACTACAGGCTGTTTTTGACCCTTTTCTCCCCCCACCACAGCCCTGGTCCCTCAGTCCACAAGGATGCAATGACACACGTACCGTTAAATTCCACCATGCTCATTGCGGGCTCCTCATGGCTCCACTCTCCTCATTCCACAGCCAGTGCACTCATTTACTTCCCTCTTTCAGCACTTCCCAGAGCCTAGATGTCCATACCAGTCTCCCTCACATGATGCAAAGTGGTTCAGTAAGTCTGAAAAATGTGTACCCTACTTGACCCACTTGGAGAATGAAAACACATTTCCAAATGAAGCTTCCACGGAGCCTACTGTTCAGGATATTTTCCCACAAAATCCTCTGGCTTCCCACCACTTACTGAGGTCCAGGGAGCAAAAGCTGACCAGTCAACTGCTGAATCCTTGTAACTGGTCACTTTACATTGATCTCACCACCAGCAAAACAATCAGAGGTGCTGCATGAGGTTAATTTTTTTAAGGAATGACAGACCATGGAATGTGGTCACAATGGAATTCTGCATCCCCTACTACCTGTCCTTAGCTCCAGTCCAACAACTAACCACCCCACAAATGCATCTCAAGTGTGTGTTCCTGCTACAGTGTCACCACTCCACCATACCAAGGGCCACATTCAGTCCAGATGAAAATCAAGGGGAAGTGACATTCTATAGCTTTGAAGAGGGTCGTAAGATGGCATGAGAAGGTATGTGTGTGGGAGGGAGATGTAGTGGGGAGGACTCTGCGTTGGTCATCTGCTTCAGCAGACATAGTTCAGCACAGCCACCTCCCTCCCAGCTAGTGCCCTCCTTGGGTGTGGTGGCCAAGCACTCAGGTCCTCTGACTCAGGTCTCTGACAGTGCACAGATACAGAGAGCTGGCATGACGATGCGGGGAGACCACTCTGCTGCCTTTGAGGTGGGTTTTCTACTTTGGAAGGCTGTACTCTGCAGAAGCCATCAGAGAAGGGCTCCATCCCCTGAACCCTGAAGAGATAGCATGCTGAGGACTGTGCCCTAAGGCCACGTCTCATGAGGGTTGATCAGTATGAGACCCACAAATTATAGGATCAAACACCTCAGCATATCTGGCGTACAATCCCCAGGACCAACCGCTCCTAGTCACAGGGACAGTAGCCCATGGCTCAGTGCAGGGGCCATGGTGCCTGACTCTGGTGATTTCCTGCTCCAGCTTCCAGCTCCCTCAGAGCTGCACTAGGCTGCAGCCAAGTAGCAAAGCCACCATGCAACTCAAGCATCCATTTGACAGTCCCATCCGAGCAATGCTTCCTCCCTGCTAGGACCACAAATCATTTTTTGAACATCAAGTAGCTTTTTATTCAACTCCAAACAGGAAAATATAAGGAGCCAAGAGAAGTCATAAACTGCCCACGGTATAATTCACCTTGATTTTCCTAAAGGCAGATAATTTGTTCAAAAATGGTGCTCATAGCTAATCTTGACAATGTCCCCCCCCAGTCATGGTCCTGGGCAAGACACCTGTGCTAAATCCTGGAGGGAGCCTCAGCCCCACAAATACTGAGCACACATCACTGCCTGGCAGTGGCCATGGCTGAAGGGAACAGCCAGGCGGCAGCATAATGGGCTTATTTCCTCCTTTCTGAAGGATTTACAGAAGGCAGAAAGGAGAATGAAATTACTCTGCCTGCCCAAAGGCACTTTGAAAAGTTCAATTCCACTCAACCTGCCTATTCTGTGAGAGTGTTTAACCACTGGGGATAATTATACACATTGTGCTCTGCACATCACAGGCAGCTAGAGTTACCCAGAGTCCTTGTGCTCAAGGACACACCATCACACTGCTCTGAGGACCATCCCTGCAAACCTCCAGGCATCACAGGTTCAGACTCTTCCAACTGAGAATGTGTCCCCAAAACAGAGATTTCAAAGTCTCACTGCACCTGCCCACCTCCTCTGTAGGCACCAACCCAAGGAGGGCTCACATTTGCAGATCGCCAGTGGGACCAGAGGCCACAACACAGTCCCGCAGTAACTCCTGCTCCTACAGACGGTCACCAGCTGCAAGTCACTGCATGTATTTAAAGAACGTCAACTAGACTTCAGAATTCTGATGCCCAGTTGCACTGGTCATAGTTCAAGGGCTCACAGGCCATGGTGGCCGGTATGTGGATAGTGTTGACATCACTTTCACATGGAAACACGGAGGCCAGGGCAGATTCAGAGCTCTGGGTGTCTACTCTCAGATCTCAGGGACTGAGATCCATGCCTGTTCCCAGATACCCAGGATGCCTGGCTCTCTTCCACTCTCCTCACTGGTATCATCAGGGATGTTCTGTCTCTCTGTCCCTCTGGTCTCGGGCCTTCCCTCTGTTACCTTTGGACGTCTGGAGTGGAGAACCTAGCAGTTCATGGTGTGAAGTCCACCTGAGCTGGGGAACTTCCACTACATGGAGCACCGGTCTCCTAAAGGTACAGTAACAGGTGCTATACACAAGTGACACAGACACAGAAATGTCCTGTCTCACAGTCTGGAGACCCAAAATCCAAAACCAAGGTGTGGGCAGGGTCACGTAACCACAGAAGACTCCAGGGACGGTCTTTTCTGCCTCTCTCACTTCTGGTGACCCCAAGCACCTTGTCTTGTGACCATGTCCCTCCAATCCCCACTGTCCACGCAGGCTTCTCCTGCCTTTCCGCGTGGCCTTCCTTCTACATGTATGTGCCTACATGTCCTCTTTCATAAGGACAATTCTAACAGATTGGAGTCACCCTAGCGGCCTCATCCCATCTTGGTGTGGTCTGCCCAGACTCTACCTCCAAATCAAGGTGTATTCTGAGGTGTTGGCATGGAACTTAACACATTTTTTGAGGGACGCAACTCACGCAAACAATTAGGGAGCTCGAGTCAGGAAATCCTAACTGCCATCAACAAGCCACCTAACTCTTGGGACTTCATTTTAGATCTCTTCAAAATAGGACCATGAAACCATTTGGAAAGCCAGGTGTCAGTGGCTCAGAACTGTCATCCTAAGCTACATAGAAGGCTGAGATCTAGAGAATTGCTGGTCCATGCCAGCCCCAGCAAAAAGCCCACAAGCCCGTATCAATGGAAAAAAGCTGAGCATGGTGGTACACCCCTGCTATCCCAGTGATGGCTGTAAGCTTAAAACAGGAGGGTCATGGTGCAGACTGGCCCAGGCAAAAAGCAAGACCCTCTCTCCACAATAACCAGAGCTAAAAGGGTTGGATACGTAGCTCAAGTGGTAGAGTGCCTGTCTAGCAAACATGAAGCCCTAGTTCAAACCCCAGTACCACCAAAAAACATTGGAGTACATATGCTGCCTGACAAGGATTTTGATCTGGCAACCAGCTCATGATAGCTGCTCCCTGTTTGTGGTGCTGATGATCAAATCTGCCACAGTGCATGGCACAGTACTGTGTGACTCTGTGATGGTGGCTTCCAAACCCGCCATGTACACATGGTAGACTGATATTATTTTCATCAAAGGAATTTTTCCTGGGGGCTTTGCAGTTTTTCTGCCATTTGTCCCCACTCTTGAAGCATCCCACAGGGCATTCATACCTGTCTTACTCTGCAGTCAAACCTTGCTACCACCAAATACCCTAAGAAGTTTCATAAAACATCCTTTTAAAATAATATTTGCCCCTAACCCATCTGTAAGTATTTCCTAGAGTCTAAGGAGAAAAATGTTCTGACATTGGTAACATTAATAGCCCAAGAGAGGCCATCAGTAACACTTAAGGACCCCATAACATGTGTGTTCTGTTGCTTGGCACTGTTCCAAAACGCAGTTCTGACCACCCTCCCTCGGGTAGCCTTCCAGATTACCCTGCTATCTGTTTTCTCACCACATGGGTCTTTCCCAGGTCAACCTCACTTTCTTGTATTGAAACCTCCCTGGTTCCTGTGTTTTTCTCCTTAATACATCTGGGATGGCATCTCACACATTCCCACAGACATGGCACCCAGTACCCAGCATGAAGCATGTCTCTACTTCACACCCCTCTCCAGTGTCCACCAGAGAGCAACTTCGTGAGTCCTTGAGCCATCCCTTTCCAGCCATTGTCGGAACCCCTGCACTCTGCCATGGCTTCTTTGAACACAGGGCTTCTTCTAAGCTGCCCCTCCACTGCTGAGTCCTCACTCACAGGACACAGAAATCCACTGATTAGAAGCCTGGTATGTGCCAGGTGTGACAGGGCTCAGAGATGACTGGGTGCTGAGCAGAGTCAGAGAGAAGTGATGACCCTGGGGACACCCATATGGGTCACCACAAGGCTCTCCAGGCTCTCTCCTCCTCCCCAGCCTGTGTGTTAGTACCAGGGTGACACTCCTGGCAGTCCACCTTCCTGTGGACCACCACCTCATCCCATGACCACATTGGGTTTGAATCCCCTGAGCTCATCTTACTGCTGACCCGCACGGGGTAGGGGGGCTCCCATGGGCTCCAGGTTTTCTCTGTTCCTTCCTCCAGTCAGTTTTCCCTTACCAAGCCCATCCTGCCCCATGGAGACTCCCATGGTCTCCAGCATCCCCACTCCAGAGCCAGCAATGGACTTTCAGCAAAATACTTCCCACCAGCTCAGTGCTTGCAGAGATTCAGAGGAGCCGGGCAGGAGGAAGGAGGCGGGGGGAGGAGGGAGCAGAGATCTGGGCTCCAGCCGCCCCTCCGCTCTGCTTGCTGTGGGGCTCAGTGTGTCAGGGATGGGGAGGCCAGAGGGCTCCACTATGGAGGCAAATGGGAGCTAAGACACCTCAGGCAGTGCCGACTCCCAGCACGACAACGGTAAAATGTTTATCAGTGGACTGAGCTGGTAGACCTCACCAGATAGCCTTAGAGACTATTTTAGCAAACCTGGAGAAATTAGAGAACGTATGGTCATGAGAGCTCCCACTACGAAAAGCTCCAGAGGCTTCGGTTTCATCGTGTTCGCAGATCCAGCAAGTGTAGATAAAGTATTAGATCAGTCCCACCATGAGTTACGTTCCAAGACAATTGACCCTAAAGTTGCATTTCCTCGTTGAGTGCAACCCAAGATGGTCACAAGAACAAAGAAAATATTTCTAGGTGGATCATGTGCGAACACAGTAGTGGAAGATGTAAAACAGTATTTCGAGCAGTTTGGCAAGGTGAAGGATGCAATGCTGATGTTTGCTAAAACCACCAACAGGCACAGAGGGTTTGGCTTTGTCACTGTGAGAATGAAGATGTGGAGAAAGTCTGTGAGATTCATTTCCATGAAATAAAATGGTAGAATGTAAGAAAGCTCAGCCAAAAGAGGTCATGGTCCCCCCTGGGACAAGAGGCCGAGCCCAGGAGCTGTGTTCACACTGGGCATGGGGTGCTGGGCTGCCCCAACTTGGTGGCAACCTGTGGCCGAGGCTACCCAGGATTTGCTCCAGCTATGGCTACTAATTCCCAGACTATTTGTCGATTTCACAAGACATAATTTTTATCAACTAGCTCTTAAGAGAGGCATAACAAATTGGGGTTTTGCTACCATTTCTGGAGAGGACACAGTCCTGCTTGGGCTATCCCAGCTGCTATCAGGGACAGCACCTGTTTGAAAGAATATTTTTTTCCTCATTTTTAGTTCCTAGAAAAGACCTCATTACTACACACTCATTTTTTTTTTAACTTCATGCCCCCTATGTTGCCTCCTGTATGCATTGTGACTGACCCCACCCCCAGAATGGAATGGGGTCTGGGGGACTTCTCACAGACTTTGTAGAAACTACTCAAAGGGATCCAGGAAGAAGGTATTATATTTTTAGAATAATGATCAATCAGCCTTGGTGGGCCTTTCTTGGGGTAAGCTTTGAAGTGCTGGTGTCTTAGAGGGGTTGTAGCTGTGTGACTTGGATCATCTATGTGCTATGGTGGACAGTGGCACAAGTGAACACACAGACCCTTCTATAAAAATGTGGAAGACAGAATCTGGAAGAGCAGCTGCACAAATGTTACCTGATTGTCTTTGTCCTTTTGGACCAGTCTCTCTGTGGCTATTGCCATAATAAGCATGTCTGTCTTTGAGAAAGGACAACAGAGTCACCCTGGCACTGCCACATGTTGGGCACATGGACATGAGTCCTACTGGGCTCCTCCCTCCCCAGACTGCTCAACCTCCCCCTCCCCGCCCATGCTGGCCTTGCCTCCTCTGCTGGTACCACTGGCATAGGAAGGAGCAAGGCACTGAGAGCCATCCCAGGACTGGCACCCTGATGGTCACTCCCAGAAGGACTTTGTCCCATGACCCTGATCTCTTCCATTTCCCTCTTTGAAATACCCCCACTCTCTCAGTTTAATGGCTTACAGCTCAGTTGCACTGAAAGAGTCACTCCTTTGCAGTCAGAATGTGACAAGTGACCATGTGCTTTCACTTGATGCATCCGATGTGAGCAAATCCATGCATCTGAATGTCAGTGTCCTTGAGACCCAGTGGAGGCTGTTTGACTCCTCTCATTAAAGTTGCTTGAGGAAATGAAAAAAAAAAAACAAAAATAAAACTTCCCACCAGAATCAGTTCCTCCTCTGTGAGCTGGGAACAAGGATGATGGCACAGGGTGAAGGAGAACCAAGTGGCACAGTGCATACATGGTGCCACAAATGGCCCTGGCACGATACATGCCACCATGTCAGCCAATGTTACAGCAGGAGGACACTGGGCCTCAGGGAAGGCTGGGTCCTCCCTCTACTTACCCAATGACTCCAAATCCCAGTCAGCTCCTCCCTGGACTTTTGCTCAGGACTGGCTGTGTGTTTCCTGCTCTGAACCCCACCCTGCACTTCCACAGCCTCTTAGAGTACCTTCCATCCAATACTTAACTCCTCTTTGACCATCCACCTGCATCCCTCTCCTCCCTCACTTGATTTTTTATTAATAAAGAAATTCATGTGTTCATTCCTTTGTAAGAACTTCAAATAGTGCAGACATAGTGGGCTTGGGCAAAGGATTATCACTCGTCAACTTAAGTTTTTTGGAACTAATGAACTGAAAAAACTCTGAATGTACATGAGTCTGATAAAAAAGACATGTCCTTCAGTTCTTAGAAATTAAAAATATTTCTTGTCTGTTCTCTTTTGCTGGAACTTCTGTGACTCAGATGTTGGGACTACTGGACTCATTTTTTTGATTTCCCCTTTTGCTGCCTATTTCTCTATCTTCTTGTTATGCTTTTGGAGAGCTCTCTTGGCTTCACATTTCAACCCTGCAATGAATTCCTCAGCTTCCATTGTAATTCCCTCTGAGCATTTCTTTCCCACAAATGCTCCTTCTGTTCAGCAGTGAGCCGTGGTTATGGGTTCGACACGGCTCTTCTCTCCCAATGACTCCTCTGCCTCTGGCATCCTCTCTGCTTACGATGATACTTTTCCTGCCTAATTGTTTATTTGGTTATTTTTTGTGGAAGCGAAGGCTGATGCTCCTTGGCTATCCTCCATCCTTCAGATAAAGGATAAACATGATGGTTTCATACCCAGCACTGTGAACACGGGCTCAGGCCAGCATCCATCCAAGGTGCCCAATCCAGGGGGTGGGAGACGGACATTTTCCCCAAGACACCCTACAGCCACAAGAAAGGAAGAGAACTGCAGTTACGAATCAGAGAAACATCAACTCACCGAGGGTACCAGAGCCAACCTCACAGGCAAGGGCCTCGGGGAGGGACACCATAGATGACAGATCACCCCCCAGTCTACATGGGGCTTTCACCTATTTTTCTCTCTTATAACTTTTACACAAAACTCCTTGAAAGTGCTGCTCTCCCCTCCTCTCTCTGTCTCAGTGCCCTTCGTCCCCAAGTCTCCATCTTGGCCAGCTTCATAGGAAACAGGAGGCTGGCCCAGTGGTCTCTCTTCCTGGACATCCCTGGCAGTCTGACTTTCTGTAGTTCCTAGGACAGGTAAGTGGAATGTAAATACCTGAAGTGATGTTATGCAATTCCATATGCTTCGCACTGCACATAGGCACCTAAGACACAGACGCTTAAGGGCCAAGAACATTAGTAAGTGTTCAGTTAACTCTTCCTTAGAGGGTTGAAATATTGAATAGTGCTCAGTTAACTCTTTAGAGCATGAAGAACACTGACGTGTGTTCAGTTAACTCTTTACAGTGTGGAGTGCATTAATAATATTAAATTAACTCTTCCCAATCAAGGAGACTGCCTTAGGTTTGCTTCTAGAAAACACGGCCACCCAGGCCTCTCATGAAATGAGAACGTGCAGACTCTTCATTCTCACAATGCCTGAAACTACTGGTCTCTACATCTCTTGGGGAACTCTCCTCTGCTGAGCTCCCTTTTTGTCTGACAGTGACAAAGAGGATGTCAGCCGGCTCACAGCCAGGACAGGCCAAATCAGGACCTGCATCTCTGACCCCAGTCCCAGCAATTATCCCAGATGCCTCCCTCATGCTCAGCCATGTCAGGGCCAGGATCCTCAGTTCTGGCAGCTGAAAGGAGTGGTCCACACACCAGGGCCCCAAGTAGCCAATGGCCTGGGCTGGGCTGGGCTGGGCTGGCTATGGGTAGAGGCAGCTGCCTGGATGATGCCCAGCTTCCTCACTTACAGGGACACCAACCACCCCCAGGCCGCGCCTCACTTCCCACCTCCATGGTGGAAGAGCTCCTACCAGGACAGCATGGGGACTGTGTATACGGGATGGAGGAGAGCCAGCACTGTCGGGGGGCAGGATGGGGGGGGCCCATGCATCAGGCTACTGTCTCGCTGCATTCATGTGCGAGCACACCTCAAGATGTTGTGGGGAACAGAGGTCCACCCAGAACCCAGAGTAGGGCATGAGCTCTGGGCAAGTCATCATCAGTCCCTCAACTGTGAGGTGGGGACACTTAGCTCATAGCTATGCCTATGAGCTGGTACCTTGTGCAATCACACCATGATGGCCTCCAACCTCAGCCCACATCAGAGCCACCTGGGCTTGTCACACACAGGCCAGGCACAGCCCCGCTGTCCCCAGGAGGTTGGGTGGGGTGGGAGAGGCTGCAATTCTCACAAGCTCCCAGTTTGTGTTGCTGCAGCCCAGAAAATGTACTGTGAGAACTACGGGTGCCCAGTGTGGCACCTGGAGCAATAGAGCTGTCCCTTAGCACTACCCTGGTAGACTTCACACAGAAGCTCCATGTCCAGCTGTCAGAGGGCTGACCTGAAGACTAGCTGGATGAATGGCAGAAGCTCTGTAAGAAGCCAGTCTTGCATACTTTGGTGACACCTCAGAGCTGCAAGAAATTCGGCCCCAAGTGTCTCTGGAAGAATCTGAGCAATGCCATCAGCTCCGAGGCACACCGTGCCCCAAAAGGCAGGAGTGAGCAGACGCTGGAAGTGTCTATCCAGATGTGGCACCTCAGGTCCCTTCCCCATGCAGGGTACCAATCCCTCTTAAGGTGACCCAAGAAGGAACAAGAGGAACCCACATAACCTGAGCCTGCAGACGCACACAGCACACTAAACATCGGGCTTGCATACGGAGCATGGCGGCCGCAGCCCAGCCACCATCTCTAGAAAGACAATTGGGTCCTCACCTACCCCAAGCAGAGCACTGGAGAGCTCTCCTCTGGAGTAGTTTTAAACAGGAGACCCCGCGTAAACCCTTCCAATTTAAACCTACCGACACCAGATCCCAGCAGTCAGTGAGCCCTGTCACTCACAAAGACGCCCCTCAACTCCACGCCTCACACTCAGGACAGACAGGGGAGGTTCGTCGTGTACTTGAAGAGAACTTCCACTTGAGAGACACCAGACAACCAGAAACAAAAAACAGGAGAGAAAGAAACACCACAAAAAATGCAATGACGTTTTAAATAAATGACTACTGACATTCAATTGTTCAGTTGGGTTTTTTGAGACAGGGTCTTGCTGTGTAGCTCAGGCTGGCCTTGAACTCACGACACCCCTGCAACAGCCTCCTAAGTACTGGAATTACAGGTGTGTATCTCCATGCCAGGCCTGGGAATACTAGAAACATTTTATCTGTGGCTCAAGAACGGGGTGCTATCCTCACAGAAGTAAAATCCAGACAGCAAGAAAGACCATGTGGAGATGGGAGCCAGCTGAACCAACTTTTAGGTAAATTAAAAGTTGAAAACTAATGTCCTCAATGCAAAGGAACTAATGCAGAAACTTTAAAGTGACAGAGGCCAATAGGAGAAGGGGACCAGGAACTAGAGAAAAGGTGAGATCAAAAAGAATTAACCTAGAAGGTAACACACACGCACAGGAAATCAATGCGAGTCAACTCCCTGTGTAGTTATCCTTATCTCAACCAGCAAAAACCCTTGTTCCTTCCTATTATTGCTTATACTCTCTCTTCAACAAAATTAGAAATAAGGGTAAAGTAGTTTCTGCTGGGTATTGAGGGGGTGGGGGGAGAGGGAGGGGGTGGGGGAAAGGGGAGAAATGACCCAAACACTGTATGCACATATGAATAAAAGAAATAAAAATAAATAAAGGAAAGCATAATCCCATAAATTTAATCTTATTAACAATGTTAGTATTCTCTTTTCTCATTTTAATCCAACTAAAAATTACAAAATAAAAGAGAAGACGAAACATTAAAAAAAAAAAGTTGAAAACTAGATTTGGGGAAATATCCCAGAAAGTAGAGAGGAAAAATACAAAGAAGTGGTAGAAAAGGAAGAACAGAAAGCTACTCGGTTCTGGATTTTTCTACCTGACATTGGGGGGGGGGGCAGAGCAAGAGACCCCTGCAGACAGGAGGGCGACAGGTCCAGCCAGCTGCCCTGAACCCATGCATCTGAGGACATGGACTTGGGACGCAAGGTCCAGCACATCTCTGGGACTAGCCTGAGACACTGCACAGTGGAAGAACAGAGTAGGAGGAGGGCTCCAAACACAGTCACAGTACAGCACCATGGAAGCTAGAAAATGAAGGAGTTGTGTTCTGGAAATCCAGGGAAAAGGACCCTCACACAGGCTATTGAAAAGGAAGACTGAGTCAAATACAAGGCACCCACAAATCTGTTTTCAGGAAGCTATGCAGAACACCCCACAGTGCCATGGAGGAAAACCATGGAAAAGCAAGCCGGGCAGGAAGCTGTGAGGCAGTCAACAGAAGAGTGAGGTGAGGAAAGTCCTGCAAGGGCCAGCGGGCCTTGAGGAGCACAGGGTGCTCAGTAAACACTGGTTTACCCAAAATCTGGAATGGAGACATGCTGGGCACATGAAGGGAGCTGAGATCCCATGTGCCAGTGAAGTGCAAAGTCCTAAGAGTGGGAGATGGTGCCCCAGGGCCATAGGGTTGAGGGAAGGGGGCAGTATGAAGCCTGTGTCACAGCCTCTAGGAGCTACCCGAAGGCCACAGAATGTGCAGTGTAAACCAGATGTGATTAGGGCATGATGCAGACAAGTCTACCCCGTGACTTTTACACCTCCAGGGAGCCAGTTAGTGGCCTTAAGAAACTCTGAATAGGCCACACACAGGATTCACAGTCCATGCCATTCAGAAGGGAAGTGTGAGGTTCTCCCAGGCACCAGGTCAGGATGCCCAGAGGAAGGAGAGTTTCAAACGGCTATGTGTTGTGAAACGGTAGGGTTTCTTCCACTACAACAGCACCACTACATATGTGGCAGTGACTTCCCTCTCGTGGCTGACCCAAGCAGGCAGAGACCCACCCTCCACATTCTGCTCAGAGCCTGCTGCCTGGCACTTAAGAGCTGCTTAGCCAGCCAAGAAGTCAAGTGAAGAAAAGCAATAAGTTCAGATGGACTGTGGTCAGAAATACCATTGTTTCTCCTCAGCTCTTTCAAACACTCTCAGCCCCAAATCCTCCCCTTCAGAGGCCCCACTCCTGTCTGACAACACAGCATCCTCCAATCAGACTGTGCCCCCCCACCCCGCCCTGTGCCTCAGGCCTTTCCCACAGAAAACCTCCAACTCCCCTGTGCTCAAGGTCCCAGGTCACTGCTTCTAAGCTGTTAGGATCCCTAGAGCCACCTGTCCAGACAATGGCTTCCAGGCTGTTAGGGTCCCCACTAGCCCATGCACCAGGGAAAGTAAGACTGCCTTATGCAGAAGAACTCTGGGCACCTCAGCCTTCCCTGGAACTCTGCTGGGTCCTGATGGGCTGTGGGGCCAGAACCCTTCCAGGGAAAGGGACAGGAGGCAGTGCCATTCCTCTGATGTCACTGCTGGCCCACTTTCTGGCCAGTGGGTGCAGATCTGGACAGCTCCTCTGAGCATGGTTCAAATAACACTAGAGATCCAGGTTGTGTCTAGTGACAGCCCTGACTTAAGGGACCCAGACTGGTGTCTGTGGAGACCTTAGAGGCCAAATCTGTGTGTGCAGAGACTCCTGACCTGAGAGCCCCAGCTCTGTGTGTACAGAGACCAATTTCTGCCCAGCACTCCAGCACATATTATCTGGTTTTCGGTAGTAGCTCTCCTGCAGGGTGTGGCACCGTGTGGCACCCACTCCCACTCAATCGCAAATATGTACAGTCACAGCAATGCACAGCCCCCACAACACACCCGCTCTGCACCGCCAGGTCAGTGGCAAACGAGTGGCAGATGGTCTTCCCTTCTCCCACTCACCATGGAGCCTCAGGGTGACCTCAGGGTCTTTCTGTGCTCTAGGCTACCACAGCAGTGTGAGGCTTTGATCAGGAATTCTTGGAAAGTGGCTCCTGTCTCAACAATCTTTATTTATCATTCACACCCCACATCCCTTGTCCCCCACCCTCACAGTCCTTCTGCAGTCCATGCAAGATGTCCATGCTGGCCCTCTGGCCAGCAGGGATGCAGACAGCTGTGGGCCTGGCCTTGGATGGCCTCCAGCAATGGCGTCCCTCATACTCCAGACCCAATGGCCCACCTGGGGAGGGGAAGTTGGTATGAGGCATCGCCAGCTGCTCCTACATCTAATTACCAACCACACCATCTGCACAGCCTGACCACCTGGGCACTGACGGCCTCTCAGCCCCCACCTGGTGGCTCTTTTCCCCTGTATATGTCTGTTGAGACTACCAACATTTTTCAGAATTGAGACTAAATGAGTGACCCTCCTCCACTTCTCCTGTCAGGGTTCCTGGTCACCTTTAACTTTCAGAGACCTCTACTGCCAGTAGTGCTGTGAGCCCTGTCTGCTGATGAGCACAGCCTCATGGATATGGGGATGGTGTCTGCCTCATTTGCACATCCCTCACGGCTCACTGGAAGCCCTGGAGAGGACAAGCTTCACCCAGCGCTCACAAGGACATGGACAGCATCTGTCTGAAGAAGACACAAAACCACAGGACTCCCCCTCCAAAGGATACAGAGCAGGAAAGGAGAGCAGGGACACAAAGCCACAGCCCAATAACACTGAAGCTCATGGTAGAGGAGGAGATGTGGGGAGGAGGAAGGAAAGTCCTGGGGAAAGCCCAGGGCCTGGTGGGTGGGGAGACCAGTCAGAGTCACCTGGAATCATCCAGACAGACGGCTTCCAGCCAGGACACACACAAAGAGCACTGTGAGGAGAAAGACCACAGCACTGCAGAGTCTAGGGTAAGAAGCAGCAAGGCATCTCTAGGGGCAATATGAGGGATGTGGACAGAGGAGAGCCTGGGGCCGAGGACATGGAGCAGGAGCGGCCACGCTCTGTAGTGTGTTGGAGAGGATTCTGCAATGATTCACATCTGAGAAAGGCAACCGAGCATCGTGCAGAGGCTGGGTGAGAAGCAGACTTAGATCTGATCAGCTGAAGGCTGAGATTGTGTCAAGAGAATGACAGGCCAGAGTGAGGGTCGCTAAGGAGACCTGTGCAGGAGACCCAGGGAAGAAAACCATCCCCGTAGAGGCTGAGAGGGGACACAGGAAGAGCCACAGGTGGCCTGTGTTTCTAACTTTCCATTATGACGTTATTTCTCCATAGGGAAAAGAACTCCAGGCTCAAGGAAGTTGGAAACGCTGAACACACAGGCTCACCCTCATCCTGTGAACATTAGCACATTAAAGACAGAAAATCCCTGCTGGAAAATCCCGCACTGACATGTGGGGCACATGGCTAATCCTGGATGGCATCTCTAAAGCTTTGTGTCAGAAACTAAGTGCCCAAGGTCCCTTACTCTAGTCTTCTGTACCACTGAAGAATCAAAACAAGGGCTGGCCCAGTGGCTCAAGCGATAGAGCACCTGCCTAGCAAGCATGAGGCCCTGAGTTCAAACCCCATACCACAAAGATAAAAAAAGAATCAAAAGAAGAATCTTCCCAGTTGCCTCAGAACCCCCGCCCCCCCGGGTAAGGGGCCTTTCTATCCACATGGAGTTGAAGGGCATGAGGAAGGTCACCCTATGGTGGGAGGTGACTGGTGGGACCATGATAAGAAAGCTGTTCTTACAACAAAAGAAGCAGGGTTTAACCCATACTAGAAACACAGCACCACCCCTCAGACAGTCATCCAACCTGGCAAGAACACTGAGACCCCAGAAGACTGGGCTACAGGCCAAGGCACCTGCAAGAAGGAAGACACAGACCTAGGCAGCAGCATCCTAAAGACCCAGTGCACACACTCACCTGGGCAATTATCCACAGACCAACTGCTGAGCAGAGACGCTGCCACATAAAGGGCCCACTACAGGAATCCCATTGGGACAATGGTTCAGGGCAGAGAGTAAGAACCTGAGGTAACAGCAGCTTCATGCAGGGGGCACTCCACAGCTCCTGGGAAGGGGTGGATGGCACTGAGATCCCTGCCACACCTCACATGGACCTCATCACTCATTCTCAACATCTTGGCTGACTTCTTAAGTCCTCTCAAGTGTGTAACCAAGAGCTGTCTGCACTGGGTGTTAAGGTGATCACCAACATCGGCCAAGGTCTCCTTCCTTCTTGTGTGACACACAGTGCTACCAGACTGCATGGGGAGAATTCACTCAATAACCAAACTCAACCATATGAGGGGTGAGGGTGACATCTTTCCTGTTACAGCTCACAGTTTCTCCTGGGAATGAAAGTGACAGACTGCATGTTACCAATGACAAGGGAGATGGAGGGGCAGGAAGCAGTGTCACTTTGTCACGTCCATCTGTGCTCTGAGTGCTCCAACTGGACTTCTGCTTCCAAAACATAACACTCTGAGCAGTAAGAACGCAAGGAGAATCGGGTCCTCTGTAAGATCTCCCTCAAGCGGTGACATTTGAGGGGCAAATGTCTTCCATAAAGCTGAGCAGGAGATGAGAGTCACAGTCTGGCTCAGCTCAAGGAGATCCATCGCTACTCAGAGAGAATTTTACAGCTCAAATAAAGGTTAGTTATTAGTTTTCTGAAAAGGGAAAATCCCTGTGCTAGGTTGCATAACTTTCCTAAATTGCTTTGAAAAGAAATGCTCTGCTTTAAAATATGTAAGATTAGATCTATCGCTGTAAGGCATTCTGAACAAAATTTATACAAGTCCTGTGAATGTTGCTTTAGCTTTGCAAAATGGAGGTGGATCTTGTTCATTTATTTTTTGAGCCTCACTGAGCACCTTCCCCACCTGAGTGACAGTGTAAATTCCTGGTGACAGAAAGGCAGCTGTGCAACTGGAGATGGAGCCACATGGAAGACACAGATGAGCCCAGCCCCTACCGCACCAGAGTCCAGAGTGTTAAGGTCATGCATGGAAGAGGAGCCTACCCCAGGCAGGGAGGAAGGCATTTCTCAGCAGAAATGTCACCTGTGCTAAGTCCATAAATGAGAAGGAATGATCCCAGCAAGTATGGCTCTATGCTCAGCAGAAGGGAGCCACACACATGGTCTTACTAGCAAAGTGTGTCACAGGCTCTGACCACAGTGGTCACCCAGCCATGGGAGCTCAGAATGCTTGTTCATGCATTTAGACACCATCTTGGGTAACAACTTACAGGTGTTACATGAGACAGATAAGATGTGCACGCTGGCAGGAAGACCCCCAAAGGCAGAAGGCAGGAAAAGCCATGTGAAAAGAACAAAGGATACAGTGATCATCTGGCCAAAAGGGGTGGACAGAGAACAGACCAAGGAAAGGAGGTCAAATGGAGTGGACAGAGGAGGAGCCAAGGGCACAGGTACAGCAAGACCATGGCAGGAAGGGCTCTCCCTTTCCCAGACATGAGACCAAAGGAAGAATACAGAAATATGATCAGGAAAGGTCAGGAACAGTGGCAGAAGAAGGCAGGTCAGCATTCCTGATGTCTTCACTTCTTAACATGAAGCAGGGGCCTTACTGATGCTGAGAAATGAGTAAAGAAGGCTGGGGAGCTTGGGGAACAGTTGTGACATAAAATTCCACTACAGAGGGAAGACAGGAGAGAATGGAGGAGAGCCAGACAGGGGACAGAGAAGAAAGTCCAGGTAACGTGGCACTCGGTGGATTGTTACAGCACTTGCCCGGCTTGGACAAGGCCCTGGGTTCCATCATCAGCATTGCAAAAAGAAATAAAAATCAATGAAATGCAGACTGACTCTCACTTGTTGAGTTATACTTTTGTAAACATCAGCTGCACAAATTCTTGGTTTTCCCCAACAGCAATGAACTCTTTGGGGCAGAGTGGAAGTCACTTATGAAAATGATCTGTGGTTAGAATGTTGCTAGGTAACAAAATGACAGATCACAGCAGAAAAGAAGGGAGGGACAGGGTGAATTACCCATGTGACTGGGTAAGCAGCACATGTGTCACTCCTCTGGAAAGTAATCACGGGCAGGAGGGAGGATAGTGGAGGTGACTGGAGGTGTCCACAGGAAACAGCTGGATCAGGTACCAACTGTCCCTAACCTATGGTGTTAGATGGTGGCAGTGAGGTTCTCTCAGAGGACAAAGTAAGCCTGGAGTTTACACCCCCCCTGAGGCAGGTGAGCTCTGGGGGACAAGTGAAGGAGCTGTGGGTGAACACCAGATGCCTCCACCCTCAGGCGCCGTGTGGTCCTCAAGAACAGAGTGCCATTTTGGCAAATGTCCAACAGCAGAACACACTTAAGCTCTTGGAGAGCTGACAAGTCCTCACAAACTACTGCTCGGAGAGCAAAGAACCTGCCCACTGCAAAGGGGAAATCACCTGTGCACCTGAACTTGTTCCTGTGCTTCCGGGAATGAACTAGTTAAAGCTAACACTCTCTGGACCCCTGTCAATACAAAAATAGAAGAAAAACATGGAGTTCCATACACAGTACAGTCAGCTCGAGTTAGACGGACCTTAAAGCCCCATCAAGCCTGGGCCAGAACATGCCAACCTCACAACCCTACGCATTGTCCATGCATGAGGCAGGGTAGGTAGGCCAGAGGGAAGAAAGAGGGAAAATGCATGGTGCCTCCACAGAGCCATATACTACAGCAGGATTCCACATTTACACTCACAGTGAGAAACAGCCTCCCAGAACCAGCTGGGACCAACATGGCTAATAAAAACGAGGGCTAACTGTCCTTTGCTTCATTACAGTAACATCTCTATAACATCCTCGCAAAATCGCTGCTCCCATCACAAACATGATGCCATGATGCATCCAAAATTCCACATGAGGACAGAAAAGAGGTGTAAATCCCATTCCTGGAATTCCCCACTTCCTCCATCCCTGCCTTAACTCATGAATAATCATCTTTTTTATGAAATTTTGTTCATAAGGAGAGTTATCCAAAATCACCAGAGACACAACTCTCTTGAGTGTGTACTTTTGCCCTGTAATAAAACTTCCTCCCAACTTCTTGCTTCATCTTATTTCTGAGTTCTTTCTCTCATGGTGACAAAAACCTGGAAACACTAGGTTGGAGTCTCAGTCTGGGCTCTCCAGCTCTGAGGCCTCCCCAGCCTGCACCGCCAGCATCATTGGTGTAGCAGGATGGAGAGTGTGTCCCAAGAAGAGAAGCCCTTAACACCTTCCCAAACTTGCACCCTGTCGCTCCTCCTTCAGCTGTGCACACCCTCACTTCCACAAGGAAGAGGGACTCCTTCGATAAGGACTCCCTGAACCTTGCACCATAAAACCTACCCCATGTTCTTCTCTGATTTTTGTGCATTCAGAGAGTGCTACATGTCTACAATAAAACCACACAGCTGTGCTCTTACCCCACATTCTCCTAAAAGGACCCATCTCTGTCTATAAATTCAACCAACCCTCCTGCCATGGGCATTTTTCACGTGGACACTTAAATTCTCTCAAATCTCTCCCATCATGAAAAATTGAAAAAATGACTTCCGGCTCGATAGAATAAGGACCCAAATGACCTGCTCCCCAGGAAAACTGGTGGAAATTATGACCAAAAACCAACAGATGCTTCTGGTCAGGTCAAACGGCAAATGAAGAAACATCCCCTGAAGGAGATCTGAGTACTGGGAAGAAGGGCTTCAGGGTGGTGTTGGAATGGAGGTGACACTTCCTTCCCTCCCTGCTCAGTGAGGTAGAGGCTCCACCTGCCTGGGGAGCAGCAGGACACAACACACAGGGCTGAAGGCAGTGCTTGCAACACAGTGTCAGAAGATTACATCTGACCCCCATGAGGTTTCAGAGGTCATGGTGAAGGGTGATTGGCAGGAGATTCAAGGTCAGGCTGAACAGGAAGCTGCAGGAGAACTGGCAACTGGCATCAGGAAGGTCCCTTGAGGTTAGAGCAAGTCCCAAGAGGAACCTCATGCCATGCCTTTAAAGGAGCCATGGTTTATGGGATCCTTTGTGGATCTCTGGGCCCAGGTCACTGCCAAACATGTAACTCAGCAGTTAGCAGAGTTCATCAGCTGGAAGTGGCCAGAGACAGAAAGACAGAGCCACTTGCCCTCACACGTGTGCCAGATGACATGACACAACAGCACCCTGAGGAGCAATGGCAGAGGTTAACTGTGGGGATGGGGCAGCTAACAGGCATCACTAAAATAATCCAGCCAGTCACTGAACAAAGAATTGAATAATAACAGCAGAAATGGGGAGGTCAGTATCAAGAGTTGCAAAAATATGTTATTAAAACATCCCATTTCCAACCACAAATTACAAGACCTGAAAAGAAATAGGAACATGTGATCCATATTGTGGGAAAAAGGCAGGCAACACAAGCCACCTGAGAGACCAGATGTCACAGTCATTAGGAAAAGACTCAAGATGTCATCATGAATATGTTCTCAGAACCAAACTATGACTAAACTATGATTAAAGATGCTATAAAGAGGATACAAAAATGGAGACTACCAGGAAGGGACAGAAATCATCAAAAAGAACCAGGTGGCAATCCTGGAATTGAGAAGTAAAATAACTACAACAAAAACTGACCTGAGGGGCTCAACTCTAGCTCTGAACTGTCAGGAGAAGGAACAAGGAAACCAAAGAACATCATACATGCTGAAGGAAAGAGACAGAACAATGAAGAACACTGAAGACAGTCACAGAACGGGTGCCATCACGCACACAGACATGCATAGAGAAGGTTCCAGAAGGAGACCCAGTGGAGACAGCTGAAAACTTCCTAAACTTATGGAACATGTAAAAACATAAGTCTTCCAAAATTACAGAACCTATAACAATCTATGCATCCAGGAAGCTCAACAAACTCCAACAAAGATGGCGGCAAAGATACACAGACATCACAGTGAAAATGTAAAAGATAGAGAAAACCATGGAAGCTACAGGATTAAAATGACTTGCTGCTTATGAGGGAAACCCAATCCTAATCAGGTAAATGTCTGGTGTCTCAGCAGAACCAGAAGAGGCCAAGACAGCAGTGGGATCACATCTTCAGAGATCTCAGAATAACAGGAAATCAGAACAGCCAACCAAGATTCCCACATCCAGCACAGCTGTCCTTCAATACACAAGGCAAAATGAAGATCCCCAAGAAAACAAAAACTGAGACTCTGTTGCCAGGAGACGTACCTTTCAGAGAACCCTAAAGGAAATTCTCCCAGTGGGGATGAGTTTGGTTGTAGCTAAAATGTGAGTATAATGTTTCTATTTGAGATTAATCAAAAAACAGAGACATAATTATCTTATTGAATAAAATTTAAACAGTAGAAAAAGTCCCTGCTAAATTAATGTGGAATCACTGAAAAGAAACTGCAGTCAGCACGCAGAGCGTGAAGCATAACACATAAAAGTGTTTTAAGGACTGGAGGGTGAGTGGCTCAAGTGGTAGGGTATGTGCCCAGCAAGCGCAAGGCCAAATTCAACCCCCCACTGCCAAAACAGGTGTTTGTACTTTTTAATCAATGAATACAATTGTATAAAATTGAACAAAAGGACAAAATATATCTACTATAGACATATATTAAATAGGATAAAATCACCCAGAAAGATAAAAACACTCATTGCATCAAAAAATAAAGTCCAGAGGGGCACCAGTGGCTCACACCTGCAATCCTAGCTACTCAGAAGGCAGAGATCAGGAGGATTGCAGTTCAAAGCCAGCCGGGGCAAAGAGTTTGTGAGACCCTATCCCGAAAATACCCACAAAACAGGACTGGCAGAGTGGTTCAAGTGGCAGAGCACCTGCCTAGCAAGGGTGAGATCCTAAAATCCAAACCCCAGTCCCACCAAAAATATAAATAAGGTCCAACTTTAAGGTCTCTAAAATAAACAGACATAGACAAGAGTTGAGGTATTATTATTAGGACCACAGGAGAATTTCATAGTGGGTAACCAGTAAAAGTCAGTCATGAATCTAGATGAACTCAGATGGCAAAGGCAAAAACTGGAATACAAAGAAGAAAAGAGACAGAGGCACGGAGAACACATGGTGGGTAACACACTACCTGCCAGGACAGTGACACCACATAGAATCACCTGAGGCAGGAACAGGAATGAAAACTGATCCCCTGAGGTGTGTGAACCAAGACACCTCATGTCCACCTGACAGCCTGAGCAGGGGACTCTGTGATTCGAATGGCCCCAGTCAAGTTCCAAACAACTCTTTGGAAACTTGAATTTAAAGTTCACCTGAATGAATAAACAGGCAGGAAAATTAGGAGAGGTGGAGTGGTGAGGAGGGTCACCCTGAGGGACATTATAGAGCTTATGCCTAAAACAGCATGGCATTGCTATAGAAATGGGAGAAGGGAGTCCAGAGATAAACTAAGGTTAGGTGCTGGTAAGGTTCCATCTAAAGATGAGAGCCACTGGACAAAAGACCACTTAACCCATTAACTCAGGTATGGGACACCTGGAGAGCCATTTAAAGAGGAAACAGCAGTCTGTGTGCTATGACTGGAGACAGGCCCTGCATCAGTGGGCAAGGGTGACAGGGATCTGTGTCATGGAGGGCAACATGGCCACCTGAGTTGCCACACACAGATCCTGGCACTGGGGCCATGAGAAGTCCAGGCTTTTGCTGCCACAGAGCTTCCTACAGAAGACTCTGTGGTCATATGGTCACCTCTATTCCTTCTGAGGATTGTGGGAAGGACAATGACAAGCCCAGATGAGCAATAGATCTTTTGCTATCACAGAACTGTGGTAACGACCGCAGAGTGGCTGTGGGACCTGCTTGCTGACCATTCTGAGAAGGAAGCCATTCTCAGATTCCGCAGAGTTCCATGTGGGGAACCCAGTCCTCAGACTCCATCCGCCCTGCCCAAGGTGCCATAGCAAGCACACATGGAGACCCACATCCCATGTGGTGGATTGCTGGTGGTGCTAGACACAGTGGGCATTCCTGGAAACCTCTAATCAAGAAGCAGGTGATGGCCAGACACAGACAACTACAACAGGCCAAGAAGGAAGGTATGTCGTGAATGATGCCTCCGCGGAAGTTGTGGACAGACCAAGAAGTGAGGGGGACAGAGCAGGAGTGGGGGAAGAAAGTACAGGAAGTTTAAGGTCCAGCCTTAGGCCCATGACAGCCCATTAGGTCAGGCCCTGAGGCGGCAGAAAGAGGGGGCAGGCTGTGGAACTGAGTCACAGGGAGGTGGTTAGAGCCCCAGGGACAGCCATCCCTGTGGAGTCTCTGAAGGCATGGATGGCCAGCATGCCTGCCCAAGAAACAGATCACCAAGTTTTGAAAATGTCCACGTTCTGGAGAAGAGTGATAAAGAACTAGCAGCAGAAGGAGGAAAATCAGGGTCTTGCTCCATCACAGAAGATAGAAAGAAGATGCTAAAAAAGAAGTAGTTCTGTAGATAAAAAAACAAGCAAATGTATCATGAGAATGAAAATGAACCTGGAATTTGAATTTGATGTCAGATCATCATTTTGTAAACCAGTTGTGACATTCCTCAGCTTGCTTTAAACCCTCCTGCTTCCTGAGAAAGACCCCCCCCCCCACCCTGTATTCTCATCCTAGGGAGCCCAGTTAGTTCCCTTCAGGGAGCCTGGCCACTGGGGTGCCCATCAGAGGCCACTGGATCTTACCACACATAGCAATGTGTCCACTGCTGGTGACCCAGATTCTGGAAACTTTCTCAAAATGTCTAGAGCTCTGTCTCAGGCAGTTCCTAAACATCCCTGGTAGGACTGAAAACAATATGCATTCATTACTAAGACAAAGCCCTTGTTGTCTTCTGTATTGTGTTTATTAAGTTCAGTTTTATCCAGCCCGGACCTGGGAAGAGCCAGGCCTCTTAGGGTAATTAAAAAGTCTGTGTCTATGAGATGACCTTTCTTCTGGATTAGTCACGAGTGGCTATCACTTCCACAGATCAACATTGGGAAGCATCTATTTTAATTGCTGTACACTCAAGCTCTCAGAATATAAATGCAAAACAAACTCTCTTTTACTGAAAATTCTCTTTTGCAATGGTTCTCTCAGCCAGAGGGAAGAAAAGCAGACAGAAATCTAATGGGATCTGAGGGGAGAGTGACAGTCCCATGAAGGAAGTCACTCCCATATGGAAGCCATGTTGGGATGGGCAGCCGTACTTCAGCTAATCAGGTGCAATTTCCTAGGAAATTGCAAATACCTAGGAGACAAAAATAGATGATGTAGACAATGACCTCCAACCACACAGGAACTTTTGGGGTGACTGATCAGCAACAAACGGGAAGTCTGGTGAACTGATTCAAATCACACAAAGCTGCTTTTATACATACAGTGAAAATTAGAGGGTAGAGGGGTGGCACCCTTAAAGGGGAAGGAGATGGGTAAAGCCCCATGCTGGGCAGGAGAATGAGGAAGGGAGGTGGGAACTGAAACCCTGTCCCTGCTCACACCTCCTACATATTCAGCAAGCTGACAGTGATGACTGTACAGTCCAGATGTTCCTCTCTGTTGATCACAGTGAAACATGTGGAAATCAAAGCTTTCCCAAGAGAACAATTTTACTTTTTCAAATCCTCATGTTTTCCCTCCACCATGGAGGACCCCAGACACCAAAACCATTGGACCCTGCATGTCCATGCCACCTCCAGGCTGCTGACATTCTCAAGCTTCCATGACTGCATTCTAGGGAAGTCTTGACTGGTGGTCAGTCTCCAGAGGAGGACAAGATGCCTATGACATATGACTTTGATGTGAAGGACTGAAGACACATCAGATGTACTAAAACCCATCATGCCATGTTGTTCAAAGGGCTGAACCATGGGAGAGGACATGAATGTTGACATACACCAAAAGCTCTTTAAATCTACCCAAGACGCTGTGAACAGGGTCTCTGGATTACCCCCTGGTGACAAATCTTCACTATCTCCAGGAGACTTAATTTAAGGGTGGCTCTGGATACCATGGTTGTGAACTGTGCACAAATCAGTTCATTCCCCACCAGTGTGTGACCTCCTCACAGGGAGATGCTGTCCTGAGGGCCCCATGGTGGCTGAGAGACTGCTCACTTCCCTGTAGACCAACCTCTTCAGATTCCCAGTTACCGAGGTGTTCTGAGTCAAAACGAATAACAGGAATACACTGTCGTAGGAGAACAGCACGGGCACAATTTAACAACAGGCACAAATACAAGTGTGACAGCAGTGCTGGGGAGCTACAGCCATCCTCTTGTGAGACAGGACACGTCAGTGGCCATGGGGTCAGAGCTGAGGGGGTTGTGCAAGGACACACAGCAAAAATGAGTCTAAGAATTAAAAAAGCTTCTTCTCATGTGCCCTCCTCTCATTGTATTCATGGGTTGATTATACTCCCTTGGTATAAATAACAAAGAGAAGGATGGAAAGCCATTGTTTAAAATTAGCTGAAAATACGGCATGCAGCCATTTTGAAAGCTGACGTCTATAAATAACACACGTGTTTACATTTGAAGCAATGGATACATGATTGACGGAAATTTCAAGAATAAGAAATATTCAATGTCCTCTCAGATGTTAACAAACCTCTTCAAAATAAGGGTAGAATGACTGATTGCCACGAGAAAGCAGAGAAAGTATGTTCACCACAGATGCCGGCGTGGGATCAGCGTCAGCTGAGTAACGCTGCACTCAGGCCTCAGAGTGTTGAGCTCTACTCGAAGCTTCATCTCCCCCACAGAACCCGTAAGAAGTGGACCTGCCTACTGCAAACCCCAAAGAGCATTTGAAGCGCGAGGTGTAGATACCCAGTTACAGCTGCGCCGTATGTAAAGCGATGACACTGTCCACAGTCCATGTCAAGGTACTTGATCCATAGTCAGCACAGCCCAAATCCAAAGCCCACAGTCATCTGTGAATGACCCTGAGACTATGGTCACCAGATCCAGTCTCAGTACAGTATAAAAGTCCCTTTAAAGACATAATGATAGCCTTCTCTTGTTTGCTGTCAAATAGCTGGGGTGTTACAAGGACCCAGCACCTGCTAGACGCTTTTAAGTAACCTGAAGCACTTTTTCTCTTCCCACTTCTCATGCTAAACTAGGAAAATCGCAGCCAGGTTTACATATGTTAGCTAAAACTGTCAAAGAGTAAAGTTAAGACAATGTTACACACTTGAACTCGGCACATTCTAACATAAAACTGCCAAAAGCAAAAACTTGGACACATCCAGAAGGACGAAGAAACTCAGTGCTTCCTGACACAGCAAGCAAAGGCCTGATGGAGGAGCACTAAGTTTATTTGCAGCTTTGGCTCTGAATGAAGCATTTGCCTAAAGCCACCTCACCTGCGACCACAGGCAGACAAAGTGTCATGGATTGTGGCTTCATGACAATGCCATCGAGGTAAAGCCAGCCTTGGTCCTGTGGCTATATCATCGGATCAGCCTGAAGAATGGCACAAAGCTGGAAACGGTTTGCAAGTAGAACTGATTCTGCAAATCAAGACAATTCCCTGAAGTCCAGCCTGAAGTGCAATCTTAGAATCCATTGCGACGCAGGAGCCAATACAAAAGCCTTAGCTCACACTCCTCTGTGTCGTCCGTATTAACTGAGCTCAAGAGGGACGTCCAGAAGAGCCCTTGAAAGAAATTTCCACCCACCAACCCCCTGAAGAAAGGGCGCTGGAGACAGCAGACGGTGAGGCCAGAGTTACTGTGGAGCTGGGTCCTGCCCACAGCAGTCGACTGTGTACAGATTATACATGGAGGGGGCCACCAGGTACCCGTACTGACACTAGATTTGAGAATAAAGACAATTTCATTCCTCATAGAAAAGGTCAGTTTATGCTGGAGATTCCTCAGCCCACTGTCCAGTTTTCTTACATCCAGGAATAGGACACTTTTCAAATGAGAAAGGTGTTTAAAGAAGGTATTCCATCTGCCAAGTCATCGTAAATGGCAAGAACACCGACCAGTACAAGCATTAATCATTACTCCATAATGCTTTGATAGTTTGAATGATCCCTTTCTGAAAAGCAGGAGCTGGCAGTGATGCCTCCCGTCAGCTGGGGCCTCGGCCTGTGGAGCAGACAGTACCAGCACCTGTGACAGGAAGCCATGATGCATCCGGGCTGGACCCTGAGTTCACAGCTCTAGCTCCAGGTGAACGGAACCATCTCCACCCAATGAGAAGTAAACTAAATAACGAATCCACTGAAGCTTCTAGAAAACAATCTCCCTCATAACCCCTCATTCAGCCTCAGGAGATTTTCTGGCCAAAAGAATTCCAGAAAAGCAGAGTTTTAATTCAGAGAGATGCATGCCCGAGCTAGGTGCTGAAACATGAAAGACACGATGCCTGTCTCCAGAGAACTGTCCTGATATACCATTCTTCATTCCCGGCCTAAGGACACTAGTCCTTAAATGCCGGGAACTGGATCCATATTCGTGTGCAGTGCCATCAGCCACTCTGTCAATGACAAGGCCAGTTAAGCACAGGGCCAATGGGAAAGGTATGCTATCTGAATCAAAATGCACCATAGCCCTGGTGAAGGTGAGGGAGGGTGGGCTCAGACCCAGTGTCCACTCCAGTCACCAGCACTCCGTGAATACAGGAGCTGCTTCACAGCTAAATGCGCCTGATCGACTGTGAACAGGACAATGCACACCAAACAAGCCCCACATGACACACATCCAAACAGGATATTACAGCATCTGTGGTTGAAGATAGCCACACCCCACAGGACTTCAGAGTGTGTACCCCACAAGGGCCAAACACCACATGTACCCCACAACAGCCAAATGCCACAGGACTTCAGTGTGTTCCCTACAAGTCAAATGCCACAGGACTTGAGAGTGCGCACCGCACAACAGCCAAATGTCATATGTACCCCACAATAACCAAACACCACAAGATTTCAGAGCACGCACGCCAAGTCAGCATATCTTATCTCTGAAGGGACACAGACCCTGACTCAGACTCAGAAGCTGTGGTCAATCTTGGACATCAACAGATAACACACACAGCAGTGCCAAGGCTAGAGACCCTGTGGTCCCAGGTCAGCATGGGATACCTGAGCAAGACCAGACTTTGAAGAAATGCAAACATTACCCTTCAAAAGGAAGCTGAGGTTGATCTCAGAGCCACAGACACAGACGGTGGGAGGACAGAGAGGATGGTGAGGACAAGCAGATGTGTGGCTGGAGAAACTATGACTTCTAACATTTGGGCACAGGATGTAACTATGGTTGACAACAGTTAATTCAGTATTTCAAGGAGCTGGTAGAGAAGATTTTGAATGTTCCCAACAAAAGACATGATAATTGTGAGGTGATAGAGGACATCCTTGCCCTGGTCTGACCACCACAGTACCCAGGAACTGAAGTGTCACACTGTCCCTATAAATATGTACAACAACTATGTGTCAACTACAAATAAATAAATTATTTTTTTAAAGATGAGTCTTCAAATTAAATCACTTGTATGATTAACTGAAAAAAAAAAAAACAAAAAACAAACAAACCATTGTGTCACAGCAGCCTTGGGCATGGACTGGGCAGCCAGTTCCAAGTCTCTGACTTGCCAAATGCAGAACCTAAGGCTGAGCAGAATACAGAGAACTTCTTAGGATCACATGATGACTTCTAGTATAAAGCTTGATCTCAGTGCTGTGACTATCCAGTACTCCCCCCAAGTCACCCTGGGAAAGGGCTGCCAGCCAAGGACACGAGGCCCCTGCCTCGGTCGGCCTCAAGCCTACATCTCACTCTAGATGAGCACAGACGTCCCTGCTGCCCTAAAAGCTCTGGACCCCAGCTGCAGGCGGACCAACCGAGAGCGAGTTCCTCAACAGCCCTGCCCACCAGCCTTGCCGGGCCACATTTCCAGGGCTCACGCAGTATATGCAAAAGCGGGATTTGATTTCTCTCAAATCCAATTACATTTAGTTCTACTAGCAGAGACAATCACAGTAAGTTCCTGAAACCGTGAAATGATCCTTTATACGTGTATTTCAGAAGAAATACAGAACACTATGTTGAAAATATTGACGCAGAAGGCTGGAATTTCTCTCAAAAGAAATCTGAATACATAGCTGCCTTTTGAAATAATTTCCTGATGATTTCAAAGAAGGTAATTTGTGTTATTTTTAAGTGAAGAATAAAAGACACACTGAGTTATCAACAGAGAATTACCTCTCGGAAGAAACAACAAAGTTCCCGCCAGCAAACATGGTTCCTCTTGGAAGCCAGGTATGTCCTACCCAGGAACTGCCACGACAGTGACAGGAACAGATCCCAGTTGACTTGATGTCAGCACCTTAAAAACCATGGCCAGGTAGAGCTGTCAAACACATTTCCTATCTCTTTTCTGAATATTTCCCCAGCTTGTTTGAAATTCTGTATTAACTTCATATTGCTAACAAAAATAAAAACCAACTATATTTGAACCTATTAATTATGTTTACTGTTTATCTTGAATACACTTATTACCCTATTCTCTAATTCAACAAAGCCTACAACCCACACAACAGCACCTACACCGATGTGTGCGATGACACCTCGAGCAATGTCTGGCATGACATGACAGCAATGTCTATGACACCTACAGCACCACCTGCAGCAATGCCTACAATTAGAGTACCACATACGATAATCCCTACCATACGTACCATGACGACACGTACAGCAATGATGTACACCTACAACGATATGGACAGTACCTAAGCAACACCGACAAAAATACCTACACCGCCATCTGCAACGATACCTACAGCACTGCCTACAACAACACCTACAGTGTACACCTAGGCAACACCTCCAACTACAGCAAGAACTACCTGACGACTAGACACACGCAGTGTGCATTCTCTTCCAAAGCGGGCCGTGCAGACCCGCAGTGAGCAGACGTTCCCCCACAGCTACTCAGAAACTGCACAGCAAGCGTGGGAGAGGAGCCCTGAGCCAGCGTTCACATGCTCATCCCCCCCTGTTTCTTCAGGAGTTAACTGGGTGCAAGGATTGCCGTAGTGCTAAACGTCGCAGCACTGGAGCAAGCTGGCCTTGGCTCCTGGGAGGTCCTGGTTTTCCGGTCCTTTATGGGACATGTGCTTGTAATGAGAACTGGAGGGACAATGATGGGGACAATACCCCATCATCGGTGTATTGTCTCACAATGAGAAAGCAAAACTGCTCACAGCAGAACTGTAGACTACAAAGTCAGTTCAAAGAATGGGAACAGAGTAAGGGGTTAGACGGACTTAAGCACAAAATATCTACCGGTGAACTACCACGACTGTTCGCTGAATGGGGAACAACAAACAAGGAAGGAGCAGAACGTAGCTCAGGCCAGGCTCGGGGGAGGGGGCGTGCAAATGAAGAGGGTACAGGAGGGTGATGTGGTCAAGGTTCTCTCTGTACACATATGACTATGGAACACTGAAACCTGTCCGTGTCATTTTAAGAGGAGTGGGGGAGAGGGAGAGCAATGGAGGATGAGCCAAACTGGGGTACAATATATATAAGGCAATATCACAATAGAACTCCCTGTACAACTATCACATACAAACAAAACCATTTAAAACTGGAAAAGGGCTAAGCATGGTGGCTCATGCCTATAATCCCAGCTATTCAAGAGACAGAGGCCAGCCAGGCAAAAAGTTAGCAAGATCTCCCATCTCAACAAACACACAGAATTTGGTGGTACACCCCTGTAATTCTGCAGCAGGCAGAGACAGGAGGATCACAGTCTGAGGCCATCCCCAGGCAAAATGTACATGATCTTATCCAAAAAAATAACTAAAGGAAAAATAGCTGGGGTGTGGCTCAAGTGGCAGTGCCTGCCTAGCTACAATCATGAAGCCCCAAGTTCAAAATCCAGGACCACAAAAAAAAAAAAGGCAACAGGTCTATGGCAATTACTCGTGTGGCAGAGTAATTGCCTAGCATGCACCAGGCCCTGGGCTTCATTGCCAACACCACAAAAAAATGTAAATTAAGAAATAAAAAAAATTGAACATAATACAACAGAATCCAGCTGGGCACTAAATCCATGCCCACTCCAGGATCTGTGCAGAGAGCAGTCCCCTGCCTGGCAGCAGAGTTCAAAATTCATTTGAACAAGAGCAGAACTCTAAGATGCTTGGCTAAGTCCACAAAGATGCAGAAACCCACGCAGAGGACACCCGGGCAAGAATCAGTCCATGGCCGATGTCCTGGCAGTGTGGGGCCCAGATGTTGAACCCCTCACTCCACACCAGCTGAGCTGTGAATGCAAACAGGCTGGACTGAACCTGCCTGTTTACCCTGGGACCCAGAGCGGGGTCTAACCCAAGCTTGGGTTAGAGTCCCCAGAGCCCTTGTTAAAGCACAGATTTGGGGTCTGAATACCTCAGCTCCTGTCCTAGAGCCTGTGTGGCTGGGGTGGCTGGGGCCCCACTTTGAGAACCAGTGCATTAGGGAAAACTATTAGAGGAATGACTCTGCAGCCAGCTTGTGGTACAGGGAGCTCTGCTCGCAGCCGGCACGCCCACCAGCCTGAGGAAGGTAAACTGAGTCACTCCCCACAGTACACAGCCATGTAGCAGGCTCACGCTTGGGCTGGACACACCCATGCAAGCTTCCACCTGGAACCCACATCTGCACAGCTCCACCTGTCATTATGGAGGTACAAACCTGCCACTGCACACACAAGTGTGTGTGTGAGAATGACAAAAAACAAGCGCACACTAGATATCGGCTCCCGGGTGGAATAAGGAACTGGAGTGAGGCATCACCCAAGACCTCCGGCTGCTTCCTTAATGCCACACATCCCGGGTTAGAATTCAACAAAGATGGGCAGTGGTGGAGCAGAGTGTGCTCTGTCTTTCGCTGTTCTGAAGTGTTGTGCGTGAGAGACTCTGTGACAAAACATGGGAGCAGCCCATCACTGCTGTGAGAATTCACTGCAGGGAGCAGATGCTTTACAAGAGCATCTCACCCAGGTGGAAGCCTGTGTGGAACACAGATTCCCGGACCCAGGTCGGCACAGGCAGCCAGGTTCCCGTGTCCCAGGCACTTTGTGTGACAAGTGTCCCCAAAGGTCCCCAAGGAACTCAAAGGTGTTTGGAGATGAACACAGACACTTCCACAGAGCAGGTGCACCCCTGCTCTGTGCAGGAGAAGAGACTGAGATAAGAATGGGTGTTTGGGGACTAAGTGGAATACAGCCATTGCTGGCAGGAGAGACGCACTCATGGGGCAAATCCAGGGACAGGAAGCGTGTGCCTAGACCCCAACATGGCCAGTCTCCAGGACGGAAGGTGGCAGGTGACATGTGTTGTGGATTCCACCAGTTGTCCAGTTATCAGGCCCCGTGTCCAGTCACCTGGAGGACTCTCTCTCACTTGTGCCTGTCATTAAATTCTGTCTGCTCTGACTTCAAGATGTGATGGAAATGTAACCCTCTCTGCTGACACCTGCTCTGAGTCATCACCCTCCTGGACCCTCAGCTCATCCCTCAGAATGGTAAATGCACCCCTCTGCTGAAAGCCATGGCTTTGAGAAGACTCAATTCTCCACCAGGACCTAGAAAGCTCTGAGCTATCTGGCCCCATCTACCCCCACCTATCCCCTCCTCCCTTCCCACTACACTGGCTGCATCTATTCTTTGGTCACTTCACACTGGATCAACCCCAGGGCCTTTGCACGTGAGCTTCCCTCTGTGCATTCATCTACCAAGGACAGCCACAGACCTCTCCCTCAGACACTCTGGTATTGACGGAATGCGTCCTTCCTAGCTAAGACGGTACCACTCCCTCCCCGTCACCTTTCTCCCATCTCACGTTTTCTTCACAGACATCACAATTGCGGAATACTGTATCATCTTCTGTCTGCTGACTCCTGGTTGTCTCACAAGTGTGTAGTGCACAGGTGAGACACACGAATGAAAGGAAACTTACCTTCTTTGTAGCTCGTCAAGAAATGAGAGAGGAAAATGATTTAAATGAGAGTGTTGGGCTCCTTGAAACAGAGTAAGAAGGGGACACCCTGAGCCAGCCACCTGGGTTGGGGTACATGCTCTGCAGAGGCTGGGATGGTGTGGAAAGGGCCGGCCCCTCTGCTCCCCTGCCCCATGAAGCCCCCAGTGTGGAGAAGACAGGTGATGAAGAAAGGAGAATCGGAGCTCCCTGCAGCACAGGGCTGAGTCTTGGCCACAGCTGTTGACTGTGTCAGTGGAGCTGGCAGCTACGGCAGCCAGGTATCATGAATCAGAGTGCTCTTCTATGAAACCTGGGAAGTCATCCCAAAGCTCCACTCTAATCTCTAACCAGGACACTTGAAATGACATAAGGTCAGCTTGAAATGCTCTGGTCAGTGAAATCTCCCTGAGGCCATCAGAGAAACCACCCCAGAAGGACAAGACCAGAACCCAGAAATATTTACCCTTCGTGGTTTATGTCTTTAATCTGGAAACAATAAACTAACACAAAATCAGACTGAGTGTGTAAAGAAATCACCTTGGGACTGGGGGTGGTGGCTCATACCTGTAATCCTAGCTACTCACTCAGGAGTGGGAGAGGAGATTGGGAGGATCATGGTTCAAGACCAGTGTGGGTGGGAGAGACCCACGAGAACCTCTCCTGAACCAATCAAAAAGCTGGGTGCTGTGTCACGCGCTTGTCATCCCAGCTACACAGGGAGCATAAATAGGAAGATCGAGGTCCAGGCTGGCACTGGCACAAAGTGAGACCCTATCTCAAAAAAAAACCCCAAAGCAAATAGGGCTGGGGTGTGGTTCAAGTGGCAGAGTACCTGCCTTACAAGCATGGGGCCCCATTCAAACTCCAGGACCACCAAGAAAGAAAGAAAGAAATCCCCTTGACTCTTTCCTAAGAGCAATTTTGTCTATTTTTGTTTGTCATTATTAACACTAAGAAGCTGCAAAAAAAAAAAAAAGCAAAACCTTGACATTAGAAATTGTACAAGAAGTCAGTTTAAGCCCCATCTTTTTCCTGTGTATGTTCACCCTAGCTGCAGAAGGCACCCTTCTGTCAGGGTGTCCATCTACTCAGGATGTGAGGAGCCCTGGGCTCTTGCTGACCAGTGTCTTGTCGGCTGCAGGTGAAGGGCGCGAGGCTGCGGCACACGGTGATCAGGGCAATCGCACGCGGAGGCTGGGGTTCCTGGTCTCTTTTCCTCCCACAGTCAAGGTGGCCGAGGTCTGTGCTTTTCAGTCTCTGACAATGATTCCTTCCTCTCTTTCCCTGAGGAACCCAAGACCCGGCAGAGTCGGGGAGTCCAGCTGAGTGGAGACTGGTCCCACGTCCTCTGTTGCTCACGACCTTGGTGCATGCCTGACACTCACTGGGGGTCGCAGCCTCCCGTGCCTCCCCCAGCTGAACATCCAGTGCTTTGGTGGCTCCTGGGGTGTTTCAGTCCTGCCTCCATTGCTTCTGACTTTCATTCAGTCAAGGGGGAAACTGAGGCAGATACCGGGACACAGAGCTCTCTCTCCTCAATGTCACCAAGTGTCATGATAATCATCATTTTCATGTCACGATGCACTATTCTTGTATTTTAAAAGCTTCTCTGTCAATTTCCACTTGACTGTCCAATTTTATTGGCTGGGATTTTCATGAACTGTACCATGAGACTCAGTACACATCCTACTAACAAAGTTCTCCTCACCTCCAGACCAGGATCCCTGAGCCACTGTCACTGACCATACTTCCAGGAGGCCTCCAAGGCAGGCTGACCACCAGCTGCTGCAACCACAGGTCCACCATGTCACTGCTGAGCACAGATGAAAATCCAAGTAGCGTCTCACCAGGAAAGCAAGCACTCGGGCTCTTCTGCCAGATGACACAGAGACTGCTGACCCCACCAGTCTCATGGGAGCCCACTGTCCTCTCTGTCCCTGAGGAGGGACCACAATACCTGGTCATGGCCTGACTTGGCAGTACTGGGTCCAGAGCAAGGATGCACCTGCCTGACCCTCACCAACCTGGAGCCTTGAGTCTCACACACCCATGTCCCCATGATGTGCCACCCAACTGTGACAAGAAGCAATCCTTCCTGGCCTCGTTCAGCCTCAGCTAAGCCTGGGTGACACCTCAGGCCACTCAGGTGGCTGTGCACAGGACATTGGTACTCACAGCACTGGAGGACCAGGAGTCTAGAATCAAGGCCCTGCAGACTCAGTGTCATTGAGGACCTGCTCCTAGTTCACAGATGGCATCTTCACTGTGTCCTCATGTGTGAAGGCCAGGGTGTGCTGTGAGCCTCTTTTAAGGCCACCATCCCATCACAAAGCTCCTGAAATCCTAGTCCAAAGACTAACCTTTGGATTTGGGGCCACAGGCATTCAGAGCATGGTGGAGAACAGCATGAACAGAAGTTGGGGCCTTGTTGTTTCTGGGCCCCTGTCAAGGGATGGGTCTTCACTAATTTAAGTTAGGGAGCAGCTTGGTGGATGGAGGGAGGTCAGCATCCCTGGCTGCTCCCTCAGGAAGCCAGGTAGCCGGCTGGCCCTGGGAGCGTCTGGGAGGGGCATGTGGAGAGAGTTCTCACCATGCCTAACTGATGCGGGCTTCCTGGGCCAACCTGCTTGTGCAAACAGAACAGATGCCACCCACTTGCTGCATCCTGGATCCTGGCATTCAGGCTCCTGCCACTGCTGGCCAGGCCTGTGCACACCCCAGGGAGCTGGCCTAGTGGACGTCTCACGTGCATGGTCACAGTGCTTGCCTGGAGGAGTCCATTGTGTCCTGTGTGACTGCACAGGGAGGGAACAAGGGACACTCCTGCCTGGTGTCCCTGGTCTTTGCCTCCTTTGTATTTCCCTTCACTGACTCTGCTCTGTGCTCCTTCACTGTGATGAGCCTCAGCCACGACCTCACTGTATCTCCCGTCCTGGGACCTGCCCAGTACATAACTGGACCCAGTGGTCTTGGGGACCCACAGGGAGCCGACTGAGCATCAAACACAAACTTCAGCACCAGCAATCACAAAAGCACCACGCACTGAAATTCCTCTTTATGCTACTTAAAGCTTGCCTAATTATTTAACGTGTCAGAGTAAGCCACCTCTGCAAAGAAGGCTAAGCACCCAGTACAACGTCCAGCACCCAGGACAGAGTCCAGCACCCAGTACCAAGCCCAGCACCCAGGACAATGTCCAGCACCCAGTACCACATTCAGCACCAGTACCACACCCAGCATGCAGTACCACATTCAGCACCCAGCACCACACCCAGCACCCAGGACGATGTCCAGCACCCAGTACCAAGCCCAGCACACAGCACAACACATTCACAGACACATCAATCCCTTGCAGACCCACAGCACAAGTGATTTAAAAGAAGCCTGTTGTACAGCAACAGAAACTCTGCACTAACCAGGTAAACTGTAGTGTTTGGATTCACCCAAGAAAACAGTGAGCATCTCTGGGTTGTTTGGTGGATATTTTAGTTTTATAAAAACATTAAAGTAGCCATTGGGTAAGATAATCAGTACAAGCCCTGTTTGCTGAGAGCATGGTACTATATCTACAATTTATAGGAAAGTCTAAGAGGCTGGAAGATGGCGATTTGCTCATTCACTGCAATCAGACAATTGATTAGGCTGTCAGGAGATGACAATGACCTACAATGACCCACAGAAGCTGGAGTGGAGTGAGGCTGATGATTCACCACGATTTGCAGCTGAGTTTTCCACCAGGCTTCTAAAGAAGAGCTGACACCAAGGCTCCTCAAATGGTCCCATAAAATTAAGAGAGAAGGACCTCATCCTATGAAGCCAGAATTACCTTGACAAGGATAAAACAAAGAGAAAGCCATAGTCAAGTTTCCTTGGTGAACACAGACACAAAAACTCTCAATAGAATATCAGCAAACGAAATTCAATATCACATTTAAAAGATCACATGCCACAACCAAGTTGATTTCCTTCCAGGGATGCAAGGTTGGCACAACATATGAAATCAATAAATGTAAAACAGCACATAAACAGAATCAAGGATAAAAATCACATGACCTTCTCAATAGATGCAGAAAAAGCCTTTGACAAAATTCAGTATCTGTTTGTGACAAAATCCCTGAAGAAACTTGGAATAGAAGGAATATACCTCAACATAATAGAGGCTATATATGACAAACCTATAACCACCATCAGACTGAATAACAGAAAACTGCAAACTCTTCCTCTGAAGTCAGGAACAAGACAGAGGTATCCACTCTCTCCACTCTTATTCAACGCAGGGCTTGAAATCTTAGCCAAAGCAACAAGGAAGAGAAAGAGATAAGAGGGGCACAAATAGGAAAGGAGGAGGTCAAATTATCCCTATTTGCAGATTATATGCTTAGAAAACCCTAAAGCCTCCATCAGAAGCCTTAGGTCTGATGAACTTGGCAAAGTAGAAGGATACAAACCAGCTCAGGAGAATCAGTAACTCTTCTGTACTCCAACAGTGAACTTGTTTAGTGAAATAAGCCAGACTCAGTGTGGAGAGAGGACTATGAGAAGCCTACGAGAACAGGACATAAGCAAGACAAGATGCAGCTCAGCTGTTTTTCCTAAGATGTTTATTAGTAGGCTGAGATTGGCACAGCCCTGGCCACAGAAGAAGAAAATGCAGAACAGCTGCTTCTCCTAAGTTGTTTATGGTTAGAGAAGCAGGAAGCAGGAATTCAGGTTTCTCCTGTGACAATGTCACACCCCTCCCCAAGAACTGCTGCTCCACCCTGTTTACCATTGGATATAAAAGATTCACTGAAGGACGACCTTGGGGGTTTTGCTTTTGGCTTTTGGGCTTTTAGGCTTTTAGGCTTTTGGCTGTTTACTTTTTGGGTGAAGGGAAGTTTTTGGCTTTTGGATGAAGGGAGGCTTTTTAATGTGGGAGGCTTTGTAAGGGAAAAAGATTGAAGGGAAAATGAACTGCTAAAGGGAAAGTGCTGGGGGGAGACTGCTAAAGGGGGAAAATAAGTGGCTGAAGGGAGGATTGCTGAAGGGAAAAGAATTGTGGAAGGAGAATTGCTAAAGGGGAACTGCTAGCAAGCCTGAAGATCAAGATTTTAAGAAAGCTAGAGAGAACATGGGTCAGTGCAAGTCTGCACTGAGAACTTTATACATAGGCTTTAGAAACACTAAGTTAAAGAAAAGCTAAAAAGAACATGGGACAGTGCAAGTCTGAGGGCAGACTTTAGGAGAGATTACGCTAAAGAACAGCTAAGAGAAAACATGGGACAGTGTGAGTCTAAGGAAAGAGAGTTTAAAGAACAGAAAAGAAGACTTTAAAAGCAAGGTTTTAAGGAAAGACTTTAGAAGCAAGGTTTTAAAGAACTGTAAAGGAGTAAGTCCTTAAAGAATAAAGACAGAGAAAAGAAGCAGAGTAAATGAAGAGAACAACAGAGAAAAGGAGCAATGCAGCTGCTGGAAGTCTCCATCTGAGTGCCCAACACACCTGGCCCCAACTTTCTGTCTGTCTGTCTATTCTGTGTCCTTTCTTCATCTCCAGTCACCCCCAGCTAGCCCCAGTTAGGTTCAGTAATAACGAGGAGAGAGAAAAAAACTCACTCCAACTCAGAACAACAAGAATCACATGTTTTCTCTGGCACCTTAAAGCTGGAATTAAAATAAAAAGACAACCTGAGAGTAGAACAGGACCTACCAGGGAAGTGTGAGGGGTTTGGGGGGAGGGAGGACGGCAGGGGAGAGGCAGTTGGGAGCATGGATCTGGGTAAAGCACAACTTAAGCATTCATATGTGCAATTCACAGGCGTTAATAATTATGACGAGCAGCCTGGCACACACGGTTATGTACAGTATACAAGTGACACGTGAGAACAATCCTGCAAGACCATGTTACAGGTTTATGCATTTATTAAACTATACCTTTTATCATTATCTGGGACTATATTCATTTTAATAGATGAAAAGTTTACCGTAAAAAATATTTATAGCTGGTAAGAGACAAGACTGGTGAAGAAATGGCAGTGGTTTGGTTGGATCCAGCACTTTTTCCTTCTTCACGCTGGAAGCTAAGGAATGCATCTGAGAAGCCAACCCAGGCCTCGGGAAGGAGGCCATTGGTTTTAAGCTGAGGAAAGTCGGGGAAACAGGTCCCATCGATGTGTTCTTCCCTTCCAGCCAGACACCAGAGGAGGGATGGGTGCATCCAGTTGGACTAAGGTGGACAAGCAGAAGACTGTTACAGCAGCTGGTGACGTCCTTACCTGCTATGGCTTGTTTTAATTTTCAACTGGAGGTTCTCAGAATCTCAGCACACACGTGGGCGAGAAGTGAATGCCAAAGTTACTCCAAAGCCAGCCTTGTGGCGAGCGGCGCCTTGAGGGCTGACATCTGGAGTAGACAGGCCCCGGGAGCTGAGGTTGCAGCACTGTCGTCAGGACCAGAGTGGGTCTGCACCTCCTCCGGAGGGGGCTGTGACTTAGAGGGCATTTTACTTATGTGTGTGCATGCTGACAGTTTGGGGATTTTTTTGCTGTAAAGTTTTCTTTGTCGGCATACAGTAATGTACAAAGGATTTCCTGGTGGTTTTGCATAACATGCAAAACCAAGACAAGGCTGGATGTATACGGTGAGCTCCATCTAACAGTACTCTCATGCTTGACCATATGCTGCCGGCCTCCACGGTCAGTGATGCTTTGTTTCGCAGTGTTAGAGAGATACTGAGCTACTGGAAGGCCAAGATGGAAGTCACAGAAGCCGCCAGACACAGGATTCAGCTATTGGACATGGCTCATAAACCTCAACATGCACAGTGCCCAAACAGACACGTGATGGGCTCAGATTTCCAGCCCAGTCGTGTGCAGTTTCTAAAGGTAAGAAATAAACACATTGATCCCAGGGTATCATAAAAATCAACAAACAAACAAGCTTTAAACACAGTCACACATATAAAAGCACTTGTTTCTTTTAAAAACACACATGTGAGGACACTGTGTGGCAAGGATGTAGGAACAAAAAGAATCTTTTAAGAGTCCTGCATAAAAATGAATGAACGCACTTTCATGATTAAGACAGGTGTGGAATGTGGTAGAGACAGCAGCAGGTTTTAATCCTCCTAAATTCCCACATCAACACACAGTGAGCAAAGTCTAAAAACTATGAACACCACCACCACCAAACCTGGGTGACCAGATAGCCACAAAGCACCACAGTGGGAGTCCCCCAAAGATCCAGGGACCACGTGGTGCTGCTGTGCACAAGGACAGGAAGGGGAGGCCCCAGTGGATGGGGACAAAAGGTCGCAGGTCCCCCGAGGAAGGACTGAGATTGGGAGGGGAGTCAGACCCCACAGTCAGTGCAGGAAAGGCCCTTACACCCGACAGGGACCCAAGGTGAGTGGGTCAACCATACGGCTGGACACAGACAAAATCCAGGGCAGACAGAGGCAGGACGTCACACAAACCAGGCTGCGTGGTCTTGGCTCTCCATGAAAACAGTGGACGGGAGAGCCCTGTAAGGTCAGTAAAGCCAGCCTGAGTCCATTTTTAAAGTTCAGCTAAATTCATTCTATAAGGGACTAATATCCAGAATCTACAGGGAACTCAACATTGTTGTACTGAAATTATTATTGTTGAAAAACGTGGGTGGGAGGTAAAGAGCAATGGAAGTGGTGGAATGGACCAAAGTAAAGGAGACTCACAGAGGGGACACATTGAGAAACCCCTTTGAACTTATCAACTTAGACATAAAAAATGAAAGATAGGACTGTAAAATAGGTACAGTGTATGTGGGGGTCCTAGTGGGAGGAGGAGGGTGAATGAAGGAGATGAAGGTGAGGGAATATGGCTGATGGACTTCACGTACTTACATGAAATAGAACAAGGAAACTTCTTGCAAAGCTTTAAGTGGGGTGGGGAAGGGGTGGGCAAGGGTGGGAGCGATTTAACCAGTGTACAATGTAAGCCCGTTTGGAATTGCCACAATGAACCCCCTTCCCCCGTACAATGAATACATCCTAATAAGAAATAAGTAAAAAGTTCAGCTGAATGTCATGTGAAAATGAACAGAAAGATGTCAAGGTCAAAGCAGTCCAATAGAAAGTGACCACAGGAACAATGGCACAGAACACCAGCCTTGCACAGAAGGAAAGCCTCCAGGAAGACATGTCGGTGACAAAGCGTGTTCCTCCTGCTCCCTAACTACAGGAGACGGACATCAGGACAGCCGCGTGTGCAGACAGACAATGTCGATGAGAGGTAGGGAAACTAGACACAAATGACAGCTCATTTCAAAGCTGACAGACAAAAAACCCAGAAGAAATGAGAAATAATGAACAATGCATTGTGAAGAAAGAAATGCGGTGCGAAATTATGAATGGACAAAAAGACAAGAGAAATCTCAAGAAGTGAAAATCAAAGCAGTGAATAGAATGCCAAGAGATGTAATTCAAGAACAGTTTGCTGAAATTAAAAAGAAAACTTTGAGTACTCACTGAAGGAGCGCACCATGTGCCAGAGAAGTCAACTCAAACTCAACAGCTAGCACCATGACACATCGTATTGCATACACACGCAGCTACCGACGTGGGCAGAATAAAGACCAGAAAGCCCACAGGTGTGTCCCTGCTTCCCCCCATGAAGACCCACCTGCACAGGAGCAGCCCTGAAGCCAGGGTGTGGTCTGCGCCCACCATTTCCACAAAGCAGGGCTTCTTACAGCAAGATGAGAGTGTCAGGGACAGGAAGAGGACAATGTGACTGTCCCCCACACACAACCAGGGCTTTGTCAGAAGGACTCAGGAGCCAAGCTGAAGAGGCCCCTTCTGGCCAAAGATGGAAGAGTCTGAGTATCCACGTGGACAGTAATCACAGTGGGCAGAAACACATCAGATGTATTTAATCCATGAGTTTGTAATAAGTTGAGACCAGGTCTCATAGCCAGAGGCTAGCCTCGAACTTGCAATCCTCCTGCCTCAGCCTCCTAACTGCTTGGGTTACAGCTGCACAACTACACCCAGCTATAACAATATTTTTTTAAAAACGAGTTGGTACTGATTCATTATTTGATAATCTTTAAATATAGAAGAACGAGCCTTTTCCTATATAAAGTGTTCTATGCATAATGAAATAGTGAAAGAGCTCTATCTTTGTATAAACGGTTCTAATCTTCAAACCACAAAGGAAAGGCAAACTGAAATAGGACCATTTTTCAATCCCAGGGAGCAGTGAGTCTAACACTGGCCATCCACACTTCCTAACACCACAGAGAGGAACAGCCACACAGGAAATGCCCCCGAGGAAAGAACACACCCCACACGCAGCCCTGCCTGGGGACACACGTGAGCTGACCAGGTCTCTGAAGGAGGACAGAGGAGCACACAGGTGACTGTGTGGGAGGCTGTGCCCAGATGGGGACCACAGGAGTGAAGAAAGAGTGTGGGAGGAGGGCTGGACACTAAGAGCCTTAGAAGTCATTTCAGCCACAGCCCTGGGATGCACCAGGGGTGAGGCCACCACAAAGAGACACAGAGAAGAGATGGCTGTGAGACGCAGGGCAGAGGCTGCCCTGGGCAGGAGCAAGGGGCTCTAGCTGGGATGGGGCATGGCATGTGCTAATGTCCTGTCTGTGAACCAAGCCAGAAATTACAACAGAGCTGTCCTTGAGACAGACCTGATCCATGCCTTTCTGTGTTCATGTCCCGTATCTTTCACTTTGCCATGCCGATCTCTTAAAATACAGCTCTGATGACAATAAAGCTTTCACACTGACCATCACAGAACAGCTGCAGCTGAGTAGAATGCACGCGGTGTTTTCTCTTTAACTACTGTCCCCACAGTGGACCTCCAAAACTTATTCACCTTCACATACTCTCACCAACATCTGCCGCTGGCCCATGGCCTCCTCTGTTTCTATGAGCTCAGCTTCTGAGAGTCCACCAAGAGTTAGATACATGGCATTCGTCTTTCTGTGTCTGGCTTAGTTCACTCCAGTGTCCTCCAGGTTCACAAATGTAACAAATGACAGGACTTCCTCCTTTGTTATGGCTGAATAGTGTTCCATTGTATATCTGTGCCACATTTTCTTCACCCAGTCATCTGCTGATGTGCACTTGGCTGCTGTGGGTAAGTGCTACAGTAAACATGGCAGTGCAGGTGTCTTTTCCATATACTGATTTCATCTCCTTTGGATATTCCCAATGGTGGAATAGCTGGGTCCATTCTGAGTTTTTGAGAAGCCTCTACACTGTTTTCGTAATGGTTACAACTTACATGCTACCAACGGTGCACAAGGCTCCTTTCTTCCACCTCCTCACCAGAATGTGTTGGTTTTGGGAGGATTTTGGGGGGGGGGCTGGTACTAGGGAACGCAGGGCCTTGCTTTCCCTAGTCATGCACTCTCCCACTCGGGCCACCTTCAGGTGTGAGGGGACACCTCACTGTGGTTGAATGTAAACTTTTTTTTTTTTAACAGAATGCAAACTCACTGCCAAGTGGTTGCAGCTTCTGACTGCCCTGAGGAACTTCTGCTCACAGTGGACTACAAGCAGCACTCACCATCATGAGGCGGGGTCTGACAGCCACGGACACTCCTGCCCCCTGGGTCCTCACTGTCCACCTTAATTAGTGTCTGCCTTCCCTCTGCCTCCCACAGCCAGCGCAGGCAAGGCCCTTTCCCCTCATTAAGGACAGCCTTTCCCAGATGCTGGCTTCAGCCCAAGGGACCCAATGTGCATCGCAGTCAGCTGCACCCCAGGAAGACCTCACCGGGATGAGCTGGTACCTCGTGAGCCCTGATGCTTTGCCTGGCAGAGAGCATCACACGTGGAACACATGGGATCTGTTCACCAAACACCGTGCATTGTAAGTTAGACTAAATGTCTACATGTTATCAGTGCACAGTGGTGCCTCGCACCCTGGCTGCACCTGAAGTGTTTTAGGAAGTGTTGAAAAGGAAAACCTGTGCTTGCAGAGAACTACAGAACAAGTGGCCAGCTTTCTCTTCCAAGAACCCCACAGGGAACAAGAGTTAAGGGTCAGTAACACTGAAAGGAAAAAGGGTTCTGAATGGTTTTCATTTTTAAAAAGTCAACAGCTTAAAATAACTATAATTAATAGTAAGCTTTAATTTTAGGGTCTGCACTGTAGGTAGAGAGGGAAAAGGCAAAGTAAGACAGGAACACAATTGGACCGGATGTGAAGAACAGTTAGGACATATTCATGAGTCCATAAATATTTAATTCACTTTCCATCATGCCCACACGACAGTGTCTAGAGTAACTCGATTAACATTTATCAACAAATAAATGGTGAGTTCCTACAATGTTGGGCGGTGTGGCAGCACAAGCAAGACAGACATGGGGCCTGCTTCCTGAATCCCACGCCACCTATGGCAGCCTTCAGTCAAGTAACCAAATAAAATCAGATCCCACGCCAGCATGTACTAGGGTGGGACTGGAGATACAGAAACTGTAAACAATTTTGAAAAGGAGAATTCACAGAAATGATTTTTTAAAATATTACATTCTCCAACATTCCCACTGAGTTTCAGTTTGCAGTATTGGTCAAAACTGGTTAACAAATTCAGCGAACAAGAGTCATTCCATGTCAGTACCATAAAAATGCTGAAAATAACAAGATAAAGCAGTCCAATGCCTTCTTCAGAGTGCCCCTTCAGATGAGCTGCAAGTCCAGGAGGTGACACCAGGCGGGTGACAGGTCACAGTTCCCAACACTCTGGTGCATCTTCTTATTCCATGCTTGATGCCAGGTGGGTGAGTCATTGTAGTTGAGTCTGCCGAGGTGCAGTAAGGCAAGGGACCTGCCCAAGATACTCGACTGACTCAAGCGCACACATGCAATTTAGGCCCTGGGAGCCTGGCTCCAGACTCCTGCCTGACCCTTGTATTATCTGCTAAGTAAGAGAATAATCCTGTTTTTCAGCTTTTATGAAACTGAATATTAAGGATAGAGTATTTTAACAAATACAACCACGCATGTGTGCATAGAAAGGAATGGAGGACAACCAGAAGCAGGAACAAAGGGGTGAAAAGTGAAGGAAGAGGACCAGAGCCTGGCCTGCCCCTTGGGGTACAGCGATGGCAGAGGTGACTTGCAGCCAGGAACTCTTTCATAGAGGGCACTGTGTGGAAAGCCATCTCCTCAGCTATGCAGCTCTGGGGCTTGGTGTCACTCTCTCCGAGTCCTCCCAGGTCAAAGAACATGTGGCTAGGCTTTGGGAGGTTTCACAGCATAGCAGGTAGCTGAGCACCTCTCAGTGGCACCTCCACGAACACAGGTACATGGAGGTCACTCCCACAGAGCCTCCGACCTCTGCGCTCACTTATGGTTGCTGGGTTCTTCAACCCACAGGGCAGCATGGGTCCCAAATCCCTGCCCAGTTCAGCTTCAAGCTTCAGAGCATGATTCTGACCCCAAAAGTCTCACAGGTCATGCCTGCAGGACCTACCAGACCTGTGGTCCAGGGACACTTGCAAGACCTTGAAGGTCCCTCCTTCTGGGGCTCAGGTCCAAGCCAACTAAACTGTGCACCTGTCTGCAGCCAGGTGAAGTATCCTCTGCCCCAGTCCTGTCCTGGCCATCACCAGGAAGTGGCCTGTCTTCCTCCACATGCCCAGAGCCTGTCTACCTTCTTCCTCCTTCACAGCTACAGGTCTTGGCTGAGCTGCACGTCACTGCTGTCATTTCTACACCCACAGCCCAGAAAATGACTTGGTTAAGCAGAGAGCCTTTGTCAGATACCAAGAGAACTGAATTCCCCTGGCCACATCCACACGGGTCACAAGATAGCTTCCAGAACCTTGTGACATGTCACCTTCCATGACTGGCTTCATGACCAGGACTCGAGCAGGAGCCTGAGCTCCAAATCTTCCAGGGAGTGTGACAGAATGCCGTTTTGACAAGAGCTTCCCTATGTCTGCCCTGAATTCCTCCCACTATGCTGACCCTACACAGGGCCAGTGCATGGATCTGGAGTTGGCTGTGGCCTGGCCCAGCGTGGCCACTCACAGTGCATCCCCTAGTGCCTCCTAGGCACCTTGACCTTGGCCTTTCAGCCTCCAGAATATGAGCAGTGAGTGATTCTTCTTCAGCTGCTAGGCTGTGGCTTTGGTCCAGTGGCCCCAGAAGACCAATAGAGGAGGGAACAGGTGTGTGCTCCCTGGGACCTAGGAGGGTAGGTTTACCCAGACATTAACTGAGCTTCCTGTTCCTCTGCAGCTTCTCTGCTGATTTGAAGAAATCCTCAAATACCCTAAGGATAAAGATGCTGACACTGACCCCCAGGCAAGGCCCACAGGGTGGACGACCCTGGGAGCTCTGCACCCATACCACATGCACCGGCTCTCTTTAGGAAAGGGGTCCATGTCTCTGTATCTCTATAGGAGCTCATTCAGAAATGGCCTGCCTCTCTCCATCTCTGCACAGCTCTCGTTCGGAGCAGACTATCTGTAAATAACCAGGCCAACATTTGTTCAGTGTGGCCCTCCCCTCTACCAAACCTCCCTTTGGGAACTATGGCCAGCCATCTACACCCCAAATCCAGCATAGGCTCTGTCTACACCCCTTGACTGACTGAAACCGAGGCATGGTCACAAAGGGAGCCTTGCACAATTAATTTCTAGCAACATGGGTGCTAGGAAGCACCTTAGAGAACGCTGGCGCCTTCTTACTAACTAGGGGACAGGAGCACTAGTAAGGCACATTGTCTGTTTCACAGGAAGTGAAGTCCACGAGGAGACAGTCGCACACCTACACAGCTCTACAAGTCAAGGAATCATGGCATTTGCTGTGTTGGCAACACCGCATCCCAGGCCTTCTGCTGTGTTCTCAGTTTTCCCTGTAAGTTCTGTGGGATCGCTGTGTTTAAATCAGGACCAAAGAAAGAGCTCCAGAACAGCCCAGGTGCCATGTTTCTGTTGTGTTCCTTCCACCAAGGTGTTCATGTGGTTATATAAGGAGACGGTTCCTCAATGTGCAGAGAAGGGCTTCAGGTGAAGGGGAAAACCTCAGACCCAAAAGAAACGTCTGAGACCCTAGAGAAAAGGCCATGTTGGAGGGACCCATGCAATAAAAACAAACACAAGAGAATGGTCATGGGTTCAAGGAGGAGTGTCACAACGAAACCTATGCGAGTGCCACATCCAGAGGCGGGTAAGGCTGGAGATGAAATGCAGCCACACACAGAAACAGGCTGAGCACTTCACAGTCTCTCAGTATTCCAGAGCCAGAGGCGCGCAGCTCACATGGAGAAGAGGGGAGCCTCAAGGACAAGGTCATGGGCGTGGTGGCGCACACCTCTCGACCCCACACTCTGATGTTCAGGGAGCTTCACTCGAGCCCAGGAGCTCAAGACCAGCCTCAGCAACACAGCAAAACCCTGTCTCTAACATAGAGAAAAAGCCTGAAGTGCGTGAGAAGACTTTATTCACCTCAAACTCTTCAAATGCCTGCAGTGGGGGCCACTGTGCTCTGAGCCGATTGGGCAGAAAATGCGCGGCCAGCCTTAGGGGCACTGGAGGAGCTTGACTGTAAACTGCTGCAGAACACTGAAGCTTCAAATGCAGTCGCTCATCACCAGACAGAGGGCTCGCGGGGGAGCTCAAGGGCAGCATACGTGAAAGCAGGCAGGTGTAAAATCGAGGGCTGGCCTCGGAGAGACAGCACCGCAGTGCTGTGATTTTCCAGTTCACTTCTCTGAATGGCTCCAAAGAAACCAGTTTCAAATGACAGGGCTTGGCTTACGAGATTTGAGAAGTAGCTTTAGAAGCAAGTGACATTCTAAGCATTTAAAGACAAATTTAAATATTTAAATATAAATGGTAGATAATATTTCAAATAAAGTTTTATTCCTTACTTCTTAGTCATTTGGTGAATTTAACTGAGCATGTGCTTTCAGTAGAGGAGAAAGGACTCCACCTGATCAGAACATGGCCTTGGCCACACACATGTAGAGATACATGCTAACACATGTGCACATGTGTGCACAGACTCACACCAGAGACACACACTAACACATGTGTACATGCGTGCACAGACTCACACCAGAGACACACACTAACACATGTGCACATGCGTGCACAGACTCACACCAGAGACACACACTAACACATGTGTACATGTGTGCAGATTCACACCAGAGACACACACTAACACATGTGCACATGTGTGCACAGACTCACACCAGACACACACTAACACGTGCACATGTGTGCACAGACTCACATCAGAGACACACACTAACACATGTGCACATGCACGCACAGACTCACACCAGACACACACTAACACATGTGCACATGTGTGCATACTCACATCAGAGACACACACTAACACATGTGCACATGTGTGCACAGACTCACATCAGAGACACACACTAACACATGTGCACATGCACGCACAGATTCACACCAGAGACACACAAACACATGTGCACATGTGTGCACAGATTCACACCAGAGACACACACTAACACATGTGCACATGTGTGCACAGATCACACCAGAGACACACACTAACACATGTGCACATGCACGCACAGACTCACATTAGAGACACACACTAACACATGTGCACATGCACGCACAGACTCACACCAGAGACACACACTAACACATGTGCACATGTGTGCACAGACTCACACCAGACACACACTAACACATGTGCACATGTGTGCACAGACTCACATCAGAGACACACACTAACACACATGAATGTGCACACAGACTCAGATGTGTCCACACACACAAGTGACAATGGACGTGAAGCCACACTTGAGTTCACAGAGTCTTGTTCTTGGAATTTAAATTATTTATTAGGAATAAAGTCAAGCACATTTGGGAAAAAACTACAAATAAAAGCTTCACAGCATTCCAAAGCAGGACCACAGGCCCATGGAAAACACTGACCACAAAATCCGCAGGAGAACACTGACCATGACGCCCACAGCACATCACTGGTCACAACGCATAGTGGTGCACACCTGCTCTGTGGGAGACAGCAGGTGGGATGATCACAGTCTGAGGCCAGCCTGGGGCAAAAACATGAGACTCTACCTGAAAAATAACTAAGGCAAAATGAGGGTGAGGGACTCAAGTGGCAGATCACCTGCCTAGCAAGCATAAGGCCCTGAGTTCGAACCCCAATACCACCAAAAACAAAGGATCCCAGGCAACCCAGGGGACCCAGCCTCATGGTCACTGAGACAGAAAACCAGACATACAAGTGACCCCAAGGCTGCTGCCTTGCAGATGGGGCCCCATGGAGCAGGAAAAGGCACAAAGCTGATCCTTGGAGGCTTCAAGAGGAAAGACCCGTAGACAGCTCGACTTCACCTCATGAGACCAATGTCTACCTCTGACCTAGGGAACTTTGGAATACCACGTCTGGACTGCTGAGGACAAGTTGTTCATGGTGGCTCTACAGCAAAGCTGAGTGTCCAGGCACAGGCATGCAAGAGCTCATTGAGTCACAGTCCCTCCCCCAAGAAGTCCTGAGATGGCCTGGCAACATTGTAGCTTCCCTGACCTCCCACAAACACCCAGGAGTCACACAGGAACCATCAAGGCACACAGTGTGGGGGCAGAAGTCCCTGCCAACCCCGTCCCGGGCAGGAACAATGCGGTGTCTTCTGTGGTGCTGACCAGGCTCTAGCTGAGACCACACGGCCCTGAAGTCCAGACTAATGCAGAGGCTTGTACTGCCTCTGCAGGCACCTTGAAAAGAACAGGGAAAATTTACTCAAAAACATCAGTGGAAGGAGGCAGGGGGTAGCAGGGCACAGACACACAATTACCTTTTCCAAAATACAGAGATAGCCCAATACCAGAAAATGTAACAGTGTCATTTCTCGGGAAATGACATCCCAGCAGGCCACCCCGCAGCAGAAGTGAGCAGAACCCAGAGGGACTGAAGACAGCAAAAATGTCTTCAAAGTGAGTGTGATGACTAGATGTGTACATTAAACTTTTTACTTTAGGCAGGGGGGAGGGGGGCTTTTAAAACATAGCTCATAAAGAGACAGATCATACACATGACTACATGAAAATTTACTTCTTAAACTTCAAATAATGATGAAGTTGAACTCCAGTGGCAATCTGAGAAGCAAAAAAATTCTTAGTAACTTTGAAATGAGTGAAAGACCTAAGCATGCAATTCATACACAAAAGAGGAGGGAAAGAAGGGACTGATGAGTCACAGCACAGGAATGCGGGTGGCAGAGCCCCAGACACAAGTCACCTACAGCCAGGTCTGAGAATTCAAGAGAAACACCAGGTGGTGGCCAGGGGCTGCTCTTTTCTGCAAACCGATGGAAATATACACTGAGGAGTTTTAGATCTGCAAACTTTTAAAAACATCTTAAGTGCAAAATTTTATTCTTTGGAGACACTAAAAAAACCCACATTGAGGTAATTCCTCAAGCATTACTTATCTTACCTTAGACTAAGACAACCTGTCCACAGGGAAGCCTGGTACACAGACCACAAAACATCCACAGAATGACAACCTTGACAGCCATTAAAACATTTCAAGTATTTTACTGACAAGAAGAACTATCATAACATACTTCATGAATTTGTCAAAACATCTGCAGATATAACAACAGACAAAATGTATCTCATACCATTAATGTAAATTGTGAAAATATGCATAAATAATAGCAGAAAAATATGGAAAGTAGCCCGAACGACATTGATGCTGCCTTTGGGCTTTTCTTCACTTTGTTTGGGCTAACTTTCCCACGGAGGAGGGACTCAAGTGGTGGAGTACCTGCCTAGCAGCACAAGGCCCTGAGTTCTAACTCCAGGACCACCAAAAAAAGACATATTGCTTATAAAGAAAAAAGACAATGTAAAATGAGCAATGACTGTTTTCACAATTCTACAAGGAAACCTCTGAATTAGTCTGGCAGGAGGTACTGTTACAATCAGTTTGTATATATAAAAATTTATATTCTTAAATATAAATTTACTTCCTAACTTGCTGAGGTAAAAACCTGGCATTATTTAATTATGGAAGTGTTGGGTATTCCTCAGCCCACTCCCAGAAGCCCTTGAAAGAAGGCAGCGTGACCCTGAGGACTGAAAGGACCCAGGGCTGTGGCCACAGCTCGTCACCATTATAGATGGTGAGAGCCTGGGGCAGATGCTGCCAGGATCAAAAGGAGACATGAAGAAGCCCAAATTAGAACCCAGAGCAAACGAGCGTCACATTTACTCATCCTGCCTTCCTAAATGCAGCCTCAGAGTCCCTGCAGGGGGCAGCCCAGCTCACAAGGTCCCTGCCAGAGAGAAGGAGAAGGCACAGCCAACTTCTCTGGGTTCAGCCAAGTTGGACAATGGGTTTAATAACAGAGACAATCAGGTCTGCCAAAATTAAACATGTCTTAAAAAGTCTTAAGCCCTGTGATTTTCACCCAATGGAAACAAACAAGGCTGTGTTTTCATAGACAGCTCTCTTAGCGCCTGATTCTAGTACATTTACACATTTAGGATAAAAGTCGATCTTATTTAGTTTATCTTCCTGCTTAGTCTTTGCCATACAGGTCTATTCAGAGTTACCTTGAAGAAGATAATTTTCTTTTTGCAAAATAAATTAGATTTCTACACTCAGAGTTATTGTGGCTTGACCTGGAACTAATGCCAAGAAGACTTCCTGTAATTCCTCTTACTTTAAATGAGACAAAATACTGAAATGTAGTCTTTCCTTTCATGCTGTGTAAGCAAAAAAAAATCATAACCACTGTTCTGAATTCCAGGTGAGGACTGCGAAGTGAGGGGTGTGAGTACAACTGCATGGACTTTTACACCAACGACATGGTAACTTCTCAAACACGCTCAGTGCATCCTTTCAAAAACATTGTTCTGTTATCTCCAAAGTCCAAATGCATATGTTACATATTATCATTTAAATGAATCTACATACAAGCGTCCTGTGAGCCCTCCATGCAAAACCCTCACACCGAAGAGGGGTTGTACCAAGACTAGGTTGTCTCTGTCTTTCCTATTTAGACTCTAGGAGATTAGGTATGAGTTTAGGTCACAGCAGCACAGTGAGGTTTCCTGACCTTGTCTCTCCTGACACTTTGGTCCAGATAACTCTTTCCTTGGGGTCCTCCTGTGCATCCCATACTGTTCATGACATTCCCGACATCTACCCACCTAGGGACACAGGAGTGGCTCCCTGTAGTGTACCAATCAAAAATGCCCCAGACACATCCAAGTGTGGGAATCACTGACACACAGAAACTCAAGTGCTACCTGCAGAAGATTTAGAGCAAGTCTTTCCCTGCTTCTGAAACACATCCCCGTTAATGAGGGTGGCAGGAATACTGGGTCTTTCCAAGAGACAATTTATCAAGGAAGGTTGGATGGGGGTAGGGACATGGGGACAGCCAGAGCTCCTCTCTCCTTCCTCAAACTCACACATGCAAGGGAGGCTTAAGACAAGAGTAAATCCCAAGCCTAACTGGAAAACAAGAACTTGCTGCATATAAAACAAATCAGTAAGATCACCCTGGTGCAGAAGACAGAGAGAGTCACTGTAATCAAGCCCAGATGGGAGGCTGAGATGAGGGGAGGCCAGCAGCAGAGAAGGCAAGGAGGTCTCCAGGCAGGCCCAACTACACAAAATCAAAAGGATGGTACTGATTCCAGGCAGGTCAGCAACTCATCAAGAGTATTTATGAAAATGCAGGATTACCCAGCACCCAACAAGGGAAGTCTACCTACAACACTTAATGCCAAAATTGGAAAAGAAAAGTCTCAAATCAATTACTTCAGCTTCGACCTTTAAAAAAATTGAAAATGAAGAAGAAATTAAAACCAAAGCAGGCAGAAGAAAGGAGCTAATAAAGACCAGAGCAGACATCAGTGAGACAGAGACTATGAAAGCAAGAGTGCAAATCAATGAAGCTAAACTCTAGTCCTCTGAGATCACTGCAACCCTAGATCTCAGCCTGAGAGGAGCAGGGAGAGGACAGAACCCAAAGAGAAACACTTACAGACACACAGGTAGACAGTGAGAAGCAAGGGGAAGCCGACAACAATGCCTGTCATGCCAGTGAGGCTAAAAACACCACTCTTCACTGGGTGAGGAGGGACTTGGCCCAGAGCACCTGGACAGTGTCTACAGACATGGTGGTTTCCACAGTTGGGGCCACAGTCCTCAGGGACTGCCAGGAGAGCCCCAGAGCTCAGACACCTGCTCCAAAGTTCAGTCCTGGGAACGGCTCATCTGACTGAGTCACAGCCTCCCACACAAAGCTCTCCCTCCAATGAGGGATCCAAGACCATGCTATTCCTGGCTTTGGCCTGGCTGCAGGCCCAGGGTGGGCCACTTGAGGGCAATGCATCAATGGAGGACCCTCCTCAGGCAGTCCTGTGAGAACAGCAGTGGACACTGCTCAGGCAATCTTGTGGGTCTGAGGGGCAGTAATGGACCACCCTCAAGCAGTCCTGGGGACCCTCACGGGATAGGACAGCAGTGGCAGCCCCTCTCTGGCCAGGTTGGCCATGGGGTGCCTGATGTGTGGGACAGGTGATAACTCTGCATGGGAATCCACACACAGTGCTGCTTCTCCTACTTCAGGAAGATGTGGCCCTAGGAGCCATTAAGAAGATAGGTGGCACATCTCAAAATTCCTGCCCCCGCTCTCCACCCCCTCAAGCTCTGCTTCTTCAGTATCTAGGCTCCCGGGGAGCAATGTCCAGCAAGGATGAGGAGTCAGGGGACCCTGGGCACCACAAAGAACCCAGCTGGGATGGAGATAATGTCCAGGTGATAGGCCACAGGCTACAGGAAGTCATGTGAGACCCTTCGGACTTCCGGGGGTCAGGGGTTTTCTGCTACTGATAAGGTGAGTCTGGGGCTAGAGGTTCCCCTGAATTGCTGGTACTACCACATTACTGGGCACAATTTGTTGTGGAAGAAACAGCAGACCACCAGAGCCATTTTCTCCTTCAGAAGACAAAGATCCCCTTAGCCATGCTCAGTCAGGGCAAAGGCCACTCAGAACAGGGGCTGAATGCTAGAATTGTCTGTCTGTCCTGTGTGTATTCACAAATGAAAGCTGATCCAGGACATACACAGGAAGCACGGCTGCTTTCCTAAACACCGTCAGTCTATGGCTTGCAGAACAGAAGCTGAGGCCATGCTGACCACAGAAAGGAGAGGAACCGGGTCCCCACATCCTTGATGGATTAATGCATCTGGGAACTCCACTAGGGAAAAAGGTAAATTATTTGATAATCTGAGGAAGCAAGAAGGGGGTGGGTGGATGGGTAGCCAGGAGATGGCCTTAAGAACATGTCACTTGTGGCTGCTCTGCACACCCACCTTCCCACTTCTTTATTACTCCCTACACTTCTGATGGATTCGTAAGCACCCTGTGACTCTCTCCCAGGTATAAGACAAAAGCAAAAACATGAAAAACAAAGGGTTTCAGCCTCTCTGGCAGCCAGTGGCAGCTTGGCCCTGTGTCCTGCCCCCAGCATGTCCTGCCTGGGAGCACACAGGAGAGGCTCTGGGTGGAGGGACCTCTCACTGGGCTGCCGGGCAGGGGTCGACCAGAAGAGCCTCCTTATCTAGCCTGTCTAAGGGCCGTGAGATGCCTAGTATCCTTTTTAGCAGGTTCCTCTTCTGCTTAAGCCAGCCAGTGAGTTTTGTTCTTTGCAATTAAGAACCATAACTAATTCCCAAAACAGTGTGCAGTGGCCCCTGCCAGCCATGGGGCTTTCGCTAAAGAGCTTGCAAGAAAGTGTGGAGTGTATTTGCTGAATCAGAGGGGAAAACAGACAAGACAGAAAGAGACAGAAGGAGGGAGGGAAGGAAGGAGAAAGGAAAGAAGGAAGAGAGGGAGGAGGTAAGAAAGGGAGGAAGGAAAGAAGGAAGGCAGGCAGGCAGGCCAGCAGCCCACCTCACCTCACCTCCCTCCCAAGCCTCTTCACAAACCTCTCGAGGTCCTCACAGAAAGGTGGGAGCTCTGGACGGTGGAGCCCTTGTCCCGCCTGAGGTCAATACCCTCTTCTGAGACTACCAAGTTGGTAAAGAAAGGCACTGAATCCTGAGACAAGAATGAAGAAGCTGCCACCAAGCAGGACATCAGAGACAAGAGAGATTGGAGAGAAATTATCAGGTAGCTACAGCAACGAGAGTCCATCTGAAATGTGGCCATTTTTCATCAACTCAAAATTCTTCTGGTGTGCGCAGTCCCCACTTTCCTTTGACAACTCAGTGAAACACCTCTCCCACTGGTGCTGGGACGGGCAATGTCAGAACCCTGCCTCTAATGAGTGGCCACGTGAACAGAGGCTGAGCGCTTGGTGCTGGACTCACAGGGATCCTGAGGCTGCTCCAGGACCTGGGCACCTTGGTCATGGCACGGGGAGGCTGTGAGCACATCTCAGCACTATGGATCCAGACAACAGCATAGCCTCTGCCATCTGAGCCCTGGGAAAACGCTTTTGAAAGCTACCAGCGTTCACGCACAGCCCACTGTCAGAAAAGTCCCACTGAGGCTCAGGGTTTTGTTCCCAGTCACCTCTACATACTCAGCTCCCTAAGTGGTCAGTCACTTAGCAGGCAGCATGGAGCCAGCTAGCACCACAGGGTGGACCTCACCAAGCTTCAAGGCCCCTTGCCCCCCCTCAATTACCACAAGCAGACACTGCATTTCTGAGAATTTCATAAACTGTTTCTATGTGACTGGTAAAATCCCAGAGGCCATGGCTTTCATGGTGTGCTGCACACGCACCTCCCTACAGACAACCCCAGACCCCGGCCCCTCTCCAGCTGCCTGGGCGCCTCCATGGCAGACTGCGGCCTTTGACCCATGCCTCCCCCCGAGGCTGAGGCCTCACACAGCAGGTGGTGAGCAGTGCTTGAGAATGAAGGGCCCAGGAAGGAAGGAATAGCGAGGTTACAGTACCTGAGCCGTTCCCATTGTGGCTGGCGGGGCGCAGGCTGAGGGTTCGCTGGCTGGTGTGAAACCACAGTCCTAAGGCCGGGCCTCAGATGGTGGGAAAGCCTAAGATAAGGAATGGACAGAAATGGGGAAAATATGATAAAGAGAGTAAGCAACCTCCCCCTGGAAAAATGGAGTGCACGTAAAAAAAAAGAGACTAGCAATAAGTAAGTCCACTGAAAACACCAAGCAAGCAGAGAGATCTGCATATGGAAAATAACATCAGGTATTTTTACAACTAAGTACATTCAGTATACATAATTATGAAAAATATTATCTCAATTTACAGTGGGGTTTGAAATGATAAATAGGTTTAACAGCACCAAAACATTAAACCAGAGAGCAATGGTAAAACAGCACTTCAAATCAGGAGTTGTGATTCCTACAATCAGCATTTGTGAGCATGCACGGGTCCTACAAAGGCCTGGTGGACTAAGCCACAGCCAGGGAATATCAACACTGACCACCTTCTTTCAAGAACAATGGACTCTGTGCCTAGGTAACCTGGCACTGATTTTAAAAAGTGATGCTAATACACATTTTGTTAAATTACAAAATTCTCTGCTTAGCTTTTTCATCCCATACTAATACAGAAAATTAATATTGCCCCCAAAAATGAATCAGCTGAAACAGGGACACTAGCCCTTTTGAGGAGACTCATTTTCCATGTCCTGGAAATGCTCGTTGTCTCCGGCTGAGCTGTATAATCACAAACCTCTCCCACATATGCTTTATGTAGCCCTAAAAGCCTCGATCAGTTCCATTAATTTTCATGAAGTTCACGAGTGCTGTGTTACAGTAAATAACATCTTCTGAAAATTGTGTTGTGTCACCAAAATCTTCAAGCATGCGTCAGTTTGGTGACAGGCTACTAAGTACCAAATAATTACTTTCAAATGTACAATCCTAATAAGGAAAGGATATTAGCTTTTTGTTTAAGTTAAGCACATTTGGAAAATATTATCAAGTAACACACAAACTCAGAATCAACCACTCATTTTTACAACCAGTGAACACAAGCCTTCTGCAGCTGTCCACCTAAACCACATATTAATTTCCTGACATTAACATCAAACCCTCGGTGCTCAGGAAACGTTTTCTGTCCTTCCTCCAGCCTTGTTCACCTGGGGCATCCATACCTCCACAGGCATTGATGAGTGCAGAAGTATCTGGCCGGTCACAAAGGACCATGAAACCCCATATTGTTGGCCACGAGTTCTCCCCAGTCTCTGAGAATCCTGCAGACACTTTGGATCCTCTCAGGGTTTGTTGTATGCAGAGAGGACTTCTAGAAATGCAGTTACTGAAAGGAAGGAGAGGCACCCTATTAGCCATCAACGCTGCCCATGTCATCAGCCTGTGCTTTTGCCTCTGGTAGAAAAAAAAAGTTTCTTGCTGTTTTCATGCAGTTTGAGGATCTTTTAATATGGTTAATGAGCAAATGTATTTCTGTGAAAACTGTGTTCCTTAGGTTATTTTTTTTCTTTTAGAGGATAGATTTTTAGTTACTGTTTGGGATGTCTTTATATATGTCAGAATGCCCAACTATACTATCAATCACAAGTGTTTTCTTTCAGCCTTTCATTCATCTGCTAACTTCATTAAAGCTGTTTTTACTTAATTTTATTGTTTGTTTATGTAGAGGGTGTCAAAATATATCAATCACCTCCTTAATGGTTTTTACAAGTTAAAAAGATCTTCCTGATTCTGAAATTTGAAAAGTATATCATACTAAATTTTCTTTTTAAACTTCTGTAACTATTCTTAATAATGATTTAATATTTTTGAGAATATTTTGAATTGTAAACTGGATATTAATTTTATTTTTGCTCCAATGAATAACCAATTATCCCAGCAATTTACCAAGTAATCCATATCTTCCTGGTAACTTGAAAATGTCACCCCTATAAAAGCATTTGTTCACACATGGACACATCACCTGTAGTACTGGAGTGTCTCCTGGACAGAACTCATGATTCAGACTTCTGTAAACCCTTTAT